>NW_022681469.1:25084598-26334598 GCF_009764315.1 Trachypithecus francoisi | reverse complement strand
CAGTTCTGAAGGTGGGAAGGTTACTTCTGCCTGTGGGCATGGGGCTTCAAAGGGCAACATTAGAAGGAGGTTTTGCTGGATGCATAGGAGTTGCATAGGTGGAAGATGGGGAGACCTTCTGGAGGGAGGAACAGCTTGAGTAAAGGAAGTAAGTGAGAAAGCCCAGGCCTTTGCTGAGAATATGCTTTCACCCAGTGCTATCCTGTAGAAACGTAATGAGAGTCATATTTTTCTAGTAGCCACACTAGAGAAGTAAAACCGGGTAAAATTAACTTTTTAAAATTACATTTTATTTCTTTAACCCAATATTTTGGATATCCAAAATGTTATTCCAACAGATCAACAATATAAACGATTCCTGAGATATTTTACACTCTTTTTTCTAAATGCTAAAAATCTAATGTTTGATCGACTTACTGCACATCTCAATTCAGACTAGCCACATTTCGAGTTCTCGGTAGCCACATGTGGCTAGAGGCCCTCATACTGGACAGGTCTAGTGCCATAGCGGGAGTGGGCTTGAGCAGGCCCACCCTGAAAGACAGCAGGATGCAGCAGACAGCGGGTAAAGTTGAAACAAGCATATTTAATATTGTTTTCAGCATGTAAGTTGATGGAAATAAAGCACAAAGGTGGGGAGGCACTGAAGCCTCAAGGAGTGCTATTGGAGCAGAGGTTTATAAATGCCAGACCCACAGGGAGGGTGCCCAGGCAAGGCTGGCAGGCACAGACACGGGCCCCAGCAACCACAGCTGTGTGTAGCGCTCTGACTGCCTGGCCACACAGCTGACGGGACAGAGGCACCTGGCCCAATTTGACTAATGAGAAATTTCCAAGAAATTTGGTACTAGTTCAGTTTATTCAGGTCTCTTGAATGGAGGAGATGTAAATACTTGGGAAATGCCGGAGACACCTCCCACCACGGAACTGAGCCGCGGAGAAAAGCAAGCTGCAGAGAAGGAGGAAGCAGATGTGCAGAGAGGCGGAGATGGAGGAGTGTCTGGGAAGGTCGCCTGTGTCCCGCTGGCTTCCAAGTTCCAGACCCTTCCGGAGCCTCTTCTGAAATCCTGCCTCCTGGCTTCCCAAGATGTCCCTTGCCCTTAAACTGTAATCAATCTCTCTCCTCCCAGCCCTCGCCCTCTTTTAGAACGCTGGTTTCTCTTCCATAGAACAAAAGATTTAGAAGGTCCTAATACCATCAGCACAGGGCTTTAGGACGCACTGTGGTTTTGCCTCCCGACCTAGGGACCCGGCATGGGGGCGGGAAGGGAGGGATCTGGGAGAGCTGAGATTCCAGGGCTTTGGCCACCGGTGGAGCGGGAGGGGGGTTCGGGAGATGGCTGAGGTTTTGAGCCTGTAGCTGGGAAAGTGATGATGTCCTTCACAGAGAGGGGAGTGGTGGCAGAGGGGGCAGGGCCCTAAGGGAAACTGATGCCTGTGCAGCACGAACCCCACGCGCGTCCTGTCTGCCTGGACTGCCGCCATAAGGACTTCTGCAGCCCGCGCCCCTAGCGGAGGGGAGGGGGGCTGGAGCTGCTCCCGCCACCGCAGGCGGCCCGCAGTGTGCGGCCTCGGCGTCCCTAGAGCTCGGGGTTGCAGCCTTTGGTTGAGGGCTCTGGACGCAATGAAGAGTCACTTCCGGTGTTCACTTCGGGATCTGTCTTCCGACACTTTTTCTCCTTTCCGCACCCGGTAGCACCTGCTACCTTATTCCCTGCTCCTACTCCCCTCCCTGCTCTTCTTTCCTTCTGCGGGCCATTGGAGTGAGCAGGGAAGTGACACTTTCCACGTTCCAAAACTGAGAGACTTCATTTGAACCAGAGGAAGAAAAACTAACAGACTCTGTCCACATCAGCTTTCAGCAACGTGCACGTGGGTGCACACACACACTCATGCACATGCACACACACATGCATGCATTCGCTCCTTCTCCCCACCTCTATCCCTCCCTCTCCCCTCTCCCCTTTCCCCTCTCCCCTCTCCCCTCTGTCTCCCCTCTGGAGACCTAATACACTTTTTGACAGATAAAGGATCTCTCTCTCTCTCTCTCTCTCTCTCCCGCCCCCCGCCCCACCACCTGCTTTCTCCCTATCCCCAAATCAGCCAGACTCAGCTAGCAACACTCTTCCCTTGGAGTGGATCCCTCAAAAATTTCCAGCCACACCAGGAAAAGCAATGGCAGATAACGCCCAGACTCCCTGGTCATGCTTTCCCTTGGCTCTCCAGTCCAAGGCTGCGTTCTCTACCTGACACACAGACAGTAACCATGCGCCCCACACACCCACTATATGTGCCATGCACAGTTTAAAAAGCATGTTGCCTCTTCGCAGTGCTTCTGCATTTGCTGGCTGCAGGCAAGAGAGGAGAAAATGTATTCAGCCTCCTCTGTCTACCCTACCTGCCTATCCTGTCTCAGCCTGTTCTCTAAGGACCTTTGGGGTATTGATCCTAAAAGCTTCCGCAAAGGGAATCATGATGGGAATTTCATAGCCAAGGAAACTGAGTCACTTGAGGTCAAGGACTGCAGGAGCCTTGTTTCCTAAGAGCCCTCAGCACTTATACAATCTAAGAGGCTCTGGGTCCTGTTCTCCAGCCCAGTGGCCTCCAAACATTTTTAATTGCTTGCCTCATCCATAAAACTTTTTGAGCATCCACCCCCAGTATATACACATTTATTTATAAATTATAATCACATAAACTACATGTCTAACATTATTTATACTATAAATAGACATTATAGTGGATGTAATGGACATACTTAAAATATAGAAACTGTAAAAGGAGAAGATAAAGAATAAATACAATTCAACATTCTATTATGTTCTTCCTGCACCCAGTGGATCCTCTTGTGCGTCTCCTGGAATATGCACCTGTTTGAAGACACGGTGTTTGCCCGCCAGCCCTTTCACGGGTCATCTCTATGGTAGACTGTGCAGCTCTTTGACCCTTCCAGTTGCCCTTCCTTTCCAGACAGACAGGAGGACCCTACTCTCCAATCCATGAAGTCAGGAGTGGCTGCATGACTTGCTCTGTCCAGCAAATGGGTCCCTTCTGATTGGGAGCAGCAAGAACTTCCCATGCCCTCTCTCCTCTCACCACAACGAAGCCTGAAGCCTCATGTTGGATGGTGGAGTCAAGATAGTCATCCAGGGTGACTTGAGTGGATAAAGTGAGCAGCCATGTTGGATTTGAGATCTGAGGGGTTTCATTACATCAGCACAACCTAGCTTCTCTTGACTGATCCTATTTGTAAAGAACCCGACTCACGCCTGTAATCCCGGCACTTTGAGAGGATGAGGCAGGCGGATCACAAGGTCAGGAGATCGAGACTATCCTGGCTAACACGGTGAAACCCCGTCTCTACTAAAAATGCAAAAAAAAAAAAATTAGCCGGGCGTGGTGGCGGGCGCCTGTAGTCCCAGCTACTCGGGAGGCTGAGGCAGGAGAAGGGCGTGAACCTGGGAGGTGGAGCTTGCAGTGAGCGGAGATCGCGCCACTGCACTCCAGCCTGGGTTACAGAGTGAGACTCCGTCTCAAAAAAAAAAAAAAAAAAAAAAAGAACCCGAGTGCCACCTTGGGCTTGCTCCCTCTCAGTTGTCACACTGAGAGGGCGCTTCTCAGTAGTGACAGGGAGCCACAGTGCCATGGAGGAAAAGCACAGGGTGGTTTGAGGGATGGGGTCAAAATGTAAGAAATGGCTCAGAGTCTGAAGACTGAACAGGAAGGCACGATGTGGGTAGACTTGCTCCAGGAACTGAAGGGCACTTTCCACTCTTATCCCGAGACCATCCCTGAACCCTGGGCTAAAGAGCTCCAAGCTAGAGAGTGAAAAATGCCTCTGTATTCCATTTCTGCGTGTCCTATGTCTTCCTAATAGTAAGGAGTTTGATTTCAGACCAAATACATAAATTCTTTTCCTTCAGGCCATTCTTTCAGCAAATAAGGCAGTAATCACTGTCTCTTAGAAATTTTCACAGTAATTAAATTGGAAGAGTATCTACATCACTGAGGCTTCCTCCCATGAAATCTAAAACACTGACAACCCATTTCCCAAATGCCTCCCAGACTGGTTGATCCAAGGACTGCTACTGAATTAAACTGTGGGATCCCAAGTGGATAAGAAGAGATTAGAAATTCAAAACTCTCTCTTAAACCTGATATATGACCTAAAATATTTGTCCAGCTACCAGAATAGAAACTAAATAAGAGTAGTTTATACCAGATAGAATATTTTTATCTGCAGGTCTTGGGCTGGTAGGGCAACTCTGCTCAACAATATTGTTTCTGCTTCATTCTTTCTCCTCTGCCACCTTTACCATTGAGCTTCCTTCTCACTGTCTAAGGTGGCTGCTCCAGTTACCACCTCCAGGCCCACTTTCCAGACAGGAATCAGAGCAGGAAGGCAGACCCTTCATCTTATGGGTGCAAACCAGAAGTTGCCCACATCATTCCTGTTGAGGTCTCATGGGCCAGAATTAAGTCATATGGCCAAATTCAGTTGCAAGGGAGCCTGGGAAATGTAGTCCCTAGCTGGGCAGCCATTGGTCAGCTAAATTTAGGTGCTATTATTAAAGGAATATTAGTGGACACCTAGCAGCCTCTGGCTTCCTAGCAAGCCATGTGGCCTTCTTCAGGAAGCTTTTCCTCCTACCTCACCATGGCCCATGAACTCCTGCACTGCTGTTCTTCAGCATTCATCACGGTGCTGTGTGAATACCTGCTTACTCCTCTCTAAGTCCCATTAGGGGAAGCTTCATGAAGGCAGAGGCCATGTCTGTTTATTAATGTATCTCCAGGCCCTGGCACTTGGTATGTTCTTAATAAATATGTGTTGACCAAGTGAACTATTTCACAAATGATTATGTGAAAAGATAATCATAATTAACCTCTGACTGTTCTCTACCTTTCACTCCCTGCTTCCCTCTAGCTCTGCCTAACTTTGTCTGCCTCTCCGTTTTTCCTCCTCCTTCTCTAGACCAGGCTCATTCAGGCCAGACAAGTGCTTTGGGCTTTTGTAATGCAAGATTGTGAGGCAAGGAGGAGAGAGAAAAGTAGCAGAAGGTTTATGTTGGGAGGACAGAATCATGACATTCTCTGTATAGTCCCCATGAAATATTTTAAATTCCATTTACAAATCAACAATTTTAATTATAGACAAGAAGATTATATTATATACATGAAATATAATATCACAACCATGCATGCCTGTCCAAAAAGATTAACTGTCAAATTAAACATAGAAAGTGATTTCTGGTAGCCTGGACTCCATGAGAGAAGTGGATAGGAAAGAAAAGTAGATTTCAGAAGTATCACTGTGGACATTATGAAATTAAAAAATGCAAGAAGAGGACAGAAATTATTTGGAAATTTTTAAAATTCATTAGACTGTATTTCTATGACCCAGACACTGCCTGGTAACTAGACAAGCTGTGGCTCAGAAGGAAATGACTCAGAACAGTGGGAAAATGTCAGCGAAGTGTAAATCCCAAAAAACCTTCTTAACCAAGATTTCCGCCTGTTTTGAATCCTTAGGAAAACCAACCCTTAAAAAGAGCCAAGTATATACGTATGTTTCTCAAACTTTTCCAGATAGTATCAAGCCTGGAAATCATGACATTCTCTGGCTGGTCCCCATGAGATATTTTAAATTCCACATACAAATCAACCATTTTAAATGGGGCCAAGAAGATTATATCATATATATGAAATATAATATCACAACCATGCTTACCTGTCCAAAAAGATTAACTGTCAGATTAAACATGAAAAGTGATTTCTGAATTTTTCTGTTAATACTTATTTGCTACTATTAATACTTATTTTCTGTTAATACTTATCAGCTTTATTGCTGTTGTCATTTGTGCTTGCTGGTATGTAAGCAAATCAAAAATCAAAGGAAACATCTATGGAAGAAAAAATGTAAACAGAAAATTCTATGAATTGACTAAATGTTTTGTATTAATTAGGAAAATATCTCTAGATTACAAGCCCCATGAGCAAAGTGGCAATGACTGTCTTATTCATGGCTCCATTTCAGTTCCGGGTTAGCGTATGGCATATTCTAGAAGCTAAACAAAGATGTGTGACCAACTACTTGATTTTAGCTATAGAACCAATCTCACTCCAACTATCAAACTACTGGAACATAACTGGAGAGGTACTAGATAACAGCAGGACTACTTGTGGTCCATTTTTCTTTTTTTGTTTTCGAGACAGAGTCTCGCTCTGTTGCCCAGGCTGGAGTGCAGTGATGCGATCTCGGCTCACTGCAAGCTCCGCCTCCCGGGTTCATGCCATTCTCCTACCTCAGCCTCCCCAGTAGCTGAGACTACAGGCATCCGCCACCACGCCTGGCTAATTTTTTTTTGTATTTTTAGTGGAAATGGGGTTTCACCGTGTTAGCCAGGATGGTCCTGATCTCCTGACCTTGTGATCCACCCACTTCAGCCTCCCAAAGTGCTGGGATTACAGGTGTGAGCCACCATGCCCGGCCCATTTTTCTTAATAAGCTCTTTTTTGATAGTACTATGTTTAAGGCTACAGGGTCACATGATCACCTACTGGTCTTGAAAGATGTCATGACACACTCAGTATGCATGTTCTCATAATCTCACCTACTCTTGAGATTTCTGAAGACACCCTGGATAAGTGGCCTGCCTCTGATTAGGATTTCTGAGAGGGTTCTTGTTTTGCTTAGTTTGTGTTTCTTTGTTCAAGGTCTTAAAACATTAACATAATAACAAAACATGATAAACGCCATTGGTATTTATATTTGCAAAGTCCAAAATATTTGAGTTTTAAAATTTATTTTATTTAACATCTTTATTTTTATTAATCTGTTTTTAATTATATAAGTAGTACATTGAGGATGCTTTAGGGTTATTAAAATCCAAACAGTAAAATCTCAAGTCTCCTTAACTACCATGTCAAACCCAGTCCTCTCTCCCAAGGTAACAACATTGCCCTGGTTTATAACCTTCCAGACTCTTCCCTGTGCTTTGATGTATGTAAATATATATGTACTTAGAGAGATTTGTAGTTTTTGTCTTGCTGTCACTATTATTTCTATAAATGATGTAATATGATACCTTTTGCTCTGCTACTTGCTGTTTTCCTTTGGAATGTGTCTTAAAGCCCTTTCCACATCCACTCATATAACTCTACCCTATATTTTTAACCATTTGTCTTAGTTCAGGCTGCTATCACAGAATAGCATCAACTGGGTGGCTAAGCAACAGACATTTATTTCTCACAGGTCTGGTGGCTGAAAGTTCAAGACCCAGGTTCCGACCAATTTAGTTTCCAGTAAAGGCCTGCTTCCTGGTTTGCAGACGGCCTCCTGCTCGCTGTATCCTCGCAGGGCAGACAGATCATCTCTCTCATGTCTTTTCTTATAAGGGCACAAATTTCATTCACGAGGGCTCGACCCTCATGAGTTAATCACATCCCCAAGGCTCCACCCACAAATACCATCACACTAGGGCTTCAACATATGAATTTTAGGGAGACAAAAGCATTCAGTCCATAGCACCATTCCATGCTATTCTATAATTCAAGTGAACCAGAGTTTACTTACCTAGTCCCTTACTGCTGGTCATTCAGGTGGTTTTTAATCTCTTGGTTTTTTTTTTTTTTTTTTTTAGATGGAGTCTCACTATGTCACCCAGGCTGGAGTGCAATGGCACAATCTTGGCTCACTGCAACCTCCGGCTCCTTGGTTCAAGTGATTCTTCTGCCTCAGCCTCCCAAGTAGCTGGGACTACAGGCACATGCCACCATGCCCAGCTAATTTTTGTATTTTTAACAGAGACGGGGTTTCACCATGTTGGCCAGGATGGTCTCCATCTTTTGACCTCATGATCTGCCCACCTCAGCCCCCCAAAGTGCTGGGATTACAGGCATGAGCCACCGTACCTGGCCAATCTCTTGGTTTTTATACATTGCTTCAAATCTATCTTATTTGAGCCCCACCATATACATGGGCAAGTGTTACTCTAGGAAAAAATAATGAGAAATGAAATTGCTGGGTCAAAGGACATGAGCACTTAAAATTGCCGTAAATACTGATAAATAGTATTCTGAAGTGGCTGCACCAATTTACTTTCCCACAAACAAGGTATGAGAGAACCAGTTTTCCTAAACCTCTGCCATCATCACCAAACTTAAAAATCATTTCAAATTGGATGAGTGAAGACGATTTCCCACTGTTGTTTTATTTTGCCCAGGAGTATCTGAATGTGGAAAGTCAACTACATTGCTGCTATTTAAGATAATTTTCCTTACTCTATTTCTTGCCCTCTTCTCCGCATAAATAGGGAGACTTTACCTAAGTGGATAGTAGTAGCAGAGACAGCTAGTTATCCTCCAAATCTCTTCTCCTTGGGCACACAGCTAGACTGTGTTTCCCAGACTTCTCGGTGGTTGGGTAGAGACTTGTTACTGGGTTCTAGCCATTGAAATGTAAATGGAGCGATATGTACTGCTTCCAGGACTGGCCTATAAAAACCTTCCACATACAATCTTCCATGCTGTCCTCCCTTCCACTGGCTGGATATAAACAAGCATGATGAACCTAGAAGCCACACATTGAGGATGGCAGAAATACAGAGGAAAGAGGAAAGATGCCTGAGTCCTTAGGTCACCACTTGAAAAAGATCTATTCGCCAATCCTGATCACGTGCTTTGGGTTTAATGTGAGCAAGAATCAAATTTCTCTCCTATTCAAGCATTTGTGGGGTTATTTATTATTATTACAGCAGCCACCAGTATTGTAGTGAGGATTAGCTCATTCAGATTATTGCAGATGCTATAAAAACATTGGGAAAATAATCAGGGAGTCATCCTGTGCATATAGGTATACCTCCCAGCACAAAATACTCCATCTTAGAAACTGTCTAAAGAATTAGGAGCTATCTGAAGGAAAAAAAAAAAAAATCCCTGGCCTATGTCACAAGTTAGCTAAAAAAGAGATTTCTTCCATTTTCTGGTCCTCACTGTGACCTAAGAACTACTTCCCAGATGACTCCAGCTGTTGGTCAGTGCTTCAGGCTTGGGGGACCCTGTTCCCTTGGAAATGTCCTGTCAGCCATCAGAGTCAATTACTGCAGAGAGTCTAGATGCTGCAGAATTGTTTCATCCAAGGTCAAAGACTATTTAAAATGCCATTTGCTGTTAGGAAGCTGCCCTCGAGCTCAGGGCCAGGGGTGAATCTACCATAAGGTTACCAGGTTACCTGTTGAAGTTGACTTTCTGTGGCATGGAGAAGTTGCCCGAGGTAGAGTCATGCCCAGCATTTCTCATGAAGCACGGCTGCCCAGCCAGGTGGCTGTCAAAGCTATTTGTGCAGACTATTGTTCCATGGCTGTGAAAGGAAACCAACCCACCTCTCCAGGTGACTCTCCCAGCCCCTTCCCCATTGGGTATAAGAACTAAAATTGGCAGGGCATGGTGGCTCACAACTGTAATCCCAGTACTTTGGGTGGTGGAGGCAGGCAGATCACCTGAGGTCTGGAGGTCAGCCATGGCCAACATGGTGAAATCCCATCTCTACTAAAAATACAAAAATTAGCCGGGCGTGGCAGCACATGCCTGTAATCCCAGGTACTCGGGAGGCTGAGGCAGGAGAATCACTTGAACCCAGGAGGTGGAGGTTGAAGTGAGGCGAGATCACACCATTGTACTCCAGCCTGGGTGACAAGAGCAAAATTCCATCTCAAAAAAAAAAAAAAGAAAAACTAAAATTAAGGTCTTCATACCCTGATTACTTTCCAATAATGACAGCAGTCTATGCCTCTGGCTGCCCTGGGAACAGTGAGGAGGAAATGGACTTTAAAAAGGACTGACCCATAAGTCACTGCAAAAGTTAGAAAAGATCAAGGAGCCAGACTGTCCAGCTTCTTCCACCATAGCAGCAGTTTTCAAACAATCATATAAAGCAGTCAAAGGAGAGCAGGCCTGGCTGAAGACAGGGGAAGGAGGGCCTAGAGTCCCTCCTGTTTGCTCTACCCCATACCCATGTGAGTTTCTCCCTGGGACCCTGGGGCTCTACAGAGAACAGTTTAAAAACAACCACTCCAAAGGCCTTTACAGGTGACCCATCCAAAGGTCTAGCAGGAAGCAACCCCCAGGGTGTACAGCACCTCACCCAAAGGTGGCAGACCACCAAATGTGAACCTGGAAATCTTAACGTTGGATCATAAAGCCGTGCTGCTTAGTTGCTTTTGGCCTGTTGTACTCCTAGTACCTGTCTTGGTATCCATCACATATGAGGCACTTAATATCAGGGGAATGAAAGAATAAAGGAAGCTTAGTCTTTGCATTGCCATCAGTAATAGTCACAGCATATTGGCCACATAGCACTTCACAGTTTGTATAGCACTTTCCCTTATATTGTCTCATTCAATATTCAGAACCTCCTATGATGTAGTCAAGATAGATTGTCATTTAATAGAAACAGAATTTCAGAGAGATTAGGTGACATGCTCAGTGCCACAAAGCTAGTCCCAAAGCAGTTGCAAGACTGGAACCACATCTTCAGGTTCCAAGTACCAGGGCTCTTTATCCTACCCTCACTGCTGAGACTCTGATGCTGCCATCATAATGGTAGTACCCATGGTGATGGCAGTATACTATTCATTAAGATCACAGCAACATGCAAAGCATATACAGGCTCCAGTCCCTGGCCATAAGCACATGCCTGGTTGGTTAGCTCCCATGGCTATAGGTTCTGTCTCTTCACACTGAGAAAGGTGATCCTTGCTCATGAGCATAGATCACAGAGCCCATGCCAAATAGTCTAAATGTTTATGCCAGAGGTCACATGGGGGTGTGTGTGCGGGAAGAATAGAGAGAATGAGCAGATCAGCACAAACTCATCCTCATGACCTAGAAACCAACTCAAAGCCCAAATCCTACTTCATATGAAAAGTCACATCTGGGGGCTACTCAATCTTGGAAGGGGAAGCATGAGCTTGAAAACCACAGTTCCTGGGTCCTGGTATTAGTCATAAACTTGGTCCACATTAACTCACAGATTGCTGATTTAGTGTTCAGTAAACTTAGGGTTAAACACCAGCCCCACCAGCAAATTTTGCAAAGGCTGCCCTATTTAGGCTCCCCACCACCTGCCACAACCCTTAGAATCAATGTCACCATAAATCTCAAAAGTTCACCTACCTCTAAGTCCTCAAGTCTGAACAGGAAGCATGTGTACAAAGGGTCCTGGGTAAGAGAGAACAAACCACCCAAGTCCTTGGACTTTCTTCTGCTTCTAGATTGCCCAATTTATTCTCCTTGTATAAAGTAGATAGAATAACTCTTCCCCACAAATGGCCAATGCTGTGAATGCATTTTCACCCACAGGACTCTGAGCCCCAAAAATAAAGACATCTATTTGGCCTTCATGATTTTTTCTTCTTTGTTCTTCAAACTTGTCCTCTACTTACTTTTTCCATCTCAAAAGTGAGGGCTAGGCAATTTGAAAGAACCTAAACCCCCTGATGGGGTACATACTGATGACTTCAGCCCAGGAGAGGTGGAGAGTGCCAAATCAAGCCTCTCTGGGTTGAGGGTCATGCAACCATATGATGAAAGCCCCTCCAGCCCAGCACAGTGCTGGATCCTGAAGGAGCAGAATTATGAAGGATCCCTAACTCTCCTCTTCTGACATTCTGACATTTGTGTCCTTAAAATTCAACAACTACCTCCCTACCCTGCTAATGTACATAATGTGAGTTCATCTCCAATAAAACTGGTTAATTGTGCAATATTTCAAGGGGATTTCCCCCTCGCTCTAGGTACCATCTTTTCACACCATTCACACAGATCCTGTAGAGCATCTGTCACATCAAGTACCAGAGAGACCATCACAGAAGGCAGGTCTGGGAGGCAGGGTAGGGTGTGTGGAGTCCTAGGCAGTTAGAGGCCTGAGATTCCCTGGCCTTCCTCAATCCATTCATTCTCAAGCATTTGGCACATGTGTGCCAGCACTGTGCTGGGTGCTATAGGGTGTAGAGGAGTAAAATAATTTTCATACTATAACTGCAAAAGACTTGCACTCTCATTGAGGAAGTCAGACACAAAGAAGTGATATGAGAACATCACACTATATCAACAACAAATATCCACATATTGCTGCATACTTCATACCAGGGTCTCCCCTAGGGACTGGGATACAGCAAAGACCAAGACAGACAAAAATCCTGCCCTCATGGAGTTTACATTCTTGTAGGAAATGTATTTCAGGGTTCGATTGTGGAATTCAGAAAACAAAGTCATCAGTAATTAAGAGAAAAGATCTGAGTGGTCTGAAATAGAAGCTTTAAGCAGGTCTTCTCCCCCAACAGGCCTCTCTATTCAGTTTATCCCAAACTGAATTCATCACCCTTACCCTTATATACCCTCTTTCTGTGAACCTAGCCTTACAAGCAAGAAAACTGGTGGTATACCAGATGATCCCAATTCACTCTCCTTCCTTTCACTCACCACCACCAATCAAGTAGGCCTTGTAGACTTAACCTTCTAAGTACCTCTGAAATCTATTCCCTCCTCCACATTCCCATTGCCACAAACTAGGTCAAGTCCTTGTCACATCATCATTTTTTACCTACTGTAGTGGACACTGTCATGCACAGCCCAGATTCCCTCTCAATTTAGCCTGAAGGACTTTTGCCTCAGCTTTGGGAGTGCTGTCAGTGCTCAGCCTTCAGCTATTGCTATAGTTTGGATATCTGCCCCTGCCCAAATATCATGTTGAATTGTAATCCCCAGTATTGGAGGTTGGGCCTGGTGGGAGGTGATTGGATCACAAAGATAGATTTTTCATGAGTGGGTTAGCACCATCCCTTTGGTGCTGTCCTTGTGATCATGAGTGAACCCTCGTGAGATCTGGTCATTTAAAAGTGTGCAGCATCTCCCCATATCTCTCTTGCTCCTGCTCTGGCCATGTAATGTGCCTGCTTCCACTTTGCTTTCCATCATGTGTAAAAGCTCCCTGAGCCCTCTCTAGAAGACTGCAGAACCATGGGACAATTAAACATCTTTTCTTTATGAATTACCTTTATATCAGTGTTTCTTTATATCAGTGCAAGAATGACCTAACACATCTGTCAATCCATAATGGGATTGCTTCAGCTGCAGAGAACTGTCTTACTCAAGGTGCATGCATCTCAGCCCAACCCAGGATTTAGCTCTGGAGCACCCTATGGGGTCATCTGAGAATGCAAGTGAGCCTGTATCACAGAACAACATGGTACTCTGTCCATTTCCTTTCACAGATGTTGATCCCAAGGACCCTCCTTAATAAAAAGGCTGCATGCTGGGATCCAATCTATGATGACAAGAAAATTTCAATGTCTCCTGACTACCTGCTCTACCTTGGCTCAACCCTTCATCAATCCCACCTCTGAATATCTCCAAAAGTTATATTTCCAATCTCTGTAGTTTAACTTTTAGTTTTATTAAAGTACTACAGTTTATGAAACCAAATATAACTCATGGTTCACAAGGAAGAATGGTAATCCTTCCCAACACCCATCCCATCACCTTCTGCCATTTATTTTTACATTTCTAAATAAAATGCTTATGCTTCTGTTTGTTGATGCTTTTCAGTTTTAGATATCTGTCAACTTCCTATTATCAAAGATGAAGGTTTAGATCTTTTACACACACACACTTTTCCAGTCTTCATTCTCCTGAGATTCTTATATCACAATTTTCATGGCTTTTGTTGTTTTGATTCTATATAACATTATTCACAGCTGATCCATGGTGTATACTATGATTACATTTATTTTCCTGTACAGTTTTGCTTGTTTGTTTTCCCTGATTGTCTTATTTGCTTAGTTTTTATGTAGCCCTCAGTTCTATCATTTGAATGTATGTGTCCCACACACACAAATTCTTATGCTGGAATTAAGACCCAACATGACAGAATTAGGAGGAAGTGATTACGTCACGAGGGCTTTGCCCTTATAAATGGGATTAGTGCCTTTATAAAAGTGTTCAAGTGAGTTCACTAGGTCCTTTTGCCCTTCATCCCTTCTACCATGTGAAGGCACAATATTTGTTCCTTCTACCATATGAGGACTCAGCAAGAAGGCACCATCTTTGAAGCAGAGAACAGCCATCACCAAACAATGAATCCACTGGCACCCTGATGTTGGACTTCCCAGCCTCCAGACTGTGGTTGCATAAATGTCTGTTCTTTATAAATAACCC
This sequence comes from Trachypithecus francoisi, assembly GCF_009764315.1. Lineage (NCBI taxonomy): Eukaryota > Metazoa > Chordata > Mammalia > Primates > Cercopithecidae > Trachypithecus > Trachypithecus francoisi. The sequence goes on along the minus strand of NW_022681469.1, from coordinate 26,320,381 downwards.
CATCTAAAGTATTTTGTTATAGCAACTAGAATGGACTCAGATACTCTCACTAATATCTCTCCAAACCCTCCACCAGAACATTTCTTCTCAATATGTTTAAACACAGCTGGTGTTCAATCCATTTAATATTTTTCTCCTTGGCAACATTCCTCCTGAAGCTCTCTCTCCTCCTTTTCCAATATGGACAGAAGCCTTCTAATCCTGCTCAATAGTCCTCATCCTTGTGGAACACATTTTCTAACAGCTTCCTGTAAAGAGTATACAGGCAGTAATATTTTGAGACCTGCCTTCCTAAAAATTTATTTTATCTTTGTACTCGAGGTAGTTTGGCTGGGTATAAAATTCTAGGTTCAAAAGCATTTTCTCTCAGAATTCCGAAGACATGGCTCCACAGTCTTCCAACTTTTAATGTTGTTGATAAGAAGACCCATGCTGTGTTGACTCCTGCTCCTTTGTATTTCTCTCTTGCTCTCCCTGTTTTTCTCTCTGTCTCTCAGCTTTTAGGCTCTTTATACAGCATTTTGAAAATTCATAATATTTTCTGCTAGAGTGTTTTTTTCTCCTTCATTATGCTGAACATTCAACAGATCATTTTAGTCTGGAAACTCATATTCTTTGAACATGCCTTTTTTGTGGGTTTGTTTCTAAAAATGTCTTCTCTCTCTTTCCCTCATTTCCTCTCTTCTCTTTTTCAAAACATCTTTTATTTTTTGGATCTCCTGGATTTTCTTTATTTTTCTCTTCCATTTCAGTCTCTAAGTTAATTTGATCTAATTTCTAGACTTTCCTCAACTCTATCTTGTAACTTTTTTTGTTAAGAGTTATTTCTGTTCTCTTATTTTTAATTTATGTGATCTTGTTCTCTGAAACTCCTTGTTTTACAACCTTCTATTATTGTTTTATGAATGTAGTATTCTGTCTTACATCTCAAAGCATTTTCATCATGAGGATATTTTTTGTTTTCCTTGTACACTACGCCTCGCATTCATTTCTTCTGAGTTCCTTCTGATTTGCTTGGTTCAAATTCTGTCTCATGTTAAAAATATTTCTTCAGCTGTCTTATGTTCTTGGCTGTCTATTTATGTTCAAGAGTGAGGCACTCAAATGCTGATTGAAAGCTCTGTCACTGTCTTTTCTGCTAGTTAACCTCACTATTGATTGATCAGGTATGCCCAGGCCCTTTTGTAAGGGGACCCCAAGTGGTAATACCTTTAGAGCTTTTCTCTTGGATGGAATGTATTCCTCAGAGAGGAATACTTAGAACTCCTGCCTTGGACAAATAAACCTAACTACCAGCATTCTGCAAAGCTGAATGGAAGAAGGGGAATAAGAGGCCTCAGTAAATTGGTTTTAACTCAACCTCACCGTCAATTTTATCTGATGACTCTGAGTCTAGAGACTCTCTGGTGTGACTTCTCTAGAGAGGAAATCTTCATTCCTGCACTAAAGTCACAGACAGATACCTGAGTATGCAGACTTGTAAAGGGCATCTGGTAGGGTCTATTCTGTTAGTCTAATGCTGAGTGCACATTAGGATCTCCTGGGAAACAGTTTAAAAAACTGATGCCTAGACCCTCTCCTGAACCATTACCTCTGAGTTTCTGTGGCGAGGTCCTGACCTGCATATTTTTTAACTCTTCTAGGTGAAACTGATGCATACTGAGGATTGGGAACCATGAGTCCAACTGCTCCTTATAACAACTTCTGACTGTTTCTCCTATTGCCAGCCAGTATCTTAGCTTGGGCTGCCATAACAAAATATGGACTGAGTTTAAACAACAGAAATTTATTTTCTCACAGTTCTGGAGGCTAGAAAACTAAGATCAGTGTTCTGGCCAATTCGATTTTCAGTAAGGGCTCTCTTCCTGTCTTGCAGATGGCCGCCTTCTCACTATGTCCTCACATGGTGTTCCTTCTGTGCATGCATGGAGAGACAGTGTTCTCTGGTGTCTCTCTCTCTCTCTTTTTTTTTTTTTTAAGATGGAGTCTCACTCTGTTGCCCAGACTGGAGTGCAATGGTGCAATCTCGGCTCACTGCAAGCTCCACCTCCCAAGTTCACACCATTCTCCTGCCTCAGCCTCCTGAGTAGCTGGGACTACAGGCGCCCACCACCATGCCCAGCTAATTTTTTCATATTTTTAGTAGAGATGGGATTTCACTGTTTTAGCCAGGATGGTCTCAATCTCCTGACCTTGTGATCCGCCCACCTCGGCCTTCCAAAGTGCTGGGATTACAGGCATGAGCCACCACAACCAGCCTGGTGTCTGTTCTTATAAGGATACTACTCCTATCAGATTAGGACCACACCCTTATGACCTCATTTAGCCTTACTTGTCTCCTAAAGGCCCTATCTACAACTACAGTCACACTGGGGATTGGGCTTCAACATATGAGTTTGGGGAAAACACAATTCAATGTCCATAGCACACAGTCTATAACAGAAAACTTCAGACTCTATTGCTTCTGACTTCTGGTTCTTTCTGCAAATCACTTTGATTCTTGGTTTTTCCCCAGCAGAGTTTTAACTTTCTCTGCACTGCTAAGTCATTTGTCATGTGCCCGTTGTTTTTCCAGCTTCCTCAATTTTGTAAACATTGTTTGTCCATTTTGGGTTTTTTGTTTGTTTGTTTGTTTGTTTTTTGCTTTTTTATTTGACTCTTCATGGTCATGTCAGCGGAGTTTTTGGAGGGAGTAGAAATAAATTAAGTGTTTGATCTGTAAGTTTACCTGGTATTCCTCAAGAGTGACATTGTTAAACTGCAACCTTTATTGTGACTCTTCCCTAACTAAAACCCTTCAACTTCTTCCCATGACACACAGAAAGAATTTTCAGACTTTTAAACCAGAGCACCCATAGTGGCAGATAATTAACGTGTGTATTCCCAAGTGTCTGGGATGTAATCCAAAAGACTCAACCACTTGCGTAAAATTTCTTTGAAATCTTACATTTTATTTTTTAAATACATGCAAATTTTGCCCCTGTTCCATAATGGATCTGTTTGTTTTAAAATAAGAATATTAGTTTAAATTACTTGGCATTTAAATTGCTTTCCTTTACTTTCTTTCTTCAATCTTCAACTCAAATTGATGCTTTGAAAAACTGATCAATTTATCTCATTACTTTGTGTATCCATGAGACACATACAGTTTAAGAGGCACAGCCCTTACTCTTAAGGTGCCTTAGTCCTATTGAGTCCTGAAAACTGGGCCCAGTAGCTGGTTCCTAGAAGATAATATACTTAACAAGTGTTTAATGAATCACCTGAACTGAATAATCTTGTAGGAAGGGTATTTTTTGGATGGGGAGTGGGGAGATATGGCATTTCCAGTAGACCATTTAGCTAAGCCAAGCTCTAGAGGGAGGAATGAGCACATTGTCTAGTGAGTGTCTGCTCTAGATGGTACCCCAGACTGGAAGCTTTTCCAAATGCTCTTATCTGATCTTTTACCCTGAGATCCCAGGGTAGCTATGTCCCTGAATGAGCCTTTCACTAAAATATCTTCACCCTGACACTCAACTCCATAGACCCTCCCCAAACCCCATGGTCTCGTCTGCTCCTCACCCACCTCTCCTCATTATTTCTGGGATGATTAAATCTATGCTACGTGTCCAAGCCAAGAAGCTACATGCTTGAAAGTAGAGCTGATCTTACACTAAGGGACATAGTCAGATGTTCCAACTTTAAGCACTCTCCTTTCAATTCCTTTCTTTTCTACTTATACCTTTCATCAAAACTCTAAATGCTGAAGAAATATGAGAGAGATTGGATTAATTAGTGGAGGAAGATCAGGCATGGTAGCTCATGCCTGTAATCCCAGCACTTTGGGAGGCCAAGGCAGGTGGATAACCTGAGGTCAGGAGTTCAAGATCAGCCTGGCCAACATGGTGAAACCCCATCTCCACTAAAAATACAAAAATTAGCCAGGCATGGTGGCACACACCTGGAATCACAGCTACTCAGGAGGCTGAGGCAGGAGAATTACTTGAACCCGGGAGGCAGAGATTGCAGCAAGCCGAGATTACACCACTGCACTCCAGCCTAAGCAACAGAACTAGACTCCATCTCAAAAAAAAAAAAAAAAAATAGTGAAGGAAGAGCAGTCTTGGGTAGAATTCTTGGGTAGAATTTCTGAAATTAGAGCTCATGGTAGACAAGAAAATGATACATGTAATAGAACTCTTTAGAAGTAATAATAGAGGATACACATTAACTCATTTGATCCTCACAACCCTATAAAGTAGCTACTATATTATTCCCACTTTACAGATCAGGAACCTGAAGCCCAGAAGTCATCACACAGTGAGCAAATGCTGGAGCTGAGTGTGAGCTTAGATGTGCCTGGTTCCAGAGTTAGGCTCTTACTCATTATCTACCTCCCAGGATAGAAATGTAGCATCTATCGCAACAGCTCCCAGGCTCTGAGATTTCACCTGCCAAGAAAATTTCAAAATAATTTGGGGGAGGGTAGATAAACACAAAATTGCCAAGTTTATATTTTGCCAAATAAGCACATTAAAAATAAATCCCGTTATCCCTATCATTTCATTTTTTAAATGACTTGTTAACACCACAAGATGGGAAGAAGATAATCTCAGGATAAAAGCAGAAACTTAAAACGGAGTAAATTTAGACTTATGAAAAATATGAGAGCCTCCACATTTTCCCCATTTTGCTGAAGACCAGTGGAAACTATCTGGGACCCACTGTGGTCCTTTTACAGCATTTGGTGCCAGAGATTAGCTCTTCTAATCTCTGTGTTCTCAGGACACAGAGTTGAGTCTCTAGGCTGACATGGAGTGGAAGGTGGGCAGACAGAACTCCAGCTTCAACCCTGGGAACATCACAAGGAGGGAAAATCTGTGTCTGTTCTTATCCAAGGCATCCTCCATCCTAATCAGGCTTTCCACACTCCCTTCAACTCAAAATATTCCTGGGTCAAGGGCAGTCAGTATATAGGGGGAGGTGGGTGAAGAGATGGGGAGAGAGAAATTAAATCAATGAAGCCAGTGTTCTGAGTGGGCTGCAGACAACAAAGATCTAAAATTGCCTGAGACAGAGGAGGACAAACACAATTTGCTCCAGGTGATTGAGAAAACAGTGGGGCTTGAAGTTCTCTCTCTCTCTCTCTTTTTTTTTTTTTTTTTTTTTGAGACGGGGTCTCACTCTGTCACCAGGCTAGAGTCCAGTGGTGCGATCTCGGCTCAGTGCAACCTCCACTTCCCAGGTTCAAGCGATTCCCCTGCCTCAGCCTCCTGAGTAGCTGGGATTACAGGCACCCATCACCACACCAGGCTAATTTTTGTATTTTTAGTAAAGACAGGGTTTCACCATATTGGCGAGGATGGTCTCAATTTCCTGACCTTGTGATCCACCTTCCTCGACCTTCCAAAGTGGTGGGATTACAGGCATGAGCCACCGCGCCCCACCAAGGTTCTCATTCTTGTGCGGATTGTTCCTGTCTCAGTCTACTGTGTCATCAAGGATATATTCAGGCACTGAATAGTTAAAGGTAAGGATCTGGTCCAGACCATTTTATCTCCGAAGTATTTTTCACGTTTTCCCCCAGCTGTTTCCCTAACTCTGACCCTCATCATCTTTTTGGTGGACCACTGAAGTAGCTTCGTTCCATGTCCCCAAGGCCTGTCCATCTTTCTCCAGACTGAGTTTTCGGAAATGCAAACCTGTGATTCATCTCCTCCCATCAGAATCTTCTCCCTTGTCACCCAAGGAATCAGGTTGGGCTCTCCCACTAAGCACATACAGCAATTCCAGCACATCACACACACACACACACGCGCGTGCGCGCATGCACTGCACTGTACCACACACACACACACAAAAACACAGTGCGTGGCAGTTGCACCTGACAGTAATAAACACACAGTGCATGACAGATGCATCTGACAGCAATAACTTAAGCATACCCTGAGACTGGCCCTGTGGTCTAAGAAGAGTGCTGGTTTTGGAGTTCCAAGCTAAGAAATCCAGGAGTGGCCAGCCTGGAGCCTCATTCCTTATCTATGAGGGTCATCTAAACCCTTGGCCCATTCCTTAGAATGCAGGGCACACAGGGCATCAAGGTCCTTTATTTAGGGTTAAACGGAGGTTGCTAGGTGGAGGTTCCTGGCTGGAGGGTGCTAAGTGAAAATGCTATATAAACTGCATGCTTTTTACAAACAGCAGTTCTCCTGTCCAGCCCACTGCCACTAGTCTATGCGTATGTAAGGCCACAACAAACCCTATGTCTCATTCACTGGCTCCAGGTCTATTCTTTGGCCTCTCTAACATGGTTCCATCCCTACTGAAGTAAGTAGGGGTCTGGCACAAAACACACACACACACACACACACAGCAGCACTGTGCCAACACACACACACACTACACACACACACATACAGAAAGCTATACTTATCCACACCATCCTATCCCATTCTTTGCCTTAAATTCAATACTCCAGAAACATAGACCTTCCTCTAGATTACTGAACAAGTGCCCCTGGGCCTTTGTACATGCTGCTGTCTCTGAATATTGCCCTCTCCCTTTTCCACCTAATTCTATTCACTCTTGCAGGCCTCACTCAGGTCTCACCTTCTCAAGGAGCCTCTCTGAGATCCCCCTCTGGTCACCACCTCTCATGTAGTCTGGGACGTGTGGATGTGCATGCATGCCTTGTCATGATGGCCTCTGTGATGGTTAATACTGAGTCTCAGCTTTGAAGGATGCAAAATATTGATTCTGGGTCTGTCTGTGAGGGTGTGGCCAAAGGAGATTAACATTTGAGTCAGTGGGCTGGGAAAGGCAGGTCCACCCTTAATCTGGGTGGGCACCATCTAATCAGCTGCCAGTGCAGCTAGAATATAAAGCCGGCAGAAAAACATGAAAAGACGAGACTGGCCTAGCCTCCCAGCCTATATCTTTCTCCTGTGCTGGATGCTTCCTGCCCTCGAACACTGGACTCCAAACTCTTCAGTTTGGGGACTTGGACTCGCTCTCCTTGCTCCCCAGCTTGCAGACAGCCTATTGTGGGACCTTGTGATGGTGTGAGTTAATACTTAATGAACTTCCCTTTATATATATACCTATCCTATTAGTTCTATCCCTCTAGAGAACCCTAATACAGTCACTGTGCTCTGCTGAAGTCATGTGTCCATTGCTTCCTCCTTGGGGTCAAAGGTCATAGCATACTTAGTTTTGCACTCTCAATGCCAGCACAGCACCTGGCACAGAGTAAGAACTTGAATAGATTTTTTTGAACTGTATACTTGGATTTAGGGATATAGCGCCTGTCCCCAGGAGCTTGTAAATTGGCTGGATGATACACCCACAGGATGAAACATTCTAAGACAAAATACAGTATTAGATTCAAAATAACCAAGAGCTAGAACACACAAAGTTCCCAGCAATTAGAAGGAAAAAACAATGTGAGCTGACATTGCTAAGAGGTTTCCTGGAGGACTGAAGAGTAAGAAATACCGTGACAATTCCTCAGCTCCCTAGGACGAGCTGTTTATGACCCCACGGCCCTGCACCTTGCCCCATGCCTCTATCAGGCTGGACTCAAATCCCCAACTAACCCCAGAAGATGCAAAATCACGCAACAGCATCAGAAAATTCCATGTTTAATACTTAACAACACAGGAATTTTCCAAGGGCCAGGTTATTGAACTTGAAATAGGTAAATTAATGGCAAGTATTTATCTGCAGGCAGCCAAGATAGGATGCAACTCTTCCAGGAGGCTGGGGGATGGAGGAGGAGGCTCCAGGGATCTGTTAGGAGAAGCCCTCTCAACAGAACTCAGAGGGTAGAGAGCTTCAGGAGTGGGCATCCCCTTCAAAAGACTCCAATGTGCAGACGGAGGTGTGAGGAAAGCATCCACCATCTTGCAATAAGGATGGAAAATGAGCGCAAGAAACTTTCAGTTCAAAGCCTCCCATCTAACACCCAGGTTGGCTCAGCTCTGCACAAAACTCCAAGCAAACTGAAGGTTTCATAGCCAAATGCCAGTAAAGCTCCTTAGCCAAGAGGCTTCTGAGAGTGCAGGAGCCTAGGAATTAGGGACCACAAGAAACCAGGCAGGGGGCAGAGGAGAGAAGGGGCTACCCCAAGTCAAGCAGGGAAGCTGAGGCACCAGCATCCCGGACTTCCAGCCACATGGGTTGGGAGATCCCCTATAGTCTGATGTTCCAGGTATGGGGCTTCTAGAGTATGGTTTTCCAAGAATCTGTGAGCTCCAGAGACCTCATCAAGGAATATCCCCCAGGAGTGATAGATTGGCTGTTGTCCCACACTCTCGGCTCCATCCCGTGGTTGCTATACAAATGCTCAAATGCCCTGAAGCAAGTGGGCTTCAAAGCCCAGCCATACAAGGCCCAGGCAGTAGCAGCCAGTCACCTGCCAAAACCCTGCTCTGCTGTTGCCCTTCCAGATTCATGTAAAGCCATAGAAGGTCAGATTTCATATGATGCCACCCCACATGCTTCCCCCACTGCACTGCAATAAGGTGGCCTTGTTTGAGCAGAGAAAGAACTTCCCAGCCTAGCAGTTCTCTGAGCTTCATTCTCTTCCCAAAATGCCACTGGCCTCAGGCACTGAATCATTCTCGTCTCCCTTGGGCAAACCCAAGCCAGCCCTCACCTTTGCTATTTGAATGAGGCTGCAGAGACCACAGCTAGCTGCATGCAAAGGATGCAGGAGGTGGGGAGGGACTCAAGAAGAATTCTGCTCTATCCACCTTCCCCAACATGCACGAGCTCCCTCCCAGGAAGCTATTGCCTCAAGTCTTCTTGGTATTGTTTGATGCCTAAACAGTGCTTTGTAGAAATGCTTGGAATGACAAGGATGAGCGAGAGGGAATGCAGAGATAGCTGGTTCTACAAGTCCATTCCCAAAGAGCCTTTTGATCATTCCATTGGCTCTCAGCTCCCTCACCCTTCTCTTTCTCTGTCTATCACCTCTCCCGTTCCTCATCCCCCATCCCACTCTCAGACCAGGACCACAATTTGTATTCACACCTTCCCCTTTCCGTGGCTATGAAAAGGATGAATTACCTCCTCGATACGTGATGGCCCTGTCCAAGCACCCCTTCACCTGCTGGGTCCATAATTGAAGTGTGGTCTCTGAATCTGCAGCTGTCACAGGGGAATTGACAAAGATACCAGAGCAGGGTCCTGCACATACCAGGCTCTCCTTAGTTGCCTTGAGCACAGGAGAATGCAATTTTCCACAACCTGCACAAGAGGAAGGCCACACGACGTTCTCAGACACTTGAAGTACTCTTTAACTGGGAATAAAATATTAGCAAAGATGCCCCCAGACTTGCTTTCAGCTGCCCCTCGTCCCAGCTCCTGCCTAAGAAAATTCTGGAAGACTGACAGAAGCCATGCTTGTCTTCCAAGTCTATGAGAAACCCTTGGCAGCTTTAGCATTGGCTCGTCCTATGCCTCAGTTTCCCCACCTGTGATGTAGTTACTCCAGCAGAAAATCCATCAACAAGCAAATAACTGAAAATGAGGACAAGACATCCCAAAACCGCAGGTGGGAGGCTTTGCCTCATCTCTCACACCTTTGCCTCCCCATCTCCGATGGGCTGACTACAGAGACTTCCATCCTCCACTCCCTGCCCAGATCCTGAACTCATCCTGAGACAGGAAGCTTCTACGGTGGCTCAGTTTCTTTCTCCCCACTATAAAGTTTTCTACCTTGGTTCCAACTCCTAAATCCAAAAATAGATACTAAGCAGGAGTTTGCTGGCCTCCAACAGTACTAGAGTCTGCCCACAGCCCCCCAGTCAGCTGGGCTCCACTGTCTTTCATAGCAGTGCTTCCTGACAGCTTTTGACCAGGGCCCAGGCTGAAGCCTGGGCTCTCATCCACCCCCAGGGTCTGCCATGACGGAGCCTCCCCTCCCAGTGCACAGCCTCCTCCCTACACAGCTGTGTGTGCAAGAGAGACTGTGGTTTGGTTTCCCCATATCTGTCCCTCTATCACGGGCAGCTGTCATGCCAGGCACAGCCCTGTCCCCATCACTGCTTACCCCATGAGGTCATGAGCAGATCAACACACATCATAGCAGGTCTAGGCCTAGGATGGTTGGAAGACTGAGACAATCTTGGTAAAACTCCTATACAAGAAAATGCCAGGGTCAGGCATGGTGGCTGACACCTGTAATCCCAGCATTCTGGGAGGCTGAGGCAGGCAGATCACTTAAGGTCAGGAGTTCGAGACCAGCCTGGCCAACATGGTGAAATCCCATGTCTACTGAAAATACAAAAATTAACGGGGTGGTGGTCCGTGCCTGTAATCCCAGCTACTCTGGATGCTAAGGCAGGAAAATCACTTGAACCCAGGTGGTAGAGATTGCAGTGAGCCAAGATTGCACCACTGCACTCCAGCCTGGGTGACAGAGCAAGACTCTATCTCAAAAAACAGAAAAAAGAAAAAAAAATGCTGACCATTTGTACCCATGGTTTCTGGGCTATCACATCTTCATTCTCTTTTACCCTTTTTACCTTGATCACATGAAATAAAAAATAATAATAATAATGGTAAGGAAGCATTTTGAGCTTAGAGGGAGCAAGAGATGCTCTGTGTGTGTCTAACCAGAATGTCTTAGCCTGTGGGGACAAATGCTCACTGACATTCAACGTACAAAGAGCAATGACTCTGAGCCCCAGTCTGCTTAATCACAAGACATCTTATCTTTTCAAGTCTCCAGAAATCTCTAAGGTCCTCAGGAATTACACCCAAGTGTCGAGCACTTCCCAGTTCTAGTGGGCACCCCTCACATGGTGCTCTAGGGGTTGACGTCCCAGAGCAGCAACTCTGCAGCATCCGGGTCATATCAAAGTTCACCATCCAAGGATGGACTGAAAACACCCTTCATGGTGCCGAGCCTGGGGCCCCCAGACCTTATAACCCAGGTCAGTGGACCCAGAATAGCTTCTCTGCCTGAGATTCAGTGCTGATCCATCTCCTCCACATCCCGGGTGCCCAGATCCAGGGCTTCTCATTTAAAAGGGACAGTGACAATTCTTCCAGTCCTTAGACCTTTGTGCTAATTTTCTATAGCAGGGTAGCCTGTGCCTCAGTTTCCACTTCCAGTGCAAAGGGAAGATCAAACCTCATGCTCTTGTGTCCTCTCTCTGTTTCTATTTTCCTGAAAGCATCTCCCAACCTCCCCGATCTCTCACCATCATGACCATGAATACACTGACATCATTGTGTGTATAAGAAAAAGCAAGAATTCAGGCAAAGTAAAATATAATATTTGCCACTCAGCTTGTCCCTCATTCCCTGAAGCCCTGCCAAGAACCATGCGCCCCCACAATCACCAGTAGTAAAATGTTCCTAAAAAGAACATTTATCTTTCCAGGCTTTACCTCTGCGTTGAGTCAACACTGCCCCTGCCAACCCCCACCCAGTTCTCCAGCATGGGTGGAACCAAAGGGGCCATTCAAGGGGTCTTGCAGAACAAAGGATTAATCTTCTCCAAAATAATGTTAAAGTTTTCATCTATAGCTAGGAAAAAAATGCATGCAATTTTTCCAATGATAAATTTCCTGGCTTCTATACTCAAATTGTAAAAGTCTTAAAAGCCACGGCACCCAGTTCCATGTGACACTTGTAACTTTCCAGACCACTGATCAGAGTCATGGGTAGAAAGGGCACCACAGAGGAGACCCAAGCTCCAGCCCCAGCCCTTTCTCTAACTGGCTTGGGGTAAGAACACTGCCCAAGTTCCTCATCTGTGAGTTGAGGGGATTCGGCTAGATTTCTAAGGACTGCAGAGCTCCAACATTCTAGCATTGCACTATCACTTATGATAAGTAATTACAACCAAGACAGGATTTGACCTTGACACCAGCGTCTGAAGCATATATGAAAGATCTCTGTTATTACTTCCCAAAGCAGAAATGGTGCTCTGTTCTTGCAGAGGATCAGGAAGAGATTGCAGTGAGCCAACAGATGTTCATGGAGTATCTACTGCGTGCCAGACCATGTGCTGGGTGCTGAGGTACACAGTGACCAGAGAAGACGTGATCAGCATAGAACCGACAATCAAAGAAGTTGTGGCTTTCACGGATTTTTCAGTTGGTAGGAAAAACTTACACTAAATAACCATAGGTTACAGAATGCATCGCATCCCCCTAAAATTAATTTGTTGAGGCCCTAAGCCCAATGTGACTGTATTTGGAGATAGGGCCTTTGGGGAGGTAATAAGATTAAATGAGGTCATGTGACTGGTGTCCTTATAAGAAAAGGAAGAAAGACCAGAGCTTGCTATCTCTGCATGTACAAAGAAAAGGGGTTAAGAGAGCACACAGAGAAAAGGCAGCCATCTGCAAGCGAGAAAGAGAGCCGTCACCAGAAACCACATATGCTGGCTCCTCGATCGTGAACTTACGGTTTCCAAGAGTATGAGAAAAATCAATGTTTTTCAGTTACCCAATCTGCAATATTTTGTTATGGCAGCCCAAGCTGACCAATACACCATGTTTACACCAAGTTTCATCAAATCCAGGACACTATTGACTTTGTGACACACCATTGCCTTATGTCTGCTGAAGAAAAAAAAAGGGCGGGGGGCACTGCCAATTAAACACAATTACTTCTGGTCACTTACAACTTTTAGATTCATTGAAAAACTCTTTTAGAATCATTTAGTTTGCCTTGCTCTTATACAGGCAAAAAGGGGAATAAAAGCAAAATAAATTAATTACACTATCCCTAAAACTTCTTAGTCAGTGTCGAAGTCTTCTGAATCACTTTCCAACTCAGACTTGAAAATGGCACCCTGGATGGATGATGGATGAGGTCATATTTCCTAAAAGTGTGCTCCGCTATTGCTTCCAAGACTTTCTTCCAAGTTCTTGACATTCATCATGCAAATGGATGTTGATGCTTCCATGCTTGCCTGTGATACACAATTCTTGCAAACTAATGTAACTGTAACATAGCTTCATCTCCTTGTGAACTCTTTCTTTCTTTGTCCTTATGTTAATCTGCTTAGGCTGACATAACAAAATACCACAGCCTGGGTAGCTTAAACAACAGAGCTTTTCATTTTCTCACAATTCTGGAGAACGAAGTTCAAGATCAAGGTGCAGGCAGCTTTGGTTTCTCCTGAGGCCTTCTCCTTGACTTGCAAATGGTCACCTTCCTGCTGCATCCTCACATGGCCTTTCCTCTGTGCTCACACATCCCTGGTATCTCTTCTTCTTGTAAGGACACCAGTCATGTTGGATGAGGGGTCTATCCATATGACCTTATTTAACCTTAATTACCTCCGCAAAGGCCTTATTTTGAAATACAGTCACATTGGGGGTTAGAGCTTCAACATGTGAATTTAAGGGGGACACAATTCAGGCTACTAGTCTTGTAAAGCATTTTGTTGTTACTTTGCAAGAGAATAGTGATCTTTTACTTTCAAATGATAAAAAATTTGCTTTGCTTGCTAGCATCAAATTGACACCCTGCTGTTCTGTTTTCTTTCTATATAAACTTTTTGTTTTGGTACCAAATTAGAGTAATATTGTTTTTTAAAAGGTATTTTAAATATAAACTACACCCCAGATATGCAATGTCAATCATGCACCTAAATCCATTGGAGGGATGACAACATAAGCACCCATGACCAAGTCTGTGCATGCTCAGACAATGATCACAGCAGTCAACGCTCTTGTCCAACCCACAGCATCATAAAATAGCATTTAACAGTGAGACACATCCCCCTTTCAGAAATGTTAAATGTGGGGAAAAGTGTGTGTGTTTTAGATGAAATATGGTAAAAAATAAATAAATAAATAAATAAATTAGGATATCCATGTAATTCTTGTGCAGTTTGAGTTTTTAATAAATTCACTTCTATATAATATATAAGCAAATTGCAAAGTGTGACAGAGAATGAATTTACTCAAGATTTCAATGAAATTTTTAATGATTCATTTGTTCTAATTTCTTTCTTTAATTTTCTAGGTAATAAACCCTTCACTATACGGAATGGTTCTATCCAAATATATCTAAAATGATGCTGGATATGTCGAAAGCCAACATTTCGGTAATTAAATATAGTAAATTATGATTAAATTTCCTCTCTTTTCCTTCTTGCAGATTGTTTGTATTATAGAAATAAACATATTAAAATTCCCAACAGCATACAAACCTTAGGGTCACCCTGTATAGTATTAAGTGATTGATCACAAGTCTACAGAATGCTGGGATGAACAGAGTTGCCCCTAAGAAAGGATTTCTCAAGCTGACCCCAGAAGGTGAGTTAGGAGTCAGCCAGGGAGAAGGGATATTCCAAGGAGAAGGAACAGCATGCACAGGGTCCTGGAGGTAGCAGACAGAAACTAGGGAAGAGGCAGACAGACTTGAAGTTGAGGGTGAGGGATGGGGGGCACGGGAGGGCACAGAGCAGGGATACAGGCAAATGCCTTCCTGGGCCCACCTCACCACGTCTAGGCCATCCCAGAGTGCAAGGAGGTTGCTCACTGCTTCAGTTTTTTTTTTTTTTTTTTTCTTTTTTTCTTTTTATTATACTTTAAGTTCTAGGGTACATGTGCATAACGTTTATATCATGTATAACTCCCCAGTGCAATCCCTCCCTCCTCCCCCCTCCCCATGATAGGCCCCAGTGTTTGATGTTCCCTTCCCGAGTCCAAGTGATCTCATTGTTCAGTTCCCACCTATGAGTGAGAACATGCGGTGTTTGGTTTTCTCTTCTTGTGATAGTTTGCTAAGAATGATGGTTTCCAGCTGCATCCATGTCCCTACAAAGGACGCAAACTCATCCTTTTTGATGGCTACATAGTATTCCATGGTGTATATGTGCCACATTTTCTTAATCCAGTCTGTCACAGATGGACATTTGGGTTGATTCCAAGTCTTTGCTATTGTGATAGTGCCGCAATAAACATACGTGTGCATGTGTCTTTGTAGTAGAGTAATTTATAATCCTTTGGGTATATACCAGTAGTGGGATGGCTGGGTCATATGGTACATCTAGTTCTAGATCCTTGAGGAATCGCCATACTGTTTTCCATAATGGTTGAACTAGTTTACAATCCCACCAACAGTGTAAAAGTGTTCCTATTTCTCCACATCCTCTCCAACATCTATTGTTTCCTGACTTCTTAATGATTGCCATTCTAACTGGTGTGAGATGGTATCTCATTGTGGTTTTGATTTGCATTTCTCTGATGGCGAGTGATGATGAGCATTTTTTCATGTGTCTGTTGGCTGTATGGATGTCTTCTTTTGAGAAATGTCTGTTCATATCCTTTCCCCACTTTTTGATGGGGTTGTTTGTTTTTTCTTGTATATTTGTTTGAGTTCTTTGTAGATTCTGGATATTAGCCCTTGTCAGATGAGTAGGTGCAAAAATTTCTCCCATTCTGTAGGTTGCCTGTTCACTCTGATGGTAGTTTCTTTTGCTGTGCAAAGCTCTTTAGTTTAATGAGATCCCATTTGTCAATTTTGGCTTTTGCTGCCGTTGCTTTTGGTGTTTTAGACATGAAGTCCTTGCCCATGCCTATGTCCTGAATGGTACTACCTAGATTTTCTTCTAGGGTTTTATGGTATTAGGTCTAACATTTAAGTCTCTAATCCATCTTGAATTAATTTTCGTATAAGGGGTAAGGAAAGGATCCAGTTTCAGCTTTCTACTTGTGGCTAGCCAATTTTCCCAGCACCATTTATTAAATAGGGAATCCTTTCCCCATTTCTTGTTTTTGTCAGGTTTGTCAAAGATCAGATGGCTGTAGATGTGTGGTATTATTTCTGAGGACTCTGTTCTGTTCCACTGGTCTATTTCTCTGTTGTGGTACCAGTACCATGCTGTTTTGGTTACTGTAGCCTTGTAGTATAGTTTGAAGTCAGGTAGCGTGACGCCTCCAGCTTTGTCCTTTGACCTAGGATTGTCTTGGCAATGCGGGCTCTTTTTGGTTCCATATGAACTTTAAAGCAGTTTTTTCCAATTCTGTGAAGAAACTCATTGGTAGCTTGATGGGGATGGCATTGAATCTATAAATAACCTTGGGCAGTATGGCCATTTTCACGATATTGATTCTTCCTATCCATGAGCATGGTATGTTCTTCCATTTGTTTGTGTCCTCTTTGATTTCACTGAGCAGTGGTTTGTAGTTCTCCTTGAAGAGGTCCTTTACATCCCTTGTAAGCTGGATTCCTAGGTATTTTATTCTCTTTGAAGCAATTGTGAATGGAAGTTCTCCTGACTTGGCTCTCTGCTTGTCTGTTACTGGTGTATAAGAATGCTTGTGATTTTTGCACATTAATTTTGTATCCTGAGACTTTGCTGAAGTTGCTTATCAGCTTAAGGAGATTTTGGGCTGAGACGATGGGGGTTTTCTAAATATACAATCATGTCATCTGCAAACAGGGACAATTTGACTTCTTCTTTTCCTAACTGGATACCCTTGATTTCTTTCTCTTGCCTGATTGCCCTAGCCAGAACTTCCAACACTATGTTGAATAGGAGTGGTGAGAGAGGGCATCCCTGTCTTGTGCCAGTTTTCAAAGGGAATTTTTCCAGTTTTTGCCCATTCAGTATGATATTAGCTGTGGGTTTGTCGTAAATAGCTCTTATATTTTGAGGTACGTTCCATCAATACCGAATTATTGAGCGTTTTTAGCATAAGGGCTGTTGAATTTTGTCAAAAGCCTTTTCTGCATCTATTGAGATAATCATGTGGTTCTTGTCTTTGGTTCTGTTTATATGCTGGATTACGTTTATTGATTTGCGAATGTTGAACCAGCCTTGCATCCCAGGGATGAAGCCCACTTGATCATGGTGGATAAGCTTTTTGATGTGCTGCTGAATCCGGTTTGCCAGTATTTTTGAGATTTTTGCATCGATGTTCATCAGGGATATTGGTCTAAATTCTCTTTTTTTGTTGTGTCTCTGCCAGGCTTTGGTATCAGGATGATGTTGGCCTCATAAAATGAGTTAGGGAGGATTCCCTCTTTTTCTATTGATTGGAATAGTTTCAGAAGGAATGGTACCAGCTCCTCCTTGTACCTCTGGTAGAATTCAGCTGTGAATCCATCTGGTCCTGGACTTTTTTTCGTGGGTAGGCTATTAATTGTTGCCTCAATTTCAGAGCCTGTTATTGGTCTATTCAGGGATTCAACTTCTTCCTGGTTCAGTCTTGGGAGAGTGTAAGTGTCCAGGAAATTATCCATTTCTTCTAGATTTTCTAGTCGATTTGCGTAGAGGCATTTATAGTATTCTCTGATGGTTGTTTGTATTTCTGTGGGGTCGGTGGTGATATCCCTTTATCATTTTTATTGCGTCTATTTGATTCCTCTCTCTTTCTTCTTTATTAGTCTTGCTAGCGGTCTGTCAATTTTGTTGATCTTTTCAAAAAACCAACTCCTGGATTTTGATTTTTTGGAGGGTTTTTTGTGACTCTATCTCCTTCAGTTCTGCTCTGATCTTAGTTATTTCTTGCCTTCTGCTAGCTTTTGAATGTGTTTGCTCTTGCCTCTCTAGTTCTTTTAATTGTGATGTTAAAGTGTCAATTTTAGATCTTTCCTGCTTTCTCTTGTGGGCATTTAGTGCTATAAATTTCCCTCTACACACTGCTTTAAATGTGTCCAGAGATTCTGGTATGTTGTATCTTTGTTCTCATTGGTTTCAAAGAACATCTTTATTTCTGCTTTCATCGTGTATGTACCCAGTAGTCATTCAGGAGCAGGTTATTCAGTTTCCATGTAGTTGAGCGGTTTTGATTGAGTTTCTTAGTCCTGAGTTCTAGTTTGATTGCACTGTGGTCTGAGAGACAGTTTGTTATAATTTCTGTTCTTGTACATTTGCTGAGGAGTGCTTTACTTCCAATTATGTGGTCAATTTTGGAATAAGTGCGATGTGGTGCTGAGAAGAATGTATATTCTGTTGATTTGGGGTGGAGAGTTCTATAGATGTCTATTAGGTCCGCTTGGTGCAGAGATGAGTTCAATTCCTGGATATCCTTGTTAACTTTCTGTCTCGTTGATCTGTCTAATGTTGACAGTGGAGTGTTGAAATCTCCATTATTATTGTATGGGAGTCTAAGTCTCTTTGTAGGTCTCTAAGGACTTGCTTTATGAATCTGGGTGCTCCTGTATTGGGTGCATATATATTTAGGAGAGTTAGCTCTTCCTGTTGAATTGATCCCTTTACCATTATGTAATGGCCTTCTTTGTCTCTTTTGATCTTTGATGGTTTAAAGTCTGTTTTATCAGAGACTAGGATTGCAACCCCTGCTTTTTTTTGTTCTCCATTTGCTTGGTAGATCTTTCTCCATCCCTTTATTTTGAGCCTATGTATGTCTCTGCATGTGAGATGGGTCTCCTGAATACAGCAGACTGATGGGTCTTGACTCTTTATCCAGTTTGCCAGTCTGTGTCTTTTAATTGGAGCATTTAGTCCATTTACATTAAGGTTAATATTGTTATGTGTGAACTTGATCCTGTCATTATGATATTAACTGGTTATTTTGCTCATTAGTTGATGCAGTTTCTTCCTAGCCTCGATGGTCTTTACATTTTGGCATGTTTTTGCAATGGCTGGTACCGGTTGTTCCTTTCCATGTTTAGGGCTTCCTTCAGGGTCTCTGTAAGGCAGGCCTGGTGGTGACAAAATCTCTAAGCATTTGCTTATCTGTAAAGGATTTTATTTCTCCTTCACTGATGAAACTTAGTTTGGCTGGATATGAAATTCTGGGTTGAAAATTCTTTTCTTTAAGAACGTTGAATATTGGCCCCCACTCTCTTCTGGCTTGTAGAGAGATCTGCTGTTAGTCTGATGGGCTTCCCTTTGTGGGTAACCCGACCTTTCTCTCTGGCTGCCCTTAAGATTTTTTCCTTCATTTCAACTTTGGTGAATCTGGCAATTATGTGTCTTGGAGTTGCTCTTCTGGAGGAGTATTTGTGGCGTTCTCTGTATTTCCTGAATTTGAATGTTGGCCTGCCCTACTAGGTGGGGAAGTTCTCCTGGATGATATCCTGAAGAGTGTTTTCCAACTTGGTTCCATTTTCCCCTCACTTTCAGGCACCCCAATCAGACGTAGATTTGGTCTTTTTACATAATCCCATACTTCTTGCAGGCTTTGTCATTTTTTTTTCTTCTTTTTTCTTTTGGTTTTCTCTTCTCGCTTCATTTCATTCATTTGATCCTCAATCGCTGATACTCTTTCTTCCAGTTGATCGAGTCGGTTACTGAAGCTTGTGCATTTGTCACGTATTTCTCGTGTCATGGTTTTCATCTCTGTCATTTCGTTTATGATCTTCTCTGCATTAATTAGTCTAGCTGTCAATTCTTCCACTTTTTTTCAAGATTTTTAGTTTCTTTGCGCTGGGTACGTAATTCCTCCTTTAGCTCTGAGAAGTTTGATGGACTGAAGCCTTCTTCTCTCATCTCGTCAAAGTCATTCTCTGACAGCTTTGATCCGTTGCTGGCGATGGGCTGCGCTCCTTTGCAGGGGGAGATGCGCTCTTATTTTTTGAATTTCCAGCTTTTCTGCCCTGCTTTTTCCCCATCTTTGTGGTTTTATCTCTCTCTGGTCTTTGATGATGGTGACGTACTGAAGGGGTTTTGGTATAGGTGTCCTTCCTGTTTGATAGTTTTCCCTCTGACAGTCAGAAGGACTGTCTGTTGGTCTGTTGGAGATTGCTTGAGGTCCACTCCAGACCCTGTTTGCCTGGGTATCAGCAGCAGAGGTTGCCAAAGATAGAATATTGCTGAGCAGTGAGTGTACCTGTCTGATTCTTCCTTTGGAAGTTTCCTCTCAGGGATGACTCCACCCTGTGAGGTGTGGGGTGTCAGACTGCCCCTAGTGGGGGATGTCTCCCAGCTAGGCTACTCAGGGGTCAGGGACCCACCTGAGCAGGCAGTCTGTCCGTTCTCGGATCTCAACCTCCGCGTTGGGAGATCCACGGCTCTCCCCAAAGCTGTCAGACAGAGTCGTTCCCCCTGCACAGCCCCCGCTGCTTTCCCTATGGACCTCAGCTGTGGGCTGTCCCCAGAGGTGGAGTCTACAGAGACAGGCAGGTTTCCTTGAGCTGCTGTGAGCTCCACCCAGTTCGAGCTTCCCAGCGGCTTTGTTTACCTACTTAAGCCTCAGCAATGGCGGGCGCCCCTCCCCCAGCCTCGCTGCTGCCTTGCGGATAGATCCCCGCAGACGGCTGTGTTAGCAGTGAGGAGGCTCGTGGGCGTGGGACCCTCCCGGCCAGGTGTGGGATATATTCTCCTGGTGTGCCTGTTTCCTTAAAGCGCAGTATTGGGGTGGGAGTTACGCGATTTTCCAGGTGTTATGTGTCTCAGTTCCCCTGGCTAGGAAAACGGATTTCCTTCCCCCTTGCGCTTCCAGGTGAGGCGATGCCTCGCCCTGCTTCAGCTCACGCTGGTCAGGCTGCAGCAGCTGACCAGCACCGATTGTCCGGCACTCCCTAGAGAGATGACCCCAGTACCTCAGTTGAAAATGCAGAAATCACCGGTCTTCTGTGTTACTCGCGCTGGGAGTTGGAGACTGGAGCTGTTCCTATTCGGCCATCTTCAAAAAAGTCTGCTTCAGTTTTTATAACAGCAAAAGATTACAGATAATCTCAATGTTTCATCCATAAGTGGCTGGTTAAAGAAACTACGGTTTACCCAAACAGAATTTTAGAAAGTTCAAAAAAACCAACATGGAACTCTGTATTCTATGCAGTGCTCTCCAAGACAATTTTTTTTTTTTTTGAGGCGGGTCTCGCTCTGTCGCCCGGACTGGAGTGCAGTGGCCAGATCTCAGCTCACTGCAAGCTCCGCCTCCTGGGTTCCGCCATTCTCCTGCCTCAGCCTCCCAAGTAGCTGGGACTACAGGCGCCCGCCACCTCGCCCGGCTAGTTTTTGTATTTTTAGTAGAGACGGGGTTTCACCGTATTAGCCAGGGTGGTCTCGATCTCCTGACCTCGTGATCCGCCCGTCTCGGCCTCCCAAAGTGCTGGGATTACAGGCTTGAGCCACCGCGTCTCCAAGACAAATTAAGTGCTAGATACAAAATGTGCTAGATAGAAAGTGCTAGATGCAAAACAGTGAGTATGAAATGATACAATTTGTGTTAAAAAATTAATTTACACATGCTTATATGTGCTAGACTATTTCTTGAAGGATACACAATCAACTAAAAGGGCTGGTGACCTCCAGAGAAGAGTATTAGGTGACTGGGGACAGGGTGGGAGGGAGACTTTCAATGGTCTGCCATTGAATCTTTTTAGTCCTGCAGGAGGAGGAGGAGGAGGAGGGAGAAGAAAGATGTTTTAAGTAGAAGGGCAGCTCATATAAGACTGTGGCTCTGTTTGGGGGAAGGCTTGCGTGTGAACAGGTAATGATGAAGCTCCTCCATGTTCCTTCAGTTTCCTGCAGGATTCCTTCTGTCTGGTATTGTTTTTCTGCTGTTTCACACAGAGATGCTCTTTGAGAAAGATCATAAACTCCTCAAGGGCAGGAATCTTCACATGCAAGTTCAGAGCCCCCACAAGTGCCCTAACACACATGAAACACAGCAAAGCGTGTCTTAATTCCAGCTGCCAGATGTGCTGGCTCACCTGCCCCCAGCCCCCACTCCACACGAAGCAGCCTCTGGAGTCTGCCCCAGACCCAAATGCTGCATAATCAAGCTGGGGAAATTCTCTCCTCCTAGAAATTCCAGCCCAGTCTCAGAGGCCATATTAGAACTGCTCTTTGTGGTTAAAACGACTTTCGCAGGCACCAAGGGGAAGGGTTTCCAAACTGAGGGTTCACAATCCACCAGTAAGTTGTGAAATCAATGTGGTGAATCCAACAAGCCTTTTTTAAAAAGAATGAGGGCCTGGCGAGGTGGAGCACACCTGTAATCCCAGGATTTTGAGAGGCCAAGGTGAAGATTGTTTGACGACGGGAGTTCAAGACCAGTCTCAGCAACACAGCAAGATCCCATCTCTACAAAAAAAAATTTTTTTAATTACCCAGGTGTTATGGCCCATGCTTGTAATTCCTGCTACTGGGGAGGCTGAGGCAGGAGGACTGCTTGAGCCCAGGAGTTTGAGGCTGCAGTGATCTAAGATTGCACCACTACACTCCAGCCTAAGTAAAAGGAGATCCTGTCTCTTAGAAAAAAAAGAATGGAAATTTTCAAAAGTCAGAATATATCACACACTAGTAAAAATTAGTATTATTTTGTGAAAATGTTTAATTTCAAATGCGTGTGTGGACAGTGGGTCACAGGTAAAACATATTTCTTATGGTGGGTTGCAGCCAAAAGTGTTTGAAAGGCAGTGGCCTAGAGGAGTGAGTGAGCAAAGGGCTCTGGAGTCCAGCAAAGCTTAGTTCAAACCCCACATCTATGATTTTGTCTCCCTGGCAGGTGACTTAACCTCCCCTCATGGTACAATGGAGACAGTAGCAACGCCCACCTCATGGGATGGTTGCAAGGTGCTTAGGCTTATCTTGAAATCTTGGCTTAACACTTGATAAATGGTTAGCACTCGAGAAACATTCACTATCACTATCACAACCAAGAAATATGCCCTTCATCTTGCTCAAGAATCTCTGGCACCAAAGCAAACCATAAACTTGGTCATGGCCTGTGTTCCTGGCTACCCCATGGCTCTTCTGCCTGGAGGTTCTCCCTAGCGTCCTCCTTCTCACTCCACAGACAGCACTCCACTGCTTCCTGCCTCTTCATCATCAAAGGGGCTGGGTGACCAGAAAGGCACATTTCAGTTCAGGGGAGAACATTACTTTACTCTAATAGGACATTCGTTATCCCAGCCCCCTTTCAGCATTGGTTCCAGGGAAATAGATGGTCCCAGCCACTGTAATTCCTTCATGATATATTTAAAGAGGAAGATGATGAAGGAAATAACGGCAGCCAATCTGTGGTTGGAAAGAGTATATGATGTGCATGCCCTGTCCAAAATTTAAAGATGATGAATCAATATCTGAGAGGCAGAGAAAGTGCTTTATTAGGACCTTTGACAAGAAGACACCCTTTCTGGCTCCCAGTGGCAGACTGAACCACGGGGAGGTTTGGTTCTAAGTCTCCTCATCTGACAAAAATCTCAAGGTCCACCTCCCTCTCTCGCTTATACTTCCCAAACCAACTGCCAACCCTGTGTGCCCAGCTCAGGTACAGGTCAAGAGAGATGGGCCCAGCTGAGAGCCTGAGGGTACTGGAGAGACCAACAGATGTTTCCCCTCAGGTTAGGACCACACCCAGTGCCTCTGGGTCAGGAAGTACTGGGATGCCTTCTCAGGTGTGTCAGCTTAGTTTGCAGAGCTGAGCATGGGCCACAGGGGCGAGCCATCTGTTACTAAGGATGCCCATTAAGAACCTACACTGTAACCAGATGCCAAGTCTCATGCAGCTGCTTCCTTTGCCCTCATTTCATGGTCCCAGTCTGATATGGTTTGGCTCTGTGTCCCCACCCAAATCTCATCCTGAATTGTAATCCTCATAATCCCCACGTATCGAGGGAGTAGACTGGTGGGAGGTGATTGGATCATGGGGGCAGTTTCCCTCGTGCTGTTCTCATGATAGTGAGTTCTCATGAGATTTGATGGTTTTACAAGTGTTTGACAGCTCCTCCTTCACGTGCACTCTCTCTCCTGCTGCCTTGTGAAGAAGGTGCCAGCTTCCCTTTCTGCCATGATTGTAAGTTTCTTGAGGCCTCCCAAGCCATGTGGAACTGTGAGTCAATTAAACCTCTTTTCATTATAAATTATCCAGTCTTGGTTATTTCTTTATAGCAGTTTGAAAATGGACTAATACACAGTTTCCATAAGAATACTAGGAGCGCATTTTGGGCAGCTGGGGCTGCTATGGCCCACTGGTAGGGGCTCATCCTATGAGTAAGGAAATTGAGATGTAGAGTTGTTGAATGCATGAAACTAGGCTGGAACTAGGACCCAATTCCCAAGCTGCTGCCGGTTCCACAGTCTCACAGACACAAGTTGGGAAGAGTGCAAAGTGATGTGCACACGTAAGGTGGCATTACCATCAAGGGAAGTGAAAGCAGTAAGAGCTACAATGATTGGTCAGAGCAGTGAGGAAGAGAACAGGACTGTAAAGAGAGAGGAGCCAAAGACAGGCTTGATTAGAAACCCAGGGTGAATTTTGTGCTTGAGCCAGTACCTTGAATTCCAAGGTCAGAAGGCTTTGTGTGGATCTGAGGGGTGGTGGACATTTGCATTCCTGTTGCTTGCCGCCCCAGCGGCTGGCCTGATTTCCATTTCTAACAGTGGCACTTGCTGTGGAGGTACAGTATATTATGGACTAATTAAGGCTGTTAATGATAGTGGCAATCCATTAAGTGATCAACGGTATTATTCTGATCTATCTCTGTCACCTCCTTTCATCAGGCCATTAAGGTGACAAGCTTCATAGAACAGGCTAATCTCCCCTCTGTCAGCCCCTTGATGTTTTCTTCCCTGGAAGAGCTATGGACTCTCTGGGGATGAGTCATCCAAGGATACAGCTGAAGGACTGGACTCACCAAGCTCCTCCTCCACTCTCAGTCTGTTCCACTCAGAACACCTGGGCTCATGGGAAGTCTCTTTTGTATTCCCTCCCTGTTATGGACTGAATGTTTCTGGCTCCCTAAATTTCCTGTGTTGAAGCCCTAATCTCCAATGTGATGATATTTGGAGATGGGGCCTTTGGGAGGTGTTCAGGTTTAGATACGGTCATGAGAGCAGGGTCCCAGTGATGGAATTAGTGTCCTTATGAGAAGAGGAAGAGAGACCAGAGTGCTCTCTCTGCCCTGTGAGGACACAGTGAGAAGGTGGCCGTCTGCTAGCCAGCAAGAGGGCCCTTACCAGGAACCAGTCCTACTGATACCTTGCTCCTGGCCTTCCTAGCCCCCAGAACTTTGGGAAATCAATGCCTGTTGTTTAGACCACTCAGTCTGAGCTCTACCGGTGGGTTCATCATACGAAAGAGGAAATTGAGATGTAGAGTTGTTGAATGCATGAAACTAGGCTGGACCTAGGACCCAATTCCCAAGCCACATGCTGGTTCTACAGTCTCACAGACACACAGCCACACATATGAACACACACTGTTATACACTCACAAACACATGCTATCATATACACATACATACACTCACACGTACACCAACATACACACACGCAGTCACATACATATACATCCACAAACACACGCTGTCATACACTCACACCCACATGCTATCATATACACACATCTACACTCACACATACACCAACATACACACACACGCAGTCACACACACACATATACATTCACAAACACACATTGTCACACACTCACAAACACCCACATGCTATCATATACACACACATGCACTCACACATACACAACATACACACACACAGTCACACACACATATACATTCACAAACACACGCTGTCATACACTCACAAACACCCACATGCTATCATATACACTCACACATACACCAACATACACACACAGTCACACACATACGTATACATTCACAAACACACGCTGTCATACACTCACAAACACCCACATGCTATCATATACACACATATACACTCACACATACACTAACATACACACATACATACAGTCACACACATACATATACATTCACAAACACATGCTGTCATACACTCACAAACACCCACATGCTATCATGTACACACATATACACTCACACATACACTGGCATACACACACATACAGGCACACACATACATATACATTCACAAAGACACGCTGTCATACACTCACAAACACCCACATGCTATCATATATACACATATACACTCACACATACACTAACATACACACAGTCACACACATACATATACATTCACAAACACAAACACCCACATGCTATCATATACACACATATACACTCACACATACACTAACATACACACACAGTCACACACATACATATACATTCACAAACACACGCTGTCATACACTCACAAACACCCACATGCTATCATGTACACACATATACACTCACACATACACTAACATACACACACATGCAGTCATGCACATATACATTCACAAACACATGCTGTCATACACTCACACCCACATGCTATCAAATACACACACATACACACACACACACACTCACATACACACACAGTCACACATATACTCACATATACACTCACAAACACTGTCATACACTCACACTATCATATAAACATATACACTCACACATACACTCACATATACACACAGTCACACGTATACTCACATATACACTCACAAACACACACTGTCGTACACACTCACACTACCATATACACATATACACTCACATATACACACATATACACACAGTCACACGTATACTCACATATACACTCACAAACACACACTGTCGTACACACAGTCACATTATCAAATACACATATACACTCACACATACACTCACATATACACACAGTCACACATATACTCACATATACACTCACAAACACACACTGTTATACACTCACACTGTCATATACACATATACTCACACATACACTCACACACACAGTCACACATATACTCACACATACACTCACACACACACAGTCACACATATACTCACATACACTCACACACACGCAATTACACGCATACATATACACTCACAAACGCTATCATGTACACACATATACACTCACACACAGTCACAAACATACACATACATCCAAAATATACACTCATAAACACACTGTCATATACACACATACACACACATACACTCACACACATATCCACATTCTCCCATATACGCTCACGAACACACACTGTCATACACTCACACACACACTTACATACACATTCACACAGTCACATATATACTCACATAAACACTCATGAACACACAGTCATACACCCACAAACACACATACACTCACACACACAGTCACATATATACTCACATATACACTCATGCACACACACAAACTCACAAACTCAGTGTCATATACACACATATGCACTCACACATACACTCACATACACACACCATGTCACACACACACATATGCATCCACTTACACACTCACACTTCATATATGTCCTTCTAAGCACAGATACGCTTTCCATTTCTGACAGTATCAATAATTCCTGATTAGTGAGACCAGTGACTTACAGAACCTTCCTCTTTTCCAACTCTTACCAATTTTTCAGTGATATGAAATATAGAATTTGGCCATTTCCCATGGGGCTTCAGCCAAGGGACATCACTAAGAGCTGTATCTCAGCTTTCCTCTGCCTTCACACTCTCAACAGTAATGCTGCTCAGTATCCCCAGTGATCCCTAATGAGGGGGCTCCTCCACCCAATGCTTTTTACCTTTTCGGGGTAATTAAAGCAGAAGCATTCAAGGTTTCAGTCCCCATGTTCCCTCCTCAATCCAGCTACAGAGGGGAAATACTGGTCTGATTGGGCTGTGTTCCATAACGCTGACTGGGTCACGCTACTCGTGGGCAAGATCTCCATGCATTAAGATCTCCATGCAGTCTGCATCTCATGATTAGACTGGGTTCTGGAATGCATAACCCCAGTCTAATCATGAGAATCCACAAGACAGACCCAAATTGAGAGGGATTCTACAAAATACATGACCAGCACTCTTCTAAGGTGTCAAGGTCATGAAAAACAAGACTGGAAAGCCATCACAGACTGGAGGAGACTAAGAAGACCTGACAACTAAATGCCACGTGGGACCCTGGAGGGGACTGGAAACAGTAGTAGAAGAGCTGGTGACAATCTGAATGAAGTCTGTAATTTGGGTAACAGTATTTTACCAATATTAATTCCCCTCCTCTGCCAATGCAATGAGGGGTATGTAAAAGGTTAACATTAGGGGAGGCTGGTGAAGAATATACAGGAACTCTCTACTATCGTGACAACTTTTCTGTAAATGTAAGGTTCTTTCCAACTAAAACATTTAACTTTAAAAAAAAAAAAAAAAAAGCCAGGCCCAGGCTATATTACAATGTTCACTGAGAACATGCTGCTAGCACGGACCTGGCGGTGAGTTGCTCAGGGAAGGTATGCACTGTAGTCATGCACTTGCTGGTACTGTTTATTAGGTGCAGGCATGCCAAATAAGAACTGAGTTACAAGCATCCAAATCAATGACATTTTAATAAATAGCTTACATATATATATGCACACACACACAGATGGCAATAAGAGATTTATTCTAAGAGCTGTGCAAAAACGAGTTTGCCTAGCAAAACAAATTAACATGTTGGGTTTTAAACTATTGATATTTGGCGTATAACCCATTGGAGTTTTGTTTTTTCTATTACAGCCATAAAAATAGTTTTTGGATAAAATTTGAATCACTTCTGCAGAGAGAAAAGACCTGGATCCCACAGAACAGTTAGAGAACCACTAGTGCATAAACAAGCATCACACACAAACTGTCATTTTATAGATGGGAGTCCAGACAGGCTTAACCGAGGTCACACAGCAAGTTAGGATGAGAACCTAGGTCCCCTGGCTTCTGTTTCTGAGCTCTCTGCACCAGATGGGTCAAGGAC
This sequence comes from Trachypithecus francoisi, assembly GCF_009764315.1. Lineage (NCBI taxonomy): Eukaryota > Metazoa > Chordata > Mammalia > Primates > Cercopithecidae > Trachypithecus > Trachypithecus francoisi. Next base: position 26,291,838 of record NW_022681469.1, on the reverse strand, counting down.
AGCCCCAGCAATGGAGCCTGAATCCCCAGACAGCCTGGTACATCACTGCAAAACAGGAAAGGCCAGGTTGGCTGGGGCAGCCGAGGGCACATGGTCCCACAGCTCATGCAGATAGGGCTGGTCAGGAAGAACACAATGGCAGTTCTGAAGAGCAAGTGTCAGGCAGCAGCTCTCTAAGGAGGCCGCCACAGTCCACAGGAGGGATTGGATGGGGGATAGGGTGTGAGACTGGTGAGTGAAAGACCACCTCCAAGAGCATGGAAGAAAACTCCAGGCCTCTGCAAGATAAGGGAGCAGAGGTGACAACACCTCAGTCCAGCTGCTCTATTGAGCTGCCTTTGTTGAAGGACTAAGTTAAACAGCAGATTGTGCCAAGGCTGCCACTTCCTGCCATTCATACCACCCCAAAGAATCCTTCCCTGAGCATCATGCAGTTTTCCTTTCTAGATAACTGTTATTCATAGGTAAGATTATCTGGCTCGTTGGTTTAGCTGTTTAGTGTCTGCTCTCCCCCATTCGAACATCAGCAACTTGTCTGTTTTCTTCAAGGCTGAATCCCAGCCCATAGAATAGTGCTTGGCACATAGTAGGCACTCAATAAAAAATAGCGATTGTATAGATGAGTAAATGGACTCTTCCCACACCCAACGTGTCTCTGACCTTGTATTTTTCTACATCAGAGATATTCCTAGATGCATCTCAGAGTCTGTTTGTCAAGAAGCAGAGGCTTTGATGGAAAAGTGCTTTGCTGAGAACATTTCAGGCAGCATTTTTCTTCTGCTTCATTTTCTCTTCCTAATGTGTGACAGGATGGTACTACCAGCTGCAAGCCATCCTGAGACCATGCTGCTTCCCTCCCGGGACTGTCACATCCACCGCATCTGGTTTACAAGCCAAACACTGATATCCTGTCCTTGGGTAAACCCTAACATTCCTGTCAGATGGTTTCGCTGTCTTAGGAATTCAGCACTTAGAAGGATATTGAAAGTATAGCCCAAGGCTAAAAGAGACTCGGAATTTCCTACATTGAATTGGGGACTTCAGCATCACAGACAGATGTTTTTGGCATAGTCTACTTGGTGCAGCCCTCATAAACAAGCATCACACACAAACTGTCAGAGTTCTAAGTCCCTGCTATTTATGACCTTGGGCACGGGAACTGCCATCTTTCCTCCAGATTAAGAATGAAAGAAAGACACTCAAGAATAATGAAATAAGGGACTCGCCTTACCAGATTTCAAGATTTATTAGGTAGACCCATATTCTTGATATAGAAGTGACTTTTGGGTCACTGGCGATAGGATTAATTTAAATAAATGGTGCCAAGACAATTGTCTATCCACACAAAGATACTCCACTGGATATCCCAATGGGATACCCAGGGAAATGTGTGAATCACTACTCTTATATCACATAAAAATCAATTCCAGGTGCCTTGAAGACTTAAATACAAAAAGCCAAAATTTTTGAAACATTTAGAAGATAAGATAGAGGAGTATTTTTACAAACTCAAAATCAGAAAGAGATTCTTAAAACACAAAAAGAAAAGATTGATACATGTTGACTACTCTAAAATCAAGAACTTCTGTTCAAAAAGGAAGAAGAATTTTGAGGTATCAAAAGATACCATTAAATAAGTAAATAGCAACTGGAGAAAACATTGAAAAGATATTTAATCACCCAAGGATTAGTATCTAGAACACAGAAATAATTCTTAAAAGTCAAAGAAGCCCAGGCGCGGTGGCTCAAGCCTGTAATCCCAGCACTTTGGGAGGCCCAGACGGGCGGATCACGAGATCAGGAGATCAAGACCATTCTGGCTAACATGGTGAAACCCCATCTCTACAAAAAAATACAAAAAACTAGCCAGGAGAGGTGGCGGGCGCCTGTAGTCCCAGCTACTCAGGAGGCTGAGGCAGGAGAATGGCGGAGACAGAGCTTGCAGTGGGCTGAGATCCGGCCACTGCCCTCCAGCCTGGGCAACAGAGCGAGACTCCATCTCAAAAAAAAAAGTCAAAGAAAAGACAAAACCCAAAAGAAAAAGAGCAAAAGGTATGAGAAAGGATGCCACTAAAGAGAGGAAATACGAACAACAAAACTAAAGAGAGGAAATATGAAGAGAAGGTCAATTTCATTAATAGTCAGGAGAATATAAATTAGGAGCATAATATCATACTCAATATATTGGCAAAAATTAAGAAACTCGAGAGTAACAAGTGGTGGTGAGGATGTGGAGACATGGGGATTCTTATGTCAGAAGTATAAGTATAATTATTTTGTCAGGAGTATATTCAGGCATTCTGGAAAATAATATGGAAACACCTTGAAAGTTAAAATTGCATCTACCATAGGGTGAGTGATTCCACTCCAGGTACACATCCTAGAGAAATTCTCACACATGTGTACCCAGAGTCATATGCAAGATATCCACAACCATAATGTTCCCATCAAAAGCCTGAAACAACCGACACGCCCATCAGTGAGAGAGTGCATAGTAAGTCTGGTATCTTCACACAATGGAAAATTAGGTGACGGTGAAAAGTGAATGTAAATATAGACACAAGGATAATCTTAGGAACATAATGTTGAATAAAAAGCAAGTTTCAAAGGACTATCATCAATATGTCTTTTTTAAACTCAAAATCAAGCAGAATGAAACAACATATTGCTTAATAATTCACACAGATGAGGAGGTGAAATGGTATTTTAAAAGTTCAGGGAACGATAAACATAAAATTCAAAATAGTGGTTGTTTTCATGCAAGAGCAGGGCCATGGAATCTGTTGGGGGAGGACAATGCAGACAGCATCTATCTTATTGGTAAAACTCTGATTTTTAATTTGGGTGGCGGCTTCAGCAGTGTGTGTTTCATTAGTATGCTTTATATGTTACATTGTTATATAGACTCTACATATACTTATTAATAAATTTATTAAATATTATATACTAAAATTTAAAATACTAAGAAAGAATGTGAGGGAAAGCCATCTCTGGTCCCAAATCTCATTATCTTCCCTGAAATACATTTGCCCTTTGGGGGCATGTTGAGATTGATTAAGGCCAGATCAATTCAAATTATAAAATCATTTTTATTCATTCATTTACCAAAAATTATGGAGCATCTACCATGTGCCCGCCCTGAGGACTGGTCACTGAGCAGGACAAACTTGGCTCTTGCTCTCACTTTGACAGAGCTAAGACTCTAGGAGCTAACCTGAGTCCTGGAGAATGTCTCCTTCCTTCACTTCCTCTTGGACAAGTAATCTCCATTTCCTTCCCCACAGTGCTGCTGTCTTCTGAGAAGAGGCAGTGGACAAGGGACAAGGACCTGTCTTGGGAGGAGCCTTCAATACAATCTCTTCTGAGGTCTAGAATCTGCCTCCCAAACAAATCTTACTTTGTAATTAGACTTTCTTTGGCCACTAGACTGTCCCCTTTATATGGTTTGGCTATGTCCCAACCCAAATCTCATTCTGAATTGTAGCTCCCACAATTCCCACGTATCATGAGAGGGACCCAGTGGGAGGTAACTGAATCTTGGGGGTAGGTCTTTCCCATGCTGTTTTTGTGATAGTGAATAAGTTTTACAAGATGTGATGGTTCTATACAGGGGAGTTCCCCTGAGCATGTTTTCTCTTGCTTGCCGCCATGTAAGATACGACTTTGCTTCTCCTTCATCTTCCGCCATGATTGTGAGGCCTCCCCAGCCATGTGGAACAGTGAGTTCATTAAACCTCTTCCCTTTATAAATTACCCATTCTCAGCTTTGTCTTTATTAGCAGAGTGAGAACAGACTAATACGCCCCCCAAGTAATTAAAGCCTGTAGGCCTTTCTATACACCTGGCTGATGCCATCTGCTTAGACCGCAACAGTCTGAATTTGGATCCTGGCACCATGATTGAAATGTGAATGTAAATGGCTTGGAGCTCTGTTTTTCACGAGCGTTGGTGTGAAGCTTGTGTCCCGCCCTATCCTTCTCAACACCCTGGTGTGTTTAAGCGACTTGCTCACTGCTGAACACATGGTCTCCCAGGGCCCTCGATACCTGCTTGCTTGCCACATGCTATCAGAGTCTGACAACACCTGGCCAGTCCTATATAAAGGGGAAGTGGTGACTGATGGCCTTGCTCTGCCCCAGCTGCTGCTGTGAAACCTTCCTGGAAGACACTGACAGAAGCTCTAGCCCTCCCTTGTGCTGAGAAGAAAGGCTCCAGCCCTCTAAGAGTGGTGACTATAGGAACAACAGCTCACCCTTTCTGTCAGCTGAGCGCCCCCCAGCTTGGAGAGGTGAGATGCCACCTCCGCTAACTTCCTTTTTTGGCTAGGAATATCCATTTTCTTCCTCATTGAGTCTGAGGAGGTAGCACTAGAAAAGCCTACTTGTGCTTTTATCATTTGGATCTCTGGGTAAATTCTTACTCACCCAGAGACAAAAAGAACCTGCTCTAAGCTGCAACTTAGATGCAAAAATTAGGTATTAAGCAGGCATAGAGAAGACTGAAATATGGGTCTGTCCGAGAAGATGGTGGAAGGGGATTGCAAGTAGAGACTGACAGCCCCCAAAACTCAGAGAGACCCCCAGACAAGTCAATCAGAAGTGCCCAGGGTAACTTTCCCATAGAATTTTCTGCCACAATGGAAATGCTCCATGATTTTATGTCCAATATGGTAGCCATGTATGTCTCTGGAGCACCTGAAATGTAGTTAGTGTGACCAGGAAACCGAGTTTCTAATTTTGCTTGATTTGAATTAATTTGAGTCTGAAGAGCCACATATGTATTGCTCTATTAGACAGAAAGCTCTAGAAAAACGCTAAACTAAACTGAAAAAAAGAAAAAAAAAATGAGGGTTGTCAGTGAGGGGTAACCACCACCAGAGGCTTTCAGCAGGTTCTGAGCCAAGTTTAGAAACTTTGCATGGGCCAGGTTTCAGCAGGCCAGGGAAAGTGGAGTTTCTACCTGAAGCTGAGGGGAAATCCAGCTCCATCTCCATAAAAATAGTATTTTCTAGGTACTGAGAGAAGAGGTTAAAGATAGATGTAAAAAAGCCATCACTGTGTTGTTTATTACAACCCAAACACTGGAAGTAATAAGACCAATCCGGTAAAGACTGTTGGACATATATGACAGAATATTACATGAACATTAAAAATCCTCCTGTCAACTGAGCCATCCCCAACCTGGAAAGGTGAAATGATTTGATCACATAAGTGAAAGAGTAGAACATAATATATATATATAATATATATATATGTATATATATAATGATCAAAATTTCATGGAGGTAAATATACTATATATACATGTACAGAAAACAGCTTAGAATGAAATATACTAAACTATCATCAGGAGTCATTTCTAGGTGGTAAAATTTTGAATACTTCTACTTCTTTTTTTATATTTTTTATATATTCCAAATTTTCTGTAATGGTCATTTGTTATTTTATAGCAAAAAAAAGTCCTACTTAAAGGATGTTCTAAAGAACTTTTAATAGTGTAGCAAATGCAACTTATTGATAAGCAAACAAAGCAAGATATGATATTGTACATGTAAGTTCTATCATAACTACATAAACCATATGTGGAGAAAAGATTGGAATGTTTGCTATGCTCTCATGAAATTACATACCTTTCTACTAATGTACTCTTTTCTGTGGCAATCTGTTCTGCAATTAGATGTGTATATTTTCTAACACGGGGGTGGAGTACTCTAACTCATCTGGATGAATCTCCAACCCCAAATATTTAAACAGGCATGTTCAGGTCCTTCCCCCAACCCTGGGTAGACTTGAGCCTTGCCCCTCCCACAGCCTCTTGGGGACACAGTGGCAGTTTCTCACCCAGCACCCTCAGTGGGCTCCTGACATTCCCAGTGCCAAAGTGGATGGTTACTCACCCTTTGGAGCTGACCCTTTCTCCCCTCCCACTCCATTACCACAGCGATTCATTGAAAGAGATCAATAAATATGAAAAACAATTGATTTTCTACTCCCCTCCACCCCCTTCTTTCTCTGAGTAAGTCTGTCTGACATGCATAACGGGAATCAAACCAGAGAGGAAGTGCTGCGGCTTCCCTGGTGGGACATTGTGCTCTCTCTCCCTCTCGGAGGGCCCCTCCCTCTGCACTTTCAGCGATTTCAAGATCCGCGCATTACTCTTTATCAACTTGGCAGATACTATTGCCTCTTCCTGCTCACAAGCATCCGTGCTGGGCTCTTCTTGTCTGCTTCCTCTCCTGCTAAGATCCCAACACCAGCAACTCACCCAGGGTCCGCCAAGGCGCAGGCTGCAACTGCACCACCCAGTCCTAGGAGGATAGAAAACCCTAGCAGCTGGTTCGTCAGGCTTGATGGTGCACCCCAGAACCTTCCTTTAAGGAAGGAGAATCTCCAATAGATTCCCCTCTCAGTAGAAAACCTCGTTCCCTTCATCCCAAAACAGAGGAGCTCAGAGTTGTAAGTGGACCTGAGTTGAGTGGGAACCCAACCAAACCACCTCCCTCTGGAGCCCAGCTTTATACAGTAGACAGAACATTGACATTTACAGGCTTATCATTTGCTATTTTGACCCAGGAGGTCCATTACCCAAAGTAATTTGCAATTTTACTAAGGCATGAATTTAAATTGTTTTTGCTGCATGGTTGATAAGGCAAAAGAAAACTGAAGGCATGTCAATAATGAAATGGTCCTTTGGAAGGGAAACTGAGGCATCAAGAGATGAAAGAATGGGTACAATGGGTCCTTAAAAGCTCTAATTTCAGACCCACAGCAGAGCATTCAGAATGGTTGAAACAGAAGCTGATCTGGATTTATTAAAATGTCAGTTTCTTGATACAGTGATCTCTTCAACAAAGTCTTAACTGCTAGTCTCCCACCAATTTGGAAAACACACATACACATACACATACACACACACACACACACACACACACACAGTTTATTCATACCTTTAAACTACACTGCTTGCCCTTAAAGTTCTCCATTCATTCAACCTTCTAACTGTGAAATTCAAATGATTCCCATTGGGTCCTAATGGCCCTGGTCCCAGATCACCAAACAGTAACTGTGATGGTTAGTATTGAGTGTCAACTTGATTAGATTGAATAATGCAAAGTACTGTTCCTGGGTGCGTCTGTGAGGGTGTTGGCAAAGGAGATTAACATTTGAGTCAGTGGACTGGAGAGGCAGACCCACCCTCAATCTGGGTGGACACCATCTAATCAGCTGCCAGGCTGGCTAGAATAAAGCAGGCAGAAGAAGGTGGAATTAGCTGACTTGCTAAGTCTGCTGGCCTTCATCTTTCTCCTGTGCTGGATGCTCCCTGCCCTTGAACATCAGACTCCAAGTTCTTCAGCCTTTGGACACTTGGACTCATGTCAGTGATTTGTCAGGGGCTCTTGGACCTTTGGCCACAGACTGAAGGCTGCACTGTTGGCTTCCCTACTTTTGAGGTTTGGGGACTTGGACACGCTTCCTGGCTCCTCAGCTTGCAGACGGTTTATTGTGGGGGACTTCACCTTGTGGTCGTGTGAGTCAATTCTCCCCTTCATATATCCATATATCATATTAGTTATGTCCCTTTACAGAACCCTAATACAGGAACCCTCTAGGAAACACTGCTCCTGGTGGACATCTGTGAGTATGGCATCAAATCACTGTGGCCAAATGGACCCCTCCTCATCCATTAATCTTTCTTATTTTCATCTGCCTCAAACCATCTCCATATTTCCCTCCTTACCCCTGTTTACCTAAACTTTCTTGGCACGGCATGGGCCAGCCTGTGACACTGGTGAGCACAAATTACATCTCAGGGAGTGGGGACATGCCACCCTGGGCCCAAAGCACAAGCCACATATTCTGCAGGAATAACACACACCCCCTTTTGGATGCAGTGCATAATTTCTTCCTGTGTGTGCACTTGGGACTAGAACTCCTTAACACTTGGCTTACCAGTCAAGTGGTAAGCGCGGAGGAAACCGAGCAGATGGAAGACAAGTGGGGCCCAGGTGCATGGAGGAGGGCTGAGTCAGGAAGTAGGAAGAGGAAGAGCATTTGGGGAAGAAGCAGGACTTGAGCAGTGAGAGTCATTCAGTGGGATTCATTTCGGGGCACCAAGTGAAACTTTGCCAGTCCACCAGCTGATGACACAAACTGCGTCATTACAAATTCATTTCTGTAGCTCAAGATTTAAATCTGCTAAAATGCAAATGTCTTGGTAACACTTTAAAAAGAGGTCAGTGTTTTATTCAGCTGTGAATGTGCCTCCGCTTCCTGGAGGCTGGCTTTGATCAAAAACAGGAGAGGAGTAGGCACCTTGAGCGAGGAGGGGGCCAATAACCAGAGGGAGCTAGAGAGCCCAGCAGTGGAGAAGGACAGGGAGCTCACCATGCACCGCACAGCTGCTCCTCAAAAGTCAACCTCAACTTCTTCATCTTTTGCTTTCTTTTGATTCTCTTTCCTCTATTCTGCATCTTTTCCCTTTCTACACATATGAATCCCCATTCCAGCCAGTATGGCTACAGGTTTCCCAACTTGTCTGCCTCATAGCTTAACCGGGACATGTGTCCTCAGGACTTCTGGGGCAGTTTTTAAATAAGCTCTCCTTTAACACTCTCCAGCTCAGTAGCTGTATTAGTGTGTTCTCACATTGCTATAAAGAACTACCTGGGACTGGGTAATTTATGAAGAAAAGAGGTTTAATTGGCTCAGGGTTCTGCAGGCTGTCCAGGAAGCATGGGTGAGGAATCTTCAGGAAACTTTCAATCAAGGCAGAAGGCAAAGGGGAAGCAGGCCAAAGAAAGAGGAAGAGAGAGCAGGGAGAGGTGCTACACACTTCTAAACAACCAGATCTCGTGAGAACTCACTCAGTATCACGAGAACAGCAAGGGGGAAATCTGCCCCCATGATATAATCACCTCCCACCAGGCTCCTCCTCCAACACTGGGGATCACAATTCAACATGAGATTTGGGCAGGGACACAAATCCAAACCATATCGGTAGCTTTGTGTTTCTTCCCTCCCTATTTCCTACTTTTCTTTCATCCTCCTTTTTGTTTCCTCTCCCTCCCTCTATTCATCTTTCTGTCAATATTGATTAGGTGCCTGTTTACATGGTAGGCATGGGGAGGTATAAAGATATGTAATACACAAACTAAGCCATCATTCTCCTTTCATTCAAAATTCACTTCAGAAGCTAAACCCAAGCTTAGAAAGCAGTAAGCATGTGGGTTTTAATTCTAGTTCCTCCTTTGACCCCTCCACTGCCTCCTCTCAGTGGACCTCAAGCAATTAAATCAGCTTCAATGCCTTGGTTTCTCTATTCATAAAAAGGGGCAGGAGTAAAATAGAAGATCCTTATTTTTTCATTCACAACCTTGAAAAGAAGCATATTCATTTGTCTATAGGAGCATACTCATTTGCATCCCTCTAGGAACTCACAGAAAACCAGGTGGCAGTATCAAACATACCAGTGAAAGATATTTCAAAACTCAGAGAATGTCTTTCTATTTTGTATATTAATGGTGTGATAAATCTACCCTAGAGATTGTGTAATAATATCTCATTTTAAAGTAAACTGAATTCATTATTCTAGTTTAATGCAATCAAGTATGTAGGTATATATGTGACTTTTGTTTTTTCCATCTCATACTTTGAAAAAGAGCTTTCAATAAAGATTCCAAAAAAGGTTGCATTTTTCCCCCTAGAATTTTCATTGTCTAATAATTATTATATCACTCAAAGCATGAGTTATATCAAGACTTTATGGATTTTTCTGAGTGGCAGCATGCTGTGCCAGAAAGAGCATTAGATTGAAAATCATGAGACCTGGATTCTAGGTATAATATTGCTATTTACTAATTCTTTATCCTTTTAGTTGAAGTTCTTTTGGTAACCAGTAACAGAAACCAGCTCTAAATGATCTTTTATTTTTTATGAAAAATTTATTGGAAGGCCCCTGGTGTATGAAATTGAAGAAAGAGTTGGACAACCAAGATACGTGAAGGGAGGACATGACACTGGCTCCAGCACTCAGCATTAGGAGAGCATGGACTTCCTTCCAATTGTGCCACCCTTCAAAGACCTACCCTCAAGAAACCTTCAGCCTGAGTCCCTGTGTCAAATGTCAAACTCTTGAGAAAGAGACTGATAAGCTCAGCTGGAGGCCAGGAGAGAAAACCTGCTATCTCTGGGGTCTAGGTCAGGAGGAATGACAGCCCAGATGTGGCCCTGAGGCCTCCCCCTATACTGCAGTCATTCTCAGGAATGAGGGACATCAGTAGAGCTGGGAAGGCCTGATATGGTTTGGTTGTGTACCCACCCAAATCTCATCTTGAATTGTAGCTCCCACATGTCATGGGAGGGGCCCAGTGAGAGGTAATGGAATCATGGGGGTGGGTGTTTCCTGTGCTGTTCTCATGATAGTGAATAAGTCTCACAAGATCTGACAGTTTTATAAAGGGGGGTTCCCCTGCATGAGCTCTCTCTTGCCTGCTGCCATGTAAGATGTCCCTTGCTCTTCTGCCATGATTGTGAGGCCTCCCTAGCCATGTGAACTGTGAGTCAAGTAAACCTCTTTCCTTTGTAAATTACCCAGTCTTGGGTATATCTTTACTAGCAGCATGCGAACGAACTAATACAAAGCCACTCCAAGAGGCCTCTGCCCGTGTTTTGGGGTCATTACCCAGTCCCTGGGCCTCTGTTCCTTCTGTAAATGCCAGACATTTGACTAGATTATTTGAGATCCCTCCTAGCTTCTTGACCCTATGGTTCATGGTGGCAGTCCCTAGCGCTTCCTGAAAGTAATAATGGGACTATTTCGACATCTTTCAATATTTCCAAAAATGAAACAGAAATTTGTATTAGAGACAGGTTTGCCCAGGCACACTAAAAAAAAATTATGTTTCAATATATGGCGTAGAATTATGTCAACCCAGTAGGATGGCAATGGTATTTTACTGATCAGAAGCTCTGATTGGCAGTTAAATTTTGATTAACATAAGATAGAATAATAATCATTGTTTAATCAATGTATCTTGATTGAAAAAAATGTAAGATCACTTAGAAGTTAAAAGTATTGGCATCCTTCATGTATGTTGCAAGAGGAAGCTTAATTTATTTTTGGGAAGTTAGAGTACATTTTCTCACCCACACCCACAGACACCTACAAGATAACTTGGAAATTAAGGAGCTGGTGGCTGCCTCTACTCAGCCTCCAGAATAAAAAGCCCACATGTATCCAGTCATGGTGTCAACACCCGAAGTTGTTGTAAAAGCCCATATGCATTTAGCCATAGTGTTAACACCCAGAGTAAGAAGGTGAGCTTCAGCAGTAGGCCTTTGTAATGAGAAGGCTACATTTCATCTCAGAAAAGCTACCACCAACACGCTTACCCTCTCTAAAGAAACTCAGAAGGAGAACTTGAAGCCTAATAAATATGTGCCACTTTTGCTCACTGTCTGGACATTAACCATTAAAACACCTTTAAAATGACAGGGAGCCATAATATATTATCTTGTCTTAAAGAAAGGATGAATTTGGGGCTAGTCATAGTCTTCCTGTAGCTAGTGTTGTGTCCATGGATCCGTCACCTCTGTCTCTGAGCTTCAGTTTCCTCCTCTGTAGACTGAGAAGCTGAATATGAGGCTAAGATTCTTTCTAGCTCGAATTTTCTGTGTTCCAAAAACACGAGGCATTACTTGAGCTCTTCCTATGTGCCTGGCACTATTCTAGATGATTATAAATACATAGTATGTCTTTTAACCTCCAACAACAATGCATCCTTTTCATCCCTGTTTTATGAAAAAGGAAACAGATCCACAAAGAGGCCAAGCTAGGGAGGAAGAGAGTCAGAGATATCTGTATCCTGAAAGGTACTCTGAGCCTGATCGGCTCAGGCACTGGAAGCATCCCTACATCCTCTTTCTCCAATTTCTTCAACACAACATGAGCAGATGCTTGCCTGTGCAGTTCTTTTCATCTTTCCCCTGACATCACCCCTAATCACCTAAGTTACTTTTCTCTGAATTGCCTGCAATTTGTCTTCATCTTTCTAGAACAGAAGAGATGATGGCAATGCACCTTCCAGGTGCAGTTTCCTTGGGGACCCTTGAACAAGGAGGTAAACTTCTTCTGTGGAAGTCTCCTACAGAAGAGTAGAGGGTCTGTCTGGATGGTGCTGCCTAAGAGGCAAGAAACCACAGGACCCAAAAATAGCTATGGAGCACCACTGGGGATAAATGCCCAACAAATGAAGGGGTGGGGAAATAGAGCCCAGGGAAAAAGGTTAAAGAAATTGGAATTTGCTCACCTAAACATAGTAAAACTGATCAATATTGGGAGACACTTCTCCATAGGACTCAGCTTTTTGCATGTCTTGAAAGCAAGGTGTTATCTTATGTTCTAGATTATCTTTTCAAGAGTATTTCTATAGCAAACATCCCTGGAAGATAGAGACGGGGTCTCACTCCAGAGTGAAGAACAGGAATGTTTACTGCCATTAGAAAAGATTTGGATTCTCTAAGCTCAGGATTTCTCTCTTACAATAAAACTTGTTCTGTGTACAGCTGTTATCTGGCCATCTTCATTCCCACCTTGTGGGAACTGGGTCCGGGGAACCAACACAAATAAGCTGACAACCTGGCTACTGCTTTTGCTGTGAGTAATAAAGCTTTTCATCTCTGATCCAGGAATCTCATGTCTTCCACCAACTTGAACAATAACAGGCTAACTATTACATTTTAAGTAAAGTAAAATCTCAGACCCTTCACAACTCTTGGCATTAATAGACTTGAGAACAAATTTCAATAAAAATAATAGTATATCTTCAAAGAGAGGTCAATAAACTTTATTTCTCGCTTCCTGGAAACTCAAGAATATCCTCTTCTACAGTAGGAAATGAGATGTGGATCCAGACCTTTGTATTGCTAAATTTGCTAATACTTATAGAGCTTGCCAAGGGCAATTTTGGAATCTCCTATCTCAGAATATTTTAAAGGATAATCTAGATACCTATCCATGTGATATAGATCAGGCCTAGACACACTTGAATGCAAAGGCAAAGGCAGGCACTATCACGGCACTAGCAACACTATAATGTCTTAAAAAGCAACTCTGTTCATGCACAGGCCCTTAGCTTGGTTCTTTTTTCACATGAAATATCCACAACCCATGAGACTTTCTCCAATGAATTAGCTCAAAGTTGGTCAACCCTAGTCAAAATCTTGATGGTTCCCATGACTCAGTTAGTTCCCTTTTTAAGAAGTGAACAAGCCTTTTTAAGAAGTGAATCCTACCACTGTAGCTTAAGGCCTGCCTGGAGAAGCTGCTGATGGATTTGGAAGATCACCAGGATAGGGACTAGATGGTGCCAATCTCCAGGACCTAGAAGCCTGGGCTCCTGCCCTCCTCACTTCATGGTCCTTCCCTATTCTCTTCTCTTCTGTCTTCCCCAAAATGTCCTCATAATCATGGCTTGAGGAATATCAAGTAAGGGCTTGGGCAGCCCCAGTGATTCATCATTTCTCAGATGGTTAAGTGAATGACGATGGCATGGAGCTCTGAGCACTATGGTCTGACAGGCTCATCTCCTTGCTCAACACAGCACTTCCAGTGGCCACTCCCCTATACACATCGTTTCTGATGATGATGTCAAAGGATTTCACATGAAACTTGCTACACATGTCTGTATCATTAGCACTACTTTACCCTTGTACAGATCTTCACCTCTTGCAAAGCACTGTTAACTCATTTGATTCCAAAACCCTACAGTCACGGCAAATATTAAACCCATCTCACAGATGAAGAAATGGAAGCTTATAGAGGTTAAACGTGTTGCTTGACGTCACAAGTTTGCTATTATGTGGCATTGTTAAAACAGAAACTGAAACTGAAACCCAGATGCCTCACTCCAGGCCCATGACCCTTTCTGTACTGTGCAGAGAGGGGATGCAGGCAGCAGCCAGGGATGAGATGGCCTCACTTTAGAAAAACTTTACAAAAAACAAGAACATTTGTTCAAGGTCACATATCATGTGAGCTCCATTGATTCAGACACCAGGAAACTACAGAAGGATTCATCTGTGCTCAGTCTTTTGCAATGTTGGTAGTTGGCAGAATGTTCTCGGGGAAAAGGAGAGAGAAGGCCAATGCTCTGGGGACACTGACAAAGCAGCTTGCCCTAACAGTCCTGAGCCAAAATGCCCAGAGCATGCCGCGGAGACTAGGGACCAGAAATGCCACCCTCAGCCCTCTGGCCAGGCCTTGCTCCTGACTGTCCAGCCAAAGCTGGCTCAGCTGCCTGGAAATCTTATGGCTCTGGGACATGACCATGAGTCAACCTGCTCTCTCCCCTGCCTTTGCCTCTGGAGCTTGTTTCGGATGGTGGCACTACCCGGCACTATCTGGCAGGCTGCAGGGCTCCAAGCCTGCTCCAGCGTCCATCACTACAAGAAAGCTACATTTTCTCTGTTAGCTGGGGCAATTGGCTGAGCCCGGGAAGAAGGAGCCTGCTACAGTGGACACTCCGCTTGCAAGGGCCCAAGGCATTCAAACACCCAACCATGTCAAAGATTTCAAGGAGAAAATGTTTACAGACACAGAAAAATAGATTCTTTATCCTTCTTCAAACCACTCCAGCTCCTGTATCTAATGCACTATTTCCATAGCATTAGTAGAGAAAAAGCAGTGGGAAATATTGGTTATTGGATTCTTTTGTTAGAAAAGGCTGGCTTGAAGCTGGCAGGTTTTTTTAAACTATCTGTGAGATGATCCTAGCCTTTAGATGGGTTTCTTTGCCAGTCGACTGACCAGATGGAGAGAAACTCTGGAAAACACAGCAGTTCTCGGATGATCTGAAAAATCTGAAGCAACCTACTTCAAACATGAGCTATGGGTACAGGAGAAAGATGGAGGTCAATGCTATGAAGAGCACCATGGATGGGTGCAGGAGTTTCTAGAAGAACAAAAAGGAGATTGACACTCCCCAGCACACATGGGCCTGACCACCCACACCACACATCTTGCACCAGCCCTCTGAGTCAATACCACCACCCTGTTTCCCATCCATCACATTCTCTTGCTTATTTCATTGGAGCCTCATTTGGCCCAGGTGTCTTCAGCAGCACTGTCCTGGATCGCCAGTGTCCCTCACCCTCTGGTCATTCCTCTACAGGGCTCTTCACTCAGAAATGTCAGAACTAGAGAGGACTTTAGAATTCCTTCTCTCCAATTTCCTCACTTTATAGACAGAGAAGCTGAGGCCCACAGAAGTAAATCAACTTGTTCAAGGTTACCCAGCTACAGTTGGGAGAATTGTAGCTAGAATCCATGCATCCTGGACACAAACCAATTACTCTTTCTACCACACCCCACCTCCTCTGGGCAGGCCTCCTTCCTGAAGCTGAAATGTGGGAACTGGATGCTGAAAACCCACAGTCCTACTAAACCTTGTCCCCTTTGCCCTGTCCTTAGGGAAAGAGAAAAATGAAGTCAGGTTAATGTTTTTCCATCCCAGTACTTACCTAGGAAAAAAGCTGGAAAGACCAAGAACCCCTCTTTAAAGTACTCATTTCCGCCCCTCAGAACCAAATGGGCTATTAGAAATAGAAGTGGACCACCCACATTTTTAAAAATCTTGCAGCTAAATTGGGCAGGATCTGAAGGAAGTCACTTATGTGTAGAAGGGGTAATAAAGTCAAGTGGGAGGGTTGGTTTAACAGGCATCCTTCTGACTCTTAAGTTACATAATGCTGGGACTCTTGGAATTGGGAAGGTTTGGCCTGGAGAACATGAGGCTGAGGAAAATGAGACAAGACTTTCATAAATGACTTCCAGTTTCAAAAGAGTTATAGGCACGGACGCCCCAAGGGAAGACAAACAAAAAAAGAAACAGGCTTTCGTTATATAAGGAAGATTCAGGTCATACTCCCTCAGAACTTCCAAACTGTAAACGCAGTAGGCAGGAAATCAAGAAAGAACACAGGGCAGGGAAACCAAATGTCTTGACCTCAGAATCCTTTCAGTCCCAGGGTGCTGGGATGAGGTGGTCCTATGGGGACAGTGTTGATGACAAGAGGGGAAAATCATCAATGTGTATATCAGGCCACTTTTGCCTTGCTATAAAGAACTACCTGAGACTGGCTAATTTATAAAGAGAAAAGATTTAATTGACTCATGGTTCTGCAGGCTGTACAGGAAACATTACACAGGCATCTGCTTCTGGGGAGGCCTCAGGAAGCTTACAATCATGGCAGAAGGTGAAGGTGGAAGAGGCATCTCCCATGGAAGGAGCAGGAGCAAGAAAGAGACGGAGGAGGTGCTACACACTTTTAAACAATTAGATCTTCCAAGATCACTCACTATCCCAAGAACAGTACCAAGAGGATGGCACTAAACTATTCATGAGAAACCACTCCCATGATCTAGTCACCTCCCACCAGGCCCTTCCTCCAACACTGAAGATTACAGTTGAACATGAGATTTGGTTGGGACACAGATCCAAACTATATCAATGCATTAAGATCATTGTGGAGCTGATCCTGCATCCCTGCTCAACTGGCCACACTGGGACCCTGTCTCCCCTTGACCAAGTTTCTCCAGCTCCCTGGGAAAGATAAAAAGATGGCCAGATAGCGCCATCTTCTCCAACAAGTACAGCTTGGCCAGAGGGGAGGACAGGTTTGGCTCTCCCTCCTATCATGGAGTCATTAAGTTATACATTTAATGGGGGTGAGTCTGTGTCAATAAGACCCGGGGTTCTCAGCAGAAGGCTCAGGCACAGGCATGCTGGAGTGGCCTGTTTCCTGCAAAGAGGGGCAATGTGTGCCCAGAAGAGCTGAGGGGCAAGGTAGGGGTGGGGAGAAGAGAAAATCCCAGCTGCAGTGCCCTCTCCTTTCCTCTTTTCTCTCCCTCTCTCTCTGCTCAGTGTCCACGCTAATGAAAATAGGCCTGCACAGCTTCTTCTATAGCCCAAGAATTCGTTCAGCACAATTTGGAGCCAATTGAATGAACAGGAATAAACGAGCAGATATTGCAGTTTATGGCTGGCTGCTCCAAGGCCCCAGACAGTGATAAGAGGCCGAGGTCCTTTTTATGCCCACATCAAGAAGAGGGGTGGAATTTGGTCTTTTTAAGGGCAGTAAATAGGAGGCACAGTTGCAAGGAATAGGGTGGGTAATTATTCTCTGTGTTAATACAGGGCTGTGGCCATGCCACCCAGACCTGAGAAATCATTAAGTGATTGAGTAAAAGATTGAAACAGTAGGAGACAGTGATTGCTTTGTTAGGCCCATGGATTAGACAGGGATGAAGTGTCCTCGTGGGAGGGAAAGCCAATTGGTCAGGGGTTGACTTCTGGTCAACCTTGGCTGTTGCCCATCTCTGTCCCAACACTTATTCAGTCTCCCTAGGCAGCAGAGGAAACAAGGATCTCTCTCTCACACACACACACACACAAACAGACACGTTTCCCTGAAATGGTACTTGCCCTCTGACCTCCCCTTCCTCCACCACCACTGCTGGGAAGCAAACAGTGATGCTGAAGGCTTCCTTGGAGTTTTCTCTCCTCCCCTGTACAAGGCGAAAGAATGGGTTTGCCTTGGTCTCTGCATGACCTGTCACCAGCTCTTCCTTGTGAGCCAGTGACAGTAATTTCCAAGATGACTGCTGAGGATCACTGGAACATCTGTGGCTTTGGAATAGAAGTTTCCTCTAAACCAAGTAAATAGCTCTTTTTAGGGCTGGAGTTACAGTCTTGGACTCAGAACTAGAGACAGTGTTGAACAGATATGGTTGACCTTGACCAAGCATCTATACCTCAGTGAAGTATCTTAGGTAGAGGCCCCCAGGATCAGCACAAAGAAGAAGAAACAACATCTTTACTAGGACACCCTACATCCTTAGGCATTTTCTCCCCTTCCACAACTCTGAGAATAAAATCAAAGATAGTATTTTCCTTCAAACCCTACCACACACATACTTTGTTCTGCTTTGTAGCTGTAGCACTGAAGCTATAAAAATGAGGAAGATTTTGTTCCTGCTCTGAAAAAAACAGAAGTTTTACCGTGGAGATAAATAGGTAAACAGATCATTTCTACCTATAACACAGAAGATTCCATGTTGGAAATGGGTACAGGGTATTAGACGATTTAATTTAACGATTTAATCTAACGATTAGATTTAACCCAGAGCATGGCACCTAATCCAGCCACATGGCATCACGTGAGCTGAGTCTCGAAAGATTAGGACCAGGAATTAGCCAAGAAGTGGCGAACAGGACTGCACTGGTTGTTCGAGGCAGAGAAAACAGCACAAGCCAAAGCATGGAGGCAGAAAATTGTATGGCTTATTAAGAGAATTACTGTTGGCCCAATATTAGGAAAACATAAGGTGTGGTGCAGATAGATGGACCAGATGAGATCAGCCATTCCCAGACACCATGCTAGAAAACACAGGCTATTCCATAAATCATGAGTGCCAATGAAGGGCTTCAAACTAGTGTGGGAAGAGCGGGGAAGAAGGTGGATGTGGCCAGATTTGCATTTTTGGAGAAGGGGTTTGAGGGAGCCTGGGAACAAGGAGACTAGTTAGGAAGCTGTGATTAAAAAAAAAAAAAAAAAAAAAAAAAGGCCCAGTCCACATGAGTTGAGGCACAATGGAGGTCTGACAGAGGGCAGTTGACTTTAGAGTGTAGAAAAGGGAAAGGTTTTAGGGAATTCTTAGGAGAACGAGTTGGTGCTTGATTGGATGTGGATTACGACAAAGTCCCAAAAGTGAGGCTGGTGACCAGATTTTGGCCTAGATGAGCCTGGGTGGGACTGACCAGGAAGAGGACAAGGCTTGGGAGAGAAAGAGATGGTTCTACTTATCAGGTGAAGCCCAAGAACCTGGGGGGTATCCTGGTGGAGAAATTTCCAGGAAATGTTGAGTCCATGTCACAGCCCCCTGCCACTGTGCAGCTTGGTGGCTTAGAGGAAGGCATTTCATCTCTCTGGGCTTCAGTGCCTGATCTGTAAACTGCAATAGTCACTCTCCTCAACACACCTTCTGTAAATAGACTGCAAAGACCAAATATGAAAATGTATTTCAAGCACTTTGCAAATAAAGTTGCTATATAAACACAATGGATTTAAACAGTTTCTGCATTGGGCATTCTCAGGTTTCCCATTGCAGCGAAATGATTTAAAAGGATGAACTCACTTTGTGATCGGTCTGCTCTTTTGACTTGTAAGAGGTGTTTGAAAGATATATGAGTCGACAAGTGTGATTTGCTTGGCTTTAACTCTTTTCCTCTTCAGTGCGACAGAGAGGCAGGGATGCATTTCACAGTGCACATGAGCAACTCGGAGGGACCTGGGAGGCCATGTGGCTGATGCCTCACTTTACAGAAGAGGACACCAGGCCCAGAGAGAGGAAGAGACTCCCTGGGACAGCATGGGCAGCCAGAACCCACATGCCGATCCCCACTTCCCCGCAGCCCTCCCTGTGTGGCGGGGTTGGTACCGACTGCGATGCCACAGCCACAGCCCTCCCCCCATCAACGCAATGGGCCGCCTGTGGGCCTCTGCTCTTCAAAGGAAGAAAGAACTATTTGGGATAATGGTCGCAGAGCCCTCTGAAGTTCCAAAGAGTTGGAAAAAATACATCTACAGGACCCATATTAATGAGTCTCTCCCTGTTCATTTCAAGCCCAGAACATTTTCCAGATTTAAATAATGCACGACTGAATATGGATGGGATCAGTGACTCAGAGCAGCGGGGTGGAGATGTGGGATTGTTAATAAATTATAGCCCTTGGGCCAGAGTAGGGTTCAAAAGGAAACAGAAGAAGCACAAAAGACAAGATAAATGAGCCTTCAGATGGGAAGGGATAGGGCTGGGAGCAGGAAGAGGCTGCCCTCGACATGGGCAGAGCCTACAGCTCCTGTTGTAAGGGTGTGTGAGGGTGTGAGCCGGGACAGGATGACCAGGTGGCACCAAGAAGGGTAAGGGGAGGACCTGGGCAAGCCCAAGAGGTTCAGTCCTCCAGGGCCTGATCCAATGTAAGGATGTGTGGGCCCTTCAGTCTTCTATAGGGAGCCCACACGCAGGAAGTTCCCTGAGGCTGATCCATGAAGCCCAGCTCCTGGGAGATGGTTTTCCCTAAAGGGACTCTGGGGTGATACGCATGTGCAAAGCAGCACACACCACGTGGGTCTCTCGGCACACTCATATTGAAAGGATCAGAGAATTCCTGCTGTATCAACCTGGCTTGTGCCACTTCCCAAAGCTGCCTAACCACAGCACCACTTCCTCACAGACCTGGCCTTGGAAGATACAGCTGGGGACCATACCTTGGCCCTCCTTCCTGTCCTCATGTGGCCTCTGCTCCTGAAATGACATCATGTTTTCCTATTCTATGGTAGCTCTAGGTACTGGAGTTCCAGGAGCCTTAATAAGTACTTAAGCAGTTCAACTTGTTTGGTATAAACTTGGGCCACCCCAAGCACCCAAAGTGAAAAGTCTGGATTTCTGGTGAGGATGCAGATGTGAATTCCATTTAACCCAATGCAGCAAGTATGTCCTGAATACTAAGTACTCAGCCCTGTAGTGAATTCAAGACACAGTCTCTGAAACGACCACAATCTAGAAGAAGGGGCAAGGCTTCTCCTTTGGGAGGTTCAAGAGGCAGGTTCTATAGATGTTTAGAGAAGGGAGAGAGAAGTCAGGAAGACTTTTTTTATTGTGCCAAAATAAGCACACCATAAAATTTATGATCTTAACCACTTTTAAGTATACAGTCCAGTGGTATTAAATACATTCACGATGTTGGGCAGCCATTGCCAGAACTCTGTTCGTTTTCCCAGACTGAAACTCTATGCTCATTACTCCACTAACTCTCCACTCTCCGCCCCCAGTCCCTGGCAACCTCCATTCTACTTTCCGTCTCTGTTGATCTGACTACTCGAGGGACCTCATATGAGTCGCATCTTTCAGTATTTGCTTTTTTGAGACTGGCTTATTTTACTTCACAGAATGTCCCCAAGTTTCATTCATGTTGTAGCATGTATCAAAATTTCCTTCCTTTTTTTTTTTTTTGTGAGATAGGGTCTCACTCTCCTGCCCAGGCTGAAGTGTGATCATGCAATGGCACGATCATGACTCACTGCCACCTTGACCTCCTGGGCTCAAGTGATCCTCCCACCTCAGCCTCCCAAGTAGCAGGAACTATAGAGGCATGCCATCACACCCAGCTAGGATTTCCTTCCTTTTAAAGGTTGAGTAATATTCCATTGCACAGACAGACCACATGTTGTTGATCTGGGTAGCTTTCCTGCAGAAGGCAGGAAGCAAGTTTTCCAAGGGGAGGAGAGAGAAGATGACAATTCAGATGCGGATAGTCAAGGGTGGGGACTCAAACTCAACAGCTCTGTACAGGATCCTCTCAGGAACATGGAAATGAACTGGCTGAGGGGATGCCCATGCATAGTTGTGTGACAGTGTCCACCAAATCCTCGGCCTGCCGGGCACTGAGGAAGTGGCAGAGCCTCCGTACCATACGTAGCCTGGCAAGGACATGGAGTAATCCCTCTGCATTGCTAAAAACAAACAAACAAACAAACAAACAATCAAACAAAACTAGTTATGGGTGGATGGACAGCCCTCCCTCCTGCTCCTGGAAATCTCTGATACTAAGGTAGGTTCTGGAAGAATTGCTCAATTGAGAGTAATCAGGACATGTTTATTACAGAAGATGGAGTGACCCCATATTCAGGGTGATTCCCTGCAAACATAACAGCTTCTCAAAACCTGCCGCCTGAAGGAAGTCATCCCACTTGCTAACCAAATAACACAGCCATCAGGACCCAGTCTCTTTCCCTCAGATCATTCTCCCAGTGAGGTCCTGGAAGTCTGTTATGTCACAGACAGGACCAGCTGCTCTATGCTGAAGACATTTAAAATGCAACTTGACCACAACCTGCATGATCCCACCCATGGCCCAGGCCAGGTGACTCAGGGACTTTCTCCATCTTCCCTTTGGGGAGCAGGGCTCTGGTCCCATGGGCCTGTCTCCTGCTTCCCTCTTCACTGAACAATGGCCCTCTCATTAGTGGGCCGCCTTCCCTGTCCACGGGCCTTTATTACAGTAACTATGGAGTCACCCACTGCACTTCTGACAAGAAGGAAAAGAGCAATTAGGGGCTTTAGTCTCTGCCTTGCAGCTTGGCTGACATCATCCTCCCTTCCTCCACCTCCCCACTCATCATTAACCCCTTCTCTCCCTGCTGCCTCCTGGTCAGGAAGTTAAGCCGCGGACGCACGGAGGAAGGAATAATGAGTTGCAGCTCCCACATTCAAAGAGGCCAGGGCCCTGGGGATACTGGGAGAGGGAGGAAATGCCAGGCGGCCCAGAGTCTACAGAGGCCCGGGTAATCGCTGAGGTCAGTGGGGAAGCTCACTACCCTTCCTCTGCCAGACCTGGCTCCACGGCCATCACTCACCTGGATTCCAGCACAGTAGAGAAGCCTGCAGGGTTGGGGCCAGTGGCCGCTGCTGTCTGGCCCATCCCCACTGCACATCCCACTGTGACCCATCCAGCCTTGTCCCAGGCATGGCCAAGCGCTGAGAAGGCAGGAGGCAAGGTGAAAACCCAGTGGACGTTGGCCATTCCCAGGGCACCAAAATAATTGCCGGATCTTAGAGGATGTCAGGAATTCTTTGAGCCTTTCTTGAGTGCCTACTGTGTGCTAGAAACTGAGGACAGGACAGAATCGAGGCAGACCCTCAGGGAATTTCCCTTTCCTCAGGGAAATTCAGACAGACATCGAGCCAGGCAGCAGGAGGAGCGTGCTGCATGCTCCATGGACAGCATAGGCAGGATGCCAGGACGGCCTCTAAGAGGGGCATCTAACCCAGTGTCAAGCATCAGGAAAAACTTCCTGCAGAAAGTAAAGTTTTTGTTAAAGCCAGAAAGATGAGCAGAAGTTAGCTATGGGAAGTGGATGGTGGGATTGGTGTGTGAAAAGGCCTTACCACGGGAAAGAAGATGGCCTATTTAAGGAGCTCCCAGGGCTTAGTGTGGTTGGAATGTAGCCAGTGAGGCCAGAGATGAAGGCACAGAGGCTATGCCACCCAAGCCTGCCCTCCCCCACCCCACCCACCTCCCAGGCACTGATGGAGAAACCCCTTGTGGGGAATCCCAGGAGACTGTTATTCAGCCTCTGCCAAAACACTTCTAGTGCAGGAAGCACAAGGTGGTCCATTTATGCTTCGCTGCAGTTGTTAGAAACGTCCTCCTCAAGCTAAGGTGAAATCTGCATTGGGGTGGTGAATGGAAAAGGACCTGGGGCTTTTAATTTAGACAGACAGGATTTGGAACCTTTCTCAGCCACTTGCCAGCTCTGTGAGCATGTCCACATGACATGAGCTTCTCTGAGACTCTGTCTTCTCATCTGCAAAATGAGGAAATCATATTTACCTTCTAGAGCTGTTGTGAGGAGTCACTGAAAGAGCAAGAATACAGTTCCTAGACCAAATATCGGCAGTGCCTAGGTCAAGGCTCAGCCCTCTTTTCTCAGTCATCAGTCCTCTTTGTCCCTCTGAAGTATATAGCACTTGTTAGAAGAGATGACCCTTTATATTTCCGAAGCTTCTGTAAATCTCATTATTACTAGTTCCTTGGACTACTCCTCATGTCACATGGTTTTCAAGCCCTTTATCATCTGGGTGTAGGTCCCAGGATAATTCTGTCCCTAACTGTCAGCTGCATGAGGCACGAGGGCAGTGTTGGTCTGTTTCATTCATTGCTCCATCCCTAGCACTCAGTGCAATGCCCAGCATACAGGAAGCAATCAGTATATATTTATTGAGTGGATGACTATGGTCTGGGCATGATGCTTGTATTAATGCAGCTTGTGTGTCCTTCATCTTTAAAGAGTCTGTGTCAGTATCTTGACTTATAACAGGCTAATAGACAATGAGAACCCTAGGACTTTCATCCACGAGCAGCTAGTGCATTAAGCCTCCCTCATCCTGTCCTTATTCGTCCTCATTTGGTTAGTTTTTGAACTAAAGGGAAGACTTTGATTTATCCCTCCTACATTTTATCTTGTTAGTTTCAGTCCGTTGTTCTGGCCTGCCCAGACCTTTTTTGAATCTTCACTCTGTCATCCAACAAATTAGCTCTCCCATCTGGCTTTGCTTCATCTATCAATTTGTTAAGCATGCCTCTTATGTCTCCACATATCTGAGGATAAAATGTCAAAGAAGACAGACACATTGTAGGGTTCTTTGGCGTAATGGACAAACCTCCTGTGACCCAGCACTAGGGACTTCCTGGTTGACACTGGCTTGTTAACCAACACTTCTTGGGGACAGTTGTTCAACTACTGAAGAAGCCATCATTCAGCCTACTTTACTCCATTTTGTCCACATCAATACTACAAGAGGCACCACAAATCCACGCCTCAAATAAAACCCTTGCTACATTAATCATTATCATGTATGAGGGGCCTACCAAGTGCCACACCTACCACACACCCCCTCATTTAACCCTCCCAGCAACACCACAGGCAGCTGCAGTGCAGGGAAGGGAGCAGGTAGACAAGCCAGGACACTTGAGTTTTAGCACTGATGCTGCACCCTCCTGCCTGGACAACAGTGGACAGTGAATTGCCAGAGTGGGCCATTTGCTACAACAAATGACTTCAAAACCTAAGTGGCCAAATACCATAAAGGCTTATTTCTTGCTCATGTCACAGTCCAATCCCACGGGTGACCTCCTATAGATGGTTTGGGGACTGAGGCTTCTCATCTAGTGGCTCCTTCTCAGAGGCCTCCACTGGGTCTTCTCCATTCAGCCTAAGTGCAAAGAGGTGGGGGAATTCCAAGACAGGTGCAGTGGCTTATGTCACTCTGCCCACATTCCATTGGCCAGGCTAGTCACATGACCCATCTCAGCACCTGGGAGGCTGAGAAACGTGGAGAGCGTGGGTGGGGGAACACTCCTCATCTACGTCATTGACATAATAACATTCCCTGCCTCATAATGTCTGTATCAGTTAGGGATTTCCACACAAGCAGAGCAATAGGTGAGAAAGAGAAAGATTTACTTTAAGGAGTTGGTTCATGTGATTGTGGTACTGGCAAGTCTGAAATTTGCAGGGCAGACCAGTAGACTGGAAGTTCTGGCAGAAGCTGATGTTGCAGACGTGTGTGCAAGGGCAGTCTGGAGGCAGAAATCCTTCCTCTAGAGGGACGTGAGTCTTTTCTCTTACGTTAAAGAAGCCCCTAGTGCTGCGTCACAAGAGGCTTGTCCATTTCCCCAAAGAACCATACAATGGGTCTGTCTTCTTTGACATTTTATCCTCAGATACGTGGGGACGTAAGAGGCATGCTTAACAAATTGATAGACAAACCAAAGCTAGATGGGAGAGCCAGTATGTTGGATGACAGAGTGAAGATTCAAAAAAAGGTCTGGGCCAGAACAATGGACTGAAACTAACAAGATAAAATGTTGGAGGCATAAATCAATTGACTGGATGAGGCCCACCCACATTGTGGAGGATAATCTGCTTTACTCAAAGTCTTCTGATTTAAAGGTTAATCACATCTTTAAAAAAATACCTTCACAGTAACATCCAGACTGGTGTTTGACAAAATAACTGGGCACCATGGCCCAGCCAAGTTGACATGTAACGTTAATTCTCATCATGTTGTTGTGAGAATTAAATGAGCTATACCTGAAAACTATGTGTCATTCCAATTAGCCCAGTTCCCAATACATAAAACCTAATAAATACTTGCAATTATTATTGCCCCATATTACAGATGAAGAAATTAGGGCTTGAACAAGTAAAATAACTGGTCCAAGGAGCGTGGAGAGGAGTTGAGAGAAATCGGCTCTGGAGTCTGGCAGCAGTGGTCTTGGGCAAGTTACACCAGAGTACCTCACCAGAGTAGCTGCAGCCTCTGGGTAGAGGTGAGGATGGGGTACAAGCTAGTTAGTGGACAGGCTACATGCTGGCAAAGGGTCCAACATGGGAGAGTGTGGTTTGTACTCATAAAAGCTTGCCAACCAAAATATAAATGCATTGGTGAAAAAAATAATGCAGATGTGATACTAGAGATAGAACTATTTTCTCTCTAGATGAGATATCTAGGACAATGCTTTTTCTTCCTGTGATGTCATAGGCCTCTACGCTCACCAGCATCAGTAGAGGTCAGTGTGATTGGGCCCAGAAGGCTCTAAGTGGCAAGGCTGAGTCTGCTGACTCAAGCAAGTCCATTCTGCGACCTGCAATAGGCTCGCCTTTAAACATCGGGCAAGAGTTGGCTGATCAGAAGGTGGCGAAGTTGAACCTGAGACCCCAGATTCTGTTCTCAGGCTGGTCACAACCAATGTTTGCAGAAACTAGGCTGGCGAGTGCCCTGCAAACACAAGTGGGTGACTGCAGAATACAGGACCCAGCAAGACAGTGTGACTAGTGGTACACAAACCTTCCCCATGAGAGAGCAACTGAAACCCCGTCTTGCAGCAGTGAGCCAGAAGTGCAGAAAGCAGAGAACCACGAGGGAGTCTGAGGTGGACACTGTTCTCTGCTCTCTGATGTTCCTTGCAGCCCTCAGGCTGATCTGCTGAGCCCTTATCGCAGCCAATCTACTGACTCCATCTCTAGATGCTTTTTCCTGCTGAACAGAGCCTTGGACTAAAAATTAAACACTAGACCCTCATCATAAAGCCATCAGTGATACTGGGGGACAGCACTGACCCAACTTGAGTCCCAGTTTTCCTCTCTGCAACATGGACCTACTGTCCTCCAGCCCAACCAGCTGCATGTTATCCTATTTCAACGTGGCTTTGAAAACCATAAAGCATTGTCCAATGTGCAGCACTATCACTGGCATTATTGTTTTCAGGAAAGAGATTCAAGGCAGCTCCCATCCAACAAGCTTCTCTCTCCTTCCATCCCAGCTGGTGCAGACCATGGCAGTGATACCCACAGATGCTGGTTCCTTACCGTCGATCCACCCAAGTGGATCACAACTGGCTCTATCCTGGTCACCAGATATTTCAGCCAAATGAAGGGGCTCTGAGAAGCAAGCCTTCAATTTCTGCATGCTGTGGTAGGCAATGATGGCCCTCTCTAAAGATGTCCATGTGCTAATCCCCAGAATCGGTGACTATGTCACCTTACATAGCAAAAGGGACTCTGCAGATGTGATTACTGTTAAGGCCATTAAGAAGAGGAGAGTATCCTTGATCATCCAGGTAGATCCCATCTAATGACCCAAGTCCTTAAAAGTGGAGAACTTTTCCCAGCTGTAGTCAGAGGGAGATGCAGCTATAGAAGAAGGGTCCGAGAGATGCAGCAATGCTGGCTTTGAAGATGAAGGAAGAGAGCCAAGAGTCAAGCAATGAGGGAGGCCTTTGCAAGATGGAAGAGGCAAAGAAACCACCCTCCCCTAAAGCCTCCAGAAAGGCCCTCAGCCCCACCACACCCTCAGCTTCGCTTGGTGACAGCCAAGTCAGACCTCTGACTTAAAAATTGCAGGAGAGTAAATTTGTCATTTTAAACCTACATGTGTGAGAATTTGTTATAGCAGAAATCAGAAACTAATACACATGCCAGGTAGAGAAAGTGCCCTCTTGCAACCTGGAGCACAGGGAAGGAGTCAGCAGAAAAGGAGAGACCCCAGACAAATTGCTGGGCTCACTCTTCTGCCTCTCCTCCCTCCTTTAAGTAATGACCATCCAGGCTTGAGGAGTTCATGAACTGAGGGGTTAGGGGGTGTTAATGCAGAGAAAGTGATTTCTGGATGAGAAGTTAGAATCTATATCCACATCTGGGCTGGACCCACCTTCATGATCTCAATGTGTTTCTGGGTCCTGTGTGTGTGTAAAATACAAAGGAGAACGTGAATGTCTCTCCTATATCCATCCCCCTTCCAAAAATGGAGAACATCCCTTATCTGACTCCTCCTTCCTCTCCTCTCCAGCCAGCATCCACAAGGGATAGTCTATCACCACAGCCTCTCCCCGGTGCCTCCTTCCCAGCCCAGCAAGAGCCAACAGTCATCCATTCTTAGCTCTTAGTCATCTCTTTACAGCAATGAACGCCATCGTTAGGAGCCTTTCATTATCAGCGGCTTGCACGCAGCTGATGTTGATTTGATAGAATCCAATTTAGCATCCCACTCTGGGCTCTGCTCCATAAGCGTTTGGGTTTAGCATGCACAGGCAGTTTGATGCTGTCTTGATGGCCTTTTAAGCGGCTGAGAAAATTGCTGGCATGGCAATTCAGTGGCAGGCAGGCTCCTGGCGGGTGGGGCGGGAGGAATAAGGAAAGGAGCAAGAGACCAAGGGGACATTTCAGCCCATTGCTGTAAAAGGCAGCTAAGTGGTTGGGAATCACACATTGAAAATGAAGCAGCAACAGACAAAACCTCCAGGGTGTCTGAAGGGGCTTGGCCTGATGAGACCATGGTGGCTTCTTCTGGCAGGCCCAGTGCTGCCCCCAGAATCAAAGTGCCTGTGAAGGGCACTTTACCATCCACACACTGCTTTCTTACATGATCTCCCAGTCCCCTGCAGAATGGATAAAGTTCCTAGAGGGCAGTGCTGTGCTGATAAACATTTAACCTCTGGATCTCCAAATTTAAAAGTCCTGATTTGTAGCATTTGCCCATTAACCTGGTGTAAATACTCCCACTATGCCAATTTCAAGCTACCAATGAGATGCTACTGAATGCAGATTTGGGAAGAGGTGTCCTTGATGAGATATGTGGGTGTGAGGGTCATGATGTTATTCTGAATTTGAGCCCATTTTACAACTGAACAAGCTCAGGCCCTGAATGGTTCTGATTTGGTCACGAGCTAAGGGATAAAGCCTTTGCCCCAGCAATAGGCCATAGATGCAAGGCTGCTACACCTCTTTGCTATGGACAGATGTGCAGATCTGAAAAAGTGCTGCCTGGGCCAGAGCCAGGAACGTGGTAGACAGGCAGCCACACCCATTGCCCACACACTGCATTTGAATGTGTGCCTTCTCCTGGGGAAGGGAGAGGTGTGGGATGTTGGGGTGAGGGCAGGGCCACTTCCTCCCGGGAGGCAGGGGACAAGACAGCTCCTCTTTCCCCTGCAATCTGATTTTAGTTCAAGAGGCTGAATGGCCTGAGAAGTCTCTTTTTCCTTCCCACCTGGCTCCTTGCTTTCTCTGTCTAACCAGAGACCTCAGAAAATCTATGACTTGAAATCCCCCTCCTGAGAGGTAGGGTGTGTGTATGTGTGTGTGTGTGTGTCCCCAGCCTCTGGCCTCTGGCTCTCTTCTTCTCTCCTCTAATTGGATGCTAGGATTTTCACTCCAGAGGCCAAAGCCATCTTTAAGGGAATACAGTAGAAACCCAGTGCCCCGCATCCCTCCTTGGCCCACCTCTGATTCCAGCCACAGCTGCAGTGCAGAGTTCCAGGCTGGCTCAGACTCACCCCACTGACAGTGTCCTACTTTAGCGGCTCGCAGCTGGCCTCACCTCCTTCTGCCCCCAGGGCTTTCTCTGTCACCATGTGTTAGACCTGCAAGCAGCAGCAGCAGCCTGAAGTACAGGGGAGTTCATGCCCCCAGGGCAACATCAACCAAACAGGACAGGAGCCAGTGGGAAAAAGCCTCAGTCTCTCAGTCTTAGGAAGGCAATTCGGGGCATCCTCACTAAGTTGCTCGAGAAGCCCCAGCAACACCAAGACTCCATGGCCTTGCTTTTCTCTGCTGCCCCCTCCAGCTTCTTGAGTCACCTCCCAAATAAACTACTGATGGCGGCAGAAGGCAGCCAAATGCCTAGGCAGGTAGGGGTGGGTCCCCAGTGAAACCCCACCACCAAGCTGAAGACAGCTTAAAGCCTGAAAGCCAAGCTACAAGACAAATCCACGGGCCAGATTGAGAACCTGTCTTCCCATTTGGTGCACTTTCCTCTGATTGATCCCCACTCTTCACCTATTTTATATATACCTACTCTTTCCTAATTGGTTTTCTACACTGTTGTGCCCACCTTTGAGTCATGTCTTCACTTTAAACTTTTTTGCATACTCACAAACCAGTGAGCATACACTTCCCATTCTGAGTCCATAAAAAACCCCAAACCCAGCCACACTGAGAAAAAACCACCCAACTGTGGGGGTGAAGGATCGCCTCCCCCCAGCTCTGCATCCCCACTCCACTGAGAGCTGTTCCATAGCTCAGTAAAATTATTCTCCGCCCATTGTCACCCTTCAACTGTCAGTGTATCCTCATTCTTCTTGGACACAGGACAAGAGCTTGGGAACCACTGAATGTGGGTACAAGCTATAATACTGACAGGGAGGTGGGGAGGTGCATTGCTAGCTAGAAGTCCTGGCTTACAACGTGACCAAGAAAATTCCTAGGTCACTACCCACACCAACTCCTTGTCTTGGGCTCTGCTTTCAGATATCAATGCAAACCTTCTGAAGTGATACCATTATTCTCCCCATTTTACAGATGAGAAAACCAAAACAATCACAAGGGTGATTGTCTACCCACCCAGTGTGTCCATAGGACAGGGGTTCTTGGAGCTGCAACCACAGCCCACATTCACGGAGGTGGCTGGGACAGGGCTGCCCATGCGTGGAGTCACCTCGGCCATAAAGAACACCCCATAATCATTGAGTAGCTGTCTCTGTTTGTGCTTGAACTGTTCTCTCTGAAAATAAACCTTTCAAAGTTTGAACTCATTTTTGTTTTGCTATTGTTAATATATACATATATGCATACACTCAACGTACATATATATGTGTAAATCTATACGTAAATATAGATGTGCATAAATACATATTAACAAACGTGTCTGTGTATGTGTGTGTGTAGTTAAAAGACTCGAAAGAAATTTTGCAAAACGACAACAGTAGTTATTCCTGGATGGTAGCAGATGATATTCCTATTTTGTGTGTGTTTTTCTGTCTTTTCTAATTTTTTCCACAATGAGATATTTTCCTGGTAAGAGGCGAAAGCATTATTGTTTTTAAAAACATATCAAACCTCTTTGAGGGAATTTATCATTAAAGTAAAACACTGACTGCTAGACAGCAGGGGCCCTTAGCAGGCATGTAAAACTCCATCCCAGCAGCAAGCCCGTCACTTCCTAGGAAACCCAAACAGTAGAGAGGACAGAGGACAGAGAGAAGACAGAAAACGTGAACGTGGAGGAAGGGAAGATTTAAAAGTCAGACAAAGTGCCCTTCCCCAGACATGCAGGTGCCCTGGGGTGGGAAAGGGGGCTGGGAGAAGAAGGATGGGGACCCCGTTACTGTACAGGGCATGGGCAGTGTGCACTAATTGTGGGACAGTGGTGATGATTTAAGGACAGAAAGGACTCAAGTTTGAATAAGATGCTGTTAGAGGGCTCTAGAAGGAATGGGCAAGATCTTGGCCTTCACAAAGCTACAGTAAATACATTAGGCAACATTTGCCATCCCATTTTTGGAGATTTCCATTCACCTTGGAGTCCTGAGAAAAGGAGTATTTGT
This sequence comes from Trachypithecus francoisi, assembly GCF_009764315.1. NCBI lineage: Eukaryota > Metazoa > Chordata > Mammalia > Primates > Cercopithecidae > Trachypithecus > Trachypithecus francoisi. Next base: position 26,260,331 of record NW_022681469.1, on the reverse strand, counting down.
CCCAGGTCGGCCAATTCCCCTTAGTCCATTCATCCCACAAATTTGGATGGAGTAACCCTGCTCCAGTCACTGCGCAGTCAGCTCCAGGTGTTCAGGACCACAATGACCTTCCTTACTGTAGTCCCCCAACAGCTGTTGGCACAGTGACTGGTGGACATCTAATAACTGGACTGAATAACAGAAAATCCAACTAGCATCCCACCTCATAGAGAAGAGGCTGTCAGTCTGGGTGGAAAGAAAAATTAGTACAAAGACTGGAGTTTTTATCTCTATCCTTCTAGCAAACCACCTCACGCACTTTGGGCGGTCAGCTATTTCCTTTATGATTCTTCTTGGACACAGGACAAGAACTCCAATAGGAAGAGCTTACCTTAAAAGAAAATCCAGAGAAGGAATACACACCATCTGTTATATACTTGTTGTTCCTTAGGATCAAGAACTGGCATAAACGGAGGGCATAAATCAGCCCTGTCCTCAAATGCTAGAGCCACAGGAGAGTCTGAAGAAGTGCCCCAGGCAGTCCATGGGGTTTAATGAAAACTGAGACTAAGGCGGTGGTGTTGGGGGCTGGGATGGCGCTGGGGCTGAGTGTGGATCTTTCTGCTTCTCTTCAATGGCCTCTCCCCTGGGATCTCGTGGTCTTAATGGAGGCTGCATTAGCTAATCTAGTGATTCAATTAGTTCTAAATGCTCCTGGCCTGAGAAGGAGGGACAGGCAAGGTGGGGATTTGCTGACTCCTATTTGCCGGAAAGGGTTTCCCAAGACAATGGAGATGCAATTTGAATTCCCAAGCCCCCCACTTCCTTCTCCTTTCAAGAGCCCCAGGGTCATCAACCCAAATGAGATCATGCCTGTGAAAGCATTCTGTAAACTCTTTTTATTACTCATTCCCTCCTCGGGGGAGAGCCCCCCACTGCCTTCTGCAGCCACTTGATGGCCCAGAAGGTAAGGGAGCTGTCCTCAGGCAGAACGACCAGCAAGTTTTCGAGGGGAGTCCCCAGATCTAACCCTAAGAAGTACCAGGCTACTGGTTTATCTGACTTTGTAGAATGTAAGTGATTTGTTGATCTTCTGCAGCAAACATCAACTTTTTCTCTCGTGACAGCTCTGTTCAGTTCTGGGCCCCTCTACTCAGATGGAAAATCCTGCACCACTCACGTGGGGATGCAAGCACAAACTGTCTCTACCACTATTTCCTCTGGTAACCTTCTCCCCGCAGAAAAACCTAACTTTGAGGGCAAGGAACACATTTTTTTTTTTTTTTTTTTTTTGAGAAGGAGCACATCTTAGGTGGCAGTTCCTAGAGAGCTCTGTTCGGGACCTGGCAGGAAGAGACAGAAAGAAGAAAATGTGGAAGAAGAGAGGTCAGCAAAAAAAAAAAAAAAAAAAACTGACAAAATGGCACAGAGGTGAGTCTCTGCCATCTGGAGTTCTTTGGAGGAAGATCTGCTTATTGTTGCTAGCTCCCTGGGAGCTCTTGGAATTGGGAGGAGTCACTTTACCCCTTTGATCTCAATTCCTCCCATGTAAAATGCAAGGATTCGATTGGAATAGTGAATCCAACTTTTTGTGCGTTGTGCGTTGGAATCACCTGGGAAGAGTTTAAAACCACGCATGCCTTGGCCCTACACACAAAGATTCTAAACTCATTGGCTTGGGTGTGATGTCTGGACATGAGATGATTTTTCTTTCTCCAGGTAGTGATGTGCTGGTAAACCTAAACACACTCTCAGAATAAAAAAAGATCTTATTTGTAGCATTTGACAATTTCCATAGTGTAAATATTCCCATTCTGGCCTATTTCAAGCAGCCAACAAGTGTAACAGCTGGCATACCGCTATCTCTCGGGAATGCTAAAGAGAATTGCTACATCAGCTACTTCAGGAAAAGGCATTTACCTGGGACCAGGGAGCATCAAGTCCTCAGAGTAGAGGTGAGAAGAAAGGGTGTGGTCACAACTCCCATGGGAACTCCCTTCAATCAACCCCTTTTCCTCTTGTCCCATTCTCCCCACCAAAGGCACTCACAATGGTTTGTGGAAGGAATGAAAGTCCCAGTGGCCTTCAAATGCTGTCAAGGCCACTTCCAGGAAACAACCTCTTAGCTGTTCATCTCCCTTTCTTTCCCATCTGGAAAATCTCTTTAACACTGAAAGCAGTTAGCCAGTCATCTGAAAGGTCAATTTTTCACACATTATCCATTTTCATTAGCAGTAAGATCAAGAACTGTTTTCCCAAAAGACATTCAGAACCTCTGGTAGAGCCAAGGTGGGAAGAGAAGGGGCAGAGGAAGGGACCAATGAGAAGAAGGAAGACATCCGCTCCTCCTAAGCAATGGTGAGGTCTTGGATGTTTCACCTGGGGCCAGATTTCGGCCTCTCCGTCCTCTCCTCCCAGGGTGATCATCTTGTATTCAACTAAATTTAGCAGCATTTGTTAAGCATATTCACAAATTCAGCTCTGTGCTAATTTGAGGATTTGGTTTTTTGGGGGGTTTTTTTGTTGTTGTGTTTGCTTTTTTTTTTTTTTTTTTTGAGACAGAGTCTCACTCTGTCGCCCAGGCTGGAGTGCAGTGGTGCGATCTCGGCTCACTGCAACTTCTGCTTCCTGGGTTCAAACGATTCTCCTGCCTTAGCCCTCCAAGTAGCTGGGACTACAGGTACGTGCCACCACGCCTGGCTAATTTTTTGTATTTTTAGTAGAGACAGTGTTTCACCATGTTAGCCAGGATGGTCTCGATCTCCTGACCTCATGATCCACCCGCCTCAGCCTCCCAAAGTGCTGGGATTACAGACAGTGAGCCACCACACCCAACCAAGAGAATTTGGTTTTTAAATTGGAAACAACTGTCCTTTGGGGCATTAACAACTAGTAGGAGAGTCTCTCAGTCAAGACTTAAGGGAGAAACCAACAAGCTGAAGAACTTTAAGTCGTGTGTAAATCAGTATCAGATTAGTGCAAAAGTAATTGTGGTTTTTGTCATAAAAGTAGTGGCAAAAAACCTCAACGGCTCTCGTACCGGCCTAATATGATAGTTGGGTACAGGCTGCATATACAAGTGTTGGTGAAATTCAGGATATGTTTATAAATGTATTTTTTTATATCCCGCCAATTTCCAAAAAGGAGTGTAAGTGATGAGACCCAGAAAAGGACCAAAGCCAGTACAGATTCATACTGCAAGTCCTCATGGAGGGGAGACTTGTCCTGATACGAAAGGCCATTGAGTGATATCCCGGGTAAGGCAAGTCCAGGTCTACTGGGCCTCTGGGAAGTAACTGTCGCAGCAGATGGCCCTCAGTTTGGGCAGACAGCTCTGGCAGGGCCATAAACTTGTCAAGTTATAAACAATGGGTGGGTCTGCCTCCACTCAGAGGGGACCCTTTGGCTAATGTGCTCAAACGCATCCAATTGGCAAGCAAGAGACCCAGAACGAGTCCATCCTGCCAACATCGCAGAGCCAAGCTGGACCTCCCCAGCATTCATTCAGACCTGAGGTCCGGGTTCTAGTCCCCGCTCTGTAATAAACAAGATTTACTGCTAAGATTCATGGATGCCCTAAAGGAGGATGGGAGCATGCACTTGGATAATAAACAAAATAATCAATAAACACTTAGCATTTGGGTCTTTGGCCACTGCTATCTTAGATTTATGTTAGGTTTGGGCCAATATGTTACATCCCCCAAGCCCACATTGATCTGGTGGTGGTTGGATGCCTGGTCAAGTCATCATGAAATATAAAATTAGACGCAGAGATTTTTGTGCATAGGTAGAGTGAATATTTGCCGTCAACGAAGTGCCCTGAACCACAGAAGTGACTAATATTGAAGATAAAGGGGAGCTTTGAGATGATCAGCTCAGATCATCCAATTTTACAGATGAAAAAAAAACCACTAAAGAAGTAAACTGTGTGGGTCAAAGCTTCTTAGAGGTGGACCTTTGTCTCGGTGTGTCTGAGAGACAGAAGGCGTGGCCCCAGCACTCACCACCATTCACAAGCCCACACGCTGTGCCTTAAAGGATATGACAGGCGAAGAAAAGGCTGAATTGCAAAAGAAATATAGAAATAGACAGTAATATGGATGCAATTCAGTGGCAGATCAGGGGGCAGAGGAAGGGAAAAATAGATTCTAGAATTAGGCAAGGACCAGATCAGTCAAGGGTGAAAAAGGAGAATTGTGAATGAAAGATGAATGGGGTACAGACTGTGGAGAAAGATGAAATAAGCGAAGTATGAAATCAACCCTCCTTTGGCCGCACCTTCCAGGGCAGCCTTGAAATCTGTCACTCACTGCCTGTCACTTGCATGTAGAGAGGAGGTGAAGTTGGTGGTGAGTGAGGTAGCAGTGGGGATGGCTTTCTGTATGTGGCCAGGTCACAGCAGAGGGTCTTCAGGGGAGACTTTTGGGAAGGAGCAGTGCTCCTGGAAACTTAGGGGTTAACTCACATGGATAGACAGTGGAATCTCTTCTTCACCAGCCAGGATGGGACAATGTCTGCCTTTCTTCATTCCCTGCTGAACCTCTTGCAGCTGCATTTGTTTTCTTCTCTGACCTGGTTCTTGCCTCCTTGAGTCCTAGGTGGAGTGCCAGATCAAGGACCTGGTGTAGGCCAGGTGAGGTGGCTCACACCTGTAATTCCAGCACATTGGGAGGCCAAGGCAGGAGGATGGCTTGAGCCCAGGAGTTCAAAACTAGCCTGGGAGGCCAGGCATGGTGGCTCATGCCTATAATTCCAGCACTTTGGGAGGCCAAGGCAGGTGGATCACCTGAGGTCAGGAGTTCAAGACCAGCCTAGTCAACATGGCAAAACCCTGTCTCTACAAAAAATACAAAAATTAGCCAGGCATGGTGGCAGGGCCCTGTAATCCCAGCTACTAGAGAGGCTGGGGTAGGAGAATCGCTTGAACCTGGGAGGCGGCAGCTGCAGCAAATGGAGATTGTGCCATTGCACTCCGCCCCAGGCGAAAGAGTAAGACTCCATCTCAAAAAGAAAAGAAAAAAAATTAGCCTGGGTAACATAGCAAGACTTTGTCTCTACAAAAACAAAAAAAAAATTGTAATTAGCTGGGTGTGGTGGCACGTGCCGGTAGTCCCAGCTACTGAGGAGGTCAAGGCAAGAGGATTACTTGAGACTGGGAGGTCGAAGTTGCATGAGCTATGATGGCACCACTGCATTCAACCTAGGCGAGACAGCAGGACTCTATCTAAAAAGGAGAAAGGAACCTGATGCAAACTCTGCCACTTTCTTGACTATTCTAATCCCACACAGAGGTGTGCACAGCAAGCCCAGGCCTGAGAGTCCAAATTGCTTTAGAAAGAGGTCCTGGTGATCATTTAGTAACACTAACCTCTGCCCCTCACCCTCCCCATCCTCCCTGATCCTCTCCCTGCCTGGGTCTGAGAACAAGCCTTTATGCTGAATTCGACTCCAAGCAGGTAGGATGCACCAAACTGGAAGTCAAAGTGTGCACTTCAGGCAGACACTGTTCAGGAAGTGAAAAATTGCACCCACACCTGCATTCTGGGTGGGGGCCCCTCTGACCCACGAAAGGACCCCTCAAGTCACACAACTATACAAGGCTTCCCCTTTAGGAGAAAGATGAAGACTTGGTGGAAACTAGTGTTGACAGCCCAGGAAGCCCAACACACAAAACCAAGGGGCGCTGTGTCCTCCAGCCAAGCATCACTGGACAGATCCAGGCACTTCTCCTGACTGTGAGTGAGGCCCTGAAACACAAAGATTCAAAGGGCTCGGCAACATCACACGGCAAGCCTGAGACACCGCCGGGCCCAAATCAGCATTTCCCAAGTCAGCACCCCCTCTCCTGGAAAGAGGCTGAGCCCACTTTTGAAAGGAGAGAGCCAAGGGGCTAGCATGGGTTTGCTTGATCAAGCTAAACACTGGTTTGATTTGTCAAGCTAAAAGGAAATACATGGGGTTAAGGGATTGTTGTCTCCACAAAGCGGGAGCCAAGCCTAGCCAAAGGTTTTCACAGTCTGCTGGCCACCTACAAAAACCAGACAAAGGAACACAAACACCCACTCGTTCCCTTTAACCCTTCTTTCCCAAGTCTCAGAGAAGAGAAACTGAGGTGGTCTGTGAGTGAGTTGAAAGTTGAACGGCAAATGCCCAGACAGAAGAATCATCCAGGGACCTAATTAAAATGCAGATTCCTGGGCTCCCGACTGCCCCAGGCTCTGGTCTGGGGTAGGGCCTGGCAATCTGTATTTGTCACAGCACCCTCTGTTGTGTCTGATGCGGTTGGTCCCTGGACCACTCTTTGGAAACCCCTGGCAAGACGGTTATTTAAGGAAATATCAGTAGACACACTTGTCAGGAAGGAAGGGGCAGCTGTGAAAGAAAAGGTAATCACTGGTCTCAGCCCTGGCATTATTTCATTGTCATAAAATGATGCTTCAGGTTCCAAGTCACTTTCCTACTCATTTGAGTTGATCTTCCAAGCTACCCAAGGACACAGTCCATGCAAATGTTATTCATGTCAGATTCACAAAGGAAACTGAGGCTCTGAAAGAAGTCAGGGGCTTATCTGGGGGCACACATTTAGCTACGCAGCAGTGGGAATTTAAAACCAGGACTGATCCATCACTCCAACTTCACCTGGAGTCAATTCAGCACTCAGACACGGATGGAGGTGAATTTGTAAAAGGGAGTAACCTGATTGTCCTCGGAGCCCACAGCCAGCATCAATGTGTCACCCCACAGGTATCATCCCTGGGTGCTAGTGGCGGACTGCTGCCCCTCCAGGGACCCTAAGTTGCCACTGCCCTGTAGCTTCCACTGTGACACCATGCTATCCCCACCCCTCCTCACCCTCTAAGGGCCAAGTCCATGTCAGAGTCACCAAGGACAGTGGAGGTGAAGGGAACAGTGGCAAATGAAAAGAGCATCTGAGTTTAAATCCTCCCCTCTGCAACTTAATCCCTGTGTGAGCTCGAGTAGGGATTTAACCCTTTCCAGCCTTCCTTCCCTTCACCACCCATATGACAAGGCTTCTGATACAGACCTCTTAGGTTCATTATGAAAAGTAAATGGAAGAGTGAACAAAAACTCCAGGACACAGCAATTTGTGTTCTGTCCTTTCCCACCTCCTAACTCTTCCAAAGGGATACCATGTGGAGAGGTCTTGGTGTTTCTCAGGAATAGGAGCTGGTATTGCCTGAAAGGAGAGAGCCAGGGGATGGAGGAACTAGACCTGGCTGATTCTCAGAGAGCCTCCAGCCTAGGCGAGCTCTCTCCACATTTACCCTGTGACTCCTGCCCCCACCAAACAGGATAATTGGGAATCTATGCAGCAAGATGCTGGCTCAGCAGAGACCCCATATATAAAAATTATTCTTGATGACTTCAATGGAGTTTGCACTGTCCAGGCCAAAATGAAATATGAAGGGGCAGTGGAGGATGACTTGGGTGACACCCGGGAGCGGTGATTGAATACAACCATGAGTTACATTCAATACTTATTGAAGTATAAAGAGTAGGTTATTTCTCCTCAGATCTTCCTGATAGTGTCTCCGGCATCACATTATATGATTACCTTTTTCTCTGCTCACTCCAAGAATCTCTGTATCGCTCTCGGTCCTGGTCTGGCAGTCCCCCTGAGGGAGGGCACATTGTAGGGAAGGAAGGGAAGCTAGGAACTCAGGTGGGGAAGCAAGAGACCTGAGTCACCCTGTCTGTCCCCTGCCTGGCTCTGGGACCCCAGACAAGCCACTCACCATACCTGGGCCTCAGTTTCCTCACTTACAAAACAAGAATACCACTACTTGCTCCATTTCAGTCCCAGAGAGAGTAGGTAAAGGTTTCTCAATTCCACTGACGGAGCAAAATTTGTCAAGACACCTGGATAAAACGAATTGGTCCCACAACGGTTAATTTGGTGGCTCCATAAAGAGGCAGCCACAGAGGCAGGGACAGGGCCTGGCAAAATTTTCCAAGAGGGAGCCTCTTTCTGACCCAGGACATTGTGAGGAAGTTAAAGAAAAATGGGACTCTTTGCTCTCTCTGCCCAGTGACAGATCACAGGTGAATCTCATTAATTTTGGAGGCTTTGTTTGTTCAAAAGTGAGAAGTCTTTTTGCCTAATGAAGAACTTTAATAGGTGTTGTTTTTCCTAAATTATCATATTAACCACAGATAATTAACAAGTGTATCCTTAATGCCGCAGGATACTGACAAACCCACTGAACGCATCTCGTTGCCTATAAATCATCCAGCCATCCTTCAAGGCAGCTGTTTAATTACTCCCGCATTTGGAAGACGCAATATTGAGGCTCTCTCTAAATTTGGTTGCCAATGCAAATACAGTCAGCAACATTTCAGCTCTTCATCATTATTGCTCCATCTTAAGATGTCGCTGCCAGTTCTATTTATAATGGTGAAAACTGGAGACAACCCAAATGTCCAGCAATAGGGGAATAGCTTGGAGAAACAAATTAAAGGGTCTGAATGTAATGGGTTCTCATACAGCTACCTAATGGCAAGACTCAGTCTATGTCAATACGTGGAAAACACACATTCTAAATCATGTTAAGTGGAAACGCAACATAAAATACTATGTACACGGTGATTAGAACTACATAAAAAGTACGTTTATCGACAAATAATGGATGAAAATTTAGGTTATTAAGTGTTGTGTTTAATGCTTATTTTCTATTCAAAAGTGAATTCGGTTTATTTTTTAAGACAAAAGGAAATACTGCCAGCAGTGGCTGGTTCAGGCTGTTCTTACTTGAGCCAGAGTGCTGAGGTTCCTGTAATCTGGAAAAAAAAAAAAGTGGCTCAGTCCCTTCAGCTCCCCTCCCCCACCTCGGGCCCCCTTTTCTGAAATGTGCTACATGTTTACAGTTACCCATAATGGGAATGGTGCTCTTAGGGTGGAAATTAGCTGAATGTGTTTTTTCATGCCTCATTGTTCATGGAATCATAGAACTCCAAGCTAGGAGGGATCTCATTCTCAACAGTAGCATCTATTCTGCTCTCTTTTGCCAGAATTCTCTCCCATGAGCTAGCTCAGCTGCAGTTAGAACCGCCCTGCCAGGCTCTCAAGCCCAGCAGAGGACTTAGCCTGAGGTCTGGCTATGGGCAGGAGGGAGAAGTGGGGGAAGGAGCGAGGGGAAAGGAGCAGCATCCCTGTGCTACCCACCCACAAATCCCCAGCAAGGCATGGCAGGAGCTCCACCAGGGAGTGGAGGGGCAGGGGGCCTTTTCTGAATCTAGGAGAGCACTTCCTATTCGAAGTTTACAGGAAATGTATTCATCTTAATCTATCCTTTACAGCCAGTCCACTGGGACTCTTTTTTTTTTTTTTTTTTTTCAAGAGAAGCTTTCCTCTTTTTCCCCAGAGGTAGGTAGGAAAGCAGGGCAGCGGAGGAAGGCAGTTAGGGGCATGAGGAACAGCCTGGGGTGGCAGGAAGCCACAGCTGGGTAAAAATTGGGGTGCTGGGTAGCAGGCAACCAGCCAGTCAGCTACCTTAGGTGCTCTGCCTGTTCTGTCTCCATGTCTCTGTTCTGTCTCTTTGGCTTTCTCAGGCCACCAGAATGTGCAAGGAGAAGGGAAAGGGATGCAGAGGGGCCAGGCACGGTGGCTCACACCTCTAACCCCAGCACTTTGGGAGGCCAAGGCGGGTGGATTAGCTGAGGTCAGGAGTTCGAGACCAGCCTGACCAATATGGCGAAACTCCGTCTCTACTAAAATACAAAAAGTAGCTGGGGGTGGTGGCATGTACCTGTAGTTGCAGCTACTCAGGAGGCTGAGACAGGAGAATCGCTTCAACCCAGGAGGCGGGGGTTGCATTGAGCCACTGCACTACAGCCTGGGTGACAGAGCAAGACAAGAAAGAAGGAAGGAAGGAAGAAAAGAAGGAAGGAAGGAAGGAAGGAAGGAAGGAAGGAAGGAAGGAAGGAAGGAAGGAAAGAAAGAAAGAAAGAAAGAAAGAAAGAAGAAAGAAAGAAAAGAGAAGAGAAGGAAGGAAGGAAAGGAGAGAAGGAAGGAAATAAAGAGAGGAGAGAAGAAAGGAAGGAAAGAAAGAAAGAAGAGGAGAGAAAGAAAGAGATGCAAGAGACTCTAGAAAGAAAGAGAGAGATGCAGACAAGAAAGAAAGAAGAAAGAGAAGAGAAGGAAGAAGGAAGGAAGGAGAGAGAGAACAGAAAGAGAGAGAAAGAGAGGAGAGAAAGAAGGAAGGAAGGAAGAAGGAAAGGAGAGAAGAAGGAAGGAAAGAAAGGAAGAAAGAGAAAGAGAGGAGAGAAAGGAAGGAGAGAAAGAAAGAGATGCAGAGAGACTCTGTAGAAAGAAAGAAAGATGCAGACAAGAAAGAAAGAAGAAAGAGAAAGAAAGAAGGAAAGAAAGAAAAAAAAGAAGAGAAAAGAAAGGAAAAGAAAAGAAAAGAAAGGAAAGACAGATGCAGAGCCGAAGGTCTCGGCCGGTCCAGGGATCCCAGAGCCTAGCCTGTGGCTCTCTGGTCTCTTCCCAGCAGCATTTTACTTCCAAAGCGGGAGGATGGCTCACTGACCCAGCACACTGGGAGCTCACTTTGCCATCAGCCTGGACTGATGCGTGGCATGCCACGGGGACACATGCCTCTGTAGAGGCAGATGGAGGACAGCACCTTCTCCCTCCCACCATCCCTGCTGTTTGGGAGAGGTCTCCATCTCTTCTCCCACTCACATCTGCTTGTGGTGCACTACTTCATCGGCTCTCACTCTCGCTCCCTGCTTCCTACTTCTAGTTATAATTTTATTTCTGGTCCTCATTAACATATTCAAGCAAAGCTGAGGCTGAAGTCCTGAGGTGACCTGAGCCACAAGGTTGTATTCGCTTCTGTCACTCATGGTGTGTGTAGGAAGCATTTAAGCCAAAGCGATTTTTGAGGAGCTCTCCGAGCCAGAAGTACCAATAACAAGCACAGTTAGAAAGAGCAAGGCCAAGCCATCATCATCTGCACATTGCCTGAGGCTGAAAAGCGAGGCTGATGGGAGGGAGTGCTTGGAATCCAGGCAGCTGGACACTTCCTTTAAGTGTGCACTTAAGTAAGGTCATGGAAATACAGGCATGGCCAAAGCACCGGTGTGATGCAGGCACTGTTAATATCCTCATTTTACAGAAGAAGACACTGACGGTCAGAAGAGTCCAATAACTTCCCCACACTCACACAGCAGGTAGGTAATGACACCAGGATGGAAAGCCAGGTGGACACCAGACCCAAGCTCCTACAGAGTGTTCTATTCTGCCACATTGATGACACTCACAGGAAGACGTAAAGGGTGAACGAAAGACAAATAAGAAAAAACACTATTAAAATAAATTCAATGACTAGCCAGAAGGAATATTGACATGTCAAAATAGTAACCTCCCGTCAGCACAGAATCTAGGAAATTATTTTCTAATATGTTTTGCTCTGGCTCTGCATCCCTAAAATGAGCTTCTAAGCTGCCCCATGGTTTTCTGAAGGGCCTGTTTACTGGGGAGGCTGTGCCTGGACCAATTAACCTGGCAGGTTCTCAGGCCAGGATCATTTATGCACTTCATTTCCTGGTTGGCAATGCAGCCTCCCGGTGCTCTGCGGTGAGTGGAGTGCTGTGGCTCACTTCTGTCCACCTTGGGCAGGCCAGACAACCAGCGGGGCATCTGCCCAACACAGCAGGGGTCAGGGACTGTGCTCAGGTGCAGGAGGGCATCCAGCCAGCCAGCGGATCCCCGAGAGAGCTCTAGACGGTCAGAAGGAGGAGGAGGCTATGCAGCTCTTCCCATGATCACCTACTTGTGCCATGTTCTTAACCTCCCTCTTGTCTCCAATTTAACCTACATCTTTACTAGAAAATCCATCAAGAACTTTTACTACATCATCCCATGCTTCAACTCCAGCCAGACAACCCCTTTCCACCATTCCAATAGTTCCCCCAATTCCCTCCCCAAGGGAGCCATGCAAAGGAATGTGACGTGGATCATATAAACAGTGATTCCTAGCTATTGTCACCAATACAAAAAAAAAAATCTACAAATAAAAAATAGGGTGCAAGAGAGCGAGAGGAGAAAATATAAAGAAAGCATATTCAGCGTGATAGGATTTCATTTGTGTAAAACTTCTCATTATACATGTTCATTTGCCCAGAGGGAGATCTATGGTTGCCTGGGGTGTGGGATGGGGGATTTCAGGGTGGTTTTTCTTTCTTTTTTATACTTCTCTGTATTAAAATATATCCTATACTAAACTTACACTATCTCTCCAAAGAGAAAATATATTAAAACCTCTGATTTTTTCTTTAATGGAGAGTGTCTTTCTCTGGCACACAGGCTGGAGTGCAGTGGCATGATCATAGCTCACTGCAGCCTCGAACTCCTGGGCTCAAGCCATCCTCCCGCCTCAGCTTCCTGAGTAGATGGGACTACAGACATGAGCCACTGCACTTACATGCATCTGCTAAAAATATAATATACATATTTATATGTAAATTTATATATTATATATAATTATATATATAAATATATATATAAATTTAAACCAAAACCTCCCCTCCTTGACAAAGCCTTCCCAGATTGGCCCAGGGAGAAGTGACAACTTATTTCCCACCCTGTTGAGGCTGTTACTCTTACACTCCCCTCCCACAGACCATGCCATTTTATGCTCTTGGAAATCTAAGTGGGTCAAGGCCAAATCAAAGGAGCATCACCTCTCCCTGGACCAAGTGATGCTCCTTCTCCAAGTGCCACTGCGGCTGCCTTATTTAGAACTGCTTAGATCCAATGTGTAGACTTCACTCAGACTGCTAAGTTACTCCAAGGAGGAATATAACGAGTACGTTTTCTAGACATACGTACATTTTAATTAAGAGAATATATTTTCATTACCTCCCTATCCCTCTAAGGCAGCCTCGGGAATGCTGATAGGCCCTGTTCTTCGCTAACAGCTCCCCTGGGGAAAGGCAATAAACCTCTTCTTCACCTGTCCCTGCTATGCCATGACAAGGAAATTTCTCTTCGCCAAAACTGAGCTTGATCAGAACTCTGAGCTCCTATCTCTTATCTCTGTGCCTGTGTCTGTGACTCAGTTTCTCAAAAGGTACATCTTTACATCCCTGTTTCTAACAGTCACTTCTGATTCCCTCAAGCAGAAGCCCTCCCCCATGACCCACAGCTCCTCTGAATCCCACTCAACTTCCAAAATGATGTATCCGTCAGAAATGCGTTCAGTTAGAAAGCCTAACTTAACAATAGTTTAAACACATTGAGTTTTATTTTTCTAAATAGCAAAAGGTCTGAAAGTAGGTGGCTGATGACATTGACTTGGCAGTTTAATGATTTCAGAGTCAGTAGTCTTCATAATTCTATTGACCGTTGCTTTCATGGGCTCAAAATGGCTCCCCCAGCTCCAGACATCACACCTATAGCCCAGGCAGGAAGAAAAATTGGTGGAGCTCAGCCATGACATGCCTTTTTTTAAATCAAGAAAGCAAAAGCTTTCCCAGGATACTCAGAGCAGACTTCCATGTGTATCTCATTGGCCAGATTGCATCATATGATTATCCCTGGATGCAAGAGAGACTGAGTGAGCAAATATTTAGCTTTTCCAGGCCTCTAAAGTAGCCTATTGTGAAAAGTCATAGGGTTAGCAGACCTGCAGTCTCTGTCATACGGGTCAAACTCTTTCCTTAAGAAGCCTGACAAACAGAATCACAGAAGCAAACTTTTACCAAGTGCTTGCTCTGTCCCAGGTCTCTGCTTAGTGCTTTCTTTTCATCTGCTGTCTCAGGTAACCCTTCCACCAACCACATGGCAAAAGCATGACTATTCCTTCATTTTATAGATGAGAAACCTGAAACTCACAAAGGTTAGAGAACTGACCCAAAGTCACCCAGCCTGTAAGTGTCAGAGCTTGGATTTAAATCCCTCTTAGCCGGGGATCGACGAACTCTTTTGGGAAGGGCCAGATAGTACATCTTTTAGGTTTTCTGGGTCATATAGGCTCTGTCACCCCAACCCTGCTATTGAAGAGCAAAAGCAGCCGCAGCCCATGTAGACAAATGAGCTGTGTGTCAATAAAACTTTATTATGGACACTAAAATTTAAATTTCGTATCACTTTTACCTGTCACAAAATATTGTTCTTTTTTTCCAACTACTGTATCTAAAAACGTAGAAACCATGCTTCGTCAAGGGTGGCACAAATACAGGCCTTCACATAGCCAGAGTTTGCCAACCACTGCTGTTGGCCGGCGCTGTCCACATTTGTGATTCTAAGCTTATGCAGGGTTGTGCTTTTGTTGGTTTTTTTGTTTGTTTGTTTGTTTGTTTGAGACAGTGTCTTACTCTGTTGCCCAACCTGAAGTATAGTGGTGCAATCATAGCTCACTGCAGCGTTGACCTCCCAGGCCCAAGCAATATATATATATATGTATACATATATATGTTTTGGGTTTTTTTTGAGCTGGAGTCTCACTCTGTCACCAGGCTGAAATATAGTGGCATGATCTTGGCTCACTGCAAGCTCCGCCTCCTGGGTTCAAGCAATTCTCCTGCCTCAGCCTCTCAAGCAGCTAGGATTACAGGTATCTGCCACCACGCCAAGCTAATTTTTGTATTTTTAGTAGAGACATGGCTTCACCATGTTTGCCAGGATGGTTTCGATCTCTTGACCTCATAATCCACCCACCTCGGCCTCCCAAAGTGCTGGGATTACAGGCGTGAGCCACCACACTGGGCCCACGTCAGCCCCTTAAGTAGCTGGGACCACAAGCATGTGCCACCTCAGCCAGCCAATTTTTAAAAAAATTTTTTAGAGATAGGGTCTCCCTATGTTGCCCAGGCTGGTCTCAAACTCCTGGCCTCAGGTGAGTCTCCTCACCTCAGCCTTCTGAGTAGCTAGGGCTATAGGTGTACACCACCATACCCAGCTAATTTTTTAAAATTTATTTTGGGCCGGGCGCGGTGGCTCAAGCCTGTGATCCCAGCACTTTGGGAGGCCGAGACGGGCGGATCACGAGGTCAGGAGATCGAGACCATCCTGGCTAACACAGTGAAACCCCGTCTCTACTAAAAAAATACAAAAAACTAACCAAGCGAGGTGGCGGGCGCCTGTAGTCCCAGCTACTCGGAAGGCTGAGGCAGGAGAATGGCATAAACCCAGGAGGCGGAGCTTGCAGTGAGCTGAGATCCGGCCACTGCGCTCCAGCCTGGGCCACAGAGCGAGACTCCGTCTCAAAAAAAAAAAAATTTATTTTGTACAGATGGGATCTCATTATGTTACCCAGGCTGGTCTCAAACTCCTGGGCTCAAGCGATCCTCCTGTCTCAGCTTCCCAAAGTGCTGCGATTCCAGGCACGAGCCATGGCCCCTGGCCTTATGCAGGGTTTAATGTCCACATTCACCCCTGCCCTCTGCTTGCCCAAGCTTCTGCTTTGACTTGGACCTGTCCATTCTGCTATCTGTGGCTCCTGCGCCCATGTGCCTGGATCCTGAGGACAAGACAGGGCCCCACCCCACCTCATCTCAGGGAGCCTCTGTGAATTCCTTCAGCCATCACTGGTGCCTCTGTTGGTGATTTTTGTCACAAAAGTTGGCACTCCCAAAAACCCTGGTCTGCCAACATTGGAGCTCACCTGCCAAGGACTGGAGCAGTCACAGGGTGGTAATTTTTGTCGTGTTTTAGAGCATGGGGTGATATTTTTCTGCCCTTAACAGCAGGCACTCCACAAGCTGTCGGGAAAGAAGAAACATAGGAATGGAAGCCTGGGTTGCTTTTCTTTGTCTAAGTAATATTAGATCTCTTTTTTTTAGCTGGATGATTAAGGATGTGTAGAGGGAGTGAGGAGAAGACTTGGGCACTTATTTCTGCTATTTTCTCTTCCTCTCAGGTAGAGACGCCCTCTGTGCACCGCACAGGCCTCCATCACCCTCACAAAAAGCACCCAGGAATTTCCTCTGGGCTCTGTAATCACCCCTCTGTAAATGACTCACTTGTTCCAAAAGCTGCTGCTGCCTTCAACTACTTTGCTTGCCTCTTTGCAGCTCCTCTGCCAGGGGCAGAGATGTGCCCATCACTGAAGATTTCCAGAAGGTCTCCTTGGCCAAGATTGTAAATGCCAGGAATGGTGTCCCTGGATTTTAGGTGCTCCCTCCTCTCCTAGTGCTTAATTCTCTTGGAGTAATTCCCAAAATAGTGGCCGCATTTTTTTCACTTTGACTCTGAAGTTGCATAGTCCATGAACATTTGAAAGCTCCCCTAGGTGATTCCAGTACCTTGGTTAGCCTCTCTGAACTTCTGTTGATTCCTCTGTAAGAATGATGGCCACCCGTTCTACTTGGAAGGCTTATTGTGAGAAATAAATGAGATTGTCCTGTGTCACCCCTCCCACAACCCCAGCACATAGTAGGTGCCCCATCAGTGGTACGGTCCTTCTTGCTTTAAGTTGGATCATTGAAGTTACCCTCTGAGACTCCATGTTTGATACCCCATGAGCACTTTAGATTGGTTCCTGTCCACGACTCCCAGGCCTCCGGCCACCAGGAGGACGGAGTTGAGTGTAGATGAAACAAAGCCACAAGCCTCTTGGCAAGACAAATACTCTGTGAGTGCAGACAGCCCATGGACAGCAATGTTGGCTTTGTACAGGGAAAATGGCAGCTTTCGCTGATGGCTTTGGTCAGTATTGTTTAACTGACCCCAAGTTCATGCTTGGCTCCTTCTTGGCTCATACCCTTACTAGAGGGGGCACTTTTCTTCTAAGAGAACAAGAAAATCCTTCTGTTGGCGGGACTCCCTTTGAAGAAGGTGCTGGTCTCAGGCTCAGAGTCTGCTCTGGTTTCTACTTTATTGGTCGCAATGTTATGAAAGGAGAAGAGTGAGAACAGAAACAAAGACGCTGAAGAAGGCAAACGTGAAATCTATCTTGGCAGGCAGAGTCTTGAGGTTGAGGAAGAGTGCCAACCACAAAGTGCACTTCCTAGATTTCAGCTCTGCGTTCTCTCTCACCCACATCGCTCAGCTGCAGACAACACCCGGGATCCTTGGAGTGGGACCTAGCCAGGCTCTGTGGCTCCGAAAAGCAGCTCTAGAAGGGAACCCCTGAAAAGAGGCTTATGTCCTCTCAGTGTCAGAAACAAAAGAGAATAGGGACAGACTTATCTTGAAACCTAGACAGCTTTGACTTCATTGCTCATTCATTCCAGCCAGATAATGGATGGGCTGTCAGCACAGCCAAGGTGTCCTGGTTCCCAATTCCCTGTGGTCCATGGAGACTTGGCCAGACCTGGGGTGATCACATTCCTTCTCTCCAAGGACACAGCCTTATATGAAGAGGGAAATGGGGCAAAACACTTGTCTCCAGTCTCCCCAAAGGACTTAGGCTATGAATGCTGTCCTTTCAGGACGGTTCCAGTCGACCACATTTAACTCCTCAGCACCCAGCTTTGGGCTCCCACGTATTTTCTAGCAGTTTTCACCAGTATTAGTACTCAAGGCCCCCTGAGCCCATGGCCCTCTGGACACACTGGGCAAGGCTCTTCTTCTGAGGTGAGCTCCCTGGCAGGTCCCAGGTCCATCCTGGGAGGCACTGGGGGACACACAGTTCCCATATGGAAACGAGAAAACTGATGCTGGAAAAGGAAAATGACCTGCATGAAATCCCAGGGCCAGGCACAAGCAGATGGTTGTTTGTTTGTTTGTTTGTTTGTTTTTGAGATGGAGTCTCACTCTGTCACCCAGGCTGGAGTGCAGTGGCACAATCTCAGCTCACTGCAATCTCTGCCTCCTGGGTTCAAGCGATTCTCGTGCCTCAGCCTCTTGAGTAGCAGGGATGACAGGTGGGCAGCACCACACCTGGTTAATGTTTGTATTTTTTTAGTAGAGATGGGGTTTCACTCTGTTGGCCAGGCTGGTCTCAAACTCCTGACCTCAAGTGATCTACCCACCTCAACTTCCCAAAGTGCTGGGATTACAGGTGTGAGTCACTGCACCTGGCTGCAGAGGACTCTTAAAAATGACCTCCGAAGCTTCTTTTTAGAAAACCGTGGTAAAACACACATACTATAAATGTACCACTTCAATCATATTTCACTGTGCAGCTCTGTGGCACTCACATTGCTATGTCGCCATTGCCACCATCCATCTCCAGAACTGTTTTTAATTTTCAAAACTGAAACTCCATACCCCATTAAAAAAAACTCCCCATCCCCACTCCTTCTCCCCCCAGCCACCCCTGTTACCCACCACTCTCCTTTCTGTCTCTATGAATTTGCCAATTCTATGTACCACATTTAAGTGGAATCACATGATATTTGTCCTTTTGTGCCTGGCTTATTTTACCTAGGATAGTGCCCTAAGGTCCATCCATGTTGGATTATGTGTCAGAATTCTCTTCCCTTTGAAAGCTGAAGAATATCCCATTGTAGGTAAATACAGGTTGAGCATCTCTAATCCCAAAACCTCAAATCTGAACTTTTTGAGCACCCACAAAATACCACAAGTCGAAAATTCCATACCTGACACCTTTGCCTTCAGATGGGTCAATGCACACAAACCTTGTTTCATGCACAATTTTTTTTTCCTTTGAGACAAGGTCTCACTCTGTCACCCAGGCTGCAGTGCAGTGGCACGATCTCAGCTCACTGCAACCTCCACTTCCCGGATTCAAGTAATTCTCCTGGCTCAGCCTCCTGAGTTAGCTGGGACTACAGGCATGCACCACTACATCTGGCTAATTTTTGTATTATTATTTGAGATGGGGTTTCATCATGTTGGTCAGGCTGGTCTTGTACTCCTGACCTCAAGGGATCTGCCCACCTCAGCCTCCCAAAGTGCTGGGATTACAGGTATGAGCTACTGTGCTGGGCCTCATGCACAAAATTATTAAATGGTATAAAATTACCTTCAGGCTGTGTGTATAAGGTATATATGAAATGTAAATGAATTTTAAATTTAGACTTGGGTCCCATCTCCAAGATATTCCATTACATATATGCAAATATTCCAGACTCCAAAATATGGTCAAAAGCCCCTCTGGTCCCACACATTTCCGCTACTCAACCTGCACCATGTTTTGTTCATCCATTCATCTGTTGCTGGACACCTGGGTTGCCTCCACTTTTTGCCTGTTGTGAATAATACCACCATGATCATGGGTGGACAAGCACCTGTTTGAGACCCTGCTTTCAGTTCTTTTCGGTCTTTACCCAGAAGTGGAATTGCGGCATCACACGGTAATTCTATTTTTAATATTTTTAGGAAGCATCATACAGTTTTTCACAGTGGCTGCACAATTTTGCTTTCCCACCTACAGTGCAATTTCTCCACATCTTTGCCAATATTTACTTTCTGTTGTTGTTGTTGTGTTTGGTAACTGCCATCCTAATGGGTGTGAGGTGCCAGAGCTTCTTTAAAAGCATCCAGGTGTGTGAGTGTGTGTGGTATGGTGAGATGGGTAAAGAATGAGGTAGACTAGGTGTTTATCACTCTTTTGACTCCTGAAAGCTGCCCCCTCACCACTCAGCAGAAGCGTCAAGGAAGTGTATGCAGTTGTTACAGGTTGAATAGCATCCTCTCAAAATTGATATACTAAAATACTAAAATCCTCACGCCCAGTACCTCAGAATGTGACCTTATTTGGAAATAGGATCATCGCAGATGTAATTCATTAAGATAAGGTCATACTGGAGTAGGTGGGCTCTTAATATTACCAACATGACTGGTGTCCTTATGAAAAAGTATGCCAGGCAAGGAGACAGAGACACACACTGAGGGAAGATGGTGTGAAGAGATAGGGAGGAAGCAGCCATCTTCTAGCCAAGGAAGACCTGAGGCTTCCAGAAACTAGAGGAGAAATCTGGAACAGCTCCTTCCCTGGTGCCTGGCCTCCTGGACCCCTGGGTTGCCTCCACTTTTTGCCTGTTGTGAATAATACCACTGTGATCACGGGTGGACAAGCACCTGCTTGAGACCCTGCTTTCAGTTCTTGTGAGTCTATACCCAGAAGTGGAATTGCAGCATCACATGGCAATTCTATTTTTAATATTTTTAGGAAGCATCATACTGTTTTTCACAGTGGCTGCATAGTTTTGCTTTCCCACTAACACTGCAACAGGGAAGGATCTTAGGGCACTATCCTAGGTAAAATAAGCCAGTCACAGAAGGACAAATATCGAGGGTCAGGGAAGCCTGGCCCTGCTGACACCAATTTTGGGCTTCCAGCCTCCAGAACTGTGAGACAGCAAATTCCTGCCATTCTACCCAGTTTGTGGCACTTTATGACAGCAGCCCTAAGAAACGAAGACAGAGGCCACCAGATACACATGACTGGGGACATCACAAAGGGGGAGATGTTCCACCCGGTGAAGAGAGGGGCCCGCAATGATGTCTCTCAGCCTCCAGCTCAAGTGTTAAAATCATTTCCATGATATCAGCCCGGAAGGCCGTTGGCATTCAAGGGCTTCGCATTCATGGTTTTAACTATTCATGAATGACCCCATAATTTACGACACGCAATGTGCAGTCATTTGTCACGTTGCCAAGGCACGGTCATGTACTCAGAGCCGGGTGTAAGGACAGGGCACTGGGCTGGTGGCTTTGTTCTTCTCCATTTGTCATGGAGCACATGGGAGGTGATAAAGCCTGTGCTTCTTTGTGGGAAACTGGGTGGGAAACAAAGGCAGCTGCTGGCATGGCAGGGAAGAGAAGAGGTCTAACTAATCACATGATGGTCTAGGCCAGAAAGTGGCTTTATGAATTACCCAAGTGCTGTATTTATAGAACCATTATGGATCTGAAAGAGGCATTAGGTTTTTCAATTATACTTTATTACCTTGTGGGGTAGAAATTACACGACTTGATGTCATTCTCAAATTTGGTAATTCACTAAGGTCCAAGGCCACAGCCTTTAAGAATGTCAAGGGTCTACTGTGTGACAATAAGATTCCACTGCATTTTCTAAACCTTTTTCCTTAAGGTAGTAGGCTTTCCACAGACTATAATTGTTGCTATATCCTTAAACCAGGGGTAGAGTAAAAGGTCACTTGTGTGGTATGATTTGGAGCAATTCTGAGAAGAACTTTCACTAAATCACCTACTCTTCAACACATTTTCCCTGCCACAATGTGCACCTGAGGCCTGAAAATCCGCCTTTATAGACTCATGCCTTTAAAGGAAGACATGGCCTCAACTTATGAAGCACCCATACTGCAAGGATTTAATTATCGATAATCACTTACTTCTCCGTATGAATGAGTTTGCAGAGTCTAAAACTAGCCTGACCATAGTTGCTAAGAGAGGAAGTGAGGAGAGCACAGATGACTCTGGCATCTGGCAGAAAGAACACAAGAATCTTGTAGACTTCGCCAGGATTCGCCCCGACAGGACCATCCTGTGTAAGGATGGGAGGGAGTCTCAGTGCCCACTGGAAGTGCGTGAGCCTCTATCAGTGAAGCTGATGTGGCGCAGAGAGATCAGAAGAAGGAATTCCTCCAGTGACATTCGGTTACTGGAGCTATGAGTTGTCGTTGTTTCAAATAAACTCTTATAACCACACAAATTAGCTATAGGGTAATTAACCGTCTGTTGTGGAGAAAGAAAACTTATCCTGGGGTATCTCTAAGTCTTGACTTCCAAGATAATGTTAATGGATAATGGATTTCTCAAGCTCTTACTCTGCCCTTTAACGCCCTGTTGGTTTCCTTCTTTCAGAGTTCCACCCTTCCCTACCATCTCTAGAATGTTATTAAGGTGATTCTAAAAAACAAAGCAACGTCAGTAAGCACCAGGGA
This sequence comes from Trachypithecus francoisi, assembly GCF_009764315.1. Classification (NCBI taxonomy): domain Eukaryota; kingdom Metazoa; phylum Chordata; class Mammalia; order Primates; family Cercopithecidae; genus Trachypithecus; species Trachypithecus francoisi. The sequence continues at coordinate 26,238,566 of NW_022681469.1, read as the reverse complement.
ACCGCCAGGTTGTCAGGTAACTGCATTGTTCTTTCCCATGGTGGCCACAAAGACCATTTCTGAAACAGTCTTGGGTTTGTGAAAATAAGGATTAAGTTTGACACAAAACAGACAGCCGGGGCATGCAGTGTTCACACCATTATGGAGCCTGTCAGTTAAGCACAACCACTGAGGTGGCACACCTTCAGCATTCAGGTGCTTTTGCCTGTCTCTATAATCAAAGAGTTGTTTTTTTCATTTTGCATTTGTGATCGCAGAGAACCTATACTCTTTCCAGAATCACCACCACCAGGGGGCTCTTCAACCAGTTGACATGATGATGATGATGATGATGATGATGATGGTGATGATGAGTGCATTACAGCAGCAGATATTGATCAAACACTTAACTGCAGGCCAGGTGCTAGCTAGGCTAAGGAGGTAGGGGCAATTATTATCTCCACTTTACAAAAGAGGAAACTGAGGATGAAAGAGGATAAGGAACTGGTGGCAAGGGGTGGAGCCGGGGTACAACGTGATTCCGTCTGACTTTGGAGCTGAATTGAACATGGAAACCACTATGGAGACTGTCCTCAAGGGGATGGAGCTGGAGTCTGAGGAGAGAGAGACAAGCATTATGGTGCAGTTAAGATATGTTGAGACGGTGTAAGACCATGAAAGCTGAGTGTCTTGTGGACCAAAATCAGAGTAATATCACACTTCCGCCGTTGTTGAAAGATATATTTGGTATTGGTCTAGAGAAACTCTCTCCCCACCTTCTAGGACTCTTTTTTCTTTTTTCAACTAACAATCACGTCTAGTTTGGAAAGCTGATATTCCCTGGGACAGATTTACTACCCTCACATCTTGTATAGACTCCTTTTATCAGGGCCTGGTGGCCCCCATTCTTCCTAGAGAAACCCATAGCAACATTCTTGATGGTCAGTGATCCATGGACTGTGGGGGTCCCCATGGCCATCTATCCTTCCTCTTGGCTCCCCTCTGAGGGGCAGGCAGGGTCCTAAAAGGACAGAGCCCTGTGCAGCAGTTTAAGTATTACAAGGTTGAATTCACCTAACCTGAGCTGGGAGAGTACATCACTGCTGGTTTCTTTACCTAAACTTGTATGGGTATAGTTTTTCCTACTAAATTGCATTTCAAAAGTATAAACTTGAACATAAGAAGAGTTCATGAGAATTCAGGAGATGAGGAGCCCCAAAGGTCGCTGTGATGTTTATGTCTCACCAGGCTGCACCCAACCCCACTGAGCCCAAGCTTCTCCAAGAGGACAGTGCACTTCTCAGAGTTCCCTCCCTTTAGGGAACTCTGGGTACAAGGCATCCAAATTATCCAGGGCCCAAAACACTGAGCCCTGTTATGTGAAGTTCCAAAAAAAAAAAAAATAGCACTAAACTATAAGGGTAGGAAAGTCCAGCCTGGTTTCGATTTTTTCCTAGGATGACTAGTTCATACTGTCAAGTATCTAAACATCTTATAAGAGAGTGAGTGTGTGTGTGTGTGTGTGTGTGTGTGTGCATGGGCGTGCAACTAGTCTGCCTTTTGGGATACCCAGCACTGAAACTATTCAAGGCTTGGTTGTGTGGTTGTGTTCTATCCCAGAGCTCCTAGGTATGCCAAGCCTTCATGGCAGATTGCAACGACACTTTGGGAAGCAGTCCATCTCGTCAAGTGGAAAAACTCCCCAGGTGCAGCTGTTCCCTCCGACTCACTGAAGTCAGAGAAATCCTCTATTAATATCTTCAGCTTTCTAAGACCCAGGGAGTAACTGAGGACTCAGACACAGCCACCTGCAGGGGTGAGGTGGTTAGAGCTATTCAGCTTTGGGGTCTCACTCACCACTCCACCTTGCTACCAAATCTCAGCCCTCTGTCAATATAAAGGGGCATAGTTCCACATACTCAATTTGACTCAAGGTCACTAGCCCATCGATAACTTATCTCTGGAGAAGACAGTCTCCTGTGATCTTTACGTGATTGAAGGAGGCTCTCCTCCTAGATTGCTATACAAGATGATTTGAGGCTTTGGGGGTCTGAGAGCCCTGCACTGAACTACTCCATTTCTAGCCCTTCCCCACTGCCATGGCATATACCAAATATCAGATATCTTAAATTCAACATTATAGATTCTGACCAAGCATGGTGGCTCATTCCTATAATCCTAGCACTCTGGGAGGCTGAGGTAAGACGATCACTTGAGCCCAGGAGTACAAGACCAGCCTGGGCAACATAGAAAAATCCTGTCTCTAGCTAAAACAAACAAACAAAAAAATTAGCCAGGCAAGGTGGCACGTGCCTGTAATCCCAGCTACTTGGGAGGCTGAGGTGGGAGGATCACCTGAGCCTGGGGAGGTCGAGGCTGCAGTGAGCCATGATTGCACCACTATACTTCAGCCCGGGTGACAGAGTGAGACCTTGTCCCAGAAAAAAAAAAAAAAAAAAATGAAGACATATTGAGTCTGACAAGAGCCCTTCAGTCTCACTCCTTGAGCCCTGGGGGCCTTGGTCTACTATATCCTTTCCAAGCTGTTCCCTAATAGCATCTTATTTCCATAGTGACCCCCTGAGGAAGGTCCCAGGAAAGATGCTTGGTTTTGCCTGTGAGTGCTGGAGCTCAATCAACTAATATTAATACAACTTCCCATCTTTCTCTGTCAGAAATATTTTTTTTTTTTTGAGACAGAGTCTCGCTCTGTCACCCAGGCTGGAGTGCAGTGGCTCAATCGCGGCTCACTGCGAGCTCCGCCTCTTGGGTTCACGCCATTCTCCTGCCTCAGCCTCCCGAGTAGCTGGGACTACAGGTGCCCACCACCACGCCTGGCTAATTTTTTTGTATTTTTAGTAGAGATGGGGTTTCACCGTGTTAGCCAGGATGGTCTCGATCTCCTGTCAGAAATCTTTACACAAACACGCACACTCGCACACACCCACGCACATCTCTATACCCCATTCCAGAGGAAGCATTCATTTTCCCATAATGCTCTCCCACTGTGAGTCGTGATGGCCAGTAGAGATGATGTAATAATAATTTTATTGGATCCATATATCATTTAGAAAATAAAAGCGCTCCCTTTCACTGGGTGATGACCATGAGGGGAAATGCCTGTGTCTGGTGAGTAATTTACGTCTGTCAAGCAGAATGAATGGGATCTCTAGCTCAAAACACTTGCTTTTGTGTTTTACTGTATCCTCTGTTTCCAGCAGTGTCCATAAAACATCCCTCTGAAGGGCTCTCCTTTGAGCAGGAGGCAGCTCAGCTACCTCCCCCACAGAGGTTTAGATCCCAGTCAAGAAGGGAGCTGGCCTGGCCATGGCTTTTCATTTCTTTGTGCCGCAGGTGATAAGGTCAGTTTTGTTAGGCTAGTGCTTGTGAAGACACTTCTTTGCCTTCCTCAGCAAGCATTAGGAGACCCATTTTACAGATAGGAAAAACAGGGGACTAAAAGGGTAGAGTTTTCCTGCAGCCCATAAGGTCCAAAAAAAAAAAAGGACTTCATTTTCAACTGTAATAAAACACTCTGTCCATGCCTCTCTATAACTTTGTGGCTGGGATCAGAGCAGGAGACGGTGGGTAGGAAACCGTATCACTTTGTCATGACAGCTTCATCCAAGTCCAGAGCACAGAGCAGCTTGACTCTCTCTCCCTTTCCAAGTCCTTTCTAATCCTGTCATCACATCCTGACCCATGGCCTCCCCGCCTCCAGCCCCTCTTCTCTCCTGAGTTGGCAGATCCTTTGGAGCTGGCACTCGTGTGCCATATTGCTTGGCACTGGGTTCATGTGCTGCTTTGTTTTGGTTCAAGCCAGCTCCCTGCACAATGAAATTAGAACGCTCGGGTGCTGAAGAGGGGGTTGGGGGAAAAGAGCATAGGATTAAGGGCAATATGCAGGGAGACATTTAATCAATCAGGGGCTTTCTGAAAAAAACAAAAAGACAAAAATGAGAGAATGAAGGAAACCATTATTTAGTGTGTGCTGGGCACTACATTCGACCACTAAAATACAGAAACAAAAACCGCACAGGAAATTAATTTTCTTGAAGTGGTATTGACAATAAAATAGATGCTGTCTTGTTTTGATAAATTTATATATGGTTTTGCTATTCCTCTGTCTGCTGACAGTGTTCGAGTAGCTTCACCTATCATGGAGGGTGGGCTGAGCTAAATTTCTGCACTCTCATGGCAAACTCACTTCTGAACATTCACCCACTCAGCTTTGGGGATGGGCCACATGGTCTATGTATTCAGGACCAAATCTTATAACTAAGAACACATTTATTAGTGAATTATTTATTGACATCTGTGATTTTAGTATTAGCTTGGTACAAAAGTAAGAAACACTACAAATTACTTTGTATTAAACAATAGTTTGTTTGAGCCCTTCATATGTGCCTGGAACTCTTCTGAACACAAGAGGTTTGAGGATAAATAAGATAGGAAGTCCTTGTCCTCCAGAGATACAACTAACAATCGCAACACAGAAACACAGATCTCAGGGGTTGAGTTCATCACTTTGGCCCTGTTGACCCCGGATGAGTCAACTACTCTAGAATGAAAATAAATGGTTGGGTTTTTAAAGTTTGTTTTATTTTTGTTTTTATAAAGGGCATTCAAGCTTAGAAAAATAGGAAGGCACTCAATTTTTAAAAAGCAGGCCAGGTGTGGTAGCTCACATCTGTAACCCCAACACTTCAGAAGCCCAAGGCAAAAGGATTGCTTAAGGTCAGGAATTCAAGATCAGCCTGGACAACTTAGCAAGACCCCACATCTACCAAAAAATAAATGTTTGTAGTTAGCTGGTTGTGGTAGATAGGAACTCCTATCTATTCCTATCTTATCTGCATTCCTAGCTACTTGGGAAGCTGAGGCAGGAGGATTGCTTGAGCACAGGAGTTCCAGGTTGCAATGAGCTATGATCATGCCACTGCACTCCAGCCTGGGCAACAGACAGGACCCCATCTCAAAGAAATAAAAAAAGCAAACCTAAATCCTGTTTTTTCCATCAACTTGCATATCCCTCCTTCAATGTGAAAGCTAAACTCAAGGGCATATCATCAGCTTTATCATCCTGCCATTTTCAGGATATTCTCAAGGCTACGACCCCACCCCCAGCCCTTTCTCCTGCCATGGCATATACCCGATACCTGAAATTTCATGGCTGGTCAAAGATGTACACAAATGGAAAGTGTGGTTACCTTAGAAGCTCCTTGCCCTGAGACCCTTACTAAAGAGCTCCTTCCCCAGGAGGGCAGAGGGTACTGGGTGGGGAGAACAGGCGAGTTGAACTCACAGACATCCCTCTGTGAGTGTTAGTGAAGCTCTATGAAACACAGCCCTTAGATCTCCCATCATTCAAGAAGGATTTCTGTTTCTATTATTGTTTACCCTCCAATCATCAGTACCCAGTACTATGCCTGCCACACGGTAGAAATTCGATAAACGGGTTTTTACAGTTTTATTTTTTTCTCAAAAGGACATGCATACGGGAACAAAGCAAATCATACACAAGTGCTGTGTTGTGCAAAGGGAGTGTGGAGGCATAAGCAGCTAGCACCACGTTGTGTAAATATACAATAGGGGTTATTAATGGAACATTTACAAGTCAGAGAAGCAACAGAGTGTATCTGGTCTCGTGAGCACTCATCATTCTCAAAGAGGTGGGCTGAGGCTGGGCCTGGCTGGACCAGGTGTTCCAAAGGGAGGAAATGAGCCCCAGGGCTATGCAGATTAGTCGCTCCTCCAGCTTCCATGCACAGCAGCGGTCTCCGCACTCTCGCCCACTTCACTTCCCAGAGGCAATTCCTAAGTCCAATCCATTTTTAATTCTTTTGGTGATTATTTCCTTTTTTTTTTTAGAAACAGGGTCTCTCTCCATTGCCCAGGCTGGAGTCCAGAGACGCAATCACAACTCAGTGCAACCTCCACCTCCTGGGCTCAAGCGACCCTCCTGCCTCAACCTCCAGCGTAGCTGGGACTATGGCTGCACGTGACCACGCCCGGTTTCTTCTCTTAATGCTATCAAATTTTAATGAAAGCAACTATGCCATCCACGAAATGGCAAGCGTTAAACTCTAAGAGATACATCAAAACTTTTACTGCAAGAACACAGGCAAATGTCTTGCTGTGGTTGGCTGATGGGAAGGTTGAATGATACTGAGCTGTGACCCTAGATCCCTGCACTCCCACAGCTTTCTCCTCCTGTTTCCTGGGCGACCTCCAGGCCCAGGTCCTCCCCTGATATTTCCAGGCCTCCGTGGGCTGCGTGTGGAGCAAAAGGGCCACCAGGGAGAGGCTGGGACTCAGACACAGCATTAGCCAATATTTGCTGTGATCATTTTATTTTCTGAGCTTGTTGAGACTTCTTTCTGTTGACAGAGCTACCCATCCAACTTTCTGGAGTACTTTTCTCACAGAAGACAATCTGGCTTTGAAAGAAGGAACTGGGCCAGGCATGGTGGCTCACACCTGTAATCCCATTACTTTGGGAGGCCAAAGAAGGTGGATCACAAGGTCCGGAGTTCAAGACCAGCCTGGCCAACATGGTGAAACCCTGCCTCCATTAAAAATACAAAAATTAGCCAGACATGGTGGCGCACACCTGCAGTCCCAGCTACTCGGGAGGCTAAGACAGGAGAATCGCTTGAACCTGGGAGGCAGAGGTTGCAGTGAGCCAAGATCGTGCCACTGCACTACAGCCTGGGTGACAGAGCGAGACTCCGTCTCAAAAAAACAAAACAAAACAAAAAAAAAAAAACAAGTAAGAAAGAAGGAACTGGTTCTGTCCAACCCATTGTCCATATCTTCAGCCATCATCTGTAGAAGTTGCACTTCCAATATGTATGGCTCATGTTTCTGCATACATTGTAGAATGTTTCTTCTCTGTTTCTAGGTAGTATATTTCCTCTTCCGTTGATTTTCTCTGAAGTTGCCTTACATGTTCTTGATGTATTTCAAGTTCCAGGGGAAGCTTCTGAATCTCACTTTGAAGCTGTGAATTTTCAGTCGGCAGAGATGCTTGCTCAGTTTGGAGACTTTGCTTGTCCTGGAAGCTCTTCATTCATTTGATTTTCTTCACATAATTTCTGGGATTTTTTTTTCTTTTTCCCTTCAAATCTTCTAAAGAAAACATTTAAGTTAACAGCATCCAGGAGTCTCTTCAAATCAGCTTGCAACTGATAGACCTGATGATCTCCAGTTCTTTCTGCTTTCTTCTTTTTCTCTAATTTCAAGCTGCCATCAGCCATGTGATCTCTAAAGAGACAGGCACACCTACGATCTTCAGCAAGGTTTTTATCGGAGATGTTCACTGGCCCACTTTATCACCCATGACCTATTTCATTCCCGCATTTGCGTTTTCAAGAAGGTTTTCTGTTCCTTCAGTTCCTGCACTCTTTGCTCCCATCTCACGGTTTTTTTGGCAAGCAGTTCTAGACTTTCCTGAAGATGAGTGTTTTCATTCAAACTGTCCATCATTCTCTTCTGATGTTGCTCTCCATTGTTCTAAAATGCTTTTAAGATGTTTTTTGAATCGGTCACTTAGGATTGGAGGGATTTTGATACATCTTTGAGTGACAGTGTCTGTCCGTGAACTGAAAGTTCACGGAGCTGGTTTTTCTGTCCTTTTCCAGAAAAGTCTACAGTGTCCTCAGGTGAAGGCCTGGCCTGTTCTGATTTTTACTCAGTGCTGCCAAATACAGAATTTGTAACTGCAAAAGACTGGCCGCCACCGCAGGTGACTTGAGGGCTTCATAGGCTTGTGTCATCAGCACCATCTTCTCACTGACTTTTCCACACACTTTAACTGAGCGGAACACCTTGCCTTTTTCCCTCCTTAAAGTGTGTTGGCTCTTTACCATAAAAACAACCCTAGCAGCAGCACACACCAAGATCTACTGGGGAAACCCAAAGAGACTGGAACTTGCTCAAGGGCTCAGACATCACTGGCAGAGGACCGCACAGCTGCTCCAGGCCCGGCTGGAGAGACATTTTGGTGGTAGATAGCAGGCCCTCCGTGGGTCTGAAGGGTTCCCCACCTCTATTCAGATTGCCAGTATCCTGTAGGCCACTGTGGACCACACAGAACCCTTGAGGGGTACAGATGTCTGTCTCTACTGCAAACAAGTGTCAGGCAACAAGCACAGACCATACATCAGCTGAGAAAAAGGAGGTGAAGGTCAGTCAGGTTCCATAACATAATGCTCCCTAACCTTGCTCTGCTCAATGCACAAATAGAAAGTGATACTACTTAGTGCATTTGGGGAAGCAGAAGGTGCTGACTGCAGCCAGAGACCAGGCTGGAGCTCACGCCACTCCTGGCCCCACCTGATCTTCCAGCTGCCATGTTGGTGGTGATTACCTTAATCCAAATGGTATTTATAACTCCATTTCTTGGTTTATCAACTTAAAATGTTCTCCTTTAAAACCCAGCTCAATGTGTGTGGTTTCATATTTTTTATTGATATATTTAGTTACTTTTATAACATTAAATAACAGTACCTCCATTTATTGTGTCCATCAACTTTAGTCAGTATTTTGATTCTCCTTCAGGTAAGATGGGAGTATTTATGCCCCTACCCATCCTTCTCCCTTCTGTCTCCAACCTGCTGTCAGATAAATTTCACATTAAAATGCTGATATTAACATTTGCATTCTGTAACTACAATGCCATCCTCTGAGCTTCCATAGATGCACTCTAAATGTTGTTGTTGTTGTTTGTTGTTAGCAACAATTATGATCACAATACACACGTTGCTCTGCCCAAACAAGTGGGGCCAGTGTGTCAATTTCCTTTCTACAAATCTGAAATTGCAATCCTTAGGCCACTCAAAGAATAATGGCCGTCCCAGCATAAAGCTCAATGAGTTTTCTTTCTTATATTCCAGCAATTGCTTAAAATCATGATACATTTTGCTTATTGGGATACTGACTTTGTGGTACAGCTTCTTGTTTATCTAGGTGCTTCCAAGCACATTTTTTCCTTTGACTAATGGTCATTTTTCATGTTTTAGGATGTTCCATCCTTGAGAGGATATTCCTACCACAGGAGTGCTCTTTCTTCTCACTCCCCCTTGTACAACACTTTGCTCTTCTGTTCCAGTCTGGATTGGTCGTCCTCCAGGATCAGTCTGGCTGTTACTCTGGGGTCTCCTTAGTTATTTTCCTGGATTGGACCTGATCTCCTATCTCCTGGATTCCATGTCTTTCTCTTCTTCTGTTTACTTCCCCATGCTGCTGGGATACAACCTCAGATACTGCCCGAGAAAGGGTATAAGGAAATTAAATGGCCTTATTTTGCCCTAATATTTGATTGACAATTGGGCTGGGTAAATAAGTTTTTTTTAAGTTAGGTCCTATTCTCTCAGAACTTTGAAGGCATTCTTGTATTGTCTTCTAACACGGAGGGTTACAGATGAAAAGTCAATTGCCAGTTTGAGTTTAGTGTCTTTGAGACAACTTGCACTGTCTCTCTAGGAAATTGTAGGATCTATCAGTTGTCTTTGGTGCTCTAGAATTTTACAGAAAAATGTCTAAGTATTGGGTCATTTGTTTTGCTTTGCTTTGTTTTGTTTTTCCATTTACTATGCTGGATATTGGGGGCCTTTTAAAATTAAGGTCCTTCTTCAGCCCTGATAAATTTTATTCTACTCTTTCTTTGCTAATTTCCGTTTTTTCTATTCTTTCTTTCTGGGATTGATCTTCATTTTATATTTGACTTAAAGGATGAGTTCTCATGTCCCTTACTTTTTCTCCACTATTATTTTTCTTTTTATATTTCTTTTCTACATTCTGAGAGATTCCCTTGACTTTACATTTCAAGCTTGTTTTGAACATTTTTAATTTTGGTCATCAAGATTTTTTAAATCTCTAAGAAGTATCTCTTTTTCTCTTTCTGTTCCTTTTCCATTACATCTTATGCTTGTTTTATGGATGTAATATACCACTGAATTTGAGTATATAAATTACAAGATTTTTTTGGAGATGGACTTGGTGCCCAGTGGGGTCAGTTTGTCTATCTTGTTCTGTCTCTTTCATGCTTCTGGTTCTTCTCCAATTCTTGTGGTTCTTGGTTGTCCTTCCATAGTGAAATTGGACAAGGTGGCTGATGTAGGATTTCTTTTCTGCATTATGTTGGAACCCAAGAGATTTTTCTTTTTTCCCAGCAGGTCTCTTCCTTAGAATCCTGATTAGGAGCTCTCCGTGGGGTGTGAAATATTGCCTGGTGGCATGCTGGTGGTTTTGGCTTTAGGAAGAATGTATGAGGCTCTCACTTAAAAACCAAGCCAAGAACTCCCCAAATGCCAGAACATGGAGGGCTCTGTCCTGGACCACCAAAACCTGCACTGGATGCCTTAGCCTTCCACAGAGGGCTGATTTAAATTTACAGTATGCCTTTTACATTTTATCTTGAAGCAGATACCAGATTATCTGTACCAAAGTATGATACGTGGGTCATACCAACCATAGCAACCTTTAACCGTCCTTCCGCTTGTGAGTCCTATTTCTCACTCCTGTGTTCCAGTATACCTGCCAACTCTGAGCCCAGAATCCTTTTTGCTTTCTAACAAGCATATGAATTCCCACATCCATTGCAGTGCCACTTTTATTCCAGGTTATGCCTTTTCCAGACAGTTGCATGCATCAAAATCCCATTCATTCCATCTTCCAGAAATGTGTTGGGATTTCTTGCATTCGACAATCTTCCTCCCCAATCTCTTTGCCATGATAGACAACTCAGAAGTGACAAAGGTGAAAGCATGTACTCAGCCCACCATTTTGAACCAGAAGTTCTCATTAAAAATTTATTTGAAGTCTACCACAAATTCCAACTAGAAACACCATTCTTCTATATGCCAAGCATTGTATCTGTCTTTCTGAGGCCGCCAGTACAAAAACTGTTAGGCTAAACATTACATTGGGTCTGTTTTTATTAAAAAGTTACTAAAGAAAATTCAAAGTAGACTTGAGAGAACAGTTTCAAAGAGTTCAAGGGTACAAAGGCCAGGGTTGGCAGCTTCTGGCATTCCCCTGACTGCAGCTGCTGGAGCACACAAGGTGTGGAGGCCACCTCAGCTCCTGCCGGGAGGAGGTAGTAGCTGTCAGTCAAGAGCAAGAGGCGTGCACCAGGGCTTTGACCCCCAGCTCTTCGCCAACAACTTTTTCTCTGTGTCAGCTCAGCTGCCAACTTTGCACACACCTGCTTCCTTCTGACTCACCAGCTCAGAAGAAAGGAAGGAGGTAAGGCCAGCCCTGGACTAGGCTTTGATGTGCTGAACCACCGCTGATCTTTGGGTAACAGAGGCACAGAGCTTCCCCAGAGTATTACTGGGGACTCTAACTGCCAAAACAGAAATGAATTTGAGCTAGCTTAAGGAAAAAAGGTGATTTTATCATAAAGAACTGGGAGTAACTAATGGAACCCAACAGCCTTTAGAAAGGGTGTAGAGGCCAGGCACGGTAGTTCATGCCTATAATCCCAACACTTTGGGAGGCTGAGGCAGGGGTATCACTTGATCCCAGGAATTAGAGACCAGCCTGGGCAACAAGGCGAAGCCCAGTCTCTACAAAATTACACAAGAATTACCTGAGCATAGTGGCATGTGCCTGTGGTACTTGGGAGGCTGACGGGGGAGGATCACCTGAGCCCAAGGAGGTCAAGACTGCAGTGAGCTATGATTGCACCACTGCATTCCAGCCTGGTTGACAGAGTGAGACCTAGTCTCAAAACAAAAAGAAAGGCTATTGGACTGAGGAATCGGGAGCTATCAGGATTTGCCTCCATGTCTCATCTCCCAAATCCAGCTCTCTCTGTGTCCTGTGTCTCTCTTCCTATAGACTGACTTTCTCATCTCTTCTCTTCTGTCTACATGGCAGAATGTGGCTACCCCTCCGAATGGGGGTTCACATACACTGGTTTGGCCATGCACAGAGACTGACATTTCCTTAGACCAAGGGCTGGCAAATTTCCATAAAGGCCAGATAGAAAATATTTTTGGCTTTATGAATTTTGCAGTCTCTGGTATGACTATTCAACTTGACCATTGTTTCACAAAAACAGCCATGGGGGTTCACATACACTGGTTTGGCCATGCACAGAGACTGACATTTCCTTAGACCAAGGGCTGGCAAATTTCCATAAAGGCCAGATAGAAAATATTTTTGGCTTTATGAATTTTGCAGTCTCTGGTATGACTATTCAACTTGACCATTGTTTCACAAAAACAGCCACGGCCAAGTTGCAAATAAATGGGTGTGTGGCTGTGTTCTAATAAACCTTTATTTACAAAAACAGGAAGGCGATGGGTAGAATTTGGCTGGATCACTGGCCACTGCCATAGACACAACCCAGATTTTCAGAAAAATATGAAGTATTCAGTGTGGGTCAGTAGTCAGTCCCTAATTTGCTAAACAAGAGAGACAGGAAAACACAGCAGACACATGGCCACTGGAGGCCTGGGGTGAGGTGCGCAGTTCCCAGAGAGGAGAGTCTAAGACAGCACCTCAATGAGGGGTCACTGTATCTACATCTCCTTTAGAGAAGTCATAGCTAGGGATATTAGTTCTTGCATCTTCTGACTTCAGGGTAATCTCACAGAATAGGGTAGCAAAAAGCCCTTATAGCATCTTGAGATCCCCAGAAACAAAGTCCTGTTTAGAATGAGACATTTCAAAATTCCTCCCAATAAGAAAAGGAAGTGTGCCGGGCGCAGTGGCTCACGCCTGTAATCCCAGCACTTTGGGAGGTCAAGGTGGGTGGATCACCTGACTGAGATCAGGAGTTCAAGACCAGCCTGGCCAACATGATGAAACGCTGTCTCCACTAAAAATACAAAAATTAGCCAGGCATGGTGACAGACATCTGTAATCCCAGCTACTCAAGAAGCTGAGGCAGGAGCATCTCTTGAACCCGGGAGGTGGAGGTTACAGTGAGCTGAGATCGTGCCACTGCACTCCAGTCAGGCGACAGAGCAAGACTCTGTCTCAAACAAACAAACAAAACAAAACAAAAAAAGGAAGTGAAGAAAGACCGTGAAGTGAAGCAATTGGCCCTATAAAGAGTATATAGCCCTGGATCTGAGAAAGCTTATTCAAAACTTTTATTGTTCCTTAAATGGACATTTAGGGGGAATTTTTATATTTAAACCCAAGACTCTGAAATTGAACAAAAGTAATTTTGAGCTACAGTTGGCTGGGAGATTCCACGGCTCCCTGCTCCCCTGGGGCCCCAGGGCTGTGCAGTGGTATGGTTGAGGCTTGAATTATGTGCCCGGTGTGGCTGTAACTCAGTCTTCATTCTAGCCTCCCATGGTGGCCTTGTAGCTTACAGGCATGTCGTAAAAACGCTGCAGTGGCTGTTAGTGGGAATGGAAAATGGTGCAGCCACTATGGAGGCAGCAGGGTGTTCCTCAAAAAATTAAAAATAGAACTACCATATGATCCTGCAATTCTATTTCTGGGTATATAGCCAAAAGAAAAAGAAAAGTCCCGAGGAGATGTTTGCACACCCATGTTCATAGCAGCATTCGTCATAATAGCCAAAAGGCAGAAGCAGCCCAAATATGTGTTGATGGGTGACTGGATAAACAAAACACGGTCCATACACACAATGGAATACTATTCAGACTTAAAAAGGAAGGAGATTCTGACACAGGCTACCTCATGGATAAATCCTGAGGACATTCTGCTAAGTGAAATGTACTTATTCTAGGTGCCTCATATAAGTGAAATCACACACTGACGTGGGGCACCTAGAATAGGTACATAAAGACAGAAGCTAGAGGGTGGTTGTCAGGGTCCAGAGTGCTGGGAGTTACGGGGAGCTGTTTTTCAATGGGAGTAGAGCTTCAGTTTTGCAAGGTGAAATGAGTTCCAAAGATGGATGTTGGTGACGGTTGTGCAACAACTTGAATGTACTTAACATTATTGAACTGAACATGAAAGATAGTTAAGATGGTAATAGGTGATGTGTATCTTACTGTAATTTTGTTTAAGTCTGTAGAGGGAAAGGCTTCAACCTCCAGGAGCCCTACTCTATTACGGCAGTGCATGGCTGTGGCCTCTGGGGCTAAATGAAACTTGACTCCTCAGACCAGAGCGGTGACCCACAAAGGCTTTCCTGGAATGACCTTGAGTCTCTGCCTTCTATTTTCCTGCAAAGATAAGAGGTTTTGTTTGTTTGTTTTTCTAGCCACAGAAACAAGGAACAGGTGTTTAGAAACACCGCTATCTGCTCCTCTGGGACCATTCTGGGACTTTTCCCTAAAGTAAGCCTAGAATTTTCCACCCTAGGGACCTGGCCTTCCCAGAAGCCCTGAGGCCCAGAAGCTTGAATAAGTGCCTAGATAGCACCACGAGGGGAGACACTCTGACAACAGCAGTTCTACCCTTGGCCACACCTAATGTGATCTGCTGCAAGAGCAGCGTGCCCCCTCCCCTCATGGGAGTCAGCTAGCAAACTCCCTCCACCCCCCACCCCCCCACCCCCCCCCAACCCTGTCCTCTGAGATCAGGCCCTCCAAGGGATAGGAGGAGCCCGTGTAATCCCCAGAGCTTCTCTCCAGCAACAGAAGAGCCATGAGCTTCTGCTTCAGGTACAGGCAGACCTTGCTCCAGTCTCCTAAGATGCTTTTTGCCTCAGCCTTGTCTCCTCCAGCCCCTTCTCCATGTGGCCACCTGCTGACCTCTCCTCAACATCCAAATAGGCCACTGCCATGCACCGACCTTCACTGGCTCCCTACTGCCCTCAGGAACAAATGCCCAAGCCCGTGTGAGACCTCCAGCCTCATTCCCAGAAGCTCCCCATCTTCATGCTCCTAATCCCCACATATCCCTGCCTTTTCCTAAGTGTATCCCCTTTGAACCCCAGTTGATCACTCAACTCCCTTTTCTATAGGATGCACATTGTTGGATTGTTCTCAATGTAGCATGGTGATGGGTCCTGTCCATGTCCTGCTCACCCCTCCAGAGGCCTCCAGTTTGCTCATATCTTCAATACAGCAGGACATCCAGGACCGACCACACATGTCAGGGGTGACCCCAATAGCGCAGAGAACAGCCCACAGGTTCAAGGAATGGCTTCACAGGTTTGAGACACCGTAACTAGGACAAAGACCAACTAAAGACCATGGATCCAAATTGTGGATGGAGGGATTTAAGATGAACTTCCGTTTGGATAAGCTCC
Organism: Trachypithecus francoisi; assembly: GCF_009764315.1. NCBI lineage: Eukaryota > Metazoa > Chordata > Mammalia > Primates > Cercopithecidae > Trachypithecus > Trachypithecus francoisi. The sequence continues at coordinate 26,223,394 of NW_022681469.1, read as the reverse complement.
GGAAGAAGGACATCTCTGTCTCCCTGGAAATGCCCACAAGTAAGTCAGCCGCAGACCTGGCTGGGGCGCTGTGGATACAGCCTGGAGGGAGGTAGGAGGATGGGTAAGATCTAGGAGATCTTCTGACCCTGTGAGTTACAGAATCCCTTTACCGGGACCTCCAGTCATGTCTTTATTCTGAAGGCTGCAGATAAGATTATTCTTTCATTTTTTTAGTCATGGGGGGAAAATCCTTAAAAAGTAATCATCTTTGACTCTGGGCAAACTGCCAGTCCACTAAAGAACAGGAGCTGATGCTCATGCCGGCCACCATGTGCCACATGGCTAGTGTCACTAAGAGATCAGAAACTAACAATGGAAGGGAAGGATGGAGTTTCTAACGCTTCTTTGGAGTCCTTGGAAGACTGTGTATTAGGCTGTTCTTGCATTGCTATAAGAAATAACTGAGACTGGATAATGTTTTGTTTGTTTGTTTGTTTTTTGTTTTGAGACAGAGTCTCACTCTGTTGGCCCAGCTAGAGTGCAGTGGTGTGATCTTGGCTCTCAGCAACCTCCGCCTCCCGGATTCAAGTGATTCGCCTGCCTCAGCCTCCTGAGTAGCTGGGATTACAGGTGCCCACCACCACACCTGGCTAATTTTTGTATTTTTAGTAAAGATGGGGGTTTCACCATGTTGGCCAGGCTGATCTCAAACTCCTGACCTCAAATGATCCATCCTCCTTGGCCTCCTAAAATGCTGCGATTACAAGTGTCAGCCACTGCGCCCAGCCAGAGACTAGGTAGTTTATAAGAACAGAGGTTTAATTGGCTCATGGTTCTGCAGGCTGTACAGGAAGTACAGTGACTTCTACTTCTGAGGAGGCCTCATGGAGCTTTCACTTATGGCAGAAGGTGAAGCAGGAGCAGGTACTTCACACGGCAAAAGCAGGAGCAAGAGAGAGAGAGAGCAGGGTGGGGCAGTGAAGTGCCACATACTTTTAAATGACTAGATGTCCTGAGAACTATCACAAAGACAGCACCAAGCCATGAGGGAGCTGCCCCCATGATCCAAACACCTCCCGCCAGACCCCACCCTGGCACTGGGGATTACACTTCAACATGAGATTTGGGTGAGGACACACAGCTGAAATATATCAGATGGAGGCACAGAGTCCATGCCAGAGGCCAGCTTCTGTGAACAGGGCTTGGAACTGCAACACATTTCCTAAATTCCTACCAGGTTTTCCCTTCTGGCAGCCTGGTCATGGCATTTAACCGCTCTGAGCCTCAATCTCCTCTCCTGTTAAATGGAGATGCTGCTACTAACCATGTACATGAAAAGATTTTGCAACCTGCAAGGCATGATATATATGTAAGTTTTAAGAAGTTTCTAGAGTAAATAAGATTGGTATAAATCTAAGAACTTGATTTCAGTGGAAGAATGCATAACTCAAGGCAGATAGTGTCATTATTTAGAGAATGAGGCTGGACACTTTGGGAGGCCAAGGTGGGAGGATCGCTTGAGGCCAGGAGGTCAAGAGCAGCCTGGGCAACATAGCGATATCCTGTCTACAAAAACAAATTTTTTTAATACAATAAACAAATTTGCCAGGCATGGTAGTGTGCCCCTATAGTCCCACCTACTCGGGAGGCCAAGGCTGGAGGATTGCTTGAGGTCAGGAGTTTGAGACCAGTCTGGGCAACATAGCAAGGCTCCATCTCTATACAAAATAATTTTTTAAAAAAATTAGCCAGGGATGGTGACATGTGCCTGTATTCCCAGCTACTCAGGAGGCAGAGGTGGGAGGATCACTTGAGGCAAGGAGATCAAGGCTCAATGAGGCTGTGATTGCACCACTGCACTCCAGCTTGGAGCCTTGGTGACAGAGTGAGACCCTAACTCAAAAAAAAAAAAAAAAAGTCAGGGGAAGAATGAAACGTGAAGCTCCCAGATGGGCGGAGAGGCAGGAGGAACAGGCCGGAGGGATGCTGAGGAGCAACCATCTTGCAAACAACTCCGGAGAACCCAAGTGCGTTAGCCGACCCCCAGGCTGCCCAGCTCTTAGTCACCTTGAGTTATGACCTGCACTTGTGCATCATCACTAGTTCAAAGCCTGGAGCTACTACCCTCCCATAGGACCTGAGCCAATGGCTACCCTCAAAGGTTCAGCCCATCCATGAGTGGCCAATGGGGAGCAGAGAAACAAAGGCACGTTGGCCCCTCTCATCTAGTCCTGCAGCATGATGAGGCCAAGAATTCCCTCCCACTTCTCATTTCAAGACAACCTGGGGTCCATGCTCAAGAGGGACATGCTCAATCACGCAATCAGTTTCTGGGGACCAAGCATCCCTTTCCCCGGGCCTTGGGGACTCACGCTATGGCCGAGTGCCACAGCCCCCACTTTCTCTTAAGTGTGATAGATGGACTGAGTTTTCCTGGCAGTTGAAACACTTTGCATTGATTTGTGTATTAGTTTGTATATTGTTTTGAGAGACCAATTTCAAGAGAAGCTGAGCCCATCATCCATCAAAGCCCCATGGTGCTTTATCTTCATTCTGAGCTGGCTGCTCGTCAGACGCAGGGCAGGCTGCTGTCAAGAGAGCCCGCCACCGGGGACCTCCATCTATCACCGCCCGGGGGTACACGCTGCCTCGGGATTATTCAAACTTCAGGGAAAAGACAGTTCTCCACACCTGCCCACTGTGCTCCTTGGAGAAGATCTGAGGTCTTCTGGTTGGAATTCTTGAGTCTTTGGGATTTTCAACATTTCCAGAGATGAGGAGGCTACAGGAACACTTACAACCATTTTACAGAGAGGGAAGCAGAGTCAAGTGCCATAAAATGGACGTATACCAAACACTCTCGGAAGCTGGGTCCCTAAGTTACAAAGAGAACCAGGCTTCCCTGGTCTTAGCAGATCTCACAGCCCCTTCACCCCGGCCTGCAACACACACAACCCTCCAGACCTTCCTCCACCTGCACCACTGGGTTTATGCTAGAAGGTTCCCAGTGTGCCTGCTTCTAAGCAGCCTTTGCTGAGGGGGATGAAGAAAAGGGGACCTGCCAAGAGGCCACTGAGGTGGAGGAGTCCTCAGAGACTAAAGCAGCAGGAGTTGGGAGAACCTCTTGAAAGGAGACAGGAGAAGTGAGGCGTGTGTGTTAGGAAGGATGGGCATGGTTTAAATCCTTTTTCTTGGAGAGTAAACATTGTCACATTTCTGCCTCTGCTGCTTCACAGAGGATGTCCCTCTCTGGACAGCCCTTCAGGCATCAGCCTGTTGGCAGCCACACATCCTGGGATGTGGGGTCTCTGGACACAAATCCATCTGTACTGGCCGGGGCTGACAGCGACTGTCACTCCCCAGGACAAGGTTACCACCTTTCTCTCCCTTCTTCTCTCTCCTCTTCCCACTATTTCAAGGACAGGAGAGTCTTATGGATTTTTCTTCTCCTGTCTTGAATGTGCAAAGGTCCGGGCAACCATAGCAATGCCACCTTCTGGTGTCAAGAGGGAGGTGGAGACAGGCACTGGATGAGGTCCTGGGCACTCCTCGCCCTGGAATTTCAATTATTCAAAGGGCATCAGAACGTGGTGACCAGCAACCAGGCTCTCAGCTGGGCTTTAGGCAGGGTCACTTGGGCTTGCCCAGGGAACCTCATCTCGGAGGATCTTCCAGGAAGCCTGAGGTCTCCTACTAATGGAACTGTGACTGGCTCACCCAGAGGGGGTCAGGTTGGAACCTTGGAGTGGGCAGTAGATGAAGCAAATGGGATTGACTCTAATAAAAACATGGAAGAAAAAAATCAGAGACCTTCGGTTCATATCTAACCCTTGCATATTCCCATTTGTGGGACCCCACAGCCCTTCCTCTCAGCTTCCATAAGGAGTATAATGTTCTGGATCCTTCCATTCTCCTCCCCTCAAAACCTACCTGTTCAAAATGTAGACAGCTCACCAATATGTAAAAAGATGCTCAACCTCATTCAGAACAAAAGAAACACAAATGAAAACTACTCTGAGATCCCATTATCACTATCAAGTTGGCAAAAGGGCTGGGCACAGTGGCTCAGGCCTGTAATCCCAGCACTTTGGAGGGGCCAAGGCCGGAGGATGGCTTGAGGCCAGGAGTTCGAGACCAGCCTGCACAACATAGTGAGACCCCATTTCTGCAAAAATAAATAAATAAATAAAATATATTTTTTTAAGTTGGCAAAAGACTGGAAGTGTGATAACACACAGTGCGGACAAAACTGTGGGGAAACAGACCCTCTAATTCACTAATGGTAGGAGTGGGATTATTAGGATATTTTGACTGTAACTTTCTGTGTTATAATAAAAAGAGCATGGCTGGGTGCGGTGGCTCACACCTGTAATCCCAGCAGTTTGGGAGGCTGAGGCAGGTGGATCACCTGAGGTCAAGAGTTTGAGACCAGCCTGATCAACATGGAGAAACCCTGTATCTACTAAAAATACAAAATTAGCCAGACGTGGTGGCGCATGCCTGTAATCTCAGCTACTTGGGAGGCTGAGACAGGAGAATCACTTGAACTGGGGAGGCAGAGGTTACGGTGAGCCGAGATAGCGCCATTGCACTCCAGCCTAGGGAACAAGAGTGAAACGCTGTGAAAGGAAAGAAAAGAAAGAAAGAAAGAAAGAAGGAAGGAAGGAAGGAAGGAAGGAAGGAAGGAAGGAAGGAAGGAAGGAGAAGGAGGGAGGGAGGGAGGGAGGGAGGGAGGGAGGAAGGAAAGAAAAGTGCATTTGGTCTGTGTCTCCAGTTCTTGGCACACAGCTTCTAAAATCCTTGGGGTTTTCAGAGTGTTAGGAGTATCTTTTGTTGTTTGTAGGAGTCCCCTGTCAGCCACATCGGAGTTGACGCAAGGTGAAGCCCCTAGATAGCTTCAGGATGGTTCTGGTCACCAGAAAGAACAAACATGTGATCAGAGGGTGGGAGCTTTCAGCCCCATCCCCACCCCACTCTGACCTCCAGGATGGGAGGGGTCTGGAGACAAGGTTCTAAAGACTCTTGAATGATGAGATCCTGGGAGCTTCCAGGTTGGTGAACACGCTGATGTGTTGAGGAAATGGCACTTTGAGGACTCAGGGGCTCTGCCCACCACTCCCACCATGGAAGTCACTTCCATTTGATTGTTCCTGACTTCTATCCTTTATAATAAACTAGAAATAGTAGTAAAGCACTTTCTCGAGTTCTGTGAGCCATTCTGGGGCAAAGGAAGGGGGCATTGCAGAAACCCCAGAATTTACAGTTGGCCAGGCAGAAGTGTGGGTAGCCCAGCCATCTCCTTTGTAGGTAGCATCTGAAGTGGGGGCAGCTTTGTGGGACTGAGGCCTTAAACCTGTGGAGTCCAGTGCAATCTTTCAGTAGTTATTGTCAAAATTGAATTGAATGGTTGTACACACAGTTGGTGCCGGAAAATCAGAGACTTGGTATTGGAAACCCCACATATACTTGATGTCAGAGGTGATGTCAGAAAAAAAAGATGAAAAAAATCGATCACAGTTTCAAAATTACCAGAATGTATATCTTTGACCTAGAAACTCCACTTCTAGGAATTATCTTACTGACACACTTAGCAGCATGCAAAATGATATAAATACAACCTTATACATTTTGGCATTGCTTATAGCAGTAAAAGAATGGAAACAGGCAAATTGTCATCTGTATGGGAACTAGTTAAAGTATTGAACATATGTACAATGGAATTCTATATAGCTATATAAAAAATTGAAGAAGCTCTATATTGACATGGAAAGATTCAAGATACATTGTTAATTGGTGGAGAAAAAGCAAGATGTAGAACAGTGTTTACAGTATGCCATATCTTATGTTAGATGAAAGAGAGGGATGGGCACGGTGGCTCATGCCTGTAATCCCAGCACTTTGGGAGGCTAAGGCAGGAGGATCACTTGAACCTAGGAGTTCAAGACCAGCCTGGGCAACATAGGGAGACCCCATCTCTACAAAATACATAAATAAGGCAGGGATGATGGTGCATGCCTGTTGTCCTAGCTACCCGGGAGGCTAAGGTGGGAAGATCACTTGAGCCCAAGAGGTCAAGGCTGCAGGAAGCCAGGTTTGTACCACTGCACTCCAGCCTGGGTAACAGAGCAAGGCCCCATCTCAAAAAAGAAAAAGAAAGAGGGATAAAGAATTTAGACTTGTGTTAGCTTTTACTTACATTTCTTAAATCTCTGAAGGATAATAAACTAACACCAGTGGTGGCTGCTTGAGTAGGGAGAGGAGCAGGTGAGGCACAGGGAAGGAAGGACATTTTGTACTGATGTGTGAACCACACAGATGTAATAGCTACCCAAGAAAAATAAATACCTATGTGCTCACAGCAGGCAAACTTAAAAGGGACTTTAGAGATCCTATTCCACCCTCTCCCCACTATAAAGATGTGGAAATGGTGGCCTCAAAGGCTCCCTGGGTCAATCAGCTCTCAGATCTGGTACAGGATTGCCACCAGAATTCAAGGCCCACAGCCACCCGTTCAGTGCTCTTTCAAACATACCCCCTAGACTATGCCCCTACCTAGGGCAGAGCACAGCAAGATGTGGGCGATATCTTTGGATCACTAGTCCCTAACAGAGCACATGCCCCCTCTTTATGAAAAATTTTCTGAGTGAATAATCATCGTGTTGCAATTTCTGTGAGCCTTGAACCTCTGGCTAAGCTAATTAATTAATTAATCAAAGTGATGGCGATTTACATTCCCCAACCGTGATCCTCACATTTTCCTGGAGGCCACGAATGGTAGGATCACAGGCCCTTCAGCTGAGGAAACATGTCTAGTGAGGAGCCCTTTACCACCTATCAAGTGAAATGCCATTAGACAATTTCCTGCATTTCACCTTCTTGCAGAATCAACCTATGTACAGAACAAGAAAGGGAAGAAACTGATTAGGCGGATACAGCCAATGTTTAACATACTTAACACAGCAACTCAGGAGAAGAGAAATGATTTATTTGTACAAACATTGGCCAAGAAAACCAGTGCCCATGGGGCATGACCTTTGAATTGTGTAGGCTGCAGTGGCAATTTGGTGGGTTGCATCTTGCATCACGCCCACCCTTTTTCTTGGTCAAACTTAGCAATTTAACTCCAAACATTCTTACAAGATGGCTGGCAGATGTGCCTTTCAAAACCTGGGATGGGAAGCAAATGAGCATCATCCTCTAATTGCCTGCTACCCCGCCCAAACAGACACAGCACTCACGCTGGCCAGGGGCGAAACCTCAGAACCCTCCAGAACATAACTGTTCATCATCCATAATGTGCGACAAGCCAGGATGCGTCTAAACAGGCCAGGAGAGTTCCGAGGGGGACAAGCTAAGTAAGACAATAAACACTTTGTAAGGCAGATTGAGTGAGGCCATCAATGATGGATGAATGTTTGGTAAATCAAAGAGATCTAAGTCTTACGAGGACAGCCCCATTGGAGAGCTTTTGGTCACAAATTAGAGGCATGCTTGGGTCCTTAGACATGCTGAGTTGACTGCTGCAAAGACAGCAAGAGCAATCAAAGCAGCCAGAGGGAGAACGGGGAAGTGAGATGAATGGAGATCAAATCCCATTATAACCAATTCTATTACAAAGAAAATTTCACCTTAACAAAAATATACCCAAGCCCCAGGCATTGGCCCATAATAATCATATATTGTTCAAATAACCCGGTGCTAAGCATGCTGTTCTTCAGTTCTTCTCTAACAGTCCCTAGCTATCACAACCCTCCAGCTCACACATCACTATTTACCACATGATGAATTACTGGCAGCGTGTGACAATACCTGCCTTCTTTTCCAACCCCCTGACTGTGGGAGGCGACTTTTGAAATGCCCTCTTGGAGGGTGATGTTCTGAAAAACTTTAAGGAATTGGTCTTTATAAGAATCTTTACCTCATCTCATAGTTTCCATCAAATTAGCTGCCTAGGTCCAGGATCATCAGGAAGACAATTTAAAATGTTAGATAAACACCTCCACAGATGCAGAAAAACACTTGGGGGCGGGGGGGTTACAAAGATATAAACCTTGGTTATTTGCTTACATTTGAACCCAATGTTTTATTTACTTTTTAATTTCTATTAACTTTTTCACACGCAGTTTTTTATTTTTATGGGCTTAAATATAAGATTATTCCTTCTTTTTCTGTTTTAATTTTATTATACATAAAGTATATAACATGATGTTTTAACACATATATAGAGAATGAAATATTAATAGTTACTATAGTGCATTAAAATATCCATTTTCCCACAAATTTGCCCAATTTTTTTATATATAGTAAGAGCACCTAAAAATCTACTCTTCTGGGAAAAAAATCTTGAATGCATAACAATGTGTATCACAGCTTCGCTTTTAACAGGAAAAGACTTGGAAACAACACAGATGTTTATCAACAGAATACATAAATAACGATACAATGGAAAAATGCATAGTTGTCAAAATTAAGGAACCTAGGGCTTACATGTATCAACATGAATCCATTGTACAAAAAAAAAGTTTCAGGCAGATATATGCAGTATGACACCTTTATATAAATTTAAAAGGACACGAAGCGAGATATTAAGGACTTATGTGGCCAGATGCTGTGGCTCCATGGGATTACAGTAGCCTGTAAACCCAGCTACTTGGAGGCCAAGGCCAGAGGACTACTTGAGGCCAGGAGTTCAAGAGTAGCCTGGGCAACATAGGAAGACCCTATCTCTACAAAAATAATTAAAAATTAGCCAGGTGTGGTGGCTCATGCCTATAGTCCCAGCTACTCTGGAGACTGAGGATGGAGGATCGCTTGATCCCAGGAGTTTGAGGTTGCAGTGAGCTGTGATCCTACCACAGCACTCCTGCCTGGGCGACCAAGGAAGATCCTGTCTCAAAAAAAAAAAAAAAAAAGTATAGGTATTAAACGTATAAATACATGATGCATGGAAATGAAAACATCAAAGTTAGAACACTTGTTTCATCTTGGGACAAGATAACCATCGTGGGTTTCAACTATACTTACATATTTTGTTTCTTAAACTGATAGGAAGATGCATAGTATTGATACAGGAGTGCTGGGAAAGGAAGGGCATGGTCCCTTTAAGTGAAAGGAAGAAGGGAGGGGAAGTGCTGGGTAGAGGAGGGCGTGGTCCATGGTTAGGGCTCTACCCTACAGACCTAGGTGAGGACAGGCTCTTCTGCCTTTTCCCGAAACGTTGCATTTCCGAAGACCACCCTGGCTCTCCACGCGCCCATCCTGGGCCTATAAAAACCTGAGACCCTAGCAAAGCAGAGACAGAAGCTGCTGGATGGTAAGAGGAACACATCGCCGGAAGAAGACAAGCAGCCGGACATCGACGGACGCATGCTAGCAGAAGAGCACACCAACAGACGGACACCCGCACTCTGGCTGGTCTCAACCGGCGAGACAAGGCAGAGTTTAGCCGGGGCAATCGGAAGAGAGCCGGGGCCGCCGAGCGGCCCAACTCCAGGGAAAAACCATCGCCTTTCTGGCTGCCCCATGGGCGGAGAGCTACTTCACTCAATAAAACTTTGCACTCATTCTCCAAGCCCACATGTGATCCAAGCCTTCCGGTACACCAAGGCAAGAATCCAGGATACAGAAAGCTCTCTGTGCTTGCAACAAGGTAGAGGGTCTAACTGAGCTGGTTAACACAAGCCTCCCATAGACAGCAAACGAAAAGAGCACGCAGTAACACACGCCCACTGGGGCTTCAGGAGCTGTTAACATTCACCCCTGGACAGTGCCGTGGGGTCACGCCCTTCGAGGGGGCCAAGGGAACATTTCCCGTGTCAGTATTCATTAGATAGTCTTTGGATTTTTTTTTTTTAATATATAAAATATTTCCCAATTTAAAACCAAAAGGAGTCAGTGACCAAGAAAATTTGGAATACAAAATTTCACATTTGCATTCCTGGCCCCTCTAAACTAATGTGTCCAGCCCACGTTAACCACCTCTGCCCCTCATCTCAGTAGCTGGTCTTATCCTGAGCTATACGTGTCTTGTCTCCCATTAACCAATAATGTAGCTGATAGTCCTGTGACTCTGGTCTTGAGAGTAGGCCAGGGGCTCTATTGAAAACAAGTTCATGGAAGTTCTTTATTTCCCCTGCATGAGATTGCTAGTTTATTAGCTATGTACTAGCAATTTTTTATTATGATTATTATCAATGTATGTTCAGAAAATAAGTTTCTTAAATGTCTTTTCATGATGACTAAAGTAATACGTAGTCATTATATAAAATTTGGAAAATAAGTATCAAGAACAAAATGAAAATCACTTGTATTACCACCATCCAGAGGCACTGTAAACCAATATGTATATTTATAACATCAGAATCCCACTGAAACATAATTATATATCTTTTTTGTTTTCACTTGGCTTTTCCTTTGACAACATAATTTTATTAGCAGAATAATATTTCATCTCAGGGATGAATCAGAATTAATCAACCATCTCCACACTATTGAACATAAAAAGTCTATTTTTTCTCCAAAAAATACATTCAACACAGTATTTGTAGTTAAAAAAAAAACCACTTCCACTCAGATTTCAGATTCACATAATTGTGATTAAATTGCAAGATCACCAGGTACAACAGGTTTGGGAATAAATAGAGTAGATTCTTAGAAGGCAAGAAACTCTATGAAGCCTTTAGTGCATTCCTGGCGTCTATCAGAGCATGTCACCGAAGGAACTGGGAGCTTGGTAATTGAAAGTCAGTTAAGAGAGTGGAATCGCTGAATCCAAAAGGTGTGTTATATATGTTTATTTGACAGACAATTACCCAATTCCCCTTCAGAAGTTCATAACTTACATATGAAACATCAACCTATGAAAAGGATAGTTTCTCTGCATCCTGACCACACAGAACACTGCATTTTTATCAGACTGACAAAAGATTTGCTAATCTATAAGACCAAAACAATGGTATCTCATTTTTGTTTTGATTTGCATTTAATTATTAGGAAAACTGAGCCTACTTCCATGCTTCTCTGGCTGTTCATATTTCTTTTTATGTTACTTCCCCATGCATTCATTGACCTAAGTACGTTTCAGAAATACTTCACTCTTCTGGCCGGGCATGGTGGCTCACGCCTGTAATCCCAGCATTTCAGGAGGCCAAGATGGGTGAATCATCGAGGTCAGGAGTTTGAGACCAGCCTGGCCAACATGGCGAAACCTGATCTCTACTAAAAATACAAAAATTAGCTGGGCGTGATGGCGCACACCTGTAATCCCAGCTACCTTGAGGCTGAGGCATGTGAATCATTTGAACCCGGGAGGCAGAGGTTGCAGTGAGCCGAGATCACGCCACTGCACTCCTGGGTGACAGAGCAAGACTCCGTCTCAAAATATGTATATATATTCTTCACTTTTCTGATCTCTCTCAGTGGTAGCCCTCCCAAGCCTTAAACCTTTATGACTTTTTCCTGTTTCTTTTGTCATCTTCATGGATATGGGGAGGGAGGAGAGATAAACCTGTGTGTCTAGTCTGCCATCAATTTTCCCAGACTTTTAGAATCCATAGACTTACACAACTTAAAAATGGGAATTGTCAGTTCTTTGTTTTGCTAAGTTAGGACAATTAAGGAGGAAAATCTCCTACCATCCACTTTGACCATTATTTTATTTAAAAAGGAGAGAGAAGGTGTAGATGAGTGAGTGGTGTGAAGGGATAGGACATTTGAATATATCTACAGGAAAAGTAAGAGCACAATTTCCAAGCTAAGGATGGCCCATCAGAAGGACAGCTGCTAATCTTACACCAGGGCTTTTACTGAGAAGGATGAAAGCTTTGCCACCTGTCTCATGGCACCTCTCTATGGACTGGCATTTGGGAACCTCTGCCCCAGGAACCCACACTGTCCACTTCTCTTCCTGGAATTGCCCCTCCCACCACCATGAGCACCCCCAGCCTTGGCTGCTAAGTATCCTTGAACACTTTCACTACCAGGCAAAATTTGTGGTTGATACGAGAAACCAGGTCAGATAGCTCCGAGGTCAAAAATAGACTACAGGAAGGTCAAAAGCCTTGTCCAGTGAGGGGATTCACACGGTACCATGCAGAGAGTTAGAACAAGGCCCGTCCATCTCCACTCAAACCATTCCTGCTGCCACCTGTGATCTTAACCCCGCTCTTAAGTCTAGGATGGCTACAACACTTCTACTGATCCCCACTGTCAGTCCATCCCACACTGCCCCTCCAAGAATCTTGCTGCCTTGACCCTTTTGCCCTGTGCTGAAAGCCTTCACTGCCATCCCCTTTTCCCTCCCCCCACCACACACCCCTCCTTACCCTTGACCCAAACTATTCTTCCAGATTGATTCTTCCAGATTGATAAGATGCTTTCTGGGGGAGTATTGCTTTTACTGCTCAGCATAATTTATATGCTTTACATTGTATCATTTAGCAATTCTTAGATGCCTGGCACCATTCTAAGCACTTTTCACATGTTTCGTTATCACCCTCCCCTTCTTTTTGCAACAGACCCTAGAGGTGGCCTCATGACCCTCCCTCAGGCATCCTGCTCTCTCTCCTGGGAACCTGCATGTTCAGAGACATACAGGGATACAGGGGCCTGGGGCAGGGCCTGAAAGAGGACGTTCATGAGCAGCTGCTTCTGGGAGTCACCAGTGCTTCCCTGCCCTGGCAGAAACCCCTGTGTGCTTCCAGTCAATCCTCCTGGGACTGAAGCCACTTGATGCTATTGCTTATCATCCCCAAATCGGCAACTCACGTGTGTGCACACCTGGGAACCTGCCCCCAGTCCTGCCTCCCATGGCTACTCCTTCCATCTTTAATGCCCTTCCCTGACCACCACACCCAGTCTCTGAGCCATCCCAAGGCGTGGTTCAGAGGCTGCCGGCTCTTGAAAGCTTCTCTGGGTACTTCAGCAGAAATTGGTCTCTCCCTTCTCTGATATTCCCAGCACCTTCTCGCCTCTAGCCATAAGCACCCTCGTATTTCTTTGTGCAAATGTCTTCCTTAAACCTGAGGTCAGGATACTGGTCTATACCTTTGATCACTCATTATTTCCTACGCATTGTAAGTGCTCGATAAATATCTGTTAAGAAATGAATGGGAAAAGAGTCACTCCCAGGCAGCAAAATTCTTTTGAGGAGTTGTCTATGGCAAGGCATTCACTGAACAGAGCCATTCAAAGATGTCATGAATACAGGAAGCTTCCTATCACTGAGACACTCACAAACAGGCCTGTTGGGAATGCCAGGCTGGTGACTGACATCTCAGATGGAGCCTGGGGAGGGCAAGGCAGGGGGTGGTGGTGGGGCCTAGGAGTGGATGAAATCGCTTCTAACTATTTCATTCTGTGGAAAGCATCTGGGACTTTGAAAGTCATATGGATGCAGGATCCCCAGTAGAACACTCTCTTGACTCATGTAGCCTTTGTTTGAACATGTGATCCAATCTCCTTTCTTGGTTTTCAGGTTTTAATTAAAAAGGAATGGTGCCAGGAATGGAACTGTCAGCCCTGACTCATCCATCCTCCTGGACTTAATCAGGACTGACCTCCCAAAGGGATGAGGTTTGGGGTGGAACGTTCTAGACAGCCATCAACTTAGAGCAGTAGTTCCCAAAAAGCTGCTTCTCAGAGGTCTATCAGAAGTCTTGTAAATAAATAAATAAATAGAGGCTGAGGTTGAGGGGAGGGGTCTCCATGATCAAATAAGTTTAGGAAATGTTGCATATTATACTCCCCTCTTAGATGTTAGCAGTATACATTTAGCAATAAAAGACTCTAAGAAACCTTGAAATGTAGACATCTGTTTGATTTCATCCAACCCAGCCTATTTTCCAGGCTGGTTTTGTCATGAGACACTTCTTTCGGAAGGTGGGTTTAAGAAACGCTAACCCTGACAAGTAATAACCAAGAAAGTCACAACTTAGGGCTAGGGCTCGACACCTGAGTGTCCCAGGTCAGTGGGTTTAGCCTCTCAGGGTAGACAGAATGCCCATAAATATTTGTCCCTGAAACTCAATGATTTGGGGGATCATCCCAGTCCTGAATTGGGGCTGATGCAGTTCACACCCTGTGCCTTGCATGGTATCAGTAAGCACCCTGGACAGCTTGGAAGCAGTCAGAAATCTACAATTAACCAGAGGGATGGCAGTGTGGAGGGAAACACAGAACGTCCTCTTTTCTACTTTTCTTTCATCTCTTTTCCCATTTGCACTCTCATTTCTGGTTTCCTTTCACAACCTGTTACATATGTATCTGCTAGACATCCAGAAAGTCACTCCCAGAGTCTCCCTCTCCCCACCACCTCTCCAGGTCAGCAGAAACATTAGGAGACCAAGAAAACATTACAAAGTCCTTGCTGATTGAGTCCGCATTATCTTATAACGTTCAGTAGAATTTTGGGTCCTCACGGAAACTAACTTTAAGATGATCCAGTTTAACCTGCTTCCTCTCTGAGGTCCAGAGGGGTAACATGGCTTGCCCAAGGTCACACAACTAGTGAGTGCAAGAGCAAGACTCCAACTGAAGTCTCCTGTCTCCAAGAATGGTGTTATTTCTACTCACTGCAGCAGTCTGTTCATTATGTAAATCCCCAGAGCATCAGCTTGAGTCCCCAAAAAAGATCAAATCATGATTTATGTCACTTCTAAGTTTACAGAGGATTACATTCAGAATTCTCTTCCCTGTGAGGTCAGAGCCATGCTTCCCATCACAGACTGGGATGGTACCCAACCCAGCACAGTTGTGCAGGCAGAATGACAGCCTCCACATTTAGACAATGACTCATCCCTTCGAATGTCACTGGGCTTGGAACAACTTGAAAGAGAGGGAAGGAAGGATAGAGATGTTGAAATCTCGGTGGTGTGCTGATGGAGACACACTCCTGCGAATGAAAATCAAAAATGAATGCTTCTGCTCCCTCCCTCACTGGCTGATACCCAATTAAAACTTTGATACCAATAAAACTTTGAGAGCCAGGCATTGCTTTAATAAGGAAAAGACTGAGTTATACATGCAGGAAAATGTCTACAAACATCCTAAACTTGATTGCTTTCTGGGCAATGCTAATTGGTGAAAATCAGTGAGAAATGCACGTGGGAGATAAAGACAAGTTAGTGGTCCACATTGATGAATAGAACTTTGCTGTTTATGCCCACTGCAAACCTGGGAAATAATCTCCAGTCACTGCCCTCCAAAAGCTAACAATGTAATGAAAAGCCAGAATGAAGACCTGGCAGAAACACACAAGTATATGGTATTTAATTTAAAGAGAACATCATATTCTGGTGTTGGAGAAAAACATCAAGGACGATCCAGGTGAGATGGGGTTAATCAAAGAGGACTTTGTGAAGAGGTATGAGGTTTGTGCCATGAGATTTGGAAGGAAGGAAAGGCCAGATGGCAAGAAGGCTAGGAAGCAGATGCCCAAAGCAGGTGAATGGCTTGTACATATGCCCAGAAGAGGGGAAATGGTGATGACAGCAAGTCCTCACATCAGGAAGATAAGGCTGTTTATATCCACATATTTCTCTATACTCCTCAAAGCAAGTTGCCCCATTCAACGTGGACAATGACTTCAGGAAAGAGGTAAGAAAAGGATCAAGTTCATTTTACAGAGAGAGAAACAGGTTTAACAAGATAAAGCTTGCCTTAGGGCTTATAGCCAAGAGGTGATAGAGCTAAATCTTGAACCTAGGTCTTTGAACTCCAGCTATAGAGCATTTGGGGGTTCCTTTAACAATCCTCTTAATCATAAACAAAAACATAGACAAATTCATATATTTTAAAATATCCCAATGAGGTGCAGGTATGGGATGAGGGAATATGCCATATACTTCCCAAGGTTATAATTTTCTTGTTATTTATAAATAGTTATAAATTTGACCTGCTTAATTTGTTAGTCAAGAGTCATGGAAAATAAATTAATGGGGTCAAGATCACAGTTTCAACATCTCAGGAAGAATGGTTGAGAACATAGCTGTAAACCATTGATCTCTTAGCTCACCAAAGTACACCAGTCTGCAAAAGCTTGAGGTAACGGGGTAGCAAATAGAGGCCTTGATATTAGAAAATGAATCTCTCAAATGCACAAATCTCCAAAAATGGAAAAATATCTCCAAATACCTACTTAACAATGAAGTGCACAAAATCTTTACACATGCAAAAACTGAGACATTATTGTTAACTTGAAGTTAAACTGGGCTGGGTACTTACTCTTTTCCCTCTACAGCCTGAATTCAGAAACTTCCAGCTGGAATGCAGCCACGTCTTTGCACAAAATCATCCACTCTTAAAGAGTGTCAGATTCAAAATTGCTTCACTTTCATCCCTAATTAAAAAGGCCAGAAGAATGCTTGGTAAATACGTTGGGTCTAATTAAGTCTGATTGCCTTGCAAAATGGAAGCAATGTATTCGACTTTTTACATTTTGAAATTCCAAGGTTATCTATGCTCTTAATTGGCCACAAATGATAACCTCTGTATGTGGAATTCAATGGTTCAAGAGCACACGAACCACAGGATCAACCAAATTCTCAGGTACTGTGAAAGACGCTGTGCCTTCTGCCATCACTTTGTCTCTCTGCAACACTATGATCCTCTACCCTCCCACACATGAAGAAGTCCCGGGATCCCTTCTCTTCTCATTGACATTTTCTCCCTTGTCAATGGTCCTCATACTTGGCTGTACATTAGAATCACTAGGGAGCTTTAAAAATACTCGTGGCTGGGTGCCACCCCCAGAGGTATTGATTTCATTGATTTGGAGAATGGCCTGGTGTTGGAATGTTTTAAAGCTTTTAATAGGCAGCGAAGCTTGAGAATGACTGCAATTCAGTGATCTTGTCCAGTGCCTAGGTTTTAAATCTATCCACAGGCTATGACTCCCAAATTTAATCTTCTGTTTGAACTCTCCCCTGAGTTCCAGAATTATTCATTCAAACTGCTTACTTGACATGTTCACTGGGCATCTAAAATGCTTCACAGACTTCCAAAGTTGAAAATACAACCCTTGATTTCTCCCAGCTTCCAATATGTTTCTCTTCCAGTGGCTCCCATGGTAGTAAGTAGCTCAAACCAAAAACCCAGAAGCCATCCTTGACTCCTCCCTTTTCCTCATATTCCACAACAAATTCATGAGTAAAGTCTTGTTTGTTCTACAACCAAAGTAGATTTCATATTCATTATGGTAGGCAGCCTCAAGATGGCCCCCAAAGAGCCCTGCTTCCTGATATCCACATGTAGTCCCCTCCCACATTGTACAAGGGTTTGAATTGCATGACCAATAACATGTGGCCGAGTTGACGGCATCTCACTTAGAGATTAGATTAGGAAAAGATTGCTCACGTGACAGGGAATGAAAGCCTCTGGCCAACAGCCAGCAAGGAAATGAGCCTTCCAATAATCACACAAGTGAGCTTGGAAGTGAATTCTTCAGTCCAGTTTAACCTTGAGATGGTTGCAGCCCCAGCCAATGATTCAATTCAACATCATAAGAGACAATGATTGAGAAACACCCAGTTAAGTTGCTCCTAGATTTTTAGTCCTCAGAAACTGTGAGATACAAGTGTTTATTGTTTTAAGCTGCTAAATTTGGGGGTAATTAGTTACACAACAACAGATAATGAACCCATCTACATTTTTGCATCTCATGATTACCATGCTACCTCAACCTACCTCTTTTCTTATCTGCACTCCTGCAGTAGCCTTCTAACCTGTCTCCCTTTCCCACTTCTGCTCTTTAAGAATTTGTCATCCACATTTGTATTTTTTAAATAAAATTAGTTCACATCCCTCTCCTGTTTAATACCCTTCAATGGCTTCCCAGTTGACTCAGAATAAAAACCAGTGCCCCCCAAATAGTCTTTCACAATCTGATTCCAATCTACATATCGAACTTATTCTCATTCCTCTTTTCTCATTTCTTTTCATGATGCAGCTATATTGGCCCTTCATTTTACACCAAGACTCTTGATTTTCTTTACTGTTAGAGGGGCTAGGAGAAAGAGGAAAATTCTAACAACAGGGGAACAGGATGCTGGTAACACTGCTCACTACAAAAATGACTTTCAGCCACATCTCTGAATGTGTTCGTTGGGCTTGAAGGCAAAGTAGTGTGGTGTGGAATAAGAATAGGTGCTTTTGCTTCTGGCAATATGTTGAACTAAATAAGGAGAGAGCACCTTCCCAGTATAGAACATCAAAATACTGGCAAAACATAAAACATATTTTTAGATCATGGCTGAGTTAGCAGGAGAATAAGGAAAACAATCAGAGGAAATAACTATAAGGAAATAAAATTCAATGGGGATAAGTAAGCTACAGAAGCATTTTCCTTTAGGAAATCCTTGGATTTCCTAATGGCCTAGAAGCATATATGACACATAAGAGACACATATGAGACTGGAGAAAAATCCTAGGACCTGAGTAGAATGGGACTTTTATTGGCAGGAATGCCCATGAAATGACACCTCAGCGGCCCTACAAAAAAGGATTTTTCTGACTCAGCCTTGGCCCTTAGAGTAGGAAGGTGGCAGGGAGAAAAACATCTTACCTAATATTTCCTACCACAAGCTAATATTTATAAGGTTTCAAGGCTGGAATTCATACCACCTGTGGGTCCAGAAGGTAAAAATAAAAAACTCCAAACTTAGTTTAAAGTGTTCCCAGATAGATAGTGCTCTAAGCATCTAGCAAAAATGACACAAATCCTCACTGGAGGAATGAACCCTCAACTTAGACCTCTTGTAATTTTTACAAATAAAGAGCAAATCCCTACATGCATGGGAACAAGCCAACATGAGTAAGAATCAGCAGAAACAATAAATTGCAGAATCAGACCCATAGAGCCTACAAGTATTGAATTATCAGATAAAGAATTTTAAATAAGTTTCATATAGTTAAAGAAATAAAAGGGAATTTATAATATTACAAAGGAGCAAGAGATTATCAAAGTCAAACCAAATAGTTTTAAGAACCAAATATAACTCCTTAAAGTGAAATCATAATAAATTAAATTCAAAACTCATTGTATGGGTTAAACAGCACATTAGACACAGCAAAAGTATATCTGGCAAACTGGAAGATATAGCTGGAAAATTACCCAGAATGCACCAGGGAGAAAAAGGTGAAAAATATAAATAAGGGATAAAAAGACAGGAAAGAAAGAATGAGAAGATGCAACACAAGTATAATTGGGTCCCAGAAGATGCAAATAGAGAGAAAAAGGAAGAAGAAATATTTGAAAGAATAATGGCTTCGAATTTTTCAGAGTTGATGTCTGTATTAGATTGTTCTCATGCTGCTAATAAAAACATACCCAGGACTGAGTAATTTATAAAGAAAAGAGGTTTAATTGACTCACAGTTCTACATGGCTGGGGAGGCCTTATGATCGTGGTGGAAAGCAAAGGGGAAGTAAGACACATCTTACATGGTAGAAGGTAAGGGAGAATCTGTGCAGGAAAACTTCCATTTATAAAACCATCAGTTCTTGTGAGACTTATTCACTACCACAAGAACAGTATGGGGGAAACCACGCCCATGATTCAATTATCTCCACCTGGCCTCACCCTTGACATGTGGGGATCATTATATTTCAAGGTGAGATTTGGGTGGGGACACAGCCAAACCTATCAACACTGCTTCTCAGTTTCAGGGAATCCAACCAATTCCAAGCAAGACACATCATAATAAAATTGTAGAAAACCAAAGTCAAAAAGAAGATCCTAGAAACAGCCAGGGAGTTTTTTAAAGAAGAGGGGAAAGCACTACTCAAGGAATCAAGATTACAAAGATTAGACTGACAGCTGACCTCCACAGCAACAATGAAAGCTAGAAAATAGTAAAATGGCATCTTCAAAACGCTAAGAGAAAATCACTGTCAGCCGGGCATGATGGCTCACGCCGGTAATCCCAGCACTTTGGAAGGCCGAGGTGGGAAGATCATGAGGTCAGGAGATGGAGACCATCCTGGCCAACATGGTGAAACCCTGTCTCTACTAAAAATACCAAAAAAAAATTACCTGGGGGGTGGTGGTACGTGCCTATATTCCCGTTACTGGGGAGGCTGAGGCAGGAGAATAGCTTGAACCCAGGAGGTGGAGGTTACAGTGAGCTGAGATAGCACCACTGCACTCCAGCATGGGTGACAGAGCGAGAGTCCCTCTCAATAAAAAAAAAAAAAAGAAAGAAAGAAAGAAAAAAGAATATCACTGCCAGCTGAGAATTGTATTAAATATATGCATGGAAACTATATTTCAAGAAAAAAGGAAAAATGAAGCTATTCTCAGACATACAAAAAGTTCATTACAACAATCCTCCACTAAAGGAATATCTGAACTAAAATATGTACCTTAGGAAGAGGAAAAATGATACTAGAAAAAATGGTGAAATATAAGAATGACTATTAAGCAATATAAATAGTAAATGTGTGAAAATAAAAAGAAATATGACTACATAAAGTATAACATGCATATCTGATTTGTGGAATTACAATCAAGCTGAGCATTGAAAAACAAAAAAAATTGAAATATTTTACCAATGAAGTTCATTTTCTAGCTGGGGAAATTGGCAATCATCAATTGAGGAAATTAAAAAAAGAAAAAAAAAACATCATCTAAACAGTAACAAGTGCTACACAAAGAATTTAAATAGGATGATGTGAGAGTCAAAGACTTGGGAGCCATATTGGGCTTGGTGATCAGGGAAGACTTCTCTGAGCAGGTGACATTCAAGCTGAGATCTGAATCACAGGAGGGAGCCAACCACGTAGTTGTGGAAAACAGCATTCCAGGCAGAGAGAAGAGTTAACACAAAAGCCCCCTCTCTGTCTGAATCAACATCTCTGAGTTTCAGTTTCTTCAGTTATAAAATGAGGATAACAGTTTCCTCATACTGTAAAAACCAACTTGGATGAGCTTTTGTATATGAAGTACTTTCAAATTTTTTAATTGTAATGCAGATGGTAATGTTATGGAGACAGCCTTGCTTCCTGCAAGGAATATACCACGGACCAGCCAGAGCAAGACTTAAGTTCTAGGTCTGACAATTCTTGTGTAAACATACTGAGATCCAGTGTCCTCACTTGTTAAATGGGAATGATGCAGTTGTCATAAAGATTAAAGGGTGAAATATTCATACAGAGCTTGGAACTGTGCCTGGCACACAGTAGAGCTCATTGGGAATTAGTTGATTTCCCTTTCCTCTGCTAAATTATCTCTTCTGTAAAGATGTTAGTGACTGTCTCTATTTTCCATACCCCGACTCCATCTAGAAGTTCTCTCTCTTCTCTGCTCTCCCACTGCACTTTACCTACAAGTCTCTCTCAATAACTCCTTCCCTCACCCCCATTTTTCTCAGTGGTCTGTAAAAGTCATAAGTTCACAGACCTTATTCTAGCCATCTTTTATTCTCCATAGTAGGTAACCCAGTGTCTCACACAACATAGGTATTTAATAAAATGCTTAAATGAGTGGCAGAATGAACACATGAATTCAAGTTGGGATATCTCTACTACCAGGGAACCAACTATTCCGCAAGGTAGCTAATTGCATGGCTATAGTTGCTTAAAAGTTCTCTCTTATATTGAGTTGAAATATCTCAATGGTAGATTTTACACTAATGGTCCCCACTGAATCACATCTGTGGAATCCATAACCTTCTGTTGTCTGCAACCTTGACCAACAGGCTTGCCCATACAACTCATTTTAGCTAATGGAACAAACATGATGCAAGCAGAGGCTTGGTAAGTCCTGTTTTGGGGGCTTAGACTCTTGGCTCACAGCCATCACCATTCAAAAGAAGCCCAAATTTTCCTCCTTGAGAATGAAAGGCCTCATGGTTCAAGGGACTCAACTGAGCCCAGAGCCTTGCCAATCACAATGGGAATGTAGTCATGTCAGCCCAGGCAAAACAAAACCAGCAGAAGTACCACCTAGCCAACCTACAAAATTGTGACACTCCATTTCCAGGGCAGTTCATCACCCAGAAATAGATAACTGAAATACTTCTCCCTTACCTTCTATACTCAATTTGTAAAAGTAAGTATGAGCTCTCTTCCATGTGACAAGCTTCAAACGGTTGAAGACAGATCTCTCCCTCCTGCGTCTTCTCCAAGCTGAACACCTTTCATTCTTCAGTAGATTTTTACTATTGGAAAATTTCTCCAAAGGTGCTCTGGTTTACCCTTCTCTTTTATAAGCATAGGGCTCAGCATAGTAACATACTCATCATGTTCCAGCAGGGTGACCCTTAGGGACACTGTAATTCCACTGCTCCAGATGCTCTGCTTCTTCCAGGAGCCAAAGCCAGGGTCCACGTGGCCTTTCTGACATCCTCGTTGTGCAACTGTTCATATTGCATGAAGGGCCATAAATCCCAGGCCTTTTCTCATGAACTCTGTGAAGTCACATCTTTCAAATCCTGCACATAAAAACTTTACCATTTAAACCTACATGTGGGGCTAAGTGCAATGGTGCACCTATAATCCCAGCACTTTGGGAGGCCATGGCAGGAGAATTGCTTGAGCCTAGGAGTTCAAGACAAGCCCTGGCAACATAGCGAGACCTCATCTCTACAAAAAAATTTTAAAAATTAGCCACGCATTGTGGCATGTGCCTGTGGTCCCTGCTACTCAGGAAGCTGAGATGGGAAGAAGACTTGAGCCTGGGAGATGCAGGTTGCAGTGAGCCATGGTCACGCCACTGCATTCCAGCCTGGGCAATAGAATGAGACTCTGCCTCAAAACAAACCAACAAGCAAACAAACAAACATGTGGATTCCCACTAAACTGATCATAATCGTTAGGAACTTTCTAAGCCAAAATTCTGAATATAGCAATGTTTTCTCCTAACTCTCCTGATCACACTCTTCTAGCAAAATCTGTTAATTCCAGCTGTTGCCACTTTTATTCCATTGTCTCCTAGCCCACCATATTAGTCTCCTCAGTCTGCCATAAAAAGTACCACAGATTGGGTGGCTTAAACAGCAAACATTTATTGTCTCACAGTTCTGAAGGCTGCAAGTTCAGGTCATGGTGCCAGCACATTCAATTTCTGGTGAGGGCTCTGTTCCCGGCTTGCAGACAGTCACCTTCTCTCTGTATCTTCACGTGGCCTTTCCTCCACTTGTGTAGGCAGCAGTGGGAGCAGCACACAAAGCCCTCATCTCCAAATACCATCACGTGGAAGTCAGGGCTTCAACCCATAAATTCTGGGGGATACAATTTTCAATCCATAATACCCACTATAATCAGGCTTTCAATTGGGCCACTCAACTGAAACTGCCATCAGTGACCTCCCGTGATGACATGACAGAATGACAGAGTCGGTCATTCCCTCCTCCCAGGTATGCTTTCTTTCATTGTCTTCAGAGGAAGACCCCTCTCGGTTTCCTCCTGTTCCATCTGCCATTCCTTCTCACTCTTTGCTGGATCCTTGGACTTCCTCCCTTCTTTACCTACCCCCACTCTCTAAAGTCATCTGAACAGCTCCCAACATGATTTCTCAAGTCCTAACTTCTCCCCAGAATTTCAGACTCATAAATACAATTGCCTATTAAATATCTTCATAGCACAATGGATGGCCTCATTTAAACCTATTCAAATAGAACCCTTGGTTTTC
Organism: Trachypithecus francoisi; assembly: GCF_009764315.1. Taxonomy (NCBI): domain Eukaryota; kingdom Metazoa; phylum Chordata; class Mammalia; order Primates; family Cercopithecidae; genus Trachypithecus; species Trachypithecus francoisi. Next base: position 26,199,786 of record NW_022681469.1, on the reverse strand, counting down.
CACCCCTCCCCAGACTACTCCCCATCTCAATAAATAATGGTTCTAGTCCCAATGTTCCTGATTGCTTAGTCCAGAATTCTTAGAATTACTGACTCCCCTCTCCATTCCATATCTGATTCCATAACAGATTCTTGCAACTCTACCTGCGAAGTATCATCGGAATCCTACTATTTTCACCACCTCTATCACTCAGCTAGTCTAAACCATCGCAGTCCTAATCTAGATTATTAGAATAACTGCCTAACGGGTCTCCCAGCTTTTGCCCTTGACCCTCACAGTAGCCTCCTCTGCAGGTGGCAACCAGAGTCATCACATGAGACACAGTCAATCACACCTCTCGTCTGCTCAAAACCGGCCAGTGGCATCCTATGTCACTCAGAGTAAAATCCCAAATCATGACCATGGCCAGAACGCTCTGCACGATCTGGCCTTAGCTGCCTCCCTGCCCTTACCTCCCCCCATTCTTGCCCTCACTCACTCCACCCCAGCCACACGTGGCTTCCTTGCTGCTGCACAAATATTCTCAGCATACTCCTGCCTCTGAGACTTTGCATCTGCTGCTCTTATTGCCCAAAAACACCCGTCTCCTGAATCTCAGCAGATGCTCCCCTTCATTTTATACAGGTCTCCTCTCACAGACCACCTTCCTGGAGAGGCCACCTTTCTGCAGTCAGGATGGTTCTCCATAACACTTACCCCTCCAGAACATGGGTCTGTCTCCCCACTAGCATACAAGCTTTCCATGAGAACAGGGGGACTTTGTTTCCTTCCCTGCTGCATGCCCAGTGGTAGAACCAAGCCCAGCTCAGCCTAGGTGTTCAACATTAGTTGAATAAATAAGTTCATTATCCCTCTCAGCCTTGGCCCATCTGCAAACTGGTCATGCATATCAATGATATACGTCCAAGAAACTGATGTTTTTACATGGTCAAAAGATACAATAAAAAATAAGCTCTGTGGCAGGAGCAGGGGCAAACATAGCCTTAAAGATGAATAATCCTAGGTGCAGACAGTGGAGCACCCTGAATGACCAGCCAGAATCTGAATTTTTTTCCCCCACAGACAACAGCCATTAAAGCTTTGTGTGTGTAAAATGATAGGAACTGTCTCATAAATAACTTTCATTGGGAGCATTTTTAAAAAATATTACTTAGATTGATTTGGAAGCAACTTGACATTTTCTTTTTTCATTAATTGGCTTTTCGAACATGTTGACAAGTATGATTCATTTTGAATGGTCCTAAGTAATTCTCTAGACCAGGACCAGGACCACCAGGTTACTTGCAAACAAATGCATGTGGCTGTGAATAAATAGATTTATGCATCTGGGTCTTCTGACCACGTTTCACACCCATAGCACATGAATTTCTTATGTAACACCTGTGCACAACTATATATAGCATACACAGAATCTTGTTTTCATATCATACGTATAGGCTCTTGCCAGAACTTTCTTCCAAGCAAGGGAGTCTGAGAAAAAAGCCGAAGGAACAGAATGGAAGAAGACGAAGCAAGCTGGCATCAGCTCGGCCACGCACACACCAAACTGTGATGAACTCACATGTGTACGAATACCCTGGCCCAACAGCTGCTGGCATTGACAGCTCCGTGGCAGCAGAGAGGCTGAGAGAATAGAAATCTTTTCAGCAGGAACAGGCTTGGGGATTGAAGAGTAAAGGGAGCAGTTGAGGCCATTCTGAGGACTTGTTCATGAATTTCAAGCGGATTACAGTTCCCCCCAGCCACTGCAGACAGCAGCAGACAGGGTCTGCAAGGGGCTTCAGAGAAAAACGCAGAGAGCCTGCCCTGCACAGGAGACCTGGAGACCCCAGTGCTCAGGAACTGAAACCAAAATCGTTTCCTTCCTGTAGCTAGGAAGTGTTGTTTACATGTAGTTTTTGCCTAATTAAATTGTACCTGTCTTTGCCGCTAATTTTCTTACCTCCTTTCCAAAGCATCAGCTAATCTTTTATCTCACGATTCAATGTCACTCTCCCTCCTCTCCCTCTCTCCACACACCCTCTTTCTTCCCCTCTTCCCTTCCCTTCTCTCCACTCCCTCCCACTTTCTCTCTCTCTCCTTCAGTTCTCTGGCTTCTCTGGGTGAGTCCCACGCTGACCTCCCCTCCCCTGGTTTATCCATAGCTTATGCAGGAGCACAGATCTCTCTGCCCCCTCCAGCAATTTCTTCTGATGCTACTGATGCATAGTTAAACACGTGACTTACCATGTAAACAGTTTCTACCGAGGCTAACTACTCTGTTGACGTTCAGGCTTCAACAGCTGAGAAACCTTATGAATACTTACACACAAATAATGCACATCAGTGCTGACAAACATACTGAGGGGCCCAGAGGAAGGGAGCAGGTGGGCTTCGAGTTGAGCCTTGTAGACAGACTGCGAGGCACAGAGAAGCTGTTTCTTGGCTGCAGCATGCTTGCATGTGCTATATGGTGTCTTGGCGCTGGATCCCCCCTCTGGAAGCCGTAGTGAGGCTGGGGGCTGCAGGAGGATTTCTGGGAATGCACTCAGATCCCCATGTAACTCCCAACATTTGTTCCCCTCCCATCCGAAAAGACCTCTAGGAGCAGCACCAGGCCAGAGGGGGCAGGCAATGGGTCTGGAGCCTGCACATTTCAGGGGTTGCCATAGCAACCCCTTTCCCACACATCCCCCTGCCTCCTCACCAAATGTTTGTCTCTGAGGCACTTACCAGGGATGAAGGTAAGCCCTCGGACCCTGCCTGGCCCCAGAATCCTGCCTACCATCCCTGCCCACACTAGTCTGGGCACAGCCAGGGCCTGCTGAGAGGAAGGAGAGTAAAAAGCTTTGGTTCCAGGCAGAGCTCATGAAATGAACTGTGATTTCCCCAGCTTCGCTGGCCTGAGCAATCTAAGTGGCACTGGGGAAAGGTCATGATGTGAGGAATCTGTGATTTCGGGAATCTGGAAGGAACAGGAAGAGATTAAACCTACACATTTCCAACCTCTCCATTTTACAGATAAAGAAACTGAGGCCCAGAAGAAAGAAGTAGGGGCAGAACATGAACAAAAACTTATTTGTCCATAGTCTATTTTGGTTTTTAACTTTAAATATTTTTTTTAAAAGCTCAGTTACAGACTTTTTTTAAACTAAAGGGAATAGACTTAACTAGCTTTTTGGAGAGTATTGGGGATATGAATGCTAAATAGTTGCTAAAAAGACATCTGAACAAAGACTGTCCTTGATCTCTTCCTAGGCCAAAATTTAGGCTTCCAGGGGACCATTCGGGTTTTTTGTTTGTTTGTTTGTTTGTTTTAATTCCAGGTCACTTTTATTTTAGAGCCTATGTGAAGTGAGAAAACTAATTTTCTTGCCATCGGTATATCTTTAAAATCACTGGTCAAGGAATAATAATCCTTTTACATGGGCAAAATATATGTTTTATTTATTCATACATTTCAGGGTGAAAACATTATTTTTCTAATTTCAACCCTTGGGCCCAAATATAACTTTCCTGAGAATGAATCATCTGTGACATTACAGGTGATGAATGGATGGCAGAAATTTGCCCCCGTCCCTCTCCAATCATGGGATGACTGAACGACAGAACTTATCTTCCTAGAAGAAGGCATTTTCCCAAGTGGAATACGAGTGATGGGGGCGTGAGAGGAATCTCCAGGTTCACAGTCGCAGCATTTTCCACACCGTGTTTCTCCCCACTCGTAAAAGTTTGATTTTTAGCATCTGGCATTAAAAAAATCAATCCTGCCTAATGACACCCCTCATTCCTAATCTTTCCTTCCTTTCTTTGGTGAAAATCTTTGTGAAGTCTCAGTTCACATTTTTCATTAGCATTTCTTCTGCATTTCCTTAGATTTTACAAGTGGTTAAGCAATTAGTATACCTCTTAAAACTTGAAGCAAATAAATGCTGACAATAACACAATGTGTAGTCACTACCACAGTGACAATGAAGCCAATGATATCATTTTCATCGGCTCATGGGAAGTGTGCACAATCAGTGTCTACAATGAACATGTGAAAACTTAGAGCTTACATTTCACAATATGAAAAGCACTTTCCAAACATTTGCTCATTGTACCATAATCTTCTCAAGATTGGCTACACCGAGCAACTCAAACAGGTCTGTGTCTCAGTCATATTTAGCCTCGGTCCTTACCAATGCCTGGTACCTCACAAATGTCTTCTAGACTTTGTTAAGGGAATGGTGGCTTTCCCTGAACCATTCAGCGGAGATTCAAACTTATAGGTTACAAAGTAGCTGGTAAGTGTCAGAGGGAGACACAATGCCAAGGCCATGGCTACTGGCAGATCATGACCTTGCTTTGAAAAGGGGGTATTGGAGTGATGAAAATGTATCTTCAGGTGTGGCTGTGGCCACTTGGCCACCTGTGTGTCACTTGACCATGCAAGGACTTGTCATCGTTACACTGACTGCTAAAAAGAAACAAAGGAACAAAAAGGGAGGTGGGGCCAACATTGGGAGCTCTTTTGGGGTAGGAAGAGTAGAAAAAATAGAATCTGTGGTTGCTTTAAAAAAAATTTTGTGCCATTGTGGCTTCTCCATGGATGGCTCTTTAATTTGCATGTATTAACTGTGTAATATAATCCTCCTTGTGGAACCCCATATCTTTTTTTTATTTTTTTGGAGACAGAGTCTTACCTGTCACCCTAGCTGGAATGCGGTGGTGTGATCCCACCTCGCTGCCGCCTTGACTTCTTGGGTTCAAGCGATCCTCCCACCTCAACCCCCCAAGTAGCTGGAACTACAGGCACATGTCACCACGCCTGGCTAATTTGTGTAATTTTTTTGTCCAGACAGGGTTTTGCCATGTTGCCCAGGCTGGTCTCAAACTCCTGAGCCCAAGTAATCTGCCGGCCTCAGCCTCCCAAAGAGGCAACCCCATATCTTCTTTTTAGCTATGTATTTTATAAACATCTAGACTGTACAACTTTCATGTGTATTTTTAAAGTTTGATGATGTGAGGGTCATTATCCATGGTAAATGGCCTATTTTGGTACCTCCGGTGCAATTTTATAATTCTGCTGATTATGATAGCATCTTATGTTGAGTCAACCATAATAAAGATAGTTGCAGGGGGAGAAAGAGAGTCACAAAGAGTTGAAGTCTCCCTGTTGTGAAATCTTCAGGATCATCTACAAGATACAGCATGGTACCATGAGAAGATGAAGCCATAGCCGCCTCAGATCCAGCCTCGGCACTGCGGATTCCTAATGCTGCCAGCTTTGCATTGTTGCTGTGGGCATTAAATGAAAGAGTGTGATGGTGGATTTCACGTGTCAACCTGCCTAGGTTATGGTGCCCAGCTGTTTGGTCAAACACCACTCTGAATGTTGCCGTGAATTTTTATGATTTTTAAATAATTTTCTAAATGTGATTAATTTTAATTCAGTAGACTTTGACCAAAAACAGACTACCCTCCATGATGTGGGGGAGCCCCCTCCAATCAGTTGAAGGCCTTAGTAGCAAAGACTGAGGTTTCTTGAAGAAGGAGAAATTTTGCCTCAAGGATGCAACAAAATTGGGCCAGACACAGTTTCTCATGCCTGTAATCCCAGCACTTAGGAGGCTGAGATGGGAAGATTGCTGGAGGCCAGGAGATCAGCCGGGGCAACATAGCAAGACCTCATCTCTACAAAAATTAAAAAAAAAATTAGTTGTATGTGAGTGCCTGTGGTCCCAGCTATTAGGGAGGCTGAGGCAAAAGGATCTCTTGAGCCTGGGAGGTCTAGGCTGCAGTGAGCCATGATTGCGCCACTACACTCCAGCCTGGGTGACAGAGCAAGATCCTGTCTCAAGGAAAAAAAAAATGCAACAAAATTATGTTTTTTATTTGGAAAACCCTGATTATTCCATTAAGTCAAGTCCCAGCATGCCTTTGGCAGAGAAGGTACCCAATTGTACATTCTCTTCCATGATCCTACTTGAATATATCCCCATAGCCCCATCAACTATATGGGCTCCCACATTCAAGGCACCAAATAAGGAGACCCACAATATCATTAACCTCCCCAAGGTCATGACCAGTTTGCAGCAATATTAGGATCAAAATCCTAGGCTTCTGACTCATCATCTGTTCCTTCTCTGACTCCCTGTTACCAACCAATCTTTCCACCCCTATTCCACCCAGATGCTGTGCCCATTTCAACAGGGAAATCAGTCCCCCCTCAAACAAGAACCTACTGTGGTCATCATAACTCGCATATTTCACTTAGGATTTCTCTTCATCCGGGGAGCCGTGAGTTCTTCCACCAGAGCCCAGCTTGCTCAGGTAGTTACCACACTGGAGGCTCCCAAGGCCCATCACATGGGGAGCTTCTGTGATGCCTGCTGCTAAAAGTCTGTGTCCCAAGCACTGTTTCCTAGATTCTCATGTTCAATCTAGTTTCTCTGTCCATGGTCAGTTCGCTTCATCAGATAAGTCAGCATTAAAAAGGCGTTCAGGTGGCAAATGATTCTACCCACCTGTGTAATTGAAGAAACAGGCATCTCAGTCATCTGCAAGATCACCCTCGATTCTGACGCCAACTGCAAGGGTTGAGGGGTTCTCAAGACTACCCATAGGTTTGATAGTTTACTAGACAGACTCATGGAACTCACTAAAAGCTGTTATGCTCACAGTTATGGTTTATCACAGCTACAGGATACAGATTAAAATTAGCCAAGGGAAGATGCCATAAGGAAGATTCCAGGAGAATTCCACACTGGAGGCTCCAATCACCCTCTCCCCATGGAGTCATGCATGGTGTTAACTGCTCCAAGCAACAGTATGTGACATATGTATGGAGTACTACCAACCTCACCTGAGCCTTGGCGTCCAGAGTTTTTACTGGGGCTCCATGGTTGACCTCCTATGTGGCTGATTTTTAATCTCTAACCCCTCCAGAGGTCAAGGGGATACCAGCTGGCCCAAAGCCCCCAGCATAAGTCACATTGTCCAGTGTGGCCAAGGTGCCCATGTAACAAAGACACTCTTACTGGGCAGGACATCCCAAGGGCCTAGGGGTCACCTCCCAGTAGCAGAAGGCAAAGACCAGACCTCTCTAGGGGTAAGCTTAGTTTCTTCACTACACTTGGCCTCTATGGTGTACTGGGGGTGCAGCTCAACTCTGCAGCACCCTACAGCCACCCACCATATTCCTAACTCTGACTGGTCCTTTCGAAAGTGCAAGCTTCTTGTCTCAGGACCAGGAGAGGGACCTGGGGTGACTGCATGCTTGTCTTCCCCATGGCTGGCATCTAATGAGATGGCAGGTCCACCGGGGGTGCTGTGGCTTGTCCTTCTGCCTTCACCACTGGTACACTTACTTATGCAGAGATTCACCCCAATTCTGGGCTTAGCCCAGAATCCCATCTGCTTCAATGCAAGAGCCGATCTGTTCCTTTCTGTGTATTGCAACCCTAGTTCAACAGACAGTGGCATCTTCCCTTATTTTAAAATGTCTTTTCTTCCAACTGCCTGGCTTACCCTGTTTGTTATGTCAGAAGAGGTAACTAACAACTAACCAAATTTACAAAATCTACACATTTCTGACACTCAGATTCCTCTTTGGCCCACATGTCATGGCAAGGCCCAAGGACTCATGCTGGCAGGAACATTGGTGGCCAGTTCCTCTGTCCTTTACAATATGCAGGGTGGGGGTGAGGGAAATTAGTTCTATCCTCACATTTCTCTCTCTCTCTCTCTCTTTCTTTTTTTTTAGAAATGGGGTCATGCTATGTTGTCCAGGCTCACCTCAAATTCCTAGACTCAAGTGATCCTCCCACCTCAGCCTACCAAGCAGCTTGGACTATAGACATAAGTCATTGTGCCCAGCCTCATCCTTACATCCTGTCTGATTTCTTCTATGGAGGAGAAAAGTAGAGAGAGATCAATGAGCCTTTGTTGCCACATCCCAAGGTGAAGATGAGGGGCAAAGCCACCTATGTTTACAAATGAAGACCCCAGAGTTCCTTGGCTGCTCGAGCCTTGCGTCCACTTTCCCATATCCTAGGAGGGTCACAACTGTAGAGAGCAGGGCTTCAGGCACAGAGGTTAGGGTTGGTGACTGAGGCAGACGTGGCAAGAGATGGTGCACAGGAGGCAGGGGTGAGGAGTGGCAGGGATCCTGCCCAACAGGCCTTGGTGTAGGGGTGAGTAAGAAGGTATAGGCACAGCGACCTGGTCCCCGCAAAGGGCAGACACTGGAAACTACCCACAAGGCGTGAGGACTCTTCCAGACCCAGCTGACCATCTGCCCAGGTCCTCTAGCAAATTCCCTTTCTCCACTAGGAACAGGGCACATGGCCAGGGTACCTTCCCGGCTCCCTTTCCTCCACCTCCCATCTCACTAACACAGGACCTGTCCCAAGTCTCGTCCTCCCAGGGTCCTGGTAGGGAAGCAGCAAATTCACTTTGTAGAGGAACTAAGGCATTACAAATAATAACATTGCCAGATGGCATTTGCCCTTTAACAAGGCTCCAAGACCTGACCTCGAAAGAGACCAGTGGCAGAAGAGATGCTTCTGCTTTCATAGGGAGTTACCTGGTGCCAACCCTGCCCACAGAAACAAAGAGACTCCAAGAAATTGGCCAGTCCAACAGCTTTATGCCATCTGAACCCTGCAAAAGTCACAGAGATGTAAAAGAAGCTAAAGAGATTCCATAAGTCACCTGGGGTGGGGGGGTACCATGCTCCAGACATTGCAGAGTCTGGTTCTAGAGGCCTAGAGAGGCCCATTGCCTCTGCCGCACCTCTGCCTTACCTTGCCTCAGCCATGTCCCCCAGCAGCAAAAGGACCTTTCTGCCCTCTGCTCCCACAAAACCTGCCTGAGCAGGCCCAGACCCTGTGTCCTCCAGCCCAGCATTACCCTGGGAAGTTCGACGAGGGAGGCAGGGACTTCATCTGTTTCATCTCCAAGTGCCACAGTGCCCTGTGGATAACAATGGCATCCACAGTGCTTAGTAGACAAGAATGGCATTGCCAGCACCCCACAGCTGCACCAGTCCTGGTTCTCATCTCAGGCTGCAAAAAAAAAAAGAGGCAAGCAGGCCACTGACACTCACTTACTTCCCAAGGATGAGGTCGGTCTCACCTCCACCATCTTCCAGACCCTGGGAGAGGCCAGGTGCAGACCCCCAGAGATACAGCGTAAAGCCTGCCAATCTGCCAACACCAGATGTTCAAGATGAAAATCTCATCTTCCCAAATGCTGAAGGGGTCCCGTGGATCAGGGACACTTGTCCCCAGGGTGTCCTGGCAGCTGAACTCAGCACTTTCTCTCCCACCTGTTAGCCATGAGGGCAGAGACACCTAGTATCCAAGGGCCAGGAGACACAGCACAGGAGTGGAACGCACTTGGCACAGATGATTACCTTTCAAATGCTCCTTCTTCATCATCAGAACAAAGACTAGCCCAGTGGCCCAGACTTCCCTTCACACTTCCTTTATTTAGGGGGCCATGAACCCAGTCCTTCTTCCCAGTCCTGCCTCTGGGTTCAGGAACCAAGGCTAGACCTGCTTGTAGCTAATATGTGCCATGTGGGTTTTCTTCCCAACTTTGTCACTTATTGGCTGTGACCTTGAGCCTTTTAAACTCTCCTCTGCCAATTACTCCTCTCTGAAATGGGAGTAAACTAGCCAGAGAAGTCCTACGGAGGAGTGAGGTGACACGTGCCAAGAAGAGACAGGAACACCTGGAGATGCAGCAAACACTATTTTTATTTCATACCTGAAAGCAACAGTCTCTCTATGGAGTCGGCTGTGTTGGCTTTTCCGCCCATAATGTTTGTGGTCGGATCATGTCTGTATTTAAACCAAACACAATATTTAAGCCACCAGAAATAAGAAAACAAAGAGGAGAAAATTTCATCACATAGGTTTTTTTTTTTTTTTACTTCAGTCTATTCATCCAGATGGTGATAATTAGTGGGCTCGCCTGTCTGCACCTGTCATTGTTTGTGTACACATTCTACCTATAGGAATGTGCAGGGAACTTTCTAGATGCAGGAAGAGTGATGCTGTGGGATCAGATATAGCCTACAGTTCTAGGATTCACCCTTGGTTCTTTGGTGGAGTCAAGAACAGTCTTGGTGCTAGAGGGACCAGGCCAGCAAAGATTCGCACTGCCAGCCAAGGGACTTATTTCCCTGCCTCCAACAGTTTTGCCGTCACTAAAGCTGCTCCACATGCTGAACTTAAATGCCTGCTTATAGCAAAAGCAGTCACTTTTGTTTCTTAAAAATTCCTGCCTTAGTCCATTTTGTGTTGCTATTTAAAAACAAAACAAAACAAAAACAAACAAACAAAAAAACCCTGCCACTGGATACTTTATAAAGAAAAGAGGTTTATTTAGCTCATGGTTCTGCAGGCTGAGAAGTTCCAGGGCATGGCCCTGACTTCTGGCGAGGGCTTTCCTGCTGCATTATGACACAGGGCAAAAGGTCATAGGGGAAGTGAATATGTGCAGAGAGGGGGAATGCTGAGGGATCTCCAGGCTTTATAGCAACCCACTCTGATGGGCCGTGCAGGCAAGCAGCAGCTCTCATGGCCCGGCAGGGAGTGTCCTGGTGCAGTCGGCCTCCCAGTGCAAATGGGAGTGGGTCCCAGAGCGGGCTGGGGAGGGGCTGGGCACTGCAGAGCTGGCACTTCTCTGCTCCTCACCAGGAGGTCCACGGGCCAGGCTGTGATGCGCCCAGTTGGAGAGGTGTGGGAATTCTGGGGCACTAAGCCTAAGTCAAGTTGATAAAACACAATATTAGCAAGGTTACAATTTTGGGGTCTGTTCCTGTACTAACCAACTCCTTTAAATCACTTGTCAAGAGCATTTATATTTAAGCACTTTCGTAAGTAATGTTTATTCTTCACAACCCTGGGAGGCAGATCTTATCCTTGGTTTATAGGCAGGGAAACGGCCTCAGCTGTGAGTAACCAAACTCGCCGAGTTAATGGGAACCCCTGCATTCCAGGCCACATCCAGCATTCTCTTTCACCCTAGATTTGCTCCCCAGAGATCAGTAACAGCCACAAGCTGCTCTCCACTCAGCCCCACACCATACATGGTACCACGCCTCTGCTATTGGCTTTGGGATGTGAAATGAACCATTTGGTGGCTTAACATAAAAATGGGTTTCCCACATGGAATGCCAAGGAACCCTGACTCCTAGAAAGATGCTAAAACATACTTCTTTCTTTTTGTTTTCATATAGGATTGTTGTATAGTTGTGTTTGGGTAATGCCACACACAGTCTTGCCTTCTTAGGCAATTATATTAGCAATGAAAGGCTCTGAGAAGTTTTGCAATGAAGATGTTGTTATAAATTTGCTTAATTCAGCATTTGACAACAAAACTGATTTTCCTAGCAACATTTTGGTCCAGAGAGAAGGTGATGCAAGAAGTAGAAATGACTGAGAGTATGTTGAACACTTGTTCACTATGCGAGAAATAAAAGATCACCGAAGTGAAATTGATTAAAACTACAATCATTGTCAAATAACCACATTCAACTTCTCTCTTAAAACTTGTCACTTAAGATGCTCTATTAACTAAATCTCTTTAAACTATTAAATCATGTCATTGTTCGTATGTAAATGTATTTCCCCTTGTAGGATTAGTAGATAAAACACCAATTTTTATTTCTATTTAATCTCATATTCTGTGTTCCCCAAATTTACAAATATATATCATTTATAAGCTAATACAAAACAAATAATTTAAAATAATCTGCCATCCCACAGTTTAGATGTAATAAAAGAGTAGGCAGAGGAGAATGGGGAGAGCTGAGGAGAGAGAAAGACTGTGGGAAACCTCACTGCGTGGTCTACCGTGTGTAGCTATAACCTGCGATGCAAGGGTTCTTTGTTTGCTTGTTTTTGAGATGGAGTCTCGCTCTGTCACCCAGGCTGGAGTGCAATGGCGCAATCTCGCCTCACTGCAACCTCCACCTCCCGGGTTCAAGCAATTCTCCTGCCTCAGCCTCCTGAGTAGCTGGGATTATAGGCACATGCCACCAGGCTCAGGGAATTTCGTACTTTTAGAAGAGATGGGGTTTCACCATGTTGGTCAGGTGGGTCTCAAACTCCTAAGCTCAGGCAAGCCACCCACCTCTGCCTCCCGAAGTGCTGGGATTACAGGTGTGAGCCACCGTGTCCGTCTGCAATGCAAGGTTTTTAAAACTATGGGCTAAAGAGTGGTTGTGTAGGTGTGGAAGGACTGGTTTTAAATAAGCAGATTTCTGGGCCAGAGACATGTCAAGACTGAGGCCCCAGGTCTGACCTCTGTATGTCCCTGTATGGACTGAAGACCCAGGGAGAAGGACAGAGACCAGGGAGATCAGAGAGGAGATGTGACAAAGAGCAGACTCCATCTTTAGAAACTCGGGTTCACAAGGGGGTATAGGGAGAAGACTGCAATGTGATTGGACACTCTCTGCAACACCTCCAGAGTACACAGGGATTGGCAGGAAACAGAGAGAACATGGCAGCAGTGGTCATGGGAACTCATGTGTATACCCTTACCAAGCGCACCGTTCATCGAGCTTTAAGATCAACTCATTTAATCCACACAACAACCCTAGGAGGGGCCTTCTATCATCCCCCTTTTATAGATGGGGAAACTGAGGCAGGGTAAGTTTTATGAATTACCCAACTTCACAGAGCCAGTAAGAGGCTGAGCCAGATGTGAGCCCAGCATCTGGCTCTCCTGACAGATCTAAAGGGTTACAGGGAAGCAGGCCCCAGAGGCCCTGCCAATGGAGGAAGAGAAAGGTACAGCTATCCACACAGGAATAGGAACTGGCTGTGGACACCCAGTGCGGAATTAAGGGCAATCAGCTTTGCCTGGAAAATGATGTCATGGGAATCAGACTGGGGACTGGGGAAGGGGAAGGCTCCAGTTTGAATCTCTCATGTTGTCCAAGCAGATGAGGCCTGGTGGTGGCAAATTAATTCCCAAGGTCACACAGGTGGCTTGTGACTCAGCAGGGCTGAAGCCCTAGTGTCCTGGGTCCTCATTCAACTCTAAGAGGGTTGGGGCAGATTCGTGATGAAGGCAGCAACTGGAGTCTGGGGGGTCACATCAGAAAGATCCACTGCCCAGGGGCTGGCAGACTCGCTTAGCCCATCTGGGTTCACAGCAAGGTGCTGGGACTGAAAGGCCTATGTGAGTTGGAGCAACAAGGAGAAAATATCCCTTCTCCCACCTTATGTTCCTCCCTCCCCAACCCAGTGAGGCTCTTGCAGACCCTTACATTGGTTCCTTCAAAGTGAAAGCCTTGAAGCCTGATAAACCAAAATGCAAATACATCACTTGGCTTGGATAACCTACAGCTGATTTAGAGGACTTGCTCAGATAATCAGTGAGGATTGGTGGGGGGCCTCCCTGAAGAACTGGAGCATGGTGGATGCCCACAGCATGAGGGCCACCTGGGCAAGAGGGAGACACAGGGGCACCAGGGGGAAGCCGGGGCCAGAAAGGAAGACACACACCCAGGGAGCCCCCATTTGCCCCCGACACACACATGAGCACCGCTTGGGCAGTCCTGGTGGAGAAGAGCATGGCTGCGCACAGGTGCCATGGTCTGGTCATCTTGCCCGACACTGAAAGGAGGAAGAGGAGCATTACAGGTCCAATGTCTGCCTGTACCTGTCTCTTCTACCTCTGCTTTGCTCCTTGAAAATCCTTGTCTATTCCACACTCTTCCACACCTGCCATCTTCTTCCTCTACTGGCTTCTCTCTCCCAACACTGCTCCCCCACACTCTCCATCCTCTCCTTGCTGTCTCCACCCTCCTCGCTGGAAGAGGGAGGCCAGCAGAGTTGGGGCTGTTGAGAATGTGCAGCCAGGGGACTGTGGGGCAGTGCCACGAGTACCCTAAATGCTGTGGGCATGCAGGTGAGACACCCAGAACAGCACCCGGGAGGTAGGCTGTCTTCCAGGCAGTGTTCTGCCAAGAACAAGAACACAAAGGCTCAACTTCACCTTCAATATTTTTTTAAAAGGCCAGAGTGCCCCCCAGTGTAATGGTGCCCCCAGTTTACTACCCGGGAGAGGAATGGGCAGCTGCAAAAGGGATGCTGCCAGTTCAGATCCAAAGCTGGTCCCTCTGTGGCTTAGTTCTTAGTTTCACACACATCTCTTGCAAAATGACATCTCAGGTACTACCTCATTTGCCCTCAGGTGCTCCGGGAGGTGCACATGGGCCAGGGCACCAGATGCAACCTGACAGCGCATTCTATTAGTAGAAAGGGGTCCGAGTTATTTTTGTGATTTCAAGAAGATTACACACACACAAAAATAAAGTTAGACTCCTCCCTCACTTTATATACAAAAATCAACATAAAATAAATCACAGGCTAAATGTAAAAGCTAAAACTATAAAACTCTTAGAAGAAAATATAGGCATAAAACTTCATGACCTTGATTTCTTAGATGTGATACCAAAACCAGGAGCAAAATGGAAAGATAGATACATTGGAATTCAGAAAATTTAAAACTTTTGTGCTGCAAATGATACCATCAAGAAAGCAAAAAGACAATGCACAAAATGGGAGAAAATGTTTGCAAATCATTAGCTCTGATAAGGGATTTGTTTCCAGAATCTAGAAAGAATGCTTATGACAGCAGTACAAAGATAAACATCCAATTTTTTTTTTTTTTTTTTCTGAGACTGAGTCTTGCTCCGTTGCCCAGGCTGGAGTGCAGTGGTGTGATCTCAGCTCACTGCAGCCTCTGCCTCCCAGGTTCAAGTGATTCTCCTGCCTCAGCCTCTGGAGTAGCTGGGATTACAGGTGCATGCCACCATGCCTGACTAATTTTTGTATTTTTACAAGAGATAGAGTTTCACCATGTTAGCCAGGCTGGTCTCAAACTCCTGACCTCAAGTGATCCACCCACCTCAGCCTCCCAAAATGCCTGGCTAACAATCCAATTTTTCAAATGGGCAAGGGATCTGAATAGATATTTCTCCCAGGAAGATATACAAATGGCTAATAAGCATGTAAAAAGATGCTCAACTTCATTAGTCATCAAGGAAATGTAAACCAAAATTGCAATGTAATACCACTTCACACCAACTAGGATGGCTAAGATCAGAAAGAAGGTCAGTAAGTACTGAGGAGAAAGTGGAGAAATTAGAATCCTCCACACTGCCAGTGGCAACGTGAAATGCTATAGCCATTTAAAAAACAGTTTGAGGCTGGGTGCAATGGTGCACACCTGTAATCCCAACACTTGGGAGGCCGAGGCGGGAGGATGGCTTGGGCTTAGGAGTTCAAGACCATCCAGGGCAACATAGTGAGACCCTGTCTCTTTTTTAATAAAAATAAATACATAAGAAAAACAGTTTGGCAGTTTCTCAAATTTTTAAGCACAGGTACCATGTGACCCAGGAATTCTACTCCTAAGTATGTACTCAAGAGAAATGAAAACTAAGGTTCACCCAAAAACATATACCCAAATGTTCACAGCGGTATTATTCATAACAGCCAAAAAGTGGAAGCTATCTAAACGACCAACAGCAACAGGTGATATATTCACACAATGCTGTATTATTTGAAATAAAAAGGAATGAAGACTGATGCATGCTACCACCTGGATCAACCTTGAAAACACCATGCTAAGTGTGAGAAGCCAATCCCAGAAAAACCACATATCCTATGATTCCATTTCTATGAAATGTACAGAACAGGCAAATCTCTAGAGACAGAAAGGAGATCCGTGGTTGCCAAAGAATGAGGACTACGGGTAAAATGGAGCCTGACTAATGGCCGTAGGGTTTCTTTTGGGGTGATGAAAATGTTCTAAAATCAGATTGTGGTGAAGGTTGAACAACCCTGTGAATATCCTACAAGACATTGAAATGCACACTTGAGAGAGCTGGACTGCATGGGATGAGAATTATATTTTAATAAAGCTGTTTTGTTTTTGAAAAAAAATCATGAAATTGATATAACCTCATTTTATTTTATTTTATTTATTTATTTATTTATTGGTATTTTTAGTAGAGACGAGGTTTCACCGTGTTAGCCAGGATGGTCTCGATCTCCTGACCTCGTGATCCGCCCGTCTCGGCCTCCCAAAGTGCTGGGATTACAGGCTTGAGCCACTGCGCCCAGCCATAACCTCATTTTAAAAACTGGACAGTCCAACTTAAATGCAAATTGTGCTTTTGTCTGAAACTCCTCAGTTTTGAAATACTGCAGGTCTCATATTGACTGCAAGTTGATTCGTGGAACTATTAGTGGATGCTTTTCACTCAAACATTCGAAGATTTTTTTTTTTTTTTTTTTTTTTTTTTAACCTTCTGTCAAGCCTTGTGTTAACATCAGTGAAATAAAGTCAGAGAGAAATGCATTAAGGGGCCACTGTGATCCCACCTGGGTGGGAGAGCAAGACCCTGTCTCAAAACGAGAGAGAACTGCATTAAGATACAGGTCGCTGCCGGGGATGGTGGCTCATGCCTATAATCCCAGGACTTTGGAAGGCCAAGGCAGGCACATCACCTGAGGTCAGGAGTTCGAGACCAGCCTGGCCAATATGGTGAAACTCCGTTTCTACTAAAAATACAAAAATTACCCAGGTGTGGTGGCGTGCGCCCCTGTAGTCCCAGCTACTCAGGAGGCTGAGGCAGCAGAATTGCTTGAACCTGGGAGGCGGATGCTGCAGTGAGCCAAGAACTCCAGCCTGAGGGGGACAGAGCAAGACTCCATCTCAAAAAACAAACAAACAAACAAAAACAAAAGACACAGTGGCAAGCTATATAACGACAAAAACCTAAGGCCTGATGAAGACATAAAGGGTAGAAAGATTCTTAGCTGAGTGGGCGCCTCCGGGCTGAGCAAGGAGCGAGGACACACGGCCTCTCGCCTTCCCGACAGGAGCCACGACACACGGCCTCTCGCCTCCCCGACAGGAGCCACGACACACGGCCTCTCGCCTCCCCGACAGGAGCAGGGGGATGTGACGGTGCCTCTGATCCCCCAGCTCAGGCCTGGAGAGCTGCTCTTCACAAGAAGAAAGGCCAGGACACCTGGAGATCCAGGGAGATCCTCTCCTTACCTTCAGCTGATGCTGCGGCCTCCCAACCCGCTTCTAAAGAGCGCCGACATTCTCTTCCAGAGCAGGCGCCGCCTCCATCTCAGCAGAGGCCTACAGCTCTTGCACTGGGTGCAGCTCCCTCAGGGCTCACAGCAGCTCAGAGCTGTCTCTCTCCTGCCGCAAAGGAGAGCATCTTCCTCTTCCAGCCCCGCTAATGAGCAGGGAGAAGCGGGGTAAACAGTGAGCGATGAAATTCACAGATGATACTAATTTGGGAGGTGCGAGAAACACCAGCTCTAAGAGAGAATGCAAACAATCTGTGGAGGGAGAGGTTAGAAGCCCAGGCAAGAGCCAGCCACACGAGGTGGGTTGGAAATCCATGCATGTTCATGAATGCCACTGGCAGAGGAAAGAGTTGAGGCCAGTTTCTTCAGGCCCAGGAGGCACAAGGGTGGACTTCAGATGGTAGCGATAATCTCCCGCAAATGAGACGGGGCTGTGCCGTGGGAAAGGCCATGCAATCTGGAGCATGTTGCCAGCCGGGAAAGCCTGGCATGCCAACTGTTCTAGCAAACATCTTGGTCCTACCATGATGGGAGCAAAAGTCTTCTTTTTCAAAGCTGTTTCTACATTTGCTGGCATTTTCCTGGGTGGCATTTTACAGAACTTATTTACTATGAATAAGACTTTTATAGTCCTTATTCATCTTTGAATAAGGACTGAGGTGAGGCTGTACTCAGAGTGCCTACTCCAGGTTGGTCTAGAACGATCCTGGGTCAGTGAGTAGGGCACAGCACAGATGGCCAGCATCAACAGGTCCCCTAATACAGACAAAGGCTGAACAGGGCTGGACACTCCCGGGGGACAGGAGGAGTGGGCAGGAGCCGAAAGGCTGGTCCTGACAGGTGGGGTGGGGAGGTCGGAAGCAACACAGATACTGGCTGGTGAGCTGCAGCAGGAGGAGGGGTGCCCCCTCCATATGCACAAGTTGAAGCTCTGACCCCACAATGGCATGGTATTTAGAGATGGGGACTGTGAGAGGTAATCAGGGTTACATAAGGTCATTGCAGCCTCACGGTGGCTTATTGGCGTCATAAGAAGAGGAAAAGAAGGAGCTGTTTCTCTGCATGTGAGGACACTGCGGAAAACCAGGCGTCTGCAAGCCCAGAAGGGCGCTCTCACCAGGAACCAAATTGGCTGCAGTTCCAGCCTCCAGAACTGTGAGAAATAAATGTCTGTTGTTTTAGTCACTCAGTGCATGGTACTTTGTTACGGCATCCCAGACTAATACAACAGGGGTCCACAGTCGGAGGCAGATGGCAGATGGAGCTGCTCATAGTGCAGGGGACTCGGAACATTCACTTGCAACTGCTGAAAAACCCTATGCCTCTCATGCACACAACAAATATTTAAGAACCAACTAACCTCCAGACACTGACGACACTGCACAGAGCCCGAAGCAGAGCCTTGCTCTCACGGGGCTTATGTTCTAAGGACCTCACCATATGACTAGTAGTTCAATAAAGGCATTTGTGTGTGCCCTTGGGCTCACATACTTCAAATTCAATGTTTTCCTAAGACTTAAATTGATATCAGGACAGACTGTAGAATGTTGACTCCTTCATGTCACTCGGATAAAAGCTTACTAGGTGCCAGACGTGGTACAAAGCACTTCAAATTTTTAAGTCTTATTACATCAGCCCCTTGGGGTGATCTTCTTATCCCCATTTTACAGATTATGAAACAGACTTGAAGAGGTTTGAGTAACTATCCACAGTTGACACAGCTTTCAGGTTAAGAGTAAGAATTCAAAATAAGTTCTTTTTTTTTTTTTTGAGATGAGTTTTGCTCTTGTTGCCCAGGCTGGAGTACAATGGTGTGACCTCAGCTCAGTGCAACCTCCGCCTCCAGGGTTCAAGCGATTCTCCTGCCTCAGCCTCCCGAGTAGCTTGGATTACAGACGCCCACCACCACGTCCAGGTAATTTTTTGTATTTTTAGTAGAGATGGAGTTTCACCATGTTGGCCAGGCTGTTCTCGAACTCATAACTTCAGGTGATACGCTCCCCTCTGCCTCCAAACTGCTGGGATTACAGGCGTGAGCCCTGCACCCAGCGTCAAAATAAGTCCTGTTCAAACATCACAGATACCCCATAAATATGTACAATTATGTGTACAGTTAGTATGTATCAATAATTATTATGTATAAGTACATAAATAAGAAAAAGGTCTTTCTGACTCTCAGACTCTGCTGTAACCATGGATTCTTGTACAGTTTTAGGTAACACTCAGCATTCTTCCTGAAAAATAAATACCTCTATTGGTTGAGAGCCACTATTCTGAAGTCGAGAACTTCCCTCTGGGTGCTTGGTTGGCGAACTTGAGCATGAACTTAAGCTGTTCTTGAGCATGAACTTGAGCATGAACTTGGCGAACTTGAGCTGTTCACTCCCAGACCTCACTCCAGGTCATATCTATAGGTCTCAGGTGATGCCAGGGAAACTCCCCAGGTGCTATGTGAGGTTTTTGTTAAATGCATAGAAGTAACATTTATTATTATCCTATATAGCAATTGTTTTGGCCTATACTGTTGATTTTTAACAAGTTAATAGAGTTTCCAATTCTTGTAAATTCAGAAAGCAAAAATGGTTTAATCATGTTTCTTTTTAAAAACATCTTTATTGAAATAGCATTCATATATTATAAAATTCAACCATTTAAAGTGTACAAATACCAACCTGGGCAACATGGTAAGACTCCATCTCTACAAAAAAATATTAAAATTAGCTGGATGTGGTGGCTCACACCTATAGTCCAAGCTACTCAGAGGCTGAGGCAGGTGGATAGATTAAACCTGGCAAGTTGAGGCTGCAGTGGGCCGTGATCATGCCACTGTACTCCAGCCTGGGCAACAAAGCAAGACTTGTCTCAATTAAAAAAAAAAAAAAGCAGAAATTGATGGTTTTTAGTATGTTCAGAGTTGTGCAATTAATCACCACAATCTAATTTTAGAACATTTTCTTTACACAAAAAAGAAAACCTTTAGCAGTCATTCCTCATTTCTCTTAACCCCTAGCCAACCACTCATTCTCTTTCTATTTCTGTGGATTTGCCTGTTCTGGTCATTTCATATAAATGGAACTATATAATACGTGGTCTTTCTGTGAGTGGCTTTTCACTTAGCATAATGTTTTTGAGGCTCACCCATGTTGTAGCATGCATCAGACCTCCATTCCTTTTTGTTAAATAATATTTGATTGTATGGATATACCACATTTATTTATTCATTTGTTGATGGAGATTTGGATTGTTTCCACTTGTCAGCTATCATGAATAATGCTACTGTCAACATTTGTGTACAATTTTTGTATAAAACTATGTTTTCATTTCTCCTGGGCATATTCCTAGATGTAGAATTGCTGGGTCATATGGTAACTCCATGTTCAACCTTTTAAGGAACTGCCAGGCTGTGGTGTCATTTCACATTCCTACCAGCAATGTATGAGAGTTCTAACTTTCCCATGTCTTCACCAGCACTTATTGTTCTTTTTTCTTAAAAATCATAGCCCTCTTAGTGGTTGTGAATTGGTGTTTCATTGAAGTTTTAATTCATATTTCCCTAATGATTAGTGATGTTGGACATCTTTTCATATGCTTATTGGCCATTTGTATATTTTCTTCGGAGAAATGTCTATTCAGATCCTTTCCCATTGCCATGTGATTCTGATACGCCTGGCTGAGGACTTCTTCATTCAACACTGTTCTATTCCATGACTAGAAATTAGAAGCTTAACCTTGACCAGGCATTTGATGAGAAAGGGATTCCGGTAAGAGATTATGAAGACATCGCTAAAAACCCATGTCCCTGCTAGCCTGAAGTTGGCTCCCTAATGATGGAAAGAGAACAGGAGTGAGAGAGGGAGAGCACCTCTTTGTTAAACGCAGATGTATCAGTTAGGAGGTTTCAGCTAACAATAACAGCAAACCCAATCCAACATAATAAAAAGAAAAAATGTATTGCCTCTTGTAATAAGAAGTCTAACGGTAGAACAGTTTTAACTGATTAATTCAGCAGCTCAACAATACAAAAAAACAACAAACAAACAAAAAAACCCATAGATTCTTCCCATCTGCCATATCTTAGTTTCTGTCCTCAGACCCGTCACTCCATGTTCACAAGGTGTCTACCAAAGCTCCAGATCTTGTACACTCACATAGCAAAGGCCATCAGGGGAAACAGAACCTGGCATCACTCCTGTCGCCGTTTAACTTTCCCAGAAGCACTGGGCAGACTTCCTTCACACCTCATTGGCCAGAATCATGTCACATGCCCACTCCTGAGCCAATCACTGGCAAGTGAAGTTAAATTACTACGATTGGTTTAAGTTAACCAGAATTTATCCCTGGGTCTGGGAAGGGGATCTCCTTTACCCTGAAAGACTTGTCCATCTGCTACTTGGACAAACTGAAGGTCTGTCACTAAGGAAGATATTAACACTTGGATAAGCCACAGAGACCATTATTTACTACTGTCTAGGGCAAGATATTACGGAAAAAAGAACTGGAAGAGACTTGACCCTTTTATACCATCCTCTGCAGATTTATAGTGATCTTCCTGAAGGATATTACAGACTGCCTATAACCTTTAAAGTGCCTAGTAATCCTCACTTTAAGGACATTATTTTTGTGGCTTTAAACTGTCTATAAAACCAAGAATTGACCCAAGTTCTCCTGGCTCTAAAAGGCTGTCTGGGCCAAATGGATGGTATCCGAGGGCTGGAAAGATCAGGTGGGTGAGTGGGGGAGTCCATGAACCTTAGACTTTAAGCCCAGATGACACAAACATGTGGTGGATGAGTGGGGTGTCATAAAGTCAAGAGGTAGAGGAGTCAGTTGGGGAGAGTTGAGGGATAGGCAGGAGAATTATAAATAAACAGCTGTTTTGGGCAACTTGAAATTATGGTTGAATCCAGCAAGGGGCACTGCATGGTGCCTCACACCTATAATCCCAGCGCTTTGGGAGGCTGAGGCAGCAGAGCTGCTTGAGGCCAGGAGTTTGAAGCTGCAGTGAGCTATGATCGTACCACTGCACTTCAGCCTGGGTGACAAAGCAAGACTCTGTCTCTTAAAAAAATGTCCATAGCTAGGTGTGGTGGCAGGCACCTGTAATCTCAGCTGTTCAGGAGGCTGAAACAGGAGAATCGCTTGAACCTGGGAGGTGGAGGTTGCAGTGAGCCAAGACTGTGCCACTGCACTCTAGCCTGGGCGACAGAGCGAGACTCTGTCTCAAAAATACAAAACAAAACAAAACAAAACAAAAAATGTTCAGGAGAGAATGTGTAGAGTTCTCAAAGTTTGATTTTCTCCTTTCTGCAGTTGTTTATTTTTAATCTACTAGCAACAGGAAGAGGATGCTTAGCAAAGGCAGGCTCAAAGGCTGAGCTGGTGACCTTACGTGGAGCCCCACCCATCTGCTCTGTATCTGCATTCATGAGCAGCTCCAGCTCCAAAGCCAGTGTACAAGTAACAAATCTCCACTGACTAGGGCCTGAAAGTTTCAGACCAACAGTCACTTTCCTTCCAAAATCTTTTTGCCTCAGGAGACCTTGGAAACCCAGCAATCACATGGACTTAGGAGATTTATTTAGAATGGCTGGGCTCTGTGCCCTGCACCCTAGTGGCCCACCTGGGGCCTGCTGAGTGGTTGCACCTGGGACCTTCCGGAGACAGAAGCAGTGCACGCGCGCACAGCCCGGCTGTGACTCCCCCTCTACCACTTCCTGGGTGGCAGGCCGAGCGGGGGAACACCACGGAGTTAGGCAGATGTCTTGGAGCGCAGGGAAAGCAAAAGAGGAAGTGGGGAATTTGCCTGACAGACCCCAGTGAGCAAAATTAGCATCAGCCACAGGCAGGAGGTTCTCCAGTTATTTTTCCTCTGCTCAAAATCTCAGTAACTTTGCACAGACAAGATACTTTGTGCTACCGCACCCAGTACATGAGAGAAAGCTGATGAAAATAATGGGGCTTTTATTCCTTCACTCAGCTCAACATTTATTGAAGGCTTGTCCTGTACAAACGCACTGTACTAGACACTGTGGGGATGGGGGAAACTTGGAGGTTTATAACAACGGTTGTCCTAAAGATCTAGTATCGAGGTGGGGCTTGGATAGAGAGGAGCTCATGCAGTAGTTAAGAGCCAGACTTCTGGGGAGGGCCGATTGGGTTGTTTACGCACTGTATGATCCTTAGCAGGTTATTTAATCCCTCCAAGCCTCAGTTTTCTTACCTGCAAAATGGGAATAATAAAAATACCTAATTTATAGGATTATTGCAATAGGAGTTTTTTTTTTGAGATGGAGTCTCACTCTGTCACCCAGGCTGGAGTGCAGTAGTGTAATCTTGGCTCACCGAAACCTCCATTTCCGGGGTTGAAGCAATTCTCCTGCCTCAGTCTCCCGAGTAGTTGGGATTACAGGTGCACACCACCATGCCTGGCTAATTTTTGTATTTTTAGTAGAGACAGGGTTTTGCCATGTTGGCCAGGCTGATCTCGAACTCTTGACCTCAAGTGATCCACCTGTCTCGGCCTCCCAAAGTGCTGGGATTACAGGTGTGAGCCACCGTGCCCAGATGGCAACAGGAGATATTGAAATGTTTAATACAGTGCCTGGTGCAGAATACTCCTCAACAAATGTCAGTTCCTGGTAGGTATTATCAAGGGAGTGGAAATGACTTTGTCATAGGAATCACCCTGAACCTGTTTGAATTTATTTTGAATCCTTTTTATTCTGAAGTATAAAACACACAGTAAAGTACAGAAAACCAAGGTACAGATAACATAAATGAAATATACCCATTCACCACTCAGGCAAAGAGACAGAATAGTAGCAGGACCCTAGAAGTCCCATTACTGTCCCTTTCCAATCAGGACGCCCTCCAACCCCAAGAAAGGTAACTGCCGTCCGTATATAGTATAGTAACACTTCCTTACTTCTCATAACTTTTACTACATAAGCATTCATCTCTAAAAACTATCATTTTTCTGCCTTAAAATTTATATGAATGCAATTACACAATATTCATTCTTTAGTATTTGACTTCTTTGGCTCAACACTGTAAGAATCGTCTGTGTTTTTATGTGTAGCCATAAATCAGTCATCCATGATTGCATCATAGTCCAGATGCCTCAATATATTTAATCAGTTTTACTATGATGCACACTTGGTTGTTTCTACTCTGTAGCTAGTATGAATAATGCTACTGAACATTAAGTATGTACCTAGAAATGGTATTGCTGAGTCATAATTTATGTATAGATTTGGCTTTCATAGAAAATGTCAAATCATTTCCCAAATGGGCTGTACCAATTTGTAATCTTACCAGCAATGTATTAGAAGCGAGTTGTTTCATATCCTTGACAACGCCCAGTATTTTCCATCTTTTACATTTTTGCCACGTTGGAGGATAAATGGTAGCATCTCGTTGTGAATTTAATTTGCATTCCCTAATTAGCAGTTCCATGGAGTACATTTCATATGCTTATTGGTCATTTATTTGCGTTTTTTTTGTGTGAGGTGCTTATTTCAGTCTCTTGCTCTTTCTTCTATTTAGCTGTCTTTTTCTTACTGATTTATAGGCCTTTTTTATATATTCTGGATATGACCTTTTGTTGGCTGTTTCACAAATATCTTCCTCTTAAGGCTTGCCTTTTCATTCTCTTCATAATGTCCTGATGAACAAAAATTCTCCGTTTTAAAGGAATACAATTTATCAGTCTTTTCCCTTAAGGGTAGCGTTTTTTGCATGCTGTTTAAGAAATAGTTCCTTACACTGAGGTCATGGAACTATTCTTCTATACTATATTCTAGAAGCTTTGGTGTTTACTCATTTAAATGATACTCCAGTTGAGATTGACTTTCAAGTATGGAGTAAGAGAGGGTCTAGTTTTCCTCTTTTTCCATGGGGATATCCAACTGAGCTGGCACCATTTTTTTTTTTAAAGGCCATTCTTTCCCCTCTGACCTGAAGCACAAACTTCATCATAAATCAACCAACCACATATGCATAGGTCAGTTTCTGAACTCTCTATTCTGTCCCATCCATCAATTCCATATCATTTCACTCTCTTAATTGTGGTAACTTTATAATGATTCTAGTAGAGCAAGTCTTCCCTTCTAGCTCTTTAAGAATGTCATAGCTATTCAATTCATTTTTAAAGTAAATTTCTTTTACCTTTGCTGCTTTTTAAAACATATAATTCTTTTTTATTTTGAAATGCTTTTAAACTTATGGAAAAGTTTCAAGAATAGTACAAACTTTTCTTCCTGAACCATTTGAGAGTGAATTGCCAAAATGATACCCCATCAGCCCTAAATACTCCCCAAAAGAGCAATCTCCTCTATAACAACCATACAATCCTCAAAATAAGCAAATAAATAACATTGCTATATTACTATCATCGAATCTACAGACACTGTTCACGTTCTGGCAATTGTCCCAGTGATGTCTTTGATAGCAAAAGGATCCAGTCCAGGGTCACGTAGAGTATTTCATTGTGTCTCTTTAGTTTTCTTCAATTTGGACCAGTTCTTTGAGAGTTTTTCCCTTGACTTTCATGATTTTGACACTTCAGAAGGTACAGGCCAGCTATTTTGTAGACTGGGCCTCCCTCGGGCGTGTCTGATGTTTTCCTTATGATTAGATTCACGCTAGTCCCCTTTCTTGAACTATCCTTTTGGTGGGATGGTCTCAGAAGCGCTGCTGCTGTGTTCTCACTGCATCCTATCACATTTTGATGTGGCCCATTCCTGGTCATGTTAATGTTGATCACTTGATTTTGGTGATGTCTCTTAGGTTTCTTCTTTGTAAGAATTTACTCTGTTTAGTTTTGTAGTTCGTAAGTTGGAAGGGAATTTAACATGTAAACATCCATCCTGTTTCTCAGAAGAGTAAGTACCCCCCTAGTTTTAACATCCAATTGATGTTTCTTGGCTGAATTATTACTATGGTGGTTGTCAAATAATAATTTCACAATTCTATCATTCCTTTAGCATTTATTAGTTTGCATTCTATACTAAGGGAACGCTTTCTACTTTCCCCAGTTATTTATTCATTATTTATTACATTAGCATGGACCCATGGTATCAGTTTGGACCCTTCCTTTGTCACTCAGTTGGGGTTAAATCTGCCCAAGTTGCGGCCAGTGACAGCCCCTTCAAGATGGCACTGCCCTTTTGGTACGTTCTCATCTTGTATTTTTTCCTACCTAGGGCTTAGCCATTTCTTCAAGAAGTCATTGTTCCTTCTAGTGAAGGATGGTGGTTAGATCGAAGATCTGGGCATATGGTGAGCTCACTGCTATTAGAATGCTGTTGCTCCCAGCTCCTCTCAATGACAGATCTAAGGAATATCTGAATGAATGTACATTCATACATACATATGTGCATAATATGAGTATGAATAGATACATATAAATATGCATGCATTCATATATGTATTTGTTTCAGTATCTATCTATCACCACAATTTCACTTCAATATCTCCAATTCCAAGCCCGCGCTACAGAGGTCATTTTAATTTCTCCCTTTCCATGTTTGTAACTTTCTTATCTGACAATAAGAAACCTGGCTCTCATTATCCTCAATGTTTATTATTAGATCAGTGTCCTCTGTATGTCATCACTCTTCCACTGCTACAGCCACCCTTCTTCCCCCAGACAACATAACCACCCTCCTCCCATCACTCAGGTTCTAGTCCTACCACGAACGGACACCCTTCTCTTCCTGCTCAGGCTCAGGCATCCCAGTCTTGGCCGCCACCACTCTCATCCCCTGTGTGGGGGCCCACCTTGCTTGGCTCTACCTAAGGGCTTTTGGACTGAGTTATTCAGGAAGGAAGAAAGGCAGTGAGAAAAGGAAGGCACTCAGTTACTTTTAATTATTGCTAGCAAACATTAACTTGGGATACGCCACATGGCTGATCAGAAAATGGAAACCATCAGAAGAGAATGACCTCATCCTCTCAGGACCATCCACCAGCCTGCCTGCATCTGTGCTCATAAACTGAACTTTCCTCCTATTTACAATGGATAAACTCTCCCTGCTCTGTTTAAGGCTAGATCCCAGCCTGTTAGCCTACTCAAGGACTTTCCCCTGAACTTATCCTCTTTTTCTGCTTTTTTCCTTATAAAATGGGCTCTATCTTCAATCTTAAAAAGAAATCTCCCTAGGAGCCCACATCTCTTCTACCTACTTCCCTCTCTACTCTCCCTTTAAGCAAAACTTCTTAAAAATGCTGCTGCTGACTGGGTGTGGTGACTCATGCCTGTAATCTCAGCACTTTGGGAGGCCGAGGCAGATGGATAACTTGAGGTCAGGAGTTCAAGACCAGCCTGTTTAACATGGTGAAACCATGTCTCTACTGAAAAATATGAAAATTAGTTGCGTGTGGTGGCGCATGCCTGTAGTCCCAGCTACTTGGGAGGCGGAGGCATGAGAATCACTGGAATGCAGGAGGCGGAGGTTGCAGTGAGCCAAGATTGTACTACTGCACTCCAGCTTGGGTGGCAGAGCAAGACACTGCCTTAAAAAAAAAAAAGTTTTGCTGCTTCTCACTGTCTTCATTTTCCAAACTCATTCTTTCTTCAATCCCATTCTGACCAGGCTTTCATTTTCCCCAGTCACCACCTGCTCATCAAGTGACTTTCATGTTGCCAAATTCACTGGCTAATTCTGCTGTCATCTTTCTCAACCCATCAGTAGCATTTAGTGCAGCTGGCCATTCCCCCTTTCTTGAAACGCTCCCTTCCCTTGGTCTCTATGTCTGCGTTGGTTTGTCTCTCACCTCAGTGGCCATTCTCTCACATTGCTCTTGGCCAGCTCCTCTCCCTCTTCCTGAGCTTCCCAGTGTTAGAGAGCTGGAGCTGTCCCAGCCCTCTCCTCTTTACAAACTCATCCCATAGGCAAGCACATCCAAGGCCAGTGCCAAGGCTCCATGCCGTCTTGACGAGGACCTGAAATCTTCTCTCTAGCCCCAGACATACATCCAAAGGCCTGCACAGCCATCTCTACTAGGGGTCATAAATTACATATTAAACTTAACATGATCAAAACGGAAGCTCTGCTTCCTGCCCACACCGCTCCCACTCTTGTAGATGTTAAGTGTCTCCATCTCAATACATGGCAGTACCATTCAGTAGTTGCTCAGGCAAATCTTGGGGTCCTTACATTTTATTCCTCTCTCCCTGATGTCCCACATCTAATGCAGTAGGCTGTCTTGTTGGGTCTATCTACGTCTACGTGTCTCCTAAATCCGACTTCTCACTTTTTCCACGCTATCACTCTAGTCCGGGTCACCACTTCCTGCTTGGATCGTTAATGTAATAGCCTCCTAATATTCGCCTCGCTTTTATACTTTGGATAGTTCTTTAGTTCTTTATACAGCAACCAGAGTGTTTTTTTTTTGTTTGGTTGGTTGGATATTTTGAGACTGAGTCTTGCTGTCACCCAGGCTGGAATGCAGTGGTGCCATCATACTTCACTACAGTCTGGACCTCCTGGGCTCAAGCAATCCTCCAGCCTCAGCCTCCCGAGTAGCTGGATTACAGGTGTGTGTCACTACATCTGGCTAATTTTTTTATTGAAAAAAATTTCTTTTAGAGATTGGGTCTCACTGTGTTGGCTGGCCTAACGATCTTCCCACCTTAGCCTCCCAAAGCACTACTACAGGCATGAGCCACTGCACCCAGCCTACAGTGGACTTTTGTAAATGTCAATCACATTGACAGCCTGGCAGAAAACCCTCCAATAGTTTTTCATTGCACTCAGAATAAAATTCAAATCAAAGACAAAAAGGTCCTGCCTGTTCCAGCTCTGATTTACCTCCGTCAACCCACATCCCAGAGCAATGGGCCTTTTTCACTCTGCTAGGGCCATGAAGACCTCCTTACTGCTCCCCTAACCCATGAAACTTCAAGCTTCTGCCCCAGGACCTTTGTGCTTACTGCTCTCCAAGCTGGAATGCACTTCGCTTGGATCTTTTTTCCCCTTTTTAAAGATGGTATCTCCCTATGTTGCCCCATCTGGATTGCGGTGGTTGTTCACAGGCATGATCATAGTGCACTGCAGCCTCGAACTCCCCAGCTCAAGCAATCCTCCCATCTCAGCCTCCTGGTAGCTGGGACTACAGGCACATGACACCATACCTGGCTTCTAGTTCTCTCACTACATTCAAGAATCTACTCAGATGTGACCACCTTATAGCTGTGTTTTCACCACCTAATCTAAAGTAGCACAGCACCCTCACAGACCTCTATTCCCCCTCCCTGAGCGCTCCATTCCTTTACCCATTCGTATCTCACATATCACTCATCACTACCAGACATCACATGGTTATGGTTTCTTCCCCCCAGCATGTACAACCTATGAGGTCTGGACCTTGTCTGTCCTGTTCACCACGATATCCCTGACACCTGCAACAGTACCCGGTGCACAGAGGCTATGCTGAATTCAGGCAATGATTCAGGCAATGCCAGTGTGACACGGTACTGTGGCTAAAAACCCCTTCTCAGGGGAACCAGATAAGGCAGGAGTGGTGAGCTAAGTGGTCCATGCTGAGCCATAGGCAATGAACAAGCTTCTCCTTTAATGAGGAGGAAGTTGAAAGTGGTTATAAAAACTCAGGACAATAAACTTCTGATGTTCCTGAGACATCATCACCTTAGTGGTGATTCATAACCCCTCTTCTGCTTCTAAAATATAACATCTAACTTCACTGATATATTCATTTCCCATAGAAGAAAAATACCTTCCGCCTTAGTCACTGATACGTCTAAGTTCTGTGTTAAGCACCTGAGGGTGAAGAGTGTGGGCTCTTTTATTTTGGGTTCACATTTAACATGCAGCTGCTGCAAAGGCATTTTAAGAACACGGAGGTGACTGAAAATAAACTCCTGCCAGCAGGTTACCCGACATCCTATTCACCCTCTGCTGAAGTGGAGTTCCCAGCCCCTGCTCCGCAGCCTGCCTTCCAAGCTTGAAATAAAACAACAATGCCACTTCAACTGGAGGCTGAATACTGTTTTCAATGACTTCCTGGTCATGCTTCTGAGACCAGGATGCGCATTACCTTAGGGAGATGCAAAGTCAAGCTAAAATGTGCAGGCTGGCATGGCTTTGCCAGTTTGATGCTGACTGAGAAACATGGCCTGTGGCTATGAAATGAAGAAAATGATTTTTCCCTCATCCCTTGGACTGCACAGGCAGCAGATAATAGGCAGTTGGCCCCAGTCATCTGGCCCTCGACCTCGACTTTATATATTTGCAAGGAGGGGCAGAGAGAGAGAGTGAGCAGAGGCTTTCAACCTGTGCTGTGGGCAGTGAGGAGGGCCCAGCAGTAGCTTGGCTGATGGGCAGACCTGACAGGGAAAAGGACTCTGCAGGAGGCTCCCCAAGTATGAGCCACTTGGACTCCAGCCCTGGCAGGCTGCTCTGTGCTGGGGCAAGTCTGGGAAGAAAGGCGCACAGCTAAGCGCCTGCAACTGACCACTGACCTCCAGCTTCCATGTTTGCATTTCAAAGCCATCAGAGAAATGTAATTTACTTTGAAGGCAAGGTTATATTCGAAGCAGACTGGCCTCTCAACAAAGGGACAATGGCCACTGCCTGCCTGATAAGCATCCTCCCAGGAGAGAGACTATCTGCCAGGGAGTGCAGGGCGGAGTGGTAGGTAAGTAAAGTTTTTCTGCATGGGAAAGCCTTTGAAGAGTCTAGAGGCCTCACCTAATCCAAATCACCACAAGAGTTTTGAAGTACTCTATCAAACTGAAGCAAAGCTCTTTGCCACAGAATTGACTTGGTTTGAGGAGTTGCAGGGACTGAAATTGTTTCAGTTTCCAACTTCCTTAACTGAAAAGCATCAATTTGATGACCATATTTTCTGAATACAAACATCTGGATTTAACATAGGCTTGTCCCCTGAAATACAAGGGGATATTATCACGATCTAGAGATGACCATAAATCTAGTAGGAAGGGTAGGAAAAGTGGAAGATACCTTTGATTTGGGGGATTTTTGCTTTCTCCCCATAAACTAAAGCAAATCAACTCTTCTTAGGGGCTCTGCCAGCAATATTGAGGCTAGAGGGACAAGAGGAGAGAGAGCACAACATGAAATAGAAAATTCCACCATCTCCATTCAAACATCAGCCTGGAGGTAGGAGAATGAATTAGGTGGTTGGTCGTTTTTCTCCCAAAGCCAGGATCCAATGACTCTGGGCTTAAGGTAATGGAATTGAAAGTTCCGGAGGCTGTCTGGTGCTTTGGCTAAAATTCCTAGCATAAGGAACCTTTTTGGGTGAGGAAGATGACTCTCATTCTGGGTACGGGAGAACAAATCTACTTTGTCTTTTGTTTACCAGTCCGATCCTCCATTGTGGATAAAGCAGTGCTATCCAGGAGCAGCAGAGCTCGTCCAGGGGAGATGGGCAGGGCCAACCTCCCAGTACCCAAGGAGGGCCTTGAAGTTTCCCATTTCACTGAGCTTGAAAAATCACCAACCACTCCAGTCTCCCTGGGTCATGCGCAGGCTGGGGATGACTGTAAAACAGATACAGCTCTGACTCACCTACAGTGGAATAACTAAAAGTGACTTTTCATATATGGTACAGTCAGAATGAGTACCTAAAGACCAGGTGCAGTGGCTCATGCCTGTAATCCCAGCACTTTGGGAGGCCAAGGCAGGCAGATCACTTGAGATCAGGAGTTCCAGACCAGCCTGTCCAACATGGTGAAACCCCATCTCTACTAAAAATATAAAAATTAGCCTGGCGTGGTGGCACATGTCTGTGGTCTCAGTTACTTGGGAGGCTGAGGCACGAGAATTGCTTGAACCCAGGAGGTGGAGGTTGCAGTGAGCCAAGACTCCAGCCTGGGTGGCAGAGCCAGATTCTGTCTCAAAAAAAAAAAAAGGAGAAAGAAAAGCCCCTAGAGAGTGAAAGGAGCTTCTGGGAATCACATCCAGTCCCCTCCAGGCACAGCCTTGATCACCATGAGCCAGCATTCTACTTTATGGTCAGTAAATGGGTCCTTCTCCCCCTCCTCTATTTCCTTTATGTTGCTTCAGTTATTGTTGGTACCTCAAAATCAAGTGGGTCAATGGAAGGAGAGTAAAAACTGAAATCTGCTCCATTCCACATGCTCTTAATGGCTGGGAGGAAGAAGCTAAAACAGATGCCTGGAAGACGGTTTTAAACTAAACCGTGGACTCCTGAGCCAGAACGTGAATTCTTCACTGGCCGGTGCAGGCCTCGGAGCACCCGCACCACGTCCCCTATTCTGGGGGTGGTTTGGACTGTGGGTGTCATCAGCACAAATGGGCTACGTGTCCTAAGATGACTTCCAAGATTAGATGCAGCCTGCCCACAGAGTACATCCCTCAGGGCACTGATGGAGAACAAAAATCGAATGGGGACCAAAGACTGTAGAAAAAGTACCATCAAGGGTACAGAGAAAGAAACACAAATATAGTTTTCATTTAGAGAATTTAATGGAATTTAATGGTAAATTCCACTTACCCAGTTTATAAGAACTGTAAGAATAAGAAATTACTAAATGAGAGGAAGTACTAAATACAGGACTAAAAGATTTAAGAGGATGGAGGAGAAAAGAAGGGAAGCATCAAAAAACACAAATCATAATGGAAAGGACCCAGTGCAGGCCACTGTACAGTGAGAGACCAGAGAGAGGTGACTTGTCCCCACTGACAAATGGAGCACAGCTGGGTCAAGGGCCCAGGACTCTGCACTCAGGAGGATGCACTGTGCACTCCGTTGTCACTGCTTCTCTGGAGGGAGGCCAGAGAGGCTGAGAAAA
The DNA here is from genome assembly GCF_009764315.1 of Trachypithecus francoisi. NCBI lineage: Eukaryota > Metazoa > Chordata > Mammalia > Primates > Cercopithecidae > Trachypithecus > Trachypithecus francoisi. The sequence continues at coordinate 26,166,879 of NW_022681469.1, read as the reverse complement.
GTGTAAACACACAGAGGAGGTTAGAGGAGGGGATGAAGATGGCAGAGAAGAGAGGAGGAAGCAGAGACTGAGAAAACTTGGGAGAGGAAGCCAGGAGGAGAGCAGTGAGATATGAATGAGTTATCAACTCATTCATTCACAACATTAGCCTTTCAAGAGGAGTAACTCTAAACAGACTATTTTCTAACTCACTTGGTTTGAAGCACAGCAAGTTACTGCTGCCTTTTCAATTGTTCAAATGCTAATTCTTTAAAAAAATTATTTCAAGATACATTATTGCATTATTAACCATAGTCAGCATGTTGTACAATAGATCTCTTGAACTATTCCTCCTAATTTAACTGAAATTTTATTGCTTTAATTCTTAAATCTCAAAAGGGTCGCCTCCTACAGCTCACTGAAATGTGGGTTTCTGGCAAAAGCAATTATACCTGCAGGCTGGAAGACAGCAAGTGAAGAACCACACATTGTCCATTTCTCAGCCCAAGAAGTCGAGGACACGTGACTACCTGGTCAGTTCTAAGCCAAATATTGCTAAAAACTGTTGTAGGGAGGAGTCTTGTGGGTTGACCAACTGGCCACAGGCGTCTGGCTTTTAGCAGTCTACATTTGCTACTAATCATGATTAGTCAATACTTTCCTAAACCAGTGCATGTTGACAAGTTTTCTGCAATGTTATTGACTTCTCAAAGAGGACTTCATGCTGATTCAACCCAGCTGTGTTCTATAAGTTCATCAAACATTTGTTTAGTGTGATAACCTCTGACCAGCTTTCAAGACACTTTATTCTTCTTGGCTTCATGAGCTAAGCTACTGTGGTTGAAGGTGTGTTCTACTTAAGTGAGAAACCGACTGACTGGAATGTACCACTCCACAGTTTCATATAAATCACAACATTCTTCCCAAGCAGTGGTCTGGAAAGCTACTGTGACCTGGTAGAACTGTGATGCCATCAGCGGGGAGCTCTCCATGGATGGAGAGAAAGGCATCATTTCATCCTTTTATTTCCCCAAAGCGCTGGCTTTTGTCTCGCACCTACCATGCTTATCAGAATGATAAATTAATAAGCAATGCTGGGAGGGACGGCCTGACGAACCAAACCCCCTTCCCCTGGATTTCGCCCACTTTAGACGCCTGACTCTACAGCGCTGCATTTGCCTGCCAGAGGCAAGACTGGCAGCCTGGGATGTGCCAAGCGCTTGGCTCTCAATTGCAAAACAAAACAGTATAGGAGGGAATTTGTGAGTTAGCTGATTTGCAAACACTACAGCAAGTCGCCATGTAAACATTTGTCTTGTGTCTCTCAGGTTTTTCCATTTCTCTCAGGCAGCTACCTGGATGCCACCCTGACAGCATCAAAACGTGCTGCTCTCAAGTTACCAGTGAATCCCTGTTCACACTGAAATAAACCCAGCTTCTTTCAGACCATTAAAAAAGAAACCTGAAAGCCCCCCACAAAACAAAACAAAAACCCAACCAAAAAACCTTCACGAAGCAGTCATCACAGAGCACATTAGTAATTATGGTAGGAGAGCCTCCAGTGTTGCTCACAATCAATGTTAGGCCAGCAGGTGTGTGCCCAAGTGTCCATGAACATGTCACTTGGAGGGAGCCATCGCCCAGGGAACCTGAATGAAAAAGGAGCTGCAGCTACACTCACATGGGTTGGCTGAGACTGTCCCATCACAAGTACATCCCGACTTTAAATAAAAGTTACTTGGGCATGTGAATACATTCTACAACCCCAACTCCAAATGCCAGTTTACTGAATCATCACACAAGCAAGCATTTACTGGGTCTGACCAAACGTACGTGGTGAGTAACCATTTGAACTCTTCACTGTAAGCCTAAAAGTTAGTTCTTCTGTTTGCCCCCTTTTCGCAGTTGAAGAAGTGTTGGGTGACTTGGCTGAATTCCACAGCAGAGCCAGAATCTGAACACAGATTAAGGATACAGATTCTGTCTTCTTTTGCTAAATTCACTTGCTTGGTAATAAAATAAAAATCCTACATGACAAAAGACACTTAAAGGATATCACAGAGCACTGGTATTCCTATGTCCCCAGAGAACCTTCCCATTTCGCTTTAGTGTGACTACTTATTTCCAACTCACTCAACTCCAGGGTTGAAGCACCAATCACGGTAAATAAAAAAAAAAAGGGAGAGTTATAATCAGGAAGTTTTGAAAAATTGGAAAGAGGAAAAAACAACTAATGGTTGAATTATTTTCTTTGAACGTTTTGTAGTATTGCAGGGTCAGAAGGTCCTAACCAAGGTTATCTAATCTAGTTCTTGCCCCAGGCAGGATGACTTAAGTCATCCCAAAGAAAGGAAGGTTCACACAATTTGTAAAGATCTTCCTGAATTCTACCTACCTGAGAGGCAAGTTATAAGCATCACTTGCCTGTCAGAGGCTCCACGAAATGCTCTGGAGCCTTTGAGAGGAAAGGTACAGCACAAATGCAAATTATTAACAATATAAATCAGCTCAGTTTCCGTAAGCATAGCCACCTAACCCAGCCGAAGGAATGCATGAGGAGCTACAATGCCAGTCTTCGTCAGAAAATATATTTATTATTGATAGTGAGTGAAGTAAAGATGTGAGTATTCACTATAGAGGTTGTATCAGCCAAGGCTGCCTTCATATTGATAAAAATACCGTATCTCACTTGTAATCATAAACATTATTCCAGTAGAAGAGGTACATTTTCTCTCCTTTTTGTCTTCTTGCCTGTATAATCACCATAATAAGTTAAAATGAAACAGCTCTTATATAATCAAAGGAGAAAAGAAAGAGAGAGAAACCCAACATGCCACAGCCTCGACAACTCCACCCAGCACTGCGGCCTCCACATCTGTTTTCTGGCTCTCTCCAACCAGCACTGCTGCCCCCAGATCCATGTTTTCTGGCCCTCTCCTCACCCCACTCCAATTAATTTAGCCCCCCACCCCATCCTACTTTGTTAGGGTGGAGGTTCACCACATGATGGGGCTTGCTCAGAAGAGAAACATTTTATGGTCAGTGGAAGTTGAATAGAAAGTACCAAATGGTGGAGAGGGCTGTCCTTCTCTTTTAATCATCATAAGAGGGTTTACTAATACTGAAGTGCGTCCTTTAATGACTGATTCCTGATCAAGGTTTTGGCCCTTCAAACTGCTGCTGTTCAAAATGTGAAATGATTCTGCTGAATCCATTCTTGGTGTCTCTCTTTAGTGGTCTTCTCATTAGTGGTCTTCTCTTCAAATGGGTTATTTTCTTACTAGGAAAAAAAATGTTCCACCTCTGGAATTAACGTTGATGGTGTTTTGCTCGTTCTGAAAGTTTTTATCCTCCCTTCTCAAGCATGCTCTGAAAGACAAACAGAAAGCGTAAGTTTTACCACCAGGAGCGGGCAAAAAATAAATGGCACTAACTATTTAGTATGATTTTTTCAAATTTCAATAGATATTGTTTTTCAAATATCTAACTTTAAAAACACAGAAAACAAGACATATGCTTCCTGTTCTCAAAATATTGCTCCTTTAATCAACACCATCGTTTTATCATGTATGATCTTTAAATGACCCTTCTCACCACCATATGGGTTGAAAACCCCAACAAGGCTGGGCACGGTAGATTACGCATGTGATCCCAGCACTTTGGGAGGCCAAGTAGGGGGGCAGATCACTTGAGCCCAGGAGCTTGAAATCAGCCTGGGCAACACAGTGAAACTCTATCTCTACCAAAAACAAAAACATTAGCTGGGCATGGTGGTGGGTGCCTGTAGTCTGTTACTCGAGAGGCTGAGGTGGGAGGATCCCTTGAGCCTGGGAGGCAGAGGGTGCAATGAGCCATGATCATGCCACTGCACTCCAACCTGGGCAACAGAGTAAGACTCTGTTTCTAATAGAAAGCAAAAGTGCTCCTGGTAGGGGCATTTGGAAATGTTGGGAGCATAGCTGACGGATGCAGTGATTGGGGGAAAGCTATGGCCAAGGCAGTGCGGGGATCAAACCCCAACTCCAAAGGCTCTGAGAGAGAATCTCTTCATTAGACAAACACAAGATTCCTTCCCAGAGAGGGAGAACACAGATGTTCATGTGCTCATGAGGCTAGACAGAGCTACACAGATTAGTACCTATTCCCAGATTGCAGAAATGGACCCTGCATTCTATTTAGTTATTTATTTGGGGGAATTTGGGGGATGCGGATGTAGACAGGAAGAATTCTTAACTCTCAGATGAAAACTCTATACTCAGCTGAAATGGGGGTATACTGCCTCCATTTTTAGAGGTCTTTAAGAAGAAAAAAGTGTTACTTTCCCCTCTAGTTTTGCAACCACCCAGAGAGGCAAGGTGAGGCCGAGGTTGCCTCCAGTTCATTCATTCCCACCTGCCTCCCGCCAGCACTCACCCTTCCAGCCATCCACACACCTAGCTCTCCACTGAGCTCCTACCAGGTACCACTGCACTCAGTTCAGTGCACTGGGGAAACCACTACACACACCGGTGGAACATTCAGCAATAATAAAAGGTAATAATTTGCTAACTTTTATTTATTTGCTAACTACATGCTAAAATTTATTTTACTGTATAAACAGCATAACATTTAATAGGAACAAAATAGTATCTCGTAGAAAGTAAGTTTTTCCTTCCTTGTTTCCCAGTTTCTGTGTCCCCTCCCAGAGACGGTCACAGTTCACAAGAGGAATGGTTCTGCCTGGAACAGAGGGCACGCCTGTAGCTGGAGCAAGCAGGGAAGGCTTCTCCAAAGACCTTCCACCATGGAGAGAATCCAGGGGGAGGACTGGCGTGGGACTGGGAGGAATGAGGGGAGAAAGCAGTGGCCAGGATTCAGGGAGACAACAAGTCCAGCACACACGGACTCCTGAGGGGTGAGGCCTAGCTGGAAGAAAGAGTACATGTGCAGGACTGACCAAGAGAAAGGGTGTAAAGGGCCCAGGACGGACGCCAGGCTGAGACATATCCTGCTAGCCACAGAAAACCCTGAGGAATGCTTTTACATAGGAGAATGGCATTTAGGAATGTTAACCTGACATCCTCGGCATGATGGATCCAACAGAGGGGAGTCTGCAGGGAGGAAGGCCAAGGAGGAGGCAGATTAGAAACTAGACAAGGGCGGAAACAAGAGCTAGAGCCACATGGGAAGAAAAAGGGAAATGGTGACACCCAAAGTATGGGAGGCTCCTCGGTGACAAGGACAGTGATGGGGTCACCAAGAGAAACAGGGAAGCCAGTGGGATCCTGAGAAGGAGGAGGATGACTTAAATTTTAGGTTTGTCAGACAATTTTGGGTGAGACATCCAAAATGGCAATGTCTAAAAGGAAGTTGCAGGCCTTCTGAGGTCAAAGGTCTCTAGACACAACAATTTAGGGTCAAAAATTTAAAAATGATTGAAATTCAGGGGACAGAATAGAAAGAGTAGAAGTCAAACAAGACGGTGTATTGGGCTACAGGAGCAAAGGCTGGATAGATTATCCTAAAGTGTCCATCATTATAGGTTTCTAAGAAGCCTATGTCCATAGGGCACAAAATAAGATACAAAGGCAGGCAGACTTAGACGTAACACACAGGGTGGTCAGAGAAACAATGACTAGGTCACACAGAAAGTAAATTTAAGAAGCTAGATGCATTTAGAGAAAATAGGAAAAACCAAGTAGGTGCAGTGGAAGATTCTGCTCAGCAGAGTTGTCCTGTAAGAACTCACACTGGAATATGAGGCACGAGCCCCATGTTCGTTGGGAAAATAACACACTGAGCAGCCACCATGTAAGAGACACCACCTGGCAGGGTCACAGCATCACAGCATCTCAGCTATGCTCGCCTGCTTGTGAACTGATCTGTGTGAGTCTCTCCAAGTACATGGATGGTAAGTTCTCTGAATTCCAGGTATATAGACAACCTCACTACATCATGCTTTCTTTTTTTTTTTTGAGACGGAGTCTCGCTCTGTCGCCCAAGCTGGAGTGCAGTGGCCGGATCTCAGCTCACTGCAAGCTCCGCCTCCTGGGTTCACGCCATTCTCGTGCCTCAGCCTCCCGAGTAGCTGGGACTACAGGCGCCCGCCACCTCGCCCGGCTAGTTTTTTGTACTTTTTAGTAGAGACGGGGTTTCACTGTGTTAGCCAGGATGGTCTCGATCTCCTGACCTTGTGATCTGCCCGCCTCGGCCTCCCAAAGTGCTGGGATTACAGGCTTGAGCCACCGCGCCCGGCCCCATGCTTTCTTAAATACAAAATGGAAGCCAGTATAAAGCGGATCTATAGTGAGCCTATCTAAAGGAATTCAGTTACTGGAGAGAGTGATCTCTTTATAAATGATGGCACTGGGCCATTTGCATTTGGGGGGTTATAGGTTCACTGCTTTCTTCAACACACTGATGGGAGCTTGGACCTGTCATCTGCCTGGTCAAGATTACACAGCTGTGCCCCTCTCTACAATTTTGGGCTTAGGGTTACAAGGATAACCACATGACAATGCACCTCTTTTCAAATATTGCAAAATAATCTGCAGCTGCCACAACTTAATGAAGCAATAGTTAAGAGTGTTATCGCAAGTCTAGAGATTGTTTTTACTATTCTCCCTGCAACCTCAACCAAATATAGATGGGTAATTTTTCAACCAAATCATATCATGCTAAGAATGTTAGGCTATCTTTCAGAAAGAGGGACAAGATGGGACCTGGCTGGTCTGAGGATGAGCAGGCCAGTCTCACATAAAGACACTAAATAACATTTTAATAACCCCTTTAACCACATTCACAAAATACCCTGTTACATGTATTAAAATTCTAATCCTCAAAGACAGCACAGTGGTTCAGTTCAGCTGATTTGTGGTGACTCTTTGAAGACATGTGGGACCACCACAGAAAAGCACCAGGGCTGATCTATAAACATTTTGTCAAACTGCATTCACTTGCTACCAAAGGGTGGCAGAGGTGGTACAAAACCACCTCAATTCTATCTGAGAAATTAACAAACACAATGGCAGGCTGGATTTTTTAAAAAGATGAATTCATCTGTCAAACATTCTGGGTTATTATTATATTCCAGTTATGCAACAAAACCTCCTCCAACCCAGACCCCAGGGCTTTTGGCTGGAGGGATCCGAAGGTCTGGTGGGGTCTGTGTTATTCAGCTTTCACCTTATAGGTTCTTCTACTTTCTCTATTGGTTCTGTAAGTAGCTGCTGTTGGGCTGAATTTCAACGCTGCATAAATTTAACACTGCATAAATTAACATAGGAAATTCCCTAAAGAATGAGGGAGAAGCTTTGCAAGTTATAAAAAATTGCTTCCTTCATTTAAGGAACTGCTAACACTTAATCTTAATGTGGGGAAAGAGATTCCTTGCTTTTGCTCATCATTCACGTATTTGGGCCTGCAGAAACTCCTTTTATAAACAGCTGGGTAAATCACCAAAAGAAGAGAGTGGTTCAGGCATGAACACTGCTCTTTTCCCACGTCTTTTTCTCATTCAAGCCACTGAGGAACAACTGGAGCTCACAAATAAGAACAGTGCCCTTGGAGACCTGAGATTGCATGTCATTTCCGCTTATTAAAACCTTCCTAACCATCCTAACCACTTGCCTCAAATATTTTTGTTACGCAGTAATCTCATCAACTGATTTTTGAATCATGGCTTTCTTGGAGGGGTTGACTATCATAGCAGCATGCCAGCTACTGGCGGTGTTGATAATTTAAGGGAAATGATGGCAACCCTGGGTTGCTAACCAATCATCACGAAGAGAAAAGTGGTTTGTTTTTTAAGATACCACTCAGGGTGCTTGTCTCTGGATGAGCTTACCCAGCGCCTCACCAAGACTTCAGGCCTCATAAAGCTGGGTAGAGAAGCAGGAAGGTTTACCTAACCAAGGAAAAATGAAACTGGAGATGTGTCCTGGCGCAGACCTGGTCTCAAGATACGAGTTTCACTAAGGAGGGTCAGGAAAAGTGGGGAGTGGGAGACACTGGAGCTTTGAAGGAAAAAGACAGAATGAGAAGACTGTGCATGAGACAGGAAGGAAAAGTCATCTATAAATTGAATTTATGGGAAGCAAAAAGCGAGTTTTGCTTGTGCACCAAGTACTGTTCTTCACTACCTGGAAATCTGATTAGTTCACTTATTTTGTTTTCAATATGTGTCTGTTCCCTGCAGCAAGAGCTGTTTGTTCTTTGTTCCCCCTGCTTTGGAGGAAATACAAGTTAACTTTTTTCTGCCTGGATCTTGCTTTATATCTTCTATGACAAATGCTCTGTATAATATTCAAATTAAGTTACAAGTAATTAACTGTTTATACAGCTAGCTGCAATAACAGACAAAACACTAACGTACTGCAGTTCTAACTCTTGAAGGACGAACACGAGAAAAGAAATACCTATTAAGAGAAATGAAAATCTATTACCATGGTTGTATTTCTTCTATTAAACTCAGATTTAAAAAAAGAGAAAATGTCACAAAGCAACGATTACTCTCAGAAAGTGGTTTAGAAAAGGATTCCTATGATGGAACAGGCTGGGGTAAGAAATTTAAAGTTTGGAATTTTGTTTGCTTTGATCTGACTATAAATTCAAAGGGCTGCCCTACCAAAAGATGGGAAATCTATTATGAAATACTCACGCGTCAGTCACCCTGTGTACCAGCATCCCAGCTGGGCAATTAATAAATGTCATCAGGTGATGATGATAAAGCAGCTTTCGAACACAATAAAAACATGCTCCTGGAGGGCTTCCCAGAAAGTTAACCTTCTTGATTATCTTCGTGCTCTCTGAAAGTGGCCACTGTGTACATTGGGGGGACCCAGGCAGGGTGACTGGGAGCAGCAGAACCAAGGGAGGGTCTGGTCATAGCTGTGAGCTGGTCAGGGGACTGGGGTCACCTACCATTTCAATGGAAGCAAGAGAAGAGGGGAAGAAGATCTCTTTTCAAGGCTTCCATCCTCTTCCCATGTCATCTTCCAATGTGCTCCTAAGGCTAAAGATTCATTCCTAGGTTGGTCTGATGAGACCTCTGCCAGGTAGCTTTGACCTGTAGGGAGTCACAGCTCCCCATCTCCCAAAAGATGGAAAACAAGGTCTTGGCAGGACCTCTGAGAGGTCAAAGACCTTCAGTGCAATTCGGGCCAATGGCTCTAAGAGCAATCGTTTTCAAACTTTGGGTACAGAGTCTTCTGGGAAATTTGGTCAGAGTTCAGATGCCCAGGCCTCACCCCAGACCTTCTGAATCAGAATCGCCAGGGATGGGGATTGGGTGGGTACATTTTAAAAAACGCCTCAGGGGATTCTGATGCTCACCCACATGTGAGATCTGACACGACAGGAAAAATACCCTGGTTTTGAATTTAAGAGTGGGTTGTTTGGTCTGGGTTCTGCCCTTCTATAGATCATTTAAATTCTCTGGAAGCTACTTTTTGCACATGAAAAAATGAGGCTGGGTTACATGATCTCTAGGCTCCTTTTAGCTCCAACAGCCTATAAGTCTATTAAATCATTTGCATCTAATGGAGAGTTCATCTGAAAACGATAACATACAGCTTGCTCTGGCAATAGGTTTTTCTTTCAAGAACCTTGATTTTTAAGCAAAAGCTACTACTATGTTTTCAGGACCCCTTCATACTCAAAATATGTCACAGACTTAGGAGCATTGAATCCTGGTCTAATATAAATACAGTTCACAGGGGAGATGAAATGCATTGTCCTTCAGAAGGCGGACAGAAATTGTGCCAGGGCAAATTCCTCCGTATGCACTGATCTTGAGGCTTTGACTTAGGAAGCCAACCAAATACTGGAGATGTCAATGATATTTTAGAAACGAGACAACGGGGTCCACTAGCCTTAAGTTGGAGAGCTGTCATATTAGGATCTAGCTCATTTACTGGGTCCTGACCCCGTATTCCTCACTGCGGCCAGGTTCCTTTCTGATCTCTCCAAAGAGATCAGCAGGAAGCACGTAGGTCTGAGGTGGGGTAGTCTCATTTATAAGACGTCCTTATTGTGAGCTGAGCTACCTGTTTGCATGGCTACTGCCCCACTGCCTGCTTACTGACTGAACTTCTGCTATGGTCTGGGGGACCCCTGATAGACTCATCATCTAACTTCAGGTCCCACACTGACCTCTGTCCCTTGGGCATCTCCTGGGGTTGGTCCTTGCTTCTGGTCCTAGTTTGCCCTTGGTTGACAGGCTCCAGGTTCCTGGCTTCCTGCTCTGTTTTCAGAATCCCTCACTTCCCATGGTACTTCACAGGATGAAAGGCATCACAATCCAGGGGAGGCTTACGACTGGCTGGAGGGAGCCTGCATTTTCTAATGGCCTTTATTAGCCGGCAGGCTACATTCTGCCAGCTAGCGCAGAGACAGCTGTTTTTCACTTCACTGACTTTGGAGAAACTGTGAAACTGTTTCTATTCCCTCCCAGTTCTTTCTGCCACCTTGGCTTCCCCAGGGCTGTCAGGAATGTGAACCTCAAAGAAAGATGTAGCAGTGGGAGGCCAGGCGGCAGCAGACCCATCAGAAATGCAAGCGTTCTTCCCAAGTGAATGTTAAAGATGGACAGCAAAATTTAAGAGGCGAAGGCACAAATACTGGAGGTCTCAAAAGGAGACGTGTTGCTTGTACCACATGAGCCATGTCTCTTCATCTGAGTGCGCCTATGAACAGGCATGCTTATGCACACCACCTTTTGCTCTCTATACATGAAGGTAGAATCAGACCTAGAATAACAGAGCTAGATGGCCCTCATGAATCACCTGGTTCAAACCTTCAATTTATCAAAGCAACTGAAGTTCAAGTCACCACAATTAGATTAGGATGGCAGCAACAGCATTTCCTATAAACCCCACCCTCCCAGTGAACACAGAATGTGCCATAAGGGTCCAGTCAGCTTCTGCACTTTTCTGTCAATAGCAGCAGGGCTGGGAAAAAGCTGAAATGCTTAGACTAGCGACTCCCAATGTAGTCCAATTCTGCAAGTAAATAGCAGAGAAGTGGTATGTCCCAGGGAATGGTCCCAGAGGTAATGCAGGTCTTACAGCAAACCTTTCGACACCCTTCCCCTTTTTCAAAAAACACAAGTTGGGCACATTTTGGTCTACCCGTGAGCAAATACGATTGGCTTCTCATTCCCACTCCTTTCCATTTCTCCTGTAAGGTAGGTGTAGTAAGATAGAATGGGAACCTGGCATCAAAGGTAAGAAGAGGTAATCCAATCTTGCCGAGCTTGAGAAAGTTATGAGGCTAAGCAGATATGAGAGCTAAAAGACACAGAAGTATGTATCAATCGATGTGCTCCTTCATTTGTAAATGCTGTATCTCATATAGCCAGCCAGCCGGTAGCTTTTAAGTCTTAGAAGTAATAATTAGAGCTATTTAATATCTCTTTACACTCAGGAAGAGCACATAACTTAATACACAAGAAATAATAGTCTAAATGTCTCATGTCAACCCATGAGAAATTGTTGAAGAACAGCTGAAGAAACACTGATGTGAGTGAGTGGATAAATAAGCAGAGAGGAAGAGTAAGGCTAAGGAATATCTGGAAATTTTCCCATCAGTAAAACCTATTAGTCTCTAGAACAATGCCCCAGGGAACCCGTGAAAGGCCAATCTTATGAGTTATTTACAAGTAGAGTGGACTTAGCCATTGGAATTATTCCATGGGGAAAACCCTTGCACTGTCTAAGATATGGGCAACACAGCCTAATGGCTTGTTGTCATGTGCAGTATTTTCCATGTTTAGCATGTCCAGCTTGTTGTCTGGATTTAACAGGAAATATAACAAGGAAATATAAGAAGTTGGCCTATGAGGAACTGCTAAAACAAGGCAGTAGGGACCATGTATCTTGCTGGAGTCTCTTCAAACAACAGGGGCACAGCTGGGGTCACGAGGTTAGACTAAATTCACAAGGAGCAAAAGGACAACCTGGTATTGGAGGGAAAGTAACTGCTTGTGAAACACTGACAGAAGCTCCTTCTGGCCACTGTGGCATGATCTTAAAATGGGCCAGTACCAAGTTGCCCCTTTCATCACGGGCTTCATCAACCCACTCCCCACGTGTGACCTTCAGACTCTGTCCCCCGCTTGTTAGATCTTCCATGTTCTGTGTCCTCCCTTTATTGCTTCCGCTCTTACTTTCCCTCACTGACTTATTTCTGTATTAGTGGATGATGGATGGATACCCACTCAAAAACCAAACACCACTTACGTATTTTGAAATGTTTTGTTTTTATGGCAAGGTACATCTTGGTCTAGCTGTAATTTACTATTGTGACTTCCCTGAGTTTCAATGCTCTCAACTGGAAAATGGTGAAAATAAAACCATCTCTATTTACATCTCAGGTTGTCATAAGAAAACAAGTAAAAGAACGGATGTGAAATGACCCTGCACTCCTAACTACTGCAGAAATGTAAGGCAGTGCAGCTTCTTGGTTCTTGTCCATTTCAATGTTGCCCATCTTATGAAAAAAGGTTTGACGGCTTCTATCTTTTTAATACTAACTTGTATTATACACCTCCTAATAACTGAATACAAGAGCCATGACAACAATAGATACTCCAAACATACTAGCTGAAAATAATAGACTGGAGAGTGAGGGGGGAAAAAGAGGGTCTCTTTTGAAACCATTAATAATAATGTGATGCTTTTGGCTGACCTGTTCAGTAAATTTCCGCACAATAATGCAACTGAGGAAAGAAGGGGAAAAATAAGATTTACTGAATACTTTATATAAAGGTAATCCTCACAACATTACCCCAATTTACAGATGAGAAAACTCAAGCCCCAAGGTCACAGAGCTAGTAAAAGGACAGGGTACAAACTCAGGTCTGCCAGATTCAAACTCGCTATCGCGCCATGTGGCGTATTTGATTTTGTCATAAGTTAACTTTGCTTTATCCTATAAATATATACCATTGATGTCACAGGACTATGTGTAGATAATCCAACACAACCCAGACAGGCAGGATGGGGTCAGCACTCCCAATGCCCCTGCAGCTGTCACTGTGGTAATGTTACAAATCACATGGTACAAACAGGCACGTATGTTAGAGACTAGCATTGAAACATACATTTTGTCACAGCCACACTTTTCCACTGGCCACCACCTCAATAAGGCACTATTATCAAGTTAGAAAAATCCATGAATCAACCTACAAGTCCCAAGTCCTTCAGTTTGTATTCATATCGAAGGCTGGGGTTTATCAAGAGCATATCAGAAGCTGTTTTTGACAAATAAAATGTACTAACTTAACATGAGCAACATTACCTCTACCAAAGACCTTTAAAGAAAAGGATTCCTGGCATGCTACTAAGAGTTATGCTACAAGCAAGAAACAGAAAAAAGTTGCCAGCCACTAGGTTTTTAAGGGCAACACAGGCTTTTAATAAATATTGATTATACTTTTTTCCACCAATGTTACGGTTATTTTCCAGCTATCCAGACAATACTAACCCTCCCATCGGATATTTGTAGAGTATAAAAATTTTACACCAAGTGGTATTATTATAACTATAGCAAATTAGACTGAAGAAAGGCATGCTGTGTAACTCAAACACTAGATTTACTTGGGTTAGAAGGTCAAATCTATGGAGTTTGTCAGCAGAAGGAATCAAGGTTTCCAACAATTTCCGCCTCTCAGAACAACCTATATCCAACTGTTAAATTGGTTAAATGATAGGCAATTATGTGACCTGCCAGAATTGATAATTTGCTTCAGCGTTTATCATTAGCTTTCTAAAGTACATAAATTAGAGAAAATGCACGTCCTGTGAACATCGTATTATTCTGATATGAAGGGTCAAGAGAAGAATATGGCTATGGTCTATAAAAGCAGTGGAAATTCTTTTTTAAATGCTATCTCTGGTTTCCCTTTCCCTGTCCAATTAAGTGGACTCTGTCAAACTGGTGGAAGGGTTGGACAGTGACTGAACGGTGGAGATTTTTTTTTTTAACCTGGCCCTCTGCCTGACTACCTGCTGCTTATGGGCCCAAAGGTGCCAGCTCTTAATCTGTATCCTCTTCACTGGCTCTAAATATTGGCCTCAAAGTATGAGGAATGACCTTGAGAACATTATTATTAGAAGACAAAAGTTCAGGGCAAGTGGTGAAAAGTATAATCTTAGTAGAATCCTTTTTTTCTGCAAGTAAATGAGTTGAACGCAAGGAAGATATGGGCTCTTTGACAATGATCGGACAGAAGTTATGCCCTAATCAACTCATTACAGTAATTCTTGATGATGATGACTAGGGCTTAGAAAGCCTTTTCACACACAGCGGCCCACTTAGTCCTTACCACTGCTCCAGGTCATCCAGTTTTCGATTTGCCCAGTGCCCCCAGTGGCCTGGCTGGCACACCTACCTGTTTGGCATGATTGACACAGTGCATATACTGGGTGGCCAGAGAGGAGCATTTGAGGGTCTGGTGGGTGTTCTCACGGTAACACTGAAGAATTTTGGCTTGCAGATCAGCACAGACTGGATGAGACTCATATCGCCTGAAAACAAACACAGGGACCGCTGAGACCAATGGTCTTCATTCAGAATAACAATCAAGGTTAAAGAACACATAAAACGTACAGTAAGACGCAGAGGTTGCAAATGTAGAAAAAAGTTTAAGAGAAAGAATTTTCCTTAAACTTTAAAGATAGCTAAATTTTTCCCATGATAAAAATAACAAAGGGTAAATAAATTATAAGAAATGAGTTCCATTAACTGACACAGCTGTGAGTTAGTCTGGACAATATAACCGTCCCTTCCAAACCGAAACCGTATCAAACATGCCAGAAACTTGGAAGCCCTAAGTTCTCTCTTCCATTCCCATATCCACTTGGCCACAAAGCTGGGGATCCCTGCAGCCTGGTCCTCTTGCTCCACATCACTGTCGTTCCGTTGCTTCCAAGTGAGACGCATCCTGGACTCAATAAATGACCTCCCAGCTGGTCTCTCAGCTTTGATACCCTCTTCACCTGCCCGTACACACCTTCCAGAGGGTTCTTTCCAATAGAAAATCGAAGACAGTCTCTTTCCCCAGCACTTTCTACACAAAATACAAGGCCAGCTGGCTAGTCCTTCCTGAGCAGGTTCCTGCCTACCCTGTTGCCTTCACCCCCCCCACCCTGCACACAGCTGAAGCCTGGACAAACCCAGTTCAGGGTATGGTTCTCACACTTCTCTTCAGGTCTAAGCTCACGCTGCTCTTGCTTCTGGAAATGCTCTACACCCAAACTCCCACCTATGCCTATATATCTGGAGAAAACCCACTCATCCTTTGATACTTCACTCAAGTGTCAGGTTCATTAGCTCTCCACCCCCCCAACCCCAGTACAGTCTATCATTCCCTTTATGGTGACCCCATTGGTTCTGTATTCACTTTTCTTGCCATGCACGTGGCAGTGACTACACCATACAACTGAATACAATTTAGCAACCTACATTTACTAGAATGCAAATTCCAAGGGCTGTGACTTATTTTGTCACCTCAGCTATTAGACATGGGAACCCCTACAGAAGTCATGTAACACATTTACTCAGTGAATACAAATGGGTACAAAGAAAACATTTTAAAGTCCCTTGGGTTAAAATTTTGCTACTTATACTTACAAATCTCAGATTTTAGTCAGATTGCTTCTGTGAATATCTGAGACCAAATGTAAATGTTTCCAAAAAGCTTATAATATACGCTTGAAAAATGATAATAAACCAAATGAGTTATATGAATGAAGGTAAAATATTCTTATTAACATGGCAGGGAAGTTTGGACTGTAAGGACTAAATACATACAGAGAAAAAAAACACAGTATTACTACTTTTAATCTAGAAATTCATGTTTTTTCAAATTAGTTTTAATACAAGAAGCTTCCAGTCTTATCACTTCTATTTTTGAAATTTAAATTTGTCATTTCCATAGTAATCTTAAAATCACATTCTTTTAAACTTAATGGGTTCTAAAAAAAACCCCTAGAGAACACAGGGGGAATATTTCTCATCAATAAAGAAACCCCTGGGTGACGATTTGTCTCCTCAGTCCTTTTATCCAGTACACTAAGCTAATATCTATTTTGCTAGAATAGAAACGCAAAGCATGTTGGCAGTTCCCTGACTTCCTACTACCCTCTAAAGAACACAGACATACAGAGAAAAAAAAAAAAGTTTCAACAATTTTTCTTTAACATCACTTTTACTTTTTCATTCATTACGTTACTGCTTTGTCAAATACCTAAGAACAGAATTTAAATAGAATCCCCGGAGTTTCCATGCTTTAAGATTTCAAACTTCAGATGTCTATGAATTTTTCTGGACACAGATTTCCCTAATCCTTTACCATGAACATCAGGATTTAAAAGGAATCAGTCGTGCTTCAAAGAGTATAGGCACAGATACCACTAAGTGACTAATTATAGCAAGACCTGCATCTAGATAAATATCGAATAAAATATGATTAAGCATCAGATCAGCTGAACCTAGCAAATACATGACTAATGACTAATAGCTCACAGGAAAGCGGAATTACATTGTATCCTAGTGTTGACAACTGATACGTGTCTCAGATTTAAAAGCAGGGGGAAGGAGGTGAGGAGGGAAGGCTAGAACAACCCTGACCAGATATGTAGCCCTTCCTCATTAACATACAGGAAAAGACTGTAAAAATGAGCAGCCACACTGCGCATCATAAAGAAGACAGCATATTTTTTCCTTTAAAAAGACTACTCACAATGGGATAATTCACCTAATGTTATGGACTCCTCAGAAAGAGGTAGTTTAAGTTGTAGATAAGCATGTATCCTGAGTTGAGCTATTAGTCATGCAAGTTAAAGTCCATGAGTTATTTATGATTTGAAATGTGTCAAAATATACTTTTATCACCACAAATCAATACTACTCACTTCCAGGGCTCTTGATTTCCTGTCTGGTGGTCTGTTCTGTATATATATATATATATATATATATATATATATATATGTGTGTGTGTGTGTGTGTGTGTGTGTGTGTGCGCGCGCGTAGTCATCCTCTGATATTCTTTTTGTACACATTTCAATCTGTATTAATGATTCGATGGTAGAAAGAGGGGAAGAGGAATGGAAATCAGCATAATTGTCCTCCAGCTCCTGGAGTGAACACTGGGACATTTTCTTGGATTAATCTGTAAGGGTAAAGGTTTGCCTCTGTATTGATCTGTAAAGCTTGTTATACTGTCCTAATGCACTGTTTTCACTTTGGGAAAATGCTAAATGAGATTGCTGTCTAACATTAGAAGGCCATAAAACACAAGCCATGGCACCTTCCATTCAGGACAAAGGTTTCAAAAACATTTCCAATATGCATTATGGTAAACCCTCCATATAATCATAGAGTCAGCAATTGACTTTTATTGACTGCTTTCATTCCTGCTGATGGAAAAAGCCCCTATTAGGCAAAAATAATGAAAGGCAGACTTTCAAGATACCTAGGAAGGAAAATTCAATCTTAGCAGCAAAGGATGATTAGACAAGTTAATTTCTTTGTATGTAAGGAAGAGGCAAATAAATGGTGAATGACAATGTTAAGGATAAAATACAGATACGGAAAACTTAAAACACTAATAAAGAAGTAGGAAGATGTAATAGTTACTCAAAAACATGTTTAGCAAGAAGAAATCGGTGGAACAGAGTCAACCTTCGAAAATACACATTTAACAAAAACAAGAAAAAAAAATTCAGTTTTGTGGTCACTTGAAATTACTGGGAACCTTTCATGGATCCTACCATATGTACACACGTCTCTTTTCTTTCTTGTACTCTTTTACTCTGCTCTTCCCTTCCTCTCCCCTCATCTCCATAAGCACTAGCAGCCCGCCCTCCCTTTGGCCCTCTCTACCCCATACAGTGGCACCAAAGGCCCAAGGGGTTGCTGACAGTACTAAAGGTAGAACTGGAGTCCCAAAGATTTGACCCCAGAACAAAATCAAAAGAAGCACTTTTGGTAGGTATTCTGTAGCCTGTCACCAGCAAAACATTTTTTGGCTGATGTTTAATGTTAATATTCACTTAAAAGGCACCTAAAAATAGATATCCAAGTATTTTTTCTCATTATACTAACAGGTCTATTATAAAAACTTTGGAAAAAGGCAGAAAAGAATAAAGATACACATTTAGGCTGTTTCTATTTTTTCACTGCTTAAAAAACATGAAGGACATAAATTATTACTACCATTTCTGATTATTACCTTAGGAGACTTTCCTGTAAGTTAAATTAATTGATCAAAGAGAAACAAAAACACTTTCAGCAAAAACAAAGCGGAGGGAGTATTCAGAAGTCCCCTCTTAAGACTCCATAACACAGTTACACTTGGTTATCTGTTTTAAAACTATCTGTTGGTTCCACTGCTGCCTCTACTTTCAAGTCTTAGAATCTTCTTTGATGTGGGTCTGATGTTTACATTGCAAGAAAACTACTTACCCATCTTTTTAGTTCTGCTAATGTTAATGGTGAGGATAATAAAGTAACTTCAGAGAAGGAAAAAATATGGAGATAACACTCCTCACACCACTCTCCACTCAATCAGTTAGCAGCCACAACTCCCAAGGCTCTAGAGGACACTGAAGTCATTCATTATGAGTGTAGGCATGCAAAGAAAGGATCCTTTCTCTGTACCTGAACCAGAAGTACGCTGAGAGAGTTCTACAGATACTATGATGAAAGACCAGAGAGAGGGAGAAGAGAGGGAACAAGAAGGAAAGAAGGAGGGAAAGAGAAAATGAATATGAGAATGGCTGATGTTAAAAGAATTCTAATTTTTTTTTAACAGGTTGTGATGATGCATCCTTCACGGGATCAGGTGGTCTCATAAAACCATATTTTACACTAAAAGCAGACACTCAACAGAGTCAGGGAATCAAATCTTTAGGTCTAGTTCCTATGGCACAATGCAAAACTCTTTTTTTCTCTACCAACTTTTTATTAACTGTTAAACCCAGTGATTAGGATTTCTGTTTTTCTTTTAAAATGCAAAACTAAAGCTACTAGGCACATTGCCAATATTTAAAAATATGTAATCCTTCACTTCTGTTTCTCTTATCACTTATAATTAATCTATTGTAAAATGCAATATAAAGAAAATATTTATCTGAAATGTACTATATTAACTTTTTAATTTTACCTTAAATCTAAATATCCTAATATTTGTTTTCAGAGTAAAATGTAAATAGCCTCTAACAATGCAAGATCTGAAAAATTCAATTTTAAGCTTTTCTGACATTCTTAATAACTGCTAACCCTTTTATTAATGATATTTCCATTTGCGCTATAATCAAATTTCCACAATTACACTTTAGAGGGCCCTCTCTAAAGTGGTCCAAACAGCTCCAAAAGCTGCCTGCTTTGTTTCCATTTGTTTTCATATACAATTTGAGATACAATGTCTTTTGATTACCAACATGATGAATGTTAACTTACACGTTTTCTACCATCACAACACAAAATGCCAAGCAGCCTCCACTGTTACCAGAGAAAGGAATGCTGACCTGGACATCACCTAGTTCAGCACTTAGCTCAACAAACCAGTCACACTGACAGCAGACCATGACCTGTAATGAGGGCCATACTATTTAATCAAATAGCTTCAGCTTGGGCTTTAAAAGAAAAGATTAGCTTTGGCTAGCTAGAAAACAGAGCATATAAAATTCTATCCTGTAAACCCAAGGTTTGAAAGAATAGTATGTATCTGAAAATACTTTAAGATTTAACATTTTAATTTTAATCCACTGTTGACTTTGGAAAAAGATGTCAGGTTCACAATTCCACAGTCTGGATCCACAGGGAGAGCGTGACCTGGAGGGCAGGAGGGGAAAGCACTGCCAGCCTTCCACTCCAGTGTTAGGACTCTGAGTAAAAGCCCTAAACCCAAGAAAATCCAAAAGAGAGGACCTCTGGCCACCTATCCCTGCTAAAATGAGCAACACAGTACTCTATACACACAGATACAGAGTTCTTATGCCAATAGGCCTCATACACCCTAAACAGATGGGTACAAACACACCAAAACATAAGGTGAGTAAACAACTTTTCAATTTTGCAATGTGTCTTTCTTATTCAATAATATTGGGTCCTTGGAAATGATGGGGGGCAGGGTGGAAAAACCTAGGAGAGCAGGAATTTAACGACATGTGGCCACATGACAGCTGGTAGAGGTTGGGGCTTCTCTGTGGTGCTCAGGGGACAGTAACACACCCTGACACGATGGGACTCCCCTGCTGCCTGGTTTCTTCTCAAGATGCAGCTCTCATTCTACAGTTCACAGAAAACCCTCGTGGGATCTTGCCAACTGCACCAAACCCTGAGTTGGATCCCACTATATAGGCTGACCCAGCACAACTGAAGAGCTGGAGAGTTCCTATTCCTCACTGGGGTCTGAACTTAGGAAATTGGGTCTCCAAAGAATGAGGGTCCCCAAGTTTTGTTTAGCTGTTTAACAGGTGGAAGGATTTGGGAAGTCAGGCATTTGGTATGAGGTGGAAGAAATGAGCCATTGGCTAATTTTCACTTTCCACCATATCTTGGTGTTCTTGACTTATATTTGGGCTACATATCTCCAAAAAGGGAGATAAAATTTTTACTTAATTCTTACTTAGAAGATAACAGGACTGAGAGGCAATAATTGTTTAGAGTTTGGGGACTCAACATAACTGATGGCAACATGAACTCAATCTGGAAGGACCCCAAATAAACTTCCAGATCACATATAATTTAGAACAATCACGTACTCATGAGATGTTATTTTCTCAAGCCTACAAAGTCTTCTCAACAGGCAAAATTCTACAGCTAACAAACTGCACTTTTGTCTGGGTGGGGAGCCTTTATTTAAAGAGCTATAAGCCATCCCTCCCTCCCTTTCTTTCTTAACAATGCTTGAAATATTGTTATTGCTTAATAAATGTCAAATAATAATGCTGTAATAAAAACAGGCACTAGTGGGTTAACAATGCAGTTTTTTAGCAGCAGTTATATAAAGTCTTCTGGGTAGAACTACCTCCTAGCATACATGTAGTGGGAACAGTATAAAATCACAGTCCATAGAAGTAGCCCTTGGTTATAAGAATTGCAAATTTGAAGATTATTCTCTTTGTCCTTTCAAAAGATCCACAGGTATTGGAATGAAAATGTTAAATCCGAATCTCCAAAGGATATATCAATGTGTGAATGAGACCAAGTAATCTTAACACAGGTCAAACTTTTTTATTTGAATATCTCAACTAGATTTCAGGGTCAAGAAAAGCGTTGTTATTATTAGTGTTATTAAAGAAAGGCATGGCATTTACTCTCTCCTGACTTCGTAAAACAACTGTTGAATTACATAACAGAAATATGTTCATCATGAGCCATATACAATGCACCAGTCATAGATTTTTCCTTAAATAACTATTTTCTTAAATATCTATATAATATATTCTACTTATGCTGACACCTCTGAGGCTTTGTGAGTTATTTCTGATCCCTCATGATGCTACTTTGGAATGTTCATCAAAATTGGTCTTAGGATTAAAAACATGAGGATTGGTTGGTTCATTTATTCTTTTATCTACTCAGTCGCTCCCACAACAGAAGGAAGACAGGAGGAACTGAGATACGTTGAGGAAAGCAGAAAGATATGAGGAAGCAAAATAATCTACTGGAATTAGAGGAGAAAGGGAAGGAATCCACCCTTCCTAGTGGTGGGTTGCTGTGCCCAGCCAGATTCATGCAGGTGGAGAAAAAACAGAGGGACTGGCTGGACACAGCAACCCATTCAATGGGAAGGACGAGGGAGAGAAATGGGGAGTCTAAGGCTGGGAACTAAAGCAAACTATGACATCTGTCTTCGAAGATAACTTTAATTTCAAGTTCTTAAAGGGGTGGTACTCCCTTTATCACCCATTTTTCCTGCAGAAAACCTCACGTTTAGAAGATGGATAACTGGAAATAGCCAACACGCGAGTCCCCAGTGTAGTCAAGGGACAGGGCACCAGGCTTGGCAATCTACCAGGTTTTTCTGACAAAGGATACTAAGAATCAACCTAAGACTTAATGAGAAAATTGAAGGGAACATCAAACATACCCTCCCAGAAACAATCCTTCCCTATTTGGAGAAATATTTACTTCATGGGCCTTCTTATATCACTTTCCTCAATCTAGTAGAATCGCTTAGAATCACAGACTCTTGCTGTTGAGTAGCATGCAGGCAGCTTTCTGTGCAGAAATAAAAGTGGGCACGCATGCATGTGAAGCTTCTATTTTTAGGTGCTTATAATTTTTCACAAAGAATTGCCCTTTGGGATGAATTTTATATGTTCCTTCTCAGCTGAGGGGTGACTTGGGTGGTGCAAAGTTTGGTGAAATTCCATTTGAGTCGTCCATGCACAAAAATACATTCCAGTACCCCTACCTCTTCCCTGCTGTGATCAAATTTAAGAGAGTGCTTTTAATACCAAGAGAAGTCAAGAACAGTTTAATTTTAAAAATTTCAAAACTGTCACATATCTCAATGAGGACTGTGACACATTCTAAAAAACTAGGTTAAGACCAAAATTTAAGTCTGTGGTGAGAGAGCGTGTTGCATTACTTTACGTGATATGCTTTTTCCCACTACACTTTAAAAGCAAGATCCAAATACCAGATACACACTGGAAGGAATGTGTCTGGCTCCCTTAACTGAAAGAATTGCAAATGTATTTATTTTAGGGACAAGTGAAGAAAAAAAATGATCCATACTGATTTGCCCTTTAAGTGTCAGAGTGCTAAAAATGAAGAGCAGCAGAAGCAGCAGTGGGAGGAGGGGTAGAGTCAAGCCTTTTGTCTGTTTTCCATCACTATCAGTAACTTGAAGAGGGGAATGCTTAGGCACTGCCACTGGAAGAGGGAATTCCCAAAATGGGGCCAAAAGGCCATGCTGCCAAACTTCCTTGGATGCAGTGCTGCAAGGCAGAAAGAATGTCACATGGACATCAGAGCTGTGCCACTGTGCAGAGACTAGGAAAGGGGCAGTCAAGGATGGGCAAGAATAGTAAATACTCCCCCAAGAAACTTATTTACTGGGGGAGAAACACACACACTCATAAAGGTCACAAGTAACACAAGGCAACCAAAGTGTCAAGGAAACAGTACAGACAGTATATGCTACAGCTGTTCTGAGGGCATAACCATTCTATTGTGGGTGGATAGTATGGGGGAAGGGGTAGTCTGGGGGTTTTCTAAGGAAGAGAGGAGATGGGATTTTAAAAAAGCCCACAGAGTGAAGGACTGGAAGAGTCAGAGGGCGTTTGAGAGGATCTAGGTGAGCTGAGGTCCAGGCTCAATCGAGTCTGGCATATTCAGGGCACTCAGGTTGTAGTAGAGGGTTGGAAGAGTGGGGTAGTGCTGAGGAGGGAGGGGCTGGGATACAGAGAGTCTGCCAAGAGACAGCACACCTAGAGTCTATCCTGCAGGTGATGAAAAGTCACTGGCCTTTCTAAATGAGAGGGTGAAGTTATAAAGGTACCATCTTGGGAAGCTGGATCCAATGTAAAAATAAATCAGATGGATGGAAGTGGAACTACATGGCAGGGAGGTCAGTGAAGCAGCACCCAGCTATAAAGATGAAACAAGCTGATGAAGAGAATGATCCAGCAAGAATGGAGGCACTGGAAAGAAAGGATGGAATGATGTGATAACTGAGAGGACATGGAGGTAAAGAAGAGGAAGGACTGAGAGAATAACAGGATGGCTTAGGCCTTGGGGATTTAAAGAATAAACATGCTCAAGTAATGACAGGAAGTTCAAGTGGAAATGACACCTCCTCATCACGATCTAAAGCATGGAGTTGGAGCTCAGCATGATGGCAAGGCTACAGCTGCAGTGTTGAAATCCCCTGCAAGATGTGGTGGGGAGTGTAGAGGCAAAGGGAAGGAAGGACAACAGAGGCTTGGCAAACAGTCCACACCTGGGGGTGACAGGGAAGGAAGATGGAGCAGTAGGGGAACGGACCGTGGAGAGAACTGGTGTAACACAGCATCACAAGGCTGGGTAGACCAGAGTTTCATGACAGAGAAGACAGTCAAAAAGAAGGAAGACTGATAAACGGCCACAGAATGTGCTCCGTAGCAAACTGGAGAAAGAATCTGAGCACAGTGCGTGAGGCAGAAGCAAGGTAGAAACAGGTAAAGAAGAAAGTGGGCAGTGAAGAAGAAATGGAGGCGGCAGGATGAGGTCAGTTCAGTAATCTTTAGAGTACCAGGCACCTTGGGACATGACAAAGAGACTGAGTCTATCTAGCCCATAAGAGCTACTTTAAAGGGACACATCTGGCAATAGTAAAATACAAAAGGGAAGGATTACATCTGTCTGGAGATGACTAGGAAAAGTTTTAGATGAGATAATGGAATTTCAGTAGGGTCTTCAAGAATGGAAAGGGCTTAGGCAATTAGAGATGGGATAGGAAGGCATTCTAGACAGACAAGTAAATGAAGGAAAGGCAGCAAAAGAAGAGAGAAGAAAAGGCTAGAGCTGGAGGCAGTGACATCTCTAACAGACTTTTCTTTTTTTTAAAGATTCACATGGAGATTTACATACAAATTACAGAGCCAAAACACTTTCATCAAGGACACATTCTGCAAGCAGACCATGACATTCCCATCAAGTAGAAGAACCAGTAAAAATGTGCTTCAAAGTTAGGATGTCAGGGAAGGTGCTGGGGCGAGTTTTAAATTCTTTTAGAGAAAGACAAAGAAGGGCAGGCAGAAAGGAGGGCGTGGTCCTTGCAGACCTGGTGTGGTTAAGGAATAACACTTCGATTTCTTAGCTAAAGAAGGGTGTCCACAGTGAAGAACATTACAAAATAAGGCTGGTGACATGGGGAAGAGTGGAAGGAAATGGATTGCTGGTAGGAAACCTCACCAGCTGGGTCAGTGCTCTGACAGCAAGAGGAATTCTAGTGAGTAAGCCTATGCATGAGAAAAAAGCAGTACACGAGAAGGTTCTCCTAAAGGAGCTGGACACGGAACTGCAGAGACAGCATACGAACTTGGGGGGAGGCCCCGCTGCCTGGCCCTGCAGTGGTACCTGAGCAGGTGTAGGGGACTCCATGATGGGAGATGTTCAACACTGGCAAGGGATGCTCCAGGCTCCTCTCTGCCCCCTAGGCTGTACTTTCCACCACAGCATATCATTTTACATATAAGGTAAACAAATCTAAGGCAGGAATATATTTATGTATTTACTGATGGGCTTCACCTCACACTTACACTGAGTGTCCAGTACTTCTAGCCCAAGTTCCTTCTTGTTCTCCGAAACAGACGTGCAGTAAAATGAATGGTTAATGGAAAATGGAATAAGAGTTTATGGATGTTGGACAGCAATGATTACTTATTCTGCACGAGCTCATGATTTCACAAGTTTAATTTAAAATCATATACCATGTATATGCTGACATATACATAAAATATATATATATACTTGACATAAATATCTACACTTGATTTTAGCCAAAAGGCTGAGAAATGATTATAAAATATATCTGAAAAAATACACAATTGGAAATAGCAGTTGCTTCCAAGGAGGGGAGTTGGATAGGTGTCCAAAGAGTTATGAAGGAGATTGACTTCTGCATATAATATTTACATTTTCTATCATGTGCATATACTGCTTATCAAGAAATAACTTTCAAAAAAATGCAATGATATTTTATTTATATATATTGTATCCCCTGAGAAATTGCTGTAATAAAGTTCGCTTTTCCCCCTAGATGCCCGGACACCACAATTCCTAATGGTGATGCCATTTCCGCAGGTTTTGTGGCACTAAATAGAAAACTGATTGAAAACTTAAAGATGACACAGATGAAATCCCACACGCAAACTCTACACAAAGACCAAAATGTAAACTGGGAAACAATTCATAATGCCCCCTACATTATCAGCCTTCAGCATAAGTTTGGCACAAACCCTTCTGATTTAGTATCTCAGTAACCTTGTGAGAAAAGAGACAGAGAAACCAACACATTATTGAAGTCATGGGGCAAGCCATTGGGTGTGAGGTGTAACACGAGCATCTGGAAAGCTTAGAAGCTTTCTCTATTCATGAAATTGTAAGTTGGCCCCTTCTCGGTCTTTTTAATTGCTCTCTCCCCACCTGCTTTCCTCTTTTATTTATAAGTAATTCCCAAAGCTCAGATATTTGTCCCTACTCCTGTTCTACAGTTCCTTGTGAAAGTATTTTTCTTTCTTTTAGT
Source organism: Trachypithecus francoisi (assembly GCF_009764315.1). Taxonomy (NCBI): domain Eukaryota; kingdom Metazoa; phylum Chordata; class Mammalia; order Primates; family Cercopithecidae; genus Trachypithecus; species Trachypithecus francoisi. The sequence continues at coordinate 26,140,673 of NW_022681469.1, read as the reverse complement.
ACTCCTACGACTCTGTGTGTGACTGAACTGGATTTCGAGTCTCTTTACTAGTTGGTAGCTGTGTGATCTTAGGTTTCTTTAGTCTTCAGTTTTTCTATAAAATATACAATCAGTAATCTCAGCCATCTGAAGCCAGCGACTACATCTGATGATCCTCTTAGATTCCTTCTAAGACTCTACACTAAGTATCAACTGGATATGGTCAATTTGTTATTAGTTGTCTTATCCAAACAAGATTTTTCACTTACTTTTCACCAATAGCAATATTGTTAGCTCATCATCATACATCAATTTTTGGTTCTTTTGTTGTTATTTATTCATTTTCCTGTTTTTAAATTATTAGTTTTCTTGAGACAGGATCTTGCTGTATCACCCAGGCTGCAGTATAGTGCTGTGATTACAGTTCACTGTAGCCTCGACCTCCTGAGCTCAGGTGATCCTCCCACCTCAGCCTCCTGAGTAGCTGGGACTACAGGTGCGTACCACCACACTTGGCTAATTTTTGTGATTTTTTTTTGCTGAGATGGGGTTTCGCCATGTTGCCCAGGCTGGTCTCAAACTTCTAGGCTCAAGTGATCCGCCATTCTTGGCCTCCCAAAGTACTAGGATGTGGCATAAGCCACAGCACCTGGCTGATTCTTTACTTTCAAGAAGTCACTGAGATTGTTAGTTCTTGTTTTAAAATACCTCTTTCACTTTTAACCCTACCTCAGTTTTCCATATCCTTACCACAGGCTAAGTTATCACTTCAAGCATACACTACTATTACTACAACTTTCAAACAGTCCATCTGCCTCACCTGCCTCCTTTTCGTGTTAATCAACATGAATTCTAGTGAATGAATAGCCTGTAAAATGCCAGCCTTTCCTAGGAGTTCAACCAGCATTCTTCCTTCTCCCTCTCCTCCACCTACCAATGCTAATTTTACTTCCAAAATATTTATCATATCCCCTGCCTCCTCACAAGGTATTACCTGTGGTGTTGTATGGAAGAGTACCCACTGAAACGTCTGCTTAAACCACTCTTTACCTATTCTGGCCTCAAAGTGAAGGACAGCTGGTGACATTTGCAAGGTTGTTTTCAAACACAATCTAATATGAACCAGTGTAACAGCCGAAGAGCACAACTGCACGTATTCCTAATGTCCATTCCCAAGCTATGTTATACAATTATAAACTCATGCTCTGAATTGATTTTATTTTCTTCTTTTGGATAAGGGCACTATCTCCAGCAGCGATAAGTTTCCATAGGAACTAAATTCATTTCAAAAGGTTTGAACATAGAGGCTTTAAAAAAAATGCTCAAACAACATACGAATTTTGTACATAGTGCCTTGCATTCTTGAGAGCACTGTCAATGTTAACCTTTTAATCTCCTGAAAGTCCCTGGAAATGACAAATGGTCTCTCTGTATTTGGGAAATGGACATGTTTAAGGTAACTGGTAAGGAAAAGAACTTAGAAGGTGAGTTGCTAATTCGTAATATCTCACCTCTAGCATTAAACACAACTAATCACACACGATAACACTATTTACTAATTCTTAGAAAATAAGTGCATCATGCATTCAAGTAGTTGTAATATTTTCCTACTTAATACTCCATAAATTAAATATAAAAACTAGAAGAAAATATACCTTCAAGGTATTTTATAGCTAATAAATGTGAGAAGTTTATACCGGTATATAAGCACACTGAACAGCACGTGCCTCTGTGAAACATCCACACGATAACTCTGTAATTTGAAAATTCTAACATGTTTCTTTTTTTGCTCTGATTAAAGTATTCAGTACTGATGCCATAAGAAGGCACTGAATTCCAACATATCCCTTTATATTACATAAATGGATTTAAGCATTTTACAGAGGACAGGCAAGATTTAGCAAACTGGCTTAACATTCTAGTCTGCTGCTGAGACTAAAATGAACAAGACCAACTATGAAGTACAGAAAACAACGATCTACCACACAGATTCTCCAAATGATTATGATGAGTCTCATACATGAGTATTTCAGAGGTGGAATCTCAATGATTTCTACGTAAAGGGATAATGATATATTACTGTAGGACCAAAGAATGCATTTCTCAATTCATGTCTGGATTGGATTCACCATGCTGAGCTCCATTAGTTTTACATCTCCCTAAGGGTTCCAATTCAGCAGTATTAATACATGCCATTACACACAGCCCAATCTAAGAATGGCTGCCTTACGAAAGCCCCTTAATACTAGTCTCCAGTTGAGTGTTTCTGGAGAAAAATCACAAAACTAGGGAAACTAGAATCACTATAAATTCACAGACACTAAATCCTGCCACAATGTTATGGCTCTTCTTTGGGAAACTCACTCTCCCCCTATTACTAGGATTATTCATGCCATCTCCAACCTCCTCAAAAATCTCACCTGGTTCTTTTTCCTTTCCACCCTTGGCTAATGTGCTGGCCTGTTGTTTCATTGAGATAAAAATAAACCAAAAGATAACTCCCTCATCTTGCCAACATAAGATCTGGATCGGCACCCATCTTCTCCTTTTCTATTGTTACTTTGGAGGAAGAGTGTCTTTCTCATCAAAAGAAAGGCAATCCCTATGCATGGATCCAATTCTTACCTTCCTCCACCCTTGCCTTCCAGTGGGATTTTCTCTCCTGAGATGGTTCTCGCCTGCATTCCAGCATTCTCTAGAACAGTGCCATCCAACAGAACTTTCTGCAGCGATGGAAATGTACTAAATCTACGCTGTCCAACATGGTGGTCACACCACCGGCGGTAACTTAGTAACTGAAATATGACTAGTGCAACAAAGGAAAAGCATGTTAAATTTTACTTAATTTTAATAAATTTAAGTGGTCATAAGTGGCTAGTGGCTACCATGTTTTTGGAAGCACAGCTCTAGCAAATACCCTTTCAATATCTGCCTCTACTTCTTTACCTTCCATCCATTCTTCTCTATCCATGCCAAAGTGGCTTTCATTCACCTGTTGGATAGAACTGCTCCTGCTAAAATCACAGGACTCTAAGTGGCCAAATCCAGTGATTTTTAGTAGACATCTTACAGGACCCGATCAGCACAGACTTGTTCCAGTAAATTGTCCCTTTCTTGAAAAGAGTTTCTTGAGCTTCCATAATACTACACTCTCCCGTTTTTCCTCCTGGCTGTCTGGCTCACTGTCTTCTAACTGATCCCTCAATGTTGGAGTTCCTTGGGGTGATGGTCCTGGAGGTCTCTCTGCTCTTCTCTCTCTCCTCTCTCCATAGATACCTCAACCATTCTCATGGCTTTAAATACCATCTGTGTGCTGGTCGCTATCTAATTTGTATCTCCAGCCCAGCCTTCTTATAGGTGACTGACTACTGCTATTTACGTGGAAGGCATTACAGGTACCACATGTTTAAAACTGAACTAATTCCCTCCTCTACCTCCAATTTATTTTTTTTCTTCCCCATCTCAGTAAATAGACCCTCCAAGATCAGGAAGTTGTCCTTGATACCTCCCCCTTTCCCCCTCTCATTCCCAATATCCATTCTGTCACCTAGTCTTGTCTAAATTCTAATACATCTAGAATTGACCACTTCCTTTTTTCTTGTCTTTTCTCTCTTTTTTTTGAGATGGAGTCTTGCTGTAGCCCAGGTTGGAGTGCAGTGGTGCAATCTCAGCTCACTGCAACCTCTGCCTCCCGAGTTCAAGCTGATTCTCCTGCCTCAGCCTCTCCAGTGGCTGGGATTACAGGTGTCTGCCACCAAGCCCAGCTAATTTTTGTATTTTCAGTAGAGATGGGGTTTCACCATGTTGGCCAGGCTGGTCTCAAACTCTTGACCTCAAGTGATCTGTCCACCTCAGCCTCCCAAAGTGCTGGGATTACAGGCATGAGTCACCATGCCTGGCCTGGAATGGACCACTCTGTATTTCCATTGCCATTATCTTAGTCCAAGCCACCATAACCACTTGCCTGAACTATTTCAGTAGCCTCCCATGTAGTCCCTCTGTTTCCGTTTTTGGTCTCTAACTCTCTTCTCTACCACAATTCATTGTCAAAACAACAACAGCCAGAGTGCCCCTTTTTAAACTACAAATCTGGTCTCACAACTTCTAGGTTACAACCCTAGCCCTTCAAGATTTCCTACCTCTCTTGGGATACATCCAAAATAGTGATTATGACCTACTAGGTCCTAACAAGATGTAACTCCTGCTTCCATCTCTCTCTATGACGCTTTCCCACAATAGGTTTCCCTTCAGAACTCCAAAGGAGCTCAGCAACTTCCTCAGGGTCTTAACAAGCATTGGCCCTGCTGCCCTTCCCCAATGCCTACTATTTTAGCCTTTATATCAGCCTTAAGAGGTTGTCTCCAATGCCTCACAGTCGATTTCCATGGGACATGCTCTCATAGCATTTGACAGCACTTTTCACAACTGCCATTGTCAAGTTATTTGGATGATCAGTTATTTCTTCCATTAGACCAGAAGCTCCAAAAGGGCAGTATTCCCAGTGCCTTTTACATCTGCCAAACACCACCAGCTGCTCAAACCTTTCCCCCTGAGAAGCCCCTGGGGTACCTTCTCCACTTCTCATCAGCACTCTATTAGTCAGTGTATATGTGGGGGAACAAGGCAGACCTGTGAGGAAGAGTGGTCAAACTACATATGTTCTTAACATCCCAACTGGAATTGAGAACCAATTCCCCAATAAATACTTAAGTTCTAGAATACAGTCATTACTTATGTTTTAGCCATTTACTGTGATGGTTAAAAACACAGGATCTAGCATCTAAAATATGCATATCCAAAACTGGGGTCTACCTCTTACTTGCAATGGAAGCTTGAGCAAGTTTCTTGATCTCTCTAAGATGCAACTTTTCCCTCAGTTCCTACTGTTTAACATTGTTGTGAAGATTAGTAAGATAACGTTTAAGCTCTCCACACAGTGTCTGGCACTGAGTAAGCCTGTAATCAATGGTAGCTGTTATTATTATTAATACATATTAATTGTTAATATATTTCTGCAGGTTATTCTGAGAACCTAACCATTAGTTATCATCTTCTTTCCAAAGAAAAATGAGCTGCTATTTTCAAACAGCCAACTTAAAAACCAAGTTTTAGAATACAATACGTCTGAGAGTTGGTAACCGCTCACCAAACTTGAAGGTGACCACAAAGTGTTCAGGTGGTGGAAAAAGAGGAGGGCTGCTACATGTGTTTTTGATGAAGGGATTAAAAAGCTGTACTCACGTTAAAAACCACACCTCTAGCATGGGGTACATAATGAACATAAACCTACATATCTTTTCTTTCCCCAAGTACGTGCTCACAGGGAGCAACAGTCCTCCCTATGAATAAATGGAACTGTATTTGAAGTAATTACACTTGGCATAGATTTGCCCACTGCTAGTGGCAGGGCTGCTACTTGTGACTAAGCAGTGAGGGGAACTCAACAGAATTGATGGCAAACTGCTTTAATTTGCCTTAATAGTAGCAAAATCTTGCCTAAAACAAGTTGGATGTTTCAAGAATAAATCCACACAGTTAAAGTTCTATTACTGTTAAACCAGTATTCAAACAGGCCAGAAACTGGTTTCCAGCCTCTTTTTGTGTGTTTCTGTATCCTTAGGGTCACAAATGTTATTTTGTGACGCCAAGCAGGCGGTCTTCTGGAGGAGGCCTAGACATGCTGGTGTTATTAAAATGTTGGGTAACATTTCAGTTTAATCATGCTGTGAGGTCTGTCCCTTCCCCTACCCCACACCCCCAAAAGCTTTAACCACCAAAGGACATTTAGAAATAATAGGGAGAAATGTGAAAGTACTAATGATGATTTCATTTTCAAATGGTCTTAAATGCACAGGTAATGACAGCACTGCCTGTAATGGCCTTGTAGCTAACTCATAAGCAGGAATGGGGAAGAGGATGAACTAGGAGGATTCTCCTTTCTATATATGCACCATGGCTGAATGCAAAGAAAACCCAGATAAAATTAAAGGTCTTCCTGTGCCTGAGTGAGTGGCCTTTGTGAAGGATGAGTAAGAACCTGAAGCCTTACACATCATAAAATCATTGTATGTGTGGATTGATTACCATTCAGAAGTTAATTGCACATTACTAAATGATTATGTGAAAAGCCTATAAAATCTGGAGTTTTGGCACATCAGATTATACATCATATCATATATCATATCATGGTACTAGAGGTATGTAATGGCTGTGGCTATACAGCAGACCATGAAACTGAAATTTTAGACTTGTTGGCCTAACTTAATCAATGTCAACTGTCAAATAGGAGGATTATGGCCAGCAACTCAAATCTGAGCTAGAACTGAAGACCCAGAAAGAGAAACACTTAAGTACTGCTCAGGATGATAACTTTAGTTTAAGGTTTGAATAACTGGCTTTGTTATCTAAATTGAATAGAGTAATGAGATAATTTTTATCACAATCACATACTGTATAATGAAATAAAGGAATGAAAGCTTTTTATCAAAGCATTTCAACGTGATGGCAAATCAATTATAATATTAATTTTTATCAGACATCATCAAATCCGGCCACTTTTAGATCTCCAATATTGGTTATAAGTGCCAACATTTAGACTGAAAGAACTGTTTAACAGATGGAGCATTTCCTCCTTCCAATATTTAGGAGTGAGGCCATCTGACTGAAGTCTTATTTCCCTGCTTATAAACTAAGGTCTTTGCCCAGGAGACTATTTCAAAAATGTACCAAAGGTTAATATGTTTGCATATATTACAAATGCTAAGCAAAATGGAATCTTAATATATTCTCTTATTCATTACAAAGGAAACGGCAGGAATGACTGCACATAAAGGACATTTTACCAGTTGTTCTTACTCTGATTACCTTTTAGGTACCTGCAAATGCCAGTCACAGTTTCACTGGTGCTCAGGTTGCCTGAAATGAGGGAGAAGTAACGAGTTCTCCTACTGGGAGCCATACTGGGACAAGAGGTAACAAAATATAAAGAGTCCTGTTTTGTGATATTTCATTTCACCAAACCTGCTGGTAGGAAAAAAGGTGAAAAGAGAACAGAGAAAAGATATGAAAATTGCACTATACATTCCTTTAGGCTTTTGTCCTTCTTTTTTCCTTCTCTCTCTTCCTCCTTTCTTTCCCCTACCCCAACCAGATCCTTCCTATTTCTGGTTTAGGCACTGTCAGTCAAGGGGTGAACACATTTTTATATATGCTTTTAAAGCAGAAGTAGCAAATACAAAGGAAAAATGCCAACTCTTTCAATGCTTAAGCCAGCGACAGACATCACTAATCAATCTTGACATTCTTTTAGGCTAAGTCTGTCATAGCCTCCGAATTCTTTTCAAGGAAATACTGCAGGGAGCTACCACGATCAATGGAGTTGGTGCCTCAAACAAAATTTATTTGCCTTCCCTTGCACTAAACTTTTCCCTAGTATTCTATCTTTAGCATTGGGTTGGACTTTCTTGGTTCGGCACTTTCTTATGGTCGTGTAGTTCAGGCTGGGCATTTTGTCAGATTGAAATTCACGAGAAGCCTGGCTCTCTTCCAATAAGCACCTTGCCATACAAAATCCACAGTGTCCGAAAATAATAGAGAGCAGATAATGCCCCTTTCTGGCTCAATCCACATCCTCTAAAAGGGAAGCAAAGCCAGGAAAAATCATCTGGGCTTAGCAGTCTCTTTCTTCACTTTCTGGAGTAAAAGAGTTTGCCTCTATTAATGTTTGAGCCTTGATCTCAGCTATGTCTGCTTTTAAAGGTGATTTGAGGTTTAGATTTAGCATTTACCCTTTCAAAAAGTTTCTGTTTAAAAGAAACTTTTATGACAATCACTAGATTGCCTTCATGAGCATTTTAGGAGTACCTTCGCCATATATTAACATACTGGCTCATTTGGCTTCATAGTTAATTGCATGATCTCTCCAGAAAGCCCTTAATGACACCATCTCACATCCAACCTTCATAATTTGGCTCCCCCAAATCTGAGAGCAGGCTTCCCAGGCACCATCTTACTGCCATTGTGGGCCAAATGTGATTCTCCCCAGCTGCTGCTGTGTTTCCTCCTTTATGGCAGGGGCTTGCCTGTACACTCCAAGCAATTCCAGGAACCAGAAGCCTTCCAGGCAACAAGAGGCTATTAGATGCAACCTGCTTGGGCCAGGGCCATATTCTGCTCCCAGTGATAACTAATGCATGCTTCTGCTGGTATTTTTTCATTCTATTGCTTGAGAGGATTGCCTCCCACATTTGCACAAAGGATTTCCCTAGATAAAGAATATCCGAGAACGGCCAAATCTTGCCAGAATTCAATAAATGGAATATAAAAGCCTGAAAAAAAACCTGGAACATCAAAATGGAAGTAGGTTCAACTATGACAAATGTGGCTGCCTGAAAAACAGACAAGAGACACAAAGGGCATCTCTGTCTTTACCTGGGAACTGAAAGAAAGATGGCGATTTCTCTGTCCACGTGCTGGGCCGTAGCCTCCACAGCTGCCAGCTCTAAAGAAAAGGGCAGCACTCCTCCGCTTTATAAAGAGTTGAAAAGATTTACGTAATTTTCCTGGGGTCCCAAGCTTTTTTCTTTTTTGGCATTACCCATAATGTATTTGTCCATGGGATAAGCAGAGATGCCTTCCCCCAACAATTATATTTGCTTAGAGGAAAACACAGCTGCCTTTCTTGAATATTAAGATGCAACTGGGACTAGTGAGACCAAATATTTCAAAGGGAAGGAAAGTTTTTATAGCATAAAAGATACTCCATTATATCAAAGTGCATTGAGATTAAAAAAAAAAAAAAGAGGCAAAGTGATGACTATCCTCCTTAGGGACAAAAGGTCCAATTGAGAAAGAAGCTCTAGGTGCCATTTTCCAGAAGAGCCACCTGCCACTACTTGGAGCTATTGCAGATATTCAGGAGTCAGAATTTCACACTCCTGCCACCTCTGGGGTTCATGGGGGAGAGTGTGCACACATGTCTCCCCTGAGGCAAAGCCAACAGGTAATTACTCGATCACTGATACCTTGGGATAACTGAACATGAAGTCGATTTCTTAATGATTCTCTCTTAAAGAACCAGCATCACACTGCTAGCTACTGTACCTGTAGTCCCAACTACTCAGGAGGCTGAGACAGGAGGATCACTGAAGCCCAGGAGATCAAGGCTGCAGTGAGCTATGATCATGCCACTGTACTCCAGCCTGAGTGACAGAGTGAGACCCTGTCAAAAAAAAAAAAAAAAAAAAAAAAAAAGAAAGAAAGAAAGAAAGAAAGAGAAAGAAGGAAAAAACTAAAGCTTTGGAGAAATACATGCTAACCCAAGTAAAAGCAAGCGAGTCACCCGTTCCTTTGGGAGTGTATTATATTGCTATGAGGGCCCACCCCATCCAAACTATGGAAAGTAGCAAGGGATGATGCTGAACCTAATTAGCATTAGTTAGTATTTGCTATGGTTACAGTTGCATTGAATAACGCTGCTGCTAGCAGTGCTGTTTTATGTGATGTCTTCTTCATGTGGCAACCTTTTCATAAATCAAAGCAAAAGCCAATACCAGACAGTTTCTTGTACAGCCTGCCTGACAATAAAAGTTAACACTGAACCTTAGCTGTTATCAATCTTCATAAATGTGTCCACAACGTGGCAAGACTGCTCCACATTACAGTGGGGCTGCCACTAATGCACGCAAGGTAGTGACCCACTAGGTTAATGGGACTTGACAATCAGTCCAATTTTAATTGAGCCAGAAAAAGGAATGGTTCTCTTATCCTTAAAGTACACAGGAATTTTCTCCTCTATGCCTTAGTTCCATCAGTGCTTTGCTCAGAAAATGCCTATAATTAAGTTTAATATAGACTGGTATAACAGACAACAGAAAGCTCATGGGGGAAAGTGGGTGGGTAGGCTTTTATAAGAAGAAAACTTGCCGGGCTCGGTGGCTCAAGCCTGTAATCCTAGCACTTTGGGAGGCCGAGACGGGCGGATCACAAGGTCAGGAGATCGAGACCACCCTGGCTAATATGGTGAAACCCTGTCTCTACTAAAGAATACAAAAAACTAGCCGGGCGACAAGGCGGGCACCTGTAGTCCCAGCTACTTGGGAGGCGGAGGCAGGAGAATGGCGTAAACCTGGGAGGCGGAGCTTGCAGGAGCTTGCAGTGAGCTGAGATCCGGCCACCGCACTCCAGCCTGGGTGACAGAGCCAGACTCCGTCTCAAAAAAAAAAAAAAAAAAGAAGAAAACTTGTTATGGTGTTCTTGATAGACAGTTACCTGACTTGAAGAAGCTATGTTTTCAAGTTGAAATTTCAAACTAGAAAATATATAAATCCATCTACATGAACAGAAGCAAAAAAAAACAGTCCTTAAAAATAGCAAAAGTCAACAAATTTTTAAGTATCAATAACTTTCCTTTGACAAAATTCATACTATATAGAAATCTGAACTGAAGGAATTCCCAAATAATGACAATTCTTAATGTAATAAATACTCCATCATGTTTTGAATTTTGCTATAGTACTAATTACCCTATTGATACTGTCAAGAGAAAAGCCCAGCTTCTATCTGGCATGTACTAGAGATGAACTCTGGCAATTAGCTAATGTCCAACAAAAATCAGCCCTGTATTAACAGCCTGTAATGAAGACCATTAACAGCCAGAGAAATCAAACCATTAGGCCAGACACAGAGATGTCAACATAGCCACAGGCACCTAATTTGCTGAATGAATTTATTTCAATATGTATTTCCCAAGCACAGTATATATGCCAGGTGCTTGGGGAGATCGATAAAGAGGATAAAATACAATTCCTGCCCTCAAGAAGGTTTCAGTTCAACTAAGAATGAGATTCACATGCTGTTAACTAGATTATAACCTTGGCAATGAGCCCTTCAAACTCCTGAGTCTGTAATTCTTTCTTAGTTTTTAGACATGGTTTCCTCTAGTGTAAATTCAGAGCTATATTAGATTCCTTCCAGAGCAAAAACATTCTTATTTGCATCTGTGAGTGAGTAAGCCCAGGCTTTTAAATCCAGAATGTAGTTTAAATGCACACACATGAGAAAACGCACTTTTTTTTTTTTTTTTTTTGCTTTTTGCTTTTATTGTTGCCCCTAACCTCTAGTCTTCTATTCTGAACTGCAAGAGTCTAAGTTAAGAAGCATGGACATTTTATAAGAGTTCAATTTAGTAAATGGAAATACTGATACGAATTGAGCACCTGTTAGAGAGAGGTGTGCTACCATCAAGCTGGCTCAGATATAGCTCGTGCCTTAAATGGCTCACACTTGAGAAGGAAGACAAGGGCACAGGCAACACGGATGCCACTTACATTGTCATAAGGGCTGGAGTTACATAAACACACAGGGAACAATTCATTATGGCTTTTTAATAGGAAAGGAGGTGTCTAGAAAGACTTTACAGAGAAAGCAAAGGAATTAACATATAAGACAGGTCCTAACAAAAGGCTGAGTTTATTGGGAGGAAGGTGGTGAAGGTGAGGTGTGCTGTGGCTGTGCTGTGGGGACAGCATGAGCCGGGCTAAAGTGTGAATGCAGAAGGCACCCCCTCCCTTTAGTGAATGAACACTGAAATGCACGAGAAAGGATGGCAAAAGATCAGCCCAAGAGGTATCCAAGGTTATTTTCATATTGTGATTTAATATTTTAAGTTGGCCGGGCGCGGTGGCTCAAGCCTGTAATCCCAACACTTTGGGAGGCCGAGACGGGTGGATCACGAGGTCAGGACATCGAGACCATCCTGGCTAACACGATGAAACCCTAAAAATACAAAAACTAGCCGGGCGAGGCGGCGGGCGCCTGTAGTCCCAGCTACTCGGGAGGCTGAGGCAGGAGAATGGCGTAAACCCGGGAGGCGGAGCTTGCAGTGAGCTGAGATCCGGCCACTGCACTCCAGCCTGGGCGACAGAGCGAGACTCCGCCTCAAAAAAAAAAAAAAAAAAAAAAATATATATATATTTTAAGTTTTGGCTGTTTGTCCCAACTTCTATATTATGATTTATTAGATAGTGTCTATTATTTAACTTTGAAGCGGAAACTTATTTCGCTTTTAATCATTTGGATCAGATTGATGGATGAGCATCTTGTGGTTGCAAGGCAAGCTGTTAAAAAAAAAAGTTATTATTTGCCACTACTTATCACTGCAAATCAGGATCATCATAACACTCAACCAAACACATAACTTTGGCTGTTGGGACTGATATAGGACTGTAGCCATCATCCTTAGCCCCTAATTTTTAAATGTTGTGTTCATAAAAATAAGCTTCATTGTTCTCTTCATAATGAGCAAAGGTTGTAAGTAAGCTTATGAACTAGAGTAATAGTATTAAGATAGCATATTATCAGTTGTGGGTATTAGGATTCCACTAACTGCTAACAAAAAATGTTTGAAAACAAAAGGAGGTACTGGTAGAGAGGGAGGCTCCTCTTGCTACGGCTTCCGCATCCCTTTCTCACTCTCTACAGGAATCTATCTCTTCATAGAAACAAGGCTGCACCTGTGATTGCTTTTAAATCCAGAATGTACTTTAAACACACATGGAGGCACACATGTGGGAAAATGTGCTAGTTTTTTTTCTTTTTTGCTGCCCCTAACATCTAGTCTTCTTTACTGAACTGCAGGAGTTAAACGGGCTTTTGGGGACTAATCTAGACACTTAGCCCCACTGTCCTTTTTGCTTCTGGGAAAAAAAAAAAATAATATGGCTCAAATGCTGAGCAACTGACTGCAGAACATGTTAGGAAGAATCTTGTTTGTTCAGTATAGACTACCAACCTATCATTGCCTAGAATCTCAAGTGAAGAAAATATTCTAAAACTATGACAAGGTTTTAGGTGAGGACTATATCATGAACTAACAATGGCTGCATTTTATCTGAGCACACCATTGCGTATGTATTTCTAACCAAATTATGTAGTTCTCATGTAGCATATTAAAACATAATTACTATTTTGAGTAGTGCTGCTAACTGTTGGTTAATGATTTGACAGAAAGCATTTACCTTTCAACACATGCTTTTAAGAGGCCTGGTATACTCTCAATTGCAATTTTACTGCGTTCAAGGATTATCCTCCAGGGAAATATACATTAGATCATATGATGAGCATCAATTAAAACAACACAAAATTCACCCAACAGAAAATTCAACTATGGATGACTATAGTAATTATTAATAGTTCACTATTCACTGCTTAGGATATGCTAAAAACATAAATGGATCTCATTTAATTCCAATATAACAGCTCTGTTATTATCACCATTTCAGAGATAGAAAATCTAAGACAGTGTGGGCTACGGGTGGGGTGGAAAATGAGAAGTAACTCGCTAGAATAGGTCTACTGAATGATGTGAAGAGTATCTATAAACATTATATTCAGTAAAAATTTTACACATGTGGATACTTATTATTTCATTGTACCTACATTGACATCATGACGTGGAAAAATGAAGAGAAGTCCTAATAAACTTAAAAAGAAATCAGGAAGACCAAGAACCACAGATGAAAGAAAATAAGCATATTTTCTGGCAGATGCTATAGCAAAACCTATAGTATATTAAACATTTGCTCTTAAGTCTACTTCCTAGATACTGTAGCATATAAAGGTAGAATTTTATGACATGAAGTACAAATAGATGTATCATTAGTAAGAACGTATCAGCCCTTCTGAAGAACATGGCCAAAAGCTTAGCACTCAAATCTTTTAAAGATCCCAGCCTAATGCACTTTCTGGAGCAACGATCCTATTTTCTTTGCATCATCAAGTTCTGAGGATGTATTTTTCCTTTGTCTTGTCGTCTGTTAGAAAAGGTGAAGATGTGTATACATTTTGGTTTTCAATTCTCCTATTATATCAGCTTCTCAGCGCTTCACTTTCCAAATGTTCAAAAGAGGTATGGATTGACATTTCTGCCAAAGGACAATTTTTTGCTCTGTAGTTTTTCTCAGAGTTAATGGAAAAAGTTCTGCCACTAATCTTTTCAATTCACCTCTAGGGAATTACAAACTAGCAGCAAAAACTGCAAAGGTTGTGCCAAAATGCAGTATTTTTAAATTATACAAGTCAAAAAAGCCTACAATTTTCACAAAACATGATTTCCTTTTTTTTTTTTTAATTAAAAAAAAAAAAAAGAGTCTTGGGAGGTCAATTTTTGATTCATACTGTGATACAACTTCTAAGGTTAAATAACCTGGGCCCTGACTCTAACTACTAGATCCCTAAAAGAAACTGATCTGTATAGATCTACTATATGCCCAGAATTTTACCCTCATTTCATTCACCCTTATTAACAACCCATGAGGTACTATACGTACGTGTCCTATATCAACAAAAAGAAGCTCAAGAGGTTAAGTAGCCTAATGCTACACAGTTGGAAGGAATGGTCACAATTCAAATCCCATCTACATTACAGAAATAAAAGTACCAGTTCCTTAGGGTTTAGGTATGAGTTTGTTTTGCTGCAGCCTTCTTCTGAATTATCTACCTCCCACCCGCCCCCACCACAAAAACAAACAAACAAACAAACAAAAAACCCAATCACTTGAAAGAAATTTTCAGTAGAGGACTACAGACCAATCCTATGAGGCATAATGCAGCTATTTAGAAGAATGAGTTGGATTTAAAAGAAGGCGTTGAATTTATGTGTTGACCCAGGAGGATATGTCCATAATAAATATAAGTTAATATACGTATGGTATAGTCTTACACTCTGTGAAAACCAAACAAAATATGTTTATTAACATATCTATTCATAGAGATAAATGTGAAAGGCTAAATATCAAACTACAACTTCACATGCTTTACTTTTAAAAGGTTGATCTGGAAAAGAAAAGGAGTGAAATTATATTTCCCTTGTTACAAGAAAAAAAATACTTCCTTGATAAATTAAAAGAGAAAAAATTCTAATATAGCAGTTCCCCTTTATCCATGGGGGATACATTCTAAGATATCTAGTAGATGCCTGAAACCATGAATAGTACTTAACTGTAGATAAACTATGTTTTTTCCTACACATACCTCTATGATAAAGTTTAATTTATAAATTAGGCACAGTAACAGACTAACAACAAGAATAATAAAATATAACAATATACTAGAATAAAAGTTATGTGAATGCAGTCTTTCAGTATCTTTTTTTTTTTTTTGAGACGGAGTTTCGCTCTGTCACCCAGGCTGGAGTGCAGTGGCCGGATCTCAGCTCACTGCAAGCTCTGCCTCCCGGGTTCACGCCATTCTCCTGCCTCAGCCTCCCGAGTAGCTGGGACTACAGGCGCCCGCCACGTCGCCCGGCTAGTTTTTTGTATTTTTAGTAGAGACAGGGTTTCACCATGTTAGCCAGGATGGTCTCGATCTCCTGACCTCGTGATCCGCCCGTCTTGGCCTCCCAAAGTGCTGGGATTACAGGCTTGAGCCACCGTGCCCGGCCGTCTTTCAGTATCTTATTGTACTCTGCAAAAAGCAAAATTGCAGGTAAGGGGGGCCACCTGTAGTATTTATTAATTTCATATCCTTTTCACTATACGAAGTCTCTAAGGCTATCAAAAGAGAAAAGTTTTTCATAAAATTCAATGGGAAGGAGAGAGAATACTTTAAAAGGTTCATTTAATAATCAAGTGAACTAGCAATAGAAAATTCACCTAGGAAGTGCGCTAATTTTATCTATTTTGAGCACAATCAGAATTATAGACATAAATTAAAAATTAGACATCCAGATAAAACACATCTGAATAAACCACATACATTTGTCTCTCACACACTCTTTGCAACGACACAAAGAACCTGGTACCATGTGAATTCTCAGGACACCATTCAAAGGTATCACAGCTAGGAGTAATGGAAGCGAATCGTATACCATTTCAATTGGTATGAAAAGATGAGGCTCTTTTTTTGCCTAATGCCCTAGGATTTTCCCAGGCAGCATTGCATGAACTCAATCTTTCCTTGCCCCTCTCCTCCCCACCTTTTAAATCAGAACTAGTCTTTCCTATGTCCCATCCTTTCAAGCCCCTGAACTTTGCTATCAATCAATATGGCAAGCTAATATGTGGTTATTTTTGAGTGGACATTAGTGTAGTAAGAGTGGTAGTCATTAATTTGATGCAGTAAACTCTAATTACTATATAATAAATGTATACAACATCTATGCATCATTATATTTTATTATTTGATAGAAGACTTCCAGAAACAATGACCAACTCAAAAGGCATAATCCTAGTGGTGACAATTATGGGAACCAGGGATAGGTGAAAGAAAAAATATTCCCAAGCAGGTAATACTCTTGGTTGAATCTTTATGCCCTATTAACTCTGCCTTTTAAAATACGGCATTTCAAGTCCTTCAAGTCTGACGCCAGTCTTCCTTTGTGGTCTCATATTCCATTAGACCTCCCCTACACTGTTTCAACCATTTCCACTATTCAATTCCATCTTCATGGCAAGGCCATTCTCTGTCTTCTTACTTGAAGAAAATCTCAAGGTGAGAAGACCCAGCTTATGTCAATCACCTCTTCATGCAATCCAGATTCCCCTGGGATTCCCCTCCTAGTCCTACTGCGTTTTATGGTGTGTACCTTCATGTTAGCATTTAACATGTTTTGGTCACTTTTTGTATTCCCAATTTATAACAACCATAAATTATAAAATACTCAAAATTTTTCATGAACAAATCTTTTAGTAATAATTCCTGCATCAAGTTTTGATACTTCTGCAGTTGAGCTAATGAGTATAATGAGTATAAGCCCTCTGAGGGCAGGGACTCAAATGATATGTTTGTATTTTCAGGGCCCATAGAACATGGAACATCCAAGAGACCCTTGATGAATGGATGTGTTAATACTGAGGATAAGTTCTTCAAAGCAAAAATGTCACATTAATACCTTTAAAAAAATAAATATATGCCAAATATATGCCACTGAACTCACTAGGGGAAGAAACCAAACAAATAAGGACAGGGTGTCAGAATTCACTAACAGAAAAGAACTCCCAAGACAGGAGGAGTCAAAATAGGTCTGCTGGCAATATCCAACAACTCTAGTTCAAAGACTTCAAAAACACCCCCAAACCAACACCACAAATGATTTAAGTCATGACAAACCATTTGGTTCCCGCTTCTTGTCAATTAACCAGGATGTCTTAAAGATGAATTCTACACCAGCAATGCTATTTTCTTCATTACACTAGCATCTTTTGTATTGGAGAAACACTATCAGGAAAAGACAAGAACTGGTTGATTATGAGCAGTATCAAATGAGTTGTAATGGAGGTGTTACGAATGTAAATCAGAGAAGCCTGATGCAGAAAACAGCAGCATCTGGGCATGCAGCTTGCAAAGTAATGAGACTGTGATAATGCACTGGCACCCAGCTTTGATCACTTCATCTTGTTCAAGAGCTCTGCTTGGGAAACAAAGGTGTGAGGCACTGACCTCCTGCCCACAGCTTGCACGAGCACAAAAAATGGTAACACATCAAGGACTGATACCCTTCTCTCTTCTCCTCCTTGCCAACACACCCCTTTTTCACAACTGATGGTTTCATAGTTGGGGGCCCAGCATAAAGCAGGCTGAGCAAGCTTCTACCATATGAAGCGTCTGTCTGAACATGTCTACTGTAATTGGCAATTCATTTTTCATCCTGAAAGCAAGAACAGGTGTATGCTACCTTCAACACTCCAATCATAAACCATGCTGAATGCATCTCTCACATAGTCAGGTTTGTTGAGATCTATGCCAGTGGCCAGCCGGTGGACTTCAGAGTCTGCATAGATGGCTCTGCGTCACAAATGAATAGGCACTTGTGTAATCTCAGATGCTCAAGAGAACAAGAGGAGCAAATGGCAGTGCATAAAAAATTAAAAATCTCACCACACAGTAGCAGCCCTTGGTCTTTCTTGTGTAAATAATATAATTGGCAAATAGCTTACTTCTTTGTAATTGCAATATCCCTACAACGCATGTTTAACATACTAAAAAAGGAGGTTTTTTTCCCTTGAAAAGGAGTATAAAGCCAGATGTATCACTGCACAGTGTTTCTTGCCAGCTTCATCCAGAAACACTAGCTGAGGTGACTTGTGAAACGGAGCCAAGAGCAAGAACTCTCCTTAATGAGCACATTTATCAATTTTCCAGGGATTCAGTTGATTACCAGCATTTAGACACACACAATCACAAAAGGAACACAGCAATTTAACTATTGGCCACTGAATGGGAAAGCACATGAAATAACTTAAGGCAGGCATGTGAGCAAGTTGGGGATGCTTGACGACACTTTAACATATGAACATGTGTGCTTTCATTTCAACATGTAAGGAAGGGCCAAGATGCAAGCTTTTACAAGTTTTCAAGCATTCTGCCAGGACTCAATAAATAGTATGAACAAATTACTGCATATGATTATTATATTAAAAAGTACCAGTGCTACTGTACAAACGCTTCATTCACAAATACTGCCTTTGAAATCCCTTTATCAAAAGTAATTTTCAAATCTTATCCAAGGCTACCTACAAGGTCTTAGGTTGAAGAAGAAAAGAGTACAACAGGCAAATGTAACTTGATGGGGGGAAAAGATGACTCTTTAAGAAAATAAATAAATGAAATAGAAGCAAGATTTATCCCTATTTCTATAGTAATAAAATATCCTGAATGAACAGCCCTGACTTTGAGATAAAGGATTCAAATTCAATGAAAAAAATATGATTATGGATAGGATTGGGAATCATATATTTAAGACTGTGATTAAATTGAAGCAGCATTTTATCTAGGACAAATTACAGTTAGAAACTGGGAATTCCCAATATTTGGGGTATAGTTTTTCTTAATTTAGGGTGTTTTAGGTATAATTAACATACAGGTTGAGTATCCTTTATTTGAAATACTTGGGAATGGAAGTGTTTTTGAATCTGGGTTCTGGAATTTGGAATATTTGCATATACATAAACACATATCTCAGGGATGGGACCCACACCAAAATGTGGAATCCATTTGCGTTTTATATATGCTATACATAGCCTGAAGGTAATTTTCTTCCTGAGGGACAGTGAATAGACTGCATGTTGTGTACCTGCCTTTGACTGTGACCTGTCACATGAGGTTAGGTGTGGAATTTTCAACTTGTGGCATCATGTTGGCATGCAAAAAGTTTCCAATCTTGGAGGATTTGGGGTTTTCAGATTAGGGTTGCCCAGCCTGTATATCATAATGCACTGATCTTAAGTGTTCATACTGTATAAGAAGTTACATACCTGCGTATACTTGTAAAACTAGCACTCAGAACACAACAGAATATTCCCAAAATCTCAGAAATGCTGCTTGTGTCTCTTTCCAATCAAATCTCCTCTATTCCCACCAAAGGCAAATTTTGCCTGTTTTTGAACTTCATTTAAACGAACCACACAGGAAGCACTGTTTTGCGTCTGGCTTCTTTTTGTGTAACATGATGTTTGAGATCCATCCGTACTGTTACATGTATCAGTAGTTTGTTCTTCTCTATTGCTGAATAGTGTTCTACTGTATGAATATAAACTAGAACACTGCGCTTTTTATCCCTATATTCCAGTAAGCTTTGCCATCTGCCCTACCCCTTTCCGCAGGATACCACTGAGCTGAGTGGAATACTGTCTGTTTTGTTTCTCCATTTCCTCAATGATGACCATTCGGATTGCTGCTAGTTTTTGATACTATGAAGAAACCTGCTATGAACACAGGTGTACAAGTCTTTTTGTAGATGTATATTTTCATTTCTCTTGGGCAAATACCTAGGACTAGACTTGCTGCATCACACAGCAAGTGTATACTTTACATTTATAAGGAACTGCCAACATTTTTTTTCAAAGGACTTTTGCCATTGTATACCCCCACCAGCAAAGTATGAGTTCTGGTTTCTCCACAATCTTTCCAGACAATGAGTATTATCAGTCTTCTTGATTTTCTCCATTCCTACGTTTTAAATGTACATTTCCCTGATACCTAATGATGTAGAAACCCCTTTCATGTGCTAATTGGCCATTCTTACATCTTCCTTTGAAGTGTCCAAGTCTTTTGCCCATTAAAAAAATTTTCCTAATGGTGTCTTAAGATGGGCAGAATTTTAAAATTTCATAAGGTCCAATCTATCAATTTGTGTATTTTGTTTGCTTATCTCTTAAGAAAAATTAGAAGAGCCAGAAATAAGAATACTGATAAGACTGAAATCATGAGGGGTGACTTGGTAATTATACATTCAAATGAGCAACAAGAATACAAGTTTAAATACAATGTATCCTGAAAGTTCTGGTTTCTATTTAGTATGTGGTTTTACCCCAGGCAGAGTGAATGGGCGGCCAAATACATTCATAAGTTAATTATCTGGCTGAAACCGGGGAAGGGCTGATAGCATCTGGAATAGGCTTACCAAACTCTGGAGTGATAAGACATAATTAATTTGATGTTATACTACGGCTGAACGTATACAATGCTCCAGAAACTATCCTGAGCTACCATTTTTATGTGTAGATAACTTCTTTGATAACAATTTTTAACTGTGCTCAAGTCCTAAGATTGTTAACTTTGCATATCTGACACAAGGACAGAATTTAAATTCTACCTTCTAGAAGTCTTTCTGGACATCTTATAACAGGGCAGGTGAGTCAGACAATCAATTCTAATTGGCCTTCCTACAAGCTTCACTACTTTCTACTTGTATCTTAGTTGCACTCAAAACGCAAAACATGTTTTCTTATCTTTGAAAGCATCAAAGGAAAATCAAAGAGATGATTTTTAACTGGAGCCCTTAAAAAGTAAATGAATTCTCTAGTTGGAATTGGCAAGAGGACAAACCTAGTAGTCTCAATTAAAAATGCCTTTTCTGACTGTGAGCTGTGTAGTTAATTACTCAAGTAAGCAAGGATCAATAAACAAATTCCAAAATATCATGTACCCGAGCACTCAGAATGTTCTCATTTAAAATATTATGATACAAGGAAAGAAGCTATCATTTTGGCAGAATCTTCATTTATCTAACTAACCATGTGCAATTAATATTTCACATAACCATGTATGGTATACTAGATTCTTAATGGATCGTATTGATTAAGAAGAAAGTTCAATACTAATGTTCCTGCCGGGGAAGACAGAACGATTTGTTAGCTCACACAGAACGAATCATGAATCCAGGAATATATGGCCACAAACCTAAGAGCTGCCACAAGAATGGTTTGATCATTTACATGTTCACACATAAACCACTTATATGAAAGGAAAGAAGATGCTTGGTGCAACGCCAACAAACCCCAACTGCCACGGCAAGAACAGAGAAGAATGCTCCAGGTCATGGACTTATGAAGGACGTGGCCAATCTGGCTGCACCATCGGCAGCTTATTTCACCAGTTGAGATTCCTTTACACCCTATGCTGAAGTGATAAAAAAAGTTTCCAAAGTGACCCTTTTGGTCTTGTGAACACGTTCATGAGATGGCTGCAGTCTGCATTGTCTTTTTAGAGAAATTAACAATACTCTCTGTTCTTGGTGTACACTCCTCCTCCTGCCCTTTTTATCCCTATATTCCCAATCAGCTTTCCATCTGCCGTGCCCTTTTTTGCAGGATACCACTGAGTTGAGTGGAATACTGTGGCAAACAGTCATGGAGTAGAGAGATAATGCAGATGGAAATCTCTCTCCTTAATGTTTCTTGCCATTTACTTCTATTATCTTAGAAAATAGTATTTAGACCAAGTATAGAGATCTAATCTGAGGAACTAAAAAGAAATAAGTAACCAGGCAGATCTAATTCAAAGGGCTCCAATTTTAGAAGGGGGTAAAAAAAAGCATTTATCAACGAAGTCTTCTTTGTAAATATAACCAATTCTAAATGGGTATCATAAGAAATACTGTCAAATATTGGCATGCTCCAAAGCCGGTCTCACTTTCCTTGGAACTAATTTGTTGCTTGGTGGGAGGTGGACAGACAAACAAGCAGGGAAGACTGACAGCTTGGGAGCTGGCACTACCTTACATATCCCTGATGAGATAACGGAAGGAGCTGCATCATCTACAACTTTTCTGAAATGGGATCCAGTAGCTTGCAGTTGAATAAAACAACTTACAACCATTTTTTAGATAAGGATCAAAGACAACTTTCTCAGTTAACTTTTAAACCTTCTCAGCTTACATGCCCTACAGAAGGTGGCAGTTACAATTTACATTTTACAGATGGAAGACTCAAGTCAAAGACATAATAAATAACCTGCCTGAGGAATTTTGTGTTCTAAATAACCAAGTCGATGTGACAGCCAAATGTGTATTTGCCATTAGCTTCATATACAAAGTATATTCATAAGTACGTTAACATCTTTCTTCAATTTCAGATACGAAATCCTCCTCCAGCAGCACATTCACAAACTCCAGAGGGGACATGAAATACTACGGAAGTTGATGTAGGTGAGCTGATGCTTTAAAAACAAAAACCAACAAATAACCCGAAACTTCTAAAGACATAATTGTAACCAAGAGGCTTGTGCCCAAAGGGTACAGATATATTTACTTTATCTAGAATTTTGCCTCTTCAATTACTGTGTCTCTTACTGAATAATCAAGATGTTACTTGGCTCCAAGGACCGTGGGGAATAAAATGTCACCACTGCAGCTGCTATATTTCTTGCTCATAGCCCTTCAAATTAAAAAAGGGGGAAAAAAGGCCCAATACAAATGCAGAATTTAATTAGTTAGTAAAAGCCCAAATCCTTGCCTGAAGCCCTGTTCTTCCTGTAATATCACATTCTTTTCTTCTTGTGTAAACTTTTCATTATGAAGGAGACATCTTTATAATACAATAACTCTAGTTATAATGTAACTGCTGGTAACATAACTCCTGCATTAGAGAAGGCAGCATGTTCAAGTAATGTTGTTTTAATACAATTTGTGTTCAGCAGAAACCAAGTCAACTTGATCATTTAAAATTTGATCAATGTGAATTAGTGTCTTACTGAGATAAACCATTTGATCATTTCAAAACTGATCAATGAGAATCAGAGATAAAACATTTATCATGTACATTTGGTATATTAGATCCATTCGCACAGCACTAAAGTAAGTTATAAGTAGACATCAATACGTGTTAGAGAAGATGTTCAGGGTACCTGTCAGCTGCAGATACAAATACACATAAAACAGTATATAATTTTAGTACTTTTGATAAGGCACGTTACTCAATAAGGGAGCTGGAGTCACTGACAAATTGCAAGAACTCAACTTCAGAGAAACTAGAAAGAGAAGTACAGAACTGAACAGCTCAAACTTTTGAAATAAGTTTTAATTAAAAGTTTAAGAAGAAAGGTAAGTAACATAAATTTACCTGACTAAACTTCTAGAAGAATTTTAAGACTATTAATCAGAGTAAACTTTGTACTTTTAGTACAATTAGTTCTATTAATCTAGTATTTCCAAAATGAGGTTGCATTGACATTCAGGCTCACTGGCTTATGCATCTAACAGAATTATAAATTTGCCAGTCAAAACCGTATTTAATTATTTTACAGCCAATTAAGCAGGATCTTTAAACACCGTTGCTTAAAACTGTCCATGACACACATGTGTAATTATACAGAACACGAGAAACACCTGCTGATACTATTGGCGCGTCTTCCTTGGCTTCACAAATTCATCCATGGCATAACTATTAAAATCTTACACCCAAAAAAGAAACTAAACAATATTGCCAGTTAAAGTGCAACCCCTTAAAAAAAAAAAATCAAGGACATTTTAAAGTTCAAGGGTTTTATATTGAAGAAAACCTTTAAAAACAGGGTAATACTTACAAAATCCATTTTATCTGTATGAGTTTTGCATAGTATTCCTTAGATACTCTAAAATCAACTAAACTACTTTTACAGGGTAACTAATCTTTTAATACTTTATAAGAATAACCTAAGCTTCTTCTATGAGCCTAAATTTATAAGTCAGCTTTCAACAACTTCATTCAAAGATAAAAGCGAAAACCCCTCTAAAATCTGGCACACAAAGGAGTATTACTGGTATTCACATCCGAGTTCATAGAACTGTACTTCTTTAGAAGTGCTTCTTCTTTCACAGAAACTGAAGCCATGTTAAAAAGTTATACCTCTAATGAAATCATTCCAAAAATATTTTCAATAGATCTATGTCACTTTCCATGCGTATTTTTTCTTTCTTTTATGGAAAATAGAAACTCACCACTAAATTATATAAAGGACAGAATGAGAATGAAATATCAATTGTTTTTTAAATGCTTTTCATTTGTTTACTATTGCATTGTCTTTATGATGCATATATTGCCTTTAAAATACTTAACATGTCTTTGAAATTTGCTTTACATTTACTTGATATTTGCTTTTCTATTTTAAAAACAATTCACATGCATGAACACTCTGGTAACATCTTCTTTCTATAGGTGTGGCATATCAGCTCCAATGCAGCCACAGAGATCTGATTCTGACATTGACCAAGAAACAGGAGGTCGGCAGCACTCCAGCTACATTGCTGGGAGGCTTCTCTTACATGCTATCCTATCGTGAGTGCTTTACATGCTGGTCATCCTGGCTAGAGTATGAGCTCCCTAAGGGTAAGAACTCCTTCTAATGTGCTAGAGGTTTAGCATCATCTAGAATTTGTTTAAAAACAAATACAGAAATTTCTCCGAGGGCACAGAGTTTCGTAACTTTTTATATCAGAATCAAATGTAGTATTTATTACTTTGGGCTAGACCCGTGTTAAGAACTACGCATGTAACATTATTAAAATAATATTTTGTTTAATTAATTACCTATGAGGTACAGCATAGGGATTAATATAAAATATAATTTGCATTAGGATTAGCTATAACATATTACTAGCACCATATAATAGAAACTACCACCTAAGTTGTTATAAAATGTGACATGAAGTGTTGACAATTACTGTTTTAGTTGGATTGAGAAAAGAGAAGGTATTCCTTTTGAATTAAGGCTACATGTAAAAAGAATGCCGGATTTGCTCAGTGATTTAGGTTTTAGAGCTAAAATTTTAAATCTATTGTGGAAAAATAAATAGCCCAAATTATCTTCAAATCCCTTAGTTCCCACTGAAATCATGGTACGTAATATTTCTAACAACTTGATATGCATTAGGAATGTAATCACCCCAACAGAAGAGAACTAACTTTGGATTTTTATAAAGATCATCATTTAAAAAGTTTGTCTTCCTTTTGTTTTTCTCTGATGAACTCTGAGTTTCACGCTAGTAGTCAGATCCTGGCCTGTTTTCTTAGTTGTGTATTCAGAGCTTGTCTTGTCACACAGGGGCTCTATGAATGAATGATGTGTGGATAAAGTAGGAGAAAACAATCCATTAATTCTTAAAGTATTTTACTACCAAAACTATAAATTGAGGGGCTGAAGTATGAGCTAATATTTTAAGCATCCCTAAAATAATTCCATTAGCTTTCCTGGTAGGTTGCATCAATGGACTGGTGTTAAGTCATGGGCAGCTTCAAACGCTCTTAGCTTTCTTTCTCTTTACAGTGATTTGTATGACCCCGATCAGGTATATAATACTGCCCTTGACACTGCATTTTAAAAAGCTTCTATCTCCTGTAACCAAGATGTACACAAATGAATCCCACTTTCATCAGATACAATTAACTAAATTCTCCTCAAAGTCCTTTAGAACTTGTTGCCTAAGAGGAACTGTTGAGTTCAGGTACAGGTTCAAGAGAGAACTCTTCAAGTGATGCTTACAGGTGCTAAGCTGGTCACACAGATAGGAGCCAGTGAAAAAAATGGCCAGGCGAAAAACCCCTGTCACGCAATGCAAATATTATATATTGTCTTACAAAAGTCCTGATTATCTGAGATGGCCAAATTTCTAAAAAGAAATAGCAATCTACTAAGTAATCTCTGTGCCTTCAAAGATGGCAAGCATCTCCTATATCCAATGTACTATAGCTTCCTAGGTGTGAAGCTAATGAACTCACTGCAAATCAAAATACAACATTCTAGGAAGCTCAGTCTAGCAGGAAGTAGCTGGGACCAAAAAAATGATATAATGAAAGCCACTCTCTAAAAAACTAGCTATTAAAATTTCTTCACAGTGTGTTAAAACCTAGGTTTTGTGTGCATTGGAGTTAGTCAAACTATAAAAATCCAAGGGTACAGTCCCCAAGATTGCTCTCACTTCTGACACATCAACACCAAGTTTACGGGAGGCGGGGGCGAGGGGGTCCAAACCAGCCAAAATTCAATGGTTCAATAATTCACTGAAAGAACTCAGAACTCAATGTAAGCTGTTAAACTCAGTTATGGTTTACTATAGGGCAATGATACAGAAAATCAGCCAAAGGAAGAGATGCATAGGACTGCACTTGGGGTGGGGATGGGGTGGGGGGTGGGTTCCAAATGAAAAGCTTCCAATGTCCTTAGGACCTGCTGCTCTCCTGGTAGCAATGTGTGACAGTGCCCATGGAGTACGGTCAACCAGGAAAGCTCACCTGAGCAGCACTGTTCAGAGTTTTATTGGAGCCTCATTAAACAGCTTGACTGACTGATGGTCCACATGATAAACTCACCCCCTCAGAGGCTGAGCTGATACCACATGGTCCAAGGGGCCCAGCAAGAATAGCAATTTCTTTTTTTTCCCTCTCTCTCTTTTCTTTTCTATTTTTTTTTTTTGAGACGGTCTCACTGTGTTGCCCAGGCTGGAAGGCAGTGCTACCATCTTGGCTCACTATAATCTTTGCCTCCTAGGCTCAGGTGATCCTCCCACCTCAGCCTCCAGAGTAGCTGGGGACTGCAGGCATGCACCACCACGCCTGGTTAATTTTTGTCTTTTTTTTTGTAAAGACAGAGATTCACCATGTTGGACAGGCTGGTCTCGAACTCCTGGGCTCAAGCAATCTGCCTGCCTCAGCCTCCCTAAGTGCTGGGATTACAGGCATGAGCCACCATGCCTGGCTGAGAATAACAATTTCTATCACTTAAGAAATCCAAGGATTTATAATTTCCCAGGAGCTTGGTACAAAATCCAGACTTCTCTTTGGCCAAGGCCAATTCCTTACTACACAGTTTGGCCAGATTATTAATTATTCTTGAATAATATTTAATAGGTAAGACAAAATGATGCTGTTGAGGTTCTGTTTAAAATAAAGCCTAACTTACAGGGCCCTGCTGACTTGCAGGAGGTCAGCCATCATATGTCAATTTTGTTCTTCCCATGGCCTCTCGCTCCCCAAGCCTAGCTCAGGCTGAATGACACGGCAGCTGGGCAGAACTTCAGGACAGATATTTTTCCATCTAAAACCAGAACTATCTTTTTCTATGAAATCCACTCTCCACTGATTTTCCAATCTGCTAACCTCATAATTCTGGTTCTTTTGCCCCTTTTATCTAAATGTTAGGGGATGAACTGTGTGCCCTGAAAATTCCTAAGTCCACTGCTCAGTACCTCAGAACGTGACTGTATTTGGGGTGAGGGGCTTTGAGGAGGTAATTAAATTGTAGTGAGGTCACAAGGGAGGGTTTTAGTCTACTATGACTGGTATTCTTGTAAGAAAAGAAGATTAGCATGTAGACACAAGAGGAAGGATTGTTTCAAGACACAGGGAGCAAATGGCCACCTATAAGCCAAGGAGAGAGGCCTAGAAGCAACCAGCCCTGGCATCACCTTGACCTCAGACTTTTAGCCTCCAGAACTGTAAGAAAATACATTTCTGTTATTTAGGCCACCCGGTCTGTGGTACTTTGCAGTTCTGGCAAACTAATACACCAACCAATCACTAACTCATGTCTAATCTTTTTTTTTTTTTTTTTTTTTTTGAGACAGAGTCTTGCTCTGTTGCCCAGGCTAGAGTGCAATGGCATGATCTCAGCTCACTGCAACCTTTGCCTCCCAGATTCAAGCGATTCTCCTGCCTTAGCCTTAGCTACCTCAGTAGCTGGGATTACAGGCATGCACCACCACGCCTGGTTAATTTTTGTCTTTTTTTTTGTAAAGACAGAGATTCACCATGTTGGACAGGCTGATCTTGAACTCTTGGCCTCAAGTGATCTGCCTGCCTTGGCCTCCCAAAGTGCTGGGATTACAGACGTGAGCCATCAGGCCTGGCGCCATGTCTAAACTTTCAACAACTTCTTTTTTCTCTTGCACTTGTAGAGACTTCCCATCTGATTTTTCTTTTTCTTTTTTTAAGACATAGTCTCGCTCTGTGACTGGAGTGCAATGGCACAATCATAGCTCACTGCAGTCCTGGGTTCAAGCCATCCTCCACCTCAGCCTCTCCGATAGCTGGGACCACAAGTACATGCCCCCACAACTAGCTAATTTTTAAGTTTTTCTTTTGTAGAATACAGGGTCTCACTATGTTGACCAGGCTGGTCACAATCCTCCTGCCTCAGCCTCCCAAAGTGCTGGAATTACAGGTGTGAGCCACCGCGCCTGACCTTATCTCATTCTTCGAGTTCTTATTTTTTCATACCTCCAACTAAACCCCACATCCACCATCAGGTTACTTTTCCTTCAGGAGCCCAGAAATCAGAGCACTCATCTGGTCAAACATCTTCCCATGACTCATTGCTCAATGAAGACCAAACTTCACAGCCCAGCAGCTAATGACCCACTGACCTTTCCAGCTTTATCTTGTGCAAGTCTCTCTGACTCAAGCCACTGCTTTGTCACCCACCAACTATAGAGCACAGTCTTCCTTCTGAATGTCTTTCCTGTCCACCTACTCAATACTCTTCTTAAAGGCTCAACTAAAAAATCATCTTCTTTATGAAAACTTCACAGATCACTCTAGTCAAAATTGATCTCTAACATATCCTAAATTTAGTTGTTTTTATAGCTATTGTCTTAGAATAAAGAAATACTCGGGGAGCCAACTCAAAGGTTCTCATGGTATAGAGACAAAAAAGGGTTTACTACCTTAAAAAAAAAAGTCACTATATCATTAGGGAGAAAAATAAACACCTAACTTAAAATAATATATGTAGAGTAACTTAAAAAAATCTATACCTAGTTCTATTAATATGTCTAAACTCTTAAGATCTCACGTTAATCTTTCATAGTGAGACTTGTGGCCCATCCTTAGAAGGTCTCTCTCCGCTGCCTCCAAAAAGATAATTCACTAAGGAAGGCTGAAGGGTTTTGGCTCTTTAAATAAACCTCAAACCATCTTCAATTTTTAAAAAATTTTATTTGAATCCACATTACAGTAACACTAATATCCATTACCACACAAATTGTACTGTAGCAGAAAGTAGTAATTCCACCTTAGGGTTTAATCATTTTATCAAATGCTTGTAAACATGTGCAAGGAAGGAGGTCAGAGCCCGACGCAATCTTTCAACTAAAGCTGTCACAACAACTTTTTTTGCTTCACTAATTTGCACATGTGCTACTAATAGGGGTTACACAATAGGACTATTTATATACTTAGAAAAATTCTGAATGATGTCTTCTTACCTAATGTTAGAACTGGCAGCAAAGGGAAAGTACAAGGCTATGGGTCACGACACTTTGATCCATCAATTATAGAACATTCATTTAAACACTCCAAGGATTAAGAGAGGTAGCAATTTAACATCACCTTCATAATCAAGGGCCAGGTAAAGTCTATGATTTAAAGGCTTTCAAGGTACATGTGAAGAAATGAAAACAGCCTAACCAAATTTGGCATATCCAAATTTGGACATGCCCATCATTTTATTATACAAAAGTGAATGGTTTCTATGTTTCCCTTAGTAGAGTAGCAATTTAACATGACCTTCATAATCAAGGGCATTCTATTTTATATATTATTACAAATGAAAATTCTATTACTGTTAATTTCAATTTCCCCCTAGTTCATAAAATACATTGATTTGTAGCAAGCTTTCATCAAATGCCTTTTTCTCGGCATCTGAATTCCAGTTTGGCAGATAACATGACCCCATCTCAACCACCCCCAAACTCTTCTAAGGATTCTAGAGTGCTATATAACAAACTATGTTCTGTGTAAAAAGCACTAAAATTGTGCTTTCATCTTGTTAAGAATAATAAATAATTATATTACTATTAAAAACTTACTTGAACTTTGCTTCCACCTCTTCAGCAGCTTTCTGATATTGTTCAGTGGTGACTTTGTAGAACTCCGAGCTCTGTGGACAAAGATTGATAGCAAAGGTTTCACTATCCAAGATGACAAAACGTGTGGAAGATTTACAATTTCAAAAAATACATAAAACCTTGTTTCAGCCACTCAAGCAGCAGAAGGCGTTCTTGTAAAGGTGGCATGGATACTTATAAAACACCTGGAAAGCTACTTGTTTAAATAACAGTAGAGTTGTTGGTACATACCAATTATAATTACAGAGTAAACTTTCACAGTTACAATTCCTTATCATTTGATCCTCTGGAGAAAATTCCTAACATTTTAGAAAGATTCTTTAGATCGCCATTATTTGGAATCTACTCTTGTAGATTCACACATATTCGTATTTGCCTATTATTCCACTGGTGTTCCTACTAGGATTTTAAAGATCATTTCTTTCTACACAATATTTTTGTCATCAAGATGGTATGTATGGCTCACACCTCTAATCCCAGCACTCTGGTAGGCCAAGTTGGGCGGATCACCTGAGGTCAGGAGTTCGAGACCAGCCTGACCAATATGGAGAAACCGGTGGCACATGCCTATAATTCCCCCTAATCAGGAGGTTGAGGCAGAATAATCACTTGAACCCGGGAGGTGGAGGATGCGACGAGCAGAGATGGAGCCACTGCACTCCAGTCTGGGCAACAAGAGCAAAACTCCGTCTCAAAAAAAGAAAAAAAAAAAGTTTTCTTTATGGAGTTTAAGTTGTTCTATCATTTCCACATGACCACAAGAACAGCAACATTTATAACTAATCAGTAGGAACAAGGGGGCAGATTGAGATAATTTTAATAACAAAAAATGTCTTCCCTATTTACATGAATGGACACATAAACAACATAAACCAAGATGCAGTAGCAAAGTAATGCCTTTCCTGGGGCAGCAAAATTTATCCATTCTACTAGCTACACTGAAACTGGTCTTATTGCAGGAGGTGGCCTAAACGACCCCAAGAGCCCTGAGACTCAATGAAATATCCTGCAAAATGCACTGCATTAAAAAACAACAACAAAAACACCACCACAATACAGTGGTCTATTGTGTACCTTTCATTCTCTAATCACTCAGGTTTCACATGCATGGCTTGGGATCATTTATTTTTTAATAAATCATTGTTGGTTGGTGAAAAAATGAAAGTGAAATCCTCTTCACACCAGCGACCCCTTTGCATTTAACAATCTAGGTTGTCCAATGACAGTCACATCCAGGATTCTTGGATGTAGATAAAATCAATAGGTATGTGATTAGACAGCAGACTCAGGGTGGCTAGAGCCATGGACAGGTCACCATTTGAGATGATGAATGGCTTTCTATCAACCTACAGTCGCCTACGATGCTAACATTTACTATAATCTTATTTGGGCTACGATTTATCTTTCTTGCACCTGATCAATAAAGATGAACAGAACAGTTGTAAGGATCGATTGTAATTTTTTATCATTTTCAAGCACAAAGGTGCATTTCTGACAAGAAGACAATATTCTAAGTGTACTGCTGCTGCATTTTATAAAATTGCAATTTGAGTGATCAACTGCACTTGTCTGTATGCCGAGAGGTTTTAATTCCTCTGTAGGTCTCAAGCTATCAAAAAACCATTTGTCGTCTCAGATACTTAACATTATGTCACACCTTCCTATCTGTTTCACTTATAAGATTTTCTTCCCTTTAAAATACACACCAGTCACAACACACGCTTTTGCAATGTTTGGCGTAATCTTTCCTTTGAACTCTTCTATCAAAGAATGTAGCAAAAAGGCAGTTACTAATCACTAACAATAGTTACTCTCACTAAAGATGAGAAACTCCCAAATTACTCTAACAAAAGGTTGAGTGGGTATTATGTTACTGAACTATCTATTAAAATGCTGGCTAAGCAATAATATCTTACTTAATACTTTTGCTTACTTTAAGCACTGGAACTGTAATATCTGGACAGAGACAGGACTAAGTTGAAAGATCTGATTTCTGGTTCTGTTCTGTGACCCTGAGGGAGTCTTTAATCTCCCCCAGCTTCCCTTCCAGTGTAACCCGTCGAGTATGGATGATAATATTAGCCCTGCTTATTTCTGCCAAAGCTGTTGAAGAAATCAAATAAGATAGGCACGAGAGCTGTGAAATCTGTTAAATGTTTTCACGGAGTAACATCAACATCTCAACGAAATAATTTTGGAGGAAAATAATTAGGGTAATTCCATTCTAGGTATAGATTCTAAATGGTAAAAATTCTAAATGGTAAATATTATACATTTTATTAAGAATGTGCACAAAAGCCATAATACAAATTAGTCAGTTCCTCTCTGCTTTGCCATGACAAATGCAGGTAAAATTATTACTAATTTTCTCAACTTTCCTATAGGATGTTAAAACACACACACACACCCCCAGTACCTGTGTTGCTTGAAAACTTAGCACATAATTCTCAAATTAAAGCTTTAGGCTTTATTTATGCTCCATACTTCCACCTCAGTGACCAGTTTCCCATATTGCATAAAATCCTTCCAACAAAGAAATGTCCCCAAGAGGTAATACCATGTAACAACCAAGGGAACAAACACAAGTATTCTCAAGATCTATCTGTAGACAGTGTTTAATTTATTAAGTATTTGCTTATTCGTGAAAGAAACTAAATTCTTATTATGCTAATAACATCCATCTTTGGGAATCAGACCCTCAAAAAGCTTTCCATCTAACATGGGAGAAAAGAACAATTATTATCATGGAAAGTCACAAATGCCGAGTTAGAAGTCATAGATAAGTGTTACTGGAGTTCAGAAAGAGTAGAGATCTCCTTTGGCCTCAGAAGACACTTTTACAAATGAACAGAATCTATTCAAAAAAACCAGACAAAACAAAACAAAAAACCAAAAAAAGCACACACAGAAAAAACAAGCAACCCAACAAAAAACACTCATTGTTTTCCAGTGAGAGAAAGGATAAATACTGGGTATTTGTACAGCGAAAATCTACAGAGTAAAGGAATGAATTAGACAAACATGCAGAGCAAAAAAGTGGTAGATCTGATCGGTAGGATGCACCTTACGCTAAGATTGGAAAAGTGAAAAATAATGAACAAAAAGAGTAAACACCAAGTTCCACTGATGATCTCTGAGTGGCAGCAGTCATGTGGTGTGGTGGAAGTGCACAAAAGGAGCTGGATGCCACAAAGTATCGGAACACGGGCTATGCTGGGTTGCTATATTTTTAAAAACGAGGTGTGGGCATGCAGCTAGTTGTTACATTGGCTTAAAATATTTTATAGGCCGGGCATGGTGGCTCATGCCTGTAATCCCAGCACTTTGGGAGGCTGAGGCGGGCATATCACGAGGTCAGGAGTTCAAGACCAGCCTGGCCAACCGTCTCTACTAAAAATACAAAAAATTAGCCAGGAGTGGTATCTCGTGCCTGTAATCCCAGCTACTCAGGAAGCTGAGGCAGGCGAATCACTTGAATCCAGGAGTGAGCTGAGATCACGCCATTGCATTCCAGCCTGGGCGACAGATCAAGACTCCGTCTCGAGAAAAAAAAAAAATTAAATATTTTATAATACAGACAAAAATTGTATTACTCCTACTTCCCTCCAAAGGGGCTAACAATACAAGATTTCATTTGGCTAGAATATAAAAGTGTATTGGGCAGGGTGGGTACATCCTGAAGAGGTTGGCTAAGTGGGGATTTTACATATTCTTGAATACTAAACTGTTGCAGTGTATACACAATACTAAGCAAATATACTGTCTTCATTTTTATTGTGAAAAAAATTTAAAGTTACAGAAAATAGGCAAAAGATTCCCATATATCCTTCACCTAGGTTCCCCTTATGTCCACATCTTAGATAATTATGATACAATTATCAAAAGTAATGATTTAACAATGTTACAATAGTAGTAACTGAATTACAGACTTAATTCAGCTATTTCCAGTTTTCCCACTAATGTTCCTTTTCTGTTTCAGGACCTAATCTTGGATCCCATGTTGTATTAATTGCCACGGCTCCTTAGACCCCTCTCATCTGTGACAGTTCCTCAGTCTTCCTTGTCTGTTATGACCTTGACACTTCTGAAGAATACTGGTCAGATATTTTGTAGAATGACTCGTGATTTGGGCTCATCTGGCGTTTTCTCATGGTTAGAGTTTATGCACTACTGGGAAGAATTCTACAGAAGCAATATGCCCTTCTCCTGCCTGATTTCAGGGGCTACTTTATGGCAACAGATCTTTTTATTGATGTTGACCTTGATTACCTGATTAAAGTGGTGTCTGCGGGGATTCTCCACAACAAAGCTACCATTTTTCCTTCCTGTAATTGATTTCTTGCAGGAGATACTTTGAGACTATGCAAATGTTCTGTTTCTTCTCAAAGTTTTGTCCATCACCTTTTGGTATTCACTGGTGAGTCCTGTTTGCAGCAATGATTACTGTAGTGTTCTGATGGTGCAATAATTTATTTCTTTCTTTTTTTGAGATGGAATCTTACTCTTTCGCCCAGGCTGGGGTCCAGTGGCACAGTCTTGGCTCACTGCAACCTCCACCTCCCAGGTTCAAGTGATTCTCCTGCCTCAGCCTCTCGAGTACCTGGGATCACACGGGGACGTCCACCACACCCAGCTAATTTTTGTTGTGAGCCCTTGGTTCAAGGTCTATGGACCACCAGCTTCAGAGTCACTTACGGAGCTTATTAAACTGCAGAGTCTTGGGCCACATCCTGAATCTCTGGGGATGGGGCCAGGAAGTTGCATTTTTTACAAGCAGCTTGGGTGATTCTGAATACACACACTAAATTTGTAAACTACGGGGTTCCTAGAACAATGCGAGAATAATATAGTATTTAACTTGCCATTCAAAGTGAAAAAAATCAGTGTTTAGAAGAATAATCGCAAATAACCACTTTTCATAATTAAATATAGCTATAATCTTTACAAAGGTACTCCAAATTAGTGATTCTGCCAATGTTGCTGGCAGATCACTGGAGGACCCCAAACTGTTCCAAGAAGTTTGTCTTCAGACATTGCCTAGCAACACCACAATGTTCCTACCCTGAATGGGTACTGAGAGGTAGGAGCACAACCATTTTCAGAAAGGTTGCTTCTGTTATCTCTGTTGTCTTGAGATTGTAACAGGTTGTACCCGCTGCTATCTTGTTTATTATTTATAGATGACTGTTACTTTAATGTCATCATTATAACTGTTTTCTTTGGTTAATCCTACAGTTTGTAGTAGGATATATGTCAATTTGTCTGATCATTTACTAATAGCTGAATTGTAAGACCTGTATGATCTGTGCTCACATAAGGAACAATCACATTCCTGTTTCCAAAGAAGATGCGTACATTCCCTCCCAAATTTGTTAAGAGTAATTACTCATAGTACATGGAGCGGGGAAGAAATCCTGTTAAGATGACCTTAAAAAGAGAACTAAAAAGAACAAGTGGGCCAGGTGCAGTGGCTCACACCTGTAATCCCAACACCTTGGGAAGCTAAGGTGGGAGGATCAGTTGAGGCCAGGAATTCAAGACCAGCCTGGATAACATGGTGAAACCTCATCCCTACTAAAAATACAAAAATTAGCCAGGTGTGGTGGTGGGTACCTGTAATCCCTGCTACTGGGCTGGCTGAGGTATGAGAATCTCTTGAACCCAGGAGGCAGAGGTTGCAATGAGCCAAGACTGTGCCACTGCACTCCAGCCTTGGCGACAGAGCAAGACCTGTCTCAAAAAAAAAAAAAAAAAACAACGTAGAGAAAGAAAGATGTCCAGGATCTTACAAGGTGGTCTCTAATGAATAATCATTTTTTTGTGTGTAACAACATATCACTTCTGTGCCTATAAGGTCCTTTACAGCCTAAAATAAAAAATATCTTCATTCATGTACACTCTGCATATTGTCTGGCCCTATAAACAGAAAAAAAATACTTGATATGATTTGTCCAATGGTACTGTTAATATAAATCTGTGGCAGGTAAATGTGATTTAATTCAAATATCAAAGGTGTGCTTTAATAATTTCTTTCAATAAGAAAGTCTTATTGTTTGATGTAAGCATAAAACATGTTTTCTACCAAGACTCTTTGAGAATAAATTTAAAGTAGTATGACAGTACCTCTTAGATGTCTTAGCACTATCAACCATCTGATAAAGACTTGCACATCCTTGTCAAAGATAAGCCAAGTAAGCTCCTAGGATGTAAACTGTATCTAAAACAACAATATAATTCTCTATATTTGGAAGATATTTCTGTCACCTATCTTAATAGACAAGGCATCATTGGAAACAATAGGTATTTTGATTTTCTGTATTAAAACACATTCCAATCTAAGGCATTATGGATCAATTACTGAAAACATAGGCAACAAACTGAGTGGGGAGACTGAAGGCTCCATTGTACATACTTTTTAATATGATTCCTGTAAAACATACGCATATGTTGTCCACAGAACTCTGCACTTAGGTGGGTGTTACTTAGCAGTACAGCACAGTGGTTAAGAACACGGACTTTGGAGCCAGATGGCCAAATCATGGCCCTACTCTTGTGAAACTGAGTAAGTTACTTAACCTCAACAGTTACTTGTCCTCTGTAAAACAGGAATAGTGTAATAATGATTACCTAATAGGATACTCTGGGGATTAAATAACGTAATATATGTAAAACTCTTTGTAGCACCAGGGACTTAGGAATGCGAACTATTATTAAAAATTATTTGAACAGGGGAAAAAAAACTGTATAGTATGGGTGGGGTGGTTTTTTTAAAACGCAATTTTAATAAAAATTTAAATCTTTAAAACAAAAGCCTTTTGTTCCATTAACCAGACATTGGTGAATGTTGCTCACACTGCTTACCTGTTCTGTTTTTCTGTTCCTTAAGATGGATGGGAAATATGAAGACAATAGTGGGCCAGTGTCAGGAGCGTTAATAGCTATGGCATTAACTAACCAGCCCAAATAAAAATCAAACCAATAACATTTGACCTTATCACTAATGAAATCCAATTAACTACATTAAACAGCGAAAGTACTTTAATGCCAAGACTTCCCAAGGCCTTGATTTTTACTCTATAGTGTGAATCTCTAAGATGAGAACTACTGTTCATGATTCTCAAACTGATTTGCTCAGGGAGCATCTTGAGGGAACAGAATCTCCTAAAATGGTCCATGAGAAATGCCAGATTAAAGAAAAGTCCAACCACATGTCAATCCTGCACTTTCTGGCATGCAACTTTTCTTTTCTCAAAGTGGCATTTTCTTATGGGTTATTTTTTAAACTGATGTTCAACAGGTAATTGGCAATATTGAAAGATGATTCCAAAACTGATGAAGATTGATGGTATCACCTTTTACTCAGTACCAATAAAGAAGGGCATGCTATTATCTTGAATTTTAAAAATCTGACATGAAATCATTTAAGAAAATTGTTGCTAAACCCTCCCCTGTTCTCTCAGAACCCGGTGGTACATTGCAAAAATGGCCACCATGCTTTACTCTTTTCTATATCCGTGCCTCCAGCAACATGACTTCACAGCTTCTCTCATCATGAGCGTGTGGAGTTTACTTCCCCACCCCTTCAGTCTGGGCTATGTTTGTGTCTTGCTCTGGGCACCAGAATATGACAACAGTGATGGTGTGCCAGTTTCAAACCTGGGCCTCTCTCTTGCAACCCTGAACAGTGCCATGTCAATCACCCCAGGCTAGCCTGCAAGCGGAAGAGAGACTACACGCTATCTACGGTGAGGACAGCTAGAGCAGCCAAACCTCAGCCAACTCAGCAGGAGTGAGCCCAGTTGATACCAGTCCAAATTGGTAACCTGCAGAATCAGGATGTGAATAAAATGGTAGCTGTTTTAAGCCACTAAGTTTCTGGCGGTTCATTATATAGCAAAAGCTAACTGATTATGCTCTTTCTCTGTTCTTACAAAGAAGAGACTTTTATAACTTAACACAGTGTACCAACAACTTGTATTTCTGTGTGGTCCCCACCTACTCCAAGCTCCCTAGGGGTAGGTATCTTGTCCTACTCATTGTTATACCTAGAGCACTCAGCAAAGTACATGACACACAAACTCACAGAAATAATGTTAAGAGTGACACCTGCAATTCTAAACAGCATTTCAACTGTTGCTCATATTTAAAACAGCATGGGATAGAGATAAGTCTAAAGTAAATGAAATAATGTTATAATGAGGATGAAAATAAATACTACCTTTATTATATCCATTACAAATAGACAAACGCTTCAGCCTGCAATGCTACCACAAAAAAGGAAACGTGTATCACTTAAGATGTGTTCAATTACAATAATAGTACAGTAACAGTTGAAGCTCCAAACAGTAGCTTAAATAAGTAAGGGGTTTATTTTTCTTGTGTAATAAGAAATCTGGATGGGAAACTCACGGCTGATATAACTATCCAAGTGTATCAACAGATAACTAGGCCCCACTCTTCTGTCTTCCCTTGTAGCCACCATGAGCAGTTGACTTCTGTCCTCATGGTTCAAGGTAGCTACTACACCTGCAGTTATTATGCCCATGCCCTCAGGGCGGAGGAAGGGGGAGGCTCAGAGATTTGCACTTCCTCCCGTTCGGCTACAATTATATCATGCAAAGGAGGCTCAGAATCCCAGCTACAAAGGAGGCTAGGAAATTGATTATTTTTGTTTTCTCACTTCTAGGGTAAAGAAGAAGAAAGAATTTGGAATGGGTGTTTACTGAGCGAATTTATTGTACCTGCCACAGAGAGCTGAGGTGACAGCACAAAATCAAGTACAAAACAAACTGGTTGATTTTAGATGCAAGTATTCCAATATTTCTTTCCAATATCCCTTAAACTAATTTGGGGCATAGGAGGGATTTACCCATCTGGTATCTTCATCCCCAAGAACAAAGTTTCTAGACCGTAAGGAAGGAAACGGGAATCAACAAGAGTGGGCATCATTCCCGAGTTTCTTTGGGCTGGCCATGGCCCAGGATTTTGAATGTGCGATACACTGCCATTTTCCATTTTCAGAAAGTCTCACTTTTAAAAGCATATATTAAAATGCACACGCACAGATACACATTATTGCTAGATTTGAAAAGTATCTGTTTTCAAGTTCTAAATTTGATCAAAAGAAAACATGCACATACACACACAGTATACGTGAAATATTTTCTCAGATTCTGAATCTTCTGTTTTATTATAACTAGTATGATCATACCCGTCGCATGTACGAAAAGAATAAATCAAAGAGGTCATAAGAAAAATGTAACTGGCTCTTGTCAGTTCTATTATAGAATGCTTCATATGGAGATTAGGGCATGACTATGTAACACATGAGGGCTGAGGTACAATTTAAATTCTGGTGGCCTGACACTATTTCCCAGAAAAGAACAACAAGATGACTGCCTGTCCATTCAAGCATGGTGGCAACTCCACAGATCCTCAGCACCGAGACAATGGTGGCAGGAACAAGTCTGGTTCTGTACCTTCAAGGTACAACACCACACTGGCTGTAGGTGAGACTGTCCTGTGTCTAAACTGGTCTATAGCTACTGCTAACAACTGTAGGCCTCTTCTTCCTCCTACAACACATGCAAACACAAGTGTCACCCTAGGTGGCCAGCCAATTCCAACAAAGGTCCAGGGTGCCACAAACACCAATGTCAAATAAGAGCAGTTCTCATTGTTGAGTAGCCAGATTCAAAAGTCCTAATTATACTTTCGGTTATAATCCTCGCCCAGGAACTATGATATAGAATCAGCTAGATGTAGGCAAGTATGCTTTTCCAAAGGTGAGAGTTAAGCACTTGGGGATCCAATTTAATGCTGCATTAATTGCTGTGCAGATACAATTCCTGGCACAGAAGCTCTGAAACAGTTATTTACTCAGTGGCATCAGGTGTTCAGAAGGAGTTCATGACTTGTCAACCATTCTTTATTTTTACAGAGTTACACAGAATCAAGAGATTGACTTTGCAATGGAACTACATTTTTTACCAGAATTTTAAAAGCTATTTTTTTTAAATCAGTAATAGTCCAAATTTAGTTTATCTAGAAGTTTTAAGGTTTCTTCCATCAGAAAGCCTAATGACTGGTTTGAATTTTGCCTTTCTTTTGTCTATACTCTAAAGTCGGTTATAGGTGGGCAGAAAAGCAGAAAGAATTTGAAATTCTTGGTTTAAGAAAAGCAGCCCTCCAACAGAGTAGCTGGAACCTTAAAGAATATTTTATTACTGAAACTTCTTAAACCCATGGCCTTGAGTCCACTTGCCTGAACTCTCTCCTTTTATCTCCTACCCTCCATCTTTACTCAACACCCCCAGGAGAATGCTGTCCTTAGACAGAAAAATCAAAGCTAATTTAAATAGTTTGCAAATTGCCAACATGGGTTCAGATTCACAGCATATCAGATCCAGTATTCTGTTTCTAAAAGGTACACTAAGGAATGGTTTGGGTTATTTAAACTGAGTCTCGCTTTTTAACATCTAAAATGAGGACTTTATCTTTCAGGATGACTATATCAGTGGGACTATGTAAGCTCAGTACTTGGCATAGGGCCTGGTTTCTCCTTGTGGAGGGCAGAGGTTGTCCATCACAATACCATTCCTGCCAGCAACCTTGGCTCCCTAGGTAATCCAAAGAGCATGGATTTCCATTCATTTACCTACGCAACTATGCATGAACCTGAAGAATAATCATCAAGCGATGAATTCAAACTGCATCTCCATGTATCTAACATTCAGCGTTGCTATTTGTTTTATGTAAGCACTGAACTCAAAAACCTAGTTATTTATCCTGCGTATCCCTAAATTTCTGCTAATAATAATTTGTGTATATGGATAGGTGAATCATAATTTGTCTCAGCCCTATTTTTTTCAAATCCATGTCACCAGTAATCAATAATAAATAACCAAGTTAGCAGTTCCTAACGAATCAAAAACCCTATTACATTCCACAGTCAAGACAAATTAAGATTCCCTATGGAAACAAGACTCTCACTGGTTTGTCTTAAAATCTCTCCTTTCTCCTTAGATAACCCTAGTTTTAAGCTAGATAAATGGTAAACAAAACTAATATTCCAAGTTTGCTGCCAGTGAGGCTGAGCTGTAAGCAGAAGTGTTATATGGGACTTTCCAGTAGGCTGCTTAAAGGGAGCTGATCTAAGCTGACAGGGGATCTTTTCAGCCCTTTTTCCCAGCCTGCTATGTTGATGTGATGGCCAGAGCTCCAGCAGCCATCTTGGGACATAAGCTGACCTTAAAGAGCAAAGGCCTGTGTTAGGGTGCTGCAGTGGAACAATAGGTGCCTGGTGCTCTTATGACACTGAAGCCACCATGCCAGCCTTTTATTAAACAAGAGAAAAATCTACTTCTAATGTCAGCCATTCTATTTTTATGATAGACAGGGTGAACATAATCAGGAATAGACCTCTGTAAGCCCTAAGATGTTTGCTTTTTGTACACCTCATGAATAACTTCAATAAAGTCAAATGCAACGACACACTAGAAGCATCTTTCTCCTTTGCAGTAATGCTTCACTTGTCAGGAATCTCCATTTCCTTCTGCCTCTCTCCTTTTCCAACAAAGAACAGGAAGAATTAAAAAATGTCAAAGCCATGTTTAACTCTCGCATCAAATCTTACCATCTCTGAGAAGTCACATTTCATGAAAACCCCATTGTCTCCTGGGTGCCTTGGCAAAATTAATAAACTGCTTTTATAATTACCCTTTCTTTCCATCTTTACTATATCTCATATAAAGAAACAGAGCTATTCAGAGCTGCTTCTGGCATTTCTAGTTTTATTCCAGGAGCTTTAGAAACTTCACTAATTAGAGTCTCAGGTCTTTTTTTTTTTTTTGGTTTTCTAATTAGAATAGGAATCCTAGATTCACTGACAGCCCTGCCACTACACAAGGATAACCTTAGTTACATTATCTCATGCCTCAGTTTCTTCATCTGGGCAATTAAAATAAACAACTGCACCAAAAACTCATTTGGCATCCTAAGTTTCCTTTTATTTGTCACTTTTTAAATTCTTTTAATACTAAAGGTCTGTGCCAGACACGGGGCCAAGAACTTGGAATATAATGGTGAGCAAACAGATGAATGGCCCTGCTTTTATGAAACTTATGGTATCATGAAGGAGCCAGACATAAATTTAAAAATCACACAAATATACAATTAGTAAACAATTACAGTGCTACTGGATCACTATGTGGAATTTTTTTATTTCTAGGAAGTGGTTTTTGTAATAAGTCTCTAAAGTCCTATATTTCTCTGAAGTATCTACCTTCATATTCAGTTAAGTTAGTTGTGATTTAATTTCTTTTAAATTTCTCTAGCTATTTGTGTCAGACAATTCAAGCTTCATCTCTCTACTTGTAAAAGTTTATTCTGACCCTTTTAGGAATAAAAGGAACCTACCAGTTTTGATATGGAAAGAGGTCCAAGAAGAAAACAGAAAGGTACAAAATACTTTGAATAGTTTATTTTATAAAATGATAAGCAAAAATACATGCACTCACATATCCAGAAATGTTCTGCAAGGAACAGTTGTCACAGACTTGAGAAGATACTTTTCTTTCTTTTATAGCCTTCTATAACAATTTAAGGTTTTAGCCTGGGCATGTATAATTTTTATTAGAAAAATATGCCTTCATTTCCAGCAGGTATTAAGTAAATTCTTATCATGCATGAAAGTTATCTAAATATTACTGGGAAAGTGACTCTAATCCTTTCTCTATTTTCCATGCTTAGATTGAGACTTCTCATTTATCTCAAATATAAGGTATTAATTTTTCTATTATTCTTTTTAATAATAATGCCAATAAAAGGTCTCAAATCCTTCTATTATTGTAGCCCTTCTCCCTGTGATAAAGCAGTATCAGCCATCTACACTCACCTTTTGGACTTCTATATTACACACCTGAGACTTTTCTACTCTTGACATAGTTGTATGTCTCATTGTTTATTCTACAAGGGTGAGACAAAGCAATTTCACAGTTATCAGAAGGGTTATCACAAGAATTTACCGTGATGTCTTGCAAGACCTCTAGAGTAACTCTTAAATTACTGCATAGAACCAGCACAGGAACCTCCCATTCTCTCAAGGGCTGTGTGATGTGACACAGTCACTCTCCAGGTCATCAGTTTTCCTTGGGAAGTGCTCAATGAGGTGATGCCACATGCACATTTAACAGTACGTCCACTGGATGGCTTTATACAGAAAGTGTCACATTCGTATTGCCAATACATCTCAGGCTTGCACTCCATTTTACTCCTGGTCTCATATCATCTCCTATGACTAGGAACTCTATAAATCTAACACACAAACTCTCTTGTGCTTGCTCAGCTACAAGCTCTAGTGCAAGCACACGCACACAGAGTCCTCTTGAAAACTGTGGGCCAAGAGGAAAGCCATAAATGATCAGCCTTACTGCAGACGAAGCAGGCAAACATTGGCTCCTTTAACAGCAATGCTCTTTAGCCCTGCATTCATTCATAATTTTATATTAATAATCTGAAGGATTTATAACAGATGCTCATTTGGATGATACTGGCTTACCATTCCACCTTCTTCTCCAGCCCTCAGAGAAGCCAACCTAAAATTCATTCATTCAAGAAGCACTACTGCTGAAGAGCTAATAATATGGGTCAGGCCAGGGGTAGGTCCTAGGAATGAAAGGCTGAAGATACCTCGAAAGGCTATTGGACAGAGAGCTCCAAACAGCTAACCAATTATAGTACACAGAGATAACTAGCTTCAGTTTCGTTGTCTTTCTTGTTTTCAAGAGCTCCATATTATAGTGTCAATGCCACGGGAGGGAGGTATTTTTGTCATCCAACCTAGTGTTTCTCACATTTGTAAGGTTCATCCTACTGACTGAAAATACGATTATAGTAATCATAGAAATAACCATAGGACAGAGAAAACAAATTTTAAAGATTCTCATAAAGAATTAGAAGACCTTGAATTATTATTTCTTTGGAATCCAGGTTGAGAGAGAAACTGAGTGATTCCAGTTATTATTACCTTCAGCTAATTATCAATTAACTTCCTTATAGAGACTCATAACCAACAGATGGGAACAAGAATGCTTTCCAGAACAAAAGTTAAGTGTATAGACTACAGAAGGAGTCCTGTGAGGAAGGAGTGTTCGTGGAGACAGGAATCCTGAGAGAGTAGGCTGGAGAGGCCAAGACAAAGCTTGTCTTCCTCCCACTTTTGCCTAGAACCCGACTTTTTAAAATAAGATTGCGTCAAATCTCTAGCAAGACAAGACAGACACATTCTAATAGAGGCCACCATAAATAATTCATTCTGATTCAGAAAATCTACTTAAGAAAAACTTTCCTGAAGATTGAGCAAACCTCTGAACTCTTTCACAGGCATGATACTTGCTATGCTCCTCAGCACCAGCTGAGCTGTAATCCCAGCAGAATCAAATCTATTTGCTCAGAAGTAATACCTTTGCAGCACCACAGAAAATACGCACCTCTAATAAAGGGCGAGTGCCACAAACAAGCTCAGTATCCCAGACTGTGCACACCTCTCTAAGTGAACAAGAAGATGAAACAACTCCGACTGACCGCTGCAGG
This sequence comes from Trachypithecus francoisi, assembly GCF_009764315.1. Classification (NCBI taxonomy): domain Eukaryota; kingdom Metazoa; phylum Chordata; class Mammalia; order Primates; family Cercopithecidae; genus Trachypithecus; species Trachypithecus francoisi. The sequence continues at coordinate 26,096,008 of NW_022681469.1, read as the reverse complement.
GTGACAAGTGAAAGCCTTAATGAGGAGGTGCTCTGATGGTGTACGCAAGGCAAAGCATCCTTAAGCTCAAAGGATCACTACGCTCAGGAAGTTCTCTGTGTCACCTTTTGACATATAAAAGATGACACAAATGAGTAAGATGGATTTACTCATTAAGAACTACGGTGTAATCCCAGCACTCTGTGAGGCCAGGGTGGACAGATCACCTGAGGTCAGGAGTTTGAGACCATCCTGGTCAACATGGCGAAACCCCAACTCTACTAAAAAGTACAAAAATTAGCCAGGCGTGATGGCACACGCCTGTAATCCCAGCTCCTCAGGAGGCTGAGGCTGGAGAATCACTTGAACCCAGGAGGCGGAGGTTGTAGGGAGCTGAGATCGTGCCACTGCACTCCAGCCTGGGTGACAGAGCGATATTCCGTCTCCAAAAAAAAAAAAAAAAGAACTATGATGCACACTCTTTTAATGCACACACTTAACATCTATATTCGATGAAGACAGTCTTGGGATTGGTGCAGGCAAGGGGTATAGAATTACCATCCAAGACAGTGTCTCATTGTGAATCTATTTTTATCACTGGCATTGTGCACTCTCCGAAGTCTGGGATGAATTGTATTATATTCTAAGCTGAGATTTCACCTCACAGAAAATACCATTCTTTCAAGTCTCCTGATCGGGGAGTAGCATGGGGAAGGGCCAGACTGCAGGTGTCTAGCACATACATTTCCTTGATAGTCGCATTCGAAAAATTTGAAAGACAAAGATTGGTAAAATCATTTGATTTTACCCTATCAAACTGGCTGTCTTACTTGCTTTCTTTTATTTCACAGATGTATTAAGTGCAATGTGCAAATGAGGAAATGGGTTCCCTCATCATTTGCTAGGAAGAGTATAAATTGGTACAATTTATGGCAACATGTTTCAAATGCCTTTCGAGTGTACTCCAACTCAAAGGCTTCATGTCTGGAAATATGTGAAATAATCATGAATGTATATAAAAACGTAGCTTAAAATTTGTTCATTGTGGAGTTCATCATATTGAAAAATGAAAAACAAGTATTTAGCCACAGAAAATAGCTAAAGTAAGTAGTAGATTATTCACATAATGGAATGATAGGGCTGCTTAGAGTTTGGTTTGTTTTTCCCCCCCTTTCCTCAAGAGAAAAAAGGAGAGAAGAAATGTTTAAGTTTTTTTTAGCCCTTGGTGAAAAGATATAAGAATAAGGACAGTTACACAACAGTTTCTTATAGTTTTCCAAACTGTACCAACTCTCCCTCTAGAACAAAAAAGTAAAAACAAAAATCTACCATTTCGGCACAGTACAAACCTACGCAACCACAAGGTCAATACAGATGAGAGAGTGGGGATTAATTTTTAAAAGGGGGTTGGGGGTCAAACCAATTTTAAATTATGAAGGTAAAGTCCTATTTATTATTAGTATCTCTGAAATTCTTCTGCCATTTGTTAAGTGGGTCAATGTTCATTTTTTATTCACTCAAGTATTTACTGAATGCAACTCCTACAGAGTAAAGTCCTAGGACCCGAATTAGATTTTTTTAAAAATTTAGTTATGTAATTTCAGTGCTTATGATCTACTGAGATGTATTATAACATTCATATTCAAAAGTCTCCCGAAAGAAGGGAGGCTCTGGAGATTCCTCCTATACAAGTGAACACAATTCTATCAGGGCAAGAGTTGAAAGCACAGGAAAGCTGGAGTCTTGGACTGTCCGAAAGCAAATACTGTTAGGAATCAATTATTTCCTATGTTCATATCATTTGATTTTATGATAAAAACCAGCCAAGAAGCAAGTAAATTAGGGGCCACTATCTTTATTTTACCGACTAGGAATGGAATGTTTAAACAAGGTCACACATTCGCTGGTGTTCAATAAGGTATTAAGTACCAGAAATAAATCAGTCCTTAAGTCCAGAGGTAGAAGGCCTTAGGTCTTGAGTTTTAAAATATTATAGTTCCCTCAGTACACAGCAGTAGATGGTACCCTACAGAGTACTTGACTAAGTCATGCCTTTTGTTGACCATGGAGGGTTTATATTTATTTCTTAACCAAACCACAATACCCAAGAAAAAGAAGACCCAATACAGATGATACACATATCTGACGTTTAATTTCATCAATTTTAGCACAAACTGAGATGTTAATGATAATTGTGACATGGTTTTCTCTAGTGCTAACAACACACATAAAGTTATGCAGGTGAACAGAAAAGTCGGTCTTAAAGGTTAAAAATCAGATATGAATTGGAGAAAGCTCAACAGTGGCAAAGGGATCACCGATCTATTTCAAAGACGTGTTTATCTTTTTGTATTTCAAAGGAAAGGCCTTTTTGAAAGACTTGGCAGAGAAATATGCATGTGAATAGAGGCACATTGAAAAGTCTTAGCTTTCAGGTATAATGGCTCTTCCTTAGAAGGCAGTGTGCAGGACTCCTGAGTCTCTTAAGGTGTATTTCATATGCTACCAAGTACACTAAGAGCCCTGCAGTATTGTCTGTGTCCAGCTTCTATTTGGTGGCTCATTAGCATTTTCCTGCATTAAACTCTACCTAAAAGTTTTACCCCTCAACTGCAGAAAAGCAATTCATTCATGTGGTACTGAAATACGACAGAATGTGTCATATTTGTTAAAAAAAAAAAAAAAGAAGAAGAAGGTGGGTGGGATGGGGAGGAAAAGATAGCTATAGAGGACCAGTAAACACGTTTGATAGTCTTCTAGAAATATTCATGAAAATCTGTCCCTGAAGACTGCTGGTATTTAGTAGCCAATCTTTGCCACGTGGCTCTTCTGAAAATTGTTCTTAGAAAGATCCCACAAAGGGGTGACAGTAAAATGCATTTCATCAAATGATCTTTCAGTCTGGCATGATGTCACTTTCTCACATCTTCCATGTGGGATGCAAATCTCCTTCCAAGGCCCATCTCATTTACTGTGTATTCTGCCTAGTGTAGGTCCAAGTCCTTCCAGACAAGACCTATATACAAGAATGCACCCATCCATGAGAGACAAAACATATGCATTCTGTTAGTTCCCACAAAGGCAGACACTGGGGATTTAGGGAGTTGAGGTCTACAAAAATCTTTAAAGAACAGCATATTCACTCTACACAAAAGAGGTTCTTATGTGACCCCTGTGATCTGAACACATTTCAAGAGAAAGAGACTAGATCTTTACTTTTGAAAAAGATTTTTATTAAAAAGACAAATGTGAAACATAAATGGAATCGGGGTGAATAATGTGAATTAGGCTCTGAAATGACTCCTTTTCCTAGTACACCTTCATAGAAATTACAGGGCAAAGAAAAGTCTGCAATAACCAGGCTGTGTTTGAATGTCGCCTTATTGCTCAGTGTGACCCAAATGTAACCAGACCAAATCCATCAGCAGCTGATGTAAATGGCCTTGTGCTAGGCTTAGTTTCTTTTTTTTTTTTTTTTTTGAGACGGAGTCTGGCTCTGCCGCCCAGGCTGGAGTGCAGTGGCCGGATCTCAGCTCACTGCAAGCTCCGCCTCCGGGTTCACGCCATTCTCCTGACTCAGCCTCCCGAGTAGCTGGGACTACAGGCGCCCGCCACCTCGCCCGGCTAATTTTTTTGTATTTTTTAGTAGAGACGGGGTTTCACCGTGTTAGCCAGGATGGTCTCGATCTCCTGACCTCTTGATCCGCCCGTCTCGGCCTCCCAAAGTGCTGGGATTACAGGCTTGAGCCACCGCGCCCGGCCTAGGCTTAGTTTCAACAGGCATTCTCTTAGACTGGTGAAGCCCTCTCTCCAACTAGAGGCCAAGTTATTAGGAAATTGTTTGTCATCTTAGATTGAATTGATCATTTGTTTCCCTGAATTCTTTCTCTCATCATTTACTCATTACACGCCTCCTCCTGACAGAAGTAGACATTTATTAGCTTCTGCATTCATTGCATTGGCAAACAGAAACATTCTGCTGCATTTCCTGGGGGTTCACTCATTAATCTATTGGATAAGAGACTGAAGTTTTCTACAGGGCAAAAAAATTAAAATATCAGTCAGGTTGACAGCTGGGAAAATGAGGGTCTCTCTGCGACAAGCTTGCTGGAGTTTTTGGTTTAGTGAGGAGCTGCAATGTTATTTCACTGCACCACCACTTCATATGTAACTAGAATTGTGGGCTATCATCTGGTAAACTATTATTCCATAAGAATAATACACATGGTGCACTGTAAAGTACCTGAGATGCAAAGCTGATTGCTATTTTAAATAGAACATAAAACAAAAGGCTTTCAAAGATCCATTTCTAAAAGGAGCTAGGCAGAGAGGCTGTCTTACTAAATCCATGAAACTGGAGCTAGAATCATTGAACTTTAAGGTGTAAAGACCTTCCAGGTCATCAAATCCTTTTGCAAGAATCTTCTTTATGGTATCCCTGACAAGTGATCGCTCTCATTGTGCCTGAAACACTACTGGTGACAGGGAGACTGGCAAATCTCAGAAGGCAGCCTATTTTATATATTTATTTATTTTTTTGAGATGGAGTTTTGCTCTTGTTGCCCTGGCTGGAGTGCAATGGTGTGGTCTTGTCTCACTGCAACCTCAGCCTCCCGGGTTCAAGTGATTCTCTTGCCTCAGACTTCTGAATAGTTGGGATGACAGACACCCACCACCAACCTCAGCTAATTTTTGCAATTTTAGTAGAGATGGGGTTTCACCATGTTGGCCAGGCTGGTCTCGAACTCCCGACCTCAGGTGATCGGCCTGCCTCGGCCTCCCAAAGTGCTGAGATTACAGGCGTGAGCCACCACACCTGGCCTAGGCAGCCTATTTCAGAGGTGAAGATCTCTGGATGGCAGGGGGCACTTCCTAACAGTGGCCTTACTGCTTGTGACCTTGGGCAAGCTACTCAATCCCACTGGGTCTGGTTTTAGAAATTAGCGACCCCTGTGTTGAAAGAATCGGAGCTGAAGGAGAGTAAAGTCATTTAGAGGCTCAACTACTTTATTCCAGCCAAAAGCCCATTTGGCCTAGTAGGTCACGGGGTAACTCCCATCTTCTGAGACAGTGCCTCTCCACAAGCAAAACCAGCACACTTGTCTGTATTTCTCTGTGCTGAGATGCATTTGAGCTCATTCAGAGTAGAGCTTTCTTCGATTCTTTTTTACTTCTTTCTTCACTTTGTTGTTGAGACTGAGTCTCGCTCTGTCGCCCAGGCTAGAGTGCAGTGGTGCGATCTCAGCCTCCCAGGTTCAAATAATTCTCCTGCCTCAGCCTCCCGAGTAGCTGGGACTATAGGCACGCTCCACCATGTCTGGCTAATTTTTGAATTTTTAGTAGAGATGGGGTTTCACCATGTTGGCCAGGTTGGTCTTGAACTCCAGACCTCAGGTGATCCACCTGCTTCAGCCTCCCAAAGTGCTGGGATTACAGGCATGAGCCTCCGCACCTGGCATCTTCACTTTTTTCCTCTTTTCTCTTTAGTTTCACTTCTCTTGAGCCAATTTTTGTTCTATACCTTTCATTCTTGACAAAAAACAAAAGTAATGATGCAATGGAAAGTTCTGCACAGCCACTAACACAACCCTTCAAGCAGATGGCATGTGCCAGCCCTTGCCCCAATAATCCTAATTCTCTAATATCAACTTTCTGAGTTAGTCCTCAGTTCCACAAAGCATGAATAGCCTAGTATTGTGCCACGTAATGGATATACAAAGAAAAATATATTTTTAGTCTTTAGCTCTCTGAGAGTTTGTATGCTAGAAAACTAGCCTTCCTGGGTTAACATCGCTTAGAATATTGCCCATATCCCATCAAATCACTTTGAGGATAAGAAAGAGTATAAATGCTAATAATAATATCTTTACAAATCAGTGGCATTTTAGCTAAGTGTTAATACAGACATTTTTTCTAAATAGTTCTTAAATCTGATCCCAGAACATGCACTTTATATAGATTTTCTCATGCAAACCTGACAATACCTCCATCAGGTTGGTACGATTATCCCCACTTTCCAGATAAGAAAACCAGGGTCCCCCGAAATGAAATACTTTGCCAGATCATTTGAGCTTGTCTGTGGCACTGCCAGGGTCAAATCCAAGCAGCCGAGCTCCAGAGATAATATTCTTTTTTTTTTTTTATTATTATTATACTTTAAGTTCTAGGGTACATGTGCATAACGTGCAGGTTTGTTACATATGTATACTTGTGCCATGTTGGTGTGCTGCACCCATCAATTCGTCATTTATATCAGGTGTAACTCCCAATGCAATCCCTCCCCCCTCCCCACGATAGGCCCCAATGTGTGATGTTCCCCTTGCCGAGTCCAAGTGATCTCATTGTTCAGTTCCCACCTATGAGTGAGAACATGCGGTGTTTGGTTTTCTGTTCTTGTGACAGTTTGCTAAGAATGATGGTTCCCAGCTGCATCCATGTCCCTACAAAGGACGCAAACTCATCCTTTTTGATGGCTGCATAATATTCCATGGTGTATATGTGCCACATTTTCTTAATCCAGTCTGTCACAGATGGACATTTGGGTTGATTCCAAGTTTTTGCTATTGTGAAGAGTGCCGCAATAAACATACGTGTGCATGTGTCTTTATAGCAGCATGATTTATAATCCTTTGGGTATATACCCAGTAGTGGGATGGCTGGGTCATATGGTACATCTAGTTCTAGATCCTTGAGGAATTGCCATACGTTTTCCATAATGGTTGAACTAGTTTACAATCCCACTAACAGTGTAAAAGTGTTCCTATTTCTCCACATCCTCTCCAGCACCTGTTGTCCTGACTTTTTAATGATTGCCATTCTAACTGGTGTGAGATGGTATCTCATTGTGGTTTTGATTTGCATTTCTCTGATGTCGAGTGATGATGAGCATTTTTTCATGTGTCTGTTGGCTGTATGAATGTCTTCTTTTGAGAAATGTCTGTTCATATCCTTTGCCCACTTTTTGATGGGGTTGTTTTTTTCTTGTAAATTTGTTTGAGTTCTTTGTAGTACAGTGATTTCCAAATCACTGTATTAACGTACTGATTTCCAGATCACTACATTAACTTGAATGCCCTATGAAAAGAGATCACCATCTACACAAAACAATTAGAAGGCTTTGTGTAGGAGGTGGCATTTAGCCTCTAATTGAATAATATTATTACCTTCCCTGAACCTAGAATGAGATATTTTAGTTATTATATATTAAAAATTCTAATTACATATTTTACTTAGTGTAAGGGGATGGGATTTAAGCCCATTTTAATTACAAACAAAAGCAGATCGACATGTCACTTTCTGTGATGCCTTTGTGGATATCCAGACACTTGTTCTTAAATCCTTATATTACAAAGTGAAACAACAACAACAAAACCAGAATAAAGTAACAGAGGAAAAATTGGCTAACAAGTCAAGGAACGAACATGTGAGTTTTCTGATACAGCAATTATAAAGGTCAAAGCTTATTTTCACCCTATGCAAATTAAATTTAAATGAACTCCTTAACTATACAAGACCCAGAATTAAATTTAGATTAGCCAGAGGCTTTGTTTGTAGAAGATGCTCTTAACATTCTTTGGCTTTTGTCCAGTCCAGATTCCCACTTCCTCCAAAGATGATGGAGAACTGCTTCCCTGGATAAATTAGCACAAGTCCTGCATCCTTCCCATTCAGTCCCTATGGAGGAATTCCACTGGACTCTTGCCTTCCCCTAAGAAGTAACCCCCACTTCAGACCTCAGGGCTGTTCAAGGTCCACTTTTCTCCTTGACCTGCACTTGGTCTCTTAGCGAAGCTCTTCCAGTCTCATGGTTTTAAACTCCCTTCATGGGCTGACAACTCCCAGATCTATATACCCAGCCCAGACCTTGCCTCTGATTCCATCCTCAATGGTCCAAATGTTTTATTGACATCAATTGTATCAGAAACACCTCAAATTTAAATTGATTAAAACACAGGGCTGGGCTCGGTGGCTCACACCTGTAATCCCAGCATTTTAGGAAATCAATGAGGACAGATCACTTGAGCCCAGGAGTTCAAGATCAGCCTTGGTAACATGGCAAAACCACGTCTATAGAAAAAAATACAAAAAATTAGCCAGGCATGGTGGTGCACACCTGTAGTCCCAGCTACTCTGGAGGCTGAGGCAAGAGGATCAATTAAGCCCAGGAGGTTGTGGCGAGCCACGATTGTGCCACTGCACTCCAGTGTGGGTGATGGAGTAAGACTCAATCTCAATAAGCAGATTTTTTTGATAGATAGGTAAGAACACAATCGCACATTGTTTTTTGTTTGTTTCAATGAACAAACTTATTCCTCTTGGTCTTCCTAGACTCAGTAACTGGTTCTATCTTTCACACATTTGCTGAAGTCAGAGACACAGGAATCATCCTTCTTTCTTACCCCATCTTATATCCAGTCCAGCACATCAGACACTCCCTACGTTCAGGTCTTATTGGCTTCCTTTCTTCTTTAACAAGCTGTAATGGGTTTGGATTTTATTCTAAGGGCTATGGAAAAGCATGGATGGCTTTCAGCAAAGAAATGATATAATCTGACTCAAGTTTTTTTTTTTTGTTTTTTTTTGAGACAGTCTCACTCTCTTGCCCAGGCTCGTGTGCAGTGGTGCAGTCTCAGCTCACTGCAACCTCCACCTCCTGGGTTCAAGAGATTCTCCTGCCTCAGCCTCCCAAATAGCTGGGATTACAGGTGCATGCCACACCTGGCTAATTTTTGTATTTTTAGTAGAGACAAGGTTTCATCATGTTGCCAAGGCTGGTCTCGAACTCCTGACCTCAAGTGATCTGCCCGCCTCAAGTGACCCGCCCACCTCAGCCTCCCAAAGAGCTGGGAATACAGGTGTGAGCCACCACTCGGGAACTCAAGTCTTCCCCAGACTCAAGTTCTTAAAAAACCATAGCTCTTGGTTGGAAAATAGACAGTGGTGGAGGGAACAGAGGATGGACTAGAGAGACAAGGGAGTGATAACAAGAGCTCAGCTGAGAGAGATGGAGGCTTGGTTTATGGTGGCAATAGACTTAAAAAACAGGCAAAATTGAACTATGTTTTGGAAGTAGAATTAACAGAACTTCCTGATGAATTGGAGAGGAAGGAGGGAATGTGAGGAATGGTAAGAATCAAAAATATGTCATAGATTGTGAGCTTCAGCCACTGAGTAGGTAATGGTGTCCTTTCCTGAGGAAAACTGGAGAAAGACTGGTGGCTGGAGCACTCAGGACGGCTACCTCTGCTGTTCTTTGGAGTGTGAGTATATGCTTCCTAAGGGTTTCGGCATTAGAGCACCTTATCTGAAACCCCTTCTCCTATTTTCTCTCACAGTATTTATGTTTCTTTCATCACACTTTTCATGATCTATTTTGGCTCATTTTGTTCTCTGTATTGTATTCTACTCGCTAGACTCTGAGCTCTGTGATGGTAGGAAACAGGTCCTTCAGGTTTGTTGTTTTTTCCTGTGTCCCTAGCCCATGTCTTGGAACATAGTTGGATGTGTCCACAATCAATTATCCTTGGGAATTTCTAGGGGAAAAAAGATGTCTAAAGCAGGAGGTGACAAACTTTTGCCATAAAAGGCCAGATGGTAAATATTTTAAGTTTTATGGGTCACATGGTCTCTGTCAAAGCTATTCAACTCTGTTTAGTACGAAAGTAGCCACAGACAATACACACACAAATGAGCATGGCTGTCTTCCAATAAAACTATTTATGGACACTAAAATTTGAATTTCATAGAATTGATGTGTCATAAAATTATTCTTCTGCATTTTTCCCCCAACCATTTAAAAATGTACAAATTATTCTTAGTTTGCTGATGCCTGATCTATACAAATTTTAAGCTTCAGGTTTCAAGAAATATGAAGGTGAGAAAATGTTAAACTGGATGATTAGTATAAACTGTATTAAAGAACTTCTACTACCACAAAATAATCCCTATATTCCTTCCCACTAACCTACTGTACCTTAAGAAAAAGGAATCATGTCTATGAATCTTGAAATCCAGCACTTAATGTTTGCTGATGGATGGATGGATGGATGGATGGATGGATGGAATGAAGGAAGGAAGGAGGGAGGGAGGGAGGAAGGGAATAAAGAAAGGACAGAAGGAAGAAACGAACTAACAAAAGAAGGCAAGGGAGGGGAGGGCAAGAAGAGAGAGGAACAGACAGAGAGAGAGAGAAATGAGGGGAGAGAAAGAGGGAGGAAATACTTTTATTTTACAACCACTATATCACTGGAATAGGAAAACTGAATACAGGCATACTTTGGAGATACTGCAGGTTTGGTTTCAGATGACCACAATAAAGTGAGTCACGTAAACGTTTTGGTTTCCCAGTGCACATAAGTCATGTTTATACTACACTGTAGTCTATTAAGCATGCAATAGCATTATGTCAAAAAAAGTACATAATCTTAATTTAAAAATACTTTATTGCTAAAAAATGCTAACAATCATCTGAGCCTTCAGCAAGTCACGCTGGTGGAGGGTCTTACCTCAATATTGATAGCTGCTGATGAATCAGGGTGGTGGTGGCCAAATGGCATGGCTGTGACAATTTCTTAAATAAGACAACAATGAAGTTTGCCACATCAATTCATTCTCAGGGGAGAGTTTTCAGTAGCATGGGATGCTGTTTAATAGCATTTACATAGAGTAAAACTTCTTTCAAAATTCAAAATTCTCTCAAACTCTGCTGCTGCTTTACCAATTAAGTTAATGTATTGTAATATTCTTAGTTCTTTCCTGTCATTTCAACAATATTCACATCATCTTTACCAACAGTAGACTCTATCTCAAGAAACCACTTTCTTTGCTCATCATCTGTTCAAGCTTGCTCCTCAAACGTTAAAAGTTTCATCATGAGATTGCTGCAATTCAGTTCCATCTTCAGGCTCCATTTCTAATTTGAATTCTGTTGCTATTTCCACCACATCTGCAATTCCTTCCTCCATTGAAGGGTTGAAACCTTTCAAGCCATCCATAATTGGAATTAACTTTTTCCAAACTCCTGTTAACTGACATTTTGACCTCTTCGCATGAATTACAAATGTTCTTAATGGCATCTAGAATGGTAACTCTTGCCCAGAAGGTTTTCAATGTACTTTTCGCAGATCATTCAAGAGAAATCACTACCTATGGCACATATGGCCTTAAAATACGCATTTCTTAAATAGTAAGACTTGAAAGTCAAAATTACTCCTTGATCCACAGGCTGCAGAACAGATATTGTATTAGCAGGCATGAAATTATTAATCTCCCTGTACATCTCCATCAGAGCTCTTGGGTGACTAGGTGCACTGTCAATGAGCAGTAATACTTTAAATGTAAAAACGTTTTTTGTGAGAGGCAGATCTCAACAGTGGGCTCAAAATATTCAGTAAACCAGGCTGTAAACAGACATGCTACCATCCAGGCTTTGGTGTTCCATTTATAGTGCATGGGAAGAGTAAACTTAGCATAATTCTGCAGGACCCTAGGATTTTTGGAATGGTAAGTGGGCACTGGCTTCAACTTCAAGTCATCAGCTGCATTAGGACCTAACAAGAGTCAGCCTGTCCTTTGGGGCTTTGAAGCCAGGCCCTGACTTCTCTCTAGCTATGCAAAGTTCTAGATAGCATCTTCCTCCGATACAAGGCTGTTTCACCTCCAGTGAAAATCTGTTGTTCAGTGTAGTCACCTTCATCAATGATAGTAGGGAGATTTTCTGGATACCTTGCTCCAGCTTCCACATCAGCACCTAGTGCTTTATCTTGCATTTTTATGTTATGGAGATGGCTTCTTTCCATAAACCTCATGACCAACCTGTGATAGCTTCCAGTGCTTCCTCTGCAGCTTCCTTGTCTCTCTCAGCCTTCGTAGAACTTAAGAAAATTAGGGTCTTACTGTAGTTTAGGCTGTGGCTTAAGGGAATGTTGTGGCTGGTCTGATCTTCCACCAAACCACTAACCTTTCTCCATAGCAGTAATAAAGCTGTTTCACTTTCTTATCATTCGTGTGTTTACTGGAGTAGCACTTTTAATTTCCTTCAAGAACATTTCCTTTGCATTCACAACTTGGCTAATTGTTTGGTGCAAAAGGCACAGCTTTCAGCTTATCTAGGCTTTGTACACATCCTCCTCATTAAGCTTAATCGTTTCTAGCTTTTGATTTAAAGAGAGATGTGTGACTCTTCCTTTCACTTGAACACTTAGAGGTCATTGTAGGGTTATTAATTGACCTACTTTTAGTATTGTTGTGTCTCAGGGAATAAGAAGGCCTCTCAGGTGAGGGAAAGAGACAGGGAAATGGCTGATGGGTGGAGGAGTCAGAAGACACACATAACAGTTATCAATTAAGTTCAGCTTTTTATATGGGTGTGGTCCGTGGTGTCCCAAAATAATTACAACAGTAACATCAAAGATCACATCACGGATCACCGTAGCATACATAACGAGGAAAAAGTTTGAAATATTATTAAGAACCACCAAAATGTGGCACAGAGACACTAAGTGAGCACATAGTGTTGGAAAAATGGCACTAATCAACTTCCTTAATGCAGGGTTGCCACAAACTTTAAATTTGTATTTTTTTAAAAAGTCAAATGAAGTATGCCTGTACTGTGATTTGTCCATCTGGCATCTCTTGGACAAATAAGAGAAATGTACCCCAAGTCTAAAACAAAGGTAAAAACTTACATTCTCTGGATTCTGGTTGAGACACCAGAATACCATTCTCTTGCCATGTTGAGATACATATCAATTTTTTAAAAAATGGGTGGCAATATCATGAACCTGGATTTCCAACTAAAACAATGATTCAACACATTGCAAAGACTCTAAATTAAATGTAAAAACTTCTGAAAACTCTTGTATTATCCTGCATACTATCCTTCCCAGAATAAACACTATTTTCAAATACAACATCAGCAAGATCTCTACTAATTGCGAAGATGAGCTCCAATCATTAAAACTTCATTTTCTATAGACAAAAAAGTTAAAAGAAACCATTAAAATGAATTTTAATTTGTCAGATAAGGAGAATTATGGTACAAAGATGCTTTAAGTACCTAATAAAATTACGCCAAACATACTGGAAAGCAGTATCCTGTACCTGGGGGTCCAAACTTGAGAAAAAATTATGTGGTGTGAGAAAAACAAGTGATTACCCACGCTAAGGATGAGGAGTGAAGCTCCAGAAGAGTTACTTGAACTTTTTCAGCCATACCTAACTGCTGCCACCTTGGCAGGCTGTCCACAGTACTGAAACCTTCAGATAACCAAGGCTTTTCCTGCTTTAATCATGTGGAAGAGGTTGTCCTCAGTAGGGGGACTGGAAACCTAAAAGCAGGAAGGAGAATTCACCCAAAGGTGGTGGTTGGGGAGAACACCACAAAAACTGGGGACTCAGTGCAAAGATGACAGGTGCAAATAAGGTGATCAGGCCTCTGTTTTAATAGGGGAACAGATCAACAAAAGCAGGAAAGGGACCATGGAGGTGGTGAATACAGATCCGTCTGTGGCCGACTGCCATGGTTACTATTTTGAGACCGTCATTACAGCAGTTACTACTGTTACTGCTTAAGACCATCATTACAAGATCGAATGAAGAGATGAATGTAGAAATGAAAACTTAAGACAAAAGACACTGTTTTAAAGGAAGGGGAACCGGGGAAGAAGAAGAGAACTCCCTGCTTCTAATGAGCAAAGGCAGCCCCCACGCTTCTACTGCCCTTCGTATTTATTGGGTAGCAAGAGCAGCGAGAAGGAGGTAACGAGTGGTCAGCTGCTTAATTGATCACAGGTTCACATGACTGTTAACAGGCTTCAGATGTGCCTAATCACAAGCAACACTTGTGCCTGGGTTGTGACTGCCCTCAGCATTCCCTCTGGGTGGCAGACGCAGTTTGTCATTTGTCAACATCCTGCTTTCATGAGAACAGTTTGCTCTTTACTCATATAGCCTCCAGTGGTATAGTGAGCTGACCACGACTCCTCATTCTTTCGGCCTGTAACAACCATCAACTGCACAACCTTGTGGACAGAAACCATTTCCAATCTATGGACGATGTTAGAGGAGGAACTTTCACCCAATTATATTAAAACATTTATGTGGCCCATCCACTTATTATATAACTTTGGTAGAACACTGAACCAAAGGGCCCACTCAGCTCCTTTCTGTTTAATGCAATCCCATCCCAATTATAACTTCCCAAAAGTCTGTGTTGTGTGGCTTAGAGAGAATGTGAGCTTTGACTGCCAGGGTTCACTTCCTGGTTTTGCCACTTACTATTCCTGCGACCCTGGATAAAGTACATACCCTTACTGTGTCTCACTGTACTTGCCTAAAACATGAGGATAACACTCCTAGAAAGCTGGAAAGGTTAAATTAAATAACTCAGCATTGCAGTGCTAGCAAACACATTGAGATACATACAAGAAAACTGGCAATAAATGTTACTCTTCATTTTGAATGGCTTGGTAACACTGTTAGTGATGACTTGGGTTTGGGAGAGGCTTGAGGAAAGGTGTCTAAAGTCAGAGAATCATGGGTGCATTTTCACTGGATAAGGAATTTTCTAAATACTGCAATACTCACTGACCAGATTCATAGGGCTTATTTACTATTCCTCTAGGAGAAAAAGAATTACAGTCACTCTTGAAACCAGAGTGTCATTTGAACTCAACATAGAACTGATCTGCTAACAAAGTACAGACCAAAATAAGCACTGTCTGCCAGGCTTGGCAAGACAGATACTGTACTTGAAAAGCAGACCTGGCACTTTCTGAAAAGATAGTGAAGAATATGCTAGAGCAATAAATGACATGGAGCCAATGCAAGAGATGTAGGTAACGAGCATTCAACAGGACCTGCCAGCAGGCTTCTCCCCCAGGGAGATGATACACATGGCTCTTTCGGGTCCCTGCTCGCGTAGCATCTAATCGGAGGCCTCCCTATCCAAAAGAGCATCACCCGCCCCCACCCACCATACACATACCACCATTTTCTCTCCTCTTATTGAGTCATTTTTCTTCATAGAACCCATCACCACTTGACATAAAATATATTTGTTATTGACTATCTTGCATCGATGAATTGTCAGCTCTATGGAACCAGAGGAATTTTTGTCTGCTTTGCTCTCTGCTATATCCCCAGAACCTATTAAAATGGAGCTTGCCACATAGTAGGTTCTAAATAAATATTTACGAAATGAACAACTACTAGTGCAAAAATAACACTAAAAAATAATAAGACATTTGGCAAAAGTCTTAAACTGTTAGAAACAAGGGTATTAAATTACATTAAAATATTGTTAAAGTAATACCTTTTAAAGCTTTACAAAAGTCCAAAAAAATTATTTGAAAGTATTCTAAATTATAGGTGAGACGAAGAAATTAGAGAATAGTTATTCTTGAATTCAGCAAAACTTACAGAACTTACAGAGGTAGGTTTTTGAGAAAATATGGTTTAGAATTTTTATTTCAGTTGCTGATTGTCAACCGAAATCAGCAAACCCTTCTCTCTCCTTTAAACGTCCACAGATAAAGAAAGTTACTAATAGCATAATAGAAATACATTACAGTCAATATTCCAGGTTACTTAAAATATGTACCATGCTCATATAGGATTTTATTGCTATTACTAATTTTAGAGTAAATGAATGATGAGAAAGTATAAGGCAGAAAGACTTATACCAATACCCTGTTTTGCTATGTGGATAAACTTTAAGAGAAAAAAATTTCTCAAAAGAAAAATGATTTTCTCTGGATAATGAAGGGATCCAAAAAGTACATTATATAAAATAGGCTATGGGAAATGTTTTAACTGCAGAGTGGGTGTTCACAGTGGCAAGTTAGCAGGTATTTTTACCATATTCTGTACCACAGGGAAAATGAGAAAGAAAGACAATTTAAAACAGTTGTTTATCTTTACACTGTAGCATATTCAAATGAAAAAGACATTCACCCACAACTGACAAGCTAGGTTTAATCCTTATAATGCCCATAATTTTATACTGTAACAACTGCATGCTTTAGTCATGAACATAATACACTTTGACTTAAGGGATTAAAAATATAAATAAGATCCACAAATATAAAACATAATTTAAGAGGCCTAACCAATATTCGTTGCTTTCTGCTTTTTAGGTAGAAGCAGCAAAGCCGACGGCAAGTTGTGGGAGGAACATAAAAATGAATTTAAATTACAAGATAAAAAAATTATTAGATGTTTACACAGATCTTTTTGAAAAGTTATTGCTTGATGACTTAAAGACTGGAGTTTTTTGTCATTTAAGTTTAATGAAATTAAAATTTCAACAAGATCAGACATTCTCTAAACTCCGAATGCCTTTTGAGTAATTTAGTAAAAAAAAAAAAATACATTCTTAAAAAAGGTAACACAGCCTTCTGTGAAGGTTTTCTGAGCTGGCCAACATATGCTGGGACCTTTAGTTTTATAACGAAAAGGGCTTTGGTGATTTTGCTCTTTGGTGAGTACTTCTAATAGACTCTTGCATAAAGTGCACAAAACGATGAGATGTCCCAGAATTAAGTCTGACCCAGTACATTTGTCTTTAGAAATGAAACATTTTCTTTAGAAATGAAAATTGATATAAGCATCCCAATGTCATTTTGCCAAAGTCAAGACTCTAGAATTGTTTTGTGTCTCTGGAATAGAATCCAATTAAACAATGACTATTCACAATTGTGCACACCGTCCCACAAAACTCTGTGGCTGTCGGGAGAGTAACTGCTGCGCGACTTTCCCCAGGGCTCCTTGCTCTTGCCCACCACAGCCTGGTGACCCATCCTCACCCAAGCTTTCATGTTTGCATCCTCTTGTTGTCCATTTCATCTTAATGGAGAAGATGAAAAATACAACTCAGTCTGTACTTACTTGATGTTAAACAAACAAACAAACAAAAAAACCTGACCCAAAATTCATCAAGAAAAAGCAAATCCTTGTTCTGCATTGATATCCTAAGTCAGACACTTCTGACGAACATTCAAACGCAAAACTAGAAATTCCAGGAGACAAGCTCACAGTATATTATTAGAGGGCACCTGTATAGCATTTCTTCTGATGCTAAGGTCTCCTACGGTCCCACAGTCCCCATGCCCTGACTACTTCCTTAACACTGCCATCCCCAAATGTCACAACCACAACCTCTAGAACCTGGTTTCTTCTTCTCGGTGTACCTCTTTCCTTGGTCTGAAAGAGCTAGACTGCAATATTACAATACCATAGGATTTAATAAACATACCATAGGATTGAATATGCAGAAGTGAAAGCTCAACCAGCTGTGTTCTTTTTTTAAATTTCCCACTCATTAGCTAGGCTGATTCAACAAAACGGATGAAGATTCAAATCAGCCTCTGCTCAAAAGATGACAGACGGACCTAAGCTTATGCTCACTAAATTACCAGACTTCTATCTCTGATATATACAATCTGCCAAATTCGAAGGCAAATATACAGATAAGACAAATCTGCTCCCCCCACCCCTCGTGACTTGTTTTGGAGTCAGGATCTCGCTCTGTTGCCCAGGTTGGAGTGCAGCGACATAATGGCTCACTGCAGCCTTGACCTTCTGGGCTCAGCTGATCCTCCCCACTCAGCTTCCTGAGTAGCTGGGACCATAGGCACACACCATCATGCTTGGCAATTTTTTTTAGTTTTCGTAGACACAAGGTCTCGCTTTGTTGCCCAGGCTAGTCTCAAACTTTTGGGCTCAGTGAGCCTCCTGCCTCGGCCTCCCAAAGTGCTGGGATTATAGGCATGAGCACCGTACCTGGCAGAAAAATCCCATTTTATCAAATAAAATGATATACAGCCGGGCGCGGTGGCTCAAGCCTGTAATCCCAGAACTTTGGGAGGCCGAGACGGGCGGATCACGAGGTCAGGAGATCGAGACCATCCTGGCTAACACGGTGAAACCCCGTCTCTACTAAAAACTACAAAAAACTAGCCGGGCGACGTGGCGGCGCCTGTAGTCCCAGCTACTCGGGAGGCTGAGGCAGGAGAATGGCGTGAACCCGGGAGGCGGAGCTTGCAGTGAGCTGAGATCCGGCCACAGCACTCCAGCCTGGGTGACAGAGTGAGACTCCGTCTCAAAAAAAAAAAAAAAAAATGATATACATGAGAGAGACCTGAAAAACCTGAAAGATTATGTAAGCTTAATTGTAGGTTTAATTATTGTATCTATATTATAAAAACAGCCAATAATTGCATTCCTTCTGGCAAAATTCAATATAACATTTCAATGTAACAGAATAGTGGCCGGGCACAGGGACTCATGCCTGTAATCCCAGCACTTTGGGAGGCCAAAGTGGGCGGACTGCTTGAGCTCACAAGTTTGAGACCAGATTGGGCAACATGGCAAAACCCCGTCTCTACAAAAAACACAAAAATCAGCCCGGTGTGATGGCACGTGCATATAGTCTCAGGTACCCAGGAGGCTGAAGTGGGAGGACTGCTTGAGGCCGGCAGGCAGAGGTTGTGGTGAACAGAGATCGTGCCACTGTACTTCAGCCTGAGTGACAGTGTGAGACCTATCTCCAAAAAACAAAAACAAAAAAACAAAAACAAAACAAGATAAATACTTCAAATAGAATTCACCCTGTGTTTCCAGATTCAATCCCTCTACTCTCCCTACGGCTTTCTCCCTGCAA
Organism: Trachypithecus francoisi; assembly: GCF_009764315.1. Taxonomy (NCBI): domain Eukaryota; kingdom Metazoa; phylum Chordata; class Mammalia; order Primates; family Cercopithecidae; genus Trachypithecus; species Trachypithecus francoisi. The sequence goes on along the minus strand of NW_022681469.1, from coordinate 26,077,368 downwards.
CAAGCTACCTCAAACAGCTGTATAATTATCAGCCTCCTAGAGACTGGTGCTGATAACTGATGTTTATCCTAATTTAGTATGTACATATAAATTAACACATAATATTTTACTTAATCTCTACACCTCCAAGGAAGTACGATATGAAGGCCACTTTACAGATGAGGGATCTGAGGGTCAAACAGGTCACATGATTTATCTAAGAATAAATAGCCGATACCTAGGAGGTCTAATATATGAATCCATATCCACTTGTCTGTATGTGGGAGGGCCACCCCAACACAAACCAATTGCAGGAGCCTAAACAGACAAAAACCCACTCACTTGACTAGAACTTATTTGATGAGATAATCGTAACTAGGTAAACACTGCCACCATTCCCTTTCCCAACTACATAAAAACGATTTTCAAACCTCTAGGTTTCTGTTTCATTGCTTGAAAACAGTGTAATTTTATACTAGATGAATGCTAAAGTTTCAAGGAGCAGTATACTTTTGTGTGTCTATAAAATATTCCATGTCATTGACATATTATGACATACAGGTTGTTGTATCAATATTAGTTTTAATGATACAGGCTTAAAACATCAGCAGTCTTGTTTTATTGTCTGGCAAGGCTTGAAGCACAGAATTTCATCATAATCACAGCTTCCATTTGGCCATTTCCAGAGGAATATTCGTTCAAAACTATCTTTTGCATAATTACTCTTAAATAGCTAGAGTCTAACTGATATTTCCATAAATTTAGTTACTTTATATAACTTGAGCCTCTATTCAGACTAAAATATACTTTTGTCTTTCTGGCATTGATCTTTTGGGAAATGAGTTCAGGGTCAAATCCAAATGATACATAATACAATTTTTTAATGTACCCAACAGCAGAAATGGCAGTCTCTGTCTTTAATTACACACTATTGAATTTTAACAAATAGTTCTAGGGACGACTGCCAAATTTCCACAATTTAGAGTAACTACATCATGAGAGAATACACAGTTCACAATTTATTACGGGTTATTTTTCTTGAACTACAGAAGTGCTCATTGTAGTTCTAGTTACATTTTCATTTTAATGAAAATGAGGATAAACAGACAAGCAGACAAATCTTCTCAACATGTGGATTGCTTGCCCAAGGAGACAACCCCTCAGTCAGTGCTGCTCCGCTCTCGCTTTCATTTCTGCTGCCCAAGTCACATCACAGATGGTCCATCAAGGCAAGGTGGAAACTACATTATGATTACGTTCTAGAAATTCTAATATTAGGAGGTAACAAGCAAGGAGGAGTGATGAGATGTTAGAGGTAAACTGTGTCTGCTTCAGTGACTTTGGGTGTCACAGGTACCCACCATGCATAATATCTGCACACACTGTAGGTGCCCAACATCCCCTCATCATCTACAACTCATCACAAGTATTACAAACAAAACGTGGCTATCATCAAGAGAGGTATAAAGCATTATGGATGTATTTGTCAATTATACAAAACAAACAAAACTAAAGTTGGGGGAAAAAAGTAAAACTAAGGGGATGCCCAACACAGGCAAAGCAATCTACAGAGAGAAAGCAAACATGGAGATCTCCCAGGAAGGAATGCGGTAGCAGGAGACGGACAAGAATCTGCCATCGAGAAAGGTTAAAAGTAGCGCTGGCTTGAGGGTAGTTAATTGAGTGGTACATGTACTGAAGTTTATTAATTACTAAAGTTAATTTTGAGGCAGAGCCTGGGGAAGCTGAAGTTCAAATAGTTCTAGGATAGGAGAAACATTTCTGACCTGAAACTAGAGAGTTGAAACAAGAGCACACTCAGTCTTAGAATGGAAAGTGACAGTAAACTCCTGTGACTAAACCTAAACTTGCAGGAAGTTGTGCCCCGGGATTCCACAGGTATAATCCACATAGCAGGCTAAGTGTGCTGGGCTGCTGTGGACACCATGGTTCAAGGCTACTTAAGAGCTACTAGTTGCCATCATAGAAAGTGTCATCACCTTTACCTGGGCTGATTTGTCTTGGCTTGTAACTTCAATTTCTGGTTATATTTCCCCACGGTATAGGGCCAGCTTCTTTTCTCTGCATCCCCTCAGAGGAGTAAGACCCAATTCACAGATCCTTTACAATTTCCTTACTTTCAGCACCTCTCCTATTAATTTAGCCTATATACTTAGCTGTACTAATTAACTGTATCTAATCATGCCCTGTAATAAAGCTGGCTCAACTTTTCTTTAAACAAGATTCACTATTAAATAAACAATGGGTGCTTAGCTTGTGGAAGAAAACTAAGTATGAATGTTGCTGAGGGAAACTTAGTTGAGAATCTGTTACTTGACTCTAGTGGTTCTAAACAAAAAATGTCAGGCCCACCTCCACCAAAAATCTTTTTAAAGAGGGAGAGGGCTGGATGCGGTGGCTCATGCCTGTAATCTCAGCACTTACGGAGGCCGAGGCAGGTAGATCACTTGAGGTCAGCTCAACACCAGCCTAGCCGACAGGGTGAAGCCCCATCTCCACAAATTAGCCAGTCATGGTGGTACACGCTTGTAATCCCAGCTACTCGGGAGGCTGAGGCAGCAGAATCCTGAACTCGGGAGGTGGAGGTTGCAGTGAGCCGAGATCGTACCACTGCACTCCAGCATGGGTGACAGAGCCAGATCCCGTCTCAAAAAAATAATAATAATTAAAATAAATAAATAAATAAAAATATAGAGGAGGAGGAGGATGGAAAGGGGAGTGGAACCACATGGGACTGAAAGTGAAAATTTAATAGTCCACCACTGGTGACACAGAAGGAGAGGCCGTTGGCGAGGTGGAAGACAGAGGCCTGGGTGCACCAGCTAGGAATCCTGGGTCAAGTTACTCAAGGTCTTTCAGCCTCAACAAATCAATTGGTTGCCTGGCGAAGAAATACCTTCCCCTAATGGTTTGTTCTAGGGACAGAATACAGTATTATGTTAATTAATTTCAAGCACTGCCTAGCTTATAATAATCCCTCAATAAATGGTGAATGTTCTTTTTTTCTTTTTTTGAGATGGAGTCTCGCTGTGTCACCCAGGCTGGAGTGCAGTGGCGTGATCTTGGCTCACTGAAACCTTTGCCTCCCGGGTTCAAGTGATTCTCCTGCCTCAGCCTCCCAAATAGCTGGGACTACAGGCACGTGCCGATAGTGGATTTTAATGATGATGGTGATGGTACTGACACTGATATTAATATTTCTTTCCCAACAATCTTGGAACAAGGATGTACACAATGCACAGTACTCACAGGCACTCTGTCACTCAAACCCAGGTTTTGGGATAATATATGAAGCTGGGCATTCTACTTAGGTTACGGATTGTGGATAAAATTGATATCATCATCATCATCATTATTCACCCTCTCCCCAGTCATGTAAAAGTAATGGATAAGAGTATCACTTAGACAATAATTTGATTTATTTCAAAAGTTTGCTTGAGGAGTAGTAATTACACTGATGTTTAATTTTACATAAATAAGATAGGCTGTTGCATTAACAGCAGAATTATCATGACTGGAGCAAAAGGACCTTCACCTAAATCTCAGAAAACCTGCAGAATAAGGTTTAACTTGAGACAAGCTGCCCACTAAGCAACCTGGAAGATGCATCTCTAGGTTGCATGGCCATGTTTGACCTGCTGAAGATGCCTTCATTGTTCATTCAACAAATATTTACCAAGCACCTGCTAAGTGCCAAGCACTAGTCTAGGTACTAGCAATACAGCAGGGAACAGACAAGGTCCCTGCTTTTATAGAGTTTATGCAAACACTACAAGTCACAAGGGGACAGTGTGGTGATCGTGCCATTCCCTCTGAACTCCAGTTCTAAACGTTTTCTGAAGACAAATTAAATTACAGAGCATGTGATTTCTGACCATCATCAAACTTATTCTCCAGATACAAAAGCGCACTTTCTACCCTATGTAAGTAAACCTTACTGCTTCCTCACAAAATAACAGCAAGTCCTACAGATTCTTTCTAGAGGGTCACAGAAACCTTGAGGCTCTGATGGAACAGAAGATGTTGATATCTCTTTCACATGCTCCTTCAGCACCATATCTTGGCAACCCTTGCGGGAAGATTTGCAAAGATCCACAGGGGAAATTTATCCAATTTAATTACCTTCTTACTTCATTTCATAAAAGGGAAGAATATTCTGGTTCAGACCTTCCCTTGGTGGCATTCTGCTGAAACCTATGTTCTTCAGGCAAGTATGTACAGCTCGTGGGTTAATGGGCATGGTGCTGAATCTTGACATGGGAAGATCAAGGAGAAACCCCACCACCCACTGCTCTCAATTCTGAGGAGACTGGAATAATGCAAGATTGGACACTTAAATACAAAATGAGATACCTACTATGGCCTACAGTTTCTCAAAGCCTCTTGGAGTGGGTGAGGATTAGGAAGAGAATTCAGAGTGAGAAAGAACACCCCACCCCAGTGCACCGCACCTTTAGGACCCTGAGACAGCCTCTTCTCATCAGCCCATGCTTCTGGCACACAGTGCAAAGGGCGGCAATCCCAGGGTGCTTTCAGGTCCTCAGATGTCCTCAGATTAGGAATTCCATCAGTGAAATTCTATGGCTACTATACCTTTACATCTCAGGATGCAAGCTAAGAAGGACTAAAAAATGTAGGTACTAGCATTATTTAGGGCACAGAAATCTCAGGTGATATACTGGGATACATTCACAGATATATCTCAGAAGAATGATTCCATGGTTCGGGTATAATGCTGAAACACATCATGCAGTATCCTCATCCTGGAGGCTCTAAGTGTACATAACTTCTGAGGAGGCCTGTAGAAAAGAAATCTGTTCAGCTTCGTGAAACCTAACATTTCTCAAAATTATTTGGCTATGGAACCCACCCCATTTCTGGACAAACACATCAATTTTTAAAAATTTATCCAAGGCTTAATATGTGCCAGCCACTATCACAGTGATCAAAGGGGAATGAGTTCTGGTCTCCAAAGGAATTACCTATTTAATGTTTATTTTCAGAAAGAACTACTTGAGGCAACCAATGTATTGGGGTCTTTATCTGATACTTTAACCTGATGGATCTCTCCAACCTACTAACTTTCCCTCCAAATCCCATGATCTTTAGATCTGGAAGGGACAAAGGCAGTACAAAGGTAGTGTTCTGCACAAAACACAGCCTCCACGGACCCACTGCACCATTGTGTCAACTGAAAGCTCCGTGCCAGATACCAATGGGCTTTTGCGCCATTTGTATGCATCATTATATCTTTGAATAGAGCCTGGCCCACTGTAGGAGATTAATAAATGTGTTTTTGAATGAGTGGTGAATGCCAAGGACTCCCTCTAGCTCCCAAAATTCTGATGAGAATGAACAAAGTTAAAATCCTATCTTAGTCTACACAGACAAATTGGATTTGGGTTCCCTTCATTAAATGCCGACCTTACTGTGCAAACCTGCTTTATATGCCAAATTCAGATGTGGGCACTTCTTATTTGATGATGTTATGAGCTAATATTATTTGCAAACGTTTTAATGACCAAATATATCTTTTTAACTGAAGCTAATGCGTTGAAACGTAATCCCTTACAGAGGCACAGCTGTCTCATGGTCTGAACATAAAACTGGGATTGAAGAGCACTTTCTCACACAAGCATTGCAATTTCCTTTAAAAAATTTAATATTCATGTACTTTAATTTTTCAGTCAGTAAAATAGGAAAATATGCATTGGCTGGTCTGCCTAAATGAAGTACATTTGAAATGTATAAATAAACAAGATGTCAAGAAGCAAAACAATCACTAACTTTGAAATTGGATGTGAAGAAGATTCAAAGGATTTAGCCAATTTCAATCTCATACGCAGGAAACATAATGATTTCCTGGCTGTAATATTCTTATCAATAGAAAGAAAGAAGCTCAAAGAAAGCAAAGTGAGTAAATAATTGTTTTTCAAATAAAACAGCCTGCTGAGCCTTCCCAAAACGTACAGAATCTTTAAAAGTGGAATTAATTTTCCCTGGATTTCACAATACTTTATTTCTTACCTTGTCTTTACACAGTCAAGTGGCATATCATTTTTTAAAACCATCAGGGTAAACAGATTCTAATTATTTTATTGTGTAGCCTTTCAAAAGGTAAAGGAAATGTGGAGAGTTGAGAAACTATGCAACCCATATTGTTGGCATCTCAGCACTTATGATCATTACAAGCACTCACAAAAAAGCAATGCTGGGCTTTAAAGCTGAACTGTATATTATCTCTTTCTCAGAGCCCTGGGGCTATCACTGCAAAGCACAGTAGTCCATTCTAAGCTCTGAATAAAGAAAAGGAAGAGATCATTAAATTATAATTTCCATGCACAATTGGTACAAGTATTTCCTACCAACAGGATTAATATGAAAGCAAGATCCCAGAATAAAGCTGCTCAGCAGAGAGGATGGCAGTTTAGTGTCTTGTAAATTTGATTTCACTGAAAGCCCTGACACATCATAATAGTGAAATCCTATTTACTGTAGCAAGCAGGATGGATAATGTTATTTAATACCGCTGTACTGTGTGCCATCAACTTACAGCTTTGTACTCTATGTTCTCATCTTACCTTAAGGTTAATACTTCTTGACAGCCTACATGGTAAATACAGCCCCAAATTAAGTGCTGATCCCATAATTTGCAAATCTTTCCTCTAAAGTTAGACATAGAAAAACTGACTCCGGTTAAGGGGATCATTTTACCTGGATGCACTTTTAACAGCTCACCCTAGAAAAAAAGTAAGTCTCATATCCCTAAAGTCAGATTTAAAAAGCAGCTCAAGGTTACCTAAACCATATTTCCAATTCGAATTTCAGAGAGGTTAACAGAAAAGCCAATGCATTTTGAGGATTTGTTGAATAATGAATTAAGGATAAGACCCTCATATCTACTATACTGTATTGATTTTTTTCCCCAGAGCACAAACTAGGGGGGAAAAAATCTTGCTTGCTACTTTTGGAATATCTGCAATAATAAACTTCCCTTAGGAAACCAGGTAAAGAGTGTAAAATAGTTCCATCTTTGCACCTTAGTTATAAATGTGTCAATTATGTTAACAAAAGATATGTTGATACTGGGTCTTATTAATTTTTCTACCGAACAATTAACATCTAAGTGCATTTACTTAAACTATCATCACTTGTTGATGACAAAAAATTGAGAGTAACTCAATGTACACAATCCAAGCCACTTTAATAAAACCTCTGTTGCTTATGACGTTACAATTAAAAGTGGTATTAGCTTCTACTAACTTCAACATCCAAACCTGTGGACTATAGAACCTCACCTCTCATTTCTGTAGCTCTCAGTAACTACAGAACCCACAGGGAATCTGCCCTGATCTCCACATGAATGAGGAAGCCAGTACAAAATTTCCCAGTGTCAAAGGAATAGTACATCTCTCTAGGTTGACAAGTGCAAAGTAGTATAACCTACGTAGGCACATCTACCAGGAAGTTACATTTTTAACTATTGTGTTAAATTTACTCTATCACATGGCAGGGCCAAAATGAGTTATCCACATGACCTAAAATCATTGGCAACTGTTTAGAAAGCATGTCCCGGGGGGAACGTCAAACGGTTTCTTAATCCCACAAACCAAGTTTAAGTAATCCATCTCCAAAAAAGGATTGCTTATATTTTAGTATCTCAGATGTCAGTAGTCTAATTGTGAATCCATCCTGTATTATTCCCTTGAAAAGGCTGATCCAGCTTCCCTCACTGAAATATTTTACAATGACAGACTTCATCTGGTAGTAAAAAAACATAATAATTTCTTCCCGTAAGAAGCACACTGGGCTGACAATAACCTGTTCTGTTGTCATTTCTCGTTATTATCATTGTTGGCATTATTTTTTCCCCAAGCTTCACACAGAGGAGCACAGAAGCAAAGGTACTAAATGAGAAAGAAGAAGTCACGCAATCAAAAGCCAATTAATCACACAGATGAGCCCAACACTTTATGATGCAATAAAAGACATGTCATCTGCCATAAGTGAGAGACTTTTAAAAATTGCTCATTTGATGTAAGCATGACCTTAGAATTTAATTAGCAACTCTCTCCACAGGTGACAAACTAGTAATATACTTCTCTTCTTAGTGGCAATTTATTTTTCACCATTTTCTTTGTATTATTCTCTTTTGCTCAGCTTATATAATTCTCTCCCCATCTTAATTTTGTGGGATTTCCTGCAGTCTGTATGCAAATTGTTGCCGAAATCCAGAGGTGTCTGAAAACTGAAAGCAATCCATGCCATGCTGGCATTTATGATTCACCAGGTAAGTGATACAGGGGTGTCTAAGACAAAGTTTCTGCCTTCGTGGAACTGGGAAGGCAGTCATGAACAAGTTAACAAATAATGAGTAAACTAATTATAGATCTGGAAGGGTACTTTCAAATAAATAAATAGGTTGATATGACAGAGACAGGGTTCAGAAGTCTAGTTTCTGATAGACATTAGGAAAACCTAAAACTTGTAAGGGAGTCAGAGACAGCTATTCAGAGGTGGGAAAGAACATCCCAGGGAACAACAAAGGCAAAGATCCTGACATGGGAGAGAATTTTGAAGGATGGTATACACTTAGCAGATCTTCAATATAGTAAGCATATGATGAATAATAGATAATATGTTTATAGACAAGGAGGCATCTATTGGACTATATGCCATGGAAAACTAGCCTAATAAAACAAGTCTTCCATTTTTTTTTATATACAGCACATAGAACAATATTTTAAGTGGCCAATCTTACAAACGTATCTTCATATTTAGGAATGCAAATAAATTGTAAATGCAGTGGGGGAGGTACAGGGAGGAGTTCTCAAAGCAAAAATGCATGCCACATCACTGGGTTACTCAACATTGTGTTATACCTAACTAAATTTTCTGATTTCCCTCAGCTCCTCAAGCCAAGAGGGCTTCAGGCTGAGTCAAACCCCATCATTCTCAGGAAAGCCAAGAGCAAAGTGGATTCCATAGAGCAAATCAATTCAAATTCATAATTGAGAAGTTATACATGCCAAACACATTATCGAACAGCTCAAGTCTTCAACATGTCCTGGGGAGACAAGGCCCTTCATCCTGGAAGACCCGTGGGAGACTGTGGGTTCTGCCCTCTCTGACACGATAACCATGGTCCTTCCCCTCACTTCCCTCCCACAGGACCAACAGACTCCTGAAAAATACACATTCTCCTGAAGAACATGCAACGATGCAGACTCTGATGAAATAACTATCAAAACACTTTGTCAAAAGTTAAAAAAAAAAAAGTTTGCTTTTTTTCCAGAAGATGAAAAGATGGAAAGCAGTATTATCAAAGTATGAGCAAGTGAATGAAGACCTCAAGAATAAATTTTTAAGCTGCTTTAATGACTACAAATTTCTTATTTCAATGTGAAAGAAGCACAACTAGATATTAAAATAACTCTTAGGGGTATCATGCTGTAATCGCTAGGTAATAAGACTTTATTCATTCCTTGTTGGTCAAATTTTCCCAGGAAATGCCAAATTCCAGGGAGAAAATTAGTCATTTTTGAATGCTTAACACTTTTAGGTTATGAGGTAGCATTAAACAAATTATAATGTCAGGAACTAAAAAGTTGTATTAGAAACTGGAAAGAGCTAACTTGAATGACCCAAAGAACTAACACTACAATCAGAGGATTTACATACAGAATGAACATCTTCAACTTAGTACTAGACAGCAGCTAAATGGTTAAGCATGGAACATGGCTCAAATCCAGATCTATCATATTTTGGCTGTATGTTCTTAGGTGAATTACTTTAAGCCTTCACCTAAGCAATAGGGTGCACAGCCACACAGGGTTGTTGGTGAGTATAAAATGAGACAATCCATGCAAAGTGCCAATCACAATGTAAATGCTCAATAAATGTTATCATCAGCTATGTTAATGAGGATGCTATAAACAATAACAAAGTATTCAAAGTTAAACTTGACTTTCTCCCAGGATAGAATTAAATTATGAATTTAAATGGTTAGTGAAAAAAGATACTAAAATATTTGTGTGTATTTTAAAACCATACACTAATTGCATAAACACGACTTCATAGTATACGCTTAGAAAATCTAGAATTCATTCACTGTGCTACTTGTAGAAAATACAGAAATATGCAAGTTATGGAACCTCAAAAACCAAAGAAAAAATAGAAAATACAGAAATAAGAAAATGAGCTCTGTGTCTTCAGGACTGTACAAGATAAACACACACAACTAATCACAAATATTATAAACAAAATGTGGCTATCATAAAGAGGTATAAAACATTATGGACATATTTGTCAATTATACAACAAACAAAAATAAAGTTGAGAAAAAAACTAAAAATAAAGTTGGGAGGACAAAAAAAAAACAGAATTCCTTGAGAGACTTGGAGACTACTTCTTAGAAACACTTAAGAACCTTCTCTTTGAAAGCTGTTCTCAGCTTCCTCTCATCAAATCACCAACCAGGAATTAACACTATCTATGTCTCTTATACCAATACTCAGGAATTAATACTCTCTAAGTATCTTTCAATTAGGTAAAACACCTGAATGTGATATCTCTAATGTTCACAGATATGCCACTGATAACTTAGCAACATTTGGCTACGAAATAAGGACTTAAAAAATCTTTTCAAATGGCTTTGACCTTCTCTCTCAGTAAAGTGTCGCTGCTTTTGAAAACTGGTTTTAAAGAGGGTGAAATCAGTGTCCAGTTAAATTACACTTATTACTCCTAACAAGTTAGTGAAAGAAGAAAATTATCTCAGACTCCTGGGTGCAGTGGCCAATATAAATACCTGGGTGGAGGGGGTTCCATTCACACATGGGAATTATCTAATTAACAAGGAGTTTATTAAAATAGATCCAAGTAGCAAATCAAGCTGTATTACAAAACTAAATGTACTTCACAGGTTTAGTGCACTTTGATTTATACTCTCAAAAGAAATTTGCATCAAGCCAATATAAATGAATAGTTCAAGTCATCAAAAAGTGATAACGTGTACAATTGCTGTTAGTTAATCTAGTTGCTGTGCAGATGGTAAGGTTATCTTAGGAATCTCCCTCAGAATGATTCTGCAAAGGACTCATTGATGCTACACCCCTCTCCATTAATGATACACCATCTGGTATCTACTTTATAGTTTCATCACTTCATTTGGTTAAAAGAGGAAAGATATGTGCTTATGTCCACTTTTAAACCACAGGCAACCTTGATTTCCTAGTAAGTTAGATGATTCTGCAAGTTATATTAATACTAGAATCATTATTTCTTACAATACGAATTAATGGATTCAGCATTTTTATACTATCTAATACAAAAGTGTATGCAGAATTCCTAATAGAAACAGTTAGACATTGTAATTTTCACTGCCATCGTAATACAAAAGAAAATACCTTTACAATCTTTTGCATTATGCCTAGAAAATGCTTCATCATTAGAGACCTAAATGTCTCTCACATATTCCTGGAAGAAATCCAAAGTGACAAAATTCAACTTGGGTACTTTGAGAATGACAGTGACAAACAAAAACAGGACTGTACAAAAATGGGCAAAAGACACAAGGAAGTTGAATAATATTAATTTTATGATTATCATTATCTTATACACAATGGAAAGTAAGCAGATATTCTTTCATGGCAACAGCTGATATTTGATAAGCTCTTTCCAGCTTTCAAGGGGCTTGTACACACTCATCTGATCTACCCCCCATCACCATGAAGATGAGCAAGGAACAGAGTACATCCCCATTTTGCAGATAAAGAACCAGATACCACAAGATGACAAAAGCATGCCTTCTGACTCCTTGTCTAACATTCTTTCTATCACATATTACTTACTGTGGAGTTATTGAGTATTAAGTAACAGTAGTGTACATATTCCACCTTAGCATTCTAAGCTTACTGGTGCGTCTCAGATTTCAGTTTCAGCTGCAGGCTAACTACTTTCCAGCCTGATCTTCAAAAAGGAAAACAATATATTCTGCATATATATAATTTGATCTTATCATATCGTGTCTATCTAATCTTCTACCACTTGTTCTACCTCATGCCAAAATGCCTAACAGTTTATTTGTTGAGAAGTTGTTGAGCAGGTAAGTTCAATCTGCCAGAAACAAATCCTCTCAGACACTTGTACCAATCAAATTGGTGAGTCCGTGAGAAACGGGAGATTTGTCAGTGCCTTTTCTTGAACCCGACAATAATTAAAGGCAAGTTTATAAGGTACCTAACATAGTAAAACCTGACGGCAAAGAAAACTGTCATTGGGTGAGGAAAAGCAGGTGCCAGGTACATCATCTCAAAAACTTTCACTTGCACTCATTTAACATTTACTAACTCTGATATGGTTCGGCTCTGTGTCCCCACCCAAATCTCATCTCGAATTGTAATGCCCACATGCTGAGGTAGGGACCTGGTGGGAGGTAACTGGATCATGGGTGTGGTTTCCCCAGGCCGTTCTTGTGGAAAGGGAGAGAGTTCTCAGATCTGATGGTGTTTTTTTTTTTTTTGAGGCGGAGTCTCGCTCTGTCGCCCAGGCTGGAGTACAGTGGCCGGATCTCAGCTCACTGCAAGCTCCGCCTCCCGGGTTTACGCCATTCTCCTGCCTCAGCCTCCAGAGTAGCTGGGACTACAGGTGCCCGCCACGTCGCCCGGCTAGTTTTTGTATTTTTAGTAGAGACGGGGTTTCACCGTGTTCGCCAGGATGGTCTCGATCTCCTGACCTCGTGATCCGCCCGTCTCGGCCTCCCAAAGTTCTGGGATTACAGGCTTGAGCCACCGCGCCCGGCCTGATGGTTTAAAAGTAGTTTCCCCTGCACACGCTCTCTCTCCTGCCACTGTGTGAAAAAGGTGCCTGCTTCGCTTTCACCTTCTGCCATAATTGTAAGTTTCCTGAGGCCTCCCTAGCCACGGAGAACTGTGAGTCAATTAAACTTCTTCCCTTCATAAATTACCCAGTCTCAAACAGCTCATTATAGGAGTGAGAAAACAGACTAACACAAACTCTAAGCCATGTACAATGCTCTAGGTATAGAAGTAAAACAATTAGTGGGTGAATGGTTACTCTGCGCTACACACTATTACAGGTGCTTTATGAGTATTGGTTCATTTAACAAATTAGTGAGGTGAGCACTATTAAATCATCACTTAATATATGAAACAACTGAGAGGTAAAATAAGATACTCCACATTACACAGCAGGGAAATGCCAGGTCAGAAATTTGAATCCAAGGCATCTGACATCAGAGGCTTGAGCTCTAAATCCGAGTTCTGCCCACAACCAGGGGGCCAAATCAGGCCCAGTTCCTGTTTTTGGTTTTACATTTTTAAATGGTTGAAAAAAAATTTAAGCAAAATTTTGTGATGTGTGAAAACCATACGAACTTCATACTTCAGGGTCCCTCAATTAGAACAGGGCCACACTCAATCATTTACAGGTCGCTTTCTCTGATTCCACATTACAAAGGTAGAGTTGGGTAGCTGCACAGAAACCAAATGTGGTGTGCAAAGCCTAAAATATTTACTATTTGGCCCTTTACAGGAAAAATTCCTGACATTCTCTAAACCATTCCGTTTTATGCCTATTCAACATCTCTACTTCAATGTCTGAAGTGTCCCAAGCTTAACATATCCATAATGAAACTCCTGATTTCCTCTACCACCAACATCCCAATCCATATCTTAAGAATCTTCCCCTGCGGAAAAAATCTTCTAGTTATAAAAGCCATAAACCTAGAGTTTGAGTCTTTTCTTTCTTCACTCACGTTCAAAGCCATCAGCAAATCTGGTCAGCTCTACCTTTAAAATACTGAACCACATTTCATTACTTCCCCTGCCGGACTCAGACGCACACCAGTCATTCCTTTTCCGAATTACTGCCATAATTTCTTACTAATTCTCGGTTGCTTCAACTCTTGCCCAAGACAGCATCCAGAGGGCTTGTCTGTTCCCAAATCCCCCAGCCTTCCCAAACATGCCAAGTTCACGCCTGCTTCATGGTTTTGGCAATGGTTTGCTTCCCTATTACCATAGGCCTCTTCCCAAATGTCATCTCAACAGAGAGATCTTCCCTCTCTACCCAACTCCATGCCTAAACCCCAGCCCTAGGACTCTCTTTTCCCATTTTATTCCGCTCGAAATTATCATAACCTGCCATACAATATGTATTCTGGTTTTAAATTGAATTTAAGCTCCAGGAAGACAGATGTTTACCTCTTTTTTTCACTAGTACAAAGCTGCTGGCACAAGACCAGGGCCAAACATATATTAGGTGCTTAAGTAAATATCTGCTAAATGAATGAGAAAATGCTCCCTACATTCAAGAGGTACTCAGTTCGGTAACATACGGAGACAGCAAACACATTTAACACACACATAACTGTACCGAGTGAGGGTTAATATTGTATTTCTTATTTTTTCTTATTTTCTTATCAAATAACATTTTCAACAAATAAAATTTTGAGAGTTTCATTCAAAAAGAAAAAGAGAGCTCAATCTGCAACCTCATGGTCTATTAATCTAGATAATCAATTAATCTAGATAATCAATCTACTTTATTGAAGAGGGCACTGATAAGGTGCTCAAACTCTCACTCTTAAACTCACTGCCTTCTTTTGTCCATCTCTGTCCAATGCTAGACCCATGCTGACTTGACACCCTATCTCTTTTTCCTTTCTCCTAACTCATGTTTAACTTCTACTATTCAGCTCCTATCCACCTCTCCTGAAGGAGACATTCATTTCTTAACTACAAATGCAGTGAAACTGAGTTTTCAGAAAGAAGATATACCCTGCCAGGCACCAGTGGCTCATGCCTGTAATCCCAGCACTTTGGGAGGCTGAGGCATGCAGATCACTTGAGGCCAGGAGTTCGAGACCAGCGTGGCCAACATGGTGAAACCCTATCTCTAATAAAAATACAAAACTTAGCCAGGCATGGTGGTGCACGCCTGTAATCACAGCTCTCAGGAGGCTAAGGCATGAGAATCGCTTGAACCCAGTAGGCAGAGGTTGCAGCGAACCAAGATCACACCACCGCACTCCAGGCTAGGTGACGGAGTGAGATTCCATCTCAAAAAGAAAAAAGCAAAAAAAAAAAAAAAAGATAAAAGAAAATAAATACATCCTTTAAAACGCTACCATTTTTAAGAGTGTATTAAAATTTAGTCAACATTCGGGGGAGATAAGAGTAGGAGTGTACTGTCTGACCTGGAGGCAATGTAGATTCTAAACATACAAAAAAGTATTTGCATTTGGTAGGTCCCAAAGTGGTAAAATGCATCAGTGAACAAATAATGCAACCATTCCAAAGTGACCAAAGAAAAAATGACATTGTTACAGAGGATGAACTACCTACCTGCCTGCTTTGCTTCTTCACTTCCTGGTCACTTTACCACCAGGAAAAGCAGTTGAAGTTCTAATTAATTAATTTTTAAATAAATATACAAGAAAGCAGCAGATGTGGTAATAGAATCAATGACAAAAAATAGTCATACCCTCTCCTCCAGTCTAGCCAGCTGTTCTTTGTAGAATGCATCCTGCTTCTTTAGCACTCGGTCTTTCTCTTCCAGCTGCCTAGCCTAAAAAAAGAAATGAGGAATATACTATATCAAGAAAAAGCAGCAACAGCAAAGCAAAAGTCAAGAATAAATTGCATTAGAAATAAGAATACAAATCTGAAGATTTTGGCAATCTATTAGGTCTCTGCCATAGAAAAACATTAAGATGATGATTGCTGTATTTAAATGTAAAGAATAAGTCCGCATTGTATTTTTCACTGTAACAGCTGTGTCCTATTTTGTCCAAATATATTTGGAAACGTCAGAATACAGCACATAACAAACTCTTATTTAACTTCCCTATCGAAGAGTAATTTCAAGGACTAATATTTTGTATAACAAAACTTTAATTTTATCCTGGGCATAAGATACATGGCTCTTAACCTTTTTTGAACAAAAAAGTAATGCCTAAATAACATTTTGCACATAAATCTTGTTTAAGAACAGTTAATTACCTGCAAATAAATACAGACATTGTTTTATTTCCCTTTATGTAAAGAATTAATTGTTATGGAAGAGTGGAAACAAAAACTACTATATTTGTTTATTTCAATAATTCAAAATAATAATAATAAATAACAATATTTCAAAACTTTAGTTATTGCACTTTCAATTCACAAGATTTTTTAAAATAAAATCTAAACAAGTAAAATATTTTTGGTTCTTTAAAAAATGATGAAGATGGCTACTTATGGATATTTTTCAAGATTTGTAAAAAAAAAAATGTATTTCTTAAATTAAGGTTGGTATCTTGAATATTATGTTTAATTGGCCTTTATCTCTGAGGGATGAGACTTTCCTATATCACTCTGAGTTAGATTTTGTTTTCAACATATTTTTTGCTCAGTGAATGCTGAATATATGCCTGACTACAACTTATAAGAAAGTGTGTGTGTGTGTATATATATCTATATATAGTATATATAGATATATAGGTATATATGTGTGTGTATCTTTTAATTTATATAAACAAAGTATATATATTACTTTTAATATGTATAGTGTGTGTATATATATATTTTAACTGTATGCATCCAGCCATCCATTAACAAGTATATATTTAGGCATTCCCATCCTTGTGCTACTTCACCAAAATTCTTTTGCTAAATGACCAAGTATTGCCTGTTTCAGATGTTAAGGTGCCTCAACTATCTGCTTAGTTTAGGTGAACTACTTGCACATTTATAGGTTGCTGTTTTGCTACTTACTTTGTCTTCAATATCCTGCAGCATGTTAAAAATAAAATAAACACAAACAGTTATTTAACAACGTAAGTACTGTTTTTTCCTAATTTCACACACACACAAAATCTGACAGATAATATTTAAAATGCAAGTCAAAGAAGGTAATGGGGAAAAAATAAAAAGGAAATGCTTAACTTGAGACACATTTTAATGTCACTATACTGTTACAGTTTGAATAGAAGATTCAATGAAAAGTACATGCTGCTTGGAAGCATATGAATAAATAAAAACAAATACAATGTTAAGATTAGATTAAAGTATACCCATATACAAGTATATAATGTATGGCTCCCTGGTACAGCACAGTAAAAATTTTATTAGACTGTTAGGAATATGAAACAAAAAGTAAACAAATTTCAAATCTAATACACATGACTACATAATCTAAAGAGAAAAGACCTCTCTAAATTCAACATAAAAACCCAAAATATAAATAAAGAGAATGAAAAAGAATAGACTCATAAGAAACTCCATAAAACAAAAGCACTATAAAATCCAAAGAAGCAGCAAGTAACAAAAAGAGGAAAAGAAATCCCAACATATAACTGGAAGATTTAACGTTATTAACATACAGAGAACTTAAAAAAGAAGCCTCATCCCCCAACTCCTCTCCCCGCCAAAAAAAAAAAAAAAAAAAGGCAAGAAATATACACAAACAATATAAACTAGAAATTAACACACAAAAAAATACGAATAATAAACACATGAAAAAAATCCAACCCCACAGCAAATCAGATAGTACAAATTAAGGTAATACGGTGTCTAATATTATTCATTCACCAACTAACAAAAATGTAAAATAAAATTAATATTGGCAAGGATATAAGAAAACAGGCTCTCCTATACACTGCTGGTCAGAATATAAATTGGTATACCCATTTTATAAATCAACCAGATAAAATTAACAAGTCTTTAAAACGTACATATGCACTGAGCCCTAAAAACGCTACTTACGGTACTTTTCTTAAGTACTATATGCAAAGATGTTCATGATAGGGCTTTTTAGACTTCATTACAAGGTTGTTTAGAATTGCAGAGAAAACAAAAACAAACCAGTCCAATGGCTAAATGAAACATGTTCTCAGAGTATACCACGTAAAAAAGAAAAAAGCTATATAAATCAAGAGGCAGTATAACCTCTTTTTTTGTAGGGAAGACGAAGAGAAAAAACAAAAACAAACCAGTCCAATGGCTAAATGAAACATGTTCTCAGAGTATACCACGTAAAAAAGAAAAAAGCTATATAAATCAAGAGGCAGTATAACCTCTTTTTTTGTAGGGAAGACGAAGAGAAAAAACAAAAACAAAAGACAAAAAAAAAAAACAGAAGGATATTTTACAAAATGTCAACAGAGGTTACAGCAGAATGGTAGACTCATGGGCGGTATCTATTTTCTTATTTTTGCCTCTTTATATGTGCAGAATGAAAAACAAACATACTTAATAGTCAAGGGGCAAAAGGAAGAAATTTTTTAAGGTGAGGAAATGAATGGGTTTCTTGACTGTGGTGGTGGTTACATAATTATATGCACTTGTCAAAACTCATAGAATTGTTTATCAGAAAGAATGAATTTAACTACATAAATTTTAAAAATGAATATAAATTAAGCATACTAAAATTTGTAATAATAACTATAAATGTGTGAATGTATGTATAAATCATTATTATCATTAATTTTCTTATGTGGCCAATTTGACTTCCAGGCATTCAATCCTAGCAAATATTAAAACAAAAGAGTATTTACATCTAAGAAAATGCAACGAGCATTATTTAAAGCAACAACTAAGAGTGAACAATAGAGGTTTGGGTAAATAAGAATCTGGCAATAGGATACTGATTATAAAGATTTTGATCCAGCCATATAATCAAACAGTGAGAGTCCTTGAAAGCTGATATCTTAATAGAAAATTAATTTTTTAAAACTGAAAATGTTAAGTGAGAAAAAAACACGTCATAAAATAGCGTGTGCCCTAAGCTCCTAATTTTGCATGAGAAATGGGGGAGGGAGGAGCAGAAGGGAGGGACAAAGAAGATGGAGTACTTGTTTATATTGACATGGAAAAAAGTGTAAAGTATGGTAAGATGTTATAGTAGTTAAGACATACGTAGCAGGGTATATTATTTGGACTGTTTCTTATTTTCTATAATGAACAGTTATTACTTCTGTAATCAGAAAAAAAAATCTTTTAAACATCAATATTACACATGTTTACACTTGACTATGAGATGGAAATAAAGCAGTGAGGGCATCTAAAAGAGTGAACTATTAAATAATCATATTAACAATTCAAAAAATTTGCTTTAACAACTTGAACAGTTATAGATAGCATGGAAATTGTGTTGCCTACTAAATCCTGAATGTATCAGCACCTGGTTTTCTCCCCCATTCAATATATGGCATTATCTACCCGGATATTAAAACACTCATACTAGGTAATGTTCCTTTTGTTCACAGAGTGAGATTTTTTAAAATGCAAAGAAATCATAATGGATATTCCATTATCATTATTTAGAAAACACTAAGAGAATTCAACACTTGAGCCTACTGAGGACACTGCATCAATCAACAAATTTAATTTTGAAGAGCTGATTACAACTTAAATAAAGGATGTACAGATATATGCTCACTCACTTTTCTAAGACATGATCCTTGAAAAAGTTTTAAATAACACGTCCAAAGCTCAGATGCGTACACTAAAGACCAAAGAGGGGAATATTTCCTAAGACCCAACACCACCAAATTATAGGCCAGCAGCACACATCTTTCCCTGGACTGCAAACAGAATCAATAGTTTGAGATCCACTGGGAAGAATAACAAAGTAAGAAACATGGCCACAACACTTTAATAGCACATTGCTTTGAAACAGTTAATATGATGCTAGGAGGAAAAGTCACACGATATGAATCCTGAAACTTAAATAAGCCTAGAATACATTGACTAAGCTAATAGTCGCTGAGGATGGGGAGTCACATTCAACTTTAAAAAAGTACTAAACCTACTGCAAGGAAATAAAACTCCGTAGAGCTCTCTAACAGAGAATCACTGTAAATGAACAAATAAAAACAAAGAGGATGACAACATTATTTATGGATATAGAACCATATCTTGGGAAAAAAATAATATAAAACATTTTCCCCATCTACTATTTGCTATTCCTAGAAGAAATATGTATAGAATTGTTTTCAGATCTTGCCAGATTTGGGATAATGTAACTGGACTTGAAAATGTGACACAATGTACTTAAGTGGATCATTATGGAAAACTAGAGTATCCCATAATGCCAGAACACAAAGAAAATATGGAAATCAAGTTCAAGGAACCCAACACGAACATTTTGATGTCTTCACTTGGTGTTGATAGCTAGATTAAAAGTGAAGTACATATGTTTACTTCCTTAAAGACTTGTCTCTTTTCAGAATGGACTTGAAGGTGCTTTACAACAAGGGGTATAATAAAGTTTATACAGAAGAAAACTCGGATTATGAATATAACATACTGTGCTGATAGGAACTTTACCTTTCCATGAATAGTCCAGGCTAAATCTTCATAGCACAAACTTTTCGGCATTACTACACCCTTTTAACCCTTGTTGCTCCTGGGGACTCACGTGTGGCACCAACTGCACAGCACTGGGAACTCGGTGACATCACAATCACTTAGCACAGATAATGAAATGTTATTTTGTATATCAAGCACAAGGCATGTTAAGGCAAGGTTCTATGCTATGGGAAAGCTTGTACATTTTAAATGACAAAGTTCCCTGAAATGTCAGTATTCAATTTTTAATAGTTCAGTGTAAAAAACAAAGCAGGTACCTACTCAACTTTCCATGAGATAACACTATGAAGCCAGAGATTACTCGGATTTAGAAAAGACAACAATGCTCTAACAACATAAACAGGACAACCCTATAACTATATATCCTTTTATTCTAAATCTTTTAACAATCTGAAGCATACATATAAAGAACTGAGAAAGATTAATCTTTCACTATAATATGGATAATCTACGGTAGGCAAAATCTATTTTACAACTCACATAAGCAGATGAGCAAATAAGAGTAGGAAAAAGACCTTTATTTATTGTCAAAACTACATATGAGGTGCAATATATACGAACCTAATAAAATTATATGCTGACATAAAACAGAAAAAGAACTGAAATATCAAAGGAGGCTGAACCATAAACTTGTAAGGTAATATTGCATTTAGAAGCTGTAAAACATGATCACTGTGAGTATCAATTAGCCATAACAGAATAATTAAAGTAGCCATGTATTCAATTAATTGAATTCTAGACTTTCGTTAGGAGAAATTACATAGGGTTCACTGAGTCTTTACCAAGTGGCATTAATAAACAAAGAATTATACTTCCAGCACTGTTTTCCAAACCATACCAGAGGGTGACCTTCAGTAGGGTAACTCATCTAGGTGAACTTAAAGGATGTCCCACCTATTATACTTTTCAATGAGGCATAAGCATCAGCTATAAGCAGACCCCAGCTTGAAATGTTAAACTGCACTGACGTCCACTAATGCTGTAACACCTAATGTAAGGTGAACATAGACCAGAGAGATGAAAGACAAAAGTCCATTCTTCCAATATACTTCCTTTTCTGAAGTCTGGAACTCAAACCCAAGCATCCAGGATCAGGGCAGTTGGTGTTGGCGTTTGTATTGTCTTCCCCTTCTCAGAGTTTCAAGAGCCCTGATTGACATTTTAAACTTTTTCATACTAATAACATACTGAAAACAGTCAACTGATTATATCCTTTGCCACACAGGGGTATGATACGGTTTGGCTCTGTGTCCCCATCCAAATCTTATCTTGATCTGTAATCCCCATAATCCTCACATGTGGAGGGACAGACCAAATAGGAGGTGACTGGATCATGGGGGAGGATCCCCCTGCTATTCTTGTGATAGCGAGTGGGTGCTCACAAGATCTGATGGTTTTATAAGTGTTTAATGGTTCCTCCTTCACACGCTCTTTCACTCTGCGGCTGCCTTGTGAAAACGGTTCCTGCTTTCCCTTTGCCTTCCACCATGATTGTAAGTTTCCTGAGGCCTTCCCAGGAAGCGCAACTGTGAGTTAATTAAAACTCTTTCCTTTATAAATTACCTACTTTCGGGTAGTATCTTTATAGCAGTGTGAAAATGAAATAATACAGTTAACTGGTACCAAGGTAGTGGGGCACTGCTATAAAGATACAGAAAATGTGGAAGCAAGTTTGGAACTGGGTAATGGACAGAGGTTGGGACAATTTGGAGATCTCAGAAGATGACAGGAAAATATGGGAAAGTTTGGAACTTCTGAGAGACTTGTTGAACAGTCTTGACCAAAATGCTGATAGTGATATGGACAATGAAGTCCAGGCTGAGGTGGTCTCAAGATAGAGATGAGGAACGTACTGGGAACTGGAGCAAAGGTGACACTTGCTATGGTTTAGCAAAGACACTGGTGGCATTTTGCCCCTGCCCTAGAGAACCGTGAAACTTTGAACTTGAGAGAGACATGAAATTGAAACTTATGTTTAAAAGGGAAGCATGGCATAAAAGTTTGGAAAATTGGCAGCCTGACCATGCAGTAGAAAATAAAAACCTATTTTTCTGGGGAGAAATTCAAGTCAGCTGAAAAGATTTGTAAGAGTAACAAGGAGCTGAATGTTAATCACCAAGACAATGGGCAAAATGTCTCCAGGGCATATCAGAGGACTTCACAGCAGCCCCTCCCATCATAGGCCCAGAGGCCTAGGAGGGAAAAACGTTGCCTGGACCAGACCCAGGGCCCTGTTGCTGTGTGCAGCCTCAGGACTTGGTTCCCTGAGTCCCAGCAGCTCCAGCTCTAGCCATGGCTAAAAGGGGCCAAGGTACAGCTCAGGCCATTGCTTCAGAGGGTGCAGGCCCCAAGCCTTAGTCGCTTTCATGTGATGTTGGGCCTGCAAGTGCACAGAGGTCAATAACTGAGGATTGGGAACCTCTACCTAGATTTCAGAGGATGTATGGAAAGCCTGGATATCCAGGCAGAAGTCTGCTGCAGTGGCAAAGCCCTCATGGAGAATCTCTGCTCGGACAGTGCAGAAGGGAAATGCAGGGTTGGAGGCCCCATGCAGAGTCCCTGCTGGGGCACTGCCTAGTGAACCTGTGAGAAGAGGGCCACCGTCCTCTAGACCCCAGAATGGTAGACCCACTGACAGCTTGCACAGTATACCTGGAAACGCCACAGGCACTCAATACCAGTCCATGACAGCAGCATGGGGGGCAGTACCCTGCAAAAACACAGAGGCGAAGCTATCTAAGGCCATGGGAGCCCACCTCTTGCATGGCATGAGACATGCATGAGACCTAGACATGAGACATGAGACATGGAGTCAAAGGAGATTTTTTTAGAGCTTTAAGACTTCATGGCTGCCCTGCTGGATTTTGGACTTGCATGGGACCTGTAGCCCCTTTATTTTGGCCAATTTCTGCTATTTGGAATGAGAGCACTTACCCAATGCCAGTACCCCCCACTGTATCTTGGAGGTAACTAACTTGCTTTTGATTTTACAGGCTCCTACATAGAAGGGACTATCCTTGCCTCAAATGAGACTTTGGACTTGGACTTTTGGGTTAAAACTGGAATGACTTAAGACTCTTGGGGACTGTGGGGAAGGCCTGATTAATTTTGAAATGTAAAAAGAACCTTAGATTTGGCAGGGGCCAGGGTGGAATGATATGGTTTGGCTCTGTGTCCCTACCCAAATTTCATCTCAAACTGTAATCTCCATAATCCCCACATGTTGAGGGACAGAACTGGTAGGAAGTGACTGGATCATGGGGGCGGTTTCCCCCGAGCAGTTCCGGTGATTATGAGCAAGCTCTCATGAGATCTGATGGCTTTATAAAGGTCTGAAGGTTTCTCTTTCACAGGATCTTACTCTCTCCTGCCACCTTGCAAAAAAGGTGCTTGCTTCCCCTTTGCCTTCTGCCATGATTGTAAGATTCCTGAGGCCTCGTCAGCCATGTGAAATTGTGAGTCAATTAAACCTCTTTCCTTTATAAACTACCCAGTCTCAGGTATTTCTTTATAGCAGTGTGAAAATGGACTAATGCAAAGGTATATCTGCTATTCTCTTAAGTAAGAATGGAGAGCCAAAAATGAATGGTTTTTGAAATTAAAAAGTAAAGCTGACATTGAATAAAGACAGGAGGTTGCTGGAGTACACAAATTTTGAATAGAAAGTGATCTGGTGGTGTTTTGCTTTAAATTATCCCAGAAGTTCTCTCATAACTTTTATGTATAACATAGTGCCTAACAGAAGAAGCAAAATGCAGTGCTGGATGAAATTAGAACCAATTTTATAAACTTTCTTCTACAGCTTGAGAGAGAGGGGACAGTTGTTAACTATATATTTACTCCTCCAGTTTTCTAGTTTTATTTCATAATTTGGAAGTTATTTGCACTATGACAGAGTAAGAAACTCAGTGAGGAGACAGAAGACTTGGGTGCCCATGTCCACTCTGTGGAATCACCACATCACCATGCACTGACCCAGCCCAGCACCCATGTTCCAAAACCACCTTGGACATTACTTCCAGAGTCTTTGCCAAGTCATATCCTAGCTGCTTCTCCTACTTTTGCAGCTAATAAAACCTTTCAGTATGTTTCCTATGGCACTTGTTTTTTTATTTTACCTTGTATGATACATGCTTACTTACCCACTGCTCCTCTCCTTAACTGTAAACTCTCTGAGACAAGAGAAGGGCTTTCCTCCTCTCTGTGTGTATCTTTGGCTCAATCTAGATCTGTACTTTCCACAAGGAAACAGTCGGTACATGGCAGCTGTATCAAATGAACTGCACTGAGTGCAAGAGTTTGTACGAAGTTCCTTCCAGCTTCTGGGAAGGAAATCTGTCCTAATGTCCACGATTTAGTTCATACTACCACATGATATACAGTGTGATTTTATGTGTACGTTATTATGTAAGCTCTGAATTAAGTGCTGCCAGCAAGTTACTGAGGAATGCACAATCCAGGAGCAATCAACAAGTATTCTTATTAGAAGCTCGAAAAGTAGAGAAAGCTACTAGAAGCGCTTCAGTCACCCATGCCTTAATCAACAGTGATGTTTTGCTAATTAGCAAAATGACTGCTGGAAATGGGATTTTATTGGTGAAAATGGTCCATTAACCAGCATGATAAATGTTAGATATGAGTTCTTATTAGTAAAATGAAAGCTATCACAAATATATCAGAATTAGCTGCCATATTATAAAGACACTCCTACATCTGCTACATGAACAGGTTAAAGAAATCCAATGAGGCCTCTAGCTTTTATTGTAGGAATGGTGCCTCGGAATTGATCCCTAAAAAGCTCTGTATCCAGCCATGTGTTTCAGACGGAGATTCTTATCCTTGGCACTATCAACAATTTGGACCAGATAATTCTTTGTTATGGAGACAGGTCTTACATACTGTAGAACGTTTAGCAGTACTCATGGCCTCTAATCCATACAGCCCAGCAGCACTACCCCAGCTCTGAGTTGTGACAAACAAAATGTCTCCAGACATTGCCGAATGTTGTCTAGGAGGCAAAATCGCCTCTGTGGAGAAGCACAGGTTTAAGAGGTGATATGGTTAGGCTGTGTCCCCACCCAAATCTCATACTGAACTGCAGCTCCCCTAATTCCCACGTGTCATGGGAGGGACCCAGTGGGAAGTAACAGAATCACGGGGGCGGACTTTTCCTGTGCTGTTCTCATGATAGTAAGTCTCATGAGATCTGATGGTTGTATAAAGGGAAATTCCTCTGCACAAGCTCTTTGCCTGCCACTATGTAAGATGTGACTTTGCTCTTCCTTTGCCTTCTGCCATGACTGTGAGGCCTCCCCAGCTACGTGGAACTGTGAGTCCATTACACCTCTTTTTCTTTATAAATTACCCACTCTCTGGTATATCTTTATTAGTAGCATAAGAACAGACTACTACAAGAGGATTGTTGTTTGTCATCTGTCTCAGGTGAAACTTTCTTGCAAAGAAAATACTTAAAAGAACAGAAAACTGCAACTTCGTTGAGTTTTACAAAACCGGTCCTATGAATCATTTTGTTCCGGCTTTCTAATAAAGTTTTATTCAATAAATGTCTGTACATATTGTAGAATTGGGGTTGGGTCTTGTGCTATCTATCATCTGGTGGTAGGGTTGAATTGCAAAGGCATAAAGCACAAAAGCAATGAGAATGGCTCACATCTTTGTAATGTAATGAATCATTTCCCAGTGAGAAAATATATAAAATATGTACAAAAGCTCTTTCTTTCCTACAGCTTCTGGTAAACCCAGAATCAAAGCTTCTATCACATATAAGACTTTGAATCCATTTAACTTATGTTCAGATCAGGCAGGGCTGAGATTCCGTTGACATGAACTGGTTCTGGTTGTTTAACATTTGTTCTGCTAGGGCAGTGACTACGTCATACCTGTTGTTAAATATTTTATATATAATTCCTGAGAACAAGGCATATTGTGATTCCATTATAACTTACAAGTTTCATGTTACAAAGTAACATGACATTTCAACATGAAAGGCGCTGAAACATATCACCACATCAGTTCAGTGGCATATGCTCTGTGCTCTCCGCCCAACATCCATTTAAGACAAGAACACTCATCACAATCCCCAACCTATAAGAAACATTAAATATTGGGAGGCCGAGACGGGCGGATCACGAGGTCAGGAGATCGAGACCATCCTGGCTAATACGCTGAAACCCCGTCTCTACTAAAAAAATACAAAAACTAGCCGGGCGAGGTGGCTGGCGCCTGTAGTCCCAGCTACTCGGGAGGCTGAGGCAGGAGAATGGCGTAAACCCAGGAGGCAGAGCTTGCAGTGAGCTGAGATCTGGCCACTGCACTCCAGTCCGGGCGACAGAGCGAGACGCCGTCTCAAAAAAAAAAAAAAAGAAACATTAAATAAATGCTGAATCAAAAATGAACTGCTGGGGTTTCAGAGTTCTAACACAAGCAGTCTTATCTTCTCTAATGACAATGGCTTCAGCTACTACATGCTTATGAAAGACACAAGTGAATATAAACAGCTAACAAAACTAAAAGACCATGGTGAAGCAAATTCAGCAATTGAATATAAAATACAGCTCTAAAAAGCAAAATTCTATAAAATAAATTAAGGACTCTATGTCACAGCATCATTAGCACGCTTAAAAACTTTAAAGCGAAGAATTAGCACTGAAAGATGAAAAAGTGGTAAAAGAAGCCATATTCTATAAAACCGTGTGATTATATGGACTTAGAGAAGGAATGGGCTTTTACTATCAAAGGCAGCTGCAGCACAGATTGGTGTTATCAACTACTGAATGCTACCATCACTCATAAAAGTAGGGTGGTCTCAACTCTAAACTACAGCTGTTGTGAGTACAGAGTGGGAATAAATACTAAGCAGTTTGAGTTATATAACCTAAGGTGCAATTATACTAAAATATCTCTATCTTCTTATTCCATATTGTGGGAAATAAAACTTCCATTTCCAGGCACTTATATATAATCTTGTTTTACCATGGAGATTAAAAATCTCAGAAGCACTCTGACATAGAGACACTAGTTAAACTGCACTATCTGCACCAAGATACTTGGTGTCAGTGAACTGACAAATAAATTGGACAACAACATGGAGACAATTACTGCACAACTTCTGAATTCCTTTTCTTTGTACTAACTTGTATTTGTTCAATTTAAATTTAGACTTAATGTTCACACTATTGGGACCAATGGGCCACTCAACCTCTTTTCTTGCAATCTGTCTCACATCCAGAGCTGAAGAAAACATCCAGAGATCACTCAGTTCATTTTCTAGGAAGTAAGTGAGGCTCCAAGCTCTTTGTTGGCAAAGGGAATTCTTGAAGGTCAGAAAGAGAATTGGTTCTGCGACTCCTGTCTCTTGACAACAGTGTACTTCCCAGACCTATGACTTTATTTCTCCTCATGCTGGCTTGAAGTTAAGAGAAGAAAATGTAAAAAATGACTAATCAAACATGTGTAGCAATTTTCAGCCCTGCTCAACATAAAGATTTGTTTTTAAAGATTTTCTGCACCCGTTATTGCACACTACACTAAAAATAACTTCAAATCAACCTGTATACTATGTCGGTTCAGGTCTTCTGGGATGCAGATGCTGAGACATAAAGTACAAGAGACTGATTATGGGGACATGTGTGGGAAGGGTGGAGGACAGAAGGAGCAGAAGAAAGCAGGAGAGCCTCAGACCGTGCCCTTCAGCAGCTACAGCAGGGAAGGAATGAAGATCATACGCAGCTCTGGGAAAATCTTAGCCAGGTTGACGAGGAGCCCCAGAGCATGTGGTGGGTCCCAAAGTGCAGCAGCTTGATGCTGTCAGCTAACTGCACCACACCCTTTTTCTATTCTGTTAAAGATAGAGTTAAAGGGCACACTCCTATGGCCGCCACATAATCAGATTTGTTAACTAACACAAAACAAAATGATGACAACAAACATCAACTTCCACTTCAAACAGAATGTAAACCAGCAGAGAATGAGGTTTACATGTGTTTGTATATATGAGTTCCCTTTAGAATTGCTTCACTTATGCAGGCCAGGCTGAGTAAATTCAATTGAACTTATGGAATACTATTTGATCCATAAGTTCTATCAAGTAGAAAAAGCAACAAAATAGGCATCAGACAATTAAAGCTTCCATTCCATCTTGGCTGCTAATTCATGGTCTACAGCAAATCACCTCACCTTTCTGGATCTGTCTCTATCTGTACAATTCAGAGGATAGGCTAAATAATATCTAAGACCCCTCTAACATCCACATTTCATGCATTACATTTACCACAACATTTCCTCTATTATTCATTTGAATCTACTAAGCAGCTAGGCCAGAGGAAATTCAATAAATGTGTACGTTCTTTTGGCAAACTGCTAGGATGCTAGGGGCACACATTAAACAACATTTGGAAATAACCATGTATACATGACACCTGGTTGCCAGGGGCAGACACTGTGCGGCAGCAGCAATGTTTCTTCTCTGCCTGACTTGGCACCGGCAGTGGGTTTGCAATCACCAGAACAGAGTCTTTGCCTTAGCAATATTCGCTGGGCTGCCTCCTGAACCTCATACCACCTGGCAAACTCAAATAGGTAAGACTGGGGCTGCAAGGGGCCACTTTTCTAAAACAACTTCAACTCCTTGCTGCTAACCAAATCACACTCATTCTTATCTTCTACATAAAAATGAGAAAGGCCAGAAAATAATCAGGCATGTTCATCCTGTTTACGTTTCTTTATAGAGGCTGGTATAATTACATCATACAGACATTTAACTTACACAAACTCAACTGCCCAGGGTGACGGAGGGAGAGAGAATAATTTCAGTAGTACCCAGAGCTTCACTTACTCCACAAGAAAGCCTGAGACTGGAGGCATACATCAGCTCTCCTCTCGATCTGTCTCATCTCCCACACGCCCTCACAGAGTGAGCATCTCTTCCCAGTGAATGGAACTCTAGTGGTTGAACTTATACAGGTTTCATTCACAAACCTTTAAATGAAAGCCAGCACTTTCATCTAGTGCTCAACTGAAGAAAACTACTGATCCAGAATAGAAAAAAAACTAGCAGTGCTGAACTCCTAAGAATAATTTTGAACAAAAGAAATGTTTACCATATATGCTGATTTTAAAACTAAATCCTTAAGATGCAACTCTACTATATTCTAAGAAAAATAGAATGTGGAGGCTAGGCATGGTGGCTCATGCCTCTAATCATAGTATTTTGGAAGGCTGAGTCGGGTAGATCACCTGAAGTCAGGAGTTCAAGACCAGCCTGACCAATATGGTGAAACCTCATCTCTACTAAAAATAGAAAAATCAGTTGAGTATGGTGGTGCGCACCTGTAGTCCCAGTTACTCAGGAGGCTGAGGCAGGAGAATTGCTTGAACCGGGGAGGTAGATGTTGCAGTAAGCCGAGATAGCGCCACTGAACTCCAGCCTGGGCGACAGAGCAAAAAACAAGAGAGACAGAGAAAGAGGAAAAAAAAAAAAAAGAAAAAATAGAACTTGGAAAAGCACTTAAGGAATAAAAATTACTTTCTAAAGAAATCGTCCACAATGGGTCACTGGTAATGAAAGTACAACAGAACACTCAGCCCTTTACAACATCCCAGTTTTCCCCAAACTGGGTAGTGAGGGGTTTCTTGAAAACCTTCAGCCTCTGCACAAAGCCTCTGGCTTATCTAACCAAGGAAAAGAAGTTAAGAGATAAGATCATGGGAATAACAAATGATAACCTGAGGCCTAAACAGGTAAGAAGGGAAAGAAGCCTTAGAAGGAAGCAATGGAAAGAAGAGAATGCACTCAAAGCAGAGTCATTCTCATCCAAATAGAAAGCAACAGCACACACAAGATAGGATGGAAATCAGCCACCTCAGTGCTGGGATCGAGGTGACTGAAGGGAGACGTGCCATCATCTTCCCATTAAAGAAGCCACCCTGAGGCGAAGGCAAAGGCCACAGGAGGGAGGCAGGGGGTCCTCTTGTCTGACTCAGTCCTCAGGCCTGGCTGGTTTAGACTTAGCTTTGTTCACATCCCTATTTGTGAACAATACTCTGGTATGCGAAGACCAAAATGAGGCAGAGAGCTCCGCAATCTCAAATTCTAGAAACTCTTGGCATACCAGAGTTTTGCTGTCAAGGAACTTAGGAATAGACATGATCAGCATTGTCAACTTACAAATTTTAACATCCTTTGTCACCTTTAAAGACCTGTAACTACATAATCACACTAGAAAGCCTCACTGCACAGCAATGTGAAGCAAGTACAGTCGTCTCTCAGTATCTGCAGGAGACTGGTTCCACAACTCCCCAGACCCAAATCCACAAATGCTCAAGTCCCTGATATAAAATGGCATGGTATTTGCATATAAACTATGTACCTCCTCCCATATATGTTAAAGCATCTCCAGATTACTTATAATACCTAATACAATGTAAATGCTATGTAATTATTACCCTGTGTTGATTTTTATTTGTATTCTTTTTAGTTGTTATATTAAGGTTGTTTTTTCTGAATATTTTCAATCCTTGGTTGATTGAATCTGCAGATGCAGAACCCGTGGACACAAAGGGCCAACTGTAGTACAGTTTCTACACAAACCTTTTTATTTTATTTTTTAATCTTACAGTTAAGGAAACAAGTTGCAGACAAGAGATTAGCCTGAAAGCCACAAGCTGGAAGAGCTGTCTCATGAACACAGAATTTCTGACTTCCCAGGAGAGCTCACCACGTAGATCCATCTACCTGTTGTTGGGTTCGAACCCAACAACAAAAAGCAACCTCATAATTCTGATTTGGTCTTGTCTTCTGGGAAGTCAGAATATTATTAACTACCTGGCAAGGGTATCTGGCCTGCTTATGGCTATAGTTATTGTTTTAATTACATATTGCCTTCTGACTTAAAAATCATCTTACTGTGGGTAGGATTTTCATTAATCCATCATTTGATCAGATGCTAGAAAGCTCTTCGCAAGTGTTGGAATTGAGGAACTAAGTGATCAGATTCCAGACCAAAGAAAAGTGATTCCCACCCTTAAGCCTTTTATACCACATGTGAGTGTATCACATGTAAAATCATCTTAATGACAAACATGAATGACATCTGATGCCATATTTCTCAGCTATCAAAAATACGTGGACAAAGGACAGGCATGGTGGCTCATGCCTATAATGCCAGCATTTTGGGAGGCTAAGGTGGGGGGATCATTTGAGGTCAGGAGTTCAAAACCATCCCAGGAAACATGAGACCTCATCTCTACAAAAGATTAAAAAAAAAAAAAAATCAGCCAGGCATGGTGGCATGTGCCTGTAGTCCCAGTGACTCAGGAGGCTGAGGCGGGAGGATCACTTGAGCCCAAGAGGTCAAGGCTGCAGTGAGTTATGATCATGCCACTGTACTCCAAGCCTGGGCAATACAGCAAGACTTTGTGTCCAGAAAAAAAACCCCACAACTTTTTCTTCAAACCAATCATACATATTTAAGGCAGAGGCAGGAATATACCTTAGAAACCAACGCCCTTAGAAGTCAAAGACACTTTTAGGATCATAAAGCTAACTAGTCATGAGTTAAGAATAGAATTTGTCACCTTTAAAGACCTGTAACTACATAATCACACTAGAAAGCCTCACTGCACAGCAATGTGAAGCAAGTACAGTCGTCTCTCAGTATCTGCAGGAGATTGGTTCCACAACTCCCCAAGACCCAAATTCTGACTCACTTTTTAAAGTTGGCATACTAAGCAATATCTCAATATTCTTAAAAACTTACCTGTAAATGACACATGAAAAAATGCTCATCATCACTGGTCATCAGAGAAATGCAAATCAAAACCACAATGAGATACCATCTCACATCAGTTAGAATGGCGATCATTAAAAAAATGGTGCTGGAGAGGATGTGGAGAAATAGGAGCGCTTTACACTGTTGGTGGGAGTGTAAACTATTTCAACCATTGTGGAAGACAGCGTGGCGATTCCTCAAGGATCCAGAACTGGAAATACCATTTGACCCAGCGATCCCATTACTGGGTATATACCCAAAGGATTATAAATCATGCTACTATGCACACGTATGTTTATTGTGGCACTATTTACAACAGCAAAAACTTGGAACCAACCCAAATGTTCATCAATGATAGACTGGATTAAGAAATGTGGCACATATGCACCATGGAATACTATGCAGCTGTAAGAAAGGATGAGTTCATGTCCTTTGCTGGGACGTGGATGAAGCTGGAAACCATCATTCTCAGCAAACTATCTATAACAAGAACAGAAAACCAACCACCGTATGTTCTCACTCCTAAGTGGGAACTGAACAATGAGAACACTTGGACACAGAGCAGGGAACATCACACAAGGGGGCCTGTCATGGGAGGGGGGCAGGGGGAGGGATAGCATTAGAAGAAATACCTAATGTAAATGATGAGTTACTGGGTGCAGCAAACCAACATGGCACATGTATACCTATGTAACAAACCTGCATGTTGTGCACATGTACCCTAGAACTTAAAGTATAATAATAATTTTAAAAAGCCATAAAAAGGAATGAGATCATGTCCTTTGCAGGGACAGGGATAGAGCTGGATGCCATTAACCTCAGCAAACAAATGCAGAAACAGAACCTGAAATACCCCATATTCTCACTTACAAGTGGGAGCTTAACAATGAGAACACATGGGCACACTGGGGGAGACTACACACACTGGGGTCTGTCAGGGGCTGTGGGGAGGGAGAGCATCAGCAAGACTGGCTAATAGATGCTGGGCTTAATACCTAGGTGATGGGATGATCTGTGTAACATGCACATCCTGCACATGTACCCCGGAAATTAAAAGTTGAGGGAAAAAAATGCCTAATTAAAGTAAAAAAAAAAAAAAACTTGCCTATAAATAAGAATCCAGAAATAGAAATCCTTAATACATTATTCCAAACATAACATCACCAACCACCCCACTCCTGCCACCACATACACACAGATGTATTTAAAAGCACGCATTCACCATCCATTTGGATGGGCTGATCATCTGCAGAGCTTCTAAGATGCAATTCCTTTCCAGAGGCATTTACTAATTGAGATGAGTACTGTACTACAGAGTTGACCAAAGGATATTGCCACAAATCAAAATAGCTGCATGAAAATATATTCACTGAAAGTAACAGACATATATATTAAGCATAAATAACCAAGACACACAACTCAATTAATACGGTAAGAGAAATATTTCACTGAAAGGACTGGCTCGATCCTTTAGACATTTACTATACTATGCAAAGAGAGCGAATGTTAACTGCACGGGCCACAAAAATTATAACTATGTGAGGTAAAGCATTTGGCAATAAGCTGGATTTAAAAATTCCACAACATATGATATATACTTCAAAACATCACATTGTACGTGATAAATACATACAATGTTATCTGTCAGTTTAAGAAAATTTTTAATTTAAAAAATTTACAATATTAACCAGCTGTCAATTTTTTAAATGTTAAATGTTTTGTGATCCTTGCCATTTGTCACTTTGCACAAAATATTCTAGGCTATAGTAAGGAATTAGTGCTTTTTCTAACTGAACAAAAAAGCCTGTTTGCTTTGAAAACTGCATACCACCTGCTATTAATCTGAAACTGAAAACAAGCAGTGTGATGACAGTTAGCAAGTTAACACCCCCTCCACCTCTTTCCTGAAAGATGAGCATGAGTGCCATTTCATAATCTTTTCAAAATTCTTTTCTAAAAAGTTCTAAGAAACAAATTTATATTTTACTACTAATAATGACATATGAGATTATTAAAACCAAACACAGTGCCCCTGCGGTGTGACAAGCCTGGTTTAAGCGCTGAAGGAATTCCCTCCCCAACCCCCCGCCCCATCTTTTTCTTTTTTTCTTTTTGTCTGGTGTCAGACAAATACGGCAGTAATGATCACACGATCAAGGAAGAGCTGACAACCAGCTGGAATATTTGTAAAAAAAAAAAGACTGCCTCGTAGGTCTTTGCAGCAAGCTATCTTTTGTCCTCCTGTAGCTTTCTGTCACCTGAGGTAGCCTGCATCCTCTGGAGATGAAATGCAACATAAAACTATTAATTGATCTACTGTCCAAACAGTTCCTGTAACACTTTGGAGAACTTTTGCAATTTGGTGGGTAGAATGGCCAGGCCACCAACTTACTCAGCTCTAAACACAAAGTCTGATCTAAGCAGAATACACAATTCATGATCACCCATAAATGACTCTGGGGCATTCTGAATGTGTCTCTTCCTGCTAGAGGAAATAAATCATACCCTATATACATGCTAACATGTTAAGTTAAATGCTAAAATAATTTACTCATCTGAAGAACAAAATAAACTTAATATATCTATTCATTTATTCAATAAGCACTCAATGAAAACCTATTTTGTACAAGACCCTCAGACACTGAACTAGACAGGGCAGACTACAATAAATAACTTGTCTATTGCATCTCACTCAATGACCATAAACCACAATCCTAAAGCTCCCATTTACACACAGAGCTATAAAACTACCAAGAATCCATTCCTGTCTACAGATGCCACGTTTTTCAGGAACTTATAAATTGGGGTAGAGAGCAGGGCACAGCTTGTAAACACAAGCAACCATAATAGAAGATAATATACGATAAGGACAGTATATGCTGCCAGGAAAATAAAGGATTTCATCAACTGGACTAGAACTTGAAAGCCAGATGAGTAGGATTTAGATGGGTAGAGATAGGGTCAAAGGCCATCGCAAGAAAGGGCACAAGAAACTGAGACACAGAGGAGGGAAGAAAGGAGGCCTCAGCAAGTCTATCAGTTGAAGAGGGAATTACAGTAAGAGGGCTAGAAAATAAGTGGGAACTAGTCTGTAGGAAGACTTAACTGGCTAAGAGGTCTGGACTTCATCCTGTAGGCCATGGGGGGGCCTCTAAAGGTTTTTGAGCACAATGAAAACAGTATTTTAGGAAGATTAATCTTGGTATGTAGGATGGATTAGAAAGAGGGGAGAATGCCAGTAGGGAAACCATTAAAAGGCCTGTTGAAAGGATCCAAGTGTGAGATAACAGGACCTGCGTGTGCTGAATGACAGCTATGTTTCTACCAGCACTTTCTAAATATCTTCTAAAGGAAAGGTATAAATTCTAGTGAGAAGGCAGTGAACTGCAGAACTGAGAAAACAAACCATGGTCAAAAACCCAGGGAAATGTACAAGAATTAACATAATACATACCATGACTATGCCACAGAAAATCTCCAAATAGAATCACCACTGAAACTAGGCAATTTGAAGGTAGCCACAGATATATTCAAGAGATCAGACATGCTATTCTAAAATAAAATTAATTAATTAAGAAGGAAAAGATAATTAACGAAAGAGAAGGAAATTTGGGACATATCATCATGAGGCATATCACAGGCATCATGAGGCACTGTTTGCTTTAACCATCAGTCTCAGTTTGCAGTTTAGAATCTGGTGTTTAAGAGAATCATGCTGCCACGGCGCAGGAAAGCATAACTGGGAGTTTTCCTGTGTCCAACTTGACAAAAGCACCAATGTTCTTCTATCAAAACTTCAAATTTGCTACAGTCTAACACCAAATTTTAA
The DNA here is from genome assembly GCF_009764315.1 of Trachypithecus francoisi. NCBI lineage: Eukaryota > Metazoa > Chordata > Mammalia > Primates > Cercopithecidae > Trachypithecus > Trachypithecus francoisi. The sequence goes on along the minus strand of NW_022681469.1, from coordinate 26,041,375 downwards.
GTTCTTTACCCTAAATAAAAGGCCACTATATAAAGTCTCCAACCTTAGAAAAATCATGCTGGCTCTAAATTTTTAAATGTCCTAATTTTAACATTTGTTCAGATATTTCACTGAGATGCTGTTTAGTATGCCATCTTCAAAACATGAGTTAAAGTTACCCTGCACTTTCATCTTAAAGGTATCCTTTCACATCTGAGACCCTTGGTTTCTAAGGCATGGTCTAAAGGTTAAAACTCTAGACTCTCCTCTGATAAAGACACCATCCTTCCCGGTAAGTGGCTAACATACCCGAAGAAGAAGGTCAGAAGCATAAGCCCTTGTAAGTACTGGGTCCAGGCCAGGCAGGTTCGTTTAGGTTCCTGTGGACACCTGAACAAAATGGAAGACAGATGCAAAGGAATAGATCCCTAAACTCAGGAGTCTGGGGAAAGCTGCTTCTAAATAACAAAGATTAATAATAACTAATAGTTGTGAACTTAGAATGTTATAAAGTTATCTCACATTCATTATATCATTTAATTCTCAAAATAATGCTAGGTCTTAATTAAATTATCAAAGCTATGTCTAAGGATATGGTTTGGCTGTGTCCCCCCACAAATCTCATCTTGAATAGTAGTTCCCATAATCTCCACATGTTGTGAGAGGGATCTGGTGAGAGGTAATTGAATCATGGGGGCAGTGATCTCCACGCTGTTCTCATGATAATGAGTTCTCATGAGATCCGATGGTTTTATAAGGGGCTTTTTCCCCATTTGCTTGGTACTTTTCCTTCCTGATGCACTGTGAAGAAGGACATGTTTGCTTCCTCTTCCACCATGATTTTAAGTTTCCTGAGGCCTCCCAGCCCTCCAGAACTGTGAGTCAATTAAACCTCTTTCCTTTATAAATTGCCCAAGACCAGGTGGTTCACGCCTGTCCCCGCACTTTGGGAGGCTGAGGCAGGCGGATCACTTGACGTCAGGAGCTCAAGACCAGTCTGGCCAACATGGTGAAACCCCGTCTCTTCTAAAAACACAAAAATTAGCCAGGTGTCATGGTGCACACTTGTCGTCCCAGCTACTTGGGAGGCTGAGGCAGGAGAATCGCTTGAAACCAGGAAGTGGAGGTTGCAGTGAGCCAAGATCATGCCACTGCACTCCCACCTAGGTGATGGAGCAAGCCTCCATCTCCAAAACAAAACAAAACAAAACAAAAATCAGTAACAAAAAAACAAGTCTCAAGCAGTTCTTTATAGCAGTATGAGAATAGACTAATACACTTTCAATACTGTATAGCAGAGGAATGGTAAAATAAACAAATCCTGCCAAATTATCACTCCCAACTTCACCGTGGAGCGTAATGAGGGTCAAAGAAGTGAAAGGGATTGGCACAGTTACACAGCCAATAAGTGGTCAAGATGATGTTGTATTTATTTTTTAATCAACTACTCTCTCATTATTAACACAACCACCTTTATCTTCTTCTCTACAAAGCCATACCAGGCTCTATTGACAATTTTATTTCAGAAACTTCATGGCACTTGCAACCTACAGCACACAATTCATTCAGCAATGGTTACAGAAAAATTCCTACGCGTGAGGCATTGTAGCTATTGCTTAGAGGCTGGAACAAGAACGAGAAAATAATCAGGTATGAGCTTTCCCATGAAAAACTGGCACCAAGCACATACACTTGACCCTTGAACAACATGGATTTGAACTGAGCAAGTGCACTTACAATGACTTATAATGCAGACTTTTTTCAACTCAAAGCAGATCCAAAATACAGTAGTCATAGGATACAAAACCTAAGTATAAACTTTCTATCCACAAGTTCTGTAGGGCCAACTGTGGGACTTAAAGATGCACAGAATTGGGTATATAAGGGCGGCCCTGGAACCCATCTACCGTGTATACCTAGGGACAATTGTATTTGTACCGGTAAAACTCACCAACAGCAGGGGGTATTTCTTTTTATTACTGTATGGTCAGAGTCCAGAATAGTGCCTGCAAGTCCATAAGAAGTGACCTCCACATGCTTGGTGCATGCATTGGAGAGCAGAAAGAGTTGCCATGGCTCCTATAGTTGCCTGTATTGTTCAGGCTCCTGACAGACACAAGTAGGTTTAACTAAATGCATACTCTTTATTCTTTAACTTTCTGATAGTAATAAACTATTGGGAATTCAAGCAGATTTCTGACAGAGAATGGTGAACAGAACAAAGTATATTTCTGCAGTTTCCCTTTGTATATCTGTCTCTCCGTTTAATATTGAACATTTCTATGTGTCATTTTCTCCACCTCTCTTGTGCCAAGAGATAGCTCTAAGCAGGCAGCTTAACTCTTTCCATTTCTCTTCATCCAAGCTGACCCCCTCTAACTTTCTCAAACTGAACACAGCAGCACACTATAGATCAGCAAAGGGCTAGCAATTATATGCTTCTAAAACATGGCAGACAGAGGCAAGGATGTCACTGCTCCGGGCTCCCATGCTCAAAGCAGACGTTGCTCAGCCAGCACTGTCTTTCCTGACCCCACTGAGTCTGAGTAAGGCTACACAACCTTTCCCCACACAGCTCATTACGTAAGCATTACCAATCAATGGGAGCTGGCTGACAGTTTGCCACAGTACTATCCTGGCTGTCAGACATGCTGTGGGTAAAAGAGTAACACAAGGAGAAGAAAAACTAACAGAAAACCAAGAGCAGTAATTAAGGGCATAAAAGGAGCATAATTAAGGGCAGCAGATGCAATAACAGATTAGGTTCAAAAAGAAGCATGGCCCATTCTCAGCCATGCAGAATAAGGGTTAAAAGGGCAAGAAGAGATGGGAGTTCCACAAACACAGTCCAGTAGACTCACAAGGCATGCCCAGTGTCTAAATGAACACATCAACACTAAAGCAAGGACAGAGAGTAGTCCACTCTGCTGGAATTAACAACTAATAGGAACAATATGGGAAGGGGTCCTAGCCAAGGAAGTAGCCATGAGATGACTGGCCACCCCCATCTACAAAGAGCTAGAGGCAACCCCAGAACATCATTAACTACCTGTCAATGTTATCTTCAGGCACAGAGCAGCAAAGACCTTTCAGATCACACTGGAAGGACAAGGACTATTCATAGGTTATCTCACTATTCCCAGCAATCACCAGAATGCAAACGTGTCAAGGCAGACACAAGACGCTCACAATGAACCTACAAAAAGGTCCAAGGGATTCGAATTCTTTTTCTTCCTTCCATAAAAGTCCTGTGAGAAAGCAGAAGTTTGTTGTAGAGGTGCACAAGTGGTGATCTGGGAAAATACAAATGGTGTGTACTGTTACATTTCAAACTTACCTTGGGTCATCCCAACTTCAGCCTGACTTGTATCTTCCAGACAAACCTTTGCTCTGCTCCCTATCGGTTTAGTGTCTTTTGTAATAGCTTCACAGCAACTGCCTTGTGGCTCTCCATAACCCTTCTTTTATAATCTGTCCCCATGTTTATTGCCCAAAGCAAGTCAAAAGTTTAAAACTTTGCTATACAGTAGAACACCTTTGGTATGAATGAGATCATTAAATATAAACCAAATCAGAGCTAAATAATTGAATACACATGCAATGTAGGTTAATAATGGAACATGAACATGTCCGCCTATGTCCTTTCTATGCCCTCTTCTCCCCTCAATTGCTACTAAGTTTTCCATCTTTAGGTTCCCTTATCTTCGCAAACACAACAAAGTGAATTACATCAGCCAAATCAGCCAAACCAGAAATCCGCCCTATTCATAATTCTTCACCCTCTGTAAGCAACTACTCACAACGTCCTATCCATTAATACGTAATGTATCACCTTCAGGACTTTTGTTATACAGGCCACCATTTAAGACCTACTGCTATTCACTTGATATTTTTCTTTAAATTAGCTCTATTTCAAAAGTTGAGTAATTATAAGAGAAGTCTTTATATAACTACCATAATTAGAAAATCAGATTCAACTGTCTAAATGGAAGATAATAGGGAAAATATAATGAAAACTATTACTGGTTAGAAACTGTTGCCTGGCCCAAGGTTCTGATCTGAGACATCCTCCCTTCTCTGAGATAAGAAGATAGATAAACTGCTAGTGGTTAAAGGTAAAATGACGCTGGCAGTGAAGCATGGGAGTAAATTACACGTTAGCCCATAGCCAGAGCTCCTTCCCGGCTTGAAATGTTGGCTCTCCCACCTACTAGCCATGTGATATTGGGCAAGTTACCCTAACCTCTCTGTGCATCAGTTTCCTCATCTAGAAGATGGGATTTTTTTTTTTTTTTTTTTGAGACAAAGTCTCACTCTGTTACCCAGGCTGGAGTGCAGCGGCATGATTTCGGCCCATTGCAACGTCCACCTCCTGGGTTCAAGTGATTCTTCTGCCTCAGCCTCCCAGGTAGCTGGGACTACAGGCGTGTGCCACCACATTGGCTAATTTTTATATTTTTAGTAGAGACAGGGTTTCACCATGTTAGCCAGGCCGGTCTCAAACTCCCAGCCTCAAGTGATCCACCCTCCTCAGCCTTCCAAAGTAGCTGGGGTTACAGGCATGAGTCACTGTGCCCGGCCAAAGATGAGACTATTAATAGTACCTCCCTCATAAAGATGTTATGAGGTCAAATGGGTTAATATGTAAAGTGCTTAAATTTTCTACATGTTTGTTAAATAAAAACTGTAACTGCCACAATGACAGTATTTGGTTCTGCTCAACAGCCCATATGCACTGTGCCAGCTAGAACATCACAACAAATGGCATTGTCTAGCACGCGATGAAAAATCCAGAACATCAATAAATCAAAACCCCAGCTGTGTCAAGGACACATGCTGAAGGAGGCCAGAGAAAAAGAATGTTGAGATTCCAAAGTGAAGGGAATCCACCTTGCATTTCCCCTGCTTCAATTAAACCAAAAATTTGGCTATCCCCCAAGTTCAACAACCTCTGGAAACTGTGGTAGGTATTATCAATGATGAACCAAACTCCGATTCAAGGATCTCAAAGTCAAATGGGAGACAAATAATTTTTTTAAATCACAATATAATATGATGATAAAGGAGGCATGGAACTTTAGAGAAGGGGGAAATTATGTCTCTGGAGTCAGAAAAGTCTTCCCGAAGGGAGGTAAATTTAGAGATGAATCCAGGAGTCTGGGTAGGAATTCATCCATCAGGCAAAATAACAGGCCCTCCAGGCAGAGGGAATAGAATGCACAAAGCCCTAAAGGTGGAAGCGCAGGCAGCACTCAGGCTCTGGCCACACACAAGAGTACCTGAACAGTCTTCTTTACATTGGCTATGTCAAGAAAAATCTCACCAAATAGCCACATCCTACAACAGGAAGGTCTACCAATTCTGAAGCCATGATTTCTTACCACGTCATGTCCAGGATGAACAAGTGTGGGGAATGAATGATATCGGAATCTGCACAGAGAGGCACCACAGTGGGCGGAGGCCAGGTTACTAGTAGCAGAGGGAAGGAAAGAAAGGCTTTTAAGATAGACTAAACAGACTGACAATAACATGACACCGATGTGACCCACTGGGAAGCAACTACGCTGAGACAGCACACTGCTCGGCAGCAAATCCAGTCAGTGGGTGCTTTATTTCAAGGGGCACTTATCAACAGAAAAAGGCTCTATAAATTTTTTCTTTTTTCTTTTTTTTTTGGCGGGGGTGGTGGGGATGGAGTCTTGCTCTATTGCCTAGGCTCCCAGTGGAGTGCAATGGCACGATCTTGGCTCACTGCAACCTCCGCCTCTTGGGTTCAAGCAATTCTGTCTCTGCCTCCCGAGTAGCTGGGATTACAGGTGCCCGCCACCATGCCCAGCTTGTGTGTGTGTGTGTGTGTGTGTGTGTGTGTGTGTGTATTTTTAATAGAGACAGAGTTTCACCATGTTGGCCAGGCTGGTCTCAAACTCCTGACCTTGTGATCTGCCCACCTTGGCCTCCCAAAGTGCTGGGATTACAGGCATGAGCCACCGTGCCCAGCCTAAGGCTCTATAACGTCTGATTAGTTTAGCACACAGCATCCACCTTTTCCAAAGAAAAGGAGTTATGCTTGTCAGTTTACTTCATCAGTGATCTCTACTGACGCCTCAAAGTTCCAGAAATGACATTACAACCTCAATTATCTAAGCCTGAGCATACAACTGTGTTCAGCCAAGGTGGCCCACAATTAGTGCTATTATGTACATCATTAACAGAAGATATATTTTTTCCACAGAATGAGGAAAACAAGTATTGAGCTTAAAAAGTATGATCTAGTTTATTTGTTGTGGTAGACAACTCCTAAAATTTAAAGAAATATAAAAACACTTATCTTTTCCAGACAACAGTCTTCAAATGTTCTCAAGCATTAAACCTGAAAGCTGGAACAAGGGGTGCCACTCTGGCAGACCCAGCGTGCCTTACATGACAGGAGCAGCTGGGGTGGGAGGGGGGTGCCTGACAGAGATGTGTGTGCGCATGTGGTTCAGTGGGAGGACAGGGACTCTGAAATGACAGATAATCAGATTAACGAAACACACCAACTTGGAAATGATGAGGAAGAAAGTTTCACTGGGAAAGCGAAAATAGAGAAGAATAATATAAATTCAACAAAGAGGCTGGGCGTGGTGGCTCATGCCTATAATCCCAGCACTTTGGGAGGTTGAGGGAGGCAGATTACCTGAGGTCAGGAGTTTGAGACCAGCCTGGCCAGCATGGTGAAACCCTGCCTCTATCAAAAATACAAAAATAAGCCGGATTTGGTGGTGTGTGCTTGTAGTCCCAGCTACTCAGGAGGCTGAGGCAGGAGAGGTTGCAGTCGGCCAAGATCATGCCACTGCACCCCAGCCTGGGCAAGAGAGCAGAACTCCATCTCAAAAAAAATAACAAAATAAATTCAACAAAGAAACACTCTGCAATCCTATCTACCTCAACAAGTTCTCAAGGGCATCCACTAGAAGAGAGCAGCAAGGATTTTGAGCTACGGTAAGGAGGAACAGATTTTGGGGAAACATGGGGTCAGGGACAGGACAACTGGGACAAACCTCAGAACAGACTGTGCCCAGTTAAGAGGGCGGAAACACAGGCTGGGAACCATAAGAAAGTTCTGGAAGTGACATGTGGAGGGCGGATGAGGACGATTTTTCTCACTCCTGCATGGTTCCCTCTGGTCTTCCTTTTGAGCTGTTCCCCATATCCATCCCCTTCCTTATCTATCCTTCCACTTACCAGAAACTTTTTCCCACTCTCTTGTCTCTTTTTTTCTTTGCTCATTTCTTCTTCTACAATTTTATTTCCTCACTCTTTGTTCTTGCCCTTAGTGAGCTAAAATGTATGTGATGCATCAGAATTGTTTTGTTTTGAAGTTCAAAATAGGTCAATTGAGTATTTCAAATTTCTGACTCCAAAAGTCCCTAAGCATTATTAATCCCACCCCGACTATTTTACTTGTGCTCTGATTTCTTTTCTTCTAAGACAGATTTCCTATCCCTGACTTAGCAGATACATTCTTCATTCTTTTAATCTTTGCTCATGTTGCCACCTAGCCAATCCTTGAACTTCTTCGTTAATTTTTAACTTTGTGAACTCAGGGATCAATGGGTACTAAGGACACGATATGGTTGGTGCTTTGTGGTGAGATTTTTTTTTTTTTTTAATCAAACTTTCTGGGTGTTTTTTCTCTTGTAAAGCAAAATGAGCATTGTTGTTCTGGGATCACACACTGCAGAAGCAACACATATGGGTGACAGTTCAGCAAACGACTATGCCTCCCCACTGAAGGCAGATTTCCAAGTTTCTTGTGTCTACTGACTGTCTGTTTTTCTAATTATTTCCCAATGATCTGGTTAAATAACCCTTCTCATCTCTGAATTCCATTTTGATTTTTTAAATCCATGCTACTAATTTTAAATCCATTCTGTGTAGTTCCACTCTTCGTCCTAATTCGTTTACTGTTGTCTGGGTCTACCATGAAAGTGCTCTTTCAGAGAATTAGAAATATAACTAAATTGCTCAGTAGGAAATATTACAAACTGATATAAGTGAAATCTTCTTGAGAAGCCTCTTTTTACCTAAATACTTTGTTTCATATCACCATCCTTTTTTTTGCTCTAGAATGTAAAGAACATGGTAGAAAATTACAGTAGTTACTCCTTTATCCGAGGGTCAACCATAGTCTGAAAATAAGTGAGTATTGTACAATAAGATATTGAGTGAGAGAGATGACATTCACATAACTTTTATTAGAGTATGTTGTTATAATTGTTCTAATTTATTATTAGTTATTGCTATTAATCTCTTACTATGCCTTTTTTAAAAAGACAAGTTCTCACTCTATCACTCAGGTTGGAGTGCAGTGGTGCAATCAGGGCTTACTGTAGCCTCAACCGCCTAGGCTGCAAGTGATCCTCCCACCTCAGCCTCCTGAGTAGCTGGGACCACCAGTGTGCACCACCATGCCCAGCTAATTTTACTTTTGGTAGAGATGGGGTCTCTCTATATTGTCCAGGCTGGTCTCATACGCCTGGGACTCAAGCAGTCTTCCCACCTCAGCCTCCCAAAGTACTGGGATTATAGGTGTGAACCACCATGCCTGGCTACTATCCCTAATTTATAAATTAAAATTTATCATAGTATGTATGTATGGAAAAAATTACATATAGAGGGTTTGGTACCATCTGCATTTCAGGCATCCACGGGGGGTCTTGGAAGGAATCCTCAGTGGGTAAGGGAAGATTACTGTATTTATAATAAAGTCTGAGTGCATGCAAATGTTACAGACTGAATCCAAGTTTATGACTGCATTGTTGTTTTTAAAAATTACAACCATTGGATACAATGGTAGAACTTTGGACCTTGCTGGCTAGTTTATTATTCTGAATCTGGACAGAATCTAAAACTGTTCTGTACAATCCTATGGAAAAGATTAACCAACAGACTTTCCATCTAAGGGGGAACTAGTTCCCATCTTTAAACTAAATCCCTTCTGCTGAAATTGAATTCTTAAAAAAAAAAAAAAGTAATCCCACACTCAGACGTAACTAGAAAAGAGCCCGTCGTAATCCTCTATATCATACTTCTACACATAGTAGGAAGAAGTAAAATCCCCCAACCTTCTCCTCTTTTAACTAAATATCTGTATTATACAGCCAAACATTTCTTTATTCAACTTTTCAGCTGCGATATGGATCTTTCCTATATATTTAAACTCTAAACTCTTGTGGTTCATTTAAATTTTTGAACCTTAGTTTCTTCATCTAAAAAAATGGAGCTGAAAAGACCTGCCCTATTACTCATCTTTTGAGCATCAAATTATATACCTAAAAGCATTTTTAAGAGGTAAAAACAATATACCCATTCCAAGCGGGTATGTGAGCAAACAAAAAAGATCAGAATGCAGAAAAGACAAGACATAGGGACAACATGGTGAAGATTTAAGTCATTTTGTCTATATTCTCTGCGCAAACTAGAGCTAATTCATTCTGTGACAACCCCCAGGTTTGATTCTAATAAAGACTGGCTTAGCAATTCATAATGAGTTAAGATCTCACCTACCACTGTATTCAAAAAAAATCTATAGCATTGAAAAGTCCTGAGTTGGCTGCTGGCAGGGGGATTATATAATTAGGGAGAGAAGGAAACTGAATCTCAGATGTAGCATTTACTTGCTTTAGGACCTTGGGAAGACTTCATGGGCTACCCAAGCTTTAGATTCCCCATCAGTAAAATGAAGCTAACCATTGGACCCTCCTCAATGGGCCGCTCGGAGAATTAAATAAGAGAGTTAGGGTAAAGCTCTGGCACAGTGCATGATGTATTTGTGAAACACTCAGATACAATCAAGACCAGTAAGTGAAAAACAGTAAAAAAGTAAAAAGATACGTATGTACTTCACAATAAAGTTGTAATAAAATATCTAAGTAAAAATTATTTCCCAATTGTCTCATATGAGAATCAGCCCTTTTCCACCAGTATGGCTCTGCTGAGTTCTCTGGAATCCTTCATTAACAGATTATTTACATTTTCAGCTGTTTTCTTTAAAGGTCAGTAAGAACTAAATGACTTAAAAGACTCAATCTGAGTGCAGAACCCTTCTAGATTTCCCCCTAATCCTCCACCGTTTCCTTGCCTATACCTAATTCAAGAGCAAGTTTTTAAGTAAATCACCTTTACAAGTCTTCCCAAAGCACTCTGCTTGTTTTTCATAGAAACAGCTACAGCTGACATGACATTTAATAAAATTATGTAATAGAAACCACTGGCAAATAGGTGAATAAGCAAGCACAACTCACTCTTGGTAAGGAGCTGACTTAACAGATAAGAAACACACAGGAGCGTCAGAAAGTCTACCAGTGATGAGCATCAATGTGCCATGGACACTGCAAAGCAAGTCTTGTGAGGGAATGGGAAGCTGTTTTCCCCACGAGGTGGATTCTGTGAAGGTCGGATAAGAGTCTGTACTGTAACTGAATCATCATCATCATTAATTTTACTCTAATCCTAGATAGTTGGGTTTATTCTTAGAAGACCCCACGTAAATTGTCTGCCTTTCCTTGACCAAATAGTAATCTACAACAAGTTGATCTAACTCCCTTACCAAAATACTATAAAATATGCTTTCAAGTTGGCTAAATCCAGTCAAATGTTTTCAACATCTGTAGTAATTCTAGCTTGCAAGAGATAGAGACAGGAAAAGATCTAAGAATATGAAACACAAGGCATACTGCTGTTGGGCTCAGTTTAGTCACACGCCTCTATAAACAACAAATGTGAGTCTTTTGTGCACACTAAGTTTTGAGTGGCCCATGCATACACTACTGGATGAGCAAAGATGTCTTGTCTTGCTTCAGCTTTGATGACTGTGTTCCTTGGACCCAAACCATTAACTCCAAATGACTAGCCCTCTAACATCACTTCTAAAAGACCATATAACTACAAGCTGGTGTATGTTGGAAAGCTGTGAGGAGTCTGACAAAAAAATCTGATGCTAATAATAAAGTGCTGAAGATTCCCATGGATTTACATGTTACACAATTCAAGGTTTTCCCTGGGGGAAAATGCTCTCACTTCTTGGGTTTCTGGGGTGTTTTCTTAAGTGAGAGAAAAAGGTGTAGGGCCATAGCCAGCACACTGGGAACGCACATTGTCATCATGCCCTTCTCTACCCCTTTATCATAACATGAGTAGTCCATGGAGCAGGGTTGTATAAATAAATACACAGGGAACAAGAATTGTCACTCTAATGCTGGCATCAACAAACTATGGCCCAAATGTTGCCTTTTGGAAATAAAGTTTTATTGGAACACAGCCTATCCATTCGTTATTCATTGTCTGTCGCGGCTTTCACGCTACAATGACAGAGATAAGCATTGCAAGAGAACCCATGGCAGGCAAAGCCTAAAATATTTACTACCTGGTCCTTCACAGAAAAAGTTAGCTGGCCCCTGCTCTAATAGAGAATATGGTGCTTAAACAAACAAACAAAAACTAGAAAACCTAGCCCTCCTAACACTTTGGGGAAGAAAATAAATAGCAAAACAAAGGAGATGCTTATCTGACATGCAAGTCCTCCCAAAAATCATAGAAAAAGATGATTTAAATATACTATTCATTTGCTGAATGACCAAACACACACAATGTAAATATTGCCTCAACTTGTTTTATTTATTATTGTTTATTTGCTTACTCCATCGTCATGAAAAAGCAAAAATAGTCATGAAGGTTCCAGATGCTGACAGAATGCTTTTGTGTGTTTTAGAAGCAAGTAAACAAATGGCCCATCCAATACAAGTTCAGGTGCTTGGTACTTCACTTAGAATCACAGGCTTGCTATGCCTCAAAATAAGAATGTAATCATTGTTCACTTAATTATTGTATTGTTTATATGTATCTGTATTTTTTAAGTAGTCTCAGATCAAAGAAAAAACTATCTACAGACTGCCTTAAAAAAAAATCTGGCCTTATAATTTGTAATGAAAACAGCAAACCTTACCTCCTGAGACAGCTCAACTTCTTTGTTGATAATTGTAAACATCACTTATTTTCTGTCCACTTACCTACAGTACTGGCTGGGGAAGGAGTACAGTAACGGGCATTGCTTTGAGTAAAATGGCAATTGATAGAGGTTATTTTCCAGCTATCATGCCCCTCAAGATAAATCACCACCAGGAAGAAGCAAAACCCATGGAATATCATTAAGTATAGAAGAAGAGAAGGAAAATACTGATATATGTAAACTGAACAATACTTTAGCTCTTTGATTATATTTGAGTAAATTATGACTACAATATAAAAAAGATTCGAGGGTCTATATATACATTAAGCAAAAAGTTAAACTACACTCATAATGATACTATAATTTTATAAATTTCTCTCTACCAAAGAATTCAAACCAATTAGATATTCTTGAAATATACTTACACCACTACTTTCCTCCAGGCTCTGAAATTTCATTTAGGAAATGTAATAAAAGCAAGAAAATTCCAAGTACTGGGACAAGTTTCAGTATTCACCCCTTGAAACAGTTCTTTCTCAAAGTAATAAGATTAATAATCTGCAAATCTCCGCATATTAGGCTCATCCTAAAAGTAAACAGCAAATAAACCCAATATTTATTTGAAGCAAGTATCAAAAATCCCAATTTACAGGTAAATATACTGAAATAAAGAAGAGCTTGAGACCTTTATTAAATACAAAACAGAAATATATGACACACACAACAACAACAACAATAAAACACAAAACATGATCAAGTCATCTTCTGAGGACTAAATTCTAAGGCAAGTGTTTGGAATTCTGAATGTATTTTTCCATTAGAAAATGGTCCTAAGGCAGCCTGCAAAGCCTGAAGGGCACTTCTTATCACCAAGTCTCAGAGGATGATGACACTGGGCTGGTGAGAAGTCTAATTTCCCTACAGAACTCACGATTTCCATAAACAAAGAATTTATACTTTCAGAGGACTTGAGACATCTTCCTGTTATGCCACATCTCTATTCAGAGGAGGAAAGAAAGACTTAACAAGAGCAAATGACTACCTAAAGATCCACAGCTAGAAACAGTATACAAGAAGCGCAGAGAAGAGCTGCCTCACTTCTACAGCTTGTCCTTGATGTGATGGATAGCTGAGCTAGACTTGACCAGTTTTCTTAAGCTCACAAAGAGAAATGGACCGAGTAAAGGAAAAAAACTGTTCCTAGCTTGGTAGGGAGGAGGTGGGACGTGGAAAAGGAGGTAATGGCTTCAGGTAAGCATGGGCGTGCCTGGGAAGATGCCTGAAGCCCATGGGTAGACATGAAGACAAAGGGTGGGTACAGCACAAGCACTGGACCCTTAAGAAGGAAGAAGGGGATTGACCAAACCTCTCCTGCCTCAAAAATCTGTTCGTAAGCATTAAATATGACTTGTCCCAAGCAAAATTACTAATATCACCACTAATCCCTGTGCTCATGAATCATCAGTATTCAGTTCACCATCTCCAAATCTCAAACACGAAATAGAATACCAGAGTTTTAAAAACTGCCAACATCCCACTGCAATGCAACTCACTGATGTGAGTCCAGGCCAGGTCCATATCCCATATCCTGCCTACTCATTAAAAGAGGCCTCGATATTGTATCCGTTTCTCTTCCTCTCTACACTTTTTTTTTTTTAAGCAAACTTACTAGCAGGTACTGTTGATATACTTAAACTTTGATCAAAATGTCCATTGTGACTTTGAAAGGCGTAAGTCATACTTCCCACTTGGGCAAGAAGCTATTCTGATTATTTGACTTCATAATCCAAGTGGGTTAACCAATTTTTATAGAGTTTTATTCACTCTCAGGGTTTAGCCACAGTTAAGACTCCCAACTTTGTCTTAGGTTTACTTACAAATAGCTACCCTGTATTTCAAGTATGCGGCAACCAACAAGCAAAGCAACTACTTCTTACTTTTCTAAATCAGGAAACACCATTCCAAATGATGTTGATTCATCAAACCTATCCATCCAAGATTGTGCAGAGCATTAAAACTTACATGTAAAATCATCATGTGAAAAACTACTCATTCCCCAACATGCAGGATCTGAAAAATGGTCAAGAAGGAACACCAGAATGAAAGAGTCACTTAAAATAGGAATTCAAGACAACCAGAATATTGTCTTGCTCTAATAGGCACAAAGCATATACCTTTCAAATATATGTCACAAAATATATTATCACAACAATGTCATAATAAACTTGACTGAAATTCCAACCAAAATTGATCAAAATTCAAATACACCAATAGACCCTTCTAATAATTTTTTAATTTAGATTCAAAAACCAATATTTACATGAATAGTCCTTTTTCGAAAGTTGGGTTGATATTTCAGTTGGTTTTAAATGTCTTTATGTTTCAGCACAGTTGGATAAAGTATGGCTGTCTATTTATAGACAGACAGATTTGTGTGACTGGACACTTCAAACTCGCCTTTCCATATGGATAAGAGATAAGATTAGACATAGATAAAAGTAAATATGCCAAATATTCACAGGGAAGAAAATAAAAATAATTCCATTTATACAATGACCAGACTTTTGGGACTTACAACCAGCTGGAATATAGTAGTTATGTTGAATAAGGTTTTTTTTTAAAAATTCATAGCAAGAGGGCTATCAGTTTATACATCTGAGCATTTATCTGAGGGTTCTAATGTACCTTCAGATCCTCAGCCATAAAATTACTCATAAAATAGGACAACAAATCAGAACCCAAGTTCTAAATCCAAATAAACATATTTTTTCAAATATGCCTTGTCAATGGGAAATAGACTTGAAGATAGACCCCACCACCAATCTGATTTCCCAGCAGCCAGAAATATTTTTGGCCTTTAGTCCCTAAAAACCTTGTGCCTTATGTAAACACTTTGCTATCCTAACATTAAAAAGAAACAGATATATGGAAGTTCAACTTGATTTAGAGAAGGAATGAGAAAGATAAAGCACAAAAATTAACACACAGATGAACTGTTTAAATAATTTATTAGCTCTATGCAATAAGTGAATGGAGTCTTAGATTTTTAGAGAATATTACATTCCTTTGTAGACAACAGTAATAAACTATGCAATTCATCAGAACCATAAGAATAACATTTGGCTTATAAATCTTGGAGTAGACAATCAATTCAACTAGAAGAAAAATGGGACTTTGACCACAGCTGGAGAAATAAGGAATGGGAGGCAAAAGAAATTTTGGCATTTCCATGAGAGTAAGATCAGTCAGAAGGATAAGATTAGGTGACAATGATGAGACTAAGGATGAGAGAGGCCTGCATAGTGAAATATGAAATGCATCTTATGGAAATTTTGAAGACTAATAATGATCAAACAGTAGTGGTACAGTTTTGGCCTGACATCTCACACTAGTTTCACAATAATAGTATGACATACATAAATCACAGACTGAAGAACAAAGCAGGGTATTAAAAAAAGGTCAATTATTTTTAATTTATTAACATGTCAGTGTCTCACAATTAAAGTCCAATTCATTATTCTTGGTTTTAAGTATAGGTAAAAATTAATCTCTCCTCATCTTGCCCTACCACAACTTGAAATTGAGACTACAAACCACCAAGAGTTCATTTAAAAGGGTCTCACTGGTTCTGGTCATAGTAAAGAATTAAAATATTGTTTTTTAAACCTCTTTTTCTGTAAAGCCTAGCAACCTCAGAATATCCATTCGAAATTTTTATGATGCCAGAGTTCAAACTGCGGGGCAGGTATTCTCAGACAGGATCTTTTTTTTTTTTTTTTTTTTTTTTTTTTTTTTTTTTTTTTTTTTTTTGAGACGGAGTCTCGCTCTGCCGCCCAGGCTGGAGTGCAGTGCCGGGTCTCAGCTCACTGCAAGCTCCGCCTCCTGGGTTTACGCCATTCTCCTGCCTCAGCCTCCCAAGCAGCTGGGACTACAGGCGCCTGCCATGTCGCCCGGCTAGTTTTTTGTATTTTTTAGTAGAGACGGGGTTTCACCATGTTAGCCAGGATGGTCTCGATCTCCTGACCTCGTGATCCGCCCGTCAGACAGGGATCTTTAAAGGACTCCCCACTTAGCTGAAATAGAGACAAGTAATATTTCAACACAAATACATTCCTTTAAGATGTGTATCTTTGGGACATGCATCAAAACGTATGAACACCAAATTTCCAGCTCTTTCTCTGTCTTAAAACACACACACACACACATACACACACACAGCATTTGGCGTGCAGTAACACCCAGCATCTGAGTGCCACATGCCTGGAGAGAGATCTAAGGCTGCAACAAATTCAACCAGATCCCATTTCTTTAAGGTCCAGAACTGAAAAGAACTGCTGAACACTGGGGGTGAACCTGTATCCCTTTGATCTCCATTGGAACAAAAAAGCAAAATGACATGCTCAAATGAAAAATCATTTATAATGGATGAAAGAAGGGCTATTCTTTCTTTGAATTCTATCTGTTTGGAGGAAATAGGTGGGGGGAGCTTTGAGGAAAAAATAAATTCTCAAAACACAAAACAATCCTTATAAGATAATACCAATAATGGAGTAGGGGTGGGAGAAATGATAGGAAAAGGATGCTGTCCCCATTAGAAAAGGGAGAGGTTCTTATTAAAAAAAAAAAAAAGAAAAGAAAAAAGAAAAAAAAAAGGAGGAGACAGTTTCTCATTTAAGTAAGACTAATTTTAAAAGAACCTGATTATAGTGCAACGCTGCAAGTACAAGCCACTGATACATCATGCATTAACCCGGTACTACTGTGACTCCGGGATTTATTTCAAAATGACACAAGTTTCACTACCACTTTCCAGTAACGTTTACTACTTTTTAAGATGTAAATGTTGGGAGTAAAAATTTGTCTAGGTGCCAACTTTCAACGTTAAAATTGCATTTAATTAAATGCCTTATCTACACGGGACATGGTTCCCCACCCCATCCCAAGTTATACCTTCAGGACAGTAATGTAAGGTTTTTATTTAGTTTGTCTTACTTACATTTAGTAATTTAATATATGTGCGAACTCAGATCTGTACGATGTTCAGCAAGCGTTCGTCACACACATATATACCCCAGCTATAATACAAGTGTATATCCCAGCTAGAAAAACAGAGGAATACCACATCGCCCTTGTCCTCTAAGAGCCTGCTGTCCACTGGAGAAGTGGAGCACAAACACAGAGTACCAACAAACTTCATAACGAAAATGTTTCCAAAAGATAAGCCTCACAAACGAGTTGGGGATGGGATAAAATGCAAATGTATATTCACAAGGAAAGGTATTAAAGCATGGAGGGATGGCAGCCTAAAAGACCACAGTAGGTTCAGCACCTACCAATGGTTCAGGGAGGTGAAGTCCAAGCTACACTTAGAAAAATGGTCAGAGATGAAGCAGCAAAAGCAAGCAAGGCAGACTATGAGGATGAGCCATCTACCACTCTGAAGTGCCAGATTTAGCTGAAGATCACGGCAAGCTACCACGGGGTTTCTTGCGTAGGAATCAGATACACCATTCCAGAGGCAATGTGGAACACAGAGGCAAGTAGACTAGTTGGGATATGCTTGAAGCAGTACAGGCCAAATGAAGGCCAGAACAATGTCCGAGACAGCAAGTTTGGAATCCCAACTTATAAGTTACTGGTATCAGTAGAGTTTGGAAAGGGGTAGAGGGGTAGCAAGGAGGATAGCTAGATTTCAGACAGAGATGGCAGTCTCAATCACTGAGAAAGAGAACACCAGTTTCCGAAGAAGCTGACAGTGGGAAGGAAGACTAGTTCAGAGTTACATGTTGAAAAGTACAGCATAAGAATATAGATCCTGGAGCTGCTAGTTTATATCTGATGGCTGAGATCTGATGGCCTGCTGGGTGTGGACGAGACTGCACATGGAGAGTCTAGAGACTGAAAAGGAAGTATGCTATCCGTAAAAGGAATTTGTGAGGTGCAAATGAGATAATGTACATAATTGCATTCTGTATGCTGCGCTTTTGATATACAGTCTTCCCCTGGTATCTGCAGAGGATTGGTTCCAGGACCCCCTTGAGATACCAAAGTCCACAGATGGTCAAGTCCCTCATATGAAACGGCATCATATTTGTAAACAACCTATGCACATATTCCCATATACTTTAAATCAATTCTAGAGTACTTATACCTAATACAATGTAAATGCTATGTAAATAACTGTTTACACTGTATTGTTTTTAATGTGTATTTTTTGTTGTTGTATTGTTAAGTTTTCCCCCCAAATATTTTAAATCCATGTATGGGTGAATTTAAAAATGCAAAACCCATGGATACAGAGGGGTATAGGTATTTTCCCTATACTGTATAGGTATTTTCGTTTTAACAAAACATCAGAATCCATCCTGTTTATCAAGAATCTCTACTGAGATGCCTTTTTATGAGCAGCTCTCTATTGTGGAATACAGCTATGAGTAGAATTCAAAGTCCAAGGGAACTTTAGGAAGCATAGGCTATTGCAATTTCTTCATAAAGATTACATAGAAACCCATGCCCCCAGATTACAACCACAAACAGTTAAGAGCCCACTGTAACAAGTCCACAAAATACATATTAGCTCACTGCCCAAAATGCAGTATAGAAAGTGGTTTCACTGAAAACCATAAATTTTCTACCAACTACTACTGCTTCTGGTTCCTTCCTTAGCTGTGTTTGTTAAGCACAAGAAGCTAAATGAGAAAGTACCTTTTCTTTGAATATACACACCAAGTCTCTGGAACCTCTGCATGCATTCCTAATTTCTCAACAGCCATCAACCAGATCTGCTCCTCATCCAGAAAAGTAGACATCAAACAATCTAGCATATCTGTAACTGTAGGGACAGCAGGTAACTTGATAAAATATGTAACAAATCTCAGACTCACCAAGTTTTCAACACTGTACCTCGCCCAGGCCCTTTATAATACTGTGCAACAGCTGCTGTTAAGTTAGATGGAAGCAACTGGTTAAAAACAGCTTGAATTTCTAAAGCATGTGTTAGTTTTCAAAAAATGAAAGGCACTGTTAAAATAGCTCTATTCCTTACATATCTATTAAACTGTTTAAAATTGACAATCTTTAATTTAAGCCTATTCTTGGAACTAGATGTCCATTTCCACTGTCAGAAAGTCAGAACAGATTTCACAGGCACTGGAGGTACACAATCTTAGGATTCATAAGTAGGTTTCAGCAAGAAAAAACTAACCTTACAGAAAACAAACCTGTCAGACATCTTTAAGACTTCCTTTTAATTTTTTAAAAGGGACCATCTTACCTGCAAAGTATCTCAACCTACTCCCAAAGACATCTTTACCCTGAAGGATCTCCTAACATATTCATTTATTCATACAAAAAACCCTGATTTATGTAGTTGTGAAATAGAACCCATAAGGCAACCCCAGCCTCATTCTCTCATCATGGCACAGAACTGGGCCAGGTTCCAGAAGAGAGTCCACTAAGCCCCAGCGAAAGAGTAGGCTGGGGACTCTAGTTGGAGGCTGGAGTCCACGTCTGATTCAGAGGGAATACCATCTTCCTAGGCAGAATGAGGAAGAGGACAGGCCAGCCAAGACCTGTAACACGAAGAGAGTGACATCATGGATAAAGGATAAAAAGTGAAAAAACTCTATGAGGCCTGGGTGAATGCTGAAGTTAGGAAAGATGTGCCAGGAACGGGCCAATTCAGTCAGGGAAGCATATCAATATCTGATTAGCAATGAAGATGCACTTCTTAGGTCACCAGAATAGAATTGTATCACAACTGTCTTATCTGACCGTGTACACCTTGGGCTGTCTTAGCCTCCTACTCTAAAGAATAAACAGGGCCAGGTGAGGTGGCTCACGCCTATAATCCCAGCACTTCGGGAGGCCAAGGTGGGTGGATCACCTGAGGTCAGGAGTTCGAGACCAGCCTGGTTAACATAGTGAAACCCTGCCTCTACTAAATATACAAAAATTAGCCAGGCAAGGTGGTGCATGCCTGTAATCCCAGCTACTGGAGAGGCTGAAGCAGGAGAATCACTTGAACCTGGGAGACAGAGGTTGCAGTGAGCCAAGATCACGTCACTGCACTCCAGGCAGAGCAACAGTGCAAGACTCTGTCAAAAAAAAAAAAGAATAAATGGACTCAGCATTAACAGAAGAACACAAAATATCAATAAATCCATTAATTGAGAAAATGGATGCCATTCAGGAGGAATCCTCCCTCCCTTTTAAATTTGCTCAGGTCATCCTTGCTTTTCTCCGTCTCTTACCCTGAAACAGGGTTCTTTTTCGCTTTCCAAGGACTATTTCTACCCTTGAACCTATTCCCTCCCCAAATCCTGCGATTTTGCTACTTCAACTTATTATCACCTCTATCTTACATTTTTGATCCTTCTCTTGCCATTGGCTTCTTTCCCTCGACTCTCAAACATAATACCTTTAAAGAAAAACCACCCAAAAAAACTGCTACTTCTTTAAGGTACATAATCTTTATCACCTTTCTTTCAAAGCTTAAAATCTTCACAGAATAATAACTACCTTGGCTATTCCCTTTTTTCCTCTTTTTTAATCACCTGAAACCTGGGTTCTGATTTCAACACTATTTTTTATTATGTACGTTACAAAGGGATAGTAACTAATGGTTCAACAGGTTTCTCACTGAGGCTCATTTCACTGGCCGTCTCTGGAAACTTCACCTCTGACAGACCCCTCACTTCTTGACTCTCTCTCTCTCTTTTGTTGGCTGTTTGAACACGCATGGTTCATCCTCCCTCTGCCTTGCAGATGGCTCCTGCATAGTCTCCGATGCAACTCTTTCTCAACCTGCTGCTTTACAGGTTGGTATTCTCCAAAATTCTGCCTTTGTCTTCTTTCTTCTCTCCACATACTATTTCTTGGCAATCTCACTCATTCCCAGAGCTTCATCACTTTGAGAAGGATTCCCATAACTCTCTCTATTCCTGGCTGCTCTCCCCAGTTCCAGACATATGTTTCCAACTTATTTAATGAACACAGCTACAAGGATATCTTGAAGGGACCTCAAACACAGCAATATGAAACATAACTTGTCCTTAACCCAATCTAAAGCTGTCAATATCTTGCTAGTCACTGAGCTCCACATTGCAGTCATCTTTTACTTCATGGCATACTACATGACTAGGGCTATGGTGGGCCCAGATTGACAGGAAGAGAAGAATTCATGAGTGGGCACAGGAAGCTTTCCCTTATGGTAAAGGGAGAGCTGATAGGCCTCTTTCCTCAGCTTAACATATGAAAGTCAGAGAACCTATGGTTCTGATTGCCATGAATATGGCATATTATTTCCTGCATGATGGCTGTAATGACAACAGAATTTTGGATTTACTCTGTGAGAAACTAAGGCAAGAGAAAGCCTCATCCAGTCACTTGGGTCCTAAACTCATTACATACCCTTGCAATTGCTTGTTTGTTGGTTCAATAATAAACCTAAATGACAGAAATCTTAAACAGAAATATGATTCTTATCAGTCTTCAAGCTGGAGTAAGCTTTACAGTGTTGCCTAACTCACTTCCTCCTCCTTAACCTCCCACTCTTTCTTTTTTTTTTTTTGAGACAGAGTCTCGCTCTGTTGCCCAGGCTGGAGTGCAGTGGCGCGATCTCTGCTCACTGCAACCTCCACCTCCCTGGTTCAAGCAATTCCCCTGCCTCAGCCTCCTGAGTAGCTGGGATTACAGGGGCACGCCACCAAGTCTGGCTAATTTTTTTTTTTGCGTTTTTAGTAGAGAGTGGCTTTCACCATGCTGGCCAGACTGGTCTCGAACTCCTGACCTCAGGCAATCCGCCCACCTCAGCCTCCCAAAGTGCTGGGAATACAGGCATGAGCCACTGCCTCCTGTCCCCACTCTTAATTTTATTCCAACCTCAGCAATGTCTCTCACATATAATCCATCATTTGAATTCCCATGAACAATCCCCGAATGCAGAGTGTTTCCACTTGTTTGGAAGGTTGTACCACATTTCTAACATATTTCACCCTTTCTTCTCCCCTACCCTTTTGCCCAGCAACACTTCCAACAGAGGCAGTTTAGCTGTTCTCTACCCTCCACACCTATCCTGTTAACAGCCCTCCCTCACCCCAGCACCCTACGTTCTACCAACATTAAGTTACTCAACATCCTAAAGTTGAACCCATGTTCTCCCATTGCTATACCTTTTCGATCCAGCTGTTCTCTCAGGCTGAATGCCAGACACATTTCAAATCCCTATGCCCCTTGCAGCTCCGACACTCACTCTAAGACACTGTACCAGGTTTTCTCCTCATTCACCCCATGGCCCAGTCCCATGTCCAGGGCTTGAATTACTCAGCCCTTTAGCACTTTGTGTTTCTATCTCTATGCAGGTATCAGTCTTCTAACTAGAATTTAAGACCCAAGAGAGTTCAAGTTTTGAGGTTGCTTTGTAACCCCAGAAGCACTAATATAGCACTCACCACATAGAGGGCAGCATACTATTGTGGAAAAACTCCAGAAGTGGAGTAACAAGAGTGACAAGTAGGGATCAAGTCACGATCAACTCACGTATGTTGCAGCAGTGATTTCCATCCAGTTACTTAACTTTTTGATCCGCATTCCCCTCATCAATAAATGTTAAATAATAATTATTAACTTTGAATTTTTCTAAGGACCACATGAGATAACATATATAAAAGTTATTTGGAAAACCACTACAATGCAAACAAATATAAGACAGTATTATTATCAAGATACTTTGCATAATGTTTGTTGAAGACTGACCCAAACTTATCTTTCTACAAAAGAAAAATTGCTATAAATGATTAAGTACTTTTCTACAGGAACTAGAAGCAACAAAAACATGAAAGTGGTTTGCTCACTGGTAATAGCTGATCTCATTAAGGTCACCGTATTGTTTTCTTATACTAGAAAATAAGGCGCTCATCAAAGTATTAAAACTAGACTTTAAAATGCAGTATTCTTGAGCCTTCCGTATAACTTTAGGCATTAACATGGGTAAACTAATCATTACATTAGATGATTACTCAGATGCTTAAATGCTAAGTTACATCTTCAATACAAATGTCAATTAAATGAAACAGCTCTTGAAAAAGAAGTTGTATCATTTTTCTTTCTGATTCAACATTAATATAACTATCTACACTCTCACTGACTAATGTAAATGACCTTGTAAATTTTAAGTTCTGTAGGAAGAATGGGTTCAATGCTGCCTCCCCTCCCCCTACCACTGACACACACATTTAACACCCTGTCTGCATTACTTCTGAAAAGAAGAAACCCACTGTGCAGCAGGCGGTGGGAAATATAATGCAGCTTTACACTGCATCATGAAAGCAAGAAAACAGCCAGCTGTGAGGCAGAAATAGAACAAAATTTTGAGTTGCAAACCCAAGGGACCTTCAGGTAACATTGAAAGTGCTCATGAATGATGAATAGCTGATTTTTTTTTCAGACTCACGATGGACACTGCAGGATATATTTAACATATTAATTTTTAGTTTCAAAAGCAATAAACCTGTTGGTCAGACGGAAGCCTGACACTCACAGCAGCCGATCTATCCATCAATCCAACATAGCTGGGCTCTGCCAGTAGCCCCTGACACCAATTAGGAAACTAAAATAGTGAACTGCTGCTACCAGGTTATGGTTTTGCCAATTAGAGCACATCCTGGGTGAGAGGGACCAATGAACGCTAGCACTTAGGGTCAGGAGAGAGAGGTGAAAAGAGCCGCATGTAATGTGACATGAAAAAGAAAGATTGCAGGAGGGACACAGAAAAGAATCAAGACAGTGTGGAATCAAACAGCACATTTTATTGTTCACTTGTCAAACACATGCAGACACTAAGACAAAGCACAAACAAGGCGCTTCCCTAGGTCTCTACCCTGGAAGGCACTGTTTATTGGCCTCCACAACTTGCCAGCCAATCACTGCCATCTATGCACGCTGAGGCTGCTGTCTCCCACTGTTCCCCTTTAGTGAGGATTCACAAGTTAAGCCGCCGCACACAGGGCCTTCACGTCAAAGGCAGACCACTGATAGACACATATCAAAGTGCTGGAAGGACAATATTTCAAATCAGGCTCATTACTAGCACATAAACCTTTTTTGCTAAATTTTCTCGTTTTTACATCCTACAAAATTGTAGGGACCTCCTTTAAATTTTTTCACCTGAGCTGCTCTTCTAAACCATGACTCAGAGCCCTGACTTATCCAACGTCATAAAATCTAAGGATCTCAAAATCATTCCCTGTGAGGCCCTTCATCTAGCAACTATTTCCTGCCTCAGAATACCTTCTCTTAATTCCATTTAGAGCTGACTTTGAAGCGCTCCCAGCTGATCTTGTCTGTTTTGTGTCATCTGAAAAAGCAAATGGCAAAAAGCAAGGCTGACACAAAAAGACTGTCTAGAGTATGAAGTTTTAAACAACAAGGGTCACTTTCAGATTCAGATGGAAAACTGAGGTCTCGACCAGTTTCATACATTTGTTAAGGAGATTCCGTCCTGAGTTAGATGAAAACAATAGGCAAAAACATCCTGAACGTTAAACGGAACAGTTATTTTTCATCAAGGGCAAAATGCAATTTTCACTTATCAACTGAGTCACATTTGTTGTGACATATTTTCCACAGAATCTAACGGTAATCCCATTATGGTGACTCAAATTTAACTCTGGTTACTCTGCTCTGCTGCCGTCAATTCTGCCATAGTTTTATAAGGGGCCACGTGATTTCTGATGGTGTGCTCAGCATGCCATACACATCAAGAGAAGTGTGTATTTCAGTGACGATGTGCAAAACATCAGCCAGACGTTATCATAAGGCTCTTCTAAAATGTTCTATGGCCCTAGTAACATAAAATAGATTTTCCCTCTATCTCAGCTGCCTTTTGGAATCACTGGAGAGTTTTGAAAAATACTAGGTCCCAATTGGCAGAGACACTGATTTCACTGGTTGGGAGTGATGTCTGAGAACCAAGATTTCTGTTAAAGATCTGATTTAGACCACAACTGGGTACCCCTAATCCCATAAATGTACTCAATAACAAAACACACCATTAAAAAAACTAGATGTCACCTGATCCAATGATAGTACATAACAGAAAGGTTTATTACATACTCGGGCACAGGAGGGGTGAAAAGAATCCCTGGGCAAAGGGGCTCACTGGCAAAAGGGCTCTCATGTCTGGCAGAAGAAGAGACAATGTGCCAGGTCCTGGGGACACACATACAGGACCAGAGTGTGCCAGTGGGATTTCTTAATAATGATGGATGGAGGACTCGTTTCAGGTAGCCCATCTGGGTTGTGGGTGGATGTCAAAGGTACAGAATAAGTTGCCTTGCCTTCAGCCTAAACTTAATGGGCACTGCAGAAGTAAATAAAGCTGGGGCACTTGATGATTTCCACCCTGGCAGATTAAAGGTCTAGCTAAATATCATTTCACTGGCAGGGACTTACTGGACCTAACTCTCCCTCTCTACAGCAGCCAAGGCAGAGAACCACTACTCTAGAGGAGTACTTCCCAAACTCTGATTTGCCTAAGGATTCACCTGGTGATCTTGTTAAATTGCAGATTCTCCTTCAGTAGGTCCAAGATAGGCTGGAAAGTCCCACTTGTGATAAATTTCCAAGTGATGCCAATGCCACTGCTCTAGACACCACATTTGATTCTATTCCTTGAAACATCCTCTCACTGAGTTACAGGCCTTTCACAAATCAAAATCCTATCATGGTCCTGGGCTCACACATTGAGGATCTCTTTGGAGGATTTCTATATCCTAGAGAAATTCACAATCCATGGGGTGGGACACAGATAAGAGGAGAAATGCTGCAGTCCACAGTTCTCTATGATCTGACCTCACGTCACTGTTCTTCATATGCTTACCTGATTCTGAAACCAAATATATAGTTATATACCTAGTTGCTTTCATATTTAACGACTATCTTTCCCACTAGAATACATGCTCCAAGAGAGCAGCGGCCTGTGTACCACATTCCCCATTGTAACTCTAGAGCCTGAAACAGGGCCATGATGCAGTAGGTACTCAACAAATGTTTGCTTCCTCAAAAAGGATTGAATGAGATGACATGGACACCTTATTTCAAGACAGGGCTAGGTGATGCCGCTCCTACACCACTAGTTCATTCTAGACAAAGACACGTGGGGCAATAACCTTAGTCTAGCCTTTTAGCCAATACTTTGGTAGGTCTGACAAGGGGTACAAGATGATAAAGATGAGACTATTCTGTATCTTCTCAATTTCTATTTACAACACATTTCTTATACTATGTCCAGCACATCATGGAAAAGATAAAAGTGAAGAAAGAACATTTTTGTACTTCAGTTTCCTTCAGTTGCCATAATGAACATGCCTGGCATAAAAGAGCTTTAGAAAAAAAAGGAGGCAGCCTCTAGTTCTGAGTATACTCGTGTAATCCAAACTCCAATGAACCCCCAAAGGACCATGATGAAATGGCAAAAGAGAAACTCTCACAGCCTCGGGAAAAGTATTAATCCTGCCTCAGAATCCAATCACTCACAAATGCCTACTGGCAAAACTATTCAAGGCCTCACAAAATTAGAAAACTAACAAAATTAGAAGTACAAGTACCTGAGGCACCACATGAGCACAACTAAAACCAGTGGAACACAGATTTCACTCAGCCGCATGAACCCCACAAGGCCAGCACTAACTCTCAGTGATTTTTCAAACTGGAGGTTACTACCTATTATTGGACTCTTATATCATTTTAGCATATCATACTAGCATTTTTAATATGAAAACACAATAAAATAGAAACTTTAAGAAGGAAGAAAACAATAAATCACAAGTAGTATTACTTCATATGTATGAATTAAAATCTGTGTGTACTCTGGGTCAGGATGTAAAATATATTCTTGCAGGATGTAATTTTTAAAAATTTTATAAATATCCATCTATACCAAGAAGGGTCTATTTCATATAGTGCCTATATCTGAACTGGTAATGTTCACAATTACACTAAGAGAACACATTTATACTAAAGAGGTGGTTTGGCATAGAAGCCTAGAGCATGAGTCTGGAGCCAAACTGACTAGTGACTCCAGACAAATCACTTTACTTTTCTAAGCCTCCTTTCTATCATAGGGTGTTTAGTCCATTTCTGCTGCTGTAACAGTATACCAAAGACTGGGTAATTTGTAAAGAAAAGAAGTTTGTTTAGCTCACGGTTCTAGAGGTTGCAAAGTCCAAGGGCATAGCGCCAGCATCTGCTTGGCATTTGGTGAGGACTTTCTTGCTGCATCATCCCATGGCAGAAGGCAGAAGAGCAAGTCAGCACACAAAACAGAGAGAGGATGGGGGTCAAACTTATCCTTTCATCAGGAGGCCACTGCCTGGACAACTGCTCACACCTGAGATAACAGCAGTACTCCATTCATGAGTGCTCTGAGAGGCCCACTCTCACAATGGCAATTAAATTTTGAGGTGAGTTTTAGAAGGGACATTCTAACCATTGCATAGGCACAAGAATACAACCACTGCATGCTTTAACAATTTAACAATTTAAGAATGTACATGGAGTTAGTATAGTGCCCGGTATGAGCAAGCACCCAATAAGTAACAGGCATTATTGTCCCCTCTTAAATGCAGGTCTGACATGCTTATTTTCCATTATGTCAACAATAAAGTACTAAAGAACAGGGGATAAGATCATTTTCAAGTGAGCAAAAGACTGTGGCTGCTACCAAAGTAAAAACTGCGGAATTCATCTAATTCTGGAAGAGTCCATTTGAAATCAAAAGCTTGCCATTACCAAAGGACAAGAAGGAAGAGCAGTGTACTCACGGAAATGCCACAAAGTTAAGACACAGCAAGGACAGGGAGCACAGGTCAATAAAGGCACAAATTAAATTTTCACACCAGCACACCTGAATGTCTTCCTACAACTTGTTCTTCTTTTAAGCTGCCTTTTCTATCAGGCCCATAAAAGTACATAGGACCTTAAGCTTGCCCTATTTCCCAATCTTATTCAAACTGTGAGAAACCACATGCTGTGTTCTTAAGAACCAATTATTAATTAGAAACTCTGGAAAGCTGGACAGCACTCATTATTATTAAACCTAATATCCAAAAAGGATGTGGATAATTACTATATTTGCTTCTCCAACTGGTCTTGATAAAACATGCTAAAGTTACTCTTGACACAAGTGTCGCCAATGGCAAAGGGCTCAATTTGCTGGCATCTCAACAATAGCATGCTTGAAGCCCCCATTGCTTGCAGTTAAACTAACAGTTTATATTAGGCTAAACACAGTTTGGTAGCCATTGTCAAGAAAATTGGAGTTGCTCAGGCATGGCAGAGTTACTGATGTTATTTGTTTGGAAGCCTTGTGATTTAGTGAATCACTAGCAATTGTTAAGCAAGTAATTAAACTATAAAGCAAGACCTGTGATTTTCAGTCTTTTCAAAGCAATAATCATCAAAATTCCAAGTACCATTTAACTGATTCCCTTCTTAAACATGCTGGCAACATTTATGTTGTTGTCATTCATTCAGTTGTACAGTTTATAAAAAATAGATTATGGCCTTTATAGAAATTATATACCACTCAACTGCTTTGATAAATACGAGAGGTTTAAAGAAAAAACTCACAAAAAGTAGTGAATGAGAACTGGACATAGAAAGATTTGGATTTGCTCATGTATACGGCTATCTTAGGTTTAACAGCAACTCAAAAAGTCCTATTTTGGGGACTGAAATACTAAAATAACTGGACTATTGTTCTTATAACCTTTCCCAAACATAAGAATGCATTATATAAATTTCACAATTCCCCTAAGTGCCTTTAAAATTATAAGCAATTTAGTCTATGATTCATGTACCATACTGACTGCATACAATTTTTTAAACTTCACATCTCAATTATATCTTAATATTATGGGGGCTGGAATGCATTAAATAAATCATATTTCACAGACTCCTGGTAAAGTAATAATACTTACACGCATTTTAGAAGAAATTGGCCTGCATTATAAATGTATTCATAATGTCATTACCTGCCTTTCCTCACTGACTGAAATATTAGGCAGCAGTGCTTACTTCAAGCTACTAATGGAAGCTTTCAGAAAAGCTTACACTTAGGCTGTGGCTGGCAATTAGCAGTGCTAGTTAATATAATCCAACGTTTACAAACAGCAATTTACCCAATATATAAACCAGCTCTTGTAATTAGTGACACATTGTTACTGATTAAGATTTAATATGACGGCTGGTATTTCAGCCTGTGCTACATAAAGAGACTGAATCGATCTTTCATTTATTAAAAGACATTTCCTTTTCATAGTACCTTATTACTGTAAGGTGTTTTACTTACATATAGTCATTAACAAAATTAATTCATTAAAAACCTGTATTACTTGAAAATTATACATGAAGTGTTTCTATAAAATGGCAGGAATTTTAAAATCCCAGCAAACGCCTTCAACAACTTATGAAAATTTATGATATTTTAGAGACCTGTCAAACACAGCTATTGTTCTAATTATTAAATACTAAATAATTGTATCTTTCATTTATATCCCTTCCTAACAACTTACAAGGCACTTTCATCTACATTATACCACATAATGCTCAAAACCATGTTGTGTGGTACATATTGTAGCTATGAATCATTCCCTATTTAACAGAGGGAAATACTAGGGCTCATGGAGGTTAAATGACTTGCTCAAAGTAAGGCAAATGAGAATAAGGATTCGTACTCTAGTTTCTTGATTCCAGAGTCAATATTCTCTCCTCTGTACCCAACTGAAGACGTAATACATCTATTCCCATAGCTGGAGTGAAAATTTTAAGTAACTCACCAAGGAAAGACTGAAGCAGTACACAACTTGGAAATGGGTGGTTCCAGAGTCATTTGAAATTTAATTTTGGAAATCAACACAGGCAGTCCAGGCAAGTTCTTATTTAATTCAATACACAGCTAAAGTATATCACCATCAAAACTCAGGAGTCCCAGGTAAACTAACTACTCTTTATAATATTGTCTAAGGAAAAATGCCTATCAAATGGAAATCAGAATGCAAGAAAGCTATCCCCACAAGCCACAGTCCAAACTGACAGCGCTCCTCCACTGGGCTCACACTTTAAACCTGCAGTGTGTCCCCCACATCGGCAGCAAGGAAACAGGAAAGGAGAAGGCTCCCAGGACGTTTAGATATCTGAGCCCTGGGGAGACAAGGAGAAGAGTGCCCCAAGAGGAGACGCGGCTGCGAGGTCTACAAAGCCCACTGACCCCAATGGGTGTGAGGTTGAATACATGTTTGGGAGCAGGGAACAGTTGACAGCAGCAGGTACTCTATCCTTGGTGAGTGTCATTCTTGATCTCACACAAGGAAACAGTACCTGCTAAGAAGGTGGAGAGAAAACAATAGCTGAATGTACTGGCCCTTAATGAAATCAGTATTCTTTAAAAGAATAAGATGGCTTTCCACTTTTAAATACAGTTACGCCACATAAAACTGGTCTCAGTCAACGATGGGGCACATGTGTGACTGTGGTCCCAGATTACAACGGAGCTGAACATTTCCTATCACACAGTGACTCACAGCTGTTGCAGCATTGTAGCATAATAAGTAAAATAAATTTAATTTAGCATAATGTAAGTATACAATGTTTACAAATTCTATAGTAGTAGTATACAACAATGTCCTAGGCCTTCATGTTTACTCATCACTCACTGACTCACCCAGAGCAACCTCCGTCCTGCAAGCTCCATTCATGTAAGTGCCCTATACAAGTGTACCGTCTTTATCTTTTATGCTATATTTTTCCTGTACCTTTATAAATATGTTTAGATACACACATAGTTACCATTGTGTTATAACTGTATTAAGTACAGGAATCTGCTACACAGGTTTGTAGCCTAGGAGCCACAGGCTATACTGTTTAGCCTAGGTGTGTAGTAGCCGATACCACCTAGGGTTGTGTAAGCACACTCTCTAGTATTCACACAATGATGCATTTTTCAGAATGTATCTTCTTTGCTATTTATGACTGTACCAAACAAGAGTTCAGTGACTCTCTAAACACTAAGGAGTCCTTTGAACAAACGAAAATTTGGAAAGGAAGAATGAAGAGGGTGTGTTCAAGTGTCAAAGTCAAGAGGCTGGGAAACTTTCAAGTTCATATAAACCAGGGGGGGAAATGCTGGAAAGACATTTAGGAACAAGTGAGTATGTGCTATTCCCATTTATATTAATTGCCATCACAATTTCTTCTATGATTCAAACTGATTAATCCAAACTTGTTTTCCCCAGAGCCTATCAACTAATAAACAGTCCCTATGGATATATTCTTTTGAGTAAATCTATTAAACACAGAGCTCCATAAATGTATCACACGGAAAATTACCTCCTCTAAAGAGCTAGTATCTAAAAGGCATGAGTGATCGAAGGCAAAAACATGATACATTTGTCACTCCCATTAGCAATATTAGTGCTAATGAGAAAGTACATGAACAAGAACATACACCTCCTAATTTGAATGTGTGACAAATAAAGACTAGATTAGTCACAGCTACTCAGATGAAATTTTAGCACTTAAGGTTGAAATACTACATGAGGCGATGCTTATAGTGGTTTTGCAGCACAATTTCAGCTATTTAATTACAGTTTCCAAACCATTTAACATCTCTCAGCACACAGAAGCTAGATGTGTACGCATGTGTGCTAGTCAGACAGTTCAAGATTTTAGGTATAACTCAATTATCTGGCATCCCTGGGAAATAAGGTGTTCCATTTAAGTGCATTTTCTATATAACTGAGGCCTATCCCTTGATACACTGTGAATCCCTGATTAAATTTTGTGGCCATCTGGAAGGGAACTCTTTCCTCAGAGTATTTCATTCTCTGCATCCTTACAAGCAATTGGATTGAAAGTGGTAGAGTGGCTCATGGGTTTGGTTTTGTTGTAGGAATAAACCATGGCCGTCCTTAGGAATATTCACCACTGGAGCACTTTAACAGAGTTTCTACTTTTTATATTTTCTCTCTTCCTTCAACGTCTGGCTTTCAGCAGTCATTTCTTCCACTACTGTTGTGATAGCTTCTAACAGTCACAAGCCTCCACTATTCACTTCAGTCTAAGAGTCTATTCCATTGACTTGGGTGGAAATAAGTGAGCTTGTTAAGAAATACATCCTTGACAGGTGTCAATAAAGCTAGGCACGGGGCATCAGGTGGAAAGTACATGGCTTTCCTAAACAAGTTTTATTACCACACAGGAATGGATGAGTTAAGGTATTGTTCCACCTGCCCTGTCAGTTTTCATTTTTAGTAGAAGAGTCCAGGGAAAACCTTAGACCTCGGACTCTGCATGCAAGATCCAAATTCCAATATAACCCAAGAAGCCACTTTCTCAGTGGTCAGTTTCCTCTTAAAATACTGTAAAACTGTTGCTTTCCGATCTTATATGTGCCTGTTTATATTCATTCTTACACAGTTCTACCCACTAAAGCATTATGATCTATGTGTTCAGTTGTAACAAAAAGCTTACGGTGGGGCAACAGTTCTTTGCATTCTCTCCTCAAATTTGGGACTATACCCAATGTTAAGAAATAGCTAAATATTGATGACAACAGTTCTTGGATTCATAGTTATCCCTGAAGAGAGTACCTAAAACAAGGCACTTGATATCTTACAGCTTCATGACAGGCTAGTTCCCTGCAAGGGTGCAGTTACTGCCTAGGCCCCACATGGATGCTATCATCCTCAGGCCATCCTCAGATACGTGACACTGAGGTGCTCCCTACTTCTCAACAGACCCACACTTCAGCTCACAACAATGGCTTTCCTTGTCCTCTTCAAACCACCCCCATGAAGACCATCAGCCACCGGCCATAACAGCCATGCCTATACTGCAGGACTGTGAGGCTCTGCCCCACTATGTAGATTTGTAACGTGAAATTCTGACCCTTCAAACACCACCTCTTTATTTCTGATATTTCTATCCTCCTTTGCAGTCAATGTTTAATTCTCAAACCCTCTACATTTACCAATCAATTATTTGTCCACTTTCTGGTTATACTGGGTTCCTTACATTATTGGCAACACCAAAACTTAGGAACACAATACCGTCGGGTTTTAATACCATCATCTCCCCTGCTTCTCCAACTGCTCCTCTGCTAAGAGCCTGAGATGGCTGAGTGATCTGAGGAGTGCAGTCAGGGAGGCATGGAGCCATTTCTGAAAAGCACAGGACAGGATGGGAGATCACCAACAACAACTCTTGGGTTCAAGTCTACCTGTGGAATCTGTCTGTGGGTCTGCAGTCCTGATTAACACTGTCAAAAATAATCATAGCAATAGGAATGTAACATAATAATCATAGTTTCAAAGCACTTTCACATACCTCTTCAAACTCTCCGAACAGTCCTCTGAAATAAGTACTGGTGCTCATTTGAAAGATGAGAGAACTGAGATACATAGACTGGACTATGCCCAAAGGAATATATTCACAAAGTAGTAGAGCTAGAAAGCAAATCAATTTAAGTCACGTGACTTCCTGAACTATCCTTGGTGGGTCCCTATACAATTCTAGACCTATATTCATTGGCTGGAAACATTCAGGAGACACACACTTCTAATGAGAAAGAGAGGTGGAGAGAGGGAAGGGGCAGAAAGTCATAGGGGCAGGAAGAAAGGGGAATACGGTTACAGTCATTAGAAAAACTCTATAGTGACTAGTTTATCATCCTTGATACAGACAAGAACATGGGTTGATGTAATTATTGATGATGTCTAACAGTTTAATGGAGTATAAAATATATTATTTTTTTCATAGTAAAAGTTGTAGAGTTCTTAATGTTGTCATATCCACACTGAGCATGTATCCTACCCATCCAGACTTTTGACAGAAGCATCAGTTTTCTAAATTGTTCTCTAACAACTACAAGTTAAGAAAGAAGAAAATTACTCATAGTGTTAATAATTGCAATTCTCTGAAGATTCTAAAAGAACCCACTGTAATTTCACATTATTGAATCCTGCGGCTTTATACATTGGAAGAATTTTCTGTTTCTCCTGTGTTTTTATATTAAAAGAAGATATCCATAAGAAATACACTGAAAAGCTAAAAGTAGTATGATGGGATCTAGACTGGTATTACAGACATGAAGATGCTCTATGTTTTATAAACATGGAGAAAAACATGTAACACAAATGTCCTCTGAAAAAGCACACAAGTAATGATCTTTGTTCATAATGAAATGAGGAAGAGTTGGCTACAATAAATTCACAGGTGAATAAACTAACGTGGTTTCTTAACAAGAAAAGCCACATCCCATGTGCAGCCTACCACTAGGTATCTGGTTTGCTGCAAGAGGTCTCTATTGCTTACAACATGTCCAACCATGCACAAGTAATAAAGGGTCTGGTTGCAAACAAACAGAGAGAAAGGAACCCAAGCAAACAATGAGAAGAAAAAATAAAGGATAAAAAATAAGCATGAATAGATCCTATTTTTTGTCTTAAGCATACTCTAATAAATAGACCTTTTAATGAATAAACTACCTACTATATCTAAATATTAGAAGCACAAAAACTTCAGTTTATACATACATTCCAGATACTGCATAAAGGTATCTAAATGCACAAAGAAGAACAAAGAGACTTGAGTATTTAAAATGCTTAATGAAAAGAGACTAATGTTCATTTTCAAGAAGAGATAAATCATACTAGCAAAGAAATGTTGAAAATTAATGGTCATGACTGGGGAATTGCCTTGACAAATATTTTTTGAGTGTAAATATACAATAAATAATAATGTGCTGGTTCAAGAATTGGTAAATATACAAATTGGACAGAATTCAAAGATCAGAAACAACCTTAATTCTACATGAGAACTTAATATAAAATAGTCAAGACAACTCTAAGGAGAATAGATAAATTACTTATTCAAAAAGCTAAACTCTTTAGAAAGACCTGGTGAGATACCATATGCCAAAATAAACACAAGACTGAATTAAAGTTTCATGAGTAAAAAAATTGAAAACAGAAGTACAAATAAAGTAGTGACGATTTAAATAAATTTTAAAGG
This sequence comes from Trachypithecus francoisi, assembly GCF_009764315.1. Lineage (NCBI taxonomy): Eukaryota > Metazoa > Chordata > Mammalia > Primates > Cercopithecidae > Trachypithecus > Trachypithecus francoisi. The sequence goes on along the minus strand of NW_022681469.1, from coordinate 26,006,337 downwards.
GAGTCAAACCATTCTAAGCATATAGTTACTATAAAAGGAAAAGACTGATAGATTTGACTATCTAAAAGTAAAACTTACATATGCAAATGAGGGGGTCTTATAAAAAATATGTTAAGACATTACTGAAAAGGAAAGTTACAAATGAGCAATTCAGGTTAGCCACGTATGTCTGGCGATGTCTATTTCACTATCTGTCTCTTCATCTAAGAATCACAGTTAAAAATGAAATCTTCCTCACTTTCAAATTGATAAATAATAACAGAACTTATAACACCCAATGCTAATAAGTAGGCAAGTAATTCCCACCACATGCTGCTGGTAGGAATATAAATTGATACAAACTTTAAAGGGAGAAAATTTTCTCTGTGTGGGCATGAGCTCCTACTAGCATGCATGTATAGAAAGAAAACATTAAAATACACTCTTTAAACAGCAAATTTGCTTTTAGAAATTTATCAAAAACAGAAAATAAGTCATCAACATCAAGTCATTGATTGCGCCTTAGCAATCAATGTACAATTCTCAAACTCTCCCCTTTAACCAATCAATTGCTGACTTCTTGGTGACACAGGGTGCCTTACATTGCTGGCAACCCAAAAATTAGGAGCCCAATACTGTTGGTTTTAATACCATGATCTCCCTTGCTTCTCCAACTGCTCCTCTGCTAAGACTCTGGGATGGCTGAGTGATCTGACAGGGCAGGAGTGCAGATTGGCTAAGATTTAGCCAAGAAGACATTCTTCTTAGCATTGTTGGGGATAGTAAAAAAAAAAAAAAAAAAAAAAAAAAAAAAGAAAACATCACTAATACCCAAAAATGGAGAAATGGTCAAATATCCAAAATTTACATTAAAAGAATACCTAGAATATTAGTAATATGAAACAATAGTCACAACACATTGCTGTAATAGAAATATTATATTTTTATTGCTGTAAAAAATATTGTAATAAAATAATTATATTGCTGTAAAAAAATTTATAAATAGTAGTAAAATATGAGCAAAAATTTGTACCTCCTACATCCTATCCATACACTCCCCAAAAGTATGTATGGATAGTAAAAACAGGAATCAAACAGCAAATATTAACACTAGTCATCAGGAGTGGTAGGATTATAGATGTTTTACGTTTTCAAATCTACTTGTGCAAATTTTTGTACAATAAACATTTGCATTTATTTCAATATAACTGTCAATACGTTACAAAATTGTTATTCCAAAATGAAAGCCTACTCTAAACTCTCTTTGTTCTCATTACTAATGAGTACATAAACAACTTCTTTATTGACTTTATAGGCAGTTACCTAACTGAATTCTCTCAGCTTATAAAAGTTTGTCAGCTGGCTTTCTTCATTTTCCAGGTACACAATCTTAAAATAATGGAAATTTCACTTCCTCCTTTCCATGTTTTCCCTTCTACTTTTTTCTCTTGTCTAATGGCATTGGTTAGTACTTCCTGAAAAATATAAAGAATGTATATGTTCCTGACATTAATGAGAGTATTTTTTAAAAATTGCCATTAAAAACCATGAAGACTTCATGCGCTTTCACTGTTTTAAAAATTCGACTTTCAAAAAGGTTCCTTTTAAGCCAGCACCACCTAACATTAAAACAATTAATTTAAAAAATGTTAAAATACTCAGAAATAACGCTTTTCAAGTAAGGCGTGGCATTCCAGAACTTTATTTTTATGGTAAATAAATATAAAAGAATAGACGAGATTTCTTTAATATTGTATGTACACTTATAAACATACTCACACAAGTACATATCACTGGAGTTGCCAAGCACCAAAATGAGTTCCTATTCTCTATTAAAAGTTAAAATGATTTAGATGTGATTAAATGACCTCAAACTTCTTTACAAGTGATAGGTGGAAGCATGAGAATGGAAAAGACCAAAAGAGGGGTGTGAAGAAAACACATATGAGAGTAAGCTGATAAGGTAACATTACTATGACTTAGCGGTCATTTGTGCAACCCATTTAAGAACTCTCATCTTGCTTTAATAAAAGTTTTAAAAGAACTTGTAAAAAGAAAAACTAAGATGCTTAGATAAATCCTGAAGCTCAACTAAAATGTAGGCATTGACACTAGGCACAGAAGAAGTGCTCACAAGATTTTCTCAAATAAATTTGAAAAGAAAATGGTATAATGTGCTTTTTTTTCTAAAGATTGTTCAATGCAATCTACATAAACACCAGTTAGCAATTATGCTCATGAACATTAGAAATTCTATGAAGCATAATCTTCAGAGGGCAGAGTTACGAAAGGTCAGATAAACATTTTTACTGAAAATGATAACCAGAACCATCTGTATGCACACTGTCCAAAAATTCATTCAATAATTATACAATGCATAAAATTAGACACATTCTTATTACATCAAACATAAAAAATCATGCTGATGATTACTATATTTAGCCTTGATAAGATATTCTCATGTAATCATTAAGGAATAATTCAATTTAACTAAAAATGTACTTGGCCTTTATATATATAATATATTATATTTTATATTTTATATATTATATATAAACCAAAATATATATTATATATTTATTTTATATATATATTAATATATAATATATATCATGTGTATATATACATACACACACATATACATATAGTGTACACACACATTCTCACTGTTATACACACACACAGAAAGAGACAGAAAGAGAACAGTGAGAAATTCAAAATTATTTTAATACCTCTGAAATGTACCTGACATGTAAAAATAAGCACCAAGCAGTGCCTGGTATATAGTAGGTACTCAATAAATACTATAGAATAAAAACCAGCCAGTTTTAAACTACTAGGGCGGGAACACAACTGAGAGCTCTTCTATGGCGTTGCTCAGTTTGCTCAGAATCTGAGTTAAAACTGGAATTCCATGTCATTTGGAGCTTCACTCAGTAGGGAATGCCAAACGTTAAACTTTTATTGTTATAGGTCATTAAGAAATAACTCCAAAAATTTCTATACAAAAATGATGAGTCTCCTAATTTTATAAAAATATATTCCATTTTTAATTAGAGTATAAATATATTCCAGTTTATAATTTTATAAATATGGAGTAAAACCTGGTATATATCAGACTGAGTTCCAAAGTGACAGATTCTATTTTTATGCAAACTTGTATCTTTATTACTGAGGTTATACCCTGAAATATGTGATAGTTTACCAAATGAATGGATGAATAAATAAATGAGCAAATTATATTATAATGTGTTTAATGTTTTTAATTAGAAGAAATATCTAAATTTTGTATTTATTCTTATTGTTTCTTAATGTTCAAATCCACAGTGACTTTTATACCTAAAACATTTGCCAAGCTGCTGAGCTTCAACAGTTGTCTCTTCTACCAGAAAATACACTTTTCTGCTAAATGGTTATAAACCTTTCCTCATTCTCAAAAAGTGGACTAATGAGTACTTATTTACAAGACAGTTACTAGAAAATCTAATGAAGATTACTGCTTTTTATGGAAAATAAATGGTTATTTTTAAAGCCAGTAGACAATCGGATATCTTAATAAAATAACTTTCTTATATATAGCTAATCACTACTGTTAATGCTTATAGTTGAAGGCACAATTTTATTAAACAAAAATTGAACGAAATAAGCCGTGTAGTACAAATAACCAGAAACAGGAGGCACTTTATCTCAATAGCTAAGCATACTTACTTAGCTTTTGTACTAATTTCTTTTCCTTCCTTCCTTCCTTTCAAAACAAATTCACTAACATCTTCACTTTATTTTAAAACTTTACACATGAAGTTGCAGGAAAGAAAAAAAACTTCTGATGGCCAGTAAGCATGTAAAATAAAAAGTTTCTAAATTATAGCCTGGAAAAAATGAGATACTATACAAGTTCAAAGGAAATACAGAAATGAAAAACACTGTTTTTATAAGTTTAAAATTCTCTTTTAGTTTTAAATTTAACAGACATTGAAAGACTCAAATGTTTAGTATAACTGCTGAATATGTCTTTTTAAAAGTTACACTTTGGAAGCAATATAAATTGATGGCACTACATATAACATTTGAAAATGTCACAATAAGTAATATCATTGCATTTTTTCAGTACAGATCTAGACGATGATTATGTTTAAAACAAGCATTAAAACCTTCCTGCCAATTTTCAAATGTTAAACTCCAGATTAAAAAAAAAAAATCTATCAAGTAGTCAATTTATGTAATTAAACATTAAATGAAATTTGATTTCCTCCTATGTTGTGTCACTTTAATTACTATATTTCAATATGACATACAGATATCATTTAAAACGCCAAAAGGATTATCAACATAAAATAAAAGTGTGACAAGGATCCCACAGTCAGTTGAAAGACACAGCCATTGGGGAAAAAAAGGTAGGCACAAATACAAAAATAAACAAATAATATACAAAACTTGCAATGTCATTATAAAACAAGACTAGTTTTTTGTTTTGCTTTGTTTTTAACAAATACACACAATAAACTGAGATTTCCTATTTCAGGATTTCCTTCTTTGCCTTCCAAAAACTCAAGAAAAATGGGCTCACTACTTTATAGTCACTTCCCATCTCTAACTCAAAATGTTACTACAGTTTTACTACCCACTGACCTCGACTCTAAATGACTGCTGTTTCCAAAAATCAAATTTATTCTCAGCTGATGAAGATTCATCACCTTGGAGGCTGGTCAAAGAGATGTGCTTTTTAGTGCAACTCTTGACAGACAGACAGAAAGAAAAGAAAGAGGGGAAGAAAATGGTGGAAGTGTGAGGGACGGAGAAGAAGGGTAGGACCGAAACTTTGAGAAGAGCAGCTCTAGTAGAAAACGTAACAGCTTCCCAAGGAGATTCCTTTGGGAGAAGGAATATATAATGCATGATTTTGGTTTATTTTTTAAAAATTCATGTGAAATCGCAGTCAGTTCTGCAGGGATGTTTATTACCAACGATAATACCCAAACTCAAGAGGAAAAAGTTTCTATGGAAAATCAACTACTAGTGTTCAAATAACACGTGTCTACTGAACATACTATATCAATGGCTTTTTAAGATATTTTTTCCTCCATTACACACTGACAATTGACTTTTTCACAGCCAAAACTTTAAAATGGCAAAACAGATTTTGAAGACATTTTCTGTAATTAAAACGGCTGCTTAGATGCTGAGAGAGAAATTCTCAAGGATAATGCTGCTTTTCACTTTTCTCTTAAAAGATTCAAATGAAAGAGAAATGTGTTGAAATCAAGTAATTAGAATTCCATTTGGTCCGTCATCCCTTTTCAAAATTTATTTAAAGATTCTAGATTTTACTGACAACTCTTTAGCACCACAATAACTAGGAAAATAATAGTATTTGGTGCTTTCAAATGAATATATATAATCAAAACGTCAATGTGATTTACAATTGCAAAGGAGTTGTCAAGAAATGTTAAAATATCTAAATACTTTTGAAAATTGGCTTTGCATCAGAAAGCTCAAATATCATTTTTGAAGACCATATAACTGTGGTAGATATTAACTCTTCATATATCCATCTATAACAGGGCCTCTGAATTTTTGCATGGCTCATATCATCCTAAGGAAAAACAAGATATGTCCTAGCTTCCCTTGGTGCTGGATATGTACAGGCAACTAAGTCCTGACCAATAGAATGTGAAGGAAAGTGATAAGCACGCCTCCCAGGACTCATACTAAAAGAGAGGGGACAAACACCTATTTCCTGCTCCCCCACTCAATCCCACTGCCTGGAACAAGAAGATACTGAGCTTTCTTGGGCCCTGTGGATGAGAAATGAACAAAAACACATACTAATGAAGTTTACAATCACAAGTTCCATCTTCTAATGAGCCTATGCTTATTTGCCTAAGTAGCATAACAGTAATTGTTCCAGAATGCAAAAGTGTACAAGATGTACTCTGGCAACGGAAAAATGCTTTTCTTCAATTCAATGAACAGATCCTGAATTTTAAACAACCCAATAATTTTTAAAAGTAACACACACAGCAAAGAATAAATGACCTCATATAGTGTCAATATTTCAAACAAACAAAAGAAACCAATATTCAGACCCTAAAATTAATAAAATACGTCTTAAGACTTGTGAAAATCAAATTATTTGCTTTCCAATCACCAAGAAAAAAAATACCATCTCTCCACAAAGGAGTTAGGAGTTCAGTATGAAAATTATAATATTGGTAAGGCTACAAAGATCATTCTAGAGTAGCACACAATGGCTACTCTAGACACAAAAAGCAGACACAAGTTAAAGCTCTGGTCCTTCCAATGGTCAGCTGTATAAACCTGACCACATCAACTTTCCTCCAGGAGGTTCTCAGCTGTGTTGAGGAATATAGGATACTTTGTGTCCTGCTCTCTTCATAATTCTATTGTAAAACATTAAATATGAAAAAAATACATTAAGTAGATATTTAAAAAGAGCATCCTTGGCAAATATAAGAAACTATTATTCAAATAAGTATGAGAAAAGTACACATTGATTTGCATGTTTCAAAAGTAAAGAGGTCATTTAATTTTTTTAAATAAATAAGTCATAGTGAAAAACTAACTACTGGGTACCACATTCAATACCTGGGTGACGGGATCGACTACACGCTAAACCTCAGCATCATGCAATATATCCACATAAGAAACATGTACAGTGTATCCCCAAATCCAAAATAAAAATTGAAATTATAATAAATAAATAAATAAATTATAGTAAATGCATTATAAAAAATCTAATAGAGAACTTCTCTCACTCATCCTTGACATTTTAGGAAAAAGATGTGGCTTAATTTGCTTCTCTAAAGATCTCCCCCTCACAACTAAATAAATAACGAGCCTAATATTCACCAGTACAAGTAAAAATGGCATATACCCTACAAAACATCTGTCATCTTATAAGATGCAAATCACATTGATTTCCTGATTGATCATAAGACAGAGTGTGTAAGACAGTCAACGAGCCGTCCACACACACCAGGAGGAAGACTGTTGTGGAGTTAAGGGTGCTGGTAAACAGCAATCTTAAAAAAATTTTTAAGATTTTTTTCATTAGCTATTTTAGAAAGCCTGAAAAAGTAATTCCAAGATAGCACATTAAGTACTGTGAATTATGTTATACTCTATAGTATGTTGCTATGTGGTTTCTTGATTTTATCAAAATTACATCTGAGGGAATGAAAACCATTTGTCTACATTTAAAATTCCTCATCTCTACAACTCAATATTTTTCCTTGATGCATTCTAAATGCCCTAGTAGAAATTATTTTGAAAAGAAACCATTAAAGGTATGCTAATGACTCTGAATTGTGACAGATGCTAGGGAAACAGGCCTGTTGGCTGAGGCACAGCACCATTAACCATCTATCATAAAGTACTCTGGACCTGCTCATTCATTACTGCTGTGTTGCTCAAGGGGAGAGAAAAACAGCAAGAGTTTCTCTTTCTGAGGCAAAAATCATAAGCCACTCACTAATTCTAATGTCATGATCCCCACTGTTTGTCTGCATGATAATTAGGAAAATCAGAAGTAGTAAAATATTGTTTTAAGAACGTGATCAGAATTAAACTGCTGAAAAGGCCAAGAAGGAAACTCCACACATCAACTGGTGGGTCTCCAAAACTAGATACTAACTGTAGGCAAAAGAAATCCTATTTCCTAGAAATGAGTCAAGAAATACGAGTCCCTAGCTTTACAGGGAGGGGTACAAGGGAAGGGAAGTATTTAGAAAGAGGCAATAGAAACACATCACTACTCTGCGAGACTTCTTTCTATAACCTGTTGGGAATATCTGTCAATCAACCATTTGGATGAGGTGCACCGATCCAGCCACTGTGGGAAACACATATACGAAGCCATATAACTACACTTTGGTCAGTGACAGACTGCATACTGAATGGCGACTGTGCATGGTTATACCATATAGCCTAGGTATGTAGTAGGCTATACCATCTATGTTTGTGTAAGTACATTATGTGATGTTGACACAACAACAAAATTGCCTAATGATGTATTTCCCAGAACATATCCCTGTCGCTAAGCTATATGATTGGATATCAAAAATACATTTATTAAGAAATACAGAATTTGCAGTTTTACAAAGTGCTTGCTTATATTAATACATTGCCTCATTTGATCCTACCAAGAAAGCTATAAGGAAAATATCACCTTGACTTTAGAGTAGAGGAAACTGAAGCTCAAGTAAGTGAGGTGACTAGCTAAACATCACAAGCTCATTAGTTGAAGAGCCCCTAAATCACGTCTTTTGTCTCTAAAGCCAGTGCTCTCTTCTCTAAGACCTAATAGGAAGGAGGTGGCATCAAGGGAGAGGCCCAAGAGGAAAGATGAATAGAAAGATTTTCCTTAAAAAAATATGAAGAGCATGACTGCTACATACACGCTTAACACAGATTTCACTGTCATACAATGTGGAGGAAGCTTGAAAGTGCATATGGGCACAGAGGCTTTGGCACCAACCAACAAGTTTGCTAGGCTAAGACCAAAGCTGTCCCAATCACTGGGTTGTCAACCAGCAGCAAGAGGAAAGTGACATCTTGCCTCTTTCATGTCCTTGATCCATTTTTCACATCAAGGGTTAAGCATCAGAATGGTGTATTTTAAAAATACACATGCCCAGGTCCCACCCTGTAAGTCTGAATCCACTAGGGCATTTATACTCTCTAACAGTTTGGCAAGGGGACTTCAATGACCAGCCAGACTTGAGCCTCTCGATGCTGGAACTTCACAGCTCTTTCTTTTGCACCTGCATCCACAAATGATGGAGAAAATGAGGTTGGCACAAAATTCGCAACTTTAAAAGTTGGCTAGAGATTTCACAAGAGCCAGTGAAGGACAAGAAGTGTATGAAAGAATCAAACAGTAAACAATCTTGTCTAAGGAGCTAATGTCAAGCCTAAGGTATTTTAACTAAAGAAAGGAAAGTACTCAAGCCAGTCCTGAATAGAGAGATGAGAAGTTCACTTTCATACCAAATACTATAAACGTAGGCCATATAGAGTTTGCTGGTCAGAGGTGTCTGATTAAAAGTGTTATAATATTGTAGGCTCAAAAGTCTGTAGTAACAACTTTCCACTGGAGTCCAAATTATTGGCTGCAGTAAAACCAAATGCTCATTACCCACAAAAGGATTTTAAGTGTCCACCTTTCCAATGGGAGTTGGCCCCAAGGCACTAAAGAATTATGACAACAGGGGAGGTGGCAGTAAAATACTGCACTTTTCAAAAGACCTTTGAAGCATTCTAAACCGTTCTAAAGAGGTCTCTTACAGCCATCTATAAAGTAGAAGTCAATGTATCCATTATTTACTTATTTCAGAACCATGTGGTAATAAACTCAATATTATATTCAATACCTCACTTCATTATGCCAATAGCTGCCTACTCTGGCCAGTGAAAGGACTGTTTAAATGGCAAGTCCTTCATTTATATGTAGAAGTCCATGAACTAATGTCATCCAGACTCTTCATCAAGCAAATTCCTCAGTGACAACTAGTCTATAAAATGAGCCTTATAGAGTCCTTCACTCTACATAACTTTCCGCAGCCTTACTAAGTTATTATAACCTTCTCCAATGCTGTGAATTTAATATACTGCCAGGAGGTATTGAGATGTAATGAAGACTGAAGGTGCCAGCCACAGCATGAAGAAACGGAGCCTGTCACCTGTCTACCTTTGGGGAGGCTCTATTTCTCCTCACAACGAGGCTCCTATGTCCACCCAGGAACCACAGCTCCACCACCTTCCAGACTGCCCTGAGGGACACCCTGACTTCATGTTCACATAACAGAACAGATCTGACCTTAGGGTGACCAAATGCAGCCCAGCATGGCACCAAATTGCCATTACACCAAGACTGGACTACTGGACAACTCAAAGGAGTCACTCCACAACTGAAATTCCCTGGCCCCAGCTCTGCCTATTCAAACTGATTCTCTTTTCTCCGCCAGCTATCCTGGAAGTTCCAGCAGATCTGCTCAGCTTAGGACACGTATAGTGAACTGCATAAATTCCATTCAGGAAGCATTAGTGAGCTCCTGTTGCATGTAAATCCCAGTATGGACATGCAAGTATAAATAACTTCTGCCTCCCCCATCCCAATGATGGACTTCACATTTGAACATGGCCATACTTGGCCAGACTGTATTTTACTCAAACAGGAGTAAAGGTCATAAGTAGGGTGATCATATGTCTTGGTTTGCCTGGAGCATCCCAGTTTATGTGTGTTGTCCCCGTATAATTAACAGTGCCTCCTTTCACTTTCCCAGTTTGGATGACAAATTATCAGGTTGCCCTAGCTATAAAAGAGTCATAAAAGAGTTTGGAAATAGGGAGAAGACTGTGATCACTTCTGTGTTAGGAAATCAGGAAGGCTTTTTGAAGAAGCAGATATTTATGCTATGGGATGAAATGAAAGGCAAAGTTTAAAAGAGGGCTGAGAGGTGTGGCAGAAAGCAGGGGAGGATGTACCAGGCAGAGGGACAGGCAGGAGGAGGGTTAGGGCAGCAGCAGGCCTGCACGTGCTTCCAAGGCACGTGGGGGTCTGTCTTGCTTTGGTGTATATGACAGACACTCTAAGCTTCTTGAGAGCAAGGACTATGCTCCATCTTGTGTCCCTATCTTCTGACACAGCGCCTGGTGCAGAGGAGCACAAAACCCATGGGCTGCTATTCTACTGAATGAACCGAGGCACGGCAACATTTTGTCACCTACGTACGATTACATGGCTCTGTTACAAGAGGAAGCTTATGGCCACGACACTAGACATTTTGCTGGCCTGACAGTTTAGGAGAATGTGGAAGAGACTGCCAAAGCTAGTAGAATCCATGTCCTTTGTGGAGACAGGGTCAGGGATTATCCTCAGGCAACCATCCAGAGACAAATTTTGGAGGAGTGGTTGAGAGGTAAAGGCACGTGACAATGCTAACATGGGGCCACCACAGCCCTCACCTATGCTGTCTTCAGCATCTCAACAAAATACTGACTCTACGATGTTCAGAGACAAGGGGAGCCCATAGCAGCAGGCCCAATTCCTCAGAGGGTACAATCCCCAACATTCCCAAAATCCGGCCCAGAAAAGCCACCAGGACAGCAGCAGTCCCACTGAGGGGCTGAGTAGAGCAGAAATCTCCACTCTGTATGCACTGGACATCCCTTGCCATCTGCCTGCACCTCTAGACATCCATACTGCTGGCCCTGACGGAGGCTCACTGTGGTCCTACTCAGATAAAGCACAGGCCTGATCACAGACTGCATGTACCTCAAGCTCCATGCCCTTGTCCTCCACAAAATTCCTCAAAAGTGGAGGCCACACCATGTACCACAGACATGGCTTTCCTCTCTGAGCAAAAACATCAAGGAACTGCAAAGTAGGAAGCCATCAAAAACGGTAACTGCAACTGATGAAGAGTCAGCGCAGGCCCTTCTCTAAATGGCCCTTAGCCCAGGGAAGTCATAGGGTCCCAAACTATCACACTGTGTGGCTGGGCACATCACCAACAACATCAAGGTAGAAAGGAGGCTTTTTCCCTCAGAGGGTGTCAGGGTGTGTGTGTGTGTTGTGGGGTGGGCTGGAAGACATTCCTCAATCAACTGTTGTTCTTCCCTACCTATGCAGAAAAGACCTACAACCATGGTCCTGAACAAAGCAAACACCTCTACACTCTACAGCCATTGGTATGCATATTACCAACATGATTGCCTAGCTTTCTACATCGTTTGGAATGCAGGGCAAAAAGTACTTGTTAGTTCCTTTCATCTAGAAAGTGGAGACAATGGCTTTCACAGTTAATTTAATGTCCATCAACTAGACTATGATATCTGATATCCAGATGTTTGGTCAAACACCAGTCTAGCTGGGTTTTGTTTGTTTGTTTTTTGGGGTTTTCTTTTTTAAATGTGATTAACATTTAAATCTTCAGACTTTGAATAAAACATTACCTTTTATAATGTGAATGGGCCTGTTAAATAAAAAACTGTTCATGATATTTGTTAAGAAGGCAGAGCAGACTTTATTCAAGAGGGCCCATGGCAATAGGTGTAGGAACTAATGCAGTGAGGTCTTGCAGTGATGGGGAGAGATTGGCTCAATTCTGACTCTAACAAGGAAGAGCCGAGATTTATAACCAAGGAGCAGGGTGGGGGGGGTCAGCAAATAGAAAAGTATCAAGAGAAAACATCAAGGATAAGGAGGCGACTTAATAGGATCATTGCTGAAGCCAAGGCCAGGGTGATAATATCCAGGGTGGTCAGATAACAAGGGTGGGGGATTTTCCCAAAACTGACTTAGCAGGATTCTTGCTCAAAGTGGATTCTACAAGAAGGAAATCCAAGGTCAGTCTATTCAGAAAGGACTCAACAGAGCCTGACTAAAGTTTTGCTCGAAGGAGAGAATCTTTGTCAGGCTTCATCCAGTCAGTTGAATCCATAAGAGAGAAAGGCTGAGGTTTTCTAAGGAAGAGGATTCTGCCTCCAGATAGCATTCAGACTCAAGACTGCAACATCAAGGCTTCCCTGAATCTGAAGCCTGTTGGCCTGCCCTGAAGATTACAGACTTGAGAGTCCCAACAATCACATAAGCCAATTTCTTAAAATCCATTACGCATGGTGTATACCAATTCCTCTTACCGAAATGTACGCTCTATTAAGGCAAACATTTTTGATACATATATTTTGATGTATACATATAGACCACAATGCCTAGCATATAGTAGGTCCTATACAAATAACTCTTCAATCAATGGAAATGTTAGTCAGATACATACACAAACACACATCAGTACAGACATAAAGAAGACTGAGAAGAAAAAGTCCACTCTTGCTAAAACAATGGGCATTGGTTATGATAGGCAAGTCATGTTATAAATTGTAAAAGCTTTACTATAATTCCACATAAGTACAATATAATGTCATTACAATCATAGAATGAGGTCTATCAATGATCATCATTCTCTGTATTCAGTGACCATATTTCTGCCTCTTTGTTTCAAGTAAGAACACACAGAGGCTGGAGATATTTACTCACTGTCTCACTCATTATAATAGTGGTCTTGAAGATAACTGATAAATAGTCTAGGCCTTTTCCTCATCATTCAAGAGAGATTACGGCATAAGACACCAGTTTCACTATCTAGGAAGTTATGACATTAATCTTTGCCCAGCCACTTAGGCTGAGGAGGTAGGTAAATGGTGGAAAGGGCTGCTAAGAAAACTGCAACATATTAGGCAGAAAATAGGAGATAATATAAAAACAAACATACATCTCCATGCCTCTTCTGAAGAGTGACTTACCCCAAATCTCCTCTGTGTGTCTGGCTTACCCAGCAGAGGGAGAGAGCTTCCCCACCCTCAGTGTAACTACTAATCCCAAGCCAGCCCAAATGCATAGAAAGATCCCTGCCTTCTTGTTCTCTGTTCAGCAATCCTGACAGCCTCTCTGAAAAACCACCACAAAGACTGAAATACACCCTATACAAGGAACCTGGAGACTTGGAGGCTGGTTCTGACTCTATTGGTTTATTCCCAAAAGCCCTGGGCCTCTTTCTTCATGAAGAAAAGGTAAAGATTAGACAGGGTGATTACTAAGATCTCTTCAAGGTCTAACAAGAAGTACAGTGATTGTGCAAGGTAAGTTGACCCCTGTCTACTCCAAGCAAGCCCAGCCTCCAAGAAAATGGAAAGTAGGAGCTAGGGCCCTAAAATAGCAATAGAACAGTGGGGCCAAACTGGGAAATAGCTGTGCCACTCCAATCTGATGAGGTGGGCATCCCTGGGCACACACCCTCTGGGGCACCCTTCCTTCCTTCCTCCCTCCCTCCTCTCTCTCTCTCTCTCTCTCTCTCTCTTTCTCTTTTTCAGTCTCACGCTGTCACCCAGGCTGGAGTGCAGTGGTGTGATCTCATGTTGGTCAGGCTGTCTCAAGCTCCTGACCTCAGGTGATCCACCCACCTCAGCCTCCCAAAGTGCTAGGGTTACAGACGTGAATCACCATACCCAGCCCTCAGTTTTCTTTCTTCAATAAAGTTTTGAAAATGAAAAGCCCAGTTGTCACGTGGTACAGGAGCTATTACTAGAAACAACTTCAGGCCACCTATCAAAAGGTGATTAATTACTTTGGGTGAACTTAGTATTGCACATTTGGAAGACTAGTTTGTCAACAGGCTGAGAAATTTACACAGACTTATGAACCAACCAATGGGCCAAACTATTGCTTTAAAATAAAAGTTAAATCTGCCCAAAAGAACAGATATGTGGGACCTCCTGCTAAGACATGCTCTTTCTGCAGACCAAGTATCTGGGAAGCTAAATCATAATAGGATGTCTATTTGATCAGCTTTACAGCCTGAATGTATGACAGGCATGAGGCTAAAAGGGCTTATTATAAACATCTCCACAAAAGGCAGAGGCCTACAAGGGCCAGAGTTGTTACACCAGGGCAGAGGAGAACAATATAACCATTGCTTGTCTTCTACAATCTCTTCTTTCTTTCTATGCATTGTACTCTTTTCTAAATACAATTAATGCCTGAAAATGTATTTTGTAAATTAACACTTATTCATTTCAGAGACTTCAGCAAACACAGAAAAGCAGTATTAAAGTATAAGAAAAAAAATCTCACACTTTGCTGTGATCATTAAAAAAAAATACAAGTATGAGAAAAAAAAGAAAAAGAAAAAACAATCTTACTATGAAGCTTTCCATCCATAGAGATGTACAGCTATTAAAGAGTATCCTGATTTTTATTCCATTAAACATCATATTGTAAATATGTCCCATGGTATTAAATACTCTGGAGATACATCTGTTACTTGGTTTTTATTTAGAACTTTAAAGACTGAAAAATAAAGACTGGCATATCCTTTCCTCAGATGTATTGATATAGTCCATCAGCAATGGGCCATTCTTGTTCTGAAGCCACTCAGTACATTTCCAGCTTTATCCCAAGACCACTATTTCTCTCTCACTTCTAAGTTACTTAAGAGTAAGTGTCCTACTACAATCTGTGAGCACAGGTAAGTCCTCCCAAAATAATAGTGCCCTGGCCAGTTAGAAGCTTAGGTCTTATGAAATTTCTACAGTCACAAGGTAGCAAAATAACATCTGACAAACTGACAGGTATCACCATAACGGGGAGAGGAAGAGAACATGTGTCCTTCTTTTTTTTTTTTTTTTTTGGTTGAGACGGAGTCTCGCTCTGTCGCCCAGGCTGGAGTGCAGTGGCCAGATCTCAGCTCACTGCAAGCTCCGCCTCCCGGGTTTTACGCCATTCTCTCGCCTCAGCCTCCCGAGTAGCTGGGACTACAGGCGCCCGCCATCTCACCCGGCTAATTTTTTGTATTTTTTTTTTTTTAGTAGAGACGGGGCTTCACTGTGTTCGCCAGGATGGTCTCGATCTCCTGACCTCGTGATCCGCCCATCTCGGCCTCCCAAAGTGCTGGGATTACAGGCTTGAGCCACCGCGCCCGGCCGTGTCCTTCTAACCCAAGTATTAACCAGCATCTCTTTTGCCCGGGCAACATACATGTCTATCAATGGTGGTCTTGACAAATTAAACACTTCCAGCACTTCCAGCACACTTGCCCTTAATTCTATCTTGAGAGAGAGGGAAATTAAGAATTTCAGGCCAAATAGAGAAGAAAGGGAAGGCCATGCCAAATGAGTGAAAAGTCTATTTTTGAAAAGGCATAACCTGGCGGTAGCCTCAAATCACAACATTATTCTGCCTATACCTGGGATGAGCTCTAACTCCCAAATGAGGCTATATTCACATTCCAGAAACTTTCACCTGCAAAGTATGTACTACAAATCTAGAGAAACAGCCCCACAGCCATATATCAAACTGTGAGCACTATAAGAGCATTCTCTTAATACACAGTTATCTGTCACTTGCTTCTGTCCTATCTTCAGTGATGTGGGGACAAAAATGTTTTATGTACAGTTTCTAACGGATAGCAGACATTAATAGAAATGCATGGATGGGGCTGGGCACAGTGGCTCACGCCTGTAATCCCAGCACTTTGGGAGGTTGAGGCGGGTAGATCATTTGAGGTCCGGAGTTCAAGACCAGCCTGGCCAACATAGTGAAACTCTTATCTCCAATGAAAATACAAAAATTAGCAAGGCATGGTGGCAGGCGCCTGTAATCCCAGCTACTCAGAAGGCTGACGTGGGAGGAGAATCACTTGAACCCTGGAGACAGAGGTTGCAGTGAGCCAAGATCATGCCACTGCACTCCAGCCTGGGCAACAGAGCAAAACTCCGTCTCAAAAAAAAAAAGAAGAAGAAGAAGAAAAAAAAATAAATGCATGGATGGGTTTACAACTGGCATAGATCAATTTCTAGTTATTTTACAATTATTGATTAGGGAACTCAAACAACCTTTGCTATTTGCCAGACAAAAAGCTAAATATCCCCCTTCATAAATCTTGAGAAAAGTCCAAAGAAAAATGAAAATGGTGTATTCTGGAAAGAGAACATGCCAAGACAAGATTATAACCAAATCAAAGCTGAGAACCAAGTAACAAATGTATCTCCAGAATAGAGCTTGAAAAACTTGCAGTCTTGGCAAGTCCCTCTCACTCGCAGCAGCAACCTTTGTTGCAATCAGAATTGACGGACGCTTTTTCACTTCAACTGAAAGATTTCTGTCAGGGTGAACATATTTTAATCCACCGCATGCATTTGTACCATGTCATTTACAAGGACAAAATCTGACTACATCAAGAGCCTGCTTTTGTTGTGTCACTCTGTGTACATGTTCCTAAGGCTCACAAAAAAAAAAAAAAAGAAAATTCAAAGAGAGGAGAGAGGAGAAGAGAGGACGAAGAAAGCAGTATTATCATACACACAGAGAGCATATGTATAGTTAGAGATGGAGTTTGGAAGTGGTAATGTGCACGATGGAGAGACACAGTTAAAATATGCTGCATTCTAAAGGAGGATGCTATTTAGAACTTGTTCTTTTTGATGCCTCCAGGGTTGGAACTGAGCCACTCTCTTTATAATATATTGAGTTCATCAAGGAGGTAAAAAATAATCATCAGTTTGAAGCACCAATACATTCTTCTATCACCTGTGCATGACAGGGAATGATGGGAAACTTTCTAATGATGCCACTGTCCGTATGCTTAAAATTCAACATGGAGCAAGGAGGTGTTTAGAAAGGAAGAAAAACAATGTCAGAAATTAGCAAGGTGGAAGATCCAATGATCACATTAAAAATTAACAAACAGGGCCAGGCATGGTGGCTCATGCCTGTAATCCTAGCACTTTGGGAGGCTGAGGCATGCAGAACACTGAGGTCAAGAGTTCAAGACCAGCCTGGCCAACATGGTGAAACCCTATCTCTACCAAAAATACAAAAAGATCGCCAGGTATGGTGGCATGCATCTGTAGTCCTAACTACTCAGGAGGTAGCACAAGAATTGCTTGAACACTGGAAGCGGAGGTAGCAGTGAGCCAATATGGTGCCACTGCACTCCAGCCTGTGTGACAGACTCTATCGCCAAAACAAAAAACAAACACAAAAAGGGGCTCAGGTGCAGCATCTCATACCTGTCATCCCAACACTTTGGGAGGCCTAGAAAGGAGGCTCGATTGAGCCCACGAGTTTAAAATCAGCCTAGACAACATAGTGACACCCCATCTCTACAAAAGATAAAAAATAAATTAGCCAGGTGTGGTAATACAGACCTGTAATCCCAGCTGTTTGGGGAGCTGAAGCAGGAGGATCACTTGAGCCCAGGAGGTAGAGGCTACAGTGAGCTACGATTGCACCACTGTACTCCAGCTTGGGTAAGAGAGAAAGACCCTGTCTCAAAAATATATTAACTTTTAATGAATTAAAGAAAGAAATGGAAAACAAGCAAGCATTCAAAAAGATGAATCTTTGTTTAAGCTTAGAGACAGCAAAGCGATTTCATCCACTGTGATACAAAAATTTGGGTCACTTAATTATATTTTTCCCACCAGTTCTGTATTTTTCCCCAGTTTTACTGAGGTATAATTGACAAGTAAAAATTACGTATGTTTTAGTTATGCAGCATGATGACTTTATATACATATACAATATAAAATGACTACCACAATCAAGTTAATTAACACACCGATCATCTCACACCTGTGTGTGTGTACACACACGATGCATGCATGCAGTTAAGAACATTTAAGATCCATTCTCTTGGCAAATTTCAAGTATACAATAGAGTATTATTAAAAATACTGTAGAACTATAGTTACAATGCTGTACATTCGATCCACAGAACTTATTCATCTATCTTATAACTGAAACTTTGTACCCTTTAACCAAATCTCCCCACTTCTCTCAGCGCTCAACCTCTGGCAACCACCTTTCTATTCTTCGCCTCTGAGAGTTCAGCTTTTCTAGTTTCCACATACAAGTGAGAACATAGTGTTTGTTTTTCTGTATCTCATTTATTTCACTTAGCATAATGCCCTCCAGGTTCACACTCAGGTTGTTGCCAACTTAAGTTTATTTTCCTAACAAAGCTCTGAGTTTTCATTCTAAGCCAACAAACACTATTAGCAGAAAGATCCCATGCTCCCATTTCCAAGAAAAGGATCCCTCTCTCATGTTGACACTTCCAATTCAGTGACTGTCTAAAAGCATTTATGCCTGGCCTGTGACTAAACCACTTCTACTAATCAGAATAAGTATTCAATAACAAAAATCCAATTTAACCAAGAAAATAGAGGCTTTCAACTTTAACTGTTTTTCTTTTTCTAAAATGGACTTTTTTAATAACCAAAGAAAATTAAAATAAATGTGACTCTTGGAATTGGTAACCTATTCATGAAACAAAATTACTTTATAAAAACTCAATTTATACGTATATAGAACTTAGCATTCTGTAAGAACTCCTATATTTAGATATTTATTCGTCAAGGTAAGAGACTTGAAAGAGAACTACATTAACGACCTTGTCCTCATTTTAAAAAGACAGAAACAAAGGGCATAAAGAAAAGGAAGCAATTTGCCTAAAATTGCATGGAGTCGTACCTGGAAGAGGAGGGTGGAAGGACAGAGAGAAGGCTATTTCAGATGATATTACTGTTCAAAAATTATCAAAATATAGGAAGAGTTTATTCTCTAAGTTTTTAATGATGCAACATAGATGCCTGCTGCACTTTGAAGATACGGGATCTATACAGATGCTGGTGAAAGCATTTTTAGTTCATGAAAAGAAAATTTCCAAAACAATGATTTTTCCTCAACTCACCCACAATACAGAATATTAATCTATAGGTCTGAATGAAACTCTTCACCTCTTTTTTGCCCATTCCACTTTCTTCTTACCAAAACTCTAGCAATGACAGCAGTAATTCATAAATTGAAGTTAACAGTATTCATCTTAATACTGCTTGCAAATCATGCTTAAAATGGAATTTTAAGACACAACAATTATAATAGTTGCAATATATGATCCTAGAATACATCCTGTATCCAGAGGAACAGTTGCTATAAAGAACATTATTGAAATAATTGACAAAATTGAAATCTAGGTTAAATATTAAAATAGTCATCAATGTTAAATTTCTTGATTTTGACAACTATACTTGATTATATAAGAAACACTGATTTTTAAGAGGCAGAAGTATTAAGAGGTAAATAAACATGTCTTCTACCCATGCTCAAATGATCCCCTCCCCCATATATAATATATATATATATATATATTATATATGTAGGCAGAAATAGAATGATAAAGTAAGGTAAATGTCTAAAAATAGATGAATCAGAGTTAAGCTCTTTGTTACTATTCTTACAACTTTACCATAAGCTAAAAATTATTTCAAAGTAAAAAGTTTAAGAAAGGAATTTTAAACTTCTAATTTCTTACTGTCTCTACCCTATGCAACACAAATGATGATACACACACACACGCACACACACATAATCTAGCAATGTTAATACTCAGTTGTTAGTTTTTGCAATAGTAGACATAAAGTAAGATCAGTTACCAGCTCTTTCCTATCATTCTATCAGAGCTATGAGAAGAGAGCTTATTTTTTGGAAATAAACTAATTTTTAATACATAGTTCACCTGCTGTTGAGATAATTATTCTTGGAATTGGAAAGTATAATTGAAAACTACATTAACAATTACACAACTACATCCTCAATTTTTTGTTTCCTTTTTTGTTTGTTTGTTTAAACTTAACAAATATCCAAAATGGTCAATGGCATAGTTTTTCAAACTCTATTCAGAGCTTGGCTTTACAAACGAACTGTAGACTATCTTCCTTTAAATTTCTCATAAAATTCAATGAAAATACAAAAGTGACTGAATTCACTACATGAGTAGACACTGCTAATGTATATCACATTTATTCCTAAAAATATTCTATTGCAGCAAGCCTACCTCTACTGTCAACAAGCATTCTCCCAGATTAATGCTTCTTTATTATCCAAAATTGAATAACTGACAAAATAATTGGATCATCTCTTACCTCCCCCCCAAATGAAGACTTTATGTTAGACATAAAAAAGAGGAGGCCGGGTGCAGTGGCTCATGCCTGTAATCCCAGCACTTTGGGAGGCTGAGGTGGGTGGATCATGAGGTCACGAGTTCAAGACTAGCCTGACCAACATGGTGAAACCCCGTCTCTACTAAAAATACAAAAATTAGCCAGGCGTGGAGGCACACACATGTAATCCCAGTTACTCAGGAGGCTGAGGCAGGAGAATGACTTGAACCCGGGAGGCAGAAGGCTGCAGTGAGCCAAGACTACACCACCACACTCCAGCCTGGACAACAGAGTGAGACTCCGTCTCAAAAAAAAAAAAAAAAGAGAAAGTTTCTGCCTTTTTATACTAGTATTCCTCTGAGGCCAAGGGAATGGATAACTGCTAGAAACCAGGTCCTTTTGTGTCTATATCAACCACTTCTCCCAAAGTGTAACAGGCCACAGAAAACTTTCTTTAAATAAGAACATTCAAAAATGACTTGATGAAAGTGTACAAATAGCACTTCCTTTGACCAGTATCTTTTGCAATACAGGGATTCACATAAGAGAATGTCTTTTAATACTGAAATTTACAGGTTGACATGCCAGAACTTTTTAAATGCAAAATGGTTTAGATGGAAATGGTAGTGCTAATATTTCTCACCCATGCTGGTAAACAGATTATTCTCAATCCCTGATAGTATTATGATTGTGCATACACTATTTTACTAAGCAAGAACACACAAGGCCTATTCAAGCAGTTAAGGCTGCCTGCCTCTATGCTAAGTAGGCTCATAATGCTATGGGTTTCATGTGTGTGTGTCTGTGTTTTACTTCCTGTGAGTGTATCACATGCATGACGATTAGTTACCTTTTCTACTTTTAGCTGCAGTGATTTCTTCTTTGTCCATGTACCTAAATGTCCACTCACCCTTTCTAATGTAATAAATCAAATCCATTACACGTTAAAAAAAAAAACAACAAAACTAAACTTGCTAAATTGTGCCCAAAATAAGATCACCTCGGCACAGAAGATCAGCGTTGTAACCCTGGCTCTATCTCTGTACAACCTTTAGTTTCACAGTCTCTGTGAATGTTTCTTTTATCATCTCTAATAATAATGAATGATAGATGTCTACCCATATCAAACACCCAAGGAGATACTAGAGTTGAAGGCTCTTAGTTAAATGAAAAAAAGAAAAAAAAAAAAAAACTAAATCTAAAAGCAAATATGGCTTTTACTGTGATGCTGCTTATCAACAAAGCTCAAAAGCTTCAAGACACTAGCTAGAATCACTTTGTGATGCCTTTGGGGTTCAGAGCTATGGTTCCAGGCAATGAGTTAGCTGTGTTCCTGAGAGTCAAATATGTAACCTATGGATAGGTAAGATGGTATTTAAAATATGTGTATACACTGGGCTAAAGAAACTGTAAATGGATGAAGTTTAATTTCTAAGCAGAAAATGTATATGAGTAGGTTTATCATCTCCAATAAAACCGGCCCATGACACTGACTGGTGTTCTTTCTTATCAAGAAAATATTAAACACAAATCTGGAATTAAATTTACAGTCAGTGTTTGAAACAGGCAGAGGATAAGTATGGAACTCTGTAACCATTTGTCATAAAAGATGGAAGAAGGGGGAAAAGCTAGGTAGAAAACTCTAAATGCTTTATCTAATCAACAAATTTCTATGACAATGAAGACAGTTGATAAGTTTACCACAAGTAATCATAAATTATTGGTGCTGATCATTCCACTGTATTTTTTTGAAAATAGCATAGTGCTGTCTGTGTAAATCATATTCTGCCTGCAGCAATGTAGCTTACCTCGAATTATTTCAGAATCATCTAAAATGACTCATTTTTCTATTAAAATGATGAATGGACTAAATGAGGTATGTAATAAATACTGCAGGTTTGTAAATATATTCCTGCTCTCAAGAGAATGGAAGCCTTTCTTCATTTGGTAATTCTGCCCTTTGGTATTTTCAAGAGAAATCATCCTTAAACTACAGTTAGTAAAGAAAAGAGTACAGTGAGCAAGAAAATGTCCAATGTCTTTATGGTTAAGGGAACAGTTACAGGGTACATGAAGATAGCTGCTGCCTGCTCCCACCCCCAAATCAGGGCACAGGTCAGAACATCAAGAAACAGAAAAAGCATAACTCAGTGCCACTTAGGAATTATATCAAAGCAATAAAAGCAAGGATACACAAAAGGAATATAGAGCTGGGATATTCAACACTGTGAAAAATTTAACATCCAATAAAAATGAAGCAGGCCTCATTGCACATGGTACATCACATAGTATATCACGTGGTAAACAATATTGCTGTTCGATTTAATACCGAATTCGCTAAACCTCAGGTCCATGCACAATAGGTTGAAAACGAGTCACAACAACTGTATCAGAACTGACAGATGTGTGACTAGCCATGAAGACAGTGTGGAAAGATTGTTGTAAGAATATAAGGAGCTCATCTGCCTTACATTCTCATTCAAAACATAATGTGCAAAACATATACTTGGGATTCTTAAGGACTGACAGACTTGATTATGCTTAACTTTTAATTTGTTGCAGGTTAAAGCAAATACCAAGGGCCGTATTTCTTAGCCTCTTTAGTAGGAAATGAGATTATGATGTCAGTTCAATAAAATTCCAACAGACCAGGCAATGAAGTAAGTATGTTCACAATGAATGCCAGGTCATCATAAATAGGTGGAATTATAACTAGCCCTTCGCACTGCAGTTGCCTATGGACTTTTACACAGCCCTCTCCATATCTCACCTGGACACCCATAATGACCCAAGTGACAGGATGTCAATAAGTTAACACAGCTAACACTTAGGACACCACTCAACAAGAACTGCCCTGATCCAACTGGTTTGCAAGTAACTTGATGAATTTTCAAAAGCACACTTAGAAAATATGAGAACACATTCTAAGCAGAGTTATTTTCCCTAGCTGTCTTTAAATATGACTAATTGTTGCCAAGAACATCAATGGCATTCTACTCAACTGTGATGTCCTCTTTTCTAATCACTGTCAAAAAGGTCACACAGTCTGACACAGTCCCTTGGAGAATGGCGGCACTGTGTTCACATGATAGGCCCCCTGAGTCTTGGCAGTGAGATCTCCAGGACCAGAACACTCCACTGTTCTCCACCTCCAAGTCCCTCAATATCTAGTCAGCATAATGTTGTGCTTCTCGGAGGCTATTTGGTGATGTTAAGATTCTAGGTATTTCTGGTCGACTGCGGTGGCTGACTCCTGTAATCCCAGCACTTTGGGAGGCAAAGGAGGGAGGATCTCCTGAGCACAGGAGTTTGAGACCAGCCTAGGCTACATGGCAAAACTCTGTTTCTTAATTAAAAAAAAAACACACACACACACAAAATAAAATAAAATAAAATTAGCCAGACATGGTAGAATGTGCCTCCAGTCCCAGCTACTCAAGAGGTTGAGGTGAGAGGATCGCTTGAGCCTGGGAGGTCAAGGCTGCAATGAGCCGTGATCATGCACTGCATTCCAGCCTGGGCAACAAGCAAGACCCTGTATCAAAAAAAAAAAAAAAGAACCTAGGCATTTCTGCCAACCTGGATGAGGAAAGGGGGTCTGACAATGTACATTTGAAAAATACATTAATCTGGGCAAGTTTTCAGGATACAAGCAAAGTTTAAATCTGTAATTGCAGTCCTATTCATTCTTTGGGATCTTAATGTGCAGCCTAGGCGGGCAAACTGAAACAAAAGACGTTTCTCCTTTTTCACTGCAGTGCGGTAGCAGACATACCTAAAGCTGCCCTGCTACTCCACAGAAAATTTGGTTCACAATCTCTTCATAAGGTTGCATTCCAGCTGATAATAATAATGCTGCCATAACACACAGGAGGTAGAGGCCACACATGATAACAAAGAACACAAAGGAGAAAACAGAATCTGAATGCTTTGCCCCAGAAGCCCTAACAGCCTGCTAAATCCAAAGGCACACCTGTTGTGAGGGATACTTCCCTTTGAATTTCCTGGTAAGCTATTAAGAGAGCAAGTGTCAGAAAGAACAGGACTTGCAGATGGATCCCAGAGCCCATTCTCACCAATAACACTGAGGAAAATGTCTAACACCTAAATGGCCCAAATCCTTCCAATATAACGTGGAAATGCCATATTTCAATAGTTGTCAAAAGCAAAAGCTCAAATTCATTAACTTCATTTTTGGAATTCAAAGCAAACTGATACTCTACATATATCCAAAAAATTGGAGGTTAGTGTCTAGGGCAAGAAAACCAGTACACAACGTACATAACCAGAGAGAGAGTTTTAACAGAGGTTATAATTCAAGTCTAACTTGCACCCAAAAACAACAGACTTATTTTTAAAATTATCTTTAAATGTCCAATGAAAGAACCCGGGAAACCACCGCTTACATTGCAACTTCATTCACCTGGCTAATTTCCGTGATACTAAAAACCCCAAGTGATCACTCTTACTCTTCTCTTACACACAATATTTGAGCATGAAGCATGTCGATCATTTCAAAATTACAACCCCAGTTGTACCCCTTCCCCCTTGGATAGAACCTCACTTGGACAGCAGTAGTGTTCTCATCTGCTTCCTTTAATTTAGTCATTTTTCTCTATACCCCAAATTCAAAACTTTTTTCTTTTTTACCATGAAATTTCAACTGTCACAGTTTGAAGCACAAACAAAACACAGAACTGAAAGGCACACAGCACAAAATTAATCAATTCTTCTTCTTGATTGCTTCACTGGTGCATTTCAGACAAAAGGCAAACTGGGGATGAAAAGTGACATTTTGGAGAAACAGTCGCTTAAATTTGCAAAAACTAAATTTATGCATTCACCCACCCTTTTTTTTTTAACTGTGTTTTTTCTCTATAGTATAAGGTTTTACAAATTCAAAAATTATAACTTGAGTTGGGACAAAATATACATGGCAAGAATAACCTTCCCCACAAACCTGACACTTAACTGCAGACTCTGAAGAAAAGCAACCAGATCTAATTCATCTTTGCATCCCTGGCAAATAGTGCCTAGTACACAGTAAGGGTTTAATAAATATGTGATGAAGGACAATGCAGAAAGGGACAGAAATACCTAATGATCTGACTAATGTTCTTGCCAAGCGCTGAATAAACAACTGGTGCAGTATCTGAGGCCAGGACCCTTCTCAATGCTACACTGAAGTCAAATTTCACGCTATGCTTAGCCCAGGACATTCTTTACATTGATTGCTAATTTTTGTATTTAAAATGATATGAAGTTGTTGATACTAGAAACCTTGCTTGTAGTTAGTCTTGACGTTTCTCTCAACCCTTGAAACCTAAAATCCTAGTAATACTACCTTCCAAATAGTTCCTATGCCTCTTCTCTTCTCTGCATCCCTGCTACCATGCCCTAATTTGGGTACCACCTGTTCTCACCTGGATTAACACAGGGCTTTCTAACTGGTCTCTGGGCTTCCTGCCATTTCCTCCTCTGCTCTTCCCTTCATACTTCATTATGGAGTGTAAGCTAAAAATCAAACCCTAAGCCCCATGACTGACTAAATGGACCCCCTATTAGCCAAGGGGACCTCAGAGAAACTAAAAAACTGAAGTCTCGACCATAAAGGGATAGGAGGTTGGACTTGTCTCTTTATACACCCTCTCTTTTGCAGTTTAGACACAACCACTGACCAGCATTAATGTTAAAATAGAGACCGTAAGACTGGCAAAACAGACTTTTTGTGGCAATCAGGTACCAATTATAAACAGGACCTAGGGCCATGCCAGATGGGTTAAGTCGTGAACCCCCAGCACACGCACACAATTAAAGAATAGACTATGTTCTAACTGCCACAAGGATTCCCACTCAGCAACTTCTAGTAGTGTCCCCCTGTCCCCATGTTTCCATGCTTTTGCCTGCAATACCTGAGGCTGTTTCATCCCACTCCTCAACCTTGGGAGCAAATCCTACTCATACTTCAAGATTCAGCTCAGGGGTCCTTTCCCCAGAAAATCTTTTCTATTCTTCCCCATTTCCTCTCATCCTATTTCCAGGGCTTCAGTAGATGCAGTTAGTCATTTATTCAATCAACAAATATTTATTGACTGCTTACTGTTTGCTCAGCACTGGCATATATTAAGCACTCAATTATGTGTTGAATAAATAAATGTAGACATAGCAATTAGTTAAAAGAAAGACAAAGTCCTGGCCTTCCCAAAAGTGAGAATCCTCACAAGACTATAAGTACCATGGCTCTATAACAGACTTAGCATTTTTAAACATTATTTTTAATATATCTTCTACCTTTTATTCCTCAAGGACAAGATTTTGTCTTTTATTTATAGATTATTAGTACCTAACATAGTACATTTCATACAGTAAGCACTCAATAAAACATCTGTCCAAAGAGTAATGGAAGAATACTGAAGTAAATATTGCCTGAAGTAAGTAAATTGAGACTTCTTTTAACATTTAGATTTTAAAAAAGGAAAGAAAAGAAAAGAAAAGAAAATACTACATAGTTCTGTGATGATAACAAGAAACACGTGGCTGGGCACGGTGGCTCACGTCTATAATCCCAACACTCCAGGAGACCAAGGCAGAAGATCACTTGAGCCAGGAGTTCAAGATCCATAGCAAGACTCTGTCTCTACTTAAATTTTTAAAAATAATAAAAAATTAAAAATTAAAAAAATCTAACATTAAACAAGCATAATGTAGTAAGACATAAAAAACAGTGAGTCAAAATTTTAATTGGCATTTTAAAAAGAAACTATAATTGCAAAGTCAAAAAAACCAACCTGCTACTGTTCAATTTCAACAAAGAATCTAATGACAGCAAATTTAAGATCACATATATAAGATCTTTACAATACACATAATAATATCAAGTTGCACTAACTTTACAAATTCCCTGGTCTTGTCTTTCCAGTCAGTCTTCATTCTTTACAGAGGTGCTTTCCTGCTCCTAAGAAGCATATTTTGAATATGAGCTGCTTTTAACATTTTCTTGCAGGTAAAATCATTAGCAGTAGACTGCCTCTTCCAAAGCCTCTGGATAAAGTCAACTGATTAACATGCTGGCACCACTCAGCGCTGAGTAAAGGAAGGGGCTGGTATACTCTTCCAGAATCTAGAGTGGGATTAACAGCTTCCCCAGCGAAAGCAATTCTTCCAAAGGGGAAAGTTTTGATCTGATCCTATTTTAAAACTTCAACAACAGGGCCATCATGACTTTGCCCTTCAAAGAGCTTCAATAAAGCTAGCCGCTAAAACAACTGTGGGAAGAAAAAGCCTGGACTCACATCTAAGGAGACAGAAACCTAAATGTCAGCTGTTAGTGAGACAGAAAGATGCGGGGGCTGTGGGGTAAGGGGTGGGAATCGTTTTATTTCACAGTCCCAGCATCACATCAGCTCCTGTGCTTTCACCCCCGTTCTCCTGAAAGACAACTTTTTAATTACTTCACATGTGTGAAACCCAATCTTTACTTTCCTGCAGGCTGCAACATTTGAGTTCTAAATAAAGAGTAATGAAACAATGCTTGGCCATCACTCAAAGAGTCCCACATATTAGGATTACGAATGGCAGCAATGGGGGCCTCCACACACAGTGGAGCAATGCTAACTTTCTTGGGGTTACTTCCACGTCAATTACGGGTTCTGAAGATGCCCACCTCTCCAGCTGGGGATCAAGGAACTAATATACAACAGCAGGCTTGCGATCACCGTCCACACCACACAGTACCGGTCTGGAGGGTGGTGGGATGCAAAATCTGAAACCCTAAAGCATGTATAAAACATATACATATGGGGAAGGCAGAAAGAACTTTATACCTCTAAACATTAATGATAGATGACAGAATTATAATAATACTGATTTTCTTTGTAATTTTTTTATTTTCCAAATGTTCTATAATATTCTTGTATTAATTTAGTAATTAGTGAAAAACTCAGTGAAACACAACCATTAAAATGTGACCATACAAAAACCTATTTATTGGTATAAAAACTTCTACCACATGGCCTAAATGTTTACATGTGAAGGCTATTGTAAGAGTTATATAAAAGCGTGCATACTATTATCTATGTTTGGAGAAATACAGTTATACATATAAAATCAAATGTTTTATACCAACTTAGTGGGAAGTAAAAAGGAATATAAAAACAATAAACCAAAATATTAACAGTAACTATCTCTGAATTGTAGTACATTGAGTGATTTTAGTATTTCTTTGTATTTATTTTCTAATCTTGATCCAATGAATATGTATGTTTTCCATAATAACAAATAACAACAATAAAGGGAGAAATCTGGTAAATAAATTGGGAATTGCCCAATAACTAAATGTCATAGGCAGCCATGGTGCTGTGGCCATGGCAGACCATGCAAATGTCTGACAACACTATGAGAAGGAAGGGACCCTCTGCATCAGTTGTCATCCTGTGGTATAAATTCCACTTTTATTCCCTAAGTGCTTTGAGAGCTCTATAGAGGTTGTGAGTACTACAATTTGTCATCTATACCACACAACCAGAATCTATAAAGAAGAGATCTACAAATCAGAATATACGAGGCCAGTTGTTCATGCTTCACCAGCTACACAAAACAGTAAAGACAGACAACAGACAAGATTCAATAGGTAAAAGAGAACAGACTGCAGATACACTATTCCAATCAAAACATGTTGCTTAATATTTTAGTTATGCTGAGTAACAAATCTTTTGATGCTTTCACTTTTTTTGTGAAATCTCTTTTTATGTCTTGCTGAGTATGTGTATATATTTAATGAGTTTTTTGAGTTTTTGAATCTTGCTGGTCTCCATAAACTAAGAGAACAAGACAGTATATCCAAATTCAGACAAAAAGAGGTAGAGAAAGAGTGCTTCAAACATAAGATTCAAAAGAGTAAAAGCTCGGAGGCAAAGAGAAATGTCAACCAAGGTATTCTTCTGCCCGCTGAAAACTAAGAGTTTTGCTCTCGTACCTTCCTCAAACATGAGTGCTATTAACCTCCCCCACTACATCCTTAGCTTCCAAATTTGGAGACTTTAATATGCATGGAAATGACCTTTCAACCCACTGACCTGACATTTTTTCAACTTCCTCAAAAAATCCTTCAGCTTAGACATACAACAAATTTAATTTTCAGTTGAGTTACTCAAAACTTACTGTCTTTAATTCTGAAATTATTCCCCTTTCACAAGGACTGACTTTGCTTCCACCTCTCTTATTCCCTTTGTTCTAGTCAATACATGTACGGTTCTCAGGGCAGCTGCCAGTCAGTCCACTGACATTTCTTTCTTGGTCTACCACCTCTATTCTTTCTGGCTTCACTGTTTGCCCATGCAACCTGGACCCCAGATTTGTCCCGGAAGGAACTGATTGCTTAGGCATGGACTTCCTTTCATGTTCTCTGATTGCAGCTGATCATGGGTTAGTCTTTCAGAGAAGTGACCAAGGTAAAGAATGGGAGAGACTAGAAATTGGCCTTCTTCTTATAAAGTTTTAATGTTTCCCAATTGCCTACTGAACTAGGAAAATCCCCCTCACTCTTGCATTCAAAGTTTTCCATTCTGTGGTCCCATTTTCCCCGTCCAGTGAGTTCCCAACTGTGCTCCAATGAGGACTAAAGGTTCCAAGGAGTTACATCTGGGTTTCTAGGAAGGCTGAAGTGGAGGCTAAGCAGTGAACACTCCAGGTTTCACCCAGAGCACTTCCACTTTTATCTATTAAATAACAATAAGAAATTGCTTAATAAATTATGTTGAATACAAAAGACAGAATATTATTCAGCCGTTAAAAACATTTCAGAAAAATGTTCAGTGACACAGGAAAATGTTCATGAGGCTTAACACCATCTATAGCATTATCTAAATGCTTCAATATGTTAAAAAGCCTAGAAAAAAAAAATCTAGAGGAAAACACACACCAGTGTAAACCATGGGTATATCAGAAAGACAGATTGATGGGTGCCTTTTAAACCTTCTTCTGTCTGTTAGTAATACTTTTAAAGACAACAACAACAAAAACATGTCTATGTAATCTTTTAAAAGACTAAAAAATATTTTCTTTAAAAAAAAATTATCTTAGAAAAGACTGTTCCCCCAAGGCCCTGGCTCTACATCTTCTCTTCCCTAAACCCCAGCGAGTGATTGATCAAACCTTACTCACCTTTGCCAGAGTCTTCCAGACTAACACCTGGTAGTTACCAGCAGCGAGAGAAAGAAGCCTAGATTGCTGACCCCTGAGGTTTCAAAGACAATAAAACCAAAGGCAAAGGAGAAAAAAAGCAGGCAGGCCGGGCACAGTGGCTCACGCCTGTAATTCCAGCACTTTGGGAGGCCAAGGCGAGTGGATCACGCAGTCAGGAGTTCAAGACCAGCCTGGTCAAGATGGTGAAACCTCGTCTTTAGTAAAAATACAAAAATTAGCCAGGCACGATGGCAGGCGCCTGTAAATCTCAGCTACTCGGGACGCTGAGGCTGGAGAATCGCTTGAACCCCGAAGGCAGATGCTGCAGTGAGCCAAGATCACACCACTGCACTCTAGCCTAGGCGACAGAGCAAGACTTCATCTCAAAAATAAAAAATAAAAGAATAAAAAAAAAGAAAAGAAAAGACAGAAAACGAAAAAAAAGCACACAACAATCCTTCAGGCATGAAACATGTACATATGTCTGCATGCTGGTTTTTATTTCAATACTTCCAGAGTTACCTGCCTTTAAAGTCCTTGATGGTTAAACCTAAACTGTAAGCTACTCGTAAAAGGCAAAAATCAAAATCTGAGCAAAGAGAACATGAATAATATTATCAACACTAAAAGCTGGCACAGAGTACTTAGCTCTTCCCAAACATCAGAGATTTCCTTGTAGGCAAGAAAATTTCTCCTACATTTTTAATACTCACCAGGTGCTTTGCCTTAGCGCGTTCCTCCTCGCTTGATATCCTCTCCCGAAGGATGGCTCTGGTTAACTGCTCATTGGCAGCAGCCCTCTCTCGGTCCAGCTCTTTGGCTTGCTTTAGTCTAAAATGACAAGAATTGTCTAAGTTAGAAAAAATATTTTATTAGCTGACATTATTTTCTATCAAATGAAATAATTAAAAAATAGAAGCACATAGCCAAAAGGGTCAACAGCTGAAATCATCTTGGCCCATAATCTATCAAAAAAGCAGGTATAGAAGTAAATCCCCATGCAGCCTTCACCCAAGCATTTAAAATAACCAAATTCAAATACATGAAGAAGCTTATTAATTTGGCTGCCAAATATAACGAAGTTTTACAAAGTTCTTCTCATGTAAAATTAAAATCTGCCCACCAAAAAAATTCCATCCCTGGTACTTTCATTTGTCCTCTGAAAATTTAAGTAATTAACAAACCATCTAGGCCAGGCATGGTGGTAGCTCACGCCTGTAATCCCAACACTTTGGGAGGCCAAGGCGAGTGGACCACTTGAGGTCAGCAGTTCGAGACCAGCACGGCCAACATGGTGAAACCCTGTCTCTACTAAAAATACAAAAATTCGCTGGGTGGCCGGGCGCGGTGGCTCAAGCCTGTAATCCCAGCACTTTGGGAGGCCAAGACGGGCGGATCACGAGGTCAGGAGATCGAGACCATCCTGGCTAACACGGTGAAACCCCGTCTCTACTAAAAAATACAAAAAAAAAAAAAAACTAGCCGGGCGAGGTGGCAGGCGCCTGTAGTCCCAGCTACTCGGGAGGCTGAGGCAGGAGAATGGCGTAAACCTGGGAGGCAGAGCTTGCAGTGAGCTGAGATCCGGCCACTGCACTCCAGCCTGGGCGACAAAGCGAGACTCCGTCTCAAAAAAAAAAAAAAAAAAAAAACTCGCTGGGCGTGGTGGTGCATGCCTGTAATCCCAGCTACCTGGGAGGCTGAGGCAGGAGAACTGCTTGAGCCTGGGAGGTAGAGGATGCAGTGAGCTGAAATCATGCCACTACATTCTAGCCTGGGCAACAGAATGAGACTCCGTCTCAAAAAAAAAAAAAAAGCCATCTACATGACAAATATTTGAAAGTAACCATCAACTCTTTCTCCAAACTTAACTCGTCTATTTACTGAATGCACACCAGGCACTGTGCTAGGCATTGAGGACACAGCGATAGACAAGATGGACGGGTCACTGTCCTTGTGAATGTCACATCACAGCAGAGAAGCCAGACATTAGGGAACTAATGAGGACACCTTTCCTCCCAGTATATTATCCCTATTTTCCAACAATCCTTATATGCAAATATGACCACAGCTTTCAACTGCAGGGCTCCTCACTTCTGGAATGACTCCAATCTATCTGTTAGCTCCAAACTAAACCTAACCCTCCAGACATACTCTAGCAAAATAAGACAGAAGAATCTTACTTCCCTGGATCTGTACACAATACTAGTTCTATTAATGAAGCACAGGATTGCATTAGATTTGTCAGTAGCCTCATCACACAATTAGATCATATTAAGTTACAACCCACTAAAACCCCTCATTGTACATGATAAAGATAAATTACTTTGGCACTGACTTTTGCCATAGTGCCTGGAACATAGAGGCATTCAGTAATCACCGAATCACTAAAGATTTCAGTCTAATCTCATGGACAAAGATTTTCTGATTGCCTTTTCTTCTTTCAGAGAATAACCCTACTATACCATCATATCCCTGAAGGTATAGCTATGCTTTAAAAAGAAAAAGTAAAATTGTTATGTTGGTGTAAGTGAAATTCTGAGTGAAATCTACTTTACACGTGTGAATCATGAGCATCAAATTCTACTCAAGACTAGCCTGTCAAATTTTAGTTTTAAAAAGATTTTTGAAAAAAACTAGAGATAAAATTTTTTGTTACTATTTTTAAATTGCTACATCATCCTGATACTCTGGAATTCTCAGAAATCAACTACAACAGAAAAAAAAATAACCTTGCAAGATATATTACAAAGTTATAATTCTTTCCCCCTAAAAATCAAAGCTCTGTAGCTTTGTGTCTTGAATAAAAAAAGAGGAATAGAAACAAAATCTGTACTTCAAAATTCTCTAATGCAAAAGTAACCTTTGGGAAACTTCCTAAGCAATAAGCACAATGACACTTATACAAACCAAATTTCTCTAAATTATTTCACAAGGACCATACAATAAATTCAGCAATATCAATGATATCAATACATTAACATCACTAGATATGTGTAATTGTAAGAGCACAGCAATAATTAGAAGTCACACCATTTCCCTAGAACAGCAGTTCTAAAAGTACAGTCCACAAACCAGCTGCAGTAGCATCAACTGGGAGTCTGTCAGAAATGCCCCTTCTCGGATACCACCCCACACTTGCTGAGTCAGAAACTCTGGGGATAGTGCTTAGCAAACTGTCTTTTCATAAGCCCTCCAGAATTCTGATGCACGCTAAAGTGTAAGACCACAGCCCTTAATTACCAAAATACACTTGTACTCAAATAAATCCTGGAACATCGAAAATGAAGGGGTCCACAGGAGAATATTGTGCAAATAACTGCTGAGGTTATCATATACAACACTGTATTTAAAGCATTTTTATGGGCATCTTACCCATAAGTAAAAAAGCATTACCTATTTTTACATGTGAGGTGGAAACTAAAATAAAATAATAAAATTACTATCATTTATGGATCAACTAGTAAGCACTGTGCTAGGCATTTTACAAACATATATAAAATCTTTATTAAAATGCTACTATACATTCATGAACATAAAATGAATTCTGTACAACTGGATTATCGTATCTACCACATTTGGTGTATCTAATTTTAAAGTACTGTTTATTTAAACAATTACTACTTTTTTTTCCATTTTAGTTTACTTATGTACGGCTTAGATTTTAATTATATATGGAGTTCTACATGGTTCAACTTTAAGAAATACAGGATCATAAGGATTTTGACAAGTTAATGAAAAAGAAGCAAAACATGAGCACAAAAGTCTTCAACGTGATAATAAAAATAAACATATTTAGCTTGCCATGACTGATACAGATATGCAAACTCTGGGTCCAAATCAAGACTCTACACTTCCTATCTGAATAAGTACTTTATTTAACCTCCAGTGAGTCCTGTTATTCTCATGGGTAAAATGAAATAGTGTAATACCTAACTTACAGGGTTCTATATAAACAAGGCACTTAGCACAATGCCCATAACACAGTACACATTCAGTAAATGTTAGGTAAGTAGCAGTAATAATAACAGTACTCACTACACAGGTAGGAATACAGAGAAAGCAGTGATTTTCCGAAATGAAGAAGACAGTCTCCAAATTCACTAACTACAATGTCGTCTCCATCATCTTTTCCAATTTTTCACCAATAAGTTTTACTTTATTTTTATGATATCTAAGGACTTCTAATATCACAAATTGACTCTACTAACTCCAGCAGCCTGACCCTTTCACAAGCTGCTTCCTTTCCCTCTTGTCCATAGCTCCGTAAGGACAAGGATTTGCCCTATTTTTGTTCACTGCTATATCCCCCATACTTATAAAAGTGCCTGCCACATACTAAATACGCAAGAAAAACTTGTTGACGTATGCATGTATGAATGAATGAATAAACAAATAAATGGCATATTTCCAACCACAAACAAAACAAGGAAAACAAACTGCAAAAGAACAGAAGGCGATGGTATATAAGAAACAACTAGAGAGACAAACTGTATACTCCAAGGGCCTAGCCACCATGTTAGATGTGGCACATCTGTGATATAATGAACGCTATGGTATATAAGAAATAACTAGAGAGGCAAACCGTATCCTCTAAGGGCCTAGCCACCAGGTTAGATGTGGCACATCTGTGATATAATGAACGCTATGGTATATAAGAAATAACTAGAGAGGCAAACCGTATCCTCTAAGGGCCTAGCCACCAGGTTAGATGTGGCACATCTGTGATATAATGAACGCTATGGTATATAAGAAATAACTAGAGAGGCAAACCGTATCCTCTAAGGGCCTAGCCACCATGTTAGATGTGGCACATCTGTGATATAATCCCAGGCTACATTAAATAGCCTACAACAGGAGGTGCCACAATAGTCCAGAGCCCCTCCAACATCAACACCTAACTATATTTGACACCTGGATTGAAAAAGGATTGGCAGTGGTGCAAACTGACCAAAAAGAATATTATTTTCCCTTCTTAATAAATTCTTATCCTTTCATTCATCCTTATAAATAGAACTGCACAAATTCTCAAATGTTTTTAAAGGAATGTCTATACATTTTTAAAAACTTTTTTAAAGGTCTATACAGTGACTATTTAAGAAACCAAATTTTTTGTCATCAGGGAGTTTGGCAGTAGGACTTTGAACAAATTCTCATTTCCTATTAACAACTTAGCTGTACAATCTAATAAGCCTCAGTTTCCTCAGGTTTAAAATTTGAAGATTGAACTACTCTATAATCTTATGGTCCCTTGCATGTAAACATTCTAAAAACTCTATACCTTAAACATATTATTCCTCATTCCATAAAAAATCTTGAAAAAGGTGGTGGCAGGGGACAAATGAAACAGAGGGGCATTATATTATCTCTCAGGTTGATTTCTGTTATAATTTCTACTCGATGGGCAGACATCATACTCTAATCCTGAGATTTCTCACTACAGTACTCAACAAAAACTACATACTGGAATTCATAAATTTATTCAGTATATAATTACTAGGTGAGAGGGACTACTCTGGTTACTAAGAATAAAGTAGTGAGCAAGAGACACAGTCCCCACTTTCATGAGCCATGATTACAAACAACAGATGCATTATTTTTAAAAAGTTAGGTAGGTATCTATGACACTGCATGGGTGGGACTGGTATTTAACTTGGGCTCTACAGGACATTAACTGAGCAACATGGGGAAGAAGATAGTGTCTTAGGCAGAGGAAACACCAGTTGGGTCCAGAAGCACCAAGAAAGGATTTTCTTCAGCAAGATTCCTGTGACAGCCTTAGAAGGGTTTCTGAGGCTTGAAATCACCTCTGCAAAGAATTTTACTTGCCTTCAGATTCTTTTGGAGGACAGAGTTTCAATGGTATACTGACTGAGGTTCAGTTTTGTCCAGTGCCCAAAGATAAGAAGCTTCTAAGTTGTACCATTTCCCACTTAAAAGCAATAGATTTGAAACTTCAAAATTGTACCATTCTCCATTTCCCCAGTCCTCCCCTCCAAAATACTGCATGGCAATTATTTTCTTTTAAGTTTCCTACGTCACTGGTTGCTGTCAATTCTGCAAAGAAAAAACGCTTATGTTTTCAGAAGCCCTCAATTCTTGTCAAAGCTTCCTCTCTGGCCCCTTGGTTTTATATCGCATGGAGCTATACTATTCAACGGCCATCTGCGAAAGGTGGATGAGTTGTCAATCAATGTTTCTCTTTTTGAACCAAATGAGACAGTCCTGCCATCTTGGCCTCTCCAAATACTACTGCCCAGATAGTGGAGCTACAAAATCAGAAGCCATGTTGTTTTGGAAACACTTCACCAAGGAGAGAAGACCGAGGCTCTCATTGACCAAGGGAGGGCAGGACTTTATATGTAAAGGCAGGAGATAAAATAAGTCTCTCATTATTAACTTGGGTTTCCAAAGATTTAAGAATTATCTCAAAACAAAACTAAACAGGCCAAGTATCTTAGATAATACATTCCTTTTTTATTTATTGGCATTTTCCACTTAATATTTTAGATCTCCTACTCTAATATATTCTACATTAAGCCCCTGATTTAAGTTTCATGTAAATTTCTTTCTTTTAAATACATATCTCTCCTCATTTAAATTCTCTAGAGTTTCAAGCAAAGAAGTAGGAGTTTAGTGTAAACTTTTCTTGTTTGCATTAAGTAATTGGATAGCTTGCCTAAGCTTAATGAAACAAACACCAGTCAGTGCTGCCCTCAGACCTCAAGCCCCAGCAACTTAGCTCTTTTCCTCAGTATATTGTCAATCAGGCGAGGGACTTAAGGTACACCAGCAAAATGAATTCCTAAAAGCCAGCCAAATCTCCTATCATGAATATTATTACATGTCCTTTTAAATGGGAAAAAAATAAACTACTTATAAAATATTCAACTTTCATGGACAGCTGGTATAAAATCTAGTTCTCTATATTTCAGTCCCAGGGTAAAAACTAGCCAGTTTGACTTTACTCCAAAGAAACTCAAGTTTTTACAAAAGTAGAAAGAGAATTTTAAAGATAACTTTAGCAGGGCATTAACATATTGAACTTCATTCACCTCCATAAGGGAGGCATTACTTGCTCTAGCTTTTTTTGTTTTTTTTTTTTTTAAACACGGCCATGCTCTGGTGCCCAGGCTGGAGCACAGTGGCATGATCTCAGCTCACTGCAACCTCTGCCTCCCAGGCTCAAGCAATCCTCCTGCCTCAGCCTCCCAAGCAGTTGGGATCACAGGTGCATGCCACCAAGCCTAGCTGATTTTGGGGTTTTTTTTATAGAGACGAAGTTTTAGCATGTTGTCCAGGCTGGCCTTGAACTGGACTCAAGTGATTCACCCACCTCAGCCTCCCAAAGTGCTGAGATTACAAGCACAAGCCACCACACCAGCTATTATCTCCATTTTTAACATGAGGAAAACTGAGAAGTACAACAGAGGTGTGAAAGATGCTGATCCGACTTCCAAAGCCATGCTTCTTCAACCTCCTAAAGAGTAAACTTTCCTATAGGAATTAGTTTCCACTATATTACTCACCTTTGTGGTCATGTAAGGACAGTTTTAAATCTCACATTATTCACGGTTATTTTAAAATAGGCTCTTTCAAAATTTGTTTATACTACACTAAGTCAGAGTTTGCCAGAGTCTAAATTATTACCACCCCTTTCCCAAACTGGTTTGGCCTTCAATGGCCCTAAATGTTTTTCTGAATTTGGATACTGCTCATTTGGCCATCCACAAATACTTAGATTTATCTTCATATAGGCTGACACATAAGTAATTCTATACAATTCTAGCTTAGAAAATTACTTTATAATTTAATATATAAGGCCATTATACTATGGAGAGAAAGTTGATAAGAACTTCATATAATGGGAAAGAATAAATGGGAAACAGAGATTGCTAGAGATAAAGTGATTTGACTAAATGACTTATCTAAAGTTGAACCGTGACCATTATACACAGGCAATATCTAGGAGATACTGCAATGCACCTGACGCAGAAAGACTGTTTCAAACACTGAAAGAGAAAAACGAGTGACTACAACCTCAAAGGTCATTTTAATGCTAACGATGAATTTTATTTTCATGCATCATATTTTGTCAGAACCTGGTGAACCAGCATTCAAGATACTGTTTACCATCTATTTTTAAACAGAAGAGCTGAGCTGGGTAATTCAATGAAGTAATTATTAGACTACTAAAAATCATGACAAAACAAATATACAGCTTTTGATTAGTACGGCTTGACATAAATAAGGGAATAGAGAAGCTTAACACTTCTCAGCTCAAATTGTTTCGAATCCTGGAAGAAAATATATGTGGATTGAAAATCTAAAATAAATACATAAACATGAATATGGCCATCTTAAATTTTCTTTTCTTTTTTTTTTTTTTTTTGAGACGGAGGCTCACTCTGTTGCCCAGGCTACAGTGCAGTGGTGTGATCATGGCTCAGAGCAACCACCACCTCCGGGATTCAAGCGATTCTCCTGCCTCAATCTCCCGAATAGCTGGGATTACAGGCATATGCCACCATGCCTGGCTAATTTTTGTATTTTTAGTAGAGACAAGGTTTCACCATGTTGGCCAGGCTGGTCTTGAACTCCTGACCTCAGGTGATCCACCCACCTCAGCCTCCCAGAGTGCTAGGATTACAGGTAAAAGCCACCACACCCAGCCTAAATTCATATATAATATCTGCATGTGTGACAGAAAAAGAGTTAGCATTTATTATGCTTACTTGTGCCAGGTACAAATGTAAGCATTTGACAGGTGTCACTCATTTAATCCTCACAACAACCCTATTAAATGAATTATATTTCAGATGAAAAGCTGAGGCACAGAGAAATTATGCAAAATTGAGGCTTACAGAACTTATAAGTACAGCTGAACCTTCAATAACACAGGTTTAGACTGTGTAGAACCACATATGTGCATTTTTTTCAATAAGTATATTGAAATTTTTTTGAAGATTTGTAGCAATTTGATAAAACTCACAGATGAACCACATATCTATAAATATAAATAAAATTTTAAAGTATGTCATGAATGCATAAAATATGTTAATTCTGGTCAGTTTTATCATTCACTATCATAAAATATACACAAATCTATTATTTAAAAGTTAAAATTGGCCAGGCACGGTGGCTCATGTCCGTAATCGCAGCAATTTGGGAGGCCGAGGCAGGTGTATCACCTGAGGTCGGAGTTCAAGACCGGCCTGGCCAACATGGCGAAACCCCGTCTCTACTAAAAATACAATACATTAGCCAGGCGTGGTGGCCACGCCTGTAATCCCAGCTACTCGGGGGGCTGAGGCAAGGAGAACTGCTTGAACCCCAGAGGCAGAGGTTGCAGTGAGCTGAGATCACGCCATTGCACTCCAGCCTGGGTGCGAGACTCTATCTCAAACAAGAAGTTAAAATTTATCAAAACGTATGCACACAAACAGACTGTACATGGCACCATCTGCAGTGAAGGGAAATGTAAACAGAGGTAAAGATGCAGTATTAAGTCATAACTGCATAAAATTAACTATAGTACATACTGTATTGCTGTAATTCAGTAGGGACCTCCTGTTGCTATTGTGGTGAGCTCAGGAGTTAGAGTATCTGCTTAACACACTATGTGATGCTAATCATCTCCGAGTGAGCAGTTAGTCTCTCCAGTAAATTGCAGGCTGCAGTAAAAAGTGATCTCTTGAGGTTCTCATGTCTTTTTCATTGTGTTTATTGCAATACCATAACTTTGCATCACATCATGGGACCCATACAAAGTGTCACCAGTGATGCTAGAAGTGCTCCCAAGAAGCAGAGAAAAGTCAAGACATTACAGGAAAAAAAAAAAAAAGTTGAATTGCTTGATAAGTACCACAGATTGAGGTCTGCAGCTGCAGTTTCCTGCTATTTTGAGATAAGTGAATCCAGCATAAGGACTGTGGTAGAAAAAGAAAAGAAAATTC
Source organism: Trachypithecus francoisi (assembly GCF_009764315.1). NCBI lineage: Eukaryota > Metazoa > Chordata > Mammalia > Primates > Cercopithecidae > Trachypithecus > Trachypithecus francoisi. Next base: position 25,965,700 of record NW_022681469.1, on the reverse strand, counting down.
ACGAAGCCTTCAATGTGGCTATGCCAGCAGGCGCAAAAACCATGCATATTTTGAGAAATATCTTTTAATCTTGTATTGAAAATGCAACTTTTATGTGAGTGCTGGATTGCTAAGAAAGGCTTACCCTATAGACTCTAATGAGATTTGAGGAAAAGTCAAGTCTCCATTATGTGACAGCTCAAAGGCGAATTTAATACCAGCAAAGGATGGTTTGATAATTTGAGAAAGAGGTTTTACTTAAAAATCTCAAGATAATAAGAGATAATAGGAGAAGCAGCTGACCAAGAAATAGCAAACCAGTTCCCAGATGCCATTAAAAATCATTAAGAAAGGATAACTGCCTGAACAGATTTTTAATGTAGACAAAAGTGCCCTATTCTAGAAAATAAATGGCACGAAAGACATAAATGAGTAAAGAAGAGAAGCAAGTACCAAGATTTAAGACAGGAAGGGATAGGCTATCTCTATTAGTTTTGTGCAAATGCAGTTGAGTTTATGGCACGATTGTCCTTATCTATAGAGCTGCTAACCCCTGAGCCTTGAAAGGAAAAGACAAACACCAGCTGCCAATCTTTTGGTTGTGCAAGAAGGTCCTCACAATAAAAACCTATTTTCTGGAGAGGTTACATTGATGATTGGCATCGATGATTTTTTCTGAAATCAGAAAATACTTTGCCAGTAAAGGACTACCCTTTAAGGTTCTTTTGATATTGGATGAAGCCTCTAGCCACCCAGAACCCCATGCGTTCAATACTGAACACGTCAAAGTGGTGACTTACCCGCAAACAGAATGTTTTTATATCAGCCTGTAGATTAGGGGGTCATAAGGACCTTTCTTCATCAGACATGATAATCTATGAAAAGGACTGTCAACACTATGTAAGAGAACCCAGACAGAGAAACATCATGAAGTCTGAAAGGATTACATCACTGCAAATCAAAACTACAATGAGATACCATCTCACACCAGTTAGAATGGCAATCATTAAGAAGTCAGGAAACAACAGGTGTTGGAGAGGATGTGGAGAAATAGGAACACTTTTACACTGTTGGTGGGATTGTAAACTAGTTCAACCATTATGGAAAACAGTATGGCGATTCCTCAAGGATCTAGAACTAGATGTACCATATGACCCAGCCATCCCACTACTGGGTATATACCAAAGGATTATAAATTACTCTACTACAAAGACACATGCACACGTATGTTTATTGCGGCACTATTCACAATAGCAAAGACTTGGAATCAACCCAAATGTCCATCTGTGACAGACTGGGTTCAGAAAATGTGGCACATATACACCATGGAATACTATGCAGCCATAAAAAAGGATGAGTTTGCATCCTTGTAGGGACATGGATGCAGCTGGAAACCATCATTCTTAGCAAACTATCACAAGAAGAGAAAACCAAACACCGCATGTTCTCACTCATAGGTGGGAACTGAACAATGAGATCACTTGGACTCGGGAAGGGGAACATCACACACTGGGGCCTATCATGGGGAGGGGGGAGGAGGGAGGGATTGCATTGGGAGTTATACATGATATAAACGTCATGCACATGTACCCTAGAACTTAAAGTATAATAAAAAAAAATAAAAAAAAATAAAAAAAAATTAAAAAAAATAAAAAAAAATAAATAAAAAAAAAAAAAAAAAAAAAAGAAAGGATTACATCACTGAAGATGCCACTGTTGTTCCAGAAAAAGCCATGAAAGTCATCAAGCCCAAAACAACAAATTCCTACTGGAGGAAACTGTGTCCAGATATTGCACATGATTTACAACAGAGCCAGCCAGGGAAATCATGAAAGAGATTGTGAATATAACCAAAAGAAGGTGGGGGATGAAGGATTTCAAGATGGACCTTGGAGAAATTCCAGAACTAACAGACACTGCACCAGAGCAATTAACAGAAGATGGACGACATGATGGAGATGAGTATTTTCGAAACAGCGCCAGACGATGAGAAGATGATGTACAAGCAGCAGAGCCAGAACACAACTGACATGAGACAATGTGGCAGAAGGGTTCAGATTATCCAAGACTACAAATGACTTCTTTTATGACAGGAACCTTTCTAAAATATAGTCACTGAAACTAAAGCAAACAGTGGGAGGAGAATTGGTACCACGTAGAAACATTTTTAGAGAAACCAGAAAAAGCAAAAAAAAAGTCAGACAGAAATTATAAGGCATTTCCATAATATGCCTGCCTGTCCTTTCATCTTTTCTGCCTCTACCACCAGAGATAGCAAGACTAGCCAACCTTCCTCTCCCTCCGCCTATCCAACCTGAAGACGAGGATGAAGACCTTTATGATTATCTACTTTTACTTAATAAATAATAAATGTATTTTTTCTTGCTTAAAAATAATAAATATATTTTTTTGCTTATGATTTTCTTACTAACATTTTCTATTCTCTAGCTTACTTTATCATAAGAATACAGTTTGTAATACATATAACATACAAAATATGTGTTAATCTACTCTGCTATTGGTAAGGCTTCCGGTCAACAGATGACTATTAGCATTTCAGTTTTTAGGGAGCCAAAAGTTATATACAGATTTTCAACTGCACAAGGGATCAGTGTTCCTAACGCTCACATCATTCAAGGGTCCTAAGAAACTTATCAAAGTCAAATTGATCCAAAATAAAACCAGTGAGAGGTATAGCCAGAATGAAACTCAGCCAACTTCAGAGCCTGCATTCTTACAGAAAACACACACACACCCACACCCACACCACACACACACACACACACACACACAAAATATATATATAGATACCATTAAAATCCATTAAAATAAGTGGCATGGGGGTAGAACTTTGTCTTACGTACCACTGTAATCCCCACACAAAATAATACCTGGCACTTGGTAAGCATTCAAAATATATTTTGAAAGAATGAATACAGAGTGTGGGCATATTTTTATAAATATCATGGAACATAGGTACTCTTTATTTAATGATTATTTAGCAATATATATTTTACATAATGGTAATTTAGCAATACATTAAATAAAATGGGTTCCTCATCCACAGATTTAACCAATTGGGAATCAAAAATATTTAGGGAAAAATAAATAATAAAAGCCAGGCTCGGCGGCTCACGCCTGTAATCCCAGTTACTCAGGAGGATGAGGTGGGAGGATCACTTGAAGCCAGGAGTTCAGAACCAGCCTGGGCAACACAGTGAGCCCCCATCTCTAAGAAAATTTTTATTTAATCAGTCAGGTGTGGTAGCACCTGCATGTAAGTCCCAGCTACTAGGGAGGCTACAGCAGGAGAATCGCTTGACTGCAGGAGCTGGAGGCTGCACTGAGCTATGATCACACCACTGCACTCCAGTCTGAGCAACAGAATGAGACCCTATCTCTAAAAAAAAAAGAAAGAAAATAAAAAATAATAATACAATTTTTTAATACACAGTCTAACAACTATTTACATAGTGTTTACATTGTATTGTAAGTACATCTAGAGATGATGTAAAGTATATGGGAGGAAGTGCACCAATTATATGCAAGTACTATACTATTTTATATAAGGTCCTTGAGCATTTGAGTGTTTTAGAGTCCTTAGGGGTCCTGGAACCAATCCTCCCTGCATATCAAGGGAGGACTGTATTTAACCATCATTAAGTCCTGGTTCTGAATAAAACCAAGAGGACATTTATTTTGGTCATCTACATTTCTGTGTAAATACCATTGAAAATGGCACTCAGAATTTAAGTCAAGGTTTCCTTCCTTTCCACAGGAACATAGAAAAGGTGATTTTAATTCACAATAAAATTTTGTCACTATCTGAAAATATGTCTGCATAGCTTCAAAATGATGCAAGAGAAAAAAAAAAAACTCAACCCATAACTGAAAGCCTAGGACTATAATTATGGATTACCTACAGCCATAATCCTAAATAGCCTTCATCTCCCCCTTCCAGATGATTGCCTCCCATTTACACATTGTACATTACTTTAAAGTCCCTATTTCAGTTCTCATTTGGGAACAAGTACCACCTGTCCTAGATGCTCTTCGACCTTCTTAAATATTTCCTCCTACTGCACTGAAAAATACATTTATATTTGAAAAGTATTCTGATTTTAGTTCATAAGTTAATGTTACTATATCCATGGCTCCTGTGCCCACTCTCTCTCAGAAATTCTTAATCAAAACTATCTAGGAGGAAATTACACAACACCACAAAGCAACCCAGTCTTCCTGTACTGAAATGACCTATAGCCACTTCTTTGTCTAACTTGAACTGAATATTTAGAGGCATCTTAAACTGAGATAATCAGCTTTTTACCTCAAAGTTTACATCAAACGTCATAATATTCAATATACAGGTGAATAATGGTGGGAATGGGGAGGTAAAGACACCACCATTAAACCGTGTCTTATCAGCAGGGCTTAATGGCCAACGTGGTGAACTCCCACTATACTAAAAATAAAAAAATTATCCTGGTGTGGTGGCAGGTGCCTGTAATCCCAGCTACTGGAGAGGCTGAGGCAGGAGAATCTCTTGAACCCGGGAGGTGGAGGTTGCAGTGAGCCGAGATCACACCATTGCACTCCAGCCTGGGCGACAAAAGCAAAACTCCATCTCAAAAAATAAATACATAAATAACCTGTTTCACAGAAGTTATGTGAGGGTCATGCATGACCTGTCACTATTGTTTAGAAAGTATTTATACCCCTCCTCAAGGATCCTCCCCTGTAGCATCCTTCACTGGAATGGGCACTGCTGCTGTGTATTTACTAAGATGCTGGAGATAGACAATCGTGAAGTCAGTTGGAAGAAAAAGGAACCTGAGGTCAAACGCAGACATTTCCGGGCAAATCCCTTTCATGAGCCCTGCTAGGCAAACTATCAACTCCTCCTGCAAGCAGCGGCCCCATCCAAGATGGGCAGCTTGAGCCCTGGACAGATGACAATGTGAAATGGCTTCCTCCTGAAGACAGAAACTAGGACAATAATCCTGGTTCCATGACCTGAAAGACACACATGGAGTCTCATAAAGAGGACCGTAAGCTATGAAATAATGTGAGAATCTCAGTACACTTACGTAGACAAAATATACATCAAGTCTTTTATATTGTTTTGCACTTACATTTCTTTTTCATAAGGGACACATTTTTGCCAGGACTCGAATTTTGAAATTATGTTCATTGATAAGGCTAGGGAAACCTTAGGCCAGACAAAGAGATGACATTACCATTGAAAGCCCTATGGAGGAAAACAATCAATAATTCTCCTCTTCTTTCTGATTTCAAAAGACCTTCCAGCTTGAACCAAACTGCAACCTCTCACCCTATACCTGCATTTAGCTTCTCAGATGTGGAGCTAAGAGAGGTGGATGTGAATGGCCTTTCTGCTCCCCTACGCAGACACAAACATACACACACACAGAGACACATGCACACAACCTAACTCACTCTGTCTCTTTTTATACTAGATGTGCTAAATGTTAAAGCTTAGCATGCTTCTCCACGAAGCCAGAGTAAACATTTTCAAGGAAAAAATAATTATGCAAAGATCCTTATTATTTTTGTAAATCAACTAAACTTTGAAATTCTAATCATTTTTGATTTATACATTGAGCTGCTAATTTGATTGATGCATAAAGGTTAATGGCTGCTGTCTTTATAAACTGTGCTTGTTATTACATAATTTGCTTCTTTATTCTGTTTAGTGTTTATAACCTTTGATTGTACCTTTTTTCGTGTTTCTTTCTGTTTGGCACAACTTTGCCAATCCATTAATTTTTAACCTTTATTAAAGTTAAAACAAATTACTTTGTTTTAACTGCATTTCACATAAATACATAGCTCTTATTGTGCATGTGGCGGCCTTGATCTTTAAATGGGTAATTGTGCCCAGTCACAATTATTAACAGTATAACTGATATATTTATTTCTTCCATTTTATATCATGTTTAATACTAATTTTACTTTTTTCCTTTTCCTCATTTTCCTGGTTGTATCAAGTTACCATACCCGCCCCCTAACTCTCACCAAAAAAATTTCACACTCTTTTCTCTACTGTTGTTTAAAAACATAGTTATAAGTATTTCCTCAAACACTACTCCTGCAAACCCAGTAAGATGAAATCATTTGAATACTTTGACTTTCCCCCAACCCAATTCTGAGCTAAGAGTTCAGTACTTTGAAACTCATAAAGCTCTTAGTTTTTTTTTTCCTCAAGGATTTTTCTTCAATTTCAAGAATCTTTATTAGCACTTTATGAGACAATCCCAGTCTATCTTTCACGTACACAAGGCAAAGACTGATCCTCAGGGGTTCGGGGTGCTTCCCCTCCTCTTCATCTTCCCCTACATGGACATCTCTGTTGTAATTAATTTGGTTAGAATTATTTGTTAAGTATTATCCTAAGATGGACTACTGTGTTCAACATTTGGCTATGACTCTCAGCTTCTCAGCCCTCTTCTGCTCTCTGCTTCACGATGTTAGGGCTGGTGGGGAGGGCGAGGTCTCTAAACACATTTCTGCTACATAACTGGGGCCCTACTAGGACCCAACAAGGGAAGCCAGAGGGAAACTGCAAGGCTGGTGGAAGAACAAGGAGCTGTTTCCCGTTTGCTTCCTACGGCGTCACTCGGGCCTCAATGCTTCCCAGCAGCAGCAGCACTTGCTCCTGCAGCAGCAGCAGTTGAGTCGAGTCTGCACTTTATTCGAGCTGAGTCTGCTTGCAAAATCAGCCTCGGTGCACCCCATTCTGGAGACACTGACCCTACCTACTGGCACACTCTTGAAAATCTCAGTCCCAGAACCACAGGTCTCTCTCCTCAGAGTTCAGAGACAGCAATCTACCAGCTAGGAAATGCCCCTTCCTCGGAGGTCTGAGCTACATCCCACAGAACCTCTCCTCCAAGCTTTAATGTTTTAACAACTACCTCTTCCCATTGCTCCCCCAGTGTTACATCTGAGATACCTTGGAGCTGCAATGTCCAATACAGTCCCCATTAGCCACATGCGGATACTGAGCCCAGAAAAGTGGCTAGTCCAATCCAAGACTTGCTTAATCATAAAAGACACACTGGATTTTGAACACTTGGTATGAAAATAAATTTTATACTCATTATATGTTATGATTTTAGATATACTGAGAAAAAACAGAATTATTTCTACCTTTTTTACTTGTGACAGAACTATTAGAAAATTAACTACAATGATGGCTCACGTAATATTTCTGTTAAACGGTACTGCTTTAGAGTTACTTTTTTTGTTTGTTTTTGCCTTTTCGGCTCTTAAATGCCTCATTAACAATTCTTACATTAAATTCTCTCTAAAAAATAACTGGTGTGTTTGATCTCCTTAATGGACTCTGCCTGCTAGAGTTAAAATTAATAAATTTTCTAAATCCTTGTATATCCATGGTCCTCTTTTTCACCCTAACAGCTGAGTGAGAGCTCAATAGAGAATTCTGGGCTTGCAGTCCTTTTAGGTGTCATTCCATCTTCTAGCTTCCACTCTGGCAGAAGAAAAGCCTAAACCCAGGCTGACCCCATTTCCTTTATAAATTAGTGTTCTTTCTCTCTGGAAGCTCGTAACGCTTTCTCTTTACCCTTAGAGTTCTGAAATTTTAGCAGTCTATGACTAGGTATGCATGTTTTCTCCTCAGTGCCTCCTAGAATAAAGAGTCCTTTCAATTTGCAGACTCCAGTTTTTCTTCAGCTCAGTGAAATGTTTTATATCATATAATTATCACCTCCTCTCAAACTCTTCCCTTTATCTCCTTCTAGAATTTTGGTCTAATTCATCAAATATAACATGCATGAAGTTACTTTCCTCCGCTCTTCACTATCTATGAAATCAAAATGCAACTTAAAATTGAGGGTGTATTAAAATCAAGCAGCAATCGTTGTCAAAGCCACAAACATCAAAGCGCCACTGAACTATTCCAAGAGTTCTTCCAAGATACACCTCTTCTAAGCTCTCATTTGTCTCTTTCTCTCTGCCTACTGTGTCCCATAGATGACCCCTTCTTTTTCATCTGCCTACGCACCAGAGCTCAGGTCCCACTGTTGGGCCGCCTTAGGTGGAAGGATCCACTAAGTGGTGGGGGATGAGGCAGCCTCTGCTGCTGAGGCCCAATGGTATGCCACCAGCTGATGAGTTTGTAGCCCCCTGTTAAGAAAACCTGGAGAAAGTCTCTCCCCATCCCTCACCCACCCAAACCACTTGACGGGGACATGAAAACCAAAAGATTCTCTCAGGAACAGTCACAGAGACTGGGACCAACAGGCCAACTCTGTTGATCCCTGCACTTTGTGAGAACTAGCCCAATGGCTCACATCCATCGTCAGATGTGCTTCTGAGAAACAGAGCTAGTGGCGAGACTGAAATTGATAGCAGAAGGTGCAGAGATGCTTCGAGCCTCCAACCCCCTAGAATCCTCTCCATTTTTAAAATGTCTATTTCATCTTAATGTTTTAACATTAAAGGGTTAAAGAATTTTAGGGCAGAGTTAATAAGCAAAAAGTGCAAGACAGGGCAACCTGGGACACTGTACATTAGTTCTTATGGAAATAATTTCCTCGTACCATCTTTTCACTATAGGCTACATTTTTCTAAAAAGAAACCTTGAGGTTTCACATAGCCCCCTCCCCCACTCACTGCAAGTACTATACGAGGTCTTTCTATATACATAGGATGAAAACTGAACACCAAAACCATCAAATAAGAGAAATTTGATATAGAGAGACAGAACAACATGTTCCAATTTTGCAGCTCACTAATAATCATCAAACATAATGAAAAGGTAGGTCTTAGACAATCAAGAAACAGATGGATTGCCTATATTTCAGAGCACAGCTTTCAGTAAACATTACACAGAAGTAAGTTCAAGATTAAACTTCATGGCCAGCACCTATTCTATAATGTTAGCGAAAAGGGACCCCGCCAATTACTGTAAAGGTCAGCCAATCTGAGGGAAGAGTGACATCCGTTTTTGAAAGCTAGGAGTCTAATGAAGTTGTATGAGAAAACACAACAAACTCTCTCCAAAGGAATATATGCTGCAAAACCAATTTTATTCTCAAAAACTGTTTAAAACCCACTCCAGCAAAAGGATAAATCACCTCTTAAGAATGAAATTTTGTATCATTGAACACAACCACAATTGTTATATTAGCTAAACATAGGCCTTAGAAAACAATTTCCAACAGTCTTACTTCTGAATAAAGATGGCCCTATATTTTTTACCTCAACTCCTTACAACCTCAAAAGAAATACCAAGAGTTGAAGGGGCCTTATCCCTTAGACCAAGCTCATCTCTCTGTTGAAAGTCACCTTGGCATACACAGAGAGACCAACAGACAACATCAGCACCCACTACGCCTGCTCCACAGTGCATTCTCCTTAGATCACAGCAATCAATTTCATGCCTCTCTGACACTACTTATCTGCAAAAAATTCATTTCTTGACAGATATTTATTTCTAGTATTCCCTATGAAATCATGCTAAAAAAATTCAAACACAAATACACTGATTTGAAAGCCACACTAAGCAGTATACTAGATTTTAATTTTCACCTCAAAATGGTAGAAACATGTATAGAAAGAGAAAAAAAAAGTGAAATTTGGTAGGATTTTCTTTACTGTCATTTTAAGATAACTCCTGTTCATTTCCTTACTTAGTATTTTCTTTTTTAAAACCATTTTATTGAGGTATGATTGACATACAGAAAGCTGCACATACTTAACGTACACATCTTGATGAGTCTAGGAATAAGTAAACACCCATGAAGCCATTCACTACCATCAAGGCCATTAACACGTCCATCACCTCCCAGAGTTTCCTTCTGCCCCCTTAAGACCACTTAATATATAGGCCACCCTCCTAAAATTTAAGCCTATAATACAATATTGTTAGTTATAGGCACTATGCTGTATCCTCACTTGGTATTTCCCATCTTTGACTCAAAAGTGAAATCATAGACATACTTCAAGAAAAATTACCATTCAGAATCCACATCCAAGACCAAACAAATGAAGTAACCTGAAATTGAAGTGCATTTAAAAGCACTTTTTGTGAATCTAATGTGCAGGCCATAGCGTGAAGCTGTGGAATCGGCCGGCAGGAGACAGAGCATAAAACCTAGGCTTCGCTCTTAAGGTGTCTACAATAACACGCAATTCCAACTCATTCTAAGAAAAGGCATCAGGCCTATGTGCTCCTTCATTTTTTCACCCATTCATTTGGTTATTTTTAGTATTAACAATTTTAACATACAAATTATACCATTTTAACTAAAAACTATGCATAATATTCCACTACCCATGATATTATAATAGCTACCATTTGTGAAGTACCTCCTTGTGCCAGGTATTTTAACAGGTGTTTTATGTATGTTACTTCATTTACTCCTCACAAAAATCCCACCTAGTAGTTGTTATTCCCCATTCAGAGCTAAAGAAACCACAGCTGAGAGAAGTTCAATAGATTACTCAAAATCACATAGGAAAACGTAAGGTGGAATGTGTATTCTAGAATTATGGTGAAAAAACCAAATAGCTAGTTACTATGCTACATCCTGATTATGTGAACCAAAACACTTAGCTCAAGACCCTCAAAGTAAAATGCTCCATGTTCTGATTCAAACATTGATGTACATGTCTGTCTTTCTTCTTTCCCCTAATGAAGCCCACCCTTCTGTGGTCCTTTTGTGCAGGGCACTGTTACATGTCCTGCCATCCAACTGGCCCAAGGCAACTGCAAAAGCACATTACAGGTACTGATATCACAAGGCAACAAGTGGCTACCAGGTGACTCAGAACGTGTTTCCGCTCTGTTTTTCCCCATTCTCAGAGTCCTGAGCTTCAAAAATACTACTAAAAAGTTATCCCAAAGGTACAAATATGCATGTAAAATTACATTCTGTGAAGAAACATAAAACAAAATAGTCCAACTGACTATGAAATACTATGTATAAGATTATACCGTACAAAAATGAAAAGAGGTTTATGTTAGGTCTCTTTCCCTTTAGAGTTGCTAAAATTGAGAAGGTAATAAACTAATGTCGGCGTTGCTTTGTAAAGGTATCAGTGCCTATGCAGTCCCCCAGATTGAATAGTACAGAGGTAGCAATCCTTCCAAGCCCTGTCGCTAATCAGCAACCTAGTATGGAAGAGAGAAGGAAGCGGAAGAAGCGCAGTGCGATGCTGAGGGAGTGTGCTCACCAGGCTTTCGAAACGGACCATTTACTACAGAGCAGCCTTTCAAGAAGAAAAACACCGTGGGGTGGGACGCAAAGCAAGGGGAAGGAACTGCAAGATTAACTATCGTTAAAAACATCTTCCGCATATGCCTACGTGCTACACAAATGTTTCATAAAGTCAAAACTTCAAAATGGCTAGGTAAACAGCATCTACTTATACAAATAAAACTGTATTTCCACGATGTTAACAACCATTTCTAAATTTCAGCTACATTCTAAGCCCGAGGAACTGAGGCTTCTTAATTACGCAATATTAGTCATTGACATAGTGCTCAAATCCCACGCAGCATGAACCATGTTAGCTAAACTAACAAAATGAATAATTTAACTCTCTGCCAGCAGGAATTCACAATGCCACCTTCATTATTTACTTCACAATATCCATTTCTATCATTTTTGAAAGAACGGCTGTAGGTGTTCAAGATGAGCCCACCAGCTGCCTATACAGTTTTTGATCTACATATCACAGGAAGATTAATCTGTCCTCCATTCCAAAAATCTATGTAATCAAGGATGTTTTAAAATCAAACTACCTCTCCCTCATTAAGTTCTAATCCATTAAGTGTCAATGATCGCTCAAGTAAAATATAATCAGTATTTCACCTACTTCAGATAAAGCTCATAAGCTGTATTACTGTCACTGTACAAAAAAAAGTATGCTATCACCTCATCAGTTGTGAATTTTTACACTTTCTATTTGAATTTTCTATTTCAATTTTTTGTTACCACACCAGAAAAATATTTTCTTTTCTTTTTTCTTTTTTTTTAAGAAAGAACAATTTTAGACACACAAAAAAATGCTTCTACCATTTTCCTGCATGGGAAGAATTTTATGGCTTCTCACTGTAACTAACAGGGTTTTTTAAAAAAGAAAAAAAAGAAAAAAAGCAGCAAGAGACCAAATGTGTTCACAGCATTCCAGAACAAATTTTGTCAGAGACCGAGACCAATGCTTGAACTCGATCACTCTCTTATACTCCGCGAATATCAAAAGTTTCCCAGTTACTCTATGGCTCACAGGAAGTCTAAGTTCAATTCTGTGGAGATGATGGCTATCATGGAGATCTGAAAAATGGTCCCTGCATCCGATGCTGTCATTTTATCTGCAGCTAGAATGGTATCAACTCATATTCAACTCCCAGTTAAAATAATTTTAAAAATCAATAAATACTGTCAAGGAAGAAACATTTCAGGGATAACTATAAATTTCATTAAGACGTATAGCAGATGTTACACAGAAGGTGAATATTCATTATATCTGGCTTCCTCTGCAATCCATTTTATCTTTACGGTGATTTCCAAATATCCCAACACAAAATGCTTCCTATACAAAAATTCAACTGTAACACGTATGTGATGCAGTCTGTCATTTTTTGCTTAGTTCAACATGACTTAAGTTTGTTAATGTACTTTGACAGAGTTGCATAACATCCTAAAATGTTTTGAACAATGCAGTTTAGGCTGCAATGCAATATTAATGAATGAATAATGTTCCTGAATATAAGGTTTAATATTTAATGATTCAGAGTCCTGCCTGAATTTGATGCAGAAGAAAAATGTGGTTTGGAATGACTGCACTTATCAAGGGACCTGAGAAAAAGACTGCGGACGCCAGGCAAACCTTTAACCTAAACTCGGAGCTGGGGTCTCAGGTGTGAAATTGATGCTTCACCAGCTGAATTTCAAGTGCTTATCATTATTCACAGGACCACACCATTTATCAAATGTCATTCATCAGAAATTTTAAATTACTAGAAGCTCACATGTTATGCCAAAGGTGGCAAAAATAATAATAAGGTTAGAGTAAAAAATAACATTGGGTAGTCTAGCTTCAAATGCATTTAAGAATCAATTCTGCCAGTTGTATCAACATATCATTTTGATTACTCCTCTTTTTAAAAATGTGTGAAACTGTAATAAAGTTGCAAGTTCAGATCAAACAATGACTTGTCTCCACATCTTCTACTAAGGGAAGTACCTAATCTAAAATATCACACAGCAAAGTTGTTCAATGAGTCAATTTAATCAAATCAATGGGTAATCTGCACACATTATTGGATTTGCCTCATTTGCAAACAATCCTGTCTTAAAAATTAGCATTAAAACAGCAAGGAGAATAGGATTTATTGACAAATCAATTAAATAATACCCAAGATCACAGTGCTCTGAAGAAAGGACTTTAAAGAGTTCCTAACTGGAATGTTAGTAATGTTAGCATTTTAAAAATAAAACACTATTCATGCTTGAGCCCAGGAGGTTGAGGCTGCAGTGAACCATGATCTCCACTGCACTCTAGCCTGGGCTAGAGAGAGACCCTGTCTCAAGACAAACAACACTATTCAAAGAATAAGGTCCAATTTCCAATATTTATCTGCATTTCCAGTTTGCAATGGCCATTTCAACAATCACTAAAATATAACCTAGAGTTAGAATATCTGGGTTTTAGACTCTGCCACATACTGAATTTATCATTATAACATCTTCAAACCATTGGTTTTCTCACATGAAGATGGTTAATAGTACACTCTATGTCAAATGATTATTGTGGAATCCAATTAACGATACTGTTAAGCACATTGGTTATGCATAAACCAATATGAACAAAGAAAAGTCTGTATATTGAGCACCTACAATGTTTCAGGAAGGTACTGCTTTAGTTATATTTTCTTTACTGAAATTTTCATTATGGTTATTATAATAAAAAGAAAAGGAAATGGCCATTTGTATATGGCCTTATTCTGTTTCTATAAAAGAGGAAAATAAGCACAAATATGTGGGTTAAACATTTTCTAATGTCTAAACTTTCATTACTGTCATATTTCGATAGTTCACAAATTATCTTAATTTAGAAAAGGAAATTGTCAGTGACACTCAACGCTCTATTATTCAATTTGACATTACATGTTTTAAGCATTGATTAAAGTATTTATTTAGCATTTATTATGTGCTTAGAACATTGTACAGAGCATTATGTTTTAAAAATCAGATGGATTCTACCATCAAATATAGTATCATTCCTTTTTATATCATGACATTATGTAATGCTACTAAATTCACCTATCCCACTTTTATCAGATCAGCAATTTTATCAACAATTATTTCAAAAAGTGACAAAGAGAAACAAAACTGCTTAAAAATTTACACTGCAGAAAACGTGATACATTTGCCAATGACAGGTAATACTCTTCGTTCAATATGAGACCTTAATTGTCACCAGAGTCATTGAGAGTCAATTTCTTCTGTTAAATCATTTGAAAGAATTGATGCTACAATTTCAATGAAAAATAATTCATCCTGTGCACCAGTCCCAATCCTACCAGGTAACAGTGGTATCTCTGTAAAGGTACAAAGATTCAGTAATTAGGCTTTTCTCAAGTATGAGTAACTGAGACAAAATCTCCATTAAATTACAGTAGCTTTTACGATTATTCTATAATTTACAACGTACTTAAGGGAAGAAGAGAATACCTAAAAAATGACTACAAGAACACAAAAAGTTGTTAATGATGGTTACCACTGGGGAGTGAGATGGGGTACCGGGCTTTAGGTTTTTTCACTTTTGTGATGTTGTCACTTTCATGCAATTGTCTTATGCTTAAATACATTACAGCAACACTGACTAATGCAAATACAATGCAGACTACATCTAGAAGCCACATTAGGAAACTAAAAAGAATCAGGCCAAATTAATTTTAACCATGTATTTTGTCTAGCCCAATACATCCAAAATATTATCATTTTAACATATAATCAATACAATAAACTAGTAAAGAGATTGTTACATTTGTCACACTGAGTCTCTGGAATTTGGTACACATTTTAGAGCACATTTCTGTTTGGACCAACCATATTTCAAGTGTTTAATAGTCACCTGTGGCCATAGGACAGCACAGAGCTACAGTAAGTCTCAAAATCATAGCTAGGTGCAAGTTAGGTATTTCTCTTCCAAAATTTCAAAGCAATCTAGAGGTACATGTTACAACTTCTCATCAGTTCTCACCTCATAACACACAGCTGTGTGACTGTTAATTTCTAAGATCTTTATCAAGGCATAGCTTTAGATGGCATCTTCCTCACCAAAAATGATTTAATTTCTCTCTGCAAGGCCTGTGTTTAACCTACTATTCAATGCCCTCAACCCTTGCATGTTACCTTCTGGCATATAAATGAGAATTCTTAAAATTACATATTTGTGTGCAAAGCCACTGACTACCTTCATTTCAGGGCTTTAACTACATTAGCAGAGTTGGGCACTGCTAACCCTCTGGATCTCCTTTCAGAATGTCTTTTTAAAAGCCAAACACAATGTTATCCCTTTCTCTCGCATGTAACACTGCAACATTCCAGCAGCAGAGATCCTTGGATTTTACAGAGGTTCTCCAAGCCCTTGAAAATGATTATCTGAGCAAGTAAAACAGCAATACACAACAATCAACCATTTAGCACCAATAGCAAAGTGAAAATTTATGTCAACTAAAAGGAATATTTTTCAAACTAAAAACTAAGTTAGTTTTTCTTTTTAAAAACTTGTAAATGTGATAAGAAAAAAAGTCTTCTTATTTCTCTCACTTAGCACTTCTGGAATTACACATGGCATAGTTTTCCAGAAAGGAGCAATGGCTCCTACAAAAGAGAAAAAGCTCATCTAGCTTCACTTAGCTAGTTTTTCTTCCATTTTCATCAACAAAGAGAT
Organism: Trachypithecus francoisi; assembly: GCF_009764315.1. NCBI lineage: Eukaryota > Metazoa > Chordata > Mammalia > Primates > Cercopithecidae > Trachypithecus > Trachypithecus francoisi. Next base: position 25,949,767 of record NW_022681469.1, on the reverse strand, counting down.
CTTTTACAATATTTAGAAATTATAAAGGCAAGAGGAAATGAAAAAGGGCACATGTAGAAGAGAGCAGACAGATTTTTAACACTATACAACTAGGAAACAATTCTCTGAAATGAACGAATACACAGATGGATACGATAGAGAATCATTTTTACAGAGCATTTACTTTGATTCTGTGTGAGTCACTGTGCTGTACTAAGAACTCTACCTGGAATGAACCATCTGATCCTCCAAACAATCCTGAAGGTAACCCTGAGGTAAGAGTTATTATTGTCCTCCATCTTACAGATGAAGCATCTAGAGTTATTATTGTCCTCCATCTGACAGAGGAGGTATCTGAGCCCTCAACAAGTTAAGTAATTTACTAAGTGGTCTCAGAACTAGTAACCCATGAAGCTGGAATTCAAACCCAAGTGGTCTGACTCCTAGGACCACACTCTTACCCATCACACTCTACTGATCTTCACCTCAAAGAGAGAAAAGAGTTATCTGTAAGAATAAGCATTTTGTGTCAAAAGTTTAATATGTGCCAGGCGCTTTAAATGTTATCTTATTTAATCTTCATTTGAAAAACATGCTTATCTGATAGGTATTCTTATTAACTCGGCTTCCTAACTGAAGAAAGTGAAGCCTAGAAAGGTAAATCACTGACTTGAGATCACAGATTACTAAGAGACAAAGCTGGCATTCAAATCAGATCTCTCCAACTCCAAAAGACATTAACTTTTGGCCCCTGGGTTTTTTCTTGATAATTTAGGTGGGTTTGATATTTGCTAATGGTAGAAATCCATGATAATTAGGCTTTCATAGTACAAAAATAATTTTATTTGTAGTTCATAACAGTTTACAAACAGCATTCCTTATAGAGATAACCTAGGTGAAGGTAAGCACTATTTAAAAAAAAAAAAAAAAGACCACTCACATAAAAAGACAATTTGAGGCTACAACATAGCTTCAATTTCTAATTCAATTTTAGCTTCCCTTAATAGAATTAACTCAGAATGGGAGTGCTATTTAAATAGAAACACATTTACAAATTCTTTTTCTTATCTAATATCTATAGAACCGTTACTAAAATTGCTCTTCCATTTAATGTCACACAGTAATGACCACCTCCTGAAACCTTCATGTACAATACACTCATATCATAGTAGATGTTGCAATGATACTAACTTTCCATTGGTTTAAATAGGGATTGAGCAAGAATAAAAATGAAAATGAATGACATTGTTATACAGTTTGATTACATTTTCCAAGGTGAAATGAAATGCCCAAGTTATTGAAAAATAAAACATGTATTTGAATTTCTAGGAGTTGCAGTATGTATATATGCCTATGAGGAAGGAAATGGGGTGGAAAACAATGTACCAAGGAGGTCAATTCGGATAGTTTATGAAAAATAAATCCTGAAGGCATTAAGGATCTATATACAAATATATATATAATTAATCAAGATGAACCTCAGAAGGCTATGTCTCAGATAAATGTTTCAGAGGCAATGTGAAACATGACTTGCAGAAGAGTGCTAGCAGAATGTGAAACTCCCACTATTGCCAATTCTTAAAAATTCCCTTAAGACTCATGTTTACAGGGCTAAAGCAGCACAGAGTTAGCAAACATGCTCTTAAAATAAATTGAGGCCTGTGTGCTGTAAAAATGGGCTTCCAATAGTAAATTAACCTCACTGGGTTTGGGGTCAATCCCAGGAGAAGACAAGCAGACAGACAACTAGTTTTTAAAAGCAAACAAGAATAACAAATACCACAATCAAGATTTTATTTTTATCTGTATGAGACACAGACAACTTAAAGATCTGGCATGACTCAAAACTATGATAGCTGAGGAGATGATAATTTTGTCACTGTCCATCATATATGACAGTGGAAAAGCACTATTTGGCTGTAAATACCAATTTTACTTCTTTTTTTTTACTATGACAATGCATCGCAATTTACAGTTGCCATGTTCAAATTTACACAGTGTTCTGTTTTACACTTGCTGAGGCTCAACGCTGACTCAAGCTCTTGCCCAAAGTGATCTGCCACCTTTGACTAGCTGCTTCCCAGCCCACCTGTCCTATTACTACAAACATACCTGCTGAGATAAAAATACACTGAGGATAAAAAGAGATTGAAAAGAAACATATGACATCATCTTTATAAATCAATTTAACCCTAACATTAACCCTTTTTAAAACTTCAAAGAGTCCTGATGAAAATAATTTCCATTAGAAAGTCAATACTTAGAATTCTGAACCAGAAAGATACCTTAAAGTTTTTTGTTTTTGTTTTTGTTTTTTGAGATGGAGTTTTGCTCTTGTCACCCAGGCTGCAGTGCAATGGCACAATCTCGGTTCACTGCAACCACCACCATGGAGCAATTCTCCTGCCTCTGCCTCCTGAGTAGCTGGGATTACCGGCGCCCACCACCACGCCCAGCTAATTTTTGTTTTCATTTTTGTTTCTGTTTTTCAGTAGAGACAAGGTTACATCATATTGGCCAGGCTGGTCTCGAACTCCTGACCTCAGGTGATCCGCCCACCTCAGCTTCCCAAAGTGCTGGGATTACAGGTATGAGCCACTACAACCAGCAGACCTTAAAGATTTAATATGAGAATTAATGTGTTCCTGGGTAAGAATTACCAAAACAAAACCAGATTCATCAGTTTTTCCATATATCTTATCAGTCATCTATCCAAGGAGGAGAATACCAGAGTGGCTTCAGAGTTCACAAAAGATAGGACTGATTGTAAAGGTGAGCTGTAAAAGCAAACGGTAAGTGACAGCACAGCTAGCTTGTAAGTAAAGGTAACATTCAAATGAAAGAGGGATTTAAAACCATCTAGCCTAGAGGTCAGGTTAACTAATGCCATGTAGAAACTCAGTTATCTGAGAGGCCAGAGCAGGAGGATCACTTGAGCCCAGGAGTTGTATATCCAAAGAGAATGAGAACAGGACAATAACTGAAGACACTGAAACAATTAAGTAGCAGATGAAGGATAAGAGAGGAGAAAGGCAACGTGAAGGGAAACTGCAGTAGGCAACGGCAGTGGGCAAACTTTTTCAAAGAGCATAATACTTGGCAATGAAGACAATTTTCAAACGTTGGTACTTTTTATTTGAGTTCAATGATCTGGTTACCACAGCACAGCAAAATGAAAAAAGTGTGTTTGGGATACTGCTGATTTAACATTTGTATCAAACCACTGCTATCATATTTGTAATAATGAGGGAGTTTATTCCAGAGATTATAGTTACAGTAGAAGTATTTGTGGTAATAATAATCATTCTTATTTTTGTTATTAAAAATACCATTATATAAAAGTACATAGGTTCAATGCAATTTCAATATATTATTTCAATATATTGATCTTTACAAAAAAGTAGAATAGAAGCAGTATTTAGTGCTTTTAAAATTGTTTCCATTTTTAAGTATGAGAAAACTGAGCTTAAAGAAACTGTGATTAATCTCTGCTCAGTTAATAAGTAGAGAGGCAGGACCAGACTCTGGTCTTTCGAGTCCCAATTCTGGGTTATTTTTGTAATTAAACAAACAAAAAACAAACCTAAAATCTCTTCCATCTCTAAACCGCTTAGATGTATTCATTATATTAAATCAGTATATGTGGTTTAAGGGTGAAGTGCATGTGTCTCTCTAGGCTCAATCTCACTCGAGGGTGAACCTGAACAAGGAATTAGACCTATGCATCTCTTATGAGTGTGGGATCAAGAAAAGATCCAACAAACATATTTTCTTATTTTCTCAGAATTAAGATCAACATTCATTTTGTTTAATGTGCTCATTTTTAAAAAGGAATTTAAAAATCAGGTCAGCATACAGAATCAAGAAACAGAAAGCACAAAAGTATAAGCTATACAATTTTTTAAGCCCAAAGCTCAGTCACTGATTTTTGCTTCTCATGGAGTTTTCATTTCAATCTACAAATTTATTTGATTTTCCTCTTTTTGTATGTAACAAGCAAAAGGCAAACATCAAGTTATCCTTCAAAAAAATGAAGGAATGGTCAAATTCAATAATCAACAAATATTTATTTAGTATCTACTAGATAGAGGGTATTGTTTTACTTATAAAGCTAGAAATGTCACAAAGCTGTTTTATTTCTTCTGTGACATTTGATCTTATGGCACAATTATACATTTATAGATATGTTGTAATACTGACCAGTTAACTAAATCACATTGAGGCTAGATCTGCTGTAGCAATTTTAGAAATACTGAGTCCACTCCAGGGCAATTAGAGTCTTCCCAGTTATATCGTATCTCACCTATTGCGTAACTATTGTATCTCGCCAGCCACATACAGGTCTCAGTGACAGGATTTTGTTATGTACAGATAGCTAACAAAGAACATTATTAAGTTACAGATTTCTTAAACTATATTAACTTAACATTAACCTAAAATGATCTGGCAAGAATTAAAGCATCTAAACTCTCACAGTACTAACACAAAAAGACTATTCTATCCCACCAGTAATCACCCATCTAAAATAAATGAAAAGAGGCTGGGCGCGGTGGCTCACACCTGTAATCCCAGCAGTTTGCAAGGCAAGGCAGGCAGATCACCTGGGGTCAGGAGTTAAAGACCAGCCTGACCAACATGGTGAAACCCTGTCTCTACTAAAAATACAAAAATTAGCCAGGCATGGTGGCGCACACCTGTAATCCCACCTATTTGGGAGCCTGAGGCACGAGAATCGCTTGAACCTGGGAAGGCAGAGGGTGCAGTGAGCTGAATTCGCACAGCTGCACTCCAACCTGGGCAACAGAGCAAGACTCTTGTCAAATAAATAAATAAATAAATAAAATTAATGAAAATACTAGCCAAATAAACAGATATGAGCAGCCATGGTCATATGGGCATAACACAACACTGGTTTAACTACTATGTTCCCAAAGTTTGCAACAGTGAGAAAAAAATAAGGATTCATATTGGTAGTGAATTAAGTAACACAATTTCTTGAGGGCAATTTGACAATAATAATATTTAGTATAACCTTTGACCTAGTAATTCCATTTCTAGGGATTTACCCTAAGGAAATAACACTGGCTATGTGTAAATTTAATAATAAGGATATCCAATGCAGAGTGCTCATAAAAGTGAAACACTCTGAACCATTTATTTAGAACCGTAAATGTCTAATAGTGAACTACAATGAAGTTATTTATATATGTACTGACAAAATGATATTTTATGATATATTATGAGCAAAAATAAAGCAGCTCATAAAAACAGTAAGGACACTATAATACCACTTCTGTTATTTTTTTTTTCCCTGTGTACCAAAATATTTACAGTGGTTTTATGTGAATAGTGGGATTATAGGTGATTCATTTTCTTAACTTTGGCTCCATTTCTCTAATTTTCTAAACAGTGTGAGTTATTTTTGTAACTAGAAAAAATACTTATTACTATCATGTGCCTTGTGATTTTCACTTTGATCTATATTGATGAGTACTAGGAAGCTGTGATGGGCGGGGTAATGATAAAACACAGAAGAGCAGACCAGGTGAATGGAGAATTGACAATGGGACAAAGTAAGAGAGAAGCAAGCAGGGGCAGACCCTCGAAGAGACCCACTTGATTGTGCCTGTGTCTTTAATTATTGTCTCGTTCTCAGTCTCTTTTTGGACATATATCATAACTCAATTTCTACCGAGGGATTAGTTAACGTGACCGCTAAGCTGGACAGTTTTAAATCTTAGTTTCATTTAAATTTTACCTTTACTTATAAGCTAGCTTTTCTGACACTCACCTTTTGAGACCCTAGCAAGCCGGTCAGTGTCCAGGAACCAATCCTAACAGAATGGCTGGCCCCCCACCAGCAGTGTGCAGAAAGGCAGCAGTATCATCACTACGGCTGCTGACTCCAGGTCCCTCCAACATTTAAAGACACAAGGGTAGAGAGAAACTAGCCACTCGCTGGACCCCCTTAGGGATGCCCTGCTACATCTCTGCTGAGCCTCCCTGTCTCCTCCCATGCTACAATACACGTGTCCCAACTTTCTGATGCTTTAGCTTCTTGATTAATTTACTTGCCCTTTCAAAATGTCCTCTAATTCATTACAGCCTTCCTGGAATTACTGTCTGGCTTCTCAACATTTGATATTAGATGTCCCATAAACAACAGGACTATTATATTAAAACCATGAATTAGATCTGAGTATCCTATTTCTCCCCAAGCCTATTAACAAGATGTTCTACAGGTTGAATCTCATTTAATCTGCCATTTACAGGATAACCTTTCCAGGTATATCTCTCAAGTCCTTCCTGTTATTCTGGATACCTCTTAATATCCATTATGTTGGGGGAAATCATCTGAATGAAGTAAGAAAATTGATTCTGTTTCTTTCCTAATGGAAAAAACTGGAGGAGATAAGAATAGTGCAACCAATTCATGACTGGACAACATCCTTAAGATGACTATCTTCCTAAGTGAAATGTGCATGGCCCCACACGGTGAAAAGCAATAAATATTTCTGTCTTTGAAATGACAAGATTGAGTGATCAAAGGGGTCAGGTAAGAAGATTTCCTACTCTTCGACATTTTGCCATTAGTTTTACAGTGAAAGACAGCTGTCTTTATGCATAGAACGGTCACCAAATGTTCCCAGACTCAGCAGATTAAGCTATCAATGGTTTTCAAGAGAAGAAAAAAAAAAAAAAAATCAATCAAAATGAGACTTTTCTGTATTCTACACACATGCAGAAAAGCAAAAAAAAAAAAAAAAAAAGCAATTTCATGGTGAAGGAAGGAGATATACTTATATGTCACAGCAAGGCCAAGAGTATTTTCAACAAAAATAAAAATCCCCTTTGTCACCTTCATAACATCTCAAAGTCTTACAATGCATAAGAATATGTTAAGTATATACATATATAACACTAGCCATATGAAATGTCTGAGACAAATTTAAATGACCACTGTAATAAAGAATTTGATCTTTTCTTTTTGTATTCTCTGTAGGCTTATGTCAGTAAACTAGAATAAACATGTTATTAAAAGAGAATCAATAGGAGGCTTTAAAATATACACTACCACAAAAGGTCAAGCCCTGGTATCGATTTTAATATAACATTTTTTGTGCAGCTTCCCAAAGGATTCTTTTCTAATATTGTTCTTCATTTTTCTCTCACTTTGTTCCCTGACTGGTGAATTTGTTGTTCTCGTCTGCAAAAAGCTGTCTAAAGCGGACTCTGCTGAGTATGTGTCATTCCTATGACAAGCTGCTGGCAAATGAAAAAACAAAAAAGACCAAAACAACCAACAACAACAAAAACCAGAACACACAGGTAGTGAGTGGGAGGATAGATACAAGAGGCCAAGAAGCAAGAGATAATCTTCAACTCAGACATATAAGGGCTGGCCATGGTGACTCACTTTGGGAGGCCAAGGCGGGTAGATCACCTGAGGTCAGGAGCTTGAGACCAGCCTGGCCAACATGCGACACCCTGTCTCTACCAAAAAATACAAAAATTGGCCAGGCGTGGTGGTGCGCACCTGTAAGCCCAGCTAATTGGGAGGCTGAGGCAGGAGAATCGCTTGAACCCAGGAGGCAAGGTTGCAGTGAGCCGAGATCATGCCACTGCACTCCAACCTGGGTGACAGTGAGAGACTCTGTTTCAAAAAAAATAAAAAAGTACAGGAACACACTGAAACTCAGAACAATTTGCCATCTCAGGAAGCTCTGGGCTTTTGCCTTCCCTGGTGCTTGGAGAGAGCCCCGATTCCCAGGAGCCAGGGAGGCCAAGTGGGGCACGAGGAGAGAAGAGATGATCTCTCAGGTTATGACAAAAAAAACACGCCGTCACAAAACCAGGGAAAGAGTGCAAAGTTTCAAGACACAAATCCATGTTACGCCAGGCACCTCTTGAATCTAACGCACCAAATATTCAAAGGACATCTGGAATCCCTTTGACAAGGTTCGTGGGGGCAGAAATATATGCCCAGAGACACAAGAGACTTCCTGACTTCTGTCCCAACAGACAAGGCTTAAAGATTATACAACACACGCTCTGGTTCAGTCTCGTGTAAAATGTAAGTGCAAACTGCAGTACATGTTGTTCACGTAGTTTCCAATTTTGATTATGTTGTTAGCCAACAATAAAAATACTCTGAAAGCTTAGATGATATTCATACACTGTCAAGTTTCCACTTTTAGACAACGCTCACTAAAAATGAAGGAAACTGAGCAACTGTCTCAGGACAGGACTTGAAACCAAAAAACCACTGCTCCTGGAGTTATAAATGCAGTCCTCGTATCAGAAAATGAAAGCCAATTAAGCCTACGCAACAGGACGATATGAATCACAGTCACTTCCTAAGCACTATGAAAATCTGAAGTGTTGGGAACGGGCTTGGCGTAAAAGAGAACTGGATTTGAACCTGATGCTGCCTTTTGTCAGGGCAAGGTACTTACCCGCTCCAAGCTACTTTTGTAAAATAAACCTCTAGAAAGCAGAGCTACCACATCCAATTGCTCCCCAGTTTGATGGCAGAGCAGGGGTCACCTGGCCTTGGATCCTGGAGGGGAATATGAGGAGCATCATCTTATAGGCCACAACACAGGCCAAAGCAGGCTTCATCAGAGAGCTATTGGGGAGTTCAGAGCTAATATATACAAATATAAGCACAGCACACAGTACACAGTGGACAATCATCAAATGGCAGTTGCTACTGTCATATGATGATTCTATCTCTTTTGACTTTAGGACAAATTCTATCCCATTTTAATGTATTTAGCCATAACAGTAAAATATTATCGTAATTTAGTATAAAATCCCTTTTTGGTACCTACTATATGACAGACAATGAATTTTGCCCTTATAGACTTTTTTTTTATTTTGAGACAGGGTCTCACTCTTGTTGCCCAGGCTAAAGTACAATGGTGCGATCTCGGCTACCACAACCTCTGCTTCCCAGGTTTAAGCAATTCTTGTGCCTCAGCTTCCTGAGTAGCTGGGACCGCAGGTGCCTGCCATCATGCCTGGCTAATTTTTATTTTTAGTAGAGACGGGGTTTTGTCATGTTGGCCAAGCTGGTCTTGAACTCCTGACCTCAGGTGATCTGCCCGCCTCAGCCTCCCAAAGTGCTGGCATAACAGGCATGAGCCACCACGCCTAGCCCTCACAGACTTTTATATTCCAGTGCAGGAGACAGACAAAAAACAGGAAAAAAAAAAATACCATAAAGAAACATAAATCAGGAAAAGGACAGCTAGGAAGAGAGAATAGGAAAGAAAGAAGTGTTATTTTAGGCAAAATGACCAGGGAAATCCTCTCTGTAGGGTTATTTGGGAAAAACTGATAGTAAGAGGGAGTCAGCTGTGCAAAATATGAAGTGCAAAAATTCTGGACAAGGAGCTGTGGACACAAACAGGTTTGGCAGCTGAAGTGGCTGAAGTGTTCAATGAGAGGGTGGTAAGATAGGAGGTCCAAGTATCAGAGGGTGTAAATGTGTAACAAGAGGTAGAGGACTTGAAAGTCAGAGAAAAGGACTTGGACTTTACGCTAAATCTAATGAAGCCATTAGAGGGTTTTAAGTAAAGAAAGCGACACGATTCAAAATACATTTTTTAAAGCTGACTAATGCTGCTTTGTGAAAAATAGAATCTGGTGGACAAGAATAATCTCATAGAGGTGACTTTTTACTACTACACATGAGAAATGGTAATGGCTTACACCAGGGCTTCTCGGCCTCGGAGCTATATCAACATTTCGAACTGAACAATTCTTTGTCGTAGAGGGGCTGTCCAGTGCACTGTAGTATGTTTATCAGCCTCGCTGGCCTCTGCCTATCAAATGCCAGTGGTACCCACAATGTTGGGAAACCTAAAAGGTCTCCAGACAGGGCCAGAAGTACCATGGGGAAGGGAGTAAAATCTCCTGCAGCTGAGAACCACTGGCTTAGCCTAAGGCAGGGGTGGCAAAGGTGAGAGGTAATTAATTTCTAACATATTTTAAAAGCAGAGACACTAGGGCCAATTCACTGGAAAGGAGAAAATAGGGACATAAAGGCAAGAAGAATCAATTTGGAATCATTAATAATAAAAGTCTTTAAAAAATTATTTTATCTTAGGACCAAGCTCTCTTGAGAATCTGTCTTTACAGTTAATATTCTTTCTGTTACGTAGAAACACTGACATTTATTCATTTATCTATTTATTTATTTATACCTGACATTCATTGATTGATTGGATTGATTGATTGAGACAGAGTATTGCTCTGTCACCCAGGCTGGAGTGCAGAGGCGTGATCTCAGCTCACTGCAACCTCAGAAAGTTGATGAGGGTTACAGAAAGTTGATGTTACCTTCAACTTTCTGTTACCCTCAATTTTCTGTTAGACTAGCATTATCCACATTTTCAGTAGTTTGAGGAGAGGCTTTTTTTTTTGAGGCGGAGTCTCGCTCTGTCGCCTGGACTGGAGTGCAGTGGCCAGATCTCAGCTCACTGCAAGCTCCACCTCCCGGGTTTACACCATTCTCCTGCCTCAGCCTCCCGAGTAGCTGGGACTACAGGCGCCCACCACCGAGGAGAGGGCTTTTCTAAGGCAAACTGTGTAAGGCAAACCTATGTAGGGCTAAATAACATAAGTTATAGAAACTCACTTGGGCTCCTTTTCTTTAATTCTATAAAAACTGAATTGTACAGCTGACAGATATATTCATAAAGAAATGCACAATTTCCAACATATTACAGCTAAATCTAGAGTAATATTAATTTTTACCCACCATTTGACAGTTTTATTTTGACAGTTTTATTTCAAAACATAGTCATGTGAGTTAAAAAACAAAACACAAAAAGTCCTTTCATTTGTGAAATTCTTTTCAATCTAAATTCCTTATTTATTGAGCTCCATAATTAAGGCATAGTCTACTGGTAAAGCCTATAAAACATAAATCTACAGGCCGAGCACAGTGGCTCACGTCTGTAATCCTAACACTTTGGGAAGCCAAGGCAGGCAAATGGCTTGAGCCTAAGAGTTTGAGACCAGCCTGGGTAACAAGGTGAATTCCTGCCTCTAACAAAAATGCAAAAATTAGGCAGACATGATGGCATGCACCTGTAGTCCCAGTTACTCAGGAGGCTAAGGTGAGAGGATGGCTTGAGTGTGGGAGACAGAGGGTATAATGGGCTGAGATTGTACCACTGCACTCCAGCATGGGCGACAGAGCCAAATCCTGTCTCAAAACTAAGAAAGAAAAGAAAGGAGGGGAGGGGAGGGGAGGGGAAGGGAGGGGAGGCGAGGCCAAACCTTCAGTAACTCACATCAAAAGAAGCTCAGGGCCAGGTGTGGTGGCTAACGCCTGCAATCCCACTTTGGGAGGTCAAGGTGGGTGGATCACCTGAGTTCAGGAGTTAGAGACCAGCCTGGCGAACACAGCAAAACCCCGTCTCTACTAAAAATACAAAAATCATCTAGGTGTGGTGGTGGGTGCCTGTAATCCCAAGTACTCAGGAGGCTGAGGCAGAAGAATCGCTTGAACCCAGGAGGCAGAGTTTGCAGTAAGCCAAGATCACGCCACTGCACTCCAGCCTAGGCAACAGAACAAGACTCCATCTCAAAAAAAAAAAAAAGAGCATTCAGACAGACATATAATAGGTAACATTACTGCTCGATCAGGAAATAGCCTCTGAAACACAATCTAATCGAGTGATGGTAAGTATGGGTGGCTCCAGATGCAGACTGCCTGCGTTCAAATTCCAACTCCTCTGCTTTCTGGCTATGTGGCTATAAGCAAGTGACCTCTGTGTTTCAGCTACCTCATCTACAAAGTAAGGAGACTAGCAGGTCAGAACCTGCCCCATAGGGCTGCTATGAAGGTTAAATAATCACACGTGCAAAGGGCATGGACCAGTGCTTAGGACAAAGGAAGTATTCAAAACTGTTAGCTATTACTATTACAAATGATTACTTACTATTACATATTATTACTATTAGTAATATTACTTTTCTTAGGCAAAATCTTCTTAAATGCCATTTATTATCAGACAGACAGTCTACTTGAAACTATATATGCTGACATGGGAAGAGAGATCACAATATATGACTGACTAGAAAAAAGCACATTACATAATATGCTCATTTTGTTTTAAAAAACAAAATGATAAAGAATCTAGGGTATGAATGTATAAATGATTTTGGAGAGGGTAAGAATAAGGGAAAGGGGGGAGAAAGAAAACTATTCATCTGTATTTACTGAATTCCTTTAATAGGTATGTATTTCCCTGGTAATTTTCTTTTCTTTTTTTTTTTTTTAACAAACCAACACAATATCCATGTTTTCAGTTGTTTGAGGAATGACCTTTCCATGTCAAACCTACCTGGTTCTGTAGAAATAATGAAACAGTTGCAGAAACTCTGTTGGATAAGGGTTTCTTAACTAGTAGACACTTGTCACATCAGTGGTTTCAGTTGACTTTGGTGGGGTACTTCTTTGGTATCATTTGGTTTTAATCCATCAACCCCATCAGGAAGTCAAAATGCACTGCAATTTACAGATTTTTATGAGATTTTTGTTTTAATCTAAATCAATATTGACAAAATGGCACCAAGAACCAAGGAATTTAAAAGATCCATTCTGAGAAGTTGTGAAGAAACTGGAATTTAAATCATGAATTAAAACATTTGCATGGTTAATCTGTGTTTTAATGCTTTATAACTGACACCTAAATCACACTAAAATTGTTTGGGGGATAACTCAAAAAAAAAAAACTTTCAAATGAAATGGTTGCAGCCTCGAGGATTCAGATTGTTTTTATGTAAGGAAGCAACTGTAAATAGCATATAAGTAACAATTGCTCCCATCGTGGCTGAATATTTTGACAGAGAAATTCAATATTCTATTTCCAATGGCAAACTGTCCCAGCAGCTAAGTTTTTAATTGATTTCAAAACATCTAAATTTGTAGACTAAATGAGATGACTTTGACTATCATATAAAAGGCTAATAAATACTAACAACAGACACTACAAGCCAAAAACCCAGCATATCAAGCAACACAAATATATAAAATAACAGAATGAGCCAGTCTTCCACTTTAAAAAAACAAAAGTCTAAGAATGAATATAGGGAGAAATGTAAAAATTTTTCCCCTCTGCAATCATTAATTAAAGTAATTTCTGCACTTCTTTAATGCTTCCTAACTCCAAGAAAGAGGTTAACAAATTCCCCCACCGTGAAAGGTGCCCAAGTTGCTCCACTGAACTCAGGAAATAGCTAGTGAGCACACATGTGCCTCACTGACCAGCAGCAGATCCTCAACTCTAAAGTTCATAAGGCAGAGTACCAGCTGCTCCACATACTCCCCACTGTGCCATTAAGAAAAATGTCCCAATCTTAAGCTAACAAAAACTGAACTCATGAGAAATTTAAACTGCCACTGTCACTGAAAATGTACACAAACAAGCATTTACAAGTCAGGTATAGGGCCGGGAGCAGTGACTCAAGCCTGTAATCCCAACACTTTTGGAGGCTGAGGCAGGTGGATCACTCAAGGTCAGGAGTTTGAGACCAGCCTGTCTAACATGGTGAAACTCTGTCTCTGTTAAAAATACAAAAAATTAGCTGGGCATGGTGGCACACACCTGTAATCCCAGCTACTTGGGAGGCTGAGGTAGGAGAATCGCTTGAATCCAGGAGGTGGAGGTTGCAATGAGCTGAGATTGTGCCACGGCACTCCAATCTGGGCGACAGAGCCAGATGACGTCTCAATAAATAAATACATAAATAGGCCGGGCGCGGTGGCTCAAGCCTGTAATCCCAGCACTTTGGGAGGCCGAGACGGGTGGATCACGAGGTCAAGAGATCGAGACCATCCTGGCTAACACGGTGAAACCCCGTCTCTACTAAAAAATACAAAAAAACTAGCTGGGCGAGGTGGCGGGCGCCTGTAGTCCCAGCTACTCGGGAGGGTGAGGCAGGAGAATGGCGTGAACCCGGGAGGCGGAGCTTGTAGTGAGCTGAGATCCGGCCACTGCACTCCAGCCCCGGCGACAGAGTGAGACTCCGTCTCAAAAAAAATAAATAAATACATACATACATACATACATACATAAAGTCAGGTGTAGCATACATAACAAAAAGAATATTAACTGTAAAGACAGGTTCTCAAGACAGCTTGGTCCTAAGATAAAAGAATTTTTTTAAATACTGTACAGAGTAGCTGTCTAGATCTAATAACCAGTAACACAAAACAGAGGTCATTTTTAAGAGACCTTTTATTTACTAAAGGTTTAGAAGAGAAAATCCAAGTAACTGTTTGATACTTCTTCCCACAATTGTAAATGAAAGACTTTAAGGAAGGTATTCCCTGTTCATACAGAAAGTAATACTGTAGGGTGTTTAAATGCAAACACTTGGATTCAAATCCGAGCCCCACCACTTACTTAATAGATATGACCTTGGTGTATTACTCTGTTCTTGCACCACTATAAAGAAATACATGAGGCTGTGTAATTGGTAAAGAAAAGGTGTTTAATTGGCTCACGGTTCTGTAGGCTGTATAGGAAGCATGGCAGCATTTGGGGAGGCCTCAGGAAACTTTCAATTATGGCAGAGGGGCCAGACGAAGTAGGCACATCTTACATGGCCAGAGTAGGAGGAAGAGAGAAAGGGGAGAGGGACTACACACTTTTAAACAACCAGATCTCATGAGAAATCTATCACAGGAACAGCCTTAGGGGGATGGTGCTAAACCATTAGAAACCGCACCCATGATCCAATCACCACCTACAGGCCCCACTTCCAGCATTAGGGATTACATTTCAACATGAGATGTGGGTGGGGACACAGAACCAAACCATATCACTTGATAAGTTTCTTACCCTGTTTCCTCATTTATAAAATGAGGATAACAGTAATACCGACCCAATACAGGTGTTATACATTTGAAATGAATGAAAATATATAAAATGCTTAGAGCAGTGCTCAGCACATAGTAAGTAAGAGATGACGCCTGTATTTGTTAATGTTTCTACATTGTAGTTAGGCATATGGGTCCTATACTCTGAAATCGTTTTCACAGATTAGATGTGACTCCAGTGTGCATGTTCTATGTGTATGTCTGTATCAAACCGCAAGGAAAGTTTTCAAAGACAAATGACAACTGCTTCTGAATAAGAATGGGATACAAAAGAACATGGTTCTCTCAATAAAGTATTACACAGAAATTTAAGATGGGCTACTCCTGTTTAACAGTTTGCTGCAACCAAGAAAAGAAGGGGGGTAAGGTGGTTATTACTTAAACAGGAGAAAGTGCCAATGTTTGGAAGTATTATAATCCGGAGAGAAAATTTACATTTGATTTACAACTATGTTGCCCACGTTCCTTTTCAGCTTGAGGCTATATTGGCAAAGCTATGAAGGTCAGGAGGGAAAACAGGGACTCTCTCTGAATATTCTCCAGTATTTCCAGATACTGCACACAAGGACCTCACACTCTTCTCCAGTGTTCCTAACACAGCATTACCAACAGGATCAACAGATGGCTTCCAGAAGGCCCAGGACTAAGAAACAGCCAGGGCTAGGCCCAGCCTATGTGGACCACTGCCCATAAATACGGACTTCCGGATTAAGGAAATCAACAACAGCCCACTGTCCACCCACCTTTTAAAACAGAAACAGAATCGAGTCTATTAAACAAATGCTCTTATTGGGTAAGGAAAGTACACTCCTCAGACACAAAGTGTCCAAATTTGAGAGAAAATGATCTTGACCAAAGTTTTCTTAAAGAAAGCCCCAGTTAGCACAAGGTCTTTAGGAAGGAAAAAGAAGAAAAAGGGCTGACACGGTACTAAGTTCCTAGTCCTAGCTTTAACCAATCAGCACTTAAATCAGCTTTACTTTGGGTTCCATGTTGCATTCCCTTTGAAAAATGTTTATGTAAAGATGAGAGCCTATATCATTCCATCACTTCAGCAAAAGACTGGGTAGAGCTATGCAGCAGGCCAATTCTAATCTAGTTCTGCTGCTAACTGAAAAAACATTACCTGTGTCTAACTCAGTCATCTGTTTTTATAAATCAGTGATAATACTGACAATAAACATTAATCATTTATGTAAGGAATAATAAATGACTAAATACATTACAACTCCACATGCCCAGGCCAAAAAGTAATGGAGACACTTCAACAAGACTATTACAGCTATAGAACACTGAGAAATCAATTCCTAGAAACTTCCAAATGCAGAAATCAACTTTGGCACAAATGATTTCAAACACTGCACTTCACGAGAGAAAACACTATAATTACTGTCAAAAGAAACATGTGAACAAGAAGTGGTCAAATATCACTGCTGCTATTACAACCAGTAAAAAAGTTTGATGTCTATGGCATGCTTGATTGACTCTGGTTTTCCAGGTTTGATATTAACATGTAAAAATAGCTTCTCAAACAGGATTTACAACAGTGTAGCATCAGTAGGAAAGAAAACTGGATTTGGAAAAAGAAATAAAACAATGAGAATAAAACAGAGCTGGAAAATCCAAACTTCTATCATTGTTGGTTATGAAAAAGCAGTCGACTACTAAAAACAGAAAAGTGCCACTTGAAGAAAAACAATGAAAGTAGCAGATGGCACAAGATTCCAATACCTAGTACATACACAGCACTTCCAATCATCTTCCAGTGAAAAACACTGGGTGGCTAGGACATGTTCTTCCCACTACATTCAGAACTGGTTAGGTCTTTTTATCAACTGGTAAACAGAATAAAAGGAAAAGTATGAGTATAACAAACAGCAACGCAATAAAGCATTAAAAAAACAGCAAAAATAGGATTAATAAGAAAAATAATCTAAAATATTGGGACTTTTATACTACAGAAGGATCTCTTAAATATTGGAGTATATAAAGGAATATTTTGGAAATAATGCCAACAAACCGTCTACTATCTCCACTGAAGCCTAATGAGCCTGGGAAATATGCTCACATCACAGCAGGATGGTATAGGTAACACCTGGACATCAGTTGCGTGTCGCTGAAGAGTTACAACTCAAATTTCTGCAATAACCTTCTTTGCAATTATTTATAAATTACAAGAAGTGAAATTCATTTGCCTGTGTCAGTTGTGACTGCATTGAGAATAGACTGATTTAGACTGCTAACTGATCTCATAAGATCATTTCAAAACTATGCCTTTATAAGCCTTGATCAATACTAATTATCAATAGTACTCATTCCCTGAAAAAAATTTTTAATTACTATATACCTAGAAATTACATGCAGGTTGAAGGTATGTAATTTTCATAACTGTGTAATTTGTGTCTATGACAGGAAAACAAGTGTACAACACTATACTAAATTAAAAGAAAGATTTATAAGACAAGTATCTATAGTCTCTGGTCAGTAGCCAATTTCAAAGACATAATTTAAGTTTTTATTTTAATATAATGTAGAATAGATATACACCCACATACATAATATAGAACTGCGCCTTCTAGAAAAAAGGCTATCATGATTTTCCAGACCCAGTGATTCATTCAACTGAACAAATACTTGTAAGACCTTACTACGGCCAGGCGCGGTGGCTCAAGCCTGTAATCCCAGCACTTTGGGAGGCCGAGACGGGCGGATCACGAGGTCAGGAGATCGAGACCATCCTGGCTAATACGGTGAAACCCCGTCTCTACTAAAAAATACAAAAAACTAGCCGGGCGACGAGGCGGGCGCCTGTAGTCCCAGCTACTCGGGAGGCTGAGACAGGAGAATGGCGTGAACCCGGGAGGCGGAGCTTGCAGTGAGCTGAGAGCCAGCCACTGCACTCCAGCCTGGGTGGCAGAGCAAGACTCCGTCTCAAAAAAAAAAAAAAAAAAAGACTTTACTATGTGAAAAGAGCCATGCTAGATGCATGATTTCTTTTTTTTTTTTTTTTTTGAGACGGAGTTTTGCTCTTATTGCCCAGGCTGGAGTACAGTGGCGTGATCTCGGCTCACTGCAACCTCTGCCTCCCAGATTCAAGTGATTCTTCTGCCTCAGCTTCCCAAGTAGCTGGGATTACAAGCATGTGCCACCACACCCGGCTAATTTTGTATTTTTAGTAGAGATGGGGTTTCACCATGTTGGTCAGGCTGGTCTCAAACTCCTGACCTCAGGTGATGTGCCCACCTCAGCCTCCCAAAGTGCTGGGATTACAGGCATGAGCCACCGTGCCCAGCCACATGATTTCTTATATTATGTATTTTAAACATGATGTTACCC
The DNA here is from genome assembly GCF_009764315.1 of Trachypithecus francoisi. Classification (NCBI taxonomy): domain Eukaryota; kingdom Metazoa; phylum Chordata; class Mammalia; order Primates; family Cercopithecidae; genus Trachypithecus; species Trachypithecus francoisi. Next base: position 25,931,550 of record NW_022681469.1, on the reverse strand, counting down.
ACAAAACCCTGTTTGTTTCAGGACTCCTTCCTCCTCCTTTTTTCTGCTTTTTCTTTTGCCTTTTTCTTTCTGCCTTTGAAAAAGGCAGAACATATGTAATAATAAAATCAAGATAAATTATCATATATAATGAACTTAAATAGATGGTACCATCCCTATAAATTTCACCATTACCATGAGAAACTAAAAGGTACAAATGAGTTTTAAGCCCTTATTTGATGGTATCAATAATGCTATCAATGGAAAAATAAATGAACTACACCATACTCTAACCCAGATGGCTGATAAAATTTATGACTAACTTATTAAACTACTCATTAAACCAAATTGATTATTTTAAGTCTTACAAATCTAATGTAACTTTCCAAATAACTAAAAGTGAGGGAAAAATCTCAACTAACATATACTGAAAAATAGCAAGCAAGTAATCTTGGTTGACATACAGTTAGTTCCAACATTAAGCAGTTATTCCCTTTCTTCTCGGTTTCTTGAAAAAAAAATGTTATTATAACTGAAACACTTTCACTTGCCTTTATAGGTAAAGAGGTGAAATTCAAATGCCAAAGGTCAGAGGTCAGTAGTAGTCACATTTTTCTTGCTGTCAAAGACTGACTTTTGGAGGTAGGGCACAGGGGAGAAGTAAATCACATTTTAAAAATCTATACTCAAACTATAGCATATTATGTCTTGCTATATTGGCCTACACAGTTACAACACAATATGGTCAGCTATAATCCAAACACACCATTGAGTATCACAGCAAAAACAGACTGCTGACAAGAGGCATTTACTCTGGATTCTCGGTACACTGAGTAACTATTCTGTCTACTAGACGTTTTGATAAACAAAACCATGATTTCAAATTAGACCCAAAAATTTTAGTGTGTGAACTAATCTATCAGTGATTTGTGGGGGGCATGATTTGTGGAAGCAAATCACTTAAGATCCCCATAAAACAGGATAAATCTATGATAAAATGAATTGGGAGTCCATATGTAAATGTTTTGTGAAAATGAAAATATAACCTATATAGTCATCATGCTGATAATTAGCAACTGTATTGTCACTATGGCCTTAGTAAGAAACCTCCTCTAAGGCAACTTTTAAGTATGGAGGTCTGCATAGATTTAGGAGTGGAGATTTAAAGGGGTTGGGGTAAATTTTAGATGAAATAATGAAATATGGTCAGTTTCAACGATTTTGAATGGAATCTAAATGTATGTGGCCCTACCAGTCACAGATGCCTAAAAAGGGCTTCTGCATTAAGTAGAAGGTAAAACAAGACATTCAAGAAGTCATTCCAAGTTGACAGATGTTATGGTCTGGAGTGTATATGGACTGCATTTTATCAATTCTAGGATGCATATTTTTTCACGTTTTCACAAACCTAAAAGCATTTGAAAATTGCTATCTGCCAGGCGGCAGTCCTGCTGCTGTTGTCATAGCTTGCACAGAAGCATCAAAATTTGCAGAACTGATGTCAGCAGCTTGGAAAAATTCCAGGAACAAGAGTGGAGTAATCTTTTAAGGAATGTTGTGTCACCGAGGTTTTGACGGCATAGAATATGATATTGTGTGTAAAAACAAAGACATTAAACCCTGAGTCCAAAAGTGATCCAGAACAATTAAATTCAATGTAGGCTGGTTTGAAAAATACCTTAGCCCTGGGTTTCTCACTATTGGTACAACTGACATTTTGAGCCAAACAATTCTTTTTTGGTGGGGAGAGAATGAATGGGGGGGTGGGCAGTGGCAGGAGGTAAGGACTGTCATATGCATTACAGAATGTTAAACAGCATCCCTGGCCTCCATCCACTAGATGCCAATAACACTTGACAAGTTGTAACAACCAAAAGTGTCTCCAAACATGGTAAAATGCCGCCTGGGTACCAAATGCTCTCCCAGCTGAGAACCACTGCCTTAATCAATTTATTTTGCTTACTTTTTCCTTCTTATTAATATACGTATGTTGGCCAGGCGCAGTGGCTCAAGCCTGTAATCCTAGCACTTTGGGAGGCCGAGGCGGGTGGATCACGAGGTCAGGAGATCGAGACCATCCTCGCTAACACAGTGAAACCCTGTCTCTACTAAAAATACAAAAAATTAACCGCGCATGGTGGCAGGCGTCTGTAGTCCCAGCTACTCGGGAGGCTGAGGCAAGAGAATGGCGTGAACCCGGGAGGCGGAGCTTGCAGTGAGCCGAGATCGCGCCCCTGCACTCCAGCCTGGGCAACAGAGCAATACTCCATCTCAAAAAAAAAATAAATAAAATATATATATATATATATACACTCATACACACACACATATGTTTTCAAAAATTCAAAATTAGTGTTAATGAACTGTTTCAATAAGAAAATCCTAAGAGATAAAGTACTGTGTTAAAACTCGCAGCAATATTTTTCATAGGGTACATCAAATACACTAAAATCTTAAAATCAGTGGCATGCAAAGAAATTCAGCCACCCAGCATCCGTTCCCCCTCCTTATGGGATGCTCGTCATGATTTTCTGGTGGGGAACTATTTCCTCACTACACACAGTTTTAGAAATATCCAGTCTTCCCCTTGCTAATGGTTCTCTAAGTCTTCTATTTGTTTCTTTTGAGCTATATATCCTTTACACTCCTAAAAATTTCCTTGCTTTCTAAGCTAATCAGAGTTAAGTTTCAGTCTTTCAACTAAATAAATCTAACTGAAACAAAATGCTTATTTCAACTATACTGATAGAAGACATTTTGGAATATTTCCCTGCCATAAAATTCACAGGCCTGTTTAAAATTGTACTACTTTTCCTCACCACTCATAACATGTGTAGAGCGACTAGAGGTGAAACAAGAATTGTTAAAACTGTGTCATGGGGTATGGAGATTGACTATACTCCATTTTTCATGGAACTTTAAAATTTCCATTTAAAAAGGGTTACAACGATAATAGCTATTCTATAAAGAAAAATATCACAATCGAAATTAATTCCAAAGTCCTTGTCGAACAAGTTTCTTCAAAACATACGTAGACACCTATGTCCAGATATTAAGTGCTTGAGAACTGGTCAACAGGTTTGTGTGCATTTGGAGGGAAAAAAGAGAAAACTGGCACACAGGGCACATACCGTATGAGTAACAGTACAAACGCAAGAGGAGCCATTTTCTAAAACTGCCTACAAATCTCGATTCAATTCAGGTAACACATACAATAACATATACATGCTCTGTGACTCCAAAAAGTTGCTGCTAAAAGACTGCACACAAAACTTTCTTAATGCTGTTTCTGAAGTTTCTTCTCTGGTAGAAAAAAAGAAAGAAAAAAATAGCTATTGATTCTTCCAAGAACTATCATATAGATGAACACACATTTTTTGCCAAGATTTGACAGCTGGAAGTTTTCATGAAGGAGGCTTCAAACAAAACATTGTTTAAAAAGAAAAAATAACATAAAGGACGCACCATCCTCTGCTCTCCTTAAAGGTGACAGAAAATAAATTCTTTATCAATAGTCATTTGTCCAGGTTACAGCTAGGCTGCCAACCCCCTTCCACCTGAGATATGAAATTGGCTTTCACTGGCGCCTTTTACTCATCTCATCTGCCCTTTCCCTTTCATGAGCCAAGGCAGAGCAAATGGAAGCTGAATAATGAAGAAGAAGAAGAAGAAAAAAAAAACACAGTGAGAGTTATTTTAACAAAGAGCCTGCACCATATGGAGAGAAGGGAAGACCAAAAAAAAAAAAAACCTATGTGAAATATAATAAGCAAAGTAAATATGAGAATCTAACCAAAAAATCCCTATTAAAATAAAACTCAATTAAAAATAACAAAATTTCAAAGACAAGAAATTCTACCATAATATATTGATTCTCTTTGCTTCTTAATGAAAGTAATCTGAATTTTTTTGAATATTTAAACTTCACTATCTAATTATATAGTCTATCAACCTAACCCAATTAAATAATTATAAAGCACTGCATGGGAAACTGTGGAAATATACACAGACCTTTCTGGCAGTACTAATTACGTCTTGATTTTTTAAATCGTAAGTCATAAGCCTTCTCTATTTCCTGAGAAAATGGCAGTCTTAATCTAAAATTCATATTCTATTCTGTATATTTTGTGCAAATTGGGAGTTAGCTTATTAGCAGTTTGTCAAAAGAAATATTAAAGAATAATTTTTCACAACCCTCATTTTAAAGATGAAATACTTAAGGCTCAAAGAGGTTAAATTATACGGTGAAGGTCCTATGGCCAGTGAGCACGACAATCCAATTCAAAGATTCCTTACCTCCAGATCTCTCAAGCAAAATAGTTGGGCAGTTCAAAACAAAACAAATAGAAACTAAGCATCTGCTCGGTGGCAAGCATGTGTTTGGTGCTCACAGTAAAAAGACATTCACATGATCATGTAATCATAATTCTCTAAGCTATATGCAAACTCCAGAAATAGTACAGATGGGAAGCACTTTATCTTAGATTAAAATGTTTTCCCATCTTTTTATGAATAAGTACATACTCTAAAACTTCAAAAAGTAGTATTTAAAAAAATGCTTTTTAAAAATCATTTCATGGTGTTTTTTTTCAGTGGGTAGTTCGTCAACATCTTTTTGAATCAGCACATAGGGCTCTAACTGACGGTCTAGTGTTCCATCACAGGCATGTACCGTAATTAATTCAGTCAGTCCTCCAGGATGGTCGGTTTGGATTGCTTCCAATTTTCTACTGGTGTAAAAACACTTCAATGAACATTCTTTTAGCTGTTGTTATTGTAGTATTAATAATGGCAACAATCAGATGGAAGTGTGTGCAGAGGAAAAAATCTCGAGCAATAAAATGTTAAAAAGTGGTTAACTTTAGAAGATGGAAATAGGATTTTTATTTCCAACCTTACTTATATCTGTAACACCCTAATTCTTTTAAGTCAACAAAATAATAACTAGTGCCCAATAATAATAGGGCTCAATATTCAAGCAACCAGTACAAGAGATACAATGGTAATTCACAGTCAGCTTTGGGAAGCAGCTAAGCCAAGGTTCTAAGAGGCACAATCTAAAACCAAAAGTGGCCAAGTTCATGTATTCAGCACATTCTGAAGTTCAGTCATACACAAATAATGAGATTTATCACAATCATTCTTCTCTAAAAATACTGGTCAATACAACAAGTCCACCAAAACCTCTCTCTGATACCACAAAACTCACCGTTTCTGATCTTCAGATTCTTTCTTGGCTTGCTCCAATGCCAGTTCCTCAGCTACTCTTCTTTTCAATTCTTCATCAGAAACTAGAATCAACAAAGAACAGAAGGAGATAAAACAGGTGACTTCTTAAAAATAAAAGCGAGAAAATACTCAGGAAAGCCCGGCTGAGACTAGATTTGAATGGACAAAGTTCTGCCAAGTGGCCAGCATCTCCGTGGAACTTCTGAAGCACTGTGGAAAACGCCAATCAGTGAACTTCAGGAGTAATTTAATCAAGAGTTCCCTGGTGACCTAGATTTCCACTCCTGCCAAAATTTATAACAAACTCAAGGAACTGCTTACTGTACAGTGGGGACTGAGTCAGTAAGGACTAATTCTTTAAGATGATGTCCTAACATTAAAGTCTGACAATGGTGTGTAAGGAGAGGGGAGGCTGTAAGGAAGGGACTTCAGAGAGCAATATGACAAAAAAAAACTTCTCATTTCAATAATTAAACCTCTAACAAAATCAAGTATTACAGAGCAAATCATTTGTAGTTACATTCATTTTTCCATTATTTATGAAAAAAGGCATTTGTAATTTACGAAAATTTTGAAAACCTATTTTTTGGAATACATGTCATCCAAATTCAAGTGCCAGCAACTGGAGAGAGACACAGAAGAGTACTGAGAACACAGCTGGAGCTTTCTAAATACCTGGTGACTTGATTTGGAACATCTGGTCTTTCCAATTAGAAGATTGTGTATGGTATGTTTTGTAAACTTTCTTACAGCTATGATGGTACATAAAATGGACAAATTTCACAGGCTTCTTTAAGAGCCTTCCACAAGAAGTAAACAAAGAGTAACTCCTCTTCACTAGAGACCTACTACCCAAAATTATGAACAAGAAAGCACCAGAAGCACTTAGGAGGATCTAGGAATATGCATAGGACCTAAGGTTATTTTTGGGTTTTTTTTCTTGGTTTGTTTGTTGAGAAAGAGTCTCACTCTGTTGCCCAGGCTGGAGTGCAGTGGCACGATTTTAGCTCACTGCAACCTCCGCCTCCCGGGTCCAAGCGATTCTCCTGCCTCAGCTTCCCGAGTAGCTGGGACTACAGGCGTGTGCCACCATGCCTGGCTAATTTTTTGTATTTTTATTAGAGATGGGGTTTCATCATGTTAGCCAGGATGGTCTCAATCTCCTGACCTCGTGATCCGCCCACCTTGGTCTCCCAAAGTGCCGGGATGACAGGCGTGAGCCACCGCGCCCAGCCAGGACCTAAGTTTTATTTCAAATGGTTGAGCCTATTAGATAGAAAACTAGACAGCAGTGTCCCTTTTGATAATCTCGACATTATAAATGCTTAGTCCCATATCATATGCAAAAATATTATTTATAATAGGATATGCAAAAGCCCTTTTAAATATTTCATTGACATGAGGCAATAACAAAGAAGATATATGAAAGATCAGGGCCGGGCGCGGTGGCTCAAGTCTGTGATCCCAGCACTTTGGGAGGCCGAGACGGGCAGATCATGAGGTCAGGAGATCGAGACCATCCTGGCTAACACAGTGAAACCCCGTCTCTACTAAAAAATACAAAAAACTAGCCAGGCATGGTGGCGGGCGCCTGCAGTCTCACCTACTCGGGAGGCTGAGGCAGGAGAACACTGTAAACCCGGGAAGTGGAGCTTGCAGTGAGCTGAGATCTGGCCACTGCGCTCCAGCCTGGGCGACAGAGCGAGACTCCATCTCAGAAAAAAAAAGAAAAAAAGAAAGATCAGAAGGACAATTTCTCTTAGTTGTGGACTATCAGAGTGCAACAGCAGTATCCAATGATGCTATCAAGAAGGTAAAAAGCCCTCAGAATGGGAGAAAATATCTGAGAGTCATATAGCTGACAAGGGACTCATAACCAGACTATGCACGTATATAGAGTATACAATATATAAAGAACTCTTACAGACAAATAATAAAAAGACAATTAAAATGGGCAAAGGCTATAAATAGGCATTTCTCCAAAGAAGATATACAAAAAGCCAACAAGTACATAGAAAGTTGTTCAAAAGCATTAGTCATTAGGAAAATGCAAATCAAAATTGTAATGATATACCATTTCAAACCCACTATAATAAAAAAGACAAACAATAACAACTGTTGGTGAAGATGTAAAGAAATTGGAACCCTCACACATTGCTTGTGGGAATGCAAAACGGCTCAGCCACTGTGGAAAACACTTTGGCAGTTTCTCAAAATGCTAAAGAGTCACCATATAACCCAGCAATTCTAATTTTAGGTACTATATATACTCAAAATTTGAAAACATGTCTATACAAAAACTCGTACATGAGTATTTATAGTGACATTATTCACAATATCCCAAAACTAAACACAACCTAAGTGCCTAGCAACTGATGAATGGACAAACTATGGTGCATCCATTCCACATATTATTCTGCCACAAAAAGTAATGAAGTACTGATACATGCTACAGCATGCTGAATCTCAAAAACATTATGCTAAGTGAAAGAAGTCAGACATGAAAGGTCACCTACTATATCCATTCATATGAAATGTCCAGAATAGAAAAATCCATAGACACACAAAGTAGATTAGTAGTTCCCTGGGATAGGAGAAAGCAGAAAATAGGGCATTACAGTTAATGGGTATGAAATTTCAAGATATTGAAAATATTTCTATTTTATTTATTTATTTTTGAGACTGAGTCTTGCTCTGTTGCCCAGTCTGGAGTGCAGTGCTGCAATCACAGCTCACTGCAACCTCCGCCTCCCAGGTTCAAGTGATTCTCCTGCCTCAGTCTCACAAGTAGCTGGGATTACACGCATGCGCTAATTTTTGCATTTTTGGTAGGGACAGTTTCACCATGTTGGCCAGGCTGGTCTCGAACTCCTGACCTCAGCTGATCTGCCCGCCTCGACAACCCAAAGTGCTGGGATTACAGGCGTGAGCCACTGTGCCCAACCAAAAACATTCTAAAACTAGATTGTGTGATGGTTGCACAATTCTATAAATATACTATAAACCACCGAACTGTACACTCTGAATGAATTTTATGATACGCTAAATGTACCTTAATAAGTTGTGAGAGACAGAAAGAAAGAAAGAAAGAAAGAAAGAAAGAAAGAAAGAAAGAAAGAAAGAAGAAAGAAAGAAAGGAGGGAGAGGGAGAGGGAGCGGAGCGGGAGAGGGAGAGGAGAGGGAGAGGGAGAGGGAGGGAGAGGGAGAGGAGAGGGAGAGGAGAGGGAGAGGGAGAGGGAGAGGGGGAAAGGAAAAGGGAAAGCAATAAAGAAAAAGGAAAAGAAAAAAGAAAAGAAGAAAAGAAAACAAAAGAATAAAAAGAACACTGTACAGGGAATCAGGGAATAGAGGAAAAACTATTTAAGGTCTAATCCCACCATGGCCATCAACAATCTGGGAGAACCCTGGGAAAGTTATTAACCTCTCTGGGCAGCAAGAGAATAACATTTTCTGAAATGGGTGTTTACAGACCCTTCCAATTGTATACTATGCTTCTGTTTTGTCTCTCTCTTACTTCATAGTCTATAACATGAGAAAAATACAAGTCTCTACTTAGAAGGAGTCAAACAAAACCTAGAAAACCCCTAGAATAGAATTCTGTTTGCATTCAGGCAAGTATTAAAGCTCTTTCAGTATGGAAATTTTTAAACGATCCAAATAAAAGCAGAGAAATTTCAGGCAGTAAGATCTCCACAAAAGGTCCAAATAGTCTGCTTTTCTACTAAACAAATTTTGGATAAATCAGTTAATCTAACTGAATTTTAGTTTCCCCATCTAAAAATATGACACATGGGTGCACCTGTCAGCTATGAAATTCTAGACGATAGACTCCACAAGGTAATGATTTTCATACTTTCATCTACTTCTCATAAACAAGTAAAACAATGTGACACTAAAATTTTTCAGATTGCATACAACCAGTAGCTCCATTAGCAGCAAAAACTGAAACAAATATTTAACATAATTAGTATGACTGATCATACCAGTTAGTATCAACTCACAGTCAAATGGTATATGTAAAATCATGCTGCCTCTCCCAGACTACTTCAAGTTACAACAGCAAGATATTTCTCAGGCAAAATTCAATCAGATTCTCAATTAAAATTCAATTTAATTTAATTCAAATTAAAACTAGGCGTCTGTAAAACCTCAGAGTGTAACTATGATGCACTGAGGTCAGTGTTCTAAGTAAACGATAAAACTGTATCATATCTTTTCTGTTGTTGTCTTGGGTTTTTTGTTTGTTTGTGCTTATGGTTTGAATGTTTGTCCCCTTCAAAACTCATGTTGAAACTTTATCCCCACTGTGGCAGTACTACTGAGAGGTGGGGCCCTTAAGAGGTGAGACTGGGTCATGAGGGTTCATGAATGGGTTAATCCATGCATGGACTAATGGTTTATCATGGGAATGGGCCTGGTACCTTAAAAAGAAAAAGAAGGCCGGGTGCGGTGGCTCACGCTTGTAATCCCAACACTTGGAGAGGCCGAGGCAGACAGATCACGAGGTCAGGAGTTCAAGACCAGCCTGACCAACATGGTGAAACCCCATCTCTACTAAAATTACAGGGCATGATGGTGCTCACCTGTAATTACAGCTATTCAGGAGGCTGAGGCAGGAGAATCGCTTGAACTCAGGGGGCTGAGGCTGCAGTGAGCCAAGATCGCACCACTGAACTCCAGCCTGGGACACAGAGCAAGATTCCATCTCAAAAAAAAAAAAGAAAAGAAAACAAAAAGAAGAAAGAGCTGGACTAGCATACTGAGCCCCCCTCACCATGTGATCCCCGCACGACCTAGGGATTCTACAGTAGTCCCCACCAGTGAGAAGACCTGCGCCATATGCAGCCCTTCAACCTTGGACTTCAAAGCCTCCATAACATTAAGTAACAAATTTCTTTTCCTCATAAATTACCCAGTTTTACGTATTCTGTTATAAGCAACAGAAAACAGATTAAGCAGTTTGGTTTTTCCAGCTTTATTAAGGTATAATTGACAAATAAAATCATATATATTCAAGGTGAACTATGTGATGATGTGGTATGAATCATGTAATGATTACCACAAATACATCGAGCACCACACAGTTACCATCAGGGTGGGGAACACTGGGGACACTTAAAATCCGTTCTCTCATGAAATTTCAAGTAAAAAATATTATTAACTAAAGTCACCACCTTATAACTGAAAGCTTGTACTCTTTGATCAACATCTCCCTATTTCCCCATCCCACATCCCCTGGTAATCACTCTTGTACTCTGCTTCCTAGAGCTCAACTTTTTTAGATTTCACATATAGGTAAGAATGTACAGTATTTGTCTTTCTGTGTCTGGCTTACTTGACTTGGCACAATGTCATATCTTCATAATGCACTTTATGCCTATGACATAGGGGTGTCTTCCTACCAGAAGAAAAGCTCAAATCAGCAGCGAGCTGTTTATTCCAGTGTGATCAAACAGTGACCAGCTGGGTGGGTAGGCATAAAGCCATGCGGGTGAGAATGTGGAGAGGAAGTAGTTTGGGGTGAAGAAAATGCAGCTTGGAGGCTTGCCATTTCCTTCCCTATCCCCTTCTCCCTACTATCATCAGCCCTGCCACCTGCTGTGGGGTGAGGTGAGAAGGAGATGCAGATTACAGGTGGCATCGTCCAGGTAGGCCATGAGGGGAGAGAAAAACATGGGAAGAGGACAACAGCAGCAATGAAAGGGACAGGAACGCTCCCGTGGCCACTGAAAAAGACACGTCCAAGTGACCAGCTGCTTGACATCAATTTGGTCCATAAAGGAACCAAAGCACTGCTCTTTCTAACGCCCTACCTGTTTCCAGAAAAGAAAAAAAAAAAAAAAAATCACAACTTTTGGGTCAAGTCCAAGGTCACAACTGAGAAAGTAATTACCTTAGCTACAAACGAGAAGTTAAAATAACAGAAGATAAAAACATGACCTAGCATAAAGAGTTTAAAATCTAAAACAGCAAATCAAAGCACAGCCAGGAAAATAAACCCGTGTGGTGATGGGTTCTGAGCATATCTAAGCTTCATGGTATTTGTTTTTAAATCAATAGAATACATAAAGCAATACTGTATTTCTTCTGATGGGTCTGACCCAAAGTGCATGAGGGAAAAAGATACAGCATTTGGAGACCACTATTTAAAATGGTCTTTCTGAAAACACTCTTTTCAGCTCCCAGGATCTGAACATTTTCTCAAATAAAACTGTTATTAAACTAAAAGGTCAGTGTTTCAGGATGGGCTAGTTTAAGAGAAGCACAAGAAAGGCCAACTTTGCCTATTAGCACAGGGAGTTTCCAAGCAAAGCTTTGGGAACTGGCAAAGTTTGTGAAATGAGAAAAGGAGTAAAAACAAAACAAACAAACAAAAAAAAAATGTTCAAGCCATATAAATCCCATTTGCCATGGAAATTTGCAAAGCGATTTCAAGTTCAGTAAGTATGGTTCCATGGCTTTTACATACACACATACTCTCCTTTTAGAAATGTGTTAAGACAAAAGAATGTTTTCTTCCCATACTTGTATAGCCTGTACTTTTTAAAATTCTTCTCAGAAAACATTTTAATTTCTTTCTCAATGGTGAGTGTATCTTAACGAACACAAACACTGGCATTTGGTCAATTAGTTATAGATACCAACACTGACCATAAAACACGTGAGAAAAAGCCAAGCACTGCAGGTGCTTAGTTCTAACAAGTGTGGCTCTCAACTATTTACTTGAAACCATTACAAATACTTGGATGGTTGAAAGCAGCTCTGGATTCCTAACAAATTTGTGTTTGTCTTTACTAAACAATGTTCTAAACAAATGTTTTGGCTAGTCCAAGGGTCTTCTTTATGGATTGCCTAGGAATCTTTTGACCTGCTTAGCCACCAAAATTTCTGGCTGTAAATTTGAGTTCAGGATCAAATAAGAAAGTCCAAGATTCCTAAACTTATACTTGATTCTAAGTATTCTTAGGAAATGTGAGGAAATTCTAATTCCTCAAAGAAAGTGTAGCATAAATTCAATACGCCTCACCTGTCTTCTGTGTGACAGGTGATGTCCAAATTCCTGTGTTGACCAAAATTAGTTAAACTAAAGATATAAAGGGAGGGAATGGTAGGGGGAGACATAATTATACATTTTAGATAGATCCTTGAATGAATAGAAATGACTCCAAAAGATGGAAGGACTTAATGAACTCATCAACTATGAAAAACAGAAGACTGAAAATGCAACCATGATTTGAAACATACATCGATTCCCTGAACCTCAAGGAACATACTAATTTCCTTTGTAACTTTTCCCACTTGTAATTCTCCTTTACTTCATTTTCTTTGCATAATCCTTACACTATAATTCCCCCCTCAATTACAGTATTTCTTAAAAAATCTCTTTAAGTTGCTTAATAAAAATTTATCTTGCTTCTTACAGAAATATCAGTTCCTTTGGAATTTTTCCTTTAATGTATTTTTCTTTCTGGTTTTACCATTTGCTGATATAGGTCATGGCCAATTTTGTAAAGTCTATTATTTTCATGTGCTAGTTTAAACACACTAAAGAGAAACCATGAAGATCTTCCAAGAGAACAAAATAAGTATTATGTACCTGCATAACATAATCAGCAGATTTTAGATAGATTCTGATTCTCCCAGGATTGAGATAGTTGAGCAAAAGGTTATACCATAAGACATAGCCAAATTAAATTTTCAGCTCCATAGAAATACTCATTAATCTTATAATTTCAATAAATTCATTCAAATGAAGAGCATTTATTGTTTAGGAAAATAATAATCAAAACATCCATGCAATCAATGAAATACAACACAAAGTATATTAGAGCTAAATGACTCGCAGCATAGATTACAGGATAAATCTTGTCCTGCTCCTTATCTTCTAAAAGGTACAGGGTTTGATTGGAAGAAGAACCAAAAGATGACTAGGATAAATCTCAACGGTTAGAAATAAACAAGTAATGGTTTGCCATTATCCGTTTGTGGCACCATTTAGTTGGCAGACAAATAACCTGATTTAAACCACACACGCAGAGAGTATAGGTATATTCAGCTGACAGTTACCTTCACCATCTTGTAAGGGGAATGTATCTTAAGAGCGCCTTCAAAACAAATGCCATCTGTCTACTACCTGGCAGGGGTAACTGTGGCTACTTACACATTAAAGTTAATGAAGATGGTAGAAAGAAAACTCCTCACCGCACATTCATAATCATAAATATTGTACCAGAAGGCACAGTGTTAGGAAGAGTTTGGCAACCTGAACATTAACAGCATCAAGTTAATGGCTTATTTTGTAGCATTATCACTCCATCAGGATTTATATACCTTTGTAAATTTCTAATCTGAATGGCATACTATGCAAATAATGTTCATTTTATTGTTTGCTTCACAATAAGCACCCATAGAAATTAGCTCCATGTTCCATTCCATGTGGAAAAAAAAAACATCAATACTGGGCTATAGCCATATAGCAAGAGATAAGCTCGTAATTCATATTCTACAGTTTAGACATCTTAAATAGAAAACTCATAAAACCAGTATTGAGAATCAGATATGTATGGTATTTCATGTCTTAATATTCTGAATAATAGTTGCAAGATCTCACAAGGCCTCCAGCAAAATAAAATCTATAATTTAAATTAAAAAATGATAATTACCTTTGGATATTGCTTTCTGATACATAGCTTAATTTTTTTTGTTTCAAAAATGATTATATTTTGTTCACTGGAGATAAAACTATAATACAGTGTTAACTCTCCAAACTAAATGAAGTACAGACACGACCCAAGCCCTTTTCCATTTCATGCAAATGGTCCTGTGTGGCCAGATTTAAAGGTTTCTTCTGGAGTCATAAAATGCATAGAGGACCAAGCTGGAAATGAAAGGTAGTGGCCACCACAACCATTAAGCTTCTGCTCCTGGAACCTCCTTAACAAAACATCTGGAGCCATCGCTAATGACAGTCTGTTGTTTACAAAGGAGAGAAGAGCAGGTATTCATTACAACTTTAATGCACTGGCTATGAAGTCTTGGTTTCCATGCTGAAGCTCAGTGTTCTGTGCTCTGATCAGCGATATGAAGTTATTTTTGTTTTCTCTGTTTTTTTCCAAATCAAATCTGAATCAAGTTTGATTCCAAATTAGGTGAATCAATCAATTTGTACCTCCACACTGACGTAATCCTACACTAGGCTTCACGAGAGATGAAGACATATAAGATGATCTCTACCATTAAGGAGATTACAGTCTGAGTCAGTAAAATTATACTATTGAGGTTCAGTATTAAGGAAACTTATCAAGGTCAGCTATAGTTAAGGATATGGAACTTGAGCAGGTAGATGAAAAGGAAACCAAAAAAACTTGTTACCAAACAAAACTTGTTTGTAAAAACAGAAGGGTAAATTAGGCTAAACTGCCGCAAGTCTTGTAAACTATGAAGGATTTTGGATAAGAAATATCAAGAAATATGGCATCCTGGACAGTTGGGGAAAAAATGGCAATAATACAATGAAATAGAGTGTTAGGACAGGGAATTTAATCTGGTAAAGATTTGCAGGTAAACTGGGAGGGAAAGCAGAAGGCAATCAGTGGTTCTCAAAGTGTAACCTCACCTTCCCCTCAATGCAGCACTGCCTCTTCTGGGAATTTACTAGAGATGAAAATTCTTCAGCCCCACCTCAAACTTAAGGAATCCAACACCATGGGGATGAGGTCCAACCATCTGTGTGTCATCAAACCTCTGGGTGATGCTGATGCACACTAAAGTTTGACAGCCACTGGCAAAAGGTGAAGAGGGCTTAAAATAGGAGACTGGTTGCAAAGACACAGTCTAAGATTCAAGATTTTTCATGGGGAAAAATGATCGTCTGAGACTGACTGAGAGATGAAAGAAAAAGTCAAAGGTGCACCCATGCCAGAAAATTAATACCCATGATGGTCAATTAAGTAAAGAAGGAGAGGCTGTTTGGAGAAGAAAGATAATGAGTTAAGGCATATTCAATTGAAGGTAATGGCAGAACCACCACATGGAATTGTAGGCAATTAGATACTTGAACCTGAAACTCATATTTGATTTGAGACTTGGCTCGACATGCTGATTTGGGAATGACTATTACAGATTTGAGCTCAGCGAATTCTCCTGGAAAATATATATATATCCATATATATACACGTCAAAAATACACATAAAGGAAAAAAAAAAAGCAAAAGGCTAAGGGGTAGGCCTTAAAAATTCATCAGATGAGGGAAGGGGGTGAAAGAGGAATATCATTAGGGGCAAAGAAGAAATGGAATGGAATGGAAAGGAAAAAATAAACCAAGATAGCAAGTGTAGGAATGATAAATAGATTTCATCTTACGTGCCAATTCTGATCAACTGGCAGTAGCTGCCTGAGTTGCTGTATGGAGGACTCTGAGGCCAAGTCCAGGTTCAGTGAATTAATGTCTACTCTGGGCACAGGAGGGAGATCTGGCAGCATGGTTTACAATTACCTATCATCCCATGGAGTGCATGCAAATCAGACGGCGTGAGCCTCCAATCAGTGGGAGGAGAACAATGGAAGGCAGCAATTACAGGCCTCCCTTCAACACATTTCAGAAATGAAACAAGAAGGAAAGAAGAGGAAGAATTATAAATAAAAGACGTTTTTCACAAACAGTGTGTTCTGTACATATTTAAAGGGCAGCCATAATTAATAATCTGTAACTAACTTATACTGACGAATGGTAGTTGTTGTTTCTCAAAAGGAATTTAGAGAATAAAACATACAATTACTCAGGAAGATCTGCTTGTTTAATATACAGTAACGCAGACCAATTAATATATATTATACTCTAGTCTACTTTCCTAATTATCATCCTGATGTGGGGCTCATAGTACATTTTTATAAAAAGAATATTTCATAACAGTAAAAGAAGAGTGGACAGGCCTTTTCATGTGCTAAAAAAGCTTTAACCAAGACTAATGTCCTTACCTAAATAGATTGCTTTGGTATCAGAAAGTCAAACACCGCTCCGATACTTAGGTTCATAAATCAATCTTCCCTCTTCTTTTTATTGAGATGGAATTTCGCTCTTTGTTCCCCAGGCTTGAGTACAGTGGCGCGATCTGGGCTCACTGCAACCTCTGCCTCCCGGGTTCAAGCGATTCCCCTGTCTCAGCCTCCCTAGTAGCTGGGATTATAGGCGCCTGCCACCACGCCTGGCTAATTTTTTTGTATTTTTAGTAGAAACGGGGTTTCACCATGTTGACCAGGCTGGTCTTGAACTCCTGACCTCAGGTGATCCACCCACCTTGGCCTCCCAAAGGCTGGGATTACAGGCGTGAGCCACCGCGCCCAGCCCAATCTTCCCTCTTCTTATTGTTATGAAGTAGAATGTACTTTTTAGCAATGTAACTGTTTTTAATCCCCAAATTCATTATGCACTAATAAATCTTCCTAAATTCAACTAAGATATTTAATTCTTCGAACTCGGACCAACACTGTTTGCTAAGCGAGACTTTATCTTTGCACGTAATCAAAGCACAAGGAAAATAAAAGATTTAAAGTCTGAATATAAAATCTATCTTCTAATCCACCTAACTTTCTACAGCCCTGGGAACTCAGCTAACCCCAACCTCAAGACTTTTCTTCTTCTGAATAAAAAGAAAATTCATGACCCAATTACAGTCCTTTTTATAAGGAAGAAAAGTAGAGTCCTCTTCTTAGACACTGGCCTACTACTAGACAGTAGAAATAGTGAGAGAATCACATATAGTCAAACCTCTGGGCTTCAGTGGCTTCATTTACAGCCCATTAAGAATGAGGATGCAGAAAAGGACCCATTTCAGATACTAGCTAACCACTACAAAACAATGGCCTCTCCTGGGAAGTTTTAAATAAAGCAATTCAGATTTTACATCCATGCTTAATTCATATTTTATTTATGAGAGTTCAAATATATCAAAACAATGAGGCAGCATAAGACATATTGGTATAAGATATTTCATTAACTATAGTGCAATATCCTGAGCTTTGTTTTTTATTTAATTCACATTGTGATAATTAGATCAGCTTCGTTTGTGAAGTCAGATTATAATACCTATAGCCGTTATTTTTCTCTTCACCTAAAGTAACAAATCTCTAATCAATGCTAGAAAACATCATTTCAATGTATTCCTAAATAGTCATATAATCTCTAATAAAACAAAAACAATTCTCTGTGAAGCACTGTGGAAGCTCTGTAACTTAGCCCATCACAGCTGATTTTACCATCTTTAAAACACAAGATTGTGCACAAGGATTTCAAGACCAAAGCATTGTGCTGTCTTTAACTTAAATTCAAGAATGTACTTAACCTTTTTTCTAAAAGTAAAATAAACTATTCACGGTAAAGTTAGCCTGAAAGGAACAGTAAAAAAACACTTATTATGATTACATTCCTAACGATCTCCTTAATACCAGTACTATATGGAGAAAAGTGATGGAATTTCTTCTTATCTAGCATTTCCTTTTTGTAATTCACACCATGTGCTATGTAAGGTTTCAGGGTGTAAATCCTTCAGAATACCTGGGACTACATAAAATAGCAATGAAAAAGATATGCCTGCATTCAGACCAGTGGTTCTCATTCTTATCAGACCCAACTTTGCTTTTTTATAGCACATCTATTTTGCAATGCTCCCTTCACTATCCTGAAATGAAACTGATTATAATCTGACCAAAAAAAGGAATCAATAGCATGCCCTAAGTGTAAGAGTTAAAAACAAATAAACTAATTTATAATAAAATAATGGCATCTCATTATGTAAACGTTCAAATATAACTACCCTAGTAGACATAATAAAGTCTGAATCTTGAGTTTGTGTGCTAAATCATCACAAATGCAAAAGCTATTGTTACACAGTAGTTGCACTCCTGGAAAATTCAGTATACTTTAAAACCATGCAAAACATACTTTCTGTTTATATATAAAACAACTAAGTTCTCGGCCAGGTACATAGGTTTTCAGCTCCATGAATTTCTGATGGGACATTCAGAAGTTGGAGGGCACAGGACAATTCTTGGAGATGGGAAACTACCCCCAGGCACAGCCAGCCATGAAGATCCTTCCCCGTGCCACTACGCACCACAGCTTCCCTCTAATTCCTGAAGTGCCTGAAGTGGTGCCATACTCCTCAAGTGGGGTAATACTCAAACACTTTCTAAAGTGACACAGTATTGTCCCACCACTGCGCACCACTGTTTCAGACAGGACTAAAATATTCACCTTGATAAATGAAAAAAAGTGGGAAATCTCGCTATTTTATGGTTTGTATGACCATAGATAGTCACAAATAATCTACTAATATTGATATGGATTTTTCAAACAGATAAACACTTGAATGACACCAAGATATCTTCCCCCAACATGATCTCTGCCTTAAGGTGCCCAAACATTACTAGCTTTCTCTAGCTCCATACTCACCAAAACCACATTTTGCCTGGTCTATTTATAAAGATCATCTTAATTTTCCTTAATCAAAATTACTCTCGGCTAATCATCAAATTGTCTATTTTTTTTTTCTCTCCTGATGTCCTAGAGGGATGAAGGCTCCATTACTAATTCGATAGAAATGGAAAAGGTGGGTACAAATTGCAACCTTAACACTCCAGGTCTCTGTGATGATATCACAAGAATGTACAGACATCAGAGAGATATAGATTAAAACTCATCTACTCCCAAACTGTACAAATGTTTTCATTATTTAGCATTCACATTTACAGATTACCGTCTTTAAGAGAACAATTCCCCAAACATCGATTTATTTCAAGCTGACACACTTCCCAACAAAACTATCTACATAGGATAGCGCTTGACCATTTAAAACTCTATGTTTTATATGTGACAATATCAGAATTAATACTGAAAAAAAGTTCAATAAGGCCATATCATTTTTATAATGAAGGAAAATGAAAACAGATTTAAAGCTACTCATCCTGAATGAACCTATAATTCACAGAGATTCCTTTTTGAAATTAAGGAAGTGAGGGTGTAGTAAGAAATAATTTCTCTATAAACAGCAAAAATAAGTTAGCTTTCCCTAAAGCGTATAATATGAAACTCTCTAGAATAAATGGTAAGAAGGCAACAAGAATGAGTAAAATCTAAACATATATGCTACTTTTAAAGAAATGCATCTATCATTCTTTTCAATTTCTTTCAGCAATTGGATCCAGTCTTACAAGTGTTATCAGGTAGTGGTCCTTAGGGGAACTGTTTTAATGAAACTAATAATTAGAATACCAACTTATTCTCCATCAACAGTAACATCCAACATACATGATGATTTCATAAAATAATTCGCTAGGTAACTGAGATTTCCTCTAAGGGAATTTTCTTACCAAACCCTCCTCAACTCTCACCCCTTGATCCCTTTCCCATCCTGTTAGTGTAAGTAAACATAATTCTTCTCTAACTTTCTGATAAATTGTAAATTAAATGAATCCAAATGAGTAAGATTTTACTGCATGTTTTAACATTTTTAAATGATTGTATCATTTTTATCTCAAGTTACATAGTTTATAGGGAATTTAACAGGAAGAAATTAATCTAATAAAGCATTATACATATATAATACTAAAAATCTTTAATAGTATAAAATGTTCACATGTAAATTTACATGCATTTCAAACAAGGCAGTGAAATAATAAGAATGTTACCCATGCAAAACTTTCATTTTACAGTTATAACCACTGTTTGGGTGTTGGGGATATACACCATAGAATTGTGAAATAAAATACAGAAATATGTCATATCTGGTTCATCTTAAATAGGTAGAAAAACAGCTGAATAAAAAGTATTCATGGCAAAGTATGTTAATAAAAGAGTCAGGTTTACAGAGACCTGTATTCTCCTGACTACCCTCTGTGACTTTATTTCTAATCTATAAATTACTAATAAGGTTTCTCTTGAAGATGAAATGCCGTAGAATGAAGAGGTATTTTCAGGTTAAACATGAACGTCATTACATAAACAGAATGAAACTCTGTTCAATAGGAGAACCAACAGCATTTTGTTTTAAAAATCCCGACTGATGCTGTATAACATTTCATTGAGCCAGTACTATAGTTTGCAAGAGACTGTTTAAAGCCATATATTCTTCAGAATGTCGACATGCTAAAATTTGTCATTTTTTTAACCTACAGAAAAGATTATATAACCAGAAGAATTTGTGGTGCGTTTTCATAAAAATTTAGGATCTGGCTTGATCTCCAGGTTCAATAAGTATTTTAGCTTCTGATCATCAAGATTCACATATTTATTGTAAATGAATTTGATCTGACAATAACAAGAATTTATTTGAATCTCTTTCATTATCTTTGAATGCTGCTAAAGTAACAGAATATGATAAATGATGATGACACCAAAGGGTAAAGTAAAATTGATGTTGATCAAGCATTTTCTAAAAATTCATTTTCATGACAAGCTTAAAAGACTATTAAATCTTCCTCCTAAGAAACATGAAGTGTAGTGTGGCAAAGAGAAAGATTTAGACAATGAGGGAGAGCAATATACATTTTATATATAAAACAATGAAAACCTAGAAGCAAATTAAATGTCCAAAAACAGTGAAATGGTCAAAGAATATAACGCTAACATTAAAAAACATGCTTTAAACCCCATGAAAAATTTCTCACAAGTGAAAAGATACCAGACTGAACACATTGTTTGTTCTTCATTTTGTTTTCTATATGTATAGTACTGAAAAAAGCCTAAGGACATCATCACAAAGAAATACATACATATGGCCGGGCGTGGTGGCTCACACCTGTAATTCCAGCACTTTGGGAGGCCGAGGCAGGCAGATCACCTAAGGTCAGCAGTTCAAGACCAGCCTGGCCAACATGGTGAAACCATATCTCTACTAAAAGTACAAAAATTAGGCAGGCATGGTGGTGCACACCTGTATTCCCAGCTACTCAGGAGGCTGAGGCAGGAGAATTGCTCAAACCCAGGAAGCAGAGGTGGCAGGGGGCCGAGAAAAAAAAAAAAAATACATACATATATATGCCAAAATGATATGAATGATTACTTTTATATTTAGGAAAAATGGACCATTTTCCTTTCTCTCTTTATACTTAGTTGTAGTTTTTACCAAAAACACACTTTACTTTCATAATCATTTAAAAGTTATTTTTAAACAATGCATAAAGAGGCATAATTCCAGTTTTAAAAAACACCTTTATCAATTCAATCATGAACATTACATAGTATATCAGTTTAGCTAACAGAAGTTCAAACCATACTTATACCAAAAGAGAGTTGGCTGGGATTAAAGTACCTAAAAGTAGGTAGCACAGACTCTAAGAAAACAAAATTGGTTCATGTTCTTTTTCTCTGACCCCACAGGTGTCCTGCCAATATACCATTATAAGACTATGTGTTCTTAAAAGGTAAATTACAATCAAACACCTGTACTATATTATATGATATACTGTAGAAAAATACAATCATATACCTTTATAACAGCGTTTGGGTAAGCAGAATTTACAGCACACAGTTTCTTATATACGCTATCTAGAAGCACACCATACAATAAGGGCTTTTTGTTGAAGAGTTCCTCTGTAATTGAAAACAATGAGATTCAAAGTGTCTCCAAAAGGATATTCATGGCCATACTGAATACAGGAAGAAAAGAGAGGAAATTTTAGAGAGCCAAGATATTCTCTTTTCACTCTTGCTTCTCAAGTAGCATTTAATTTTTTGTCTTCCATTTAGATTTTTCCATTGATAACACCAATCATCCTAGTATGATGAATGATGTATGTTACCAAGGACAGCTGATGAAAATTCTTGGCCACTGACTTAAGCCACCAGCTGAGGTTAAGCTAAGTCAGCTACAAGGAATGAAAGGCAACCTGGGATAGCATTTTCTAGATCATGCAACAAATACCCTGCAACATTAATAGCAAAGTTCTATAGAGATCCATTTCCTACATGTGGCAGTCACTGCTACAAAAAGTCACTACATATTGGGGTGTTCTAGAAAATCACTCTATAAATTGCCCATTTTGACTACGAAATAGAGACCTATTCATTTTAGTCTAAACAACTGAAAACATAAGTTCAACTGTAAATGTAAACTATATTATATCCAACATTACATTCTTTGCTGCCACTAGCAAAATAAAACACTTAATAGTCCTTGCTTGCTGACTGGATTTATACATGGTAGGAAATGCATAAAAAGTTTAGCTTTGCCTCCTTAAAATGGAATCTGACAACTACTCACTGAGGTTTTGTGGACTTTAGTGTCTCTAGTGAAAGCTGTTATTCAACAAACCAACTTCTTTTAAGTTGCTTAGTTCATGCAAATGCCACAATCAACTGGCTATGACAAAAATATTTTAAATACCTGTTTGTGGGAATTGCATCTCAGTAACAAATATCAAAACCATTACTTTTCCACAAAGCTTTCAAGACAGGGTAGCAATGACAAATGACAGGACACAATAGAGATATTACAGCTTTATCTTGAGTTTAATCATCTTATTTATTTGGATTTCAAGAAAAATCAAACTAAATTACTCATTCCTTATAGTAGCAAGAGGAATCCTCAGATGCTGTCTCTGCCATTTCGGATATAATTTTAAAATATCAAGTCTTTTCAATTTTTCATCCATGCTGATAAATCAAGTAACTAAAATTCAAACAGGAATTCAGACAGGTGAGAAAATGAAGTCTTTGTAACCAAAATACTCCAGCATAAGTCAGCTCTATTTTGAAAAGAACTTGCACGTCAGAGTTGCCAACATTTTCAGCACTTGAAGTCTTGACTACGCCTTTTTCCACTCTCATCTGGGAACCCAAGGAAAATTATAAATCTCACATAACACAGCAGAGGCTGCCCCGATCAGCAGCCTACAAAGCATCACCATATCTATTCTCTCTGACCTCCAATAACTGAAACCCAATTTGTGGTTGAGCACATGGCTGGTCAGAAGGAAGACTACATCTTCCAGCTTCTCCTGCAGTAAGGAATAGCCTAGTGACTAAGTTCAGGCCAAGAAAATTGAATCAACAGGGTGTATGCAGCTTCAGAGTCATTCCCCATGACACAGGCTCAAGGACAGTTGTGAGCCTAACACAGAAAAGACTGGGTCCCAATATTAGGGAATCATCAAATTATCCAAAATGTTACATGAGAGAAAAACAAAATTTTAACTTTTTGAGCCACTGTAACTTAGGGTCTCCATTAGGACAGTGGAACCTATATTCGACCCCACATATCTTACAAAAACATATGTCCAACTCTACCCTTTGTCGGACCTAGAAGAATCAAAGAATAGCCTCAAAAACATGCAAACTTAGAAAGAAAAGCTAAAAATCAGCTATGTCGGGTATACTTGCAAGAGCTGGAAGAGACCTCAGGACAGAAGCCTATAGCCGCCCCAGGAAAGTCTCTTTTTTCATTATCCCTATTGAAGGAGTGAAGAACACGCCATCCCAAAATATGGCGGAATGGCATATTGACTCTTTCAAGTTGAAAACACTGGAGCAATTGTAGTTTCAGAAGGGGCTAGCTGACCTGTCTCTTCCTGTATGCAGTAAGCCATCAAGAGGGGTACCCTTCCAGTACTGGGGCGAGAAAACAGCCCTTACCACCAGACATTGAGAATTGGGGCTGCAACGGACCTGAATAAACATACTTAATGAAGGAACTCTTATCTTGTACTAGTTTTACACACCCCTATATATATCTCAGTAACTCCCCTAGGAAATTTACTGCCCCTCACCAAATTTTACTTGTCCTGTCATTTCTTCTCAAATTCATTGTTCTTTGTCAATAAAGTATACAAGCATCTTGCTGTGGTTACTTCCTCGGAGTCACTCTGTTGTGAAGATCCCCATGAACATGTAGATGATGTACATGCTTTTCACTTGTTAATATGCCTGGTGTCAATTTAGTTTGCAGATCCAGCCAAAGAGCCCACTTAAGCAAGAGCAAAAAGGCGGGTCAGATCTCTCACTCCCCTATACTATCCAGCTATGCATAATAAGAGGAAATTGAAAAGTCATTAAAATGCTTTGTCCTTCCCAGGGTAAGTAAGCCATAAAACAAGACATTCAATCGCAGTCGAAGAGCCATTTTATTATTTCTAAAACGAGGACCATGAGTTAGATCACCTCGAGTGTCCCTGCCGGTAAACGTTATTTCTGAAACTGTGGTTCTCTGCCCATGTCATCACAGCAGAGCAGCTAAGAAGATCACCTGTAGAATCAGAATGCCTCCATTTAAAACCCTGCCATGCCATGTGTTTATGTATATTGTTGGCCAAGTTTATTAGCTTCCCCGTAACTCAGTTTCCTTGCTTGTATAGTGGAAATTATACAAGTATCCAGGTAATAGGATTGTTGTGAGAATTATATCACCTTCTGATAAATACCAATACCTCATTAGATTACATTTTAGTTCCCATAAACCTACTTTACCCAAATCCCTATCAAAATAACACTCAAATTTCAAACAACAAGGAATTTATAGATGGCACTTCAATGACTAAATTACCTTTCCCACTCTGGTAATTCTTCAAGGCTCCATCCAGTCATCTACTTCCTGTTTAAGGTTAATCTAACAATCATAGTACCTACATACAACCATAGTACCTCCATACTAATAATTCAGTCACTCTCAACCACCTTTCTGGCAAGCTAAACCTTAATGAAAAAATGTCTCAGCTATCCCAATGTTTGCTGAAAACCTAAGTGAAGCAATGCTCTTGATTTACTTTTCCGTCTTTTTTCTTACGTAGCATTCCATATAATAGCAGTAAGGGTCCAATACAAATCCTCCTAAATCTTCCTTTTTCACAGGTTTTCTTTTATTCAAAATTCACTAAGCAGAATTTGAAATGAAAAGACTGATTGAGTCATAAGTTCGTTACTCCCCCATCTCCACCCACTCCAGTCATATACACAAAACTTGAATGTGATTTAGAACACCCTTGTCCTGGCTGAACCCATCTAAGAATCCACTTCCACTATTCTATGTTCTGCTGCTAAACTCTGGGAATTTCTAAGACCTAAAACAAACAACTGCTCTAATTCAATACTGCCTTTGATATGCTAACAGTCCTATGAGGACTTCAACTATCAGCTAAAAGATAAATATAGTTCAGGTCTAAAACTGTCTGCCTGGGCATAAGTTAGGTAAAATACAAATATATAAGAGGTGCTGGCAAGGTTTTTGGCATTAAAGTTCTATAAGAAAATAATTATTTTTAAGCATGCAATGACAGAACTGCCACATTCTTAAGAAATGCAAATTATATCCAAGGGCCCTTTTTTTCCAGTATAGCATGGCCAATTTTATAAAAGATGTAAATGGAGAACTATAATCTACTTATACATATTCACTTAAAAGCAAGCTTGGTTGAAACACATCTATTTTTTATAAGCAATATTTATACTTTCACAATCTTAAAAAGGCTTCTCTTCATCACACTGCAGTAGTATTTCTGCATGTCCCTAAGATTCTTTCCAACTATTTATGTTTCCCTTTGAATACTCACAAAGACACACCTCCAAGGCTTAACACCAAGAGAACACATTCTGAGACAGTCTTACATTGCTTGCTGCCCCCAGACAACCATGGCAACCTTTTACTCAAACCATCCTTATCCCAGAAAGATGTAGGGAGCTTGGCATCCCTGCTAGGTGATACTCATCATTATAATCTACTCTGCAATGACAAAGGGGACCAGGCAAGGCCAATATACTGCAGAAATCATTCAAAACTGGCTCTAGTCTGTGCCAATGTGTACACATTTTCAAACTCTCTGATGCAGAAAGCGGGAAGATGTTCCATATCCCTACCCCAAGGCTTTTCTCTCTGCTACACATTCCAACAGATAACTGCATTTCTTATAATAATACAATCTTAAGAAACCTTTGGTAATATTTTTAAACATCTGTAATTTATATGTTACATAAGTGATTTTACTTAAAACATTTTATTTTAAATAACTAATACTATTAATAAAGATCATGACAAAGTTTTTTGTTTGTTTGTTTGTTTTGGGGGTGGGTGTTTTATTTTTTGATGCAGGGTCTCGCTCTGCCACCCAGGCTGGAGGGTAGCAGCACAAACACGGCACACTGCAGCACCAATGGCCAGGGCTCAAGTGATTCTCCCACCTCAGCCCCACCAAGTAGCTGGACCACAGGTGTGCACCAGCATGCCCACCTGATTTTTGTATTTTTTGTAGAGACAGAGGTTTCATTATGTTGTCCAGGTTGGTCTCAAACTTCTGAGCTCAAGAAACCCCCCGCCTCAGCTTCCCAAAGTGCTGGGATTACAGGCGTGAACCATCACAAGGTTTATTGTAATAGTCTTTTTATACCATTTATGATATATCAAGATAAAATTCAACTTGTTGCAGCCTTTATGAAAAAAATTCAAATATGACAGTATATATTTCATTTTGGGGACCAACTATATTTTTTAATGTAGACAAAACTGACTTAACTGTTACAGTTTCAAAACTAGACAAAATCGACTGGACACAGTGGCTCACACCTGTAATCCCAGCACTTTGGGAGGCCAAGGCAGGCAGATTACCTGACGTCAGGAGTCTGAGACCAGCCTGGCCAACATGGGGAAACCCCATGTCTACTAAAAATATAAAGATCAGCTGGGCATGGTGGCACACACCTGTACTCCCACCCAACTACTTGGGAGCCTGAGGCAGGAGAATCGCTTGAATCCAGGAGGCGGAGGTTGCAGTGAGCCAACATAGCACCACTGCACTCCAGCCTGGGTGACAGGGTGAGATTCCATCTCAAAAAAAAAAAAAAAAAAAAAGAAATAGACAAAATCCCTTTCACGCTCTACTGTTCAGAATTCTTACATTTTGCACTTAGGGAAGTTAACTGGTTTGATTTTAGAACTTCTGTGTTTTATTTATGACAAGATAAAAGATTTCAGGGAACTATTTGCAAATGCAAATACAATTGGGGGAGAATAGTTTTTATTCCTAATAAATGAAGAGCAATCTTTCTAAGATTAAGTATTAAAATATGAGACACACCCCAATGTGCTATATGAGCATTTTAGCAAATGAATACATTTTAGCAATCTAGTGAAAAGCATCCTGATGCTAATTTTCAGAGGCATCATCACATTTATGATGCTCATTAACCTGCTTTTCAGCATCAGTGTCCCTTATGTTTCCAGATTTCTACCAATAATCTATTATGGGCATAAATTAAACATTGCATGACTATGAATAAAAATTGTAAACTATGTAAATGTCTAATCACCATGGCAGGTAGCAGCATGTGTGATAAACCAACTGTGGTAAAGCAACTGAAGGGCTGAAACCCATTTGCCTGATCTCTACTAACAATCACAAAACTCATCAGACACTCAAAGAAAATACTTAAATAATTGTTTATTGGTTGATTTGCTAATAGAAATTAAAATGTTCTCCATTAGCGCTTTTAACAGCATGTGCTCTCCAAAACACTGTCATTTAAGTCCCCAGTTGGGAATGGTACAAAATACCAATCTAGGCAGACCTGTATTCTTTCAAACATTACCTATAATTGAATAAATGCTTACGTTTTCAGGTTTTACAAGTTTCCTGATGGGATGCAGCAAAATAAAAGTTAATGGGTGGGGAGAATAGTTACCCCAAAATAATAACAATAATAATAATACAAGAAGTACTAAAGGAAAATAAAGTACCATTCAACTTACAAGCCAAATTTAAAACAATCTGTCCTCAGATAATCAGAAGTTAACAGTATTCTGCAGCCTTTACTGTAATCAAAAGACTGTTACAAAAATTCAGGCCAAAAGCTTTTGCAAGTTATTTTTGTGAAATACAAAAAGACTGTAAAGTGTTGGTAATGATTAGAAAACCCCAAGGTTGGAAAGAGTCAAGGGCAAGAATGTATAAGGCAGTCCTGGATGGGTCCGCAGGGCAGACTTGGGAGAGGGAATCCAGGAAGCTGCATGGAAGCTCACACAAGTCTGCAGCACTCCTCCCCAGGCGGGAGATGAGGCTGACAGCAGGGCCAAGGCACAGCCTCCCAAGTCCTGCAGCTCTGACCCAGGACGCTGGCCTGGGGAAAGCAACGCACATACTTATTGCATGCTGCGGGGTTAGGGGAGCATGGCAACCCTGCTGAGCGGTAAATGTGCTCAGTCGGTTTTTTCCCTCTACCTAAAGCTTTTCCTGTCAACATCATCCAAATTAGTATCTCTGGAGCAACTCAGACAGAGGGGCTTAACAGTTTAGAAGAAACAGCTTACCAATTCCCCACCTAAGAGAGGAAATAAAATGTGTTTAAGTGAATACCTCTCATTTAATTAACAAGAGAAAGAGTAGAACTAGATTTTAGGTAAGGATGGAAGCAACTACAATACACTTAAGCTGTCAGGCCTGACAACTGACAAAGAGGTTCAGACTCACCCGGTGAAAAGCAATAAAACAAACCTTTTCAGGCTTACACGACGCGCAGGAGAGCCTTGCCATTTCAGCGCACTCTAACATTCTATTTCAGGTCCTGTCTCTGCTCTACCTACCAGTCATCACTAATGGAGAACTGAAACTCTCTCTGACAGTCACCCTCATTAAAACAAATTGCCCAAAAGAAGCTGAAATACAGAAGGCAAAGGCTTTTTAATGAAGAAAATAAAATATGATTATTTTATCTTTAGGGGAGAGGCAGGCAGAGAACTGACTAGAACACTAAGAAACACAATTTAAACTTATAGTTTCTAACCATTTTTAATTAAGTAAATTTTAACTTTTACCCTCCAGGATCTCACAACATATGTATATGCTGATATAGTTTAGATCTGTGTCCCCGCCCAAATTTCATTTCAAATTGTAATCGCCAGTGTTGGAGGTGAGGCCTAGTGGGAGGTGACTGGATCATGGGAGCTGATTTCCCTCTGGGTGCTATTCTTATAGTGAGTTCTCATGAGATCTGGTCGTTTAAAAGTGCGCGGCACCTCTCCCTGCCCCTCCTCCTCCTCCAGCCATGTGATGCACCCCCTTCCCTTTCATCTTCTGCCATGATTGTAAGTTTCCTGAAGTCTCCCCAGAAGCCAGCAGATACCACCATGCAGAGTCATGAGCCTACACAGCCTGCAGAATCATGAGCCAATTAAACCTCTTTTCAGGCTCAGGTATTTCTTTATAGCAGTGCAAGAATTAATACATATGCCTGAATCTTACTTTTTTTAGTGAAGTCTTACATTGTTTGCACATATTTTTGCTTTTGTAATTGTTTATTCTGTTTTTTAAGAGCAGATCCAGCAGGTGGCACAAATGTTTATAAACATGAGAGACCGGTATAGTCTAATGAAGTAGTTCTTAACCTGGGAATTCAAGAGATCTGTAAACTTGGATACGAAAAAAAAAAATGCACCTTTATTTTCACTAACTTCTAAATACAGTATGCATTTCCTTCAAATATGAATGATACCCTAAAACCAAGTAGTATTAGCCACAGTACCCGTGATTTGTCACCAATAGAAATCACACATTTTCGTAACACATTACAATAGTTTCAGACATTCCAAATATTCATGCTCATCACTACTTCGAAATAATAGTAGTTAATACACCCAACACCAGGTCATTTTATGTAATGTGCTAGTAAGTCAGTGTATATTACAAACTTGGGTTTTTAAAATTATATATAATTGGTTTCTTTTATAATGCCATGTATGTTTTGTATTTAAAAGTAAAATGGATCCACAGGTTTCACCAGAATGCCAAAGTGCAACTTGGCACAAAGCAGTGTTAAAAACCTTTAATCCAGTAGAATGTACAGGTTTGGAGTGAAGACCCAAATTTACATCAGACATTGTCACCTGTGGTCTAAAGTAAATCACTTAATCCCTCATAGCCTCAGTTTCCTCGTTCACAAATGCTTCCAGGAGCTGCTGGGATATGCTAATGTATGAAAGAGGACAAATCAAATGTTAGATGACACCAGATCATGGAAACGATGCTAGAGTTAATAGCACAGACACAGTCAATGGGACATTTTTTTTTTAAATAATTTAACCCAAAAAATGTTTCAGAGACAAGACAAAGGTAAAAGAGAACATTTTACAGTTTCATAATCCCAACTCTATAAAAGAGTACTGCCTTCAGAAAATTTTCATAAGACAATCCAAAAAGCCAAAATGACAATCCAGATATGAACCAAACTCAGAGTTACAACTCATTATTTCACATAATCATCTACATTTCTGTCACTTAGGAAAAGCTACCCTGCCTGAATCAACAAGAAGAGAATATTAACAGTTGTATTTAAGACGCAAATGTGGTACATCCTTGAGCAAAAACTAGTCTCATGACTTTATCCTTACCAGAGGATAACACATTTATAAACTGTGTTGGAAGGTTTTTTGTTCAAATATGTTTTACGTGTTTCAACAATCACAGATCTAATAACAGGTGAAAAAAATCCAGTTTATTTGTCATTCTGAATTTAAAATAGTAAATGAATTGGCTACATTATGAAACTAATATCTCAGTTAATGCAGACAAAAAAAAACTTTAATCCTCAGAGATTGGAGGTAAAAAGGAAGAAAGGAGAGATACAGATAATCCCAAAAGTCAGACAGTGGCTTCAGTTTTGGATCCAGTAAAAAATACCTCCTCAGATAGAATCACTTACTTCGTGGAGACAGCCATGAGCTGTGGGGATAAAATCAGCGGGAGAGGGGAAAAATTGTTTATATCTGCTTATATCTGCTAGTACTCTGACACTGGGCTGGGAAAATAATATGTACATATAACTTTAAGTGACCACAAAACAATCATTTTAATCCATCATGGAGAACAACATAAAACAATAAAATATAACTATACAAAACTGAGTGTAGTAAGTGGCAAATTAAGAAGCAATCAGAGTTCCATAGGGATAATCAGGATAGGCTTCCTGGAAGAGGCAGGATTTTTACTAATTCCAAAGATGAATCGTGCCTTATAGAGAAGTGAGGAGAAGGGTGATAAATAAGGGAGGGGTCAAGAGGCAGAAGAGAAGCAGGGATCATAGGGGCTAGTTTAGAAATAAATAAAAGGGACCACCTTTCTAAATTAAGTCATCAAAATAGCTACTCACAGACAATTGGAAAATCACTACCAAAGGTTAAACGCAGGAAACTCCCCCCCAAAAACAGTTGAAAACCTCTCAGACACAATAATAATAGAGTGGAGAATGGCAGTAACATAGAAATATATGTGCAAATACTCCCCCCAAGCGGGCCGCAAAAGATATATAAATCCCCAAAGTGAGAGAGCAAGCACTTTGGGGTGTCTGAAAGCAAGGAATCAGAGGTGAAGACATTCGGCAACTTTCCGCCAAGAGAATGGAATTTTTCTTAAAATATGCACACATCTGCCCTAAAATCACATAAAATAAATATGTTGCTTTAAAAGTACTAGGCATCTGATATCTTAGCAATAGCTTTTCAATTCCATAACCTACTATTTTAAAATCATTTCAAACCACAGAAAAGTTGTAAGAATGCCATAAAAAATCCGCATGTACCCTTCATCCAAACTTCCCAATTAACATTTCACCATATAGTTGATCATTCTCTCTATACAAACATAACACATACATACACACACAAATATTTTCTTCTGAAACACATTACAATAAATTGCAGACATGATGTCTTTACCCCTAAATATTCCAATGTAATTTCCACAACACAAGGACAATCTGTTATATAACTACAGCACCATGATCAAATTAGGACATTAACAACCATAAATACTATAATCTACAGATCGTATTCTTTTGAATCAATTATCCACATAGAGCTTCTAAAGGGAAAGAAATCTGATTCAGATCCAATTCAAGATCATACACATATTTTTAGACATGTGATTTTTTAATTTATTGTAGGCAGACTTAATTAAACTTAATAAATCCAAGGTAAACAGTATCCAATAATTTTATCCTACTTTGAAGACTATAATGTGCTCCAATAAGATTCTCCATGAAAGAGAAAAGGGAACTGTACACTAATACAATTAGAGAATAATAGTGTCTGAACGTGAAACAGTTTCTTTACTTGTGATGTTAACCATTTAGAATAAAGAAAATACTCCATAATCCACACTTCTACTGTGAACCCTGAACAATGACCCCTTGGTCAAAGTCCTTTTTACAGCTAGTGCACTGCTGCTACATGCCACTGCTTCTAAGGTGCACATTTATTCATCTCTGATATCGACGGTATCTTCCTGTCACTGAGGGCCAGGTGGCAGTCATAACATCATTCATGACACTATCTATGTGAGATCAAGAAGGCAGTAGCATCAAAACATGCAGAATGAAGGACCAGGCATGGTGGCTCATGCCTGTAATCCCAGCACTTTGGGAGGCTGAGGAGGGAAGATCGCTTGAGGCCAGGAGTTCAAGATCAGCCTGCCCAACATGGTAAAACCCCGTCTCAACTAAAAATACAAAAAATTAGCATGGTGCTGCATGCCTGTAATCCCAGTTACTCAGGGGGACCGAGGCACAAGAATTGCTTGAACCCGAAAGGTGGAGGTTACAGTGAGCCAAGATCTTGCCACTGTACCCAGCCTGAGCCACAGAGAAGACTGTGTCTTTAAAAAGAAAAAAAAATGCAGAATGAGAGTCAGCAGCATGGAAGAAAATTCCAGGGCAGACAGTAGAGCACTCTTTTTAACAACTGCTACATTACTAGCACTCTTAATGGCACGCAAGGTGATAGTATGGGAAAAAACACTCACATGGAAAACGTGGAGGCAGAAAATGATTCAGAAGACTTGGACTCTGAATGCAAGTTTCAAGAATATTGCTAACAATTCATTTCACTTAAATTTTCCTTTTTATCTATGAACATAGATAGAACAACTCCAATAAACATAAAATGAATATTCTAATGGATAGGAAAGCACTTTATCACAGCTTAACTGTTGAGGTTATTTCTTAGTGGAACATAAAATCTTAAAAATAGGCCAGGCACAGTGGCTCATGACTGTAATCCCAGCACTTTGGGAGGCCGAAGGTGGTAGATCACTTGAGGTCAGGAGTTTACCACCAGCCTGACCAACATGGCAAAACCCCGTCTCCGCTAAAAATACAAAAAATTAGCCACGCGTGGTGGCATGTGCCTGTGATCCCAGCCACTCAGGAGGCTGGGGTAGGAGAATCACTTGAACCCAAGAGGCAGAGGCTGCAATGAGCCAAGATTGAACCACTGCTCTCCAGGCTGGGTGACAGAGGAAGACTCCGTCTCAAAAAATAAAATAAAATAAAATCTTATAATTACTGGCATCTTAAATGCAATAAAACACAATCTTTCAAGCACAGAGAATACTGTCCAATGTTCTTGAAGAGTTCCTTCAGAAAAAGACCACAGCCAAGCCAGAAAGCATAACAACAATTATACCTGCTAGCTTTAAACTTCTCCAAACGCTGACAAGGTTCTTGTAAGCCAGTGGGGGCACTGCAACATTCAAGCAGCCACTTCTTGAGGCTGCATTTCAAAAGGCAGGATCTCTACCTCCATTATAACATGTTTCTGCCTCATAACAGGGCAAGCAAACAGCATGGGGAGACAGCATGAGACACATACCCCTCCAAACCAAAACACAGCTGCTCTATTAAATTTAGACCTACCAACCTTGACAGTATCCTTTTAATTACTATTTTTTCTCTAATTCTCTGGAGTGTTTTTTTTTAAACCTAGAAGGTGCCAACAGCATTTTTCTGATAGCCAAGTTATTCTAAGCATCATATCCAAATAATGAAACATAAATAAATTCTTCCAAAGCAATAGGTTTTTTTAAATGCATATTCTTGCACCTTGATCATTTTTATTTTTTTTCTAATTTTTAAATTTTATATATTAGATCTAGGCATACAAACATATGTATATGTATGAATGAATACTTAGAGATAAAGGTGTATTTCAGGCTGCTTGAGGATAAACCTCAAAAAAAGACAATTCTCATTTATAAATGTTCACAGACATATACAAATAAGCTCCTAATTATAACTATATGTAGCTATATAACCATAGTTGCAAATCCAATCATTTGTTCAAAAAAATGTTTTGTCCAAGTATAATAGCAGTGTTAGGAAACAAAGACGAATGAAAATGGTTCTTATCTAAAAAGCTCAGAATCTATCAAGGGAATCTTAGAGATAACAGTCCATTCCACCATCTGACAGATAAGAACACTAAGGCCCAGAGAAATAAAGAAATGTACCCAAAGCAAAATGGCCAACTGATTATAAGGTTGAGATAGAAGTATTTCTAGTCAGCAATCCAATACCATGCCAATTTAGTCTCTACTGATTCAACAATGTTCTAGGCATTAGGTTAGCCTTGAGGTAAGTATTATTCCAATGTTATAAAGAGCCCCATGGTGATTCAGGGCTGGCTGGTCCCAAAGCCTGAGCACCCCTCATTGTACCAACTGCCTCTATGCTAACCATTCTGCAGCAATAGACCTTCACAGGCTCTGGCCTCTCTCTCCCTGAAAAATGACCAGACACAGCATCAAAGTATTTTCATGTGCAAGTACTAAATCCTCCCTCCCTCCTACATATAGTGGAGGAGAAGAATGCAATTGTTGATCATTTTGAAGCAGAGAAAGCAAAAACAAAAAACCACCACCATCATACTTGAAATAGTTAATAAACAAAAGCCAACCAAAATTATATCAACAATTACCAAAGTGAATTGTTACAATCCCTTCATGTCACTGTCCAGCCATGCCAGCCCTGGGCAAAACAGCAAGCAGGAGAAAGCCTGCCTTTGACATTAGCCTGTACTGCAAAAAAACTTCAGTGACTAACGATCTGTTAAAATGCTCATACTAACACATCTGTGGTTGACACGTTATTTTCCTAAGTGACAAACACACGTACACAGACACACATTTGTATGTATACAAATGTTTGCCTGTAATCAAAACTACATAGAGACTATAATTGAACTCAAATGTTGGAATCCAAAGCTGATATTTCAAACCCTCTCACGAGACATACGGAAAACAGAGAGGAGCCAAGCTTGACCGCAGCTATGGAAAGCCATGCCAGCTCTTCAGGAGTGCCACAGCTCATCTGCATATTCATCATTAAAAAGTGAAATGCTATTTGGCTTTCCAAGTTAACCCAAAAACCCATGATAAGCCTGAAGAATTATTCTAACAACAATATTTCATCTGTACTTATTCTTTCTTTGGGAAAATGCATTCTGGATCCCTTTGTTCCATAACGGGGATTGCCCAAGAAAGAGTAGTGGCTTTAGCCCATAGCTCCTATCACTCTAAACTTCCTCCAAATTCACACGGCATTTCTCTGTATTTTTCTCTTGGCAGTAACTACTTTTTACAATTTCTTAATAGTTGCTTATTTATAGCTATGTTAGCCCCTGTCACTCTTGGACATCACAAATACAGTAAGAGGCAAAGCTGAAGGCTAGGCTCAGCCACGTCAGGGTTTAACATCTATCAATATTCGTGCTCCTTCCACCTAACCACAGTGCTGGCTGACCATTTATTCAACAGGTGTCTCCGAGCAAACTCTTGGGTCATGCACAGGAGAGATGGAGACTATTTGCAACAACTCAGAGAATCTCCCGCCAAATCCTAAGGCCTCTGCCTCTCTCTGGTCTAGTAAGCCCTCAAATTTATACTTGGAAAGACCCTACTGATTCAGCCCAAGTCAATCCACTGAGCAACACTCTGCTGTCACGGGCTATGCCATGAGGAGCCAAATATAATACTTTTGCTATGACAGAGTCTATGAAGAATCCCTAGTAACAATCACATCCGTGGTGAAGAACCACCCACTTCCACTATCCCTTTAAATCAGGGTCAAGTAGATTGTGTCTCCCTCCCAAGACATTAATCTGAAGCATTCCGTTCTTCAAAATAGTTGGCAATCATATGAAAAAGAAAAATAAACACATAATAATGCTAAGTGTCCTAAAGAATGACTCTGGTGATCAAGTGTCAGAAAGTAACTGTTTTATTTAAGTTACTTGATGATGATCTCATTCAAGATTTCTTGTGGTTAGACTGCATGATAAATACCTTCTGGCTATCTTTGTTCATTTTTCAAGAGTGCAAAATTTTACATAAATGAACACACAAGAAAAGATGCTCCCTGCTCTTCCATCAATACAGAAACCACTAGTTCCCACAATGTGGAAGAAAAAAGAAAACCTCATTAAACAATTTATCTAAGGGCATGTTTTATTAATAAGTACTGCTTCATAAGTGCATAAATGCTATTTTAATATAAAACACTTTTAAAAATAAAGCACCTGTTGATGAGAAGTACAAGATCAACAGGCTAAAAAACAAAGTATAACTACCTCTTCATTCTGAAGGTGACAGAAAAATAGCACCATTCCTTGTCCTTCTGTCAATGTTATGCCTTTTTATTAAGGTAAAGCAATATATTGCTCCCTGAAGACAAACTCCTTCAATGACTTGAAACAAAAATATACTATCCAAATATATCCAACAATGTCACTCTGCTAATACTAAAATAACTTAGTGCAGTATTTCTCTGACAGAGAGAATGAGGTCATTCTGCATAGGCTCACAAGAATTCCCTCTCACACTCCCTTGCATCTCTGAAATGGTTAATGAAGTCCCAAAGCTCATGCTATGAGCTCCCAGTCCAAACTTCAAAAAATAACAATAAATATTATATAATACAAGTCCCTATGTGCATATGGTAAACATAAAAACAGGAAAAAAAATGCATTTAAAGATACTTTTTAAAAAATTTGACAAAATTTCAAAAGCTTTATTGAGACAAAATGTGCATAATATAACATTTACCCATTTAGCCGGGTGTGGTGGCTCACGCCTGTAATCCCAGCACTTTGGGAGGCTAAGGCAGGAGGCGAGGCAGGAGGATCATGAGGTCAGGAGATCGAGACCATCCTGGCTAACATGGTAAAACCCCATCTCTACTAATACAAAAAAGAAAAATTAGCCGGGCGTGGTGGCGGGCTCCTGTAGTCCCAGCTACTCGGGAGGCTGAGGCAGGAGAACGACGTGAACCCGGGAGGCGGAGTTTGCAGTGAGCACTGAGCGCGCCACGGTACTCCAGCTTGGGCGACAGAGCGAGACTCCGTCTCAAAAAAAAAAAAAAATTACCCATTTAAAGTGTACCATGCAATGGTGTTTAGTATATCCTCAGAGTTGTGCAACAATCAGCAGTGACTCCCTATCCTTGTTACCACCACCACCACCCCAGCCCTACACAACCACCACTTCCGCTCTTTATAGATTTGCCTATACTGGACATTTCCTATAAATGGGATCATTTAGTATGTGGTCTTTTGTGACTGACTACTTTCATCAAACATGTTTCTGCAGTCAAAAGTATTCTGAAGAAGCTGGGGATGCTCACAGACCCATCGATTCATTCATTACACTGTCAAGTGTTTCTTAAGCACCTTCCACAGGTGAGGCAGATGCCATATGGGTCACAAAGGAACCAGGGGCTCTCAGGTATGCCTTCTGCCCACAAGGAGCTTAATGTACAGTAAAGTTGCTAACACAGTTATAAATAAGTAACTGTTTTTAAAATGTAGAGGGGCCTGGCATGGTGGCACATGCCTTTAATCCCAGCTACTTGGAAGGCTGAGGTGGGAGTATCACTTGAACCCAGGAGTTTGAGTTCAGCCTGGGAAAAAAAGTGAGACCTCATCTCTTTAAAAAAACAAAAATTACATGTTCTTAATATATAATGATATGTATATAAAATATACATGTAATTTTGCATATAATCATGTGTACAATATACTTATATATTATAATTATATTATCTTTAATTAGAATAATTAGTTGACTATAGTATATACAATTGTTATATATTTATTATAGTTGTACTATATATTTGACTATAATTATAATTGCTATATAACTATATAATTGTTATAGTTAGTCATAATTATGTATATATTTATTATAAATTATAATTGTTATATATTTAATTATAATTGTTTATAATTGTGTATTTATTATAATTATATAATTATGTTATATATATTCAATTATAATTGTTTATAATTGCTATGTATTTATTATAATTATAATTGTGTTATATATCAAATTATAATTAACTATAACATAATTGTTATATATTTAATTATATTATAATTAACTATACATAATTATATGTGTGTGTATACATAAAATACTGACTGCCAAGAGAAAAATACAGATAAAATGTCATGTGAGTTTAGAGGAAGGAAAATAGGATCAAGAAAAGTTCTGTTGAGGCAACTTTGGAGGTGACATCTCTCCCCCACTTCTCCCCCGCCATACTCACACATATACACTAATTAAAAATAGTATAAAGATGTAAGGTTAGAGCCAGGTCAGTGGCTCACACCTGTAATCACGCCTGTGCTTTGGGAGGCTGAGCAGAAGAATCACTTCAGCCCAAGAGTTAGAGACCAGCCTGGGCAAGAGTGAGACCCCGTCTCTACAAAAAGAAAAAAGTCTGCCAAGTGTGGTGGTGCCACACACTTATAACCCAAACTACTCAGGAAACTGAGGAGGGAGGATTGCTTGCACCCAGAAGGTCAAGATGCAGTGATCTATGATCGCACCACTGCATTCAGCCTGGGTAACAGAGCAAAAAAAAAAAAAAAAAAAAGATGGAGGGTTAGAGCTATTTACTATAGAAGCAAATCCCCACTCCTTAGCTTTGTTAGTCTATTTGTATTTACTCCTTGTAACCTCATTTCCCACCGAGTACGTGCACTTCAAATAAATATAACTAGTTATAATTCACAGAAATCACCAAGCCCTTTATGATTGTAACCAATGCACCCATCATCACACATCATCCTTCTCCCAAGAAATGCCCTTTCTCCTCCTCACCCCCACCACCAACTCCATCATGTCTGACTGGTAAACTCCCATTATTCCTCCTTCAATATTCAGCTCAAACATCATCACCACCTGTTTCCTGAAGTCTGCCCTGACCGCCCTATGCAGAGTTAGCCGGCAGTCAATCCTATATGCTACCTGCGTATCTCCATTACATCTCTGAACTATTCATCTTTGAAACTCTGGCATTAGTATAGTGTCTGGCACATAGCCAGTAATAAATAAATGTTTGTTAGAGCAAGGGCACAGAAAACCAAATGAAAGCCAAAGAGGGTAGATAGAAAGTAGTTCCCTTTGCAAGAGTCAATGTGGAACAGGTGAAAGGTGGCAGTGAAGTTATGGCCCTGGATGCTGCTATGTTAAAGAAGAAAAAAAGAAAGGGATACTTATTGATCACCTGCTATATTTCACTCAGCATCTGTATATTTTCTCATTTAGTCTCCATGACAACCATGTGAAATTGGCATTAGTCTCCCCATTTTATTCTGAAGAAAAATGAGACAACTTGTCCGTGATCACACAACTATTAAATGGCAAAAGCCCTCTGAACACTAAACATACACCACATGTGCTCTCTCTCTCCTCTACTCAGTGGTGATTTAACTACCACCTTTCCATTTCCCATTTGAAGAACTGAGGTTCATTTCCTCTGTAACCCTATTTCTGAAAGCACACAATCACATCATATCACTGCCAGTAAAGCACAGATGGTGATTTCAGTTGGCCTTTGCAATTGGGTCTGGTTTGGTTGGTTCAAGTCACACCTATTGAGGCACATCACAAATGATGCTGCAGGGCTGGGAATAGGGAGGTCTTTGCTCAACTTAAAGAATTTTACTTGGATGGAGAGAAAAAGGTAGTTCTCAATCAAAATATAACATAGCTTTAAAAAGGTTCAGTTCAGGCCAGGCTCAATGGCTTATGCCTGTAATCCCAGCACTTTTTGAAGCTGAGACAGAAGGATGGAATTAAGCCAGGAGTTTGAGACCAGCCTGGGCAACATAGCAAGATCCTGTCTCTACAAAAAAAATTAAAAATTGGCAGTGTGGGGGCACCTGCCTGTAGTCCCAGCTACTCAGGAGGTTGAGATGGGAGAATCCCCTTGAGCCCAGGAGTTCAAGGCCGCAGTGAGCCATTACCATACCATAGCACTCTAGCTAGGGTGATACAGTAAGACCTCATCTCAAAAAAAAAAGAAAAAAATGTTTCAGCTCAAAGTCCTGTAAACAATCATGAACAATTTTAAAAATTACTGTTTTTAACAAGTTTTATGTCATCACTTGTGCAAATGTCATTTTTGCAAAAAAGATGAACATGAGTTACCAAATACTGGCTATCAGTAGAGGCATGTTTAATAGGACAGGAAAAAAGAATTAGAGGAAATAATTTATTATTTTTATGTTTATCAAGCTTGAGCATTAATATTTTTTCATTATACATATACATACATATTTAATTTTCATTAAAGATTTTTTATTAAAAAAACAATAAAATATGTCAAAGGTCAAAGAATCATGAAAACAGGATTATAACTTTCCATAATCTTATAATACCCACTCTGAAAAGTTTATGAGATGGAATATTAAAAAAATATTTTTATAAAAGTTTTTAAAAGATGTCACAACAGCAGTGTATGGGCTCAATCCCATGAGATTCCCAGAGAAGATAACATGTTATCAAGAAAAATTAAAGAAACATATTGTACTCAATGAATATCTTTGCTGTTCCACAAAATTAAACAAAAGCTACTTAGCTGGCCTCATTTTTCCTACTAAGGAAAAAGAAAACAGGTAATTGGCCTTATTTTTTACTGTAAGTGTGCAGGCACAGTTAAAGCCATCTCTTCTTGCTAAAAGCACAAGTTTCTTTTTTTTTTTTTTTTGAGATGGGGTGTCACTCTGTCACCCACGCTGGAGTGCAGGGATGCAAACATAGTACACTTCCAAGCTCGACCTCCTGGGCTCAAG
Organism: Trachypithecus francoisi; assembly: GCF_009764315.1. Lineage (NCBI taxonomy): Eukaryota > Metazoa > Chordata > Mammalia > Primates > Cercopithecidae > Trachypithecus > Trachypithecus francoisi. The sequence goes on along the minus strand of NW_022681469.1, from coordinate 25,890,462 downwards.
CAATCCTCCTGCCTCAGCCTCCCAAAATGCTGGGATTACAGGCCTGCGCCACAGCACTGAAAAGCACAAGTTTCAAGAAGGGAAATGAATTGAGGGCTGCTAGAGGTATTCTGTTAAAACAATTTGTTTAAATAATTATAAGGATGATATTCAGAATCAGTAACCTAGACGGTTGCATAACAAAACAATGTTTTTGGGGGAGCTGTTGACCTTAAATGCTGCTTTAATATTTTTTATTTAAATCAAATGTATCCTGATTTTAGTAACTGATTTTCATTTCATTTCTCAGGTCCATTCTCAAAACTGACACACAGCAATCAATATTTTATCTTGTTGTTTAAAGTCATGAGATGACCACTATGTCAACAAAAAAACAAATTGCATCTGAAGAATTTAGTGTAACTACCAAATGAAGCCAATAGGACATCGTTATTCACATTCCCTGTGACTGTAGCACACAGTGATGAGGTGAAAAGGAAGCACTGGGTAAAAGCCCATATGAGCTAAAGCAAATTCTAGAGGTTTTCTTGGATCTTTTTTAGTTAGGGCTCCTCAGATGCTTCTGTGTGTCTGAGCACACAGGGAGCTCCCTGAGCTAGCTCCCTGGTCTCCCAGTCGTCCCCACACTGGGAGACTGGCCCAAGCATTGGGCCTTCCTTCCAACCCCTACCCAGAAGCCAAACCAAACCGCAACCCTCCTGGGCTTCCAGACACCAAAGACCCCAGACTTCAAAGAGCGGGCCTCAGAGGCTTGAGGAAATGAGTGATGGCAGAAAGACCACTCTTTCAAGAAGAAAATAAGCTACAATCCTCAAGTGAGAAGCTGATATCCGGCATGAGAACAGCCGCACAGGAGAAGATACAGTGAAGAGAAGCCCAACTCTCAAGTGTCCCAGAGTTTTGACAACAGGAAGAGAGCAGGGGATTCTACTAGAAAAGGGAGTCGGGGTAAGACCTGTTTTTCTAAGCTAGGGACCTACCTCTAGACACCCTAACCAAACCTCACCTAAAACTCCTAACCTAAAAATTCCAGGGGGCAAAGGTACTAATGTCAGATTAACTTCGACCCCAATGGAGGAGGAAAATGAGGAGGGTAGCAGGAACTGAGTGGGAGGGTCCAAGAAGGGAAAATCCCAGCTCACTTCGGCACTCACCAAAACTTGGCAAGTCTACACAGATGATTTCCTTTCTAAATTAAATTAATAACTAGGAGGAGGACATGAACCTCCACATCAATGTTTCCAAATCCAGAGCCCTGCTCCCTAGCTACTCCTCCACAAACTCGTAGTTTTCCCCAGATGGGACTCAAGAAAGTGCCTCTTCCAAAAGGGCTTCCTTGGGTCTGCTACGACTGAGACCTGAGACTGGCATTATATAGGCACCATCAGGAGCCTGGTGAAGACACTCACACCCATGCCCAGTGGAACCAACCTAAGAGAAAGACCTCTTTTCCTGCTTGACACTTAGTGGACACAGGCACTTGTACATATCAGGCTTCATTATCTGATTTGCTTTAGCTCATGCATTCCACAAACATTTATGAGGCACCTAACTCTATAATACAGTCACTGTGGCTGAGCGTACAGAACATGGGAAGTGAACATTCACTTCTTTCAAAGGCTTATAATCAAATGGGAAAAATAGACAAGTAAACATGCAATTACAACACAATGAAGTACATACGATTACAAGGATCAGTAGTAAAGAGAACTAGTAACACAAGAAAAGGAAATTCTTCCAAATGGTATCAACTTGGAAGGTCCACACTGAGAAGATGAAGAAATGGCTCTTGAAGGAAATCTCCTCGACCCTCTGAGACTTCCTCTTTTCCTGCTTTGCCTAATTACCTGGCCTCAACAGGTCAACATTTACCTGCAGCGAACACACACAGTCCTATAACGGCTTCTCACCTAGGCAAAGAAAGGTCAGCACCAAAGCAACGGGGAGTGCTGGAGGAAGTGCCAGAAGAGGAGGTCCTGGGAGGACCAATGAGAAAACAGAAGCTGTGGGATCTGGAGGAGAGGGGTGTGTGATGGGCAGTGGCAGCACCACGTGACGTGTGGTACGAGAGACATGCACAGGGTGCCACAGGCCCACACAGGAGGGGCGTCTCACCAGGACTGGGTCTCAGGAAAAGCTTCCTGGGGTAACTGGTTTCTAGGCAGGAATCTGAACAATGAGCAAGAGTTTGCCAGATGAAAGGCAGGTAAGAGGTGAGATACAGTTGGGGCAGGGCTAGAAGTTGGAACAGTGTTCAGACAGAAGGAACAACATGGTCAAAAACCCAAAAGGAGGCCAGGCTTGATGGCTCAGGCCTGTTAATTCCAGCACTTTGGGAGGCTGAGATGGGTGGATCACCTGACGTCAGGAGTTTGAGACCAGCCTGGCCAACATGGTGAAACCCCATGTCTACTAAAAATACAAAAAATTAGCCGGGCGTGGTGGCGGGCACCTGTAATCCCAGCTACTAGGGAGGCTGAGGCAGGAGAATCACTTGAACCCGGGAGGCAGAGGTTACAGTGAGCCAAGATTGAGGCACTGCACTCCAGCCTGGGCAACAACAGCAAAACTCTGTATCAAAATTAAAAAGCTCAAACGGATAAGTCTGAGGATATGCAAGAACTTCAATATGACTAGACAAAGAAGTTCAACATGACAGACAAAGGTCTGTCTGCCAGCAAGGTCCTGTACAAAAGCAGTATATGGGCTCAATCCCATGAAATTCCCAGAGAAGACTAGAGCAGGAGATGGATTGTATAGCACCTTGCTGTCTATGTAAGAGATTTGGGCTGCATCCTAAGAGGAAGGCCGGGACGGGGTGGAGGGCTCAAGTTTCTAACAGAGGAATGGCATTAGTTTCATGCTTTGGAAAGAAACTAGGGCTGCAGTGAGAATAAACCAGGGAATGAAAGACTAAAGGCAGGCACCCCAAGCAACAGTCTGTCAGGGCAATGCAAGAAAAAGATGATAGTGGCCAGACTAGGGCAATGACGCCAGGGATGGGAGAAACTGAAAAAGTTAACATCATAAAATGGGAAATGCAGAGCAAGGCTGTACTGCTCATCAAATACAGACAAGGTCTGTGAGTGACCCTTGCAGGACTATAGCAATAATGGGTGTGGACAAGCAAAAAAAAAAAAAAGCCCTATGAGAAAAGAGCAAGGTGCAAGTGCACGAAGTGAGGAAGAAAGCAGCAGCACTCACTCAGCTGACAAAGGAAAGAAGTCCTGCCAACACAGTGAGTACACAGGAGCTGGTTGCTGGCATCCGTGTACTTGCCTGCCATGCAATCTGTGAGATGTTCCAAACACCTTGTATCTTTATAGTAATGTGAGTTATCATGACTACCCTGGAACCGAAAGTAATTTCAAGTCCCAATCATTCGATGCTGGCTAATTAAAACCCATATTTCAATTAACCGCTCATTCAGGGGAAGCAGGGCATACAGAACCAGAATATTGTCATAAGCATGCCATAGCAATTGGGTGACAAAGTTTGGAGAGCCTTACTATAATGATCCACATGGGTTCCCGAGGCTTTTCAAGGAACACTCAAGTGCAGTGACAGCTGTCAACAAAGTGTCAAGTAGCCCTGGGGGCAGAGAAGGTTTAAAAGGGGGACTTAAAAGCACTTACTGTTCCCTGGTAGCACTGATTTGGCCTAATACAGAGAACTATAGGAGTGACTCTGAATAAACCAGGGAGGCAGGAGAGAGTAAAGGGAAGAAGTGAAATGCTAGATCAGATCTTACTTTTCAGAAATTTTTTTTTTTTTAACAAGGGAAAACATCATCATCAACAACAATAACCTACTATTTGGCTGACAGCTGGAAAGTCAATGGATTGATTTTGAATCTCTCTGCTTGCAATAGGAAAATGTACATTTGAAACTCCCTTGGACAACTTATTATATAAGAGATATGGGCCATCCAGATGATGCTCTCAAGTCTGTCAAATTACAAGAAAGGCAAAAATATTGTTAATATTGTTTACAACAAATGTATGAAATTTAAATCAAAAATAGTATTTCTACGTATATGTCCTATGCTTTATATTCTATTAGTTTTGCTTGAATAACCAATGCCGTATTTTATTTTATAAATCTTGAAGCGTGATTACAAAATTTATATCACTGTTTTATCTAGTTTTCTTAATATAGTTTTGGTGACACCCATGATTTGCTTGGTTATGCCAAGTAACAACACTTGTTCTGTGGGAAAATACAATCCACTAGCCCGTAATTGCATTTAAAGTTAGTGTCCAGAATCTACGGCAGCAAAACTGGGGAGCTTCTTTAAAACAGCATCTTTTTCCCCTGCTGTCATTGAAATTACTGGGTCGTAACTCCTGAGTTAATTTCCAGCTCCTGAGTACTGTGACTCTACGACATTACTATATTTCTAATCTACATTATACAACGTACCCAACAGAACAGCTGCTTCTTTCTAGTAACTTAGGGGCAAGTAGGTAGTGTCCGGCCCACTTGACTTCATACCACCTAGAAGCACCAATGCAAAGTAAATTATGCTGCTTCAGTCACAAGGGCAGGGACCTCTGAAGACACAATATAAAGTAGCTGAAGCCAGTGGTTAATCCATTAACTAGGAAATCAACGGGCGGGAGTTCCTAGTCACAGAAAACGATCGGAAGGTGTGACTCACTAACATTTCAGAACCTACCAAGCTTTATCTCTAGTTCATTCCCTCTCCCACTGAAGCACTTTCTTCATTTTACTCCCTTTTGACCATTCCAAAATACCACAAAATACAAACCACACTGCTAATGACAAGAAAGGAAGTTTTCTTTTTTTTTTTTTTTTTTTTTTTTGAGATGGAGTCTCACTCTGTCGCTCGGGCTGGAGTGCAGTGGCCGGATCTCAGCTCACTGCAAGCTCCGCCTCCCGGGTTTACGCCATTCTCCTGCCTCAGCCTCCCGAGTAGCTGGGACTACACGCGCCCGCCACCTCACCCGGCTAGTTTTTTGTATTTTTTAGTAGAGACGGGGTTTCACTGTGTTAGCCAGGATGGTCTCGATCTCCTGACCTCGTGATTCGCCCGTCTTGGCCTCCCAAAGTGCTGGGATTACAGGCTTGAGCCACCGCGCCTGGCCGAAAGGAAGTTTTCTATGCCCTCCTCTCAATTTTAAAATAAAGTCAGCCTAAAGGTTTCTGGATTCTCAAAAATAAATCCAACATAGAGATGAATCAAGTAGCACAGAGAAAAGGTGCCCTCGGCCTGGGGAGAAAGTACTGAAGCGTGAGTCAAGGACTGCCACTATCCATTCATGGAGCCATAGTTACCATGTCCAGCCAAGTCCTCCTCTGCCCTGCCACTCTTCCTAGACCAGGCAGCGGCTGACCTTCCCGATCCCTAGTTTCCAACTAACGTCCTTTCTTTTCCTTATCCTTCCAAGGATCCACTTGCTTCATTCCCCTTCCCTGCTCAGAACTCATCCGTTACACCCTAGACTGCCACGCTGTCTCATGCAGTTGAGGGCAACTTTCTTTACTTGTTTATTTATTTATTTTTGCAATAGGGCCAATTACAGTCAAACAAAAATGCTTATAGGGCTGCTTCTTTACTAAACTGAAGATGAAAATGGCTTTATTTAGTACTATGGCAGAAAATACATATTCTTACCACTCTGATTTGTTTATCGGACATAAAAATATCAGTAAGAAAACCGGCACTATATTTTTAAGAATAAAAATGTTACTAATATCTGGGTATATCTGAAGGTGCAACTAATGTAACTTTCTAGTCTTGCATCCTAAAATGAGTTGGAACACCTCCGTAGCTGCCCAGGCCCTATAGGATAGAATTAAACTCATTGACTTCAACCTACCCACCCATGAGACCCTACAAGAAACCTTTATCTGAATTAATCTGGTCTGTGTGCTAACTCTACCAGGATTACCTTCTACTCTAACCCCCCTCCCGTCCCACTTAGCCTCAAGTTTGGCTCAAGTTCACTTCCCCTGATGCCAGGCCTGCCTGCCAAAGCTCCTGATGCTCTTTGTCTAAATTTCTAAAGCATTTTCCACACCTCTTATACATTCTATTTCACTCACGTATTCATTCTAACAGAGAAAGCAACTAAACTAGTACTCATTCACTACACTGTAACATTAAATATGCTTAGACCAAACTAGTAATTCCTTGAAGGTCAAAGATGGTGGCAATGCTACCACTTGTTGACTGATGGAACTAACCATGAAGTTCTTCAACCCTAGACCATTGGCAGATTTCTTTTTCAGAGCAGAATATGCTGACTTAGAGAATTAGATTTAATGCCTTTAATTCAACAGTAATTACGTTTCTTACCATTAGGAACAGTCAGGCAAATCATCCATTATGGCCCACGAAAAAAGTACAGAATTGAGACACTGGCATCGACAAAGTTTCACATATTAAAAGTTGGAAACCTAGACGTTCAGTTCTTGTAACTCGAGTCAAAGGAATAAGCTTATTTTCTCTGAACTCTCCCTACAGTGTTACGTCTAAATGAGCCTTAAAGAGCCGTTTTAAAATAACTAGGAGGGCCAGATTCCGGGAGAAAAATACACAGAACTTATAGATGAATCTATTTCCCAAAATTGGCTGTTTAGTTTAGGCTGTGCTATTTCCTGCTCAAATTGGTTTCCTGCAATTTGTTAAGGCTGCCAAATACTTAGTGATCTCAGTGATATACTTAACACAAACTGGCAAATCTTTGTTATTTTTCACAATGACGAGAAATTTACAGAGAAACTTCTACAGTGAGGACAATAATAAAAGTTAGGTCATTTGTCTTGTTTTTTTCCAGATTCATCATTTTTATCTGGTTGCCAGTAGCTTACGAAAACAACAAAACATCTCCTAATATCATTTCCTGTCTGTTCCTTCGTATTGATTCGCAGACAGTTTCTTCAGCGGTAGGGTCAACCATGAGAGGCCTGACCTCATTATAAGCCAGAAAAACTAAAAGATCAGGTGGGAAAGGAAACAATCTATACCCAAAATTGATTTTTTAAAATCAAAAGATGCAAGATGTTAATGAAAAGGTAAGTTTATAACTATATGCAATGACATCTCCTTATGTCAGCCTAAGAAGAAAATTATCTGGTGTAAAAGCAAACCAATACAGTTGAGATAACACAGCAGAAAATTTGAGGCAGCAAGGACACAGTTAAGTTCTTTAGAGCACATTCATTTATTAAAGTGGCATTACAATCTGCTGTGTGTCACACAGTGTATTATTTTACCCAGCTTTACATGCAAATACTTATTGCAACGAGCCATTGATCTGATTCAAGGTTTAGCAAAAAAATTATATTTTTTATGAAAAAAAGTTTCAGTAAAAGTCTTCAGAGGAACCCACCTTCTTATAGTATAAAATGTATTCTCAAAACTATTTTTATGACAAAATTGAGTTCCTATATACAGAAATCCTAGGGCTCTCAGTTCATCAAATACACTGCCCTATATTCACATATACGAATAGCCTAGGGCTGGTATGACTAAGAGTCCTGTGAGAAAGAAGGCTTTGTAATAAATACTTAAAATTCAACTCACATTTAATATATAATTTACTTCATACTGAAAAATGTAAAAAAAGCGAGTGACACTTTTATCAATACACTTTTGTAGGCTTGAAAAATTATTTCATAACACATCTAAATTTTAAATCATAAGAAATCTATTATTGAGTACTAACTAAAACCCCTAAATGAGACAAACTCAGAACAGAACATAAATTTTCAGGCTTCCTGCTTTTATAAATCAATTTTTTTAATTCTAAGAAGAATAAATCTTTGTTAATTTACACATAGTCGAACTGCATTCTTAACCTAAAGCAAGATCACTTCAAAATAGTACGCTAAATCTTAGTTCTTTTCTTGGGTTAGGTTGGAATGGGTGAGAGAAATCATGTACTCAAAGAACCTGTCCTATGAGCCTTGTTGAGTCCTTTTCACATCATGGTGCAGACAGAAGATAAAAAGCACTGGTGTATTCTAGATCACAGCTATGCAACACAACGGTCTGCAATAACAGAAATGCCCTATATCTGCACTGTCCAGTATGGTAGTCACAAGCCACATGCAGTTACTGAGCATAAAATATGAGTGCAACTTGGGAGCTGAAGTTTTCATTTGATCATTAACTTAATTTTCACTTAACTTTGAAGAGCCACATGTGACTAGTGGCTTCCATTTGGAGAGTGTAGTTCTAGCCTGACCACTAAAACACAAGATGGCATACTTGTTTTTTTCTTTTGAGATGGAGTCTCACTCTGTTGCCCAGGCTGAAGTGCAATGGAGTAATCTCGGCTCACTGCAACCTACACCTCCCAGATTCAATCGATTCTCATGCCTGTCTCCCGAGTAGCTGGGATTACAGGCATGTGCCACCACGCCCAGCTATTTTTTGTATTTTTAGCAGAGATAGGGATTCACCATGTTAGGCAGGCTGGTCTCAAACTCCTGACCTCAGGTGATCCACCCACTTCAACCTCCCAAAGTGATGGGATTACAGGCATGAGCCACCAAACCCAGCCCACAAGACAGCATTCTAAGAGCTTTCAGTGCCCAGGCTGGTCACAGCTGGTCATGGACCACAGAATTCATCAGTCATTTCAAATGGGGAGTGAGAAGGGATGGGTCCCTCAGCAAAACCAGAGCTCTTCACATCAGTGTCATGCTCTTCGGGCCAGACACACCACAGAACTCACAGAAAATCTCCTGACCCATCCCCACTCTCTCAAAGTGTCAAAACAACCCACGAAAGAAAACATTTTCTCTCCTTCCACTCACTATTTGAGAGCCAGTATGGGAAAAATTGAGAACAACCAACAATCACTTATAGACAACAGGTTCTTTCCTTAATTCAAGCAGAACATCACTAAAAAGCAGCTCCTTTGTTCCAACTAGTTTCTGTCATATCCTTTCTAAAGCAAGATGTCATTCAAATTAAAATAAGACAAAGTGGTTAACAGCATTTGCTCTGGAGTCAGACAAACTTGAATGTAACTCTCATCTCCTTTGCTCACCAGCTATGTGACTTTGGGCAAAATAATTATCACTTCAAGTGTCAGTTTCCTTCTACGTAAAATGGGTTATCACAGGTCCTTCTTCCTAGGGTTACAAGGATGAAATGAGATAAGACATACACGGGATTTAGCAGAGTACCTACCATGTAACAAATTTTGTTTAAGTGTCATCTGTCATTACTTCAGTATATTGAATCATCATCATCATCACCCTCACTCCTTAACACAGGAGGTAGGAAAAAAAATCTACCTACAACAAATCATACTTTAGGACAAATTCCAATTTTAAATGTATCCATACATCATCATTCTTTTTTCAACACCAAGAAAATGTTTTAATTAAACTACAGAAACAATGGGTATAGCATAGAATATTCATAAGCAAAAAGATACACCACATCGTAAGTACTTACAAAGTTACAAACCATTTGCTTCCTTAACATTTTCCATATTCTAAGTTCATACATGTAGATATGAACAGATTCACCATTTTGAGGAAGAGGAGGAAGCAAGAGTACATTTATCGTCAGCTAGATGTGCTCACTGTATGCAATGGTATTTTTTTTTTTTTTTTTTTTTTTTTTGAGGCGGAATCTCGCTCTGTCGCCCAGACTGGAGTGCAGTGGCCGGATCTCAGCTCACTGCAAGCTCCGCCTCCCGGGTTCACGCCATTCTCCTGCCTCAGCCTCCCGAGTAGCTGGGACTACAGGCGCCCGCCACCTCGCCCGGCTAGTTTTTTGCATTTTTTAGTAGAGACGGGGTTTCACCGTGTTCGCCAGGATGTTCTCGATCTCCTGACCTCGTGATCCCTCCGTCTCGACCTCCCAAAGTGCTGGGATTACAGGCTTGAGCCACCGCGCCCGGCCTGCAATGGTATTTATATGCAAGGCCCGAATGACCAGAAGTGCAGTTGTTGGGCATTTTAATAAACTGGACAGCCATTTGTTTCTGCACGACAAGGCATCTTCTTAAGCCAAAATATTTGATAAACTTAATTTCGGTATCTCCTAAGTTTCTTTTATACTATGTTTCTACCTCCCTTATAGTCTTGTTGTATATGTAGTTTATCTGCCAAAAAAAGAACTTTTTCCTATTTTTGCATCTTTTCAAAATACCTGGTTTACTTATTTGCATAACAGAAACATTCAATAAATGTCACCTGAATTAAATGTATAGAACTCTCCAAAATGAACAAAAGTAGCTACTTTTAAAATGGATAATGCCCGTAAATTAATTCAACAAACAATAAGCACTTACCAAGAAGCAGGTACACTATCCTAGGAGCTGAGAATTCAGCTGTGAACAAACAGATGAGGAACAAGTTCCCTGGAGCTTATCTTCCAGTGAAGATAGCAGTCACAGTGAATAAGTAGAGGAAGGGTGATAGGAGATGATGAATAATGTGATGATATTGGAAGGCAGACAGGGACCAGTCATGATATATGATGGAAGCCCAGGGAAGCAGCTCAGACTATATTCTACGTACCATGGAGAGCCACCACTGGGACACGACTTGACCTGATTTGCTTTTCTTCAATAGATTGTGAGGACTTCTGTGTGCACAGCACAGGGCGGAGGACTGGAAGCAGGGGGCCAGTTAAGAGACTTCTGCAGAAGACAATGGTTATCTATCTGGATTGGAGCTATAGCAGAGGAGATGGATGCAAAAGGAACATATTTAAACATGTTTTAGAGATGGAGTTGACAAGACTAGCTAACAGTCTGATGTAAGGAGTAAGGAAAAAAGAAAACAAGGATGAATCCCCAAGAAGGGGCTTGACTACCTGTGCCATCTACTGGGAAAGACAGAGAAGAAAAGTAAGCCTGGGAGTGAAAATAAAGGTTGATTTTGGATATGTTAAGTTGAGAAATCAGTAAGGGGAGATTTCAAGTAGGCAGTTGTCTATTATGTCTGGAATTTCAGAGAAAGGTCAGGGCTACAGATATAATTTTGGGAGTCACAAGCATCTAGATAATGATTTCAAAACCGTATATTGGGACAAGATTACTTAGTAGAAATCAACAAAGAACCCTGGACTGAGTTGCAAGTAGGGTGGAAGGAAAACCAAGAGTGTGGTCCAGAAGCCGAAAAAAGGGTTTCTAACAAGGAAGGCATACTCACTTTCTATCTAGCATTAACTAACTGTGAATCCTCAACTCTAGTACTAAACAAGAAGCTTCAAAGGGGTAAGAACTATTTCTTAAAATACCTTGGTACCCTCTCCTCTAAACATATCAGAAGCTCAATTCATGTTTACTGACTTAATGATTAGTAAGCGGGGGGGTGGGGGAAACAATTGGCCCAAGTGAATGCCATTTGGGCAGGATCTCATCTTTCTCAATTTCACAGTCTATAGACAGATTTCCCCTTTCTGATAAGTACAGGAAAATCTCACTTAATCCAAAATTAATTATCCCAATTATTTTCTTGTTGCCATTTCACAATAAATAGCATATCTATCCATCAACTGGGCAGTATCAAGAACAGTACTGGACACATAGCTGGTGCTTAGTAAAATATTGGATAAACAGATGAGTGTGGCAGAAGAGAGAAAAGGGAGAAGAAACAACATTAAGTCTCTTACCCAGCAGGACCTACAGATAAAATTAGGCTTAATAATTCTTTATGGATTCCATTTGCCACCATATTTCCATCAATAACTGACTGTGACAAACTAAATCTTTTATAAACTTAGAAGAAATTTATTAGAAAATAAAATCATTTGGAACCCTTCACAATTTGAAAATAGCAAATCAATATTTTCTAAGTTCAATTTTTTTAATAAATATTTATTCCTAAATCTCTAATATCCCTATAAGCAATCCATTTTATACAAAAAGATATAAAGTAACTTTCCAAAACCTAGTAGAGGATTCAGGAGTGGGAAGAGAAAACAAAATGTTCAAAGACTGTTTGAAAATAGCTTCATTCTTAGTACAAAACATTTTAAAAGAAACCCCGATACTGAGTTCTAATATTCCTTATAAAAAGCTAAACATCCAAATAATGAAAGACAGAATGCTAGAGAACTTGACTATTGAGTCAACTTTTTCCACTTATAATTTTTCTCCTAAAAACCCTAAAATTAAAATTCAGCAATACCTGAGGCACCATAAGCACCAGAATACCGCGGAGACTTCGAACCAGATGGAGAGGATTCCTTCATTCGATCAATCACATTTTCCGAAAGCTGGAAAAGCAACATCAAAATAAAATCAATTATAAAACAGCAAGAATGAAAACCAATGCAATAACATCCAAGTAATTTAGTCATCCATATCCATACATATGACGAATGGCCTAAAGAAATTAGGCTAAATCTAACAGCCATAAAACCAGAAGGAAGAATAATTTTAAGATTTCAAGAGGCACCCCACAGCACTGCTCCTTTATTTTCTCTAATGCACTGCTAATTGTTCATTATAAATAACTACACTGTTCATTTTATACTGTGCACAAAATTGTAATCTCTGAGGAAATGTATGCTATCTAAACTTCAACTTTCCTCCCCTAAACCTACACACTTATTTATGCATTAATGGGCCTTAGCTCCTTCTCTCCCTCTAGTCCCGAAGGAAAGTGTTCCTTCCCCCCTCCCCCGCCCTCCTGTTCAAAGCTAACCACATACAATCGCTCTTTCAACAGATTTCATGATGCATCGACTATGTGCCAGAAACTAGGCTAGATTCTGAGTATTCAAAATTATCAAGTGCTTAAAGCATAATAGAATAAACAACCATCAGGCATTTAAATATAACACGAAGAGTGCTACCTGAGTGAGTCAGCATGTAATGGAAGTATACAGAAACCATAATGGGCAGCACATGTAGCCAGGCTGTGAAGACAGGGCTGGAGAAGAGGATTAGGGAAGATTTACAAGGTAAGGATGCGTAAAAGTTAGGAAGAGATGCAATGGGATCAAAGTGCTCCTGGGCGAGAAAAATCACATTAAAGTACAGATGAGAACCAGAATTTGCCACCGTTAGACATACAAGTGGAGATATCAAGTAGGCAGCTGGCAATAAAGCAGAGGCTCTGAGGAACACCCAGGCCTGCGGATTTGAGAGTCATCATTCCCACAGTTACTATTGCGTCATCCTTTTTTATTTTCTTATAGCACTTACCATTATCTGATATTTGCCTTTCACTAGAAAGAAAGCTCCATGAAAGCAAGGATTTGGCTGTCCTATCGCTATATTCCCAGAGCCTCACTAAGCCTAGTTAATTGAATGAATGAATGAAACAATATGAATAAATGGCTGAACCAAGAAAGTGGAAGGGGGCATAGTGAAAGAGAAGGTGGGGAGGGAAGGTAGAGATTCCAGATTTTGAGGATTCTTAGTGAACTCTTCAATTGAAACAGTTTGAACTTGATTCTGAGGGTACCTGAGCACTACTGAAGGATGTGAAGCAGGGGAATGGCACAATCAGATTAACACTTTAGGAAAATCACTCTGGCTACAGTGTAGAGAACAGATTGGAGGGGGACAAGAACAGAAGTGGGATCCCTGAAGGAGACTAAAGGACCAATTAAGAAGCTATTAAGCATATGTCCACACAAAGACTTGCACAGGAATGTTCATAGCAGCATTATTCATAAGAGCAAGAGTGGAAATAAACACATGTCTATCTACGGTGAATGGATAAACAAAATCTTACATATCCATACAACAGAACACAACTCAGCAGTAAAGAGCAGTGAAGTTCTGACATATGCTACAGTGCAGATAGACCTAAAAATCATTAAGCTAAGTGAAAGAAGCAAACACAAGCGCCCACATTGAATGATTCTATTTATATGAAATATATGAAACACCCAGAAAAAGCATCCCTATAGAGTAGATAAGTAGTTGCCTAGAGCTGGGGTGGGAATAGGGATTAACTGTACATGGGCACAAGAGATCTTATTGGGATGATTAAAATATTCTAAAATTGGCTTGTAGTGATGTTTGTACAACTCAGTAAATTTATCAAGTGTTGAATTGCTACTTGGGAGGCTGAGGAGGGATGATCGCTTGAGCCCAGGAGGTCAAGGCTGCAATGAGCTGTGATCATGCCACTGTGCTCCAGCTTGGGCAACAGAGCAAGATCCTATCTAGCAAAAAAAAAAAAAAAAAAAGCGTTGGAATGTAAACTTAAAATAGGTGAATTTCATGGCATGTAAATTACTCTACAGTAATTTACTTTAATAAGCTTTAAAAAGAAAAAAACTATTATGGTAATCCAGGGGAGAACACACTTAAAAGGTATTTAGGATTTAAAATACTAACATTCACTGAGTGCTTATTATGTGCCAGGCGCTACACTAAGCTAGGCACTTCACTTACTTACTCCTTCACAGGCCTATGAGATAGATATTTTTATCTCTCTATTTTATAGGCGAAAAAACTGAAGCATAGCCGGATTAAATAACCGGCCCCGGATCAGATACTTTATCAGTAGCAGAGGAAGGATTCAAACCCAAAAAGTCTAAGTCTCAAGATCCCACTCAAACATCCCTCAGCATCACTACCAATCTCTGAGTGGATGTGGGAGTAAAGCGGAAGTCATCAAGGAAGAGCCCAGGATTTCCATTTCAAGTAACTGAGTGATCCTCCTCCTGTATCAAGGGTCTTCTTCCCATTTCCACTTCCTGAACTCACCACGATCTGGTTTTTACCCTCAGTGCAACAGTGAACATCCTCTGGTAGAAGTCACCAATGACCAAATAACTTTTGATATTTATGTAAATCAGTATTTCATATTTACAAAACGTCTTATTTATATGGCTTACCTTTAACATCTAACACCTCTGGCCATTCCCCTCTTCTGGAAAGTCTTCCCTTGGCTTTTCTGACATCCTGCTGTCCTGGTTCTCCTAGGACTCTGGCCACATCTTATCTCTTTTGCAGCTTCCCCTCTCCTGCCTACACTTCAATACTGAAGGGCCCAACATTCTGTCTTTTGCCCTTATTCTCTTCTTATTCTATGTGCTCTTGTACTGGTACTCTCATCCAATCTCTTGATTTCTAACTGCTGTTGATAAACTAATAAATTCCATTAATAAATGTATTCGCTCAAGCTTGAGACCTACATCCCAGAAGCCCGGTCTCCACACTGAACTGTCTAATGAAAACTTCCTTCCGGCAAACCAGAAGCACCTCACACCCAGTGTCCAAAACTGAACTCACGTTTGCCACAAATCTCTTCTTTCTCCTGCCTCCCTTACCTCATTAATGACACCACAAACACCCAGCTTCCTAAATTCAAACACAGGGCTTGTTCTCAACTCTTCTTTCTCTCTCCTTGTTAGCCATGACTTCATCAATCCCTAAATATTTAATAAATTCCTCTCTTCTCTCATCCCATTTCTCCTGCCCTAATTCCTGCTACCATCCGCCTAAAATGCAAATGTGATAATGGTAACTCCCTACTTCAAATTCTTCAATAGCTACTGTCTGTTTATAGAAAAATTCAAATTCTTTGTACAGCATTCAAGACTTCATCATTTGGTGATGGCCTAACTCTCCAACCTCAAATTCTACAGCTTTTTTTCCTTAGTATTTCATATTCTGTTCTACACCCATCTCCTTGCCTTTACACATGCCTACATTGCCTTCTCTCCTGGCCTCTTGGGAGGGAGTCACCTTTCAAGACCCAGTCTAAACATTCAAACCTTCACTGACCAAACCAGTTGTCCACTCCCTTCCAACCCTGCCTACCTAAAGCTACCATTCCTTGTACCCACTGTTCTTTTCTCAAACTTCCAATACAGTCCCAATGAAAGAACAGGTATTAGCCTTTCCACATTCACTTTTCTGCCTTTCCACTAGATTGCAAGCTCCTATATACTAAGTCATTCATTCAACAGATGTCTCCCAGGCCAGGTACTAATCAAGGCCCTGTGATACATCAACGAACTAAATAGTCTATACCTGAACTGTTACTTCTATCTCAGGGCCCAAACCAGAATGGACGTGAGATGGAAAAAAGAAAGGCTACAGATCAAATGCTGTGTGTGCTCTTTGAAGGAAAAAACTACAACTCCCTTTTCGGAAGACACAAAGACTTTCTATTTGAAAATGCCAGGGCCAGCTGCATCTTTCCAACAACTGACAGCCACTGGGAATGTTGCTGAAACTCATCTGCGAAGCTGAGATACATCCGAGGAAAATCCCTCTAAGACTGACTCAATTTATACTTGAAGAAAAAAGAGACCTTGAGTTTACTGGCAGCATCAAGACCAGAAGCAGTAATTCCCAATCTCTAGTCCAGTGCTCTACTATTAAATAACACACTCCTTCAATCCCATGCATGTAATAAAAATATATCACTTCCTCTTAAAGAGAAAAAAATGAGCTTTCATTTTTAGAATCTTAAAGCTATTTTAACTGATATATAATATACATAAATCTCAAAAATCAAGTGTTAGCAATAAGCTTTCATCTGAAAAGTTACTATTTTCATCTGAAAAAGTGAAAATATTTATCCCGAGAGATTTTGTGGAGGGATTTTAGTCTTTTGCACCATAAACTATAATTGACTACACAAGTATTTGCTAAAGCTATTACCCATATAGCTCCAGCCACAGGGACTTTTTATTTCATTTTGGTTCATTCTTATCAACTGGGTCTGAGCTTGTACTGACTCCTCCTCTGTAAGGTGCATGAGGACTAGGCCTACAGCTATTGCAGGCAGCAGCTGCCTAAGTCCTGGTATGGGTGGAGAAGGTGCTCATTTTTCTCTATCTATGTTCTCTGGGTAGTGGAAGTAGAATGTCTCTTTCAATCTAATCACTAATTTCTTGTTAACTTTTTTTTCTTTTTGAGGCTTCTCTGATGTCCCAAGTTGCTACTTAATGTCAAATTCTCACATCAATTCAAAACATTTCCCAGTGGGGTATTTGGTTATTGTTCAGTCAACTTATAAGCATGTGCCAAAGGAGTATACACTAAATCTACTGTAGGCTTCATAAACATACTGTAGGGTTGCCTTACTGAGAGTCCACCTTTCTCTTGTTCTTACAATCATTCAACAACTGTATCCTTAGGCCCTTCCAAAGCAGCACCCATGGCCATCTACAGTTGCACCTCTGCCAGCTCCAAGCACTATTACCCTATTCCCAGTCTGCTCACAGCAGTGTAGTTACGAGGCAATAGTCTTGCTGTGTTATCATCTGTATCCAAAGTCAGTGCTCTCTGAGCTGACCTTCCCATTGCAGTAGTAAGTTCAGACCTGCGGACTCACCTGATCTCCTCTGTGAACAGGAGTACTCACTCGTGAAGCAGCTGACAAGCTTTAGAGATGCTGACCAGGGTTATACACACAATCTGTAGCTGTAGAACAACTCATCTTTGTGATGAAAAATGACCCAAAATGGGGGTCCGTGGTACAACATAAGCTTCTGCAATGGCAGCCTCTGTGTAAGAAGTAACTTGCGGTTGGGTGTGGTGGCTCATGCCTGTAATCCCAGCACTTTGGGAGGCCAAGGCGGGCAGATCACGAGGTCAGGAGATCGAGGCCATCCTGGCTAACATGGTGAAACTCCGTCTCTACTAAAAATACAAAAAATTAGCCAGGCATGGTGGCACGCGCCTGTAGTCCCAGCTACTCAGGAAGCTGAGGCAGGAAAATCCCTTGAACCCAGGAGGCAGAGGTTGCAGTGAGCCAAGATCGCAGAGGTTGCACTGCACTCCAGCCTGGGCAACAGAGCAAGATTCTGTCTCAAAAAAAAAAAAAAAAAGTATCTTCCTCAGGAAACACATCTTTCCTGAACAGGGCACTTGTTTTAGAAAAAGCCTTTTCCTATATAATAACCTATACCTATGATACTTGCTTTCCAGACATCTCTGGAATCTGCATCAAGGCAAATACCAAGGGCAATTTACAGAAATTATTTGTAGCAAAGAATAGTGAAACAACATAACCCCCACACACATTGATACTGGGAATTACACCCTGAGGTCCACAGACTGAGTAGTCCATGGATCAATTACTCAACTGCACACAAAATTGTCGGCTTATTGCATGGTTCTGGCCAGAATCCACAGCTCACAGATCCACAGTGCTCTACGAATTAAAAGAACCACCATTCTAATATAAGGGGCAACCAAGAGAAGCACATCTGCCGATATTCAGCCCACTGAACTTGACTGTCCACCCTATTCTCTATTGCTCCTAAAGACAATAGGCAAACAGAGCTTGCCAAGTTTAAATTTTTAGTACTCACCACACCAATGTGCTCCACAGAGGGGGAAAGGGCAAGTGTCATCTCCTACAGTCTTCCCACTCATCTCTTCCTACCCAACTTGTTTGGTCTTATCCAAAATTCGTGCCAGAAACACCACCCACCAATCCAGAAGACAGAATTTTCTCAGAAACAGGAGATTGGGTGAGATGGACAAACAGAAAGTATTTTTACTCCCAGGGAATAGAGTAAAAAAAGAGGAACTCTCCAGTGGCCCTTCTAAGAGGTAAAGTTACGAGCCACATGAGACAAACAAATCAGCTTCCTGCCTCCAGAAGTTTCTCTTATCTTCTTCCAGATATGTCCTAGCAAATTGATTCAAGAACTCAGACCCATTTTTCTCTGTTGATCCTCCTTCCACTTAGCATAACTCATTTTCTGTGAGGATTAGTTTGCTTTACAATTACCTTTTTAAGACATAGGCTCCAAAAACTGCTACTATTATTTGGGAGAAATTACTCCCAAATAGTTACTTAAGAGAAAGGAGGAGAGGGAACCCATACACATGTTCATAGATATATATAAAATATGTAATTCTTAGCTTAGATTTGTGTTTCTTTACATTTGTCATTAGTAGAAACCATTATCTCTACCTTTATAAAATTCTAGACAACTTAAGATGGTACTCAGCCCAAAAACTTCATAGAATCTAAAGCTGAAAGAAACTAATCATCTACTACTTAACCAAATTGTACAATATTCCTCAACACTCCCAATGGCTGACCCAATTTGTAGTCTCTGATAACATACTCTCTTCGGAATCCTCAATAATACCCCATATTAAGTAATCTCTTCATTTACAGTCTCTCAACTGCCAACACTTCCCAAAGCATGAGTTATGTTCCATATTAAGTATCCATACTGCCATAACTGGCTCCTGTTAATTTCAGCTTGCAACTGTAAGGCCCAGCTGCTGACATTCGTTTATGTCTGGAAAGCATGATAAATATATCTTTGAAAATGATACTCACTGAAGTTGACATTTGCTCTAGAAGAGTTCACTCACAGCTTTGATGTTTCAGATAAACTTGCGAAAGATTGAGCTGTAAGCACACTTTCCAAGCAGGCACGGCAGGTGCCCACAAAAATCCTATCAACCACATGTAATTTGAGTAATGAAAATGCTTGGTCTTTCCATCTCTAGGAATTTAGTTTAGCCTTGCGAAGAGGGCAAGGCAAAAGACTGACCTTTCATCCAATCCATATGAGTAGTTTCAGATTCAAGTTGGAATCAGGCGTAAAAATACAAGTTATTTTTACAGAAGAGGTAAGAAAAGCTATCAGTTGCTAAGGATAAAGGGAAGAAACAAGACCCTACGAATACCATGAAAAATAACACCTGGTAGGTGAGAAGAAACTTTAAACTTAAAATTTGAAGTAGGTCCTTTCATAGATAATTAAGGACCTCAACAATATACAGAAACACAATCTATTAATAAATTCAGCCAGGTGTAGAGGCTCACACCTGTAATCCCAGCACTTTGGGAGGCCACGGTGGGCAGATCACTTGAGGTCAGGAGTTTGAGACCAGCCTGGCCAACATGGTGAAACCCCCCCCCCTACTAAACATACAAAAAAGTTAGCAGGGCATGGTGGCACATGCCTGTAATCCCGGACACTCAGGAGGCTGAAGTAGGGGAATCACTTGAACCCAGGAGACAGAGGTTACAGTGAGCTGAGATCGTGCCACTGCCCTCCAGCCTGGGCGACAGAGCAAGACTCATCTCAAATAAATAAATATTCAACATAGTTACCAAAAGCCTTATGTTGTTCACTAAATGTTATTCTTTAAACATTAAGATAAATGATGACTGAGCCTGGTGGAGTGGCACATGCCTGTAGTCCCAGAGAGTGGGGCAGGAGGATACCTTGAGCCCAGGAGTTGAGACCAGCTTGGGCAACATAGGGAGACTCCAACTCAAAAAGCTCATAATTGCCAACATATTTCTATTAAGGGAATGAACCCAAGTCATTATATGAAAAAAAAAAAATGAAGATGAAATTATAGACGCTCCTTGGTTTACAATGGATTTTGCTAAAGGTAATGCCAGAAGCTGAGTTTACTGAACGCTTGTCACTTCCACACCACTGTCAAAAAATCCTAAGTCGAACCATCCTAATAGGAGACCATCTGTACTATTTTTAACAGTGTAACAGAACACAGAATTAGTTTTCCAGTAGTGACTGACTCTGTTGAATTAATAAGTTTGGTAAACTTTCATTTCTTACAACCAATGACATAAATGCTAGACAACTGGGCAAAGTTGGAAAGTTTTCTTCAGCCAAGTTGAACTAACCCAACTGTAGTTCAAAACTGAAGTTTGGTGCCTCATTGGCACCATGTTCTAACAAACTAAGCTAAAAACAATCACTTATGTACATACTGAGAATGCAGTTTCTTATCCTTCCCCATGTCTCAGAAGGAAACAATGTGACTGTTTAAAGCCAAGAAAAATATAAACAAATAAAAACCATCTACAACAGACCTAGACAAAAAAACACCCTCAATTAGGATGTAATGCAAGACTCCCATTTCCCAGTCCATACCCTTTTAGGTACACCTGTTGGGGCACAACATGCTCTTATTTTTATTAAAATTTGAAGTTCACATAAGTTCACATGTCCATTCTTTTGAACAGCTCTAATAACAGCTACTACTCACAAGTGCAAACACTGTCAAAGTACTAGACACTGTGCTAGATACACATTATGTCAAATTCTCAAAGTAGGCTGCTTTATCCAGAAATACTAAATACGGAAACATGATGAAAAGTGACTTGTCCAGAGCTACTCAGCTAGGGAGAGGCAGAGACAGAATCCAACCCAGGTCTGCTTGGTTTCAAGGCACATGTTCTTTCCACTACATGGCACAGCATTTTCAAAGACTCTTATAACTTTGCATGTGAAAGGAACCCTATCATAATAATGGCTGCCTTTTTAATGAAAACCTACAATGTGCCAGGTGCTTTACATACCTTACCTCATCTTCTTACAACAACCAGTCAAGGGAAGGGATGGTATTACCCTTTATGTATAAGGAAATAATACGAGAAGAAGTCAGTTGTCAAAGGCCACAGGCTAATAAATACCTAACCTGCGATTTAAATGGATGTCTGCTTAATTCAAGCCAAGAAAAATACTAAGATCAACTGAAAACATTTACAAAAGACCAAGACAAAAACTACACAGGCAATCACGTTAAGTAATAAATATCTAACCTGAGATTTAAACTGTCTGTTTAATTACAAGTTGACACTCTATCATGAGCTCAAAGAAATCAGAATGACCTCTGTGTACCCAATACTTCAATGGATGTCACTTCTACAGGAAACTGCAACAGGCTAAGTATGGCTACAAGAAACTTACAGTGCCACCAGACTCACAGGATTTCAGGACTGGAAAACATCAGAGATCTGAGAGATATACTCAGTCCCATTATTTTGCAGATGAGAAAATTGAAGCTCAGGGAGACTGCAAAACACTCATGTAAAAGGAGATTTGAAGCAATGGAGACCAGCGCAAGGGCATTCCAGGTGAAGGGTATATTCTGAAGAAAAGCACAGAGGTCAAAATGAGCATGCCTGAACTGTAGCAATACAGATAAAATGTACTATATGAGAAAGAAAAACAAATGAAGAATGCTGTCAAGTTTATGACCAAAGGACATTTCTTTTTAAAAAACAAAAATCTTAAAAAGGTTTTTTAGACAATTTTTCCATTTTAATAGAATACATATCCCTGCTGTCACAGTTATTCCATCCAACCTTATCTAATATTTTATATGAATCTCTGTGCTGTGGCCACATTCTTTCAATTTTGTTTGCTCTTAGCACTGTATCTGTACTAACGCATGAGAATATGGATTTATACATTTTTTTCTAACCAATGTCTTCTCACCCAAAACTTATTTTGCTTTGTCTTTTAATTATTTTTCACCCTGAGTGGCATACCGAAGGCCTAATGGCAAGTCTTAAAATCTCTGCATAAAACTTAAAAGTTTACAGTAATTTTTTACTCCAAAGAGTACTAACTGAACCACAGTAACTCAAAGAATGCAGCCTCAGATATTTTATTACAAAATGTAGTACTACCATTAATTAGTATGATATAAAGAAAGGCTGGTCACAGACCAAAAACTGAGTTCAACAGTCTGAGTTTCTATAAAGAAAAGTTTAATAAATTATTCTCAAGGTAACAGTTTCAGAAGAAAAAGTTTTAAAACATTTTAAATATTTAAGAAGTTTTATTTCCTGGTAACAACTGTTAAAAATAATTTACAAATGTAATTTATTTACGCTGGTTGATAACAGAAAAAATATATAATAATTATTATAAAACTTTCTGAAGTCAAAATTGCTTTATTTACTAGGTTCAGGCATCATACGTCCAAAAATGTGAGGCTCCAAATTCAGGCGCAGCGGAGAGTGTGTTAATGAAGCTAGTGCTGGTATACTGACACCCTAGAGAAAAACCAGGTTTTCAGTTTATGTATCAGATGCATGCAAAGGGCATTTTTAAAAAGTACTCTGCAACGTTAGTCAGAAATGACTACATTACTTCCACTGGTCTGAAAAACTGCAAACCTATCTCAGCCCCTATCAGACTGGCAGACACTAGTCCTGAAGCAACTGGGCCTAGTCCAAAACTTCGGCGCAGCAGGTCACAGAGGAGGCGCCTGGGAAAGAGGAGATATCAAGTGAAAGTGAAGCAGGGAGAAGCCAGAAGCCACCCCAAGGAGGCCAGAAAAGACTGTGGAGGTGGGAGGGAGGATTACAGGGTGTGGGGAGCGGGCGGGAGGAGGGGGTGTTATCAGACGGAGGGCACTGAATGACACAAAACAAAGGCAATCCTTAAAATGCCAATTCACCCTGGGAGACAGGGTGTGAACAGTGGGAAAGCAGGGTTTGGGTCCTGAACCCGGGAGAACCATTTCACAGACAGGTACACTGAGCCACTGAGTTTCAAATACGGCCCTGCAACAAGTGAGCAGTACAGTTACGAGTAGATCGTGAGCCCTTGCAGGGTATAATTCAACCTGGCATTCCCCGCCCGCCCCAGCAGTGCCTAGCACTTGGCACACAACCAGGAACTATCTCTGAATGAATGTCCCACGTCTGGAAACTCTGGGCTTCTTCCCAGACATCTGGGCTTCTGGCCGTACAACGCTAGGGGCCGGGTCGGGAGAAACCAGGCTGAGCGGGTCCAGGGAAGATGGGGCTTTGGGGTCCGAGTCCGAGCACTGGCCCTCCGCCCGTCCACGGGCACTCACCCGGATGCCCTTCACCACGGTGATGTTCTCATTCTCGTCCGCCTCGAAGGTGACCCGGCGGGTGCTGGTGGTCCCACCCATGGCTCCGGTTCCTGACCCAGCGGAGACCTAGCGCGGAACCACGAGCACTTCGGGGCCCCCGCGCCCACACGCGCGTGAAAGGGCCTGGATTCTTTTCCCGCACAGCGGGAGCAAGGCCACGACCCCAGAAGCAAGGAGAAGGCGCCGGTCCTGAGCTCCCGCCTCCTCCGGTCACGCGCCACAACAAAGACGCCTCAGGTTGGCCGGAGATGCGAACTCCCCGCCTCTGTTCGGCGAGGGCGCCCGGATTGGTTCACCCGACCCGGATGCTATGGCAACAGGTGGTGTTTGATAAGCTTTCCCCGGAGTCCCTAGGTGTAGTGGGAACTGTGGTCCCGATCTGGCGCGGTGGGTGCTGGGACATTCTCTCCCCGCGCCTGAGCGCGCTAAGGGAGCACGGCATTCTGGGAGTTGTGGTTTTGACTCCCCAGACGCCTAACTGGGCAACTTTTGGAAGAGGTAATTCTAGAAATTTAGGCCACTGAGTTCAGAGACATAATCTGTCTTTCAAAGGGACTCACAGTTTAATGAGAGAGATGCATGATCCTAATGAAGCCATTCCTAGTGTTCTATACACAAATTCCTGGCTCAAAACTTAGCGTTTCATTACAGTCATGGGGTCGCTTAATGAAGACTAGTTCTGAGAAATGCCTCGTCAGGTGACTTTGTGATGTCTGTGGTTGTGCAAACATCATAGAGTGTACTTACACAAACGCAGATGGTGTAGCCTCCTACACCCCTGGGCTACTCGGTGTAACCTATTGCTCCTAGGCTACAAAGAGGTACAGCATGTTACTGTAGTAAATACTGTAGGCAATTGTAACACAGTGGTATTTGTGTATCCAAATATATCTAAACATAGGAAAGGTACAGTAAAAAACAGTGTAAAAGTGCTCGCTTTGACAACACATCTAGGACAATTTGAACAATACAGAGATTAGCATGGCCCCTGAGCAAGGATGACACATGAATTTCTAAAGCAGTTTGTTAAAAAAGAAAAAATCAAAGATAAAAAATGGTACTCTTCTATAGGGCACTTACCATGAATGGAGCTTACAGGACTGGAAGTTGTCCTGGGTGAGTCAGTGCGTGAGTGGTGAGTTGAATGTGAAGGCCTGGGACATGGCTATACAGTACTGTACCTTTTATCAACACAGTACACTTAGGCAACGCTAAATTTATTTTCAAATATTTCCATTCTTCAAGAATAACCTTAGCTTACTGGAAGTTTTTAAATTTATAAACTTCTCATTTTTGTGACTTTTTGACTCTTTAGTAACAGCTTAAAACACAAAGACACTATATAGCTGTACAAAAATATTTCATTCTTTATATACTTATTCTATAAGCTTTTTTCTATTTTTGAAATTATTTTTTACTTTTTAAACATTTTTGTTAAAAGTTAAGACCAAAACACACGCATTAGCCGAGACCTACACAGGGTCAGGATCATCAATATCACTGTCTTCTACCTTCACATCTTGTCCCACTGAAAGGTCTTCAGAGGCAATAACACGTATGGAGCTACTGTAATACCTCCCGAAGGACCTGCCTGAGGCTGTTTTACAGTTAATTTGTTTTTAATAAGTAGAAAGAATGCACTTTAATCTAACGGTAAAAAGCATAGTGTAGTAAATACTAGGCGACAGGAATTTTCCAGCTCCATTATAATCTTGTGATTCTGCCGTCAGAAATGAGGTTTTTCTTTCACTGAAACACTGTTATGCAGTACATGAATGGTGACATTTTAGTCGTAGCCATAAAATAAAAAAAGTGAACGTATGTTTGGTCCAAGTCCCTTATCTCATGAACTACGTATCTGTGTTTTTTTTCTTTTTGTAAAGTAAAATTGTAAGTGCTGTGGTTTTCAAACCAATGAGAAAATACATTTCTTCAGAGAATAAATTATTTGCACCAAATATGCAGAGGATTTACTTTCCACTTTTGTGTCTCCTATTACTAGTTCGGTTACATAAGTTAGGCCCTTATAGAGTTAGGCAGAGAAAAGTAAGTGATTGACAAAGACGGCATAAATTAGTGGAGGAATTAAAACTACATCAGAAAAGTTGAGATGATCTATTGTGGAAAGTTTCTATTAATAGTTCAACATTTCACCTCTACAAGACCAGTATGTAGTTATGAGGTTATCCATTTACATATTTATTTTTTGCTAAACACACTGTTACATATAAGTTTAGCCATATGACCTTAGTTTTACAGAGGCAGATGATTCTCAGTAGAAATCAGGTTAATGATGGTACTATTCTTCTATTAACCCCTCTCAACATTAAAAGCAGTGGGCCACAACACACCATGGCATTCTCTTATGCCAAAGACATCTACAGTGCAGTCACATTTTTGAGCTTCAATTATGTGCTGATCTATTACTGTATGAATCCAATTATGTGCTGATCTATTACTGTAGTAATCTTTTTTTTTTTTTTCTGAGATAGAGTCTCATTCTGTCGCCAGACTGGAGTTCAGTGGCACAATCTCGGCTCACTGCAACCTCTGCCTCCCAGGTTCAAGCGATTCTCCTGCCTCAGCCTCTGGAGTAGCTGGGACTATAGGCATGTGTCACCACGCCCAGCTAATTTTTTTTGTATTTTTAGTAGAGACAGGGTTTCACCATGTTGGCCAGGACGGTCTCAATCTCCTGACCTTGTGATCTGCCCACCTCAGCCTCCCAAAGTGCTGGGATTACAGGCATGAGCCACCACGCCCAACCTTACTGTATGAATCTTTAGAGCAGAAACTATGTCTTTTTAATCTCTATTTCCCTGGTCAGTAGCAGAGTGTTGATTACATCTCATCATTATATTATTTTCAAATTTTACTATGTTACTTTGCAGTTATGAGACTACGTGCTACTTCGTACTTGTTCTCAAGTTTCTTTTTGTTTGTTTGTTTGTTGTTGTTGTTTGGATTTTTTTGAGAGAGGGTCTTGCTCTGTTGCCTAGGCTAGAGTGCAGTGACCCAAGCACCACTTACTGCAGCCTCACCCTCCCAGGTTCAAGCAATCCCTCCCAGTTCAGCCTCCCCAGTAGCTGTGACTACAGGTATGTGCCATCACACCTGGCTGCGGTCTCACTATGTTGCCCAGGCTGGTCTCAAACTCCTGAACTCAAGCAACCTTCCTGCCTCAACCTCCCAAAGTGCTGGGATTACAGGCATGTGCCACCATGCCCGGCCTAACTCTTTCTTCTACTGGGAACTAGAGCTCCCAGGAATTATGACTTTCATTTTTTGGGGACCCTCCCCTCCACAAACACACTCTCACTTATTGTTTGGACAAACGGAGGCAAGATGGCGCAGTTCCGGGTTCTTCACTGTCAACTTTCCCGCGCCCGGGAAAGACACGGGTCGACTGTGCAGGCGCAACCGGACCTCCGACGGAGAGAAACCGGAACCCACCTAGCCACGCCTACCGCCCCGCCCCTGACCCGCCTATGTCCCGCCCACTGCCCTCCCACTCCTGGGCCCAGGACATAAAAGCCGCTCCTGGCGGGCGTGCCGAGAGAACTTCCTCGGCCCCTCCTCGTCTACGCGGGAGCCGGGAACCTCTTCCGAGAACGCCGGAGCGAACTTCCTGGGCCCCTCCTGGTACCCGGGACCCGGGAACCTCCGAGAGCGCCGGAGCGAGCTTCCTCGGCCCCTCCTCCTGCGTGGGACCCAGGAACCTCGCCCAAGGGCGCCGGAGCGAGCTTCCTTGGCCCCTGCTCCTGTGCGGACCTGGGAACCTCGCCCGAGAACGCCGGAGCGACTTCGTCGGCCTCCACCGCCGGAGGCTGGTGAACCTCGCCCCTCCCTCACATTTGGTTTGTAAATAAAGGTTTTTTTGTCTTGCCTACTTGCCTTTTCTCTGGCATTTGCTCTGGGGGTCGCATTAAAGCCAATCACTTATTACCCCAACATATAGGGCATATTGGAGGTTCCATATAAAATATATGCTCAACAAGCACTTGCCAAAATAACCAAGTACAAAGAAAGTGTTTCTTGGAGAGAATAGAGAGATGAAGGAACCACTAGTTGTCTTAAATATATTTATCTCCTTAGAATATTAAATAGAATTATTTCAACCAAATATATTAAAGATGATGAATACTAAGCATGAGAAGATAGTGGAGTGCCTTCACTGTTTATGATACAAAAACATACAAGTGGTCTTATCAAACAGACAATCCCAAAATATTTTAGACATCCTAATGCATTTTAACCAACATTACAAAGATGCCTTCTGAGTTTAAAAAAAAAAAATTCAATGAAATCTTTAAAAAAAAAAAAAAAAGCCTTCTCTACCAATATTGTTCTATCCATGTCAATTTCCAGGCCAGTCATGTCTATGCAATCCCTTCTTTAGCTACCCAGAACCTGTGACCCCCTTTCTTTCTGGCTACAGCTTATTAATGGTCATCTAATCCACAGGCAGCATTTACTAGCCAGACACCTATGAGCTAGAATGCAAAGCTTTGGCCAGGCGCGGTGTCTCACACGTGTAATCCCTGCACTTTGGGAGGCCAAGGCGGGCGGATCAGGAGATCAGGAGATTGAGACCATCCTGGCTAACATGGTGAAACCTCATCTCTACTAAAAATACAAAAAATTAGCCAGGCGTGGTGGCAGATGCCTGTAGTCCCAGCTACTTTGGAGGCCAAGGCAGGAGAATGGCATGAACCCGGGAGGCGCAGCTTGCTGTGAGCTGAGATCGCACCACTGCAATCGAGCCTGGGTGACAGAGTGAGACTTTATCTCAAAAAAAAAAGAAACAGAAGAGAAAAGAATGCAAAGCTTTGCCCTAAGAAAAATAATAGCTAACACTTGAGCTACTCAGATTCTCTATGTCTTTCTCCCTTTTCTCTATCTCTGTATTCACTTTCTCAAATTTAAACTAGAAAATTCAGAGCATACAAAAAGATAGCAATAAAAGAAGTTATAACACTGAGTCTGTACCATGAAGAATGACGGCAAACTAAAGACAGGTGGAAGAAGAAACTGTAAGAAAAATAAAAGGCATGCAGACTGGAAAGGAAGAAGTAAAACTACCTCTATTCAAAGATGACATGATCTTACAAATAGAAAAATCTTACAGAATCCACTGCAAAACTAATTAGAAATAATAAAAAAAAAATTCAGCAAGTTTTCAGGATACAAAATCAACATACAAAAATCAACTGTAGCCGGGCACAGAGGCTCACATCTGTAATCTCAGCACTTTGGGAGGCCGAGTCAGGCAGATCACCTGAGGTCAGGAGTTCGAGACCAGCCTGGCCAATATAGTGAAACCCCATCTCTACTAAAAATGCAAGAATTAGCTAGGCATGGTGGTGGGCACCTGTAATCCCAGCTACTGGGAAGGCTGAGGCAGGAGAATTGCTTGAATCCGGGAGGCGGAGGTCACAGTGAGCAGAGATGGCACCACTGCACTCCAGCCCAGGTGAGACTCCATCACAAAAAAAAAATAAAAGTAAAAAATAATTGTGTTTCTATACACTGGCAATTAACAAGCCAAAAATGAAATGAAGAGAGCAATTCCATTTATAATAGTATGAACAACAACTCAAATGTCCATTAACTGATGAATGGAAAAACAAAATGTAATATATCTAGAAAATGGAATATTAATGGGTAATAAAAAGGGAGAAAGTACTGATATATACTACAGTATCGATGAACCTCAAAATCATTATGCCAAGTGAAAGAAGCCAAACACAAAAGGCCACATATTGCATAATTCCATTTAAATGAAATGTTCAAAATAGGCAAGTCTATGGAAAACAAAAGAAGATTAGGCTTAGAGAGGGTAGGAGGGGATGAGATGTAAAGTAACTTCTAATTGGTACATGGTTTCTTTTAGAGGAGTGATAAAAATGCCTAAAAGTAGATTGTGATGGTTGCACAATGCTATAAGTATACTGAAATTTATTCAATTGTACACTTTAAACGGATGATCTTTATGACATGTAAATTACATATTAGTAACACTGTTAAAAAGTATTAGCTAGGCATAGTGGTTTGCACATGTAGTCCTTTGTATTCTGGAAGCTGACGTGGGAGGATCACTTGAACCCAGGACTTGGAGGCCACCATGAGCTATAAATGCACCCCTGCTCTCCAGCCTGGGCAACAGAGCAAGACCCTGTCTCTAAATAAATAAGCAAAGCTGTTAAAGAATGTATAGTTATTAAGATAACATATGAAAAATTTTTTTGAAAAAGAATTTATAGTTATTTAAACATGATAGAAATTATTTATCATTTATTAAAGTCCAAATCATTTTTTTTATTTTAAACGAAAAAGAAAAAAGAAGAAGAAAACCGTAAGCAACTTTGTAATAGTGAAATACAAGCCAGTTAAAAGGGAGACTAGCATAAAGCAAGCCCTTAAAAATTAGTTTAGTCTTGGCCGGGCGCAGTGGCTCATGCCTGTAATCCCAGGACTTTGGGAAGCTGAGGTAGGCAGATCACCTGAGATCAGGAATTTGAGACCAGCCGGGCCAACATGGTGAAACCCTGTCTCTACTAAAAATACAAAAATTAGCCAGGCCTGGTGGCAGGCACCTATAATCCCAGCTACTCGGGAGGCTGAGGCAGGAGAATCGCTTGAACCTGGGAGGTGGAGATTGCAGTGAGCCGAGATTGCACCACTGCACTCCAGCCTGGGCAACAGAGTTAGACTTTGTCTCAAAAAAAAAAAAAAATTAGTTTAGCCTCACAAATACAGAGCACTGATGTGAAGACCCAGGACTCCAGAAACTTCTAGGGATGTCTAGGATTCAGAAAGTCCTTGCAACTGTAGTCTTTATAATGGCCGGCTCTGTCTAAGTTGCTGGGCTTCTGGAGGCCCAGCCGCACAACGCTTCCTAGGTTCTGGGGCACATACAGTCTTACCAGAGGATCTTTCTCATCATATGTGCCTTCCCAAATATCAACAACAATAATGCAACATATTTTCTTCCGTCTCTGCCCAGGAAACCAGCACTCTAAGTATTGAATGTCAGCAGTTTACTTTGATGCAGAGCCGAGAACTGAGCAGCAATTTGGTTTTTCACAAATCTTAGCCTGATCACTAAGCAATATTATCTTCCAGCTCCTCTGTTCTTTGTGATTTGTCCCTTTCCCACCACATCAAATCTTTGGAATGAATGCTGGAAAAAAGAGAAAGAAGGAAAAGAAGGAGGGAGGGAAGAAAGGAAAAATCCAGTCATCCCTAATGATCTCCTTCCCCTAAAAAGAAAAATATGTGTATACCTAAACTTCCAAATCAGCCAGGTACAGTTGCTCACAACTGTAACACTTTGGGAGGCCGAAATGGGAGGATCACTTGAGCGCAGGAGTTCACAACCAGCCTGGGCAACTTCAAGACCAGCCTGGGCAACCTGGCAAGACCCCATCTCTACAAAAAACACAAAATTTACTCCGTGGTGATGTGCACCTGTCATCTCACCTACTGAGGAAGCTGAAGTCCAAGGATCATCTGAAACCAGGAGGTCTACACGGTGGCGAGCCAGGATCATACCACTGCACTCCAGCCTGGCTGACAGAGTGAGACCCTGTCTCAAAATAAATAAATACATAAAAATGAACTTTCAAATGACTCAAACAGACAGAAATTACAGAAGGTTTGCTCTATATACACTAATTTTTCAATCCCAACTTTAAACAAAAAGTAGGAAAAGGCCTAATCCTGGCGACCTCACTTCTGCCACTCCATCGCACACCGCTTGACTGTCCCTGCTCTACTTGGTGGGAGTGTAGAAAGATATGGATGAGAAGCAAAGGTAAAAATAGAAAGAACGTGACATGGGATAATGATAATGAGAGTTAAGGAGGAGAGAGACCTGTTCTTGGTCCCCAGCTAGAAAAGCTAATCATTGTCCTGTTCATCACGGCCCCCTCCCCAGCAATTCTGAGTAGCATGCTAGCTGCACAGTAGAGCACTTGGATTCTATGACCTGTGCTGAAATAGAATATGGATCTAATGATGGTGTTTTCTGAGCCAAAAATTGAAGCAATGGCTCTATTATTTGTGAACTTAAAGAGACAATGAAATCAGTCCTTGAAATCAGGATTATCCTGCAAAATCTAGGACATATAGTTGCCATAGTTATAGCAAACCAATTAAAATCACTGAAAAGTGCTTCATGTGTAGTGCAATCAATACAGAGACATTCTGAAAATATGGACTAAGACGTATTTGACAAGCCATAATAGAACATCAGCTTTAAAACTTTTTCCACCAATTATTGTTTGTAGAATCATATAAAAACAACAAAGCCCTAAAACAGCATTGTGTATGTGTGCGTGTGTGTGTGTGTGTGTGTGTGCGCTCACATGTGGGTGTATGCGTATGTGCTTATGTGACATATTTTGAATATAAGAATTTTGAGCAGCACACTTGAAAAGATTAAAAACTCAAAATAGCATAAAACAAGTCATCAATAATTAGAAAGCATTTACACGTACAGTATAACTATGTAACTTTGAAAATACCCACAGTTATGACATGAATCACATAGTCTCCCTTTAGTAGCCATAATGATCAAGTGATTTCATGCATTGATCAAGTAGAACTGATTTACTGTACTGCCTGTGTGTCATAAAATCATGAGACGGAGATCCCCCATGTTTCAGAAACCACTCCATCTATCTTTGATTTTCAACTAACAGTACCTTTGTGATAAGGTTTGGCTGTGTCCCCATCCAAATCTCACCTTGAATTGTAATAATCCCCACGAGTTAAGGGTGGGACCAGGTGGAGATAATTGAATCACGGGGCCGGTTTCCCCCATACTATTCTCGTGATAGTGAGTGAGTTCTCAGGAGATCTGATGGTCTTATAAGGGGCTTTTTCCCCTTTAGCTCGGCAATTCTTCTTGCTGCTGCCCTGTGAGGAAGAATGTGTTGGCTTCCCCTTCCACCATGATTGTAAGTTTCCTGAGGCCTCCCCAGTCACGCTGAACTGTGAGTCAATTAAACCTCTTTCCTTTATAAATTAGCCATTCTTGAGTATGTCTTTATTAACAGTGTAAGAACAGATGAATGCACTTTGCTACCAAGACCTTGTTCATGGTAAATTGTATAGGCTATGCCATGCCAGTCTTAGGATGGGCTCTGGTGACCATTCAGTTTAACAGACATCACTTAATGCTCAATAGCTAAAGTAAATCTTACCCATAGGTCATAACTTTGCAGTTCACCAGGAAGATTTTTTTGGTACCTCTGGCATAAAGTTTATTCTAGAGTAAAGCCTCACCAAATGAACAGCAGGTTTCTAAAAGGCCACTCTCTGTCCTTTACTGGACGTTCTTCTGCTTTGCTTTTCTCAGTTTTACTTTTTTTTCTCTGACACCTTATTTCTTTTCTCCTCATCTTACATTCATCAACATACAGTGGCTGAAATACTGATTCTAAGGGCATAGAAGGAGGGGTGGCAGTGAGTGGGGAGAAGTGTGCGCGGAGTAAGAAGCAAACTCAGCCCGGCTCCTGTGTCTTCTAACCTCAAGCCCTGCCGGAGTTCCAAGGTCTTTTGATTTCCTTTGTGTTGGATTTAGAGTGATCATCTCTGATGAACAGAGACGGAGTCAGAAGAGACTCATTTCTCATCTCCATGCCTTAAACAAGCACAAACATTCCATCTGTCATCTCTCCTGGATGGCTCCTCTGGCCTTGATGAATTTTCAAGCCATTTTTGTTTGAGAGCACAGGGACATTTTCCTAACCTTTTTTAACAATGTCTACCTGTCATGGAGCTTGAGAGATTTCAGAAATGCAGGCTGTTAGCCTCTTTACTTCCAAATAACAAATGCTTGAAATGCATCAAGGTTATATGGGCACTTCTGCTGTGATGTTGGACAGGCAGAGAAATGCCTGTTTATTGATGGTAATAGTGTAGAAATATCCCTAAGTACACATTCTACACAGCTGGTCCTCACCCAAGTGTGCTGCCTTGTTTGCTTCCACTTTTGCAGCAGCTCAAGGAGGCACCCAAGATGGGCACATCCTAAGCCTCTCAACTCCAGTGAAACTCTGGTTTACTTACATGTTCCAAAGCATAATGGATTCCAACCTTCGGCCTGGAATGGTAAAATGCAATTCTTTTATTAGAACTCAAGGAGCCGGGCCTGGGCTTGGTGGCTCACACATGTAATGCCAGCACTTTGGAAGGTCAAGGCAGGCAGATCAGTTGAGTTCAGGAGTTTGAGACAGCCTGGCCAACACGGTGAAACTCCGTCTCTACTGAAAATACAAAAATTAGCCAGATGTGGTGGCGCACACCTGTAATCCCAGCTACTCAGGAGGCTGAGGCAGGAGAATTGCTTGAACCGAGAGGTGGAAGTTGTAGTGAGCCAAGATTGTGCCACTGCACTCCAGCCTGGGCAACACAGCCAGATTCTAGTCTCAAAACAAACAAACAAAAAAACTCATGGAGCCAGTCACAGTGGCTCATGCCTGTAATCCCAGCACTTTGAAAGGCTGAAGCAAGAGGATCACTGGAGCCCAGGAGTTTGAGATCAGCCTAAACAACAAAGCGAGCCCTCCTCTCCACAAAAAAAAATTAGGGGGGGTGTGGTGGTGCAGCCTTGGGAGGTTCAGACAGGAGAATCACTTGAGCCTGGGAGGTTGAGGTTGCAGTGAGCACCACTGCACTCCAGCCTGGGCAACATAGTGAGATCCTGTCTCCAAAACAAAAACTCATGGGACTTTCAAGTGGAAGCAACCTTAAAAACCATCTAACCTTCCTCTTTATGTCACACATGAAAGAATCAAGACTCAGGCTGAGTGAGTTGTCCAAGGCCACACAGCCTGGTTACATCAGGGTCTGGCAAGAGTCCATATCTCCAAGCATTCCATCTAGTACTCTGCTGCCAGCTATGTTGTCTCTCGTGGGAAACTGCCCTCATGAGCCCTATGTGCAGGACTTTGGTGCTGGATAAAGGATACTGTAGCAGCTACTGGAGCTGTGGCAAACATGATTGCTAAGTGGAGGGATGGTGCACGGTTGTGAGGTAGCAATACAGGCCTCTGGTACAGGGGTGACTTGGGCCTGCTGTGAATCAATACACCTTCCCCATGGGAATACTGGGGAAGGAGTACTGGCTTCATTCAATTCATTAGCTAATGACCCAGCAATTCTACTCCCAGGGATACACATAATAGAAATGAATGTTTATTTCTACCAACAGATACATGCAGGAATATTTATTACAGCTTTATTTTCAAGAGCCCCAAGCAGAAAATAGCCCAAATGTCATCAGCTTTAGAATAAATAAATTGTATATTCACAGAATGGAATGCTATACTACAACAACAAAAAAATAAAAATAAAAATAAACTATCACTATACTCAACAACATAGGTGAATATCATAGGCATAATGTTAAA
Source organism: Trachypithecus francoisi (assembly GCF_009764315.1). Classification (NCBI taxonomy): domain Eukaryota; kingdom Metazoa; phylum Chordata; class Mammalia; order Primates; family Cercopithecidae; genus Trachypithecus; species Trachypithecus francoisi. The sequence goes on along the minus strand of NW_022681469.1, from coordinate 25,855,478 downwards.
CAAAAGAAGCCCAACATAGAAGAATACAGCCTGCATAAGGCCATTTACATGATGTTTAAGAACAGGCAAAATTATTATTATTATTATTATACTCACCACTACACTAAAGAGGAAGGAACAGGCAAAATTAATATTTGGTGATAAATATCAGAGAAGTGGTTGCCTTTGAGCATTGTTTTCTGCATGTTGTCACATAAAGCATACTTACTGATAAACTGTGTACACCTCCCCTGTGTACCAAAGTCACCCACATTTTCCCAGTCTTTAGGGTAGCATAGGGTGGTCATTGCACAAGGCCAGGAATACTTGGTCCCTTCAGTTTCTGGGGTAGGAGGTAGAGACTGGCTCAGGGGTTATGGGGGTCTCTTAGGGCACTGACCAGGAACAAAAACTATAGAGAATAGGTTGAAGCCTGAGGAATTATTTGAATGTATTGGGTCTTGATGGCTGCTGAATCGCAGAAGGAAAGTCATTTACTCCCAAGACTTGGCTGTTTGGCTGAGCATGGTGGCTCACGCCTATAATCCCAGCACCTTGGGAGGCTGAAGCGGGTGGATCACCTGAGGTCAGGAGTTCAAGACTAGCCTAGCTAACATGGTGAAACCCCATCTCTGCTAAAAATACAAAAATTAGGTGTGCGTGGTGGCACACATCTGTAATCCCAGCTACTTGGGAGGCTGAGGTGGGAGGATCACTTGAGCCTGGGAGTTCAAGGCTGCAGTGAGCCATGATCACACCACTGTACTTCAGCCTGGGTGACAGAGCAAGACCCTGTCTCAAAAAATAGAAATAAAAATCACCTATAAATAACTACCTATAAAAACTACTTCTAATATATTAATAATATGCACACATAATCTTTTTTTCTCCAAGAAATATGGGACCATATAGTATAAACTGTTCTTAACCTGCTGGGTCTTTTGCTTAATGCATTGTGATTCTCTTTTCCATGTTATTAAAATTTTTTTTTTTTTTTTTTTTGAGACGGAGTCTTGCTCTGTCACCCAGGCTGGAGTGCAATGGCACAGTCTTGGCTCACTGCAACCTCCGCCTCCCCGGTTCAGGCAATTCTCCTGCCTCAGCCTCCCATGTAGCTGGGATTACAGGCATGCACCACCATTCCTGGCTAATTTTTGTATTTTTAGTAGAGACAGGGTTTCACCATGTTGGCCAGGATGGTCTCGAACTGCTGACCTCGTGATCCGCCCACCTCAGCCTCCTGAAATGCTGCGATTACAGGCATGAGCCACCATGCCTGGCTAAATGTTCTTTTACAATAGTATTTTTAATCATTGTGTAGTGTTTCTTTGTGTAAAGTATTTATTTATCCAATTTCCTACTATTGGGCATTTAGGAATTTTTTTCTCTAAGTTTTAAAACATTAACTTTTTTTTTTTTTTTTTTGGAGACAGAATTTCGCTCTGTCACCCAAGCTAGAGTACAGTGGTGTAATCTCGGCTCACTGCAACTTCTGCCTCCTGGGTTCAAGCGATTCTTCTGCTTCAGCCTCCCTAGTAGCTGGGACAACAGGCGAGCACCACCACACCTGGTTAATTTTTGTATTTTTATTAGAGACGGAGTTTCACCATATTGGCCAGGCTGGTCTCGAACTCCTGACCCGGTGATTCTCCTGCCTCGGCCTCCCAAAGTGCTGGGATCACAGGTGTGAGCCACCACACCCAGCCCTTTATTTATTTATTTATTTATTTTGAAACAGGGTCTTGCTCTGTCACCCAGGCCGGAGTGTACTGGCATGATCTCGGCTCACTGCAAGCTCCACCTCCCAGGTTCAAGTGATTCTTCCACCTTAGCCTCCCAAGTAGCTGGGACTACAGGCATGTGCCACTACGCCAGGCTAATTTTTTGTATTTTTAGTAGAGATGGGGTTCACCATGTTGGCCAGGATGGTCTCCATCTCCTCTTCTTAAGTGTTCGGCCCACCTCAGCCTCCCAAAGTGTTAGGATTATAGGCGTGAGCCACCGCACCCGGCCCAAAACATTAACATTATTAACAATTATGTTGATGAAGATTCTTGCAGGCAACTCACTGTGCATATTCATGATTATCCCCTAGGATAAGTTCCTAGCAATGAAATTACTGGGGACAAGAGTATGCACAGTGTCAGCTCTCTCATGTGTCTTGCATCTGTATGCTGAAACAATTTATGGTTCAGGGATGTACAACAGTTGTTTCCTGTATCCCTAATGACACTGAATACATCATTTTTCAAACCGTTGCCAATTTGGTAAGCAGAGATCAATAGCTCAAAGTTTTAATATGCATTTATTTTATTATTAGCAAGGTTGAACATTTTTTACATACATATTTTTATTTGTATTTCGTCATATGTCAATTCATGTTCTTTGTCCATTTCTCTATGGGTATACTCATCTTTTCTAAAATATTATTTTAATTAATTATGGTTTTTAACTTAATACTATTTATCTTTACTTTTTAATTATTCATCTTTAAAATGTATAATTATCATTTTAATTTATAACATTACTTACAATTTTGTTTTATACTACTAATTATGACTTTATACTTTAAGCCATTTTATATCTATTTTTAATTGTTAATCTTTCAAATTTGTTCTCATTTTTTATAATTGCTGTTATCTAATTTGAGCCTTTTGAAATACTTTTTTCAATCATTTTATTGCCTTACATTATTTTTTTATCCCCTTCTTATTTCTTTTGAAAATCATCTCCTCTGTTTTTAATTATCTCTTTTAATGACTTTTAAACTAATAGGAGAAAAAGTGGGAAGAGAAACAGTAAGTTTGGGGAGAGTCCACGATGTTCTAGAGAGTTTGGGAGCCTTCTTTCCCTAGCTGCCCTGAGGCTATTCTTGCACTGGCCTTCCTTTCCTTCCAAGGCTGGTTTCCCTGCCCTCAGGGACCCACAGAGCAATCCTCCTGACCACAGCCTGTGTATGTGTCTGTAGGAAGGCTATTGTCTCTGGACCTCTGCCTCCACACCTTTCATGGAGAGCTGTGAGATGATCAGCGGGGTCCCTGACACACACAGCCACTAGATTTGGGGCAAGCTGTGCCAACAATATTCCAGGAGAAAGGAGGGGAGGGTGGGTGGAAGAAGACACCTAGGGAAGGGCGCTCTGCAAATTGCCTTCCTCCTAACTGTGGAGAGAAAACCAAGGGGTGTCACATCTCTAGAACAGCTCCCACTCTCCTTCCTTGTACTGTGAGCTCCTTGAAGGCAGGGACTGTGTCTTCTTCAACTTTTATATTCAGTCCGTACTGGATCCCTAGTCTATGCATGCACGTTTGTTAAATGAATTAATGAATGTGAACCAAGTATGTTCCCTTTTCTAAAGAGCCAGCATCGTGTGGTGGGGTCAGAAACCTTAGGTTGTAACTCCAGCTTTCTAATTAGTAAAGTAAGACCTATAGTGAGATCATGGATATAATGTTTAATTTCTCTAATTGTTGGCTTTCTCATCTCTAAAATAAAGGAGAACATCTAACCAATCTACTTTATAAGGGTAAAATAAGGAAAACCGTATAGGTTGTTATAGAGATTTCAGAAGTGTTTAAGTCATTTAAATGTAAAAGTTGTTTGGGAAAGTTTAATTAGAATACAGAACAATGAAGCTATGAGTGCCCTTTTCCCTCACTCTTGCCCGATACTCAGGTGTGTCTGGTCCACTCAGCAGGTCCTGTTGTAGGTTCTTGTCACATAACCAGGAAAGATCAGTCATGCAGACACTTTGAAGGGTGAGGAGTTATAGAATTTATTGAGGGAAAAGGAAAAAGACTCTCAGCAAAGCAAGAGGGGTTCCTGTTAACAGGCCCCTGTCTTACAGATTGCATTTCAGGTCACCACCCAGGAACAGGAGAGGCCAGGATCTTCCCCACTGCAAATGGCACAAACTTCCTGAGGCCTCACCCCATCCTCCCAATGTGCAGGCCGGTTGGAAATTTTCCAGGGAGCCCTTTTTATTGGCTGTCTGAGTCCAACTGTCCTTTGTCTCCATCCCACACCTGGGCAGATGGAGCTACTCAGTGGAGGCAGACACACCAGGCTGGGTGAATCTCTGTGGGAAAGGTCTAGGTTGACTCCAAGAGAGACCAGCAGAGGGGAGGAGGGAAGAGGGTAAGAGAGGTCTCCGGGGCAGGGAAGATGTGATGGAGGAAGGCTGCAGAGAAGGTCCCAGGGGTTAGGGGTTGGAGAACAGAGTGACAAGAGAGATAGGGAAATTCGGTCAACCTTTCTGTGGACTGTGAACTGGCTCCACTTCATTCTTTTTCAGTAGATGCCAGTTTATCTGTCAGAGTTTTCCAGAGAAATTGAACCGGTAGGAGATATAGATGATAGAGATAGAAGTAGAGAGGTAGATGTGTGCTGGGCATGGTGGCTCACGCCTGTAATCCTAGCACTTTGGGAGTCCAAGGGGGAGGTGGATCACCTGAGATCAGGAGTTCGAGACCAGCCTGGTCAACATGGTGAAACCCCGTCTCTACTAAAAACTACAAAAATTAGCTAGGCGTGTGGTGAGTGCCTGTAATCCCAGCCACTCAGGAGGATGAGGCATGAGAATTACTTGAATCAGAGAATTACACCCTAAGGGGTGGGGGTTGCAGTGAGCCAAGATCATGCCACTGCACTATAGCCTGGGCAACAGAGTGAGATTCTGCCTCAAAAAACCAATAAACAAAAGTAAATAAAATAAAAACAAATACAAGGACCAGCATCACTCCATGGATTAAGGAGGTGCTGTGCAAGTATTAGGTTAGTGCAAAAGTAATTGCAGTGTTTGCCATTATTTTCAACCCCAATTACTCTTCTTCAATATTTTTGCTGATTAAAATTATAGAGTGAGAAGAGGAAGAGGAAGTAATTGGGCAGCTGGGCCTTCTGGCTCTGCCCTTAGAGGATTCTGGGGAGAGGGCCTTCTCTCTGAGGGTGGGCAATCTAAAAGTGTACATCCCAGCGTGCAAAGCTGGCCCGAAGGGAGCACTGGCGTCTTCAGACAGCACTTTGGTGCTTGATGTGTGTGTAGTAACTTAGTCCAAGCATCTGCAAAGTCCAAGTGATCTATTCATTTGTAAATGATAATACCGCCCAAGAGGAAAGAAAAGGCCAGGAGGGACACAAAAAAGCAAGCTGATTCTAGCAATGGAAGAAAGAAAATGCTCCAAAGTCTCCTTGGGTAGCCCGTAGCCCGGTCCTCTGAGGAAGAACTCGCCTTCCTGCAGCATTGGCTTCTTTGGGTCCCGAATGTAGGCTGCTCAAAGCCCTGTGTCTCAGGGCCTCTTCTTTTTTCTTTTTCTTTCTTTCTTTTTTTTTTTTTTTTGAGACAGAGTCTCACACTGTTTCCCAGGCTAGGGTGCAGTGGCGTAATCTCCGCTCACTGCAACCTCCACCTCCAGGGTTCAAGTGCCTCTCCTGCCTCAGCCTCCCGAGTAGCTGGGATAACAGGTGCCCACCACCACACCTGGCTAATTTTTTGTATTTTTGTATTTTTTATTTTTTTCATTTTATTTATGTATTTATTTTTGTATTTTTAGCAGAGACAGGGTTTCACTATGTTGGCCAGGCTGGTCTTGAACTCCTGACCTCATGATCGACCCGCCTCGGCTCCCAAAGTGCTGGGATTACAGGCGTGAGCTACCGTGCCTGGCCCCAGGGCCTCTTCTATAGAGAGCAGCCTGACAGGAGGGAAAAGAGGCAGCCACTTCCTGGGCCCCCATCTACCCTCACCCCATCCCCACTGAAGTATCATGGATCACCTGTAGACTGTTGAAGCCCTCTTGGCCTTCCCGGAGTAGATTTCCTGGATGGGGATGCCGTCCTCCAGGCACCCCTTCCCAAGCTGCGTGCTATAAACTGAATCCTCAGCATGGAAAACAAAAGCCTTGCTGGCCCACAAATCACTTTTAATGATCCCTGAAAGAAACCATCAGTAAACCTCAGGCAGAGATCTGGAAGTCTGGAGGTATGGCTACAAAAACACAAGGTGAGGAAGGTGACATATCAAGGCTCATTTCACTTGGGCAGCATCTCTGTTGCTTTCTTTCATGGATCATTGTGTTTGCCTCTTTGTCTGCCGGGAGGTAGAGATGCATCTTACCTGAACACATTAGGAATTTATAGTTAATCTTGAGCTGTGATGAGCCTTATCCATCTCGATATTGGTACCATACTTGGAACTGTGCTGCCCGTGTGTTCAGGCAGTGGGATTCGATTATAAACAAAATGCCTGCAACAAATGCCAGCCTTCTCCTATTAGAATGTTAAATGGTCAGTGTAGCTGTGAGCGCAGAAGGAAAAGCTATTGTCAGCTCCCTCCACCCCTCACCCTACTTCATTTCTTCTGCCCTGCCTTCCCCAGCCTCTTAGGGATCTGGTGTGGTGATGAAATTTGGTCCTCACCCTTTTAGCCTGGCCACAGTCCCCTCCCAGGTTTAAGTAGACTCCAGAGTGCTAGAGCCCATTCGACAGAGAGGAAGTGCATCAACTTTTATAGCCCTGATTCAGTATCACAAATATGGTAAATCATATTTTCAAAAAATGGCCAGAGCCATATTTCCAATATTTCTGGTCCCATGTTCTTTTCCTGAACTTTTCACTCCCTATTAAGGAGTGGAGTCTACTTTCCCTTCCTCTGAACCTGGTAGGGCTTTCTGACAGCTTTAGTGAATAGAGTGCAGCAGATGAGATCCTGTACAGCTTCTGCAAGGCTGGGTTATAAAAAGCAATATTGCTTCTGCCTGGTTCTCTCTTTCTCAAGATGCCAAGCTTTGGAGCCCAGCCACCATGCTGTGGGGAACCCCAGGCCACATAGAGAGGCCATGTGTGGTTGTTCCAGCTGACAGTCCCTGCTAAGGTCAGAGCTTCCAGCTGGCAGCACCCACCAGACCTGGGAGTGAGTGAGACTTCAGATGATTCCAGCCTTGCCACACCCCAGCGTGTGTGGGTGGAGCACTTTCTTACCCCTGCTCAGCCCTGCCCAAATAGCAATTTGTGAGCAAAATGAATGCCCTATTGTTTCAAGCCATAAAGTTATAGGGTAGTTTTGTGGCAACAGGCATAGCAACTGGAATAATGACTCTTCTAGATCTGGAATCTAGAAGCCTGAAAAGACTACTGCACTCCTCACTCACTGAGTCAGGTCAATCTCAAGCCAGGCCCAGAAAGACAAACACTGCATGATCTCACAAGTGGAATCTAAAAAAGTTGAACTCACAGAAGCAGAGAGTTGAACAGAAGTTGCCAGGGGGTGGGGAGTGGGGAAAATGGGAGATGTTGGCCAAAGGGTACAAATTTTCAGTTATAACATGAACAAGTTCTGAGATCTAATGAATAGCATGGGTGGTGATGGATGTGTTAATTAATTTGACTGTAGTAACCATTACACAATGTACATGTATGTCAAATCATCACATTGTACACCTGAATACAGTCTCTCTTTATTTGACAATTCAATGTTTTTTTGGGAGACTGAGGCAGGCGGATCACTTGAGGTCAGGAGTTCGAGACCAGTCTGGCCAACATGGCAAAACTCCATCTTTACTAAAAATACAAAAATTAGCTGGGCATAGTGGCACGCACCTGTAGTCACAGTTATTCAGGAGGCTGAGGCATAATAATCACTTGAACCCAGGAGGCGAAGGTTGCAGTGAGCCAAGATCACACCACCGCACTCCAGCTTGGGCAATAGAGTGAAACTGTGTCTCAAAAAATATATATATATTTTAAGCATTTTTAAAAAGAAAATACTAGTGCTTTGCTGAAGTCAACAAGCTTTGTGAAAAAGCACTGGTACAAGCCAGGTGCAGTGGTGCCAGCTGTAGTCCTAAATTAGAGGCTTGAGGCAGGAGGAATAGCTTGAGCCCAGGCATTCAAGACCAGCCTGGGCAACAAAGTGAGACCCTGTCTCAAAAATAAAATAAAATCATTTTTTCAAAAGCACTAGTACAAATAAAAGGCTTGATAGTTTTACTGTAAAGAAAAAGGTCTAGAACAACCAACATTAAATTGATCATTTTTGAGGAGGAGAATGGGATGTGAGGTGATAAATTGCAGACTTGAGTTTTTTGCTGTATATACCTCTGTATTATTTGAAAAGAATACAAACAAGTATTACAATTTCTAAAATTCTAAAACCAACCAACTAGCCAATTAATAAGTAAATGTCTTGCGTGTTGATTGACTTAGAATTGAAAAGACAGAACGGACATGTCTTGCCATCCCCGGGCTCTTTCTGAAGCACTTGGTTCCTTTCTGGATGTTGGCAAAAGGGACGGTGATGGGGAATTTCCCCTTAGACTTCTTCCCCTTTCCCATGCAGGGCAGGTCTGGTCAAGTACAGGACACCTGTGGCCCATGAGGTCCTGGGATGATTAGCAAATATCAAATCTAAGCAGCACCGAGCAGGCTCCCTCTCAGGATTTCTAAGAAAGTCTGATACCCAGATGCTGTTTCTTTCATTTGAATGTGAGGATGAAGCTGTTTCTTTACTTTTCTTTTTCAGCACAAAGCTTTTAAAGCCATACCATCAGTTGATAATGCACCTTGAGTTGTTTGTCTAAAAATGGGGATAATTTTCTCAAAGAACTACTGGCGAACACTTGCCAGGTTTCTCTGACAGCCACTGGGCTCAATTTTGGGAGATGTTGGTTATGAGTAGTTGGTGACATTGGGAGAGAGAGAGACTGAATTCATGGTTCAGATCCAGTAACAACAGAAGTCAGTCATTTTGAAGTGGATACAGCTAATCTTGTGAATGGACATGGCACCAGAATACAATGCATTCTTATACTTTATTTACTAAGCAAACAGAGGCAAATGGCTTGATTTCTCTTTTATTCACCCCTGTAACACTCAACTGAGCTCCCACTTGTACCAGAATGTTCCATCCTTAGTAAAATGAACAGCCAGCAGACATCATATGAGTGGCTTGTAAATGCAAAAGTGTTGCCTTTTACCTTGGATGTGCCTTGGCCAGGCCATATGTAACTTAAGCCATGGCTACCTAGAGTGACATTTTATCAGGTTCCCCAGGGAACAGCAGTGGCAGAATCAGAAATACAAAGCTGACCAACAGCTCTCTTTTCATGCTAGCTGGAATTTACTGAAAGTGAATCCAGACTGCAAAAGGGTACTGAGGCTGGGTTAGAAATTATAAACCTCCATGAGACACAAATAAAACACACTTTCCTATCAATCAGCCAGCAGTACAGGAGAGCACTGCCAACCAATGAGACGTCTGAGAGCTTACCTCCACAAGATTTCAGTGGAGTGACACTGGGGAGCAGGTAGCATTTTGATTGTGAACGTTTCTTTGATTTGGCACTGCTCTGAGATGGAGCTGTTCCATAACAGATTTAGTGTGGTTATATACACAATCTTATGATGCTGGCTAGCAGAAAGTTTGAATACTCAAGTGATACTTTAAATACACTTTTCAAAGGAAAGCATTTTTAAGTACCCCTCAATTCTTTCATTTCTTTTATCCTTTGAAACTCGAGGTGTTTCCTCATCAAACAGTACATTCTCTTTAAATATACTAATCACATGCTAAGCATTCCTTGCCCTCTTTTTACAAAATGATCAGATTAGGAAGAATGACACTGCAACTGTATTGCTAATTTCTTTATCTGTCCTTACAAAGGTTTAGCTTTCCAAAGCAGCTTTAAAATTTAAGTGCCTATAAGATGCCATGTGCAGTCAGGTACCAAAGCTACAGTTCTACCTGCAATGGCTTTCTGTTTGGGGTGACAGTTCTAAGCATTAATGTATTAATGTGCACCAGAACGACCTGAGGTACAATTTTTTTTTTTTTTTTTTGAGGCAGGGTCTCACTCTGGTGCTCAGGTTGGAGTACAGTGGTGCGATCTCAGCTCACTGTAACCTTGACTTCCCCAGGCTCAGGTGATCCTCCCACCTTAGCCTCCAGAGTAGCTACTCCTACAGATATGCACCACCATGCTCAGCTAATTTTTTTTTTTTTTTTTTTTTTTTTGAGAGACAGGGTTTTGCCATGTTGCCCAGGCTGGTCTCCAATTCCTGGGCTCAAGTGATCTACCCATCTTGGCCTCCCAAAGTGCTGAGATTATAGGCATGAGCCACCACACCTGGTCTGGGATACTTTTTATTTATTTATTTATTTTGAGACAGAGTCTGGCTCTATTGCCCAAGCTGGAGTGCAGTGGCCTGATCTTGGTTTACTGCAACCTCCGCCTCCTGGGTTCAACCAATTCTCCTGCCTCAGCCTCCCAAGTAGCTGGGATTACAGGTGCCTGCCACCATGCCCAGCTAATGTTTGTATTTTTAGTAGAGACAGGGGTCTCGCCACATTGGCCAGGCTGGTCTCGAGCTCCTGACCTCAAATGATCCACCTGCCTCAGCCTCCCAAAGTGCTGGGATTACAGGCACGAGCCACCATGCCCAGCCTGGGACACTTTTTAGACATGTAAATACCTGGACCCATCCCCAGAGGCTGTGTTTCATTAGGTCTGGGGTGTGTCCCCTGGCATCTGCCTTTTAAACAAGCATCCCAGATGATTTTGTTGAAAGTAGTCTTCAGCCTACACCACCCCTCCAGAGGTGAAAATCTCCATGGCCTTCCTGTCTGCCTACACTAAAAAGTGCCATTATGCAGCATTTGACACTTATCTGTCATTTTGCTTTTCAGAATTGACTTTTTATATAATGACTTTATTAAAATTCAATTTTTACTTTTTCCTGTTTGTGCTGCAAGATACAGACTTGAGATAGAAATAGGTTTGGGGCCGGGTGCTGTGGCTGACGCCTGTAATCCCAAAACTTTGGGAGGCTGAGGTGAGCAGATCATGAGGTCAGGTGTTTGAGACCAGCCTGACCAACATGATGAAACCTCGTCTCTACTAAAGATAAAAAAAATTAGCTGGGTGTGGTGGCATGCCCCTGTAATCCCAGCTACTTGGGAGGCTGAGGCAGGAGAATCACTCAAACCCAGGAGGCCGAGATTGAGTGAACCAAGATCGCACCACTGCACTCCAGCCTGGGCCACAGGGTGAGACTCTGTCTCAAAAGAATCATAATAATATAATAAGTTTGGAGGAGCAAGATTACAGGGAAGTGGATGTTTAAAGTCTAAATCAGAATCTAATTTTGATGCAAGGTATAATGTTCACTTACTAAAAGCAGCTTAGGGATTCTGAGCTAAGAAATATTCATGTGAATAAGAAAAAAATCTATTGTAGAAGTAAATTATATATTCTTTTCAGAAATGTCATCCTCTATTTCATTAAAACAGTTTTAATGCTAAAGAAAAAAAGGCATGTGTCCTGTTTAGCTAAACTGTAATTGCTGAAAGTATCATGATAGGACATTTCATTCTCCCAGCTCCCAGGCTTCCCTCAATTTGTGTTAATAGTCAGGTCGGCAGGACACACATCTTGAACACTGAAAAGGTCATCACATCCTGATTCAAGACCTCATAGCTAAAGAATTTATCATCTTATCATTGGGTCAAAAAAATCGTTACTTCTGTTTTGACCTTCCATAAACCCCCTTCTCTCCCTAGGGCTCCTCGGCATAAAACAGAATTGAGACCAACTAAGCAGAGTCACAAATAGTACTTCCCATCTGTTCCCTGGGCTTCTTAAAGATGGTCGCCAGGGTTAGGAGAGTGGATATTACTCCTGAACTGTGTGGATAGAGTGAATAAAGTTGTGAAGTCTCCTCTCCTCTGATAATTAAGGGTCTGACCACAGGAGAAGAAGAAGAATTAGAAAAATGAGTGGTACTGGATGATTACTGTTTTGTTTGTGTGTTTGTTTTCTCCATTCGACGTCCCTTTCTCCTTCTGGTAATTGAATCCCTCTTTTCTATGGGAAATTCTTGACGTGTGGTTTGGATAGAGTTGCCCCTGCCCCATTACCACAATCAGAGTACTTGGGTTCCTCTTCTTAACCCCTCCGCACCTCCCCACCACCCCGCCCCAATCCCCAGCCCTGAAGTAGTTGGCTACAAGATAGGCATAGAGGCATATGCCTTAAAGGGGCCAGTCGATAACCTCCCTGGTACTTTTCTGCCAGAGGTACGAGAACCTTCTCTTTCCACTGGGATTGCTAAACCAGCAGGAGGGGAATCTTGGGCTGTTGGGTATCATCATTATCATCACGATGAAAGAGCCTACCTGAGCTAGGAAAAGATAGATGGACCTCAGGTGACATTATTTGAGCGCTGACTGCAGCTAAGTCTGATTTTTAATTACCTGAGTCCATAAAAACCCTCCCATCACTTGAGGCCAGGAGTTTGAGATCAGCCTGGGCAATATAGTAGACCCTTCCCTCTTCAATCAAAATTTAAAATGAGCTGGGCATGGTGGCATGCACCTGTGATTCCACCTACTTGGGAGGCTGAGGTGAGCAGATCATGAGGTCAGGTGTTTGAGACCAGCCTGACCAACATGATGAAACCTCGTCTCTACTAAAGATAAAAAAATTAGCTGGGTGTGGTGGCATGCCCCTGTAATCCCAGCTACTTGGGAGGCTGAGGTGAGCAGATCATGAGGTCAGGTGTTTGAGACCAGCCTGACCAACATGATGAAACCTCGTCTCTACTAAAGATAAAAAAATTAGCTGGGTGTGGTGGCATGCCCCTGTAATCCCAGCTACTTGGGAGGCTGAGGTGAGCAGATCATGAGGTCAGGTGTTTGAGACCAGCCTGACCAACATGATGAAACCTCGTCTCTACTAAAGATAAAAAAATTAGCTGGGTGTGGTGGCATGCCCCTGTAATCCCAGCTACTGGGAGGCTGAGGCAGGAGAATCACTCAAACCCAGGAGGCCGAGATTGAGTGAACCAAGATCGCACCACTGCACTCCAGCCTGGGCCACAGGGTGAGACTCTGTCTCAAAAGAATCATAATAATATAATAAGTTTGGAGGAGCAAGATTACAGGGAAGTGGATGTTTAAAGTCTAAATCAGAATCTAATTTTGATGCAAGGTATAATGTTCACTTACTAAAAGCAGCTTAGGGATTCTGAGCTAAGAAATATTCATGTGAATAAGAAAAAAATCTATTGTAGAAGTAAATTATATATTCTTTTCAGAAATGTCATCCTCTATTTCATTAAAACAGTTTTAATGCTAAAGAAAAAAAGGCATGTGTCCTGTTTAGCTAAACTGTAATTGCTGAAAGTATCATGATAGGACATTTCATTCTCCCAGCTCCCAGGCTTCCCTCAATTTGTGTTAATAGTCAGGTCGGCAGGACACACATCTTGAACACTGAAAAGGTCATCACATCCTGATTCAAGACCTCATAGCTAAAGAATTTATCATCTTATCATTGGGTCAAAAAAATCGTTACTTCTGTTTTGACCTTCCATAAACCCCCTTCTCTCCCTAGGGCTCCTCGGCATAAAACAGAATTGAGACCAACTAAGCAGAGTCACAAATAGTACTTCCCATCTGTTCCCTGGGCTTCTTAAAGATGGTCGCCAGGGTTAGGAGAGTGGATATTACTCCTGAACTGTGTGGATAGAGTGAATAAAGTTGTGAAGTCTCCTCTCCTCTGATAATTAAGGGTCTGACCACAGGAGAAGAAGAAGAATTAGAAAAATGAGTGGTACTGGATGATTACTGTTTTGTTTGTGTGTTTGTTTTCTCCATTCGACGTCCCTTTCTCCTTCTGGTAATTGAATCCCTCTTTTCTATGGGAAATTCTTGACGTGTGGTTTGGATAGAGTTGCCCCTGCCCCATTACCACAATCAGAGTACTTGGGTTCCTCTTCTTAACCCCTCCGCACCTCCCCACCACCCCGCCCCAATCCCCAGCCCTGAAGTAGTTGGCTACAAGATAGGCATAGAGGCATATGCCTTAAAGGGGCCAGTCGATAACCTCCCTGGTACTTTTCTGCCAGAGGTACGAGAAACCTTCTCTTTCCACTGGGATTGCTAAACCAGCAGGAGGGGAATCTTGGGCTGTTGGGTATCATCATTATCATCACGATGAAAGAGCCTACCTGAGCTAGGAAAAGATAGATGGACCTCAGGTGACATTATTTGAGCGCTGACTGCAGCTAAGTCTGATTTTTAATTACCTGAGTCCATAAAAACCCTCCCATCACTTGAGGCCAGGAGTTTGAGATCAGCCTGGGCAATATAGTAGACCCTTCCCTCTTCAATCAAAATTTAAAATGAGCTGGGCATGGTGGCATGCACCTGTGATTCCACCTACTTGGGAGGCTGAGGTGGGAGGATCGCTTGAGCCCTGGAGGATGAGACTGCAGTGAGACATGTTTGTGCCACTGCACTCCAGCCTGGGTGACAGAGTGAGACCCTGTCTCAAATAAAATAAAACTCCTCCAGAGACTGTTTATCCTTAGGTTAGTTGAGGGTGGCTCTCTGTCACTTGCAACCAAAAGAAGCCTGAGTAACACAGATTGTACATTTGTCCTTGAGATTTATGGCATGGTGGAGTGGATGCCACTGATGCAGCCAGTGGCCTCATCTCCCAGCTGCTGTGAGTGGTATCTAATGACTTATACCTGTTATAGTCCTGGAGGATTGCCCTTGAATGACAAAGCACCTTCACCCTGAAATGCATGGGAAGTTACATCCCACCCTGGAGTCAGGCATGCACTAACTGATACACTTCTGCCGCAAGGTAGGACAGCTCTGCAGAGCAATTTCTGAGCCCAGCCTCCCCAGAGATCCGCCAAGCCTCGCGTTTACCTGAGGCCACACAGCGCTCAGCTCTTCCCCTTCCGTATCTGCTTTTCTTGCCCCCTTACAATTTTCCTGAAGAGCCTTCCCTCAGTATATTCCTTTCTTTTTTTTTTTTTGATGGACTCTTGCTCTGTCACCCAGGCTGGAGTGCAATGGCGCAATCTCGGCTCACTGCAACCTCTGCCTCCTGGGTTCAAGCGAATCTCCTGTCTCAGCCTCCCCAGGAGCTGGGATTACATGTGCACACCATCACGCCAGGCTAATTTTTGTATTTTTAGTAGAGACAGGGTTTCACCATTTTGGCCAGGCTGGTCCCAAACTCTTGACCTGAAGTGATCCTGCCTCAGCCTCCCAAAGCGCTGGGATTACAGGCATGAGCCACTGTGCCCGGCGCCCTCGGTACATTTCTCAGCACCTGAATTCCTGCCTTGGCCTCTGCTTTTAGGGAATACAATCTAAGACACATAGTCTTTTCTTTAATTCATTCTCATTTTAATCAAATAAATGTATTACATGGTTAATAAGCAAGAAGGTATGAAGAGGCTTTTGCTGGTAAACAGCAGTCTCCTGCTCAACCCTTCTCCACCCCCAGTTGAGGGGGAATTAATCTTGACTCTTCTAATTCCCTATTACCTATGGCAATGATTTGAATAGCAAGCATACGTTATTTCCATTTTCAGCATTATCTGCTGACGTCCCCCAAGGGCAGAGGAGAAATTTGCTCATTTATACTGCCTTTGCTCTCATTCTCCCCATCCCCCACCATCATGATGTATCAGAAGTTTTGCTTCAATTAATAGTTGTTTGTTTGTTTGAGACAGGGTCTTGCTCTGTCGCCCAGGCTGGAGTATAGTGGCCTGATTCCGGCTCACTTCAGTCTCAACCTCCCAGTCTGAAGCCTTCTTCCCATCTCAGCCTCCTGAGTAGCTGGCACTACAGGCATATGCCACCACACCTGACTAATTTTTGTATTTTTTTGTAGAGATGGAGTTTCACCATGTTACCCAGTCTGATCTCAAACTCCTGAGCTAAGGCGACTCACCCACTTTGGCCTCTCAAAGTGCTGGGAGGCATGAACCACTGTGCCCAGCCAATAGTTATTTTTTATATTATTGTGACTATTATAACCTATAACCATATTTCATCAAATGTAAGATTGTCATCAATTGTAAAATATATTATTTTGTGGGTACATAATAGGTGTATATATTTATGGGGTACATCAGATGTTTTGATTCAGGCATGCAATGTGAAGTAAGCACATCATGGAAAATGGATATCCATCCCCCCTCAAGCATTTATTCTATGTATTATGAACAATCTAATTATGCTCTTTTAGTTTTTTGTTGTTGTTGTTTTGTGTGTGTGTGTGTGTGGTGTGTGTGTGTGTGTGTGTGAGAGACAGAGTTTCGCTCTTGTTGCCCAGGCTAGAGTGCAATGGTGTGATCTTGGCTCACTGCAACCTCTGCCTCCCGGGTTCAAGCAATTCTCCTGCCTCAGCCTCCCAAGCAGCTGGGATTACAGGCATGTGCACCATGCTTGGCTAATTTTGTATCTTTAGTGGATGGAAACGGGGTTTCTACATGTTGGTCAGGCTGGTCTGGAACTCCTGACCTCAGGTGATCCGCCGGCTTCGGCCTCCCAAAATGCTGGGATTACAGACCTGAGCCACTGCGCCCAGCCATTCTTTTAGTTATTTTTAAGTGTATAATCAAACTATTATTGACTATCATGACCCTCTTGTACTATCAAATACTAGATCTATTCATTCTTTCTACTGTTTTTGGTACCCCTTAACAAACTTCCCCTTCCACCCTCCCCCCACCCCTGCCCACCCACTACCTCTCCTAGCCTCTGGTAACCTGTACTATTATTTTATATACTACTAAGAAGACAAAATGTTTCCAATTAAGCACGACTACCATCAATTATATGTTGCATCCCAGTTTCAGAAATAGCAACATGTAAAAAAATGTTTTGTCAGTCCCCCTTCCCTACACACTAGAATATCAGATCCATAAAAGCAAGCATTTGGTTTGTTTTCTTCACTGCTGCAGGCTGGGTAAAGCACAGAGAGCTCAATGAAGAACTGTTAAATGACTATGCAAATTCTGATTCCTCTTGAACTGCACAGTTTGCTATGATGCCGTTTGATTCTTATGTAGAATTTGCTTAGTTTTCTAGGAACCTCCCATTAGTAGTTCCCAAATGTCCCAGCATTACTGTCACGTATGCTTGCATTCCATTCTCATGGACTCAAACATGTCAGTCCTATTTTCTCTCCCATTTAGGAGGACTCTGGATTGACCTCCTGAAGCCCTCTGTCCTTCTGTTCCCATCTCTACCTCCCTCACCTCATCTGGGAATTCCCTTTACTGCTCTCTTGTGTTCTTTTCTCCTTGATCCCATGTTTTCCCTTTTTTGGATTACCACCTTGTTCTTATGGAACATATCCTTGATTACCTTCCTGGGAAAGGTGTTTTTTGGGGAGTGGTTGTGTGTCTAAAAAGATCTTTATCATACCACCCCACTATTGATTGATAATTTGGGGTAGGTAGAGAATTCTAGAATGAGTATTAATTTTCACTCAGCTTTGAAGGCTCCATGGAATGAATCAGCCCTCCTAATCCCACAGGCACTGTGGTGTGGCCTTCTTTGCTAATCAGCTGCTACTCTTCCATCTTCCTGCCATTTCCCAAAAATATCCTGAAATCTGTTTATTCTTGCTTCATCTCCATTTTTTTTTGGTCTTTGTGAGTTTATCCCTTTTTAAAAAATTTATTTACTCTTTATTATTTAGTAGAGTTTTAAGAAACAGAGGAAAGACATTACTTCTGGTTACTGTTTTTCCATTGGGGATTTATTTTTAAATAACATTTCCTTATTTCAAAGTTAATGTATGTTTACTGAATAAAACACAAATAAGCAAAAGCAGGAAAATTATATCACCTGTGATCCCACTGCCTAGAGAAAGTAATTGTGACTATAGATTTTTCCAGCACTTTTTACTGTATGTCACATAAAAAAAGTTGTCATTGCTATTGTTACCCACTGCTACCCCTATTAAGGGGTGGGAGAAAGGATGCTGGTAACAGAAGATCCCTTTGTGAAATACTACAATGGGAGGGGTAATGCAAATTTGGAGCTAGAAGCTGAAACAGAGGATTATTCTACATAATTAAAGGGGATACCAATGCGTTTGGGGCTAGAGGGAAAGCCAGGAGAAAGTGTACAGAGGCCAGGGATATTGAGTGTTGTATTAGAGATGAATGGCAAAAAAAAAAAAAAAAAAAAAAAATCCTATTGGCATCAAGGTAGGAAAAAAAAAAAAAAAAGGATTTTCAAAACTAGACCTGACTGATGGATCAGTGCTTGCTTAAGGATGTGAAGTGTAAACCCCCTTTATTGTATTGCTCAATGATACCTAAATTAGCAGGCTCTTTCTCAGAAAATTCAAGAGCTACTTAGTCATCTGTACAATTCAGCATGAGACAAGTATTACATGTGGAAAAAGGTGATATTTAGTTTACATAAACATATATGTAGATTTTAGGGAAAATGGGACCATTTTTATACTGGACACTTATGTATCATGTTTTTTTCCACTAAATATATTGTGAATGACTTTCACATTATTACCAATTCCCCTACTGAGACAACTGAATAGATATCTACCTGCAAAAGAAGGTAAAAAGACAGCATACAAAAATGGGAGAAAATATTTGCAAATCATATGTCTAGTATCCAGAATATGTAAAGAACTCCTACAGCTCAACAACAAAAGCTAAAACAGTGAAACTAAAACATAGAGACAGGACTCAAATAGAGATTTCTCTAAAGAAGCTACACAAATGGCCAAGAAGCACACAAAAAGATGCTCGGTAGCATTAGTCATTAGGGAAATGCAAATCAAAACCACAAGATGATACCACTTCACATCTACTAGAATGGCTATTATAAATCTTTTTTTTTTAAGATAGAAAATAGGCTGAACATGATGACTCATGCCTGTAATCTCAACATTTCGGGAAGCCAAGGTGGGAGGATCATTTCATGAGGCCAGAAGTTTGAGACCAGTCTGAGCAATATAGTGAGACCCTGTCTCTACAAAAAATTTGAAAAATTAGCCAGGCATGGTGGTGCACATCTGTAGTCCCTGCTACTTGGGAGGCTGAGGCTGGAGGATTGCTTGAGCTCAGGAGTTTGAGTTTGCAGTGAACTATGATCACACCACTGCACTCCAGCCTGGGTGACACAGCAAGACCCTATCTCAAAAATAAAATTAAATTAAACGCAGAAAATAAGTGTTGGTAAGAATGTGGAGAGATTGGAGCCCTCATACATTGGTTTTGGGAGTGTAAAATGGTTCAGCTGCTGCAGAAAACAGTTTCTTTTTGGTTCCTCAAAAAGTTAATGTATGACCTAGCAATTCCGCTCCTAGGTATACACTCACATGAATTAAAAACAGGTACTCAAATACATGAACGTCCATGTTCGCAGCACTATTCACAATAGCCAAAAAGTAGAAACAACCCACATGTTCATCAATGGATGAATGGATAAACAAATTGTGGTATATACATACAATGGAATATTATTCAGCTGTATTAAGAAATAATAAACTAATACATGCTCTACAACATGAATAAACCTATAAAACACTCTGAAGTGAGGCACAAAAGCTCAAATATCATATGGTTCCATTGATTTGACATATCCATGATAAGCAAATCCATAGAGACAGAAATCAAGGTAAGTGGTTGTCAGGAGCTGGAGGGATGGGGAAATGAGAAGTAATGGCTTAATGTTTGCGGGTTTCCTTTTGGGATGATAAAAATGTTTTGAAACTAGATTAAGGTATTAGTTGTGCAAAGTGTAAATGTGCTAACTGCCACTAGGTTGTTCACTTTAAAATGTTTTTTTTTTTTTTTTTTTTTTTTTTGAGATGGAATGAAATGTGTCTCTCTGTCGCCCAGGCTGCTGGAGTGCAGTGGCACAATCTTGGCTCACTGCAAGCTCCGCCTCCTAGGTTCACACCATTCGCCTGCCTCAGCCTCCCGAGTAGCTGGGACTTCAGGCACCCGCCACCACACCTGGCTAATTTTTTTGTATTTTAGTAGAGATGGGGTTTCACTGTGTTAGCCAGGATGGTCTCGATCTCCTGATCTCGTGATCTGCCTGCCTCGGCCTCCCAAAGTGCTGGGAGCCACTGCACCCGGCCTAAAATGGTTATTTTTATGGCATGTGAATTTCACCTCAAACTTGTAAAATCCCCTAAACATTGTTTTTAATGACCACAGTGTTATATTTGGCAGATACACTATAATTTTTAAAAAAAAACCTTCCTTTTTTTTTTTACCATACAGATTGCTTCTAGTTTTTCCTTGGTATAAACAGAACTGTACAAACACCCTGGCAGCTTAATATTTGCAGCTATCTCCATTTAGGAAAAATCAATCCCAAAAGGTAGGCATGCTTGGGCAATGAAGATATATAGTTAAAAATGTTTAGATAATTTTTCCAGATTGTCCACCAGAAACACTGAAAAAGATTGATTCATCTACTGTACTTCAGGGAAATTATTTGTATCAATATGTTTCAACCATTGCTCAAATTAGAGCCCTAATGACATCACACAGATTTTCCAACATCACCACCCTTCTTGCAGTCCCATGGCAACAATCTCTCATCTGTATCTTCAAATATCACCTATATGTGTATAATTCCCAAAGCTCTATCTCCAGCCCAACTTTCTCTCTTGAATTCCAGCCTTGCATACTAAACAATTAACTAGTTTATACTGCGTAACAAACAAGCCCCCAAATTCAGTGTTTTGACCCATTTTTTGCTAATCAAAGTTTTTTCCCCCCTACATGGTACAATATGGACCAGCAGTGGGAGGTGGAGGGAGGGGTGTTCCTCTACCCTGTTACTCAGGGACTGTATTAGTCAATAAGGGTTGCCATAACAGAGTTCCACAGATTGGGTGGCTTACACAGCAGAAATTAACTTCCTCACACCTCTGCAGGCTGGAAATCTGAGCTCAAGCTATGGGCAGGGTTGGTGTCTTCTGAGGCCTCTCTCCTTGGCTTGTAGATGGCCGTCTTCTCCCTCTGTTTTCATATGGCCTTCCCTCTGCATGTCTGTGTCCTAACCTCCCCTTCTTAGAAGCACAGCAGTCTTATCAGATTAGGGTCCACCCCATGAACTCATTTTACCTTAACCAC
Organism: Trachypithecus francoisi; assembly: GCF_009764315.1. Taxonomy (NCBI): domain Eukaryota; kingdom Metazoa; phylum Chordata; class Mammalia; order Primates; family Cercopithecidae; genus Trachypithecus; species Trachypithecus francoisi. Next base: position 25,834,562 of record NW_022681469.1, on the reverse strand, counting down.
TTCTTTAAAGACCCTGTCTCCAAATACAGCCACATTCTGAGGTCACTTCCACATAGGAATTTGGGAGGGCTACAGTTTAGCCCATAACAGGCGCCTGTGTTGACAGAGGCTCCAGCATGGTAAGGCACTCTCTGGAACATGGAGCCTTTCTTAGTGGAGGTGGGCCAGGGAAGAGAGAACTTCAGGGTCTGCCCAAAGATTCAATGCTTCAGCCCAGACATGGCACATGTCATTGTCATGTACATCCCACTGGTCAGAACAAATCACATGGCCCTGTTCGTCTGCAAGGAGACTGTGAAGTGTAGTCTTTCATGAACCTGGAAGGAGAGGAAAAGCAGGTATTGACAAGCGCCAGCAATGCCTGTCAACAACTACCGACTAAACATATCTGTCACAATGGTCCACAGCCACCTCACATTCAACAAGTCTCAGACTGAAAAAGTCATCTTCCCCACTCCATGCCACCCCACCCCATCCCAAGCCTGAGCTGGTGCTTGTTTGGAGATTGACACCATCCATCCAGTTGCCCAAGCCCAAAGCTTGTGCCCACCTTCTCCCTTTATCTCTAATACAATTGGTAATAAAGTCTTTTAATCCTGTTATCCTAACAGGTTTTGGTTTAGCCTTCCCACTCCATCTCTAATATGGTTTTAGTTTCAGCCCACCTTGCTTCTCTCCTGGGGTATTAGAAGAGGCTCTCTTTTTCCTTCCAGCCTTCTGGCTCCCATTCACTATCTACCTTGCTGGCAGAAGTAACCCCCTAAAATTCAAATTGCACTCATGTCTCCCCGGTGCCTAAAATACTCCACTGCTTTCAGTCCACGGTCAGAGCTCCTCGGGGATGTGGGGTCAGGTGCTGCTCCTATATACTGCATAAGTCAGAATGTGTCCTCCTCTGCTCTGAACCTTCCCATGGCTCCTCATTTCATACAGAGTTAAAAGCCAGTATTTTTCCAGCATCTCACAGGATCCGACTCAATCTGCCACCTCCTATTACTTCTCTACCTCCACTTACTCCTCTGCTCCTTGTCCATCTTGCTCCAACCACACCGACCTCCTCAGCATCCTTCAAATACTGCAGGCCCCACCATCATAGGGACTTGTGTTGGCTGAATCCTTTGCCTGGAATCTTCTTTCTCCAGTTCTTTGCAGGATTGACTATCATTTTCTTCAAGCCTTTGCTCAAAGTTCCCCTTTTTAGCTTTCCTCACTGTATTAGTCTGTTCTCATGCTACTAATAAAGACATACCTGAGACTGGGTAATTTATAAAGGAAAAAAGTTTAATGGACTCACAGTTCCACATGACTGGGGAGGCCTCACAATCATGGTGGAAGGCAGGGAGGAGCAAAAATCACATCTTACACGAATGGCAGCAGGGACGAAGGCATGTGCAAGGGAACTCCCCTTTATAAAACCATCAGATCTCATGAGATTTATTCACTATCACAAGAACAGCATGGCAAAGACCCACCCCCATGACTCAGTTACCTTCCACTGGGTCCCTCCCACAACATGTGGGAATTATGGGAGCTACAATTCAAGATGAGATTTGGGTGGGGACACAGCCAAACCATATCACTCACTCCACCTGATCCTCACACTTACCAATCTACTCTGCTTTTAGCTTGTTTTCCTTGTACTTATCACCTTCTAACATGTTATACAATTTGTCTATTTATTTTTATTTATTATTTACTTTCTGTCTCCTTCCTACTGGAATATAAGATCTGTGAAGGTAGGGAACTTTCGTCCATTTTGTTCACTGATGCATCCCTAAAGCACACCCTGGGTGCATAGCACACAGTAGTGCTTAGAGAATGCATGAAAGATTGAAAGAATGAATCTGTTTTATTACTTTGCACAGAATAATCAATTATCTACTGACTTTTCTGTTGCTCACACTACAATGTGGATTATTTGATTTCTGTAACTGCCTTCTGATGCCCGACACATACATGCTCAATCAATATTTGTGGAATCAATAAAATAGGATAAATCTATCACTGTACCAATAAGAACACAGAGGCCACAGATCTTGCTCCATACCACACAGTGAGGAAATGGTGAGGTCAAAGCTAGAAGCCAGGACTTCTGTATCCCTGGGCTGATATCTCTCCACTGTCTCATCCAGCTCTACTGAAAATAGTTTAAAGTCTATCTTGGCTTCCAATTATGTTGCAAATTTCTTGAGATGGGGGCAAAACACCAAGCTGCTTTAAAAGCTCCCATAGTGCCTGATACAGTGCTAGGTAGGCATAATACTTATTCAATAAATATTCACGGTTTGAGTGCTCAATAAAAATATTATTGTTAGCATTATTTCCACTTTTAATGACAGAAATGATAATAGCCTCCCAGCAGTCTGCTTTAAATAGGTTCAAGACACCAAAATACAATTTGAACAGTGTCTTCCATCAGCTTGCTCCCTGGAGAGATGAAATGAGTTCATAATGAGATTCCTGCAATGAGTCAAAAAGCAGAGGGAAGGAGTGCAGGGTTTTGCTGCAGTGGGCACAGATGCTTCATTGGCATTTGGGAGCCCAATTTTTCTCTGCGACTCAGAGCTAGCACCAGTCCATGGGGGAGGGGCTGCAGCATGCAGTCCCCCTGGCCCCACATTACTGAGCACACATTCTCTTTTCTGGGCACTGCACTGTCCCTTCATATCTACTTTAGTTGTGGCAGAGGGTTGATGGAGAGCTGATTGTCTATTTAGAATAAATGTAGTGTGCTACCACCTATGGAAACCACGAGGGCCCCTGCATCCCACACAAAATAACACATTGATTAATTGCTAGCAACTACAACAGGTTATTTTCTCAGTCAGAGATTGGCGCAAAGACTCTTCAAGTTTCTGTTGCTAATAGGTTTGACTTGCTTGATCTGGAAGTATAGGTTAATGCTAGCTGGAGTTTTTAAGCTTTGGTGATGAAAGCGTTAGTTCACTAGAATCTGGGGCCAGAAGTGGCCAAATCATTGCATGGGTAGGGGTCGGGTTTTATCATTTCACTTTATGCAACTGATATTTCATTAGGAAAAGGAATAGAGAAAGGAGGAAAAATGAGCCACAAGGTCATCCAGCTCCTCACACGGGAACACTTACCTGGCTGCTCTGGATGGAAAGGGGTCTTGAAACACTGCCCTGTTCTTCTGTCTGAGGTCAATCAGGGTCGACTCTCCAATGACAACCTTTCAAAATGCTGCTCTATTTATTCCAACTCGTGGGATACACTATCCAGGGGCCTTTTCCACCTGAAATGACTCTTCCCAGTACTTCAGCATCACCCCCTCTCCAGCTCCCTTTTTTGTCTGTCAGGCCATTTAGAGCTTCTCTCAGCATCTTCAATTTGCCTCCTCACAAAGAACTTCTTCCTTCAACATCCTTAGAGGAGAGAGGGTTCGGAAATGACAAATATTTTTTCCTTTGTCACATTAAGTGAAGGGGGTTAAGTGTTAAGGGCTGAGATAAGGGGTACTTGGGTGCTGAATGACACGTGGCTCAGCTCTGGTTAGGGCAGTGTTCCAGTGAGGGCTCTGGGCCCAGCTAGAGGCACTGGCTGGGAGTTGAGATGTTCAGCAGAAGGTGCTTGATGTGGTTTGGATTTGTGTCCCTGCTCAAATCTCATGTCAAATTGTGATCCCCAATGTAGGAGGAGGGGCCTGGTGGGAGGTGAATGGATCATGGGATCACATTTGCCCCTTGCTGTTTTCATGATACTGAGTGAGTTCTCAAGAGATCTGATTGTTTAAAAGCGCGCATCACCTCCCTTTGTTCTCTCTTCCTCCTGCTCCTGCCGTGTAAGAGGAGCCTGCTTCCTCTTTGCTTTCCACCACGATTGTACGTTTCCTGAGGCCTCCCCAGCCATGCTTCCTATACAGCCCGAGGAACTTTACAAATTACCCAATCTCAGGTAGTTCTTTATAGCAATGCAAGAACAGACTAATACAGTGCTTCACCCCTTTGTTTCCTCATAAGGTGGAATTAATAATATTACCTTCCCTACTTCCTCTGCAAGGTGGGATTCTAGATGAGAAAGCACAGGAGAGAATAATTAACAGATTATGTGAAATTGCTTTGCCCTGGCCACAGATTCTGTGATTACCTTCGCAGTCTTACAACTTTTAGTGGTTTCTATCTGTAATTATTCTTTCTGTCTCCTTTCCCCACAGGGGCTAAAGAAGGCCAAATAAAACCTCTAGAGCTTCCCGAACTGTTAGCACATCACATCTGTCTAGCGTAATGCTTGCCTTACTAGCTCTTTTCCCCACACCCTTCTTGTTCCTAAGAAAAACATTGCACTGAAACTAAAAATTATCCCTTTTCTAGTCCTGATATGCATTTTCTTCACTGAGTGTTTATTTCCGAAGGTTTCCAGGGAAAGTGCAGGGAATAATAGGCACAATAGTAAATCGAATCACATTGTAGTGGGATGAGGTGGACTCTCAGGTTAAAAAAAAGTAACAATGTATGAGATATCTTTTATTATTTTTAGCAAAAGTATTTCTTAAAGGAGATTTCACCCAAGGATTTTTCTGTTAACTTGACACCCAATTTAGCCACACACGCGCGCACACACACACACACATACACACACATACACACACACATACACACACATACACATACACATACACATACACATACATATACACATAAACAAGGCAAAACAGAGGAGAAATTTAAAATCAAATTAGATTGAGATCTTTTTTCCCTCTCTTTCTCTCTCAGTTTTGCCATAATTCCCTGTACTGATGGCAAGAAGGAGATGATCTTCCGTCTGGGCATTTGTTGCCATTAAGAGGAAGAAAACACCAACAGTGGGTGGAATTTTTCTTTGATGCCAAATTCTATTGCACAGTCTCTCATAAAAACATTAGTATACTTCATTTCATTTTCAAAACAACTCATCTCAAAAACCTTGGGGCCAGGTGTGGTAGCTCATGCCTGTAATCCCAGCACTTTGGGAGGCCAACGCAGGCAGATCACCTGAGGTCAGGACTTCAAGACCCACCTGGGCAATGTGGTGAAACCCCGCCTCTATTAAAAATGCAAAAATTAGCCAGGCACGGTGGCATGTGCGTATAATCCCTGCTACTCAGAAGGCTGAGGCAGGAGAATTGCTTGAACCCGGGAGACGGAAGTTGCAGGAGCAGAGACCACACCATCGCACTCCAGCCTGGGCAACAGAGCGAGACTCCGTCTCAAAAAAAAATCAAAACCGAAACAAACAAAAAAGTTGGAAGCTCTTAGCAGTACCTCGACAATACCGCTAAATGTCCTAGGATTCGGTATGAGTTCTGAAATCCCTTCCCAGCTTATCACTTTCATACTTAATGGACCTGTTGATTCCACGACATGCCAGCACATGAATCCATCTGTCACAATGGCATGGTGCCCTTTCTGTAGGATGACATGCCAATAGCCACCAGCCCCAGTGCCAGCCAATGTGGCATTAACAACAATGCCCTGCATGACACAATAAACTGTGTACCGATTCAGCAAGAAGGTCTTCCCAGGGAAGCCATGAGCTGCCAAGTGAGAGGCATGCTGCTCATTATGACAAGTCATGCATGGCTCATTCCAGTACAGACCCTGTCCCATGGGTCACATTAGCTCTGTCTATGTGGAGCTACGATGACAGAGAACAATTCTGTCTTCAGCAGCCACTCCGTGGTACTGACAGAACACACTCTGGAGAGGAGAACTATCAATTGTTAGAACACCCCCTAGGGTGACCCACGGTCTTGGTGTGCTAGGGACCGAAGGGTTTTCTGGGACATAGGACTTTCAATGCTAAAAACAAGAAAGTCAAAGAACTAGAATGAGTTGACCACCCCACCTGTATCCCTATCCCAGTTGCCACTGGTACATTCCTCCTTGTCTTGTGTCTTCATCCAACCTTGTTTTACTTCCACTTTTATGGTAAGGATCTGAAATGGCCTCAGTGATCCCCGCTTCTTGGCATTCATACCCTTGCCTAATCCCTTCCACTAGAGAGCGGGCTGGACTTATTCACTTACCTCTAAGAAGGGCAGAAGTGAAGAGACGTCACTTCTAAGATTATCTTAGAAAAAAAGACTATGGTGTCCATCTTGGGCACTCCATTTTTTCTTCTCTTCCCTTCCCCAACACTCAAGCCCCTACCGTTTTTTCCTTCACCCTCTGAGGGTAACCAACTACCATGTTGCAAATAGGTGCATGGAGAAGCCCATGTGGCAAGGAACTGGTGTCTCCAGCCAACAGCTGGAGACCTGCCAATAGCCCCCTGATTGAGCTTGGATGCAGAAACAACCTGAAGCCTGCCAGTAGCCCCCAGAGTGAGTTTGGATGCAGCTCCTCCCTCTCTCCAGCCTCAAGATGACTGCAGCCTCTTCTGTCACCTTGTTTGCAACCTTGTGAAAGGCCCCAAGTCAGGGCACCCATCTAGTCATGCCTGGATTCCTGACACACAGAAGCTATAAGATGATTAATGTATGTTGTTTTAAACCACATGAAAGTAAAGAACCAAAACAGTTTTAAACTGTGAAGAAGCAAGACTCAGTTCTGAAACGGACTGGACTGATAATAGCACTTTACAGTTAACAGGAACCCAGGAGATCAACTGTTCCACTCCATTCATTTGACAGGTGAGGAGCCTGAGCCCAGGGGAGGCGAAGCACCTCGTTCTGTAGCTCGTTAGCCACTGCTAGACTGTGCCCTGGGTCTGCTGACTCCTGCTTCGGTGCTGGTTGTCTTCAGTGCTGCTGCCCAGATTGGCAACCCCAGCGCCCAGATTTTCAGGCTGTACCTGGTTGTCAGAATCCTGCTACCTCTCATTTGCTTCACAAAAGAAGATTGCCTTGAACAGACCAGCTCTTCTTAATCATCTCTTCCCTGCTGGAAGCCATTCTAACTCCTGTTAGCTCACTGGATGCTGCTTTCAAAGGTTTTCTAGATGGGGTGGAATGGAAGTCCCATCCCCCATTTGCTTCTTTTTTAAATTGTGTTGTTTCTCTGAGATCTTGCAGGGAGAGAATTGGTCTCCAGCTTTGTCACAGGGTTGATAAACGTAATAAAATCTTTTCTACATGATGATCTAGAAACACTGCAGATTTATTTCTGGCTCTGAAAATCAGGAAGCCTCATATCCTCTTTAAATCAGATTTCTGCAGTGTAAATAAACCATCATTTCAATTTAATTCAACAAATAGTCCTAAAGCACCTATACCATTATTTGTTCTAGAAGGGTTAGAATAGAAGAAGGCGGCCGGGCGCGGTGGCTCAAGCCTGTAATCCCAGCACTTTGGGAGGCCGAGACGGGCGGATCACGAGGTCAGGAGATCGAGACCATCCTGGCTAACATGGTGAAACCCCGTCTCTACTAAAAAATACAAAAAACTAGCCGGGCGACATGGCGGGTGCCTGTAGTCCCAGCTGCTTGGGAGGCTGAGGCAGGAGAATGGCGTAAACCCAGGAGGCGGAGCTTGCAGTGAGCTGAGACCCGGCCACTGCACTCCAGCCTGGGTGGCAGAGCGAGACTCCGTCTCAAAAAAAAAAAAAAAAAAAAAAAAGAATAGAAGAAGGCACAAATGGAAAAAAAAAAAGACATGATTATTATTCTCAAGGAACATTTCTGGATGGAAATAATAATCATTATCATAATAACATTTAGCAAAAGAGACTTATCTATGTTTATCTATAATATTTTATTTATTTTAAATGATCTGAAAAAGAAGAAATGTTAGCAGTTGTTGATCCTGAATGGTGACCTCAAGGTTGTTATATTATTTTCTTTTTACAAATATATACCATATTTTAATAATATATACTTTATAACATATTAAAACATACATTATATTTTTAGAGTATATATTATAATGTACATTAAAAATGCATTATATTTTCTTTTTTTTTTTTTTTTTGAGACAGTCTTGTTCTGTCACCCAGGCTGGAGTTCAATGGTGTGATCTCTGCTCACTGCAACCTCCACCTCCTGGGTTCAAGCAATTCCTGTGCCTCAGCCTCCCAAGTAGCTAGGACTACAGGCACGCACTGCCATGCCCGGCTAATTTTTGAATTTTTTTTGGTAGAGACGGGGTTTTGCCGTGGTGGCCAGGCTGGTGTCGAACTCCTGACCTCAAGCAAAGCGCCTGCCTCGGCCTCCCAGTGTGCTGGGATTACAGGCATGAGCCACTGGGCCCGGACATAAAAATATATTATATTTTCTAAAGGTAATTTTTTTCAAATTAAAAGAATCTAACATAATGACTCTAAGGCACTCTAATGAACACTTTGCAGGAATATCTCACTAAATCTTCCCACCAATCCTCCGAGGGAAGTACTGTGCTTTCCTTGTTCCTCTGCAGCTCAGAAACGTTGAGTAACTTATTCAAAGTCAGCCAGCTAATAAATGAAATTAAAATCTAGTTCTGTCTTATTGCAAAACCAGTTATCTCCATTGCCAACCTTTCATTCCTGCCAACAAAAAGGATATCTAGGTGGAAAAATGAGAAATACGTGTATGAAACAAGTTCAGGCAAATAATTTCAGCAAGCTTCTACATAAGATATGTATATATATATAAGTGTTAGACAAGACAAAACAGGGCACTGTTGCAGTGGAACTCACATTCTAGTGCGGAGGGATTGACAATCAAAAAGTACATGAGGCTGGGCATGGTGGCTTACACCTGTAATCCCAGCACTTTGGGAAGCCAAGGCAGGCAGATCACTTGGGGCCAGGAGTTCAAGACCAGTTTGGCCAACAAGGCAAAACCCCGACTCTACTGAAAATACAAAATATAGCTGGGTGTGGTAGCAGGGGCCTGTAATCCCAGCTACTCAAGAGGTTGAGGCATGAGAATCACTTGAACCTAAGAGGCAGAGGTTGCAGTGAGCCGAGATCGCACCTTTGCATTCCAGCCTAGGCGACAGACCCTGCCCCCGCCCAAAAAAAAGTACATAAATTAGACAATTTCAAATTATGATAAATACTAGGAAGAAATTAAAACAGAATGAAAGAGTAGTGGAAGTGAGGGCTTTTAGGTTGATTGGTTTAGAAGACTCCACTGATTAAAGTTTGAAATCAGTTTCCCTCCTTCCACATTCTACAGAGGTCAAGGTCTCGTGACTGGTGTACCCCAAATTGTAATCAGTGAAGTTTATGGGGATGGGACCAGTATGTGAGAATTGACTATGTCAGAGGACCTCATTCTTCCATGCATATAATCTCATTTAGTAATATTTGGATATGTTAGGAGTGGGTGGTAAATAGAGATTTGCCCATCATGTTCTATTTAAGAGCAAGAAAAAACATTATGTGTTTGGACAACAGTGAGAAAGAAAATCAGATTAAGGGAGGGTGCAGGCTACATGGTGGGAATCAAGGACAGAGGATTGCAGACAGATAAGGAAGGTCCAGACTTTTGAAAGCCAGTATGGAGCCTTGGATAAAAAATTAGAGCCTGATTAGATACTGAGCAAGAGAATGAAATGATGAATGTGACAGTCTAAATGGCCTACTCTGCAAACAGAGCATATAGCGGTGGAGATATCCAGGGGGAAGGAAGCCTTTCAGAAGACTATAGTTTATATTGGCCATATGGAATCCTTATCTAAGAAGGCAGAAATTGAGAATGGAGGGATGTATCTGAGAGACATTGCAAAGAAAGAATCAACTGCTCAACCCCAAGAGGTAGGACTTTTGGATGGAAATTGTGCGAGCTTTTAGTGGGAAGTGGCAGCATTGTTTTTCCCCAGCATTTCTGGGGATTAAGTTCCTCTGGTCTGTTGATGCTTGAACAGATTGTGAAAAAGCTCTCTCCAACTTTTTGGTTTTGGACTCAAGATGGAAAGTTGATCTGAACTATTTACTTGGGTACGTGGGAAGATCATGCGTAGGACTTGAGCTTCCGGGGGCAGAGAGCTGTTGCACAGATGGATACGTTACAGAGTAGAGATCACAATCAACTCCAGCATTTAGAAGATTTCCTTTCTTACTCAAATTTATTTTGCCCTTTGAGAAATAACAAAAGAACTCGTGCCATATGCCTCAAATATCACTAATACTCCAGTACTTTCCAAAGATTTTTAAACTACTATCCCTTCTTCTGTAATTAACACCCTATTTGCCAACATATATGTATTTTAATTTGAATCTGAGTTTCAAAGAATAGAGATTTGCCCAAGTTACCTTAAAATTCTGTTTCAGAGTATGTTCCTGGAGAACGCAACTTGTAATGCTATTGCTAATGCTATTGCTATATGACTTCAATACTCTTGAAAGGTGTGACTTCTTTTTTGGTCCTATCATGTGGTCTGTTTTTACAAATTTTGCATGAGTACTTGAAAAGCATCATCAGGCTAAAGATGCTGGTGCTGTGCTATTGGGTGCCATTAGGCCAAGTTGGTTAATTAAACTGTTGCTGGTTCTAGTCATCTATAGTCTTAGTGATTTTTGCCTGCCCTTTCTATGAATTTCTGAGAAAAGTGGTTAAAATTTCTTGCTAGCCAGATGCGGTGGCTCATGCCTGTAAACCCAGCACTTTGGGAGGCAAGGCAGGAGGATCACATGAGTTCAGGAGTTCGAGACCAGCCTGGGAAACATAGTGAGACTTTGTCTCCACTAAAAAATGTTTTAATTAGCCAGGTTGTGGTGGTGCGTGCCTATAGTCCCAGCTACTTAGGAGGCTGAGGTAGGAGGATCACTTGAGCCTAGGAGGTGGAGCGTGCAGTGAGCCATGATGATACCATTTTACTCTAGCCTAGGCAACAGAGCCAGATCTCATCTCAAGAAAAATATATAAATAAATAAATAAAATATCATGCTAAGACTGTGAATTGATCTATTTTTCTTGTTAGTTATGTCCATATTTGCTTTCTATACTTTGAGATGATTTTATTAGATATATATTAATTTAAATTTACTATTTTTTTGGAGATTGCAATTTTATTAAGAAGTGATCATCTTTACCACTAGTAGTTATTTCTTTTGTTTTGTTTTGTTTTGTTTTGAGATGGTGTCTCCCTCTGTCGCCCAGATTAGAGTGCAGTGGTGTGATCTCCACTCACTGCAACCTCCACCTCCCAGGCTCAAGTGATCCGCTCACCTCAGCCTCTAGTGTAGCTGGGATCACAGGTGTGCACCACCATGCCAGGCTAATTTTTTTTCTTTTGTATTTTTGGTAGAGACAGGATTTCTCTATGTTGCCCAGGCTGGGTCTCGAACTCCTGAGCTCAGGCTATCTACCCGCCTCAACCTCCCAAAGTGCTGGGATTACAGGTGTGAACCACCATACCTGGCCTACCACTAGTAATTTTTTAAACTAAAAGTTTATTTTGCCAGATATCAGTATAATTAAATCAGCTTGCTTTTCAGTAGTATTTGTCCAGTATAACTTTGTGCATATTTTTACTTGTTTTTTTTTTTTTTTTTTTTTTTGAGACAGAGTCTTGCTCTGTCGCCCAGGCTGGAGTACAGTGGCTCAATCTCGGCACACTACAAGCTCTGCCTCCCAGTTCACGCAATTCTCCTGCCTCGGTCTCCTGAGTCGCTGGGACTACAGGCTCCCACCACGACTCCTGGCTAATTTTTTGTATTTGTAGTAGAGACGGGGTTTCACTGTGTTAGCCAGGATGGTCTCAATCTCCTGACCTTGTGATTCACCCGTCTCAGCCTCCCAAAGTGCTGGGATTACAGACATTAGCCACTGCACCCAGCCCATATTTTTACTTTTTTTTTTCAGCTTTACTGAAATATAACTAACATATACTAAAAAATACAGAATTAAAACATACAGAAGAAAAAGTATTAACATAACACACATGAGATTATCAGCACAATCAAAACAATGGACATGTTCATCTTCCCTGAAAGTCTCCTTGTCCCCCTTCTCTTTCCCTCACTCTCCCTGCATCCTCCGCCACCACTTCCCAGGCAACCACTGAGGTTTCCTCTGTCACTATAGGTTAGTTAGCTTTGTCTAGAACTTATATAAATGGAGTCATCATGAGATACTTAAAAAAAAAATCTAGCTCTGTCATTCAGTATAATTATTTTAAACTGTATCCTTGTTATGTGTATCAATAGATCATATTCCTTTTTATTTATTTATTTATTTTTTTTTTCTGAGACAGAATCTCACTCTGTTGCCCAGGCTGGAGTGCAGTGGTTCAATCTTGGCTCATTGCAACCTTCACCTCTTGAGTTCAAATGATTCCCCTGCCTCAGCCTCCCAAGTAGCTGGGATTACAGGCACGCACCACCATGCCCAGCTAATTTTTATATTTTTAATAGCGATGGGGTTTCACTGTGTTGCCCAGGCTGGTCTCAAACTCCTGACCTCAAGTGATCCACCTGCCTTGGCGTCCCAAAGTGCTGGAATTACAGGCGTGAGCCACCATTCCTGGCTGCATCCTTTTACCTTTAATCATTCTGTTGACTCAGGTTTTATATGTGGTTTTTGTAAATAATGTGTATTTGGACCTTTTAAATCTAGTCTCAAAGTCTTTGTGTTTTAACTGAAGCATTAGTCCACTTTTTTTTTTTTTTTTTTTCCCAGAGTCTCACTCTGTCACCCAGGCTAAAGTGCAGTAGTGTGATCTTGGCTCACTGCAACCTCCACCTCCCAGGTTCAAGCAGTTCTCTGCCTCAGCCTCCTGAGTAGCTGGGATAACAGGTGCCTGCTGCCGCACCTGGCTAATTTTTGTATTTTTAGTAGAGACGAGCGTTCACCATCTTGGCCAGGCTGGTCTTGAACTCCTGACCTCATGATCTACCCGCCTCAGCCTCCCAAAGTGCTGGGATTACAGGCGTGAGCCACTGTGCCTGGCTGCATCCTTTTACTTTTAATCTTTCTATTGACTCAGGTTTTATGTGTGGTTTTTGGAGATAATGTATATTTGGACCTTTTAAATCTAATCGCAAAGTCTTTGTGTTTTAACTGAAGCATTCGTCCACTTTTATTAAGCAATTGCTGATATGTTTAGGTTTGCATCTACTACCTCATCTTTATATTATTTCTCTCTGCTCTACATTTTGAAATTTTTTCTACGATGAGTGAAGTGGTGAGTTCCTCTAATTCCAGTGCTTTGGGAGGCTGAGGCCAGGAGCTTGAGACCAGCCTGGGCGACATGGCGAGACCCCATCTCTACAAAAATAAAATAAAATATTAGCCAGATGCAATGGCACATGCCTGTAGTCTTAGCTACTCAGGAGGCTGAGGTCGGAGGATCACTTGAGCACAGGGAAATTGAGGCTGCAGGGAGCTATACTCATGCCCCTGTATTCCAGCCTGGGCCACAGAGACCCTGTCTCTAAAATATATACATCACTTTAAAAAATGTTTACTTCTTATTTCCCTTTTGGCTTTCTTTTAAATTGATTACTATTTGTTTTTTTCATATGTTCCATCTGAACTACTTTGGAAGTTACTAGTCTATTATACTTTAAAGAAGCAAGTTTTGTAAACCTGATAATATAGTCAACAAGATTCAGAATCATGAGTAGACCAGAATCCAGGTGCTGTAATGAAATCACAACAGGACTCGGAAAAGAGAATTTAAGGAATGTGAAGTATCCAGCATGGCTACTGAGTAGAAAATTAATTAATAATGGAAGGGGAGATAGCTGAAGGAGAATAACTTGTTATTATCAACACAGATTCTGGTGGCAGAGGTAAAATGGCAATTGCTGCAGTACTTTTAATCATACTTACATGCCTTATGGGGCCAAGAGAGCAAATGAATTCCTGAAGATTTCAGAGATAGTGGGAGGTGGGTGGTGTAATCTAAGCTTTCTGGCCGGGCATGGTGGCTCACACCTGTAATCCCAGCACTTTGGAAGGCTGAGGAGGGGCAGATCACTTGAGGTCAGGAGTTCAAGACCAGCCTGGTCAACATAACGAAACCCCTCTCTATTAAAAATACAAAAATTAGCCAGGCATGCTGGTGGGCGCCTGTAATCCCAGCTGCTTGGGAGGCTGAGGCAGGAGAATTGCTTGAACCTAGGAGGTGGAGGCTGCAGTGAGCCGAGATCATACCACTGCACTCCAGCCTGGGTGACAGAGTGAGACTTGGTCTCCAAAGAAGCCTTTCTGCATCTTGCTCTTTCTCTAAATTAAAAAGTCTTTCCTTAGGGAAATAATAATAATAATAACAATGACAGTAATGACAGAGTAGCTTATGGTTTTTGAGCACTTAATTATGTAATGTGCAATGCAGTTTTTATGGTTTTGTCATTTAATCTTCCCAGCAATCCTTTGATAAAGATACCAGGTAGGACACCATCTGTACACCACTTCAAATCCCCTCAGCATTGCCTATCTGCTAATTTAACCACTGCTGCAGTGGCCTGTCCTACGCAGATGCAACCTGGTGACACTTGTTCCCAATCCTGTGCCACACACCTCTTGCTTCCTGCGCCGAAGCTTCTTTATTGATGCCGCAACTTGGAATCCTAGGAGAAAGTCCCAGATTATGTCATTGGGATAGATGTACTTGGAAATTGGAAGAATCTTCACATTATTTCTCTGACCTGTAGAGAGCTTTCTACTCCACCTTACTGGAGATAATAAAGCAATCATGCATCCCAGAAGGAATTACAGAGATTAATTCTACCATTAAAGGTTTAAAAGATGTAAGAGTAGCAGTCCCCACAATTATTCCATTCAATGCACCTGCCTGGATGCATCAAACAGCAGCAACAACAATACAGCTCATGGTAGATGACAATCGTAAATTTAATTAGATGGTAACCCCAATAGCAACTACCATGTCAGCTGTTGTAGCTTTACTAAGGCAGATCAGCACAGAGTCTAGCTCTTGGTATGTGGCTATTGATCTGGCAAATGCCTTCCTCCCCATCCAGGTCAGTACAGGGAGAATCAGAATCAGTTTGATTTTACGTGAGAGGGATAGAAGTGCATTATTTACTGTCTTGCTCCAGGGCTATGTTAATGTTCCTGTTCCCTTCCCCAGTAGAATCTGCACGGACTTGATTGCCTTAAGGTCCTACCAGAATTTAATGACGTCATACAAATGGGCTCTGGTGAGAATGGGATGGCAGGTATGTTGGATGCCCTTGTAAGTGAGCCCATTTGTGAAGATAAATCCTATGAAGACTCAAGTGGCAAGCACTCCTAATGCACTTATTTACTGAAAATTTAGTTATTTGAATTAAAACATTTAAAAACTTTTCTTATAGAAAATATCAGACATATAAAAAATTAGGGAAAAAATAAAACAAACAATATATTTGTTATAAGTAATATAACAAATAACCAGCTCCAGCAATTACCAATTTAAAGCCAGTTTTGTTTCATCCATAACCTCATTCCTTTCCTCCTCCCATGTTATCTTGAAACAAATTCCACATCTTTTCATTCATAAATATTCCATATGGATTTCTAAAAGATAAAACTTCTTTTATAACATAACTGTCATATCATTATCGCATCTAGTATAGGACTGTCATATCATTATCACATCTAGGATAGGATACTTTTTTTTTTTTTTAAGACAGGGTCTCGCTCTGTCACCCAGGCTAGAGTGCATTGATGCCATCATAGCTCACTGCAGGCTCAACCTTCCAGGGTCACCCTCAGCCTTCCAAGTAGTTGGGACTACAGGCAATAACCACCATGCTCGGCATTTTTTTTTTTTTTTTTTTTTTTTAAGAAACAGGGTCTCTCTATGTTGCTCAGACTGGTCTCAAACTCCTGGGCTCAAGTGATCCTCCCACCTCGGCCTCCCAAAGTGCTGAGATTATAGGCATGAGCCACCATACCTGGCTCAAAAAATAAAACTTCTTTTATAACATAACTATCATATCATTATCAAATCTAAGATACTTAATAATTCTTTAATACTATCAAATATTCAGTCATTGTTGAAATTTCCAGTTGTTTCCTAAATGTCATAATTTTTAAAAGTTGGTTATTTGAATAAAGATACAAATAAAACCTTGACATTGCAACTGGTTGATATGCTTTAATAGTCTCCTCTAGTTTCTTAGTTCTCCTTCCATCTCTCTGGTTTTATTTTTTGCAATTTATTTGTTAAAGAAACTGGGTCATTTTTCCTGCAGGGTAGATTTTGCTAATTGCATCCCTATGGTGTCTTTTGACATATTCCTCTATGTTTTCTATAAATACGTAGTTGGTAATGACATTTTTAGTGGCCCCTGGAGTCTAGGATGTCCTGGGATATACACCTTTAAGGTAGAGAACAAGTTTTTGTACCTTGCGTCTTGTACGGTTAAGAAGGAGACACATGTTTGATTAATCTTCTTTGATTTTGGAAGCAGTGTACACTGTACTTGAACCAGTTTATCAGGTGACTAGAAAGGCTTCCATTTTCAAGTGGGATTCAGAATACAAAAAGAACTCAGCAACAGATCCAAGTTGTGTTGCAAACTGCCCTGCCATTTAGGCCTCTGCCACCCAGCAGATCCAATAGTCCTAGGGAGATCCCTGGTGGATAAGAATGCTGCATGAGGCCGGGCACGGTGGCTCACACCTGTAATTGTGGCACCTTGGGAGGCTGAGTTGGGTGGATCACCTGAGGTCAGGAGTTTGAGACAAGCCTGGCCAACATGGTGAAACCTGTCTCTACTAAAAGTACAAAAATTAGTCAGGCCTAATCCCAGCTACTCAGGAGGCTGAGGCAGGAGAATTGCTTGAACCTGGGAGGCAAAGATTGCAATGAGCCTGGGCAACAGAGTGAGGCTCTTTCTCAAAAAAAAAAAGCGGGGGAGCGAGGAGAGTGCAAGAATGGACACATAACCGAGGATCCTCTGGTCTGACAGTGTACCCCATTATTCAATAGCAACCCACTTAATAGAACACTTTATTAAGGAGTGTCTGATATGGTTTAGCTCTTGGCTCGGTGTCCCCACCCAAATCTCATCTTGAATTGTAATACCCATATTTTGAGGGAAGGAGCTGGTGGGAGGTGACTGGATCATGGGGGCAGTTTCCCCCATGCTGTTCTCATGATAGTGAGGGAGTTCTCACGAGATCTGATGGTTTAAAAGTTGTGGTTTCCCCTGTGCGCGTGCTCTCTCTCTCTCGCTGCCATGTAAGACGTGCCTTGCTTCCCCTTCATCTTCCACCATGATTATAAGTTTCCTGAGGCTTCCCCAACCACGCAGAACTGTGAGTCAATTAAACCTCTTCTGTTTATAAATTATCCAGTCTCAAGTATTCTTTATGGCAATGTGAAAACGGACTAATACAGTGTCATCCCCAGGTAGGTTCCATTTCAGAGATAACACTGCTGGATTTGCTCTAGGATACAGAAATGCATTGAGCCAAAAGAAGGCATGTGGTGCTATCTCCCCAACAGCTAGTATCCGTGGTGGAGTGCAGGGTGGATGAATGAATGCCATGGGACTTAGTCATTGAACCTGAAGTGGCCACTACCACCAGATCACTCTGGGATCCTCATACTGAAGGACAAGGTAACTAAGAAAGCAATTATTACACTAGCAAGGATAAAGGACCCTGATTGCCAAAAGCAGCTACTGCTACTACACGATTAAAGTAGGGAGGAGTGGCCAGGTGCGGTGGCTCACACCTGTAATCAAAGCACTTTGGGAGTCCGGGGTAGGTGGATCACCTGAGGTTGGGAGTTCAAGACCAGCCTCACTAATATGGAGAAACCCCATCTCTACTAAAAATACAAAATTAGCTGGGCGTGATGACACATGACTGTAAACCCAGCTACTCAGGAAGCTGAGGTAGGACAATCACTTGAACCCGGGAGGCAGAGGCTATGGTGAGCTGAGATCATACCATTGCACTCCAGCCTGGGCAATGAGAGCAAAACTCTGTCTCAAAATAAATAAATAAATAAATAAAAATAAAGTAGGGAGGAGCATGTCTGGAACACAGGGGATTCAATGGGGGCATCTCTTCAGGCAACCTCTCTGAGCCTTAGTTTTCTCATCTGTAACACAGGGGTTGTGAGGATTACATGAGGCCATATAGATCCTGGCGTAAGTTAGCTCCACAAAAATGTTATTTCTCTTTTTCTCATTCTGGCCTTTAATTTTTCTGCCTTAGTTCTCCTTAAACATTTATAAGGACTTTCCATGAAACAGCCAACTTTCTGGCAGGAGAAGGCAACTCTAGGAGGCCGTTGGCTGTGATAGGTTAGTTACAATATTTAGGAATAGTTTACAAAGGAAGATAGAGTTATAATCCTGCAATCACATAGCTTTTTCCAAAGAAAGAGAAAAAGAAAAAGTTACAGACCCATAATCACACAGTCTTGTCACATTCACCATGGAAACAGGTTTGGGTTACTAACCAGAGGCATGTAAACACAATGTAATAAAAAATAGATGATACTAGAGCTATGCTCCTTTTATTAGGAAATTTTAAACTTTGTTTTATATGCATGGCAGTATTAACAAATGCTTTTTGAATTCCCACTATGTGTTCATCACTGCACTGGCCCCTGGGGATGGAAAGGTCAAAGCAAGCTGGTCTCTGTCCTCCAGACTGAGGTGTTAGAGTGTGGTCTATACTAGATTTCACAGGTAACATATGACAGGTGTCATACTATTAGTACAGCTGCTTTGTCCTGGGTCGCCTATGGTCCTAGAGGGTGGGCCAGGAGCAGTGATGGGGGTGGAGTGGGGTGTTGTACCAACCAGGCTGAGCAGGTAATCAAGTGGGCAGGTCATGGCTACAGGGGGATTCTGGCTCGGGCCTGAGTAGATGTTAATGGGAAGGTTGTAGTCTCTTGTTCGAAGCAAGATGAAATTTAGTTGCAGCTCAACTAAATCCAGTTCCTGATGGCTCCTAAGGAAGGATGTCTGAAGCCTGAACAGATGCACATGGCTGGCTCTTGCTCCCAGCTCCTAAGTAGGGAATTCTGGTATCCTGAGAGATTCAAGCTAAACTGTCAGCTGATCTCCCTTCATATGCAAGGGGAGGTTGCATTTGAACACCCCTGTGGCATTGGTTGGGTCCTTCCTGGCCCACCTTGGTGTGGTTTTTATTTTCTTTTTTTTTTTTTTTGAAACACAGTCTCATTCTGTCGCCCAGGCTGGGAGTGCAGCGGTGCAATCTCAGCTCACTACAACCTCTGCCTCCCAGGTTCAAGTGATTCTCCTGCCTCAGCCTCCCGAGTAGCTGGAACTACAGATGCACACCACCACGGCAGGCCAATTTTTGTAGTTTTAGTAGAGACAAGGTTTCACCATGATGGCCAGGCTGGTCTCGAACTCCTGACCTCAAGTGATCCACCTGCCTTGGTCTCCCAAAGTGCTGGGATTACAGTCTTGAGTCACCACAACTGGCCTTGATGTGGTTTTTCTATGGGTAGTTCAACATCACTGAGGGGACTGGGTTTTACTTGAGGGGTTAAAGCCCCCTTCTTGGTTCACCCTTGGCAGCTCATCTAGGGTCTTCAGATTTCACTAGTGAGAATTCTTCTGGAGGAAATGGTCCTTGCTGGAGACTGGGGTCAGAGGTGCATCTGGTAGCATCTTTGAGTGTCCACTGAAGGGAGAGTCCTGAGGACTCTGAGAGGATCAGAAAAGCCCTCCCAGAGGTACCATGTGAGGGATTAGATAGCTGATCACATTGTGGTCTGTGTAAATAGAGCCCTGGAGCTGTGCAGTGCACAAACTGTGTAACCGTATACGGCATCCCTGTAAATAAGCAAAGAAGAAGGGGATTAAGTAGTCCAGGAAGTGAAGACAACATGAGCAAAGGCCCAGAAGCTCTCATTTGGTCCACATTCATTTATTACCACTGTAATCCAGGGAACATTCTATAACTCACAGGCATTTTCACCTCATTATTACTTCATTAACTCCCTCTGTATCTCGAGAATTGCTTTGTGGAAAGCATTATCACCCTCACAGCATCTCGAGTAGAATACATTAAGAGTAGCCACTTGGATTCTGAGAGTGAATTATTGGCTAGAGTTGGGGAGTGAGAATTTCCCACCCCCCGGGTTCTAGCTCCTCTCCGGTCCTGCCTCAAATTCTGTCACTTACATGTTTAAAAATCAACCTGACTTTTTTGAGGATGATGGGGAAAAAAGCAAGCTGGCCATGAGTACACTCCACTAAACAAGGGTCGAAGCTGGAAGAAAAAAAATTAAAGTCACTTATCCTTGCACAGTGACAAACTGAAGTTGCTATAAATGCCAAGAGAAAACAATAGAGAGAAAATGAATGGGGTTACGGGAACATGTTCATAAATCTGTGCAGTAAATGCGCCGTGCATTCTCCAATTGGCAAATGCCTGATATAAGACAGTATTAAGACACTGCAGAATCTAAGTTAGTATAACATTTCCCCACGATCCTATTGAGATTTATAGACTGAATTTTTATGGGTTTTAAACAGCTTTTTCTTGACATTAAATATTTAGCAGTTAATGGTTAATTTGTCATTTTAATCTCAAATTGTTTCATACTGCATAATATGACAGGACTTGGGGGGAAAGAAAGAAGTGCGATATGGTTATGCCTTATCACATTTGGATTTGTGGGCAAGCTTGGAGATGGGAATGCCAGATTGGAAAATTTCAATGTTTTGATGAATCTCTTGTACTGAAAATGATGAAATGATGTGTTTTGAGGCTCTCATGGAAGGTATTTTGGGGGTAAAGAGCAAGGTCTCCACTAGTATCACCACCTGCTGTTAGCAAGAATAGATGTTGATGATTAATTTCTATATACGGGAGAAGTTAGGCACCAAAAGCAAGTTTCACGTGGTTAGCAAAATGTTGATAATTGTTGGATACGCGTAATGGGTACGCAGGAGGTTGATTAGAGCATCCCCTCTGTGTTTTCTTTTTTCTTTTCTTTTCTTTCTTCTCCTTCTTTATTTTATTTATTTATTTATTTTTGTACATTTGAAAGTATCCATAGCAAAAAGGAGAAAGAGAGAGAGACTCTAGAAAGGAATACTTAAAAGGAAAAGCGTATTTTGCCCTATGACAAGATATGACTGAGCCTGGGTGGCTGTGCCATTTCATCTGCATGGTGTCCCTGGCAGGCGTTCCTCCAGGCCTTTCTGAGTCGCGGCTTAGAACCATAACTGCAAATACAGTATTGGGTCCCTTTTAAGATTTCAGTTGGGCTGGGCACAGTGGCTCACACCTGTCATCCCAGCACTTTGGGAGGCCAAGCAAGGAGGACTGCTTGAGCCCAGGGGTTCAAGACCAGCCTGGGCAAAATGCTGAAACCCCATCTCAAAAAGAAAAAAAAAAAATTAGCTGGGTGTGGTGGCCCAACTACTGAGGAGGCTGAGATGGGAAAATTGCTTGAGCCTGGGAAGCAGAGGTTGCAGTGAAGTCTGATCCAGCTTGGGCAACAGAGGAAGATCCTGTCTAAGAAAAAAGTATTTCAGTTGGAAGAAGCCATAGAAATAATAAAAACATCACAGTTAAAAATAAACCAGGCACAGAAGATCATGCCTGTAATCCTAGCACTTTGGGAGGCCAAGGCAGGTGGATTGCTTGGATCCCCCACTGTGTGAGGCCAGCAGGAGGATTTCACAAGTGCCAAATAGGATGAGACCCCAGGCAAAAAGTCTGAGGTTCAGGGCAAGCCTCTCGGCACAGCAGAAATCCTGGGAGTCCATATCAAGTACTCAAGGTCATTTGGGCTTGATACTAGTCCCTGATTATCCTTTCTACTCTAACCTAATCTTGCCCCACCTACACTGTGGTTGACATAATGATTCCAGGAAATACCACTGTAAAGCTCACTGTGATTTCCTCAAGGGAAAGAGCCATACATTAACCCTCCATACACTGCACTTTCTAATGCAATGCCTAGTTCCAAGGAGGTCCTCAAGAATGTCTGTTGACTGTTGAAAAAATGAATGGGAAGATTCTATACAGGGATATGATATAGAAACTTACCTTCTAAAATCAAGATGATCCAAACAGATCAGGCCTGTCATTTGGCTTATAACTCTCTGGTTTTTCATGACTCGAAAGGTCATCACTGAAAATAGCAGGTCAGTCCTCCACACTTGACTTCATTTGGACCTTCTTCAACCATGATCATCCCACTTGGAGCTCCCTGAGACCAGAGCTTCATTCCAGGCCCCAGGTCTCCTTATGCAGGCCAAGCTTAAAATGCTGGAGTGAAGAGCTGGAAAAGGATAGCAAAACCTAGGAACGGTCAGACTTTCTCTCTGTGGATCTGTTTCTCATTCTAGGGTTAGCCCCATTTCATGAGCCTCTATTGTCTTGTTGATACTGGAATCCAGGCTCCAGATGCTGCAAGTAGAGGCTTTCAGAGAAGCTAACTCAAGGACCTGAGTCATCCTTATTTTGATAAGAGTCACTGGGAAAGCGATGCCCAGCATGGCTCAGCCCTTATAACATGACTGAAATCTTGGTGAACTTACCTTTGCTGCTTACCACTTTCCAAGGTAGTTGAGTTAAACCAATCTGAGTTCTGCAAGCACAGGTTCCTTAGAGACAATGAAGACAACAGCTTACCCTGGGTCATGTCCTTCCTTTGTAGAATTAATCTTTGAAGCTGTTTCTGGCTTCCCTGTTGCTAGTGGACATTCCTTTTGTATCAGAGTCGGGCTGTGCAGCCACCAGCAACAAGAAGATTTAAGCTCACCTCTCAGCTTTTGTCTTGCATCTTCCAGAGCCTGATGGATTTGTACAGCAAGCTTCCTGCCAATGGACCATCCGGAAGGGCTAGAGGCACTAGGCAGTCTGTGTCAGATGGGCTCCCCTTTCTCATCTGATTTCTATTCTTTTGCTGGAATTACCAGGGTCTGTCTTAGTGTTCTTATGACAGATGCTGTGCTATATCACTTAGATCCTCATTTAAGAAAGGAGGAATTGTTGCCCCAGCTGCTAAGGGCTGTAGGCAGCTGTCAGCCCTTTTTATAGATTGCTGGAGAGCCACTTTGCTCAAGGTCATGCTTCCTTCCCACAGCAATCAGCATCCAATGATTGATCCACAGGGAGCTTAAAAGTCAAGTCCTCTTGCCCCAACAGGGGAAGTTCTGAAGCTCCCCATAGTGTTGGCCAAAACCATTATTGAGCTTGCCTCACAGCTCTACTTCTCTCTTGGCCCAATCTTGCTACTGGAAGTCTCTTCTGTTTCATTTGTATCAATCCCAAGAGCTCTCCCAGTAAATCCCCCAATTCCTGGAGAGCCCATCCTGTGACAACTCTCACACTCCAGGCCTTGAACTTGCAGGTGTGGGACTGGAAGGTAGAAAAGTTAAGGCTTACCTACATGGACCAGTTGCAGATGAGTCACTGTCAGAGTGTGCTCCAGAGTTGAGGAGTGGTAGAAGAGATCTCCAGACGTACCTAGGACCTTGAGACCTTCTCACTCCAATTGTTTATTCTCTGTTCTCCTTGGATGGGCTAAATTGGTTTCTACTTTAATTTCAGAGTCATCCAAGAGTCCTCTTGAAGAGGCCAGAAAATCTGAGCAAGGAAAAGCTGAGGCAATGCTTTTCTCTACCGAGTATATTTCAGTGGGGTTCAATGTTCCCTTTTTGTTTTCTTTGTCTTTTACATTGCTTGCACTTAATATGGGTTTTTAACTGACATTTGAAAATTAAGTTCTATTTTCTTTTGTTTTGTTTCTCAGTAAAGTCAATTTGGCAATTAGCACTCCACACTCAGATTGTAGCCCATGTAGCAAGGATCATCGCCTCAAGCAGAGAAGAAAGGCAGAGGATGACTTTGTGTATATTTACAACCTTGGTAAGGCTCTCGTATCTTTTGCTTTCCTGGTATGTTTGAAATTTCTCAACCAGGATGGGGCTGAATTATACTCTGCATTCATTGCCTCTGAAAAAAACAGTAGTGCAAGTCAGAGAGAGGAAAGGCAAGGGTACCTCTGGAAGGTGGGATTGAGAGTATTTAAAATATGTTTTTTTTAAATCATGTATACCCGGGACTAGACTGTGTATGTTAGTAGGCCTAAATAGAAGAGGGAACTCCAAAGTTACATCTCCAAATACTCTTATAATGACTTTCATAAAAGAATAAGAAAAGTCATTGCGCTTTCTCTGTTTTAGGGCCTTTATTAAGGAGAAATAAGGATATCAAACTGACTTCTGTGATTGGGCAGAAACATATCTGTTAGATGGTCAAATTCTCATGAATACAGAGCATGAAAGAAATATGAAGCAATTGACATAAGACATGTGGCTTACTGCAAATTCCAAATACAGCAATGGTGGGAAAAATCTTTCAAACAGCAGATCTGCAACTGTGGGTTTAGTTATTGCCTTTGATCTGTGCTTTTCTTTAAGAATAGTGAATATCCCTGCCCTTCAGTGTTTAAAACAAGAGGGCAACTTGAAGGATTAACTCCAGAATATGAGGGCTTAATTATTTTTTTACAAAAGTTATTTTTCTAAATGCAAAACCTGAGCACTACTGCTTATCATTTCCTTGAAGAAGGAAATGCTGTTGGAGGTGGAGGGATGAACTGGTGAAGAAGCCGCAGAAAGGGACCTCAGGAAACCAAACTGTTTCAAGGCAAAGTTGGCTCAGAGAGTGGACATTCCTGAACTCTCACTCCAGCACCACTGTTGTAGGACACTAGGTACTCACTTCCCCTATCTCCAAAATGGAATTGGTTATACACAGTGCCTCTCAGCTGTTGTAAAAGTAGATTTAAGCAAAATAGATCTTTCCACAACATTTTCACCTAGACTGAACCAAGAAGTGATGAGCGTTGAATTCCAGATGTTGACGATCCTCTATTGCTATCATTTCTCTCTGCCCCTGCCTCTTTTTTGACAGCCCAGGGTATGGATGGTATCCTGAGATGGCTCACTGCTCTGTCTGTTTCCCCTCCCTTCCTCCCTCTCCCTTCCGTCCCTTCCCTTCCCCCCTCCCTGTTTATTTCTCCCTTTGATGAACACTGCCATCTATCAGAGTACAAAACTTTGCATATATTTAAAGGAAAAAATATTCTTTTCTCCCCAGATATTGCACAAGTAGCAAACACAATAAAAAATCAACTGCTTGGAAATATGAAAAGTGTCTTTTCAATGGTGCCAGGGAAGTGAGATGCCTGTAATGTGAAGAGGTTTACCATCTGCCACCCAAACATGTTCTTTTCTCAGGAAACAATGAGGTGCTGGGCTCAGGGAGGTCCCATTCTTTCTTTTTTTTTTTTTAATTTTAAGGAAAAATCCTTGCTAATGGTTTAACTGCTTTTCTTTTCTTTTCCTTTCTTTTCTTTTTGTTCTTTTTCTTTTCTTTTTTTTTTTTTTTGAGACGGAGTCTCGCACTGTCACCCAGGCTGGAGTGCAGTGGCGTGATCTCGGCTCACTGCAAGCTCCGCCTCCCGGGTTCACACCATTCTCCCGCCTCAGCCTCTTGAGTAGCTGGGACTACAGGCGCCCACCACCACGCCTGGCTAATTAACTGCTTTTCTTGAAGACAGCAACCTTCCTACAATTTTTCATGATGCTTGCACTTCCTTGATGCCTGCAAGCTGGACTGATTGAAAAAGAGGTGGGGAAATGCTAATGTATCCAGTAGGTCATCACTCCATGTCATGAAACATCCAGGAGCCAAGCAAACTCATCTAATCCACAGAGGCAAACTTCAACTGCTGAGAAGCAGTAAATGTACACGGATCGGGGCTCTAGGCAAGTTGCTGATGGGTGATTAACACTCTCGGAAAAGTCTTCTGTATTACAGAGAAGAAATGTGAGGGGGCATCTGACAGAAATAAAAAAATAATAATAGACTGGGCACGGTGGCTCAGGCCTGTAATCTCAAAACTTTGGGAAGCCAAGGCAGGTGGATCACCTGAGGCCAGTACTTTGAGACCAGCCTGGACAACATGGTGAAACCCTGTCTCTACTGAAAACACAAAAAATTAGCTGGGTGTGGTGGTGCACACCTGTAATCACAGCAACTCGGAAGGCTGAGTCAGGAGAATCACTTGAACCCGGGAGGTGGAGGTTGTAGTGAGCTGAGATCACGCCACTGCGCACCAACCTGGGGAACAGAGTAATAATAATAACAATAATAATAATAATATATTTATATGGTACTCTGTTCTTTTATAAAGCTTGAAACATGTTTAATCCTCATCACAAATGTATGAGTTAAGGAGGACAGTTCTTTTCTAGTTGGAAAAGATACATGGCTTATCAGTATTAGTCAGGGACTAAGGCACAGTAAGCCCAGATGAAATGGGGCCTCTGACTCCAGAACTATGTTCTTTCCAGCACATGAGGCATTTGTTCCCCCAGGAGCTGCAAAGCCAGTCAGGGGATGTGAGTAGCAGCAGCAGGAGGGATCAGTCGAACAGCATGCATCACAGCCTGGGGCCAAAGCTCAATCCTACTCTTACTCAGCTGCATGGACATCTCTGCAGCAGGTGGTCATGATGCAACGTGACACATCTTCTAGACCCACTTGATTTCAGCACAGCGGTGGTGGACAGTTCCATGCATTTTGCAGCATCCCACCACCAACATAAGGTCTCTGCCTTGCTCACATAAGCCTTCCTCTGAAGTTCAAAAGGCACTCAGCAGCCACCCGTAGGTGCAACCTGGAAGTGCAGAAAAGGAGGTAATGAGGGCTTAACCAATGGTAAAAGATCCGTGGGTAAACACCCCAGCTCCCCTCTCCTAGTTCTGTGCTGTTCCTCTGAGGGTTCCCAGGACTGAGCCCCAGTTGCCTAAGGCAGTAACCAATCATTAACAGACCCTTTATTAGCTTTTCTCCCTTTCTGTTTTACTCTTTTTACTCCCTCACTCCTGGCTCCTGAGCTCACCTCCCAAATAACCTTCTCATACTCAAGCTCTTATCTCAGGCTTTGCCTTCAAAGAAACCCAAACCAAAGTCAGTCTCCTCCTTAACCCACTTCCCCTGCAACTCTCACTGTTTTGATGTCTTCTTATTAATCATGACCAGCCAGCCCCACCTTCTCTTTCTTTGAACCACCCTCCCCCACTTCATTGCTCAGTCCATCTTCTTTGTAACACCATTAACAGTTGCTAATGGCCGGTTCACCATCTTTGCTGTCCTGGAGTCTTGAGGGCAGGGAGTAGCTGGCAGTATTTACAACTCTCTTGGCATGCATCACGTTATGAGGTAGCTTCCTCTTACATGTGCATCCCCCAAGACCATGGCTGCCAAAATTTTTCTTTAAGGGGCCAGACAGCAAATATTTTAGGTTTTGCTGGTCATTAAATCTCTGTTGCAACTACTCAACTTTGCTATTACTGTGAGAAAGCAATCATAGACCATATATAAACACATAAGCAGGGCTGTGTAGAACTTTACTTATAGACACTGATCTGTGTTTCATATAATTTTCATGTCATGAAACATTCTTTTATTTTTTCAACCATTAAAAAAATGCAAAGACCTTTCTTAGCTCTTGGGCTGTACAGAAATGGCTGCTTCTGCCTGCCCTTGCCCTTGGTCTTGAGCTACTTGAGAGAGGAAATGACTTGTTCAGGCAGCCTGTCCTCTGTTTAGCACAGAGCGTGGGATCCAGAACGTGCTCAGCACTCACTGGATGGCTAAACAAACGGGGCAAATGCCACCCCTAGATTGCTTCCTAAACAACATTCACCTGCTCAACCTCATATTCCATCTGCTCAGGAAGTCTCTCAAAAGGCAGCTGCTTCCCCAACTTGATGTTCCTCAGTTAGCTGGGAGGTTTTCCTCAGCACCAGTGGCTCTCTGAAAACCACTTACATTATATGAATTTGTGTTCATTGTCAGCAGCATAAAACCTCTTTCCCAGTCTTGTTTCCAAAAATTTCCAGGAAACAGTTTAGCACCCAAATCATCTGAATTTGGGTGTTGAAAACAGGAACATAGGTAACAGGTGCTTCTGCTGCTCTGGCCAGGAAAAGAGGAAAATTTCAACCGTGTTGAAAGCTTTGTTATTAAAATGACACACACACCACGGGAAAATAATGATTACAATCTGATCAAGCAATATTACCAGACTGGTATTATATAAGCCCCAAGTACATTCCCTTAGATGACATCCCCACTGATTTCATCCGCACCGTTAGGATAGCCATCTGCAGACTCAGCCTAAAGGATTTATCGCCTCCTGGTTCTGCTGCTAGAACAAGTGCCCACTGTCGATAAGATCAGGAGGCTGATTTAACAAATTGAACTTTAATATGATTTTCCTAAGAAAATTTATCATCCCCGATTCCCCTCTGGCTTGTTGAAACAGTCCCCACAGGAGATAAGAGATAAGGAAGTTCTGAAAAACCATGGCCTTTAGGCTCAGCCCTACCCTGATTCTTGGATCAAGCTTTGTGGCTGTGTGGGCACACGCCACATCCAAGAGCTCCCAAAGAAACATAAGGAAGGCTGGGAAAAGACTGACCCAGGGACATCAACGCTCCTGCGGTGTGGTGCAGGGACTCTGAGCTGACTCCAGGCAAAGGTAGGATGGGCACATCCATCCAGGCTTCTGACAGCCTCATCTGAGGCCCCCTCCAATTGATGTGCTCCAAACACCCCGATTTCCCGAAGCCAGGCCTTGTGTCTTTGCTGCCCTCTCCTCTATCAAAACTTGTTTTCACAAAGCATATATGATGAACTTATTCACACTGAAATGCTGACTTCCCTAGAATAATTATAACTAACTGTTCATTGCCTATCTCTTTACATTGGAATATAAGCTCCAGAAGGCCAGTGCCTGCTTCTGCCTTGACTTAACAGATTATCAATACAACTTTTTTGTTTTATTTTTATTTATTTATTTTGAGATGGAGCCTCCCTCTGTCTCCCAGGCTAGAGGGCAGTGGCATGATCTTGGCTCACTGCAACCTCTGCCTTCTAGGGTCCAGTGATTCTCCCACCTCAGCCTCCTGAGTAGCTGGGACTACAGGCGCATGCCACCACACCTGGCTAATTTTTGTATTTTTAGTAGAGATAAGGTTTCACCATGTTGGCCAGGCTGGTCTCGAACTCCTGACCTCAAGTGATCCACCCGCCTCGGCCTCCCAAAGTTCTGGGATTACAGGTGTGAGCCACCACACCAGGCCCCAATACATCTTTTTTGAAAGAATTAATGAATAAAGGGCATATACTTGAGCATGGAAATGCTGTCTCACTGACCCCCAGAAAAGAAGAGGGATGAGAAAGAGAGAAGAAAAGATATGCCCATTGCTTAAAAAAAAAAAAAAAAAAAAAAAAAAAAAAGGCCTGGGACTCCTAGACCTAAATATACCCAAATGATTATACTTGTAAATGTGTATGGTTCGAAGAAATTTAATATTTGTAAAGTGCTTAGAACGGTGTCCAGCTCATAGAAAACAATATATGAGTGTCTTAAGCAAGCAAGCAAACATATATAAATAAAATAAGTAAAAACCTGGTCAACCTTCTCCCATTGCTGAGAGAAATTTTACAGGATAGCCCCGCGCAGGCATAGTGGCTCATGCCTATAATCCCAGCACCTTGGGAGAACAAGGCAGACTGATCACCTGAGGTCAGGAGTTCGAGACTAGCCTGACCAACATGGTGAAACCTTGTCTCTACTAAAAATAAAAAATAAAATAAAATAAAATAAAAATTAGCCAGGCGTGGGGCACACGCCTGTAATCCCAGCTACTAGAAAGGCTGAGGCAGGAGAATCGCTTGAAACCAGGAGGCAGAGTTTGCAGTGAGCCAAGATTGCATGACTGCACTCCAGCCTGGGTGACAGAGTGAGACTCCATCTCAAAAAATAAAAGAAATAAAAATTAAAAGGCAGCCCCTCTTAACACCCCTCCTCCATCACCTCTTCGTCTCACATTCTAACCCCATTTCTCTCCTCCTTCCCTCTTAATCCAACCAAATTGCACTTTGTGTTTTTCGAATTTAAGGCTATTGCTGCTATTTATTCTTACCTGCTTGTATTTGGTCTGGGAATGTTAGAGGTTGGGAAGGGTCCCCTGCTCCTATACCCTTAGGGAGAAGTCCTTCTAAAAGCCCAGCAATGAATAAGCTCCTGTGATACCCCAGCTGCATTTTAATAGTCTGGAACTCAAGAAATACCTCTGTGAAGGTGTAACTTTGGGGATACTGAATGGGTTCAACTTGGCCCCTTAGGTCTCACTGAATATGTAAATAGCCCATTTGTAAGATCAGACCTGGTGGGTCAGTTCAGCATTGTTTTGATAATGAAGATATGAAGATGATGACAAAGAAGATGAAGACAATGGCTTCAATTCAATGTGCTTGACACATTCTATTCACTGTATTAAGAAGTTCTTTTTTTTGTCAGGCATGGTGGCTCACACCTGTAATCCCAAAACTTTGGGAAGCCATGCCAAGCAGATCACTTGAGGTAAGGAGTTCAAGACCAGCCTGGCCAACATGGTGAAACCCATCTCTACTAAAAATACAAAAATTAGCTGGGCATGGTGGTGGGCACCTGTAATCCCAGTTACTCAGGAGGCTGAGGCAGGAGAATTGCTTGAACCCAGGAGGCGGAGGTTGCAGTGAGCCGAGATCGTGCCACTATACTCCAGCCTGAGCGACAAAACGAGACTCAGTCTCAAAAAAAAAAGCAAACAAATAAATAAATAAAAGCTCTTTTTAAAAATTAATTACCCAATGTAATCCTAGAAACAGCTGTCATTTTTATCTCCCCGTTTTACACACTCACAGAGGTTATCTAACTTACTCAGGGTTCAAATAGCTTGTAACTAGCAAGGCAGAGACTCAAATTCGGGTCTGTCGTTATTCATATGTACTGTGCTAAAGGCCGTGCTTATATTATCTCTAAATCTTGCCACAATACTGCAAGGGAGGTATTAGTGGCCCTTTTTATAGCTGTGACAAATGAGGTTCAGAGGAACTAGTGACTTGTTCAAGGTTACAGCTAAAAAGTGACAGAGCTGGTATCTGCACTGAGAATTTTTAAGTTTTTTGAACATGTAGTTTTGTTCTAGAATTGTGAGTCATTCTTATTGTCTCCTTTAAATTTTAAAAAAAATTCAGATTTTCAATAATAAGCATATATAATTTTTATTTGTATTTTTATAGTCTTTTTTATTATGAAAGTAATATATGAATGCATGCTTATTGTAAAAAACTTACTACTTTAGAAGTTAGATTACTTTTATGCTGAGGAGAAGACATTACAGGTTCTTTAGGCTTACTGATGTCTTCATTCTTGTTATCACTAGCAATTCTTAAAGAGAGAAATGGGGCAATACCCCCATTTTTCAGATAAAGGCCCTGGTAAGTAGTGAGAGTGCTTTTTTTTTTTTTTTTTTTTGCAACGGAGTGCAGTGGCTCAATCTCGACTCACTGCAATCTCCGCCTCCTAGATTCAACTGATTCTCCTGCCTCAGTCTCCTGAATAGAGTGCTCTTCGCCATTGGTTTATGTTGAGAGATTCAGCAAATCTCTCATCCTCCTGCTTCTACTGGGTCTCCCAATACTAGGGCAGTCAGGGTAGGCTTCAGTGGTGCCAAGGGGAAACAAGCTTCTCTTGTGTCTCCTGGAGAGGCAGTGTGGGTTATAGCCTGGTGGGTTGCAGGGCGTTAGGGATAGATCAAGCACATAAGGAAATATTGGTGGTGATGAAGATCTTGAAACCCTGAGGATCACTAGGATCAGAGCAGGATTAAGCTGGTCCAGTCAAGCAGAGAAATTGGCACTTGTTTAATGAAAGAGCTACTTACAAGGGTGTAGGCAAGGCTAAAAGAAACCAATAAGTGGGCCGGGCTTGGTGGCTCACGCCTGTAATCCCAGCACTTTGGGAGGCCTAGGCGGGTGGATCACATGAGGTCAGGAGTTCAAGACCAGCCTGGTTAACATGGTGAAACCCTGTCTCTACTAAAAAAATACAAAAAAACAGCCAGGCGTGGTGGTGTGCATCTGTAATCCCAGCTACTTGGGAGGTTGAGGAGAATCACTCCAGCATGGGAGGCAGAAGTTGCAGTGACCCGAGATCGTGCCATTGCACTCCAGCCTGGGCAACAAGAGTGAAACTCCATCTCAAAAAAAAAAAAAAAAGAAAGAAAGAAAGAAGAAAAGAAAAGAAAAACAAGTGATGGTAAAATATCCAGGGTAGCAATGGCAACAGTTACCAGCCTAGGTCTGAAGGAGCAAGAGGAATGGGGAGTTAGGGAAACCTTGAGGGACAGCTCCAGAGAGGGACCCCCAGCCAGAGCTCTGGCCTTAGATAATACAATATAGTCATTGCAAGTCCACAGCTCAGCAGCAGGGGTGTTACGGGAATAGATAGCCCAACCTCTCCTCCGCTTTCATCTCCTGCCAGTACCTACCATTTGCAGAACCCAACCAGAAGTCAGGGGAGGGAGATAAGGGAGCCCAGTTGGTGCAATTCATAGTGGTCAGCTTCTATAGGCACAGAGAAGGGTGATGCAAATATAGCCAGTATTGCCCTGCAGTCCTAACCAAAGAGGAAGTGGGGCATGAGAGAAGGGGACCAGGATGGTAGTTCTAATGACCCCGAGCCTGTCTTATTTATTTTATTTTAAGACAGAGTTT
Organism: Trachypithecus francoisi; assembly: GCF_009764315.1. Lineage (NCBI taxonomy): Eukaryota > Metazoa > Chordata > Mammalia > Primates > Cercopithecidae > Trachypithecus > Trachypithecus francoisi. Next base: position 25,802,108 of record NW_022681469.1, on the reverse strand, counting down.
CACTCTGTCACCCATGCTGGAGTGCACTGGTGCAATCCCAGCTCACTGCAACTTCCACCTCCCAGGTTTAAGCAATTCCCCTGCCTAAGCCTCCCGAGTAGCTGGGATTAAGACGTGCGCCACCATGCCTGGCTAATTTTTGTATTTTTTGTAAAGACAAGGTTTCACTTCACCATGTTGGCTAGGCTGGTCTCAAACTCCTGACCTCAAGTGATCCTCCCACCTCGCCTCCCAAAGTGATGGGATTATAGGCGTGAGCCACCGTGCCTGGCCCCCTTTATTTTTTTTTATTTTTTATTTTTTTGAGACGGAGTCCAGCTCTGTCGCCCAGGCTGGAGTGTAGTGGCCGGATCTCAGCTCACTGCAAGCTCCACCTCCCGGGTTCGCGCCATTCTCCTGCCTCAGCCTCCCAAGCAGCTGGGACCACAGGCACCCGCCACCTCGCCTGGCTAGGTTTTTGTATTTTTTAGTAGAGACGGGGTTTCACCGTGTTAGCCAGGATGGTCCGATCTCCTGACCTCGTGATCCACCCGCCTTGGCCTCCCAAAGTGCTGGGATTACAGGCTTGAGCCACCGTGCCCAGGCTTTTTTTAAATAGACTATTTTTTAGAACAGTATTAGAGTTATAGAAAATTTTTAAAGGTAGTGAAGACACTTCTCATATACGCTTTACCAAGTTTCCCCTATTATTAACATCTTATGTCAGTATTGAACATTTGCTACAATCAATGAGCCAAGATTGACATATGACTATTTTTAGAGTCCATTGTTTTTTCAGGTGTCCTTACTTTTTCTGCAATGTTCTGTTTTTATTCCAGGATACCACATCACATTCCGCTGTCATGTCTCCTTCGGCTCATTTTAACTGGGCTGGTTTCTTAGACTTCCCTTGTTTTTGAGGTCTTTGACAGTTTTGATCGGTACTCTATTGGAATATGTCTGATGTTCTTCTCATGATGATACTGGGGTGTTGGGTTATTGGGAGGAAAGCCACGGAGGTAAAGTGCCATTACATCACTTCATATCAAGGGTACACACTATCAGCTTGATTTGTGACTGTTGATGTTGATCTTGATCACCTGGCTGGGGCAATGTTCGTCAGGTTTCTGTATGTCAAGTTACTCTTTTTCCCTCTTCTCAGTATTATACTTTTGGGAAGGAAATCACTGTGCATGGTCCATTCCTAGGGACTGAGGAATGATGTCCCCCTCCTAGAGGGTGGAATATCCACATACATTATTTGGGATTCTTCTGCACAGGAGATTTCTCTCCTCTTTCCTATTTATTGATTTATTCAATACTTTATTTATATCAGTGTGGACTCATAAATATTTTGTACTTTGGGTTATAATCCAATACTACTTTATCATGTTGCTCAAATTGTTCCGGATTGACCACTGGGAGCTTCTTCAGTTGCCTCCTGTGTTCCTTTGACACACCTCTATCAATGCATCTCTGTGTGTGTGTGTGTGTTTCTCATCTTCCGGCACTACAAGATGCTCCAGGCTTATCTTGTATATTTCTTACTCTAGTCCTAGAATCTGTCATTTCTCCAAGGATGCCTGGTTCCTGTTATTGGAAAATGATATTTGAAACCAAGATCTGGATGTTAGGTATGTTTGTTGTCATCAAGGTATTGTTTTTTGTCAGCCCTCTGAGCTGACATCAAAAAAAGATATACTTGTTTATGCTAACTGATTAACTGATATCCATATCTATACATACTTCTTTTTTTTTTTTTTTTTTGAGACAGAGTCTCACTCTGTTGCCCAGGCTGTGGTGCAATGGTGCAATCTCGGTCACTGCAACCTCTGCCTCTCATGTTTAAGTGATTATCCTGCCTCAGCCTCCCGAGTGGCTGGGACTACAGGTGCCCGCCACAATACCCAGCTAATTTTTGCATTTTTAGTAGAGATGGGGTTTCACCATATTGGCCAGGCTGGTCTCGACCTCTTGACCTCGGGTGATATGCCCACCTCAGTCTCCCAAAGTGCTGAGATTACAGGCGTGAACCACCGTGCCCGGCTGTCTATACACACTTCTATATGTTACCATATGTATCTATATTAAGCTAAACATGAGTTCATAGGATGTGTCCAACTCTAATCTTTCACTACATGAATCCACCTAGGTTCCGATCTTTGCCGATCTGTAAATTTCCACTCCGATTGTGATGAATCCGGCTCCCACGTCTGCTATTCATTCACTAAATTGTTCACTTCCAATATACATGTATAGCAGTATCAGAACTGTTGACCCATACCCCTGTGGTTTACAACCTACCAACTTGTATAAACTCAGTGCTTTATCAATTAGAGCACAGTGCTTAGGTGCTGTTTCTTTTGTCTTCAGTCAGATATTTCACTGATTACCAATTACCTGGGTCAGCATTATTTCTCTTGTCCCGTTCAGTGAGGTTGTTTCATATATTTGTAACACAGTTAGATTCTCCTGTCATACTCTGCACTCCTTCCTGGGACTCGTCAACTTCCTCAATGATTTTTTAAAATGTACATACAGTAAGTTTCACTTTTTGTGCCGCAAAAGTTCTATGGGTTTTGACAAATAGATAATAATATATATGCATAATGTCATGCACCTATGCAGTGTAACACGGAATAATTTTAGTGCTTAAACACCTCTGCACTTCATATATTCATTCCTCCCCTCATCCCTTTGGATACCTGGAAACCACTGATCATTTTATTGGCTGTATAGATTTTCTTTTTCCAGAATGTCATATCACTGGAATTATACAATATATAACTTTTTAAGACTTTCTTTTTTTTTTTTTTTTTTTTTTTTTTGAGACGGAGTCTCACTCTGTCGCCCAGGCTGGAGTGCAGTGGCCGGATCTCAGCTCACTGCAAGCTCCGCCTCCCGGGTTTACGCCATTCTCTCGCCTCAGCCTCCCGAGTAGCTGGGACTACAGGCGCTCGCCACCTCGCCCGGCTAATTTTTTGTATATTTTAGTAGAGACGGGGTTTCACCGTGTTAGCCAGGATGGTCTCGATCTCCTGACCTCGTGATCCGCCCGTCTCGGCCTCCCAAAGTGCTGGGATTACAGGCTTGAGCCACCGCGCCCGGCCTTAAGACTTTCTTAGAAACTTTATTTCCATCATGTATTTTTGTGACTTGATAGAGAGTTCATTTCTTTTTATCACTGAATAATATTCCAGAGTATGAGTTAGTGTAGTTTGTTGATCCATTTACCTATTGAAGGACATCTTGGCTGCTTCCAGTTTTTGACAATTTTGAATGAAGTTGCTAAAAACATGGATGTGCAGGTTTCTGTGTGAACATAAGTTTTTATATCCATTGGGTAAGTACCCAGGAGTGTGATTCTGAGATTATGTTAAAAGACTATGTTTAGCTTTGCAAGAAACTGCCAAACTGTCTTCCAAAGTGACTGTACCATTTTGCATTCCCATCAGCAATAAATGAGGGCTCCTGTTGCTCTGAGCCTTCCCTTTGAATTCAAATCATATCTCTCACAACATGAAGAAAAGCTCCTAGCCAATCCCCTTCCCACAGAAGGCAGAGTTTCCATAAGAAGAGGTAATGACTGGGGCACAAGTCCTCAGGATCCACCATGTCCGTAACTCGAGGAGTCATGAGTTCACAGCAAATACCTGGGACTCCCATATTTTTGCAGTATGAGGGGAAGTGATGATTCCCTGAATGAAATAAGAGAATAAGATGTAGAGGATACCCAAGAGAGTTGAACTTCTCATTACACAGTCAGACAGTAGTTTTGTGATATCAAAAAGGAACTTCATTAATCAACACTCAAGATGAACATATGTAACCTAGGTCCCAAATTTCCCCACATACATGATAGTCAGGACAAATTAACCAGCAGGAGCCTTTAAAGTATGAAAATGTGACATAGCAGAGCAATTAAGAACTTGCTAGCTTTTTCATTCACCAATGCTCAACCTCAGAGATCCATTGAGCCTGTGCTATGTGCCAGTCACATGCAAGATGCTAGCATTCCAGAACTCAAAGTACAATGGAGGAGCCCGGCATGTCCCCAGATCATCACTATCCGATGTGGTACATGTAATATCAAAGAAACACACATTGACTTTGGAGGTGATGATACAGATCTGGTTAGGAAAAGAGAACAAGTTCACTGACCTTTTCAACAACAGCCTTTGCATCCAAGGAACCTGGCCAGTCAACCTGAGGGGCCATAATAACTTCTTCAGGCTTATGCTAAATTACTGCCATGAGATTTGTTTAGATGGATTTGAAGGAGGGGATGAATTCCCTTGTGTTTTTGAGGCTATTGTGGAGGAAAGGGTGGCAGGGGGCAAAGGAAGAAGTCCAGTGGTAGAGCAGCCCTGGGCAGAGAGAAGCAGTGACCTTTATTACAGGAGCAGCTGCACCCCACACTCACCAGTTTCCAAAGCTTCCCTCTCATTTGGTGAGAAGACAGCACACGTTTTAAGGACACAGTAGATTGCAAGCAATTGATGGGTCAACACGGCTGGCTGGGCTGGTGATTTTGTAATTACGAAGCAGATTTTTTAGACAGAATGGTTACCCCAACTGTGTAATTAAGAGAATCGTTAAGGAATGTTGCTGGGCTGTGCATCACCCTGGGGCTAGAGCTACCACATGGTTACAGTAGAAAATGCAGTCAGGCTGCATCCTAGGGCCATTGCTAATTAATTGAAACAAATATTTGCAATAACAATTCCTATAGATGATATATTTGCAACACTTGAATGCTGAGAGAATCTTGATAGGTCTGATCAGGGGTGAAAATAATAGAAAAACAGGTGGTAGTCCCCAGGTTAGAGAAAACAAATGGGCTGGTTGAAATCGGATGGCCTTGGTGCAGTTTTAGTTGAATCCAACTCTGTAGCACTGGTTTGGACCTTATTTTGTCTAACATATTTACTGTAGAATGGGCATGGCTAAACTGGAGAAATTCCAGAAACTAACAAGAGTGATTTCAGTTGGAAAATAGCACCTAGGAGGAAGGTGAGGAAAAAGTTAATTTAGTCTGGACGATGTCTGCATAACACATTAATAAAGACTTTCAAAATGACAAGAAGTTTTCCTTTCCAAGAATAGAAATTAGCCATGTCCATCTCCTTTGAGCACAAAGAAGCCATCAACATCAACTGCAGAATGAGGAATTTGAACTAAGCAAAAATTTTGATGTTTTAGATTTTTTTTTTTTTTTTTTTTGAGACAGAGTCTTGCTCTGTTGCCCAGGCTGGAGTGCAGTGGCCGGATCTCAGCTCACTGCAAGCTCCGCCTCCCGGGTTCACGCCATTCTCCTGCCTCAGCCTCCTGAGTAGCTGGGACTACAGGCGCCTGCCACCATGCCTGGCTAATTTTTTGTATTTTTAGTAGAGACGGGGTTTCACTGTGGTCTCGATCTCCTGACCTTGTGATCCGCCCGCCTTGGCCTCCCAAAGTGCTGGGATTACAAGCGTGAGCCACCGCGCCTGGCTAATATTTTAGATTCTAAAATAGGAGACTACACAGATATTTGATCTAATTCCCGTGAACACTTTTTAGAACTGTAGAGAGGCTATAAATCCCAACACAGGTCACTCCGTGTTCTGCACAGATTTTCATTTTGCTTCGTATTATTCTAGACATCTTCTTGGTTGGAAATCATTAAACCGCCTTTGTTAGATGAAAGTACTACTTTGGTAAAAAAAAAATATAGGCCAAATCATTAACAAAGGACTGGATCTCATGCATCAGAAGTGGGGTCACTTTGTAGCATATAACTGAATCCACTTAAGGCTTAGGCATAGATTCTACATTCTTTGGAGGTGGCTTCCAACCTTAGGATTCTAGAAACGACCACTTTCTTTCTATCTCCAGTGACTGCTACTGTGCTCAACCCATAGTAGGTGCTCAGTAAACACTGCTACTAGAGAGCACATGTAATATAAATCCTCAGTGTTCTTGTTTAAAATGCAGATGACATCAAAATCTCTGGAAATTTACATTTTAAATAACGTCTCCCAGTGATTTTGAAAACTCCTGGCCTAGGGCAACCAAACTTCAGCACTGGGCTTGAAGTAATCTCCCTGGGAACAGCATCCTGGGAGAAAATGCTAGGATTTCAGTGATCAGAGGGAGAAGCTCTTATCTAGTTAACAAATTCAAGCTGTATCTACTCAGCCAGCCAGGTTGTCACACACAGATAAAAAACAGAAAGACCTGCTGGAATAACCCTAGATGTCTCCCGCGCTGCACAACGCCTCACTGGGTATGTGCGGAGGTTCTGTGAGAAGTTGACAAATGCATTGCTCTCAGGGCCTAATTATGAATCAGTTTGTTCCAGCAGCCCCCTTCACTTCTGCAGGGGTTTGGCCAGGCAGGAAGGCACATCACTGGTAACAGACAGACCCTCGGTGCTCCAAAAGCCATGTTCCTTCAGCCATGATGGGAGAAACTACAGGAGACATCTAACCCCTTCCCAGTTTGTCAATTTTATTCGGTGTTCGGTAACTAAAAACAATTTTTTTTAACATTAAAACCAAGGTGGTAGGCCAGGCACGGTGGCGCACGCCTATCATCTCAGCACTTTGGGAGGTCAAAGCAGGCGGATCACCTGAGGTCAGAAGTTAGAGACCAGCCTGGCCAACATGGTGAAACCCCATCTCTACTAAAAATATAAAAACTAGCCCTGTGTGGTGGTGCACACCTGTAATCCCAGCCACTCAGGAGGCTGAGGCAGGAGAATCACTTGAACCCAGGAGGTGGAGGTTGTAGTGAGCTGAGATCCCACCACTGCACTCCAGCCTGGGTGACAGAGTGAGACCTTGTCTCAAAAATAAAAAATAAAAAAAACAACAACAAGGTATACATCTTATAGAATGAAAAATCACATCTTTAAACAAAAAGAGAGAGAGATACTTCAAAGAAATTTCTCCCCTAATAACGTTCTGTTAGAGGCTCCAGAACCCCAGGACTATGCACTTACTCTCCTCCAAGGATTGTTCAGAGCAGCGCTGTTCCTAGAACTTTCTTCGACCAAAGAAATGTTCTGTATAGATACATACGCCACTGAGCCCTTGAAATGTGGCTGGTGAGACTGAGGAACTGAATTTTTAATTGTATTCTATTTTAATTAATTTAAATTTAAATAGCCACATGCAGCTAGCGGCTACTGCATGGGGCAAATTTAAAGGAAAAGTTTACATTTTAGTCCCAACGTCTCCTGAGAAGTCTTTGGGAATTAAGGAAGAATTTAGGAAATGGAGCCAAGCAAGAGGCATTGGCAGCGTTCACTGTCGGTCATCCTTCACTTCTGTTCTCAACCCTTTCCTTACCCGAGAGCCCCTTTTCTAGTCTGCAGAAAGAACGAGCATGCAGTAGAAAGTAAGACCTGCTTCTCTGGAAAGCCAAGAATGAGGAAGAGGGAGCGTGAGAAAGACCCAATCTTTGGCCGGACACGGTGGCTCACACTTGTAATCCCAGCACTTTGGGAGGCCAAGGCAGGTGGATTACTTGACGTCAGGGGTTTGAGACCTGCCTGGCCAACATGGCAAAACCCCATCTCTACTAAAAGTACAAAAATTAGGCCGGGCGCGGTGGCTCAAGCCTGTAATCCCAGCACTTTGGGAGGCCCAGCACTTTGGGAGGCGGATCACGAGGTCAGGAGATCAAGACCATCCTGGCTAACACGGTGAAACCCCGTCTCTACTAAAAAATACAAAAAAACTAGCCAGGCAAGATGGCGGGTGCCTGTAGTCCCAGCTGCTCGGGAGGCTGAGGCAGGAGAATGGCCTGAACCCGGGAGGTGGAGCTTGCAGTGAGCTGAGATCCGGCCACTGCACTCCAGCCTGGACGACAGAGCAAGACTCCGTCTCAAAAAAAAAAAAAAAAAAAAAAGTACAAAAATTAGCCAGGTGTGGTGGCACACACCTGTAATCCCAGCCACTCGGGAGGCTGAGGCGTGAGACTTGCTTGAACCCAGGAGGCGGAGGCTGCAGTGAGCCGAGATTGTACCATTGCACTCCAGCCTGAGTGAGAGAGACTGTGTCTCAAAAAACAAACAAACAAACAAACAAAACAAAACAAAAACTCATCCTGGGTGTCTTCTGTCCCCTCAACAAGATCTTAGGAATTCTGGAGGCAGTCATGTTCAAGTTCATCTTATAGGAGGGGAAACTGAGGCTTGGGGGTGGAAATATGTTCGTCCCAGTGACTTGGTGAATGACATGGTGCTAGCACTCTCAGCCTCCAGCCACCATGCGCTCCTTCCTGTACTGCGCCTGTGTCCTTCTCAGGGGAAGATGATGGATTGTTTTTCTCTGGCCTGCGAGGTCGCTGAGATTTCAAAACAAGACAATATCATTGTAATTTGACCATATGTATCCCATGATTTACAAATGTCCCTCTGACCTAGTGATTCTTGTACTAGTAATTTATCCGAAGTAAATCATGGGGAAATGTGAATAATGTTGAAATTAAGTAGAAAAAAATAACAAAATTATCTGTGTGTGTGTGTGTGTGTGCGTGTATGTGTATGTGTGTGTGTGCGTGTGTGTGTGTGTGTATATATATATATATATATTTTTTTTTTTTTTTTTTTTTGAGATAGGGCCTCACTTTGTCAACCAGGTTGGAGTGTAGTGTCATCATGATGGCTCACTACAGCCTCAACATCCCAGGCTCAGGTGATCCTCCCACCTCAGCCTCCCGAGTAGCTGGGACAATAGACACATGCCACCACACCTGGCTAGTTTTTGTATTTTTAGTAAAGATAGGGTTTCACCATGTTGCCCAGTCTGGTCTCACACTGGACTCAAGTGATCTGCCTGCCCCAGCCTCCCAGAGTATTGGGATTACAGGCGTGAGCCACCACCCCGACCATATATTTAAACACATATAAAATCTCAAGATTTTTGTGGGGTTTTTTGGTTGGTTGGTTGGTTGTTTCAGACAGAGTTTTGCCCTGTTGCCCAGGCTGGAGTGCAGTGGCATGATCTTGGCTCACTACAACCTCTGTCTCCCAGGTTCAAGAGATTCTCCTGCCTCAGACTCCTAAGTAGCTGGGATTACAGGCACATGCCACCATGCCCAGCTAATTTTTTGTATTTTTAGTAGAGACAGGATTTCACCATGTTGGCCAGGCTGGTCTCAAACACCTGACCTCAAGTGACCCACTCACCTTAGCCTCCCAAAATCCTGAGATTACAGGTGTGAGCCACCACGCCTGGCCTATTCTTAAGAGTTTTTTAATGCATATGTATATTTATTGAAAAAATTAGAAAATTTATAGTGATTATCTCTAAGTAGTAGGGTTATAGATGATTTTAGTTTTCTGCTTTATGCTTTCTGTACTATAATTGGAAAGGCCAATTATTGATAAACACTGGCACTTCATTTATTAATAGTGATTCAGTATGTGGTATTCAGTGAAAGCCCGTAATATCATCTTCATTGTTGCAGACACAGAGTGTGCTTTGGTCCTGCCTCCAGGGAGTGGATGTTCTAGGTCAGTACGGAATTTCACAGATCCCCTTCACTTCCCGTGTAAGTTTTCTCTGCAGAGGGCCCTGTGTGGAGGAGGCATGTTCAGGAGGAGCAGTGCCCATGGGCAAGAAGCAGGTAGCCTATTGTCAAAGTGTGCAGCCTCATAGGTACCTGGTAGGAAAAGCAGTGCCTTAATTTACAAAAAGTCCATTTCCAGGCTAACAATAGCCCTGTGCAGGCAGGCTCTTTGGTATCAGCAACTTGATCATATTCACAGTGAAATGCAAACCTGGCAAAAACCTGCAGGGGCTACATGGGAAGTTGCCCTCACGAGAGCCTTCAAAAGTCAAGGCAAATGCCAATATCTCAAGCGCACCTAATTTCTAACCACACACATGCAATTCCAGGTTCATCTCTTCCCTGAGGTGGTGGTAGGTTGAAACTGATAGGCTTCACTTTTGAAAGCGTTTGCTGATACAATGTGGAGTTTTTGAAAGCAGTTGCCAATAGAACACAACTAAGAACTCAGCAGTGGTTCCTAAGGTGTTGAGAGAGCTCATTGCAGAAGGGAGGCAGTTCCCCCCAGACCACTGACAGATGCAGGATCAGTTGAGAGCTGGGCTTTCTGTTATGATGTGCTGCTCCTACTGAGAACACGCCGCTTTGTAGGCAGGACACGTAACGTTGCGTTATACATCTCCCAGCTTGCCACATCCTGTTATGTTGCATCCCATCAGCCTAAGCCATGATGGAGGCAAACACAACCTGGGGTGACATGTAGTGCTTTGTAATGCATCGTAGCATTTAAATCTACATCGGCCAAGTTGCACACATCAGCTTGGACATGAGATGGTCATTATTCAGAGAATGTGATCTAATGTGCAGGGACGGCTGGCTGAGGGTATAAAATGCACCCAGGGAGAGCATGTATGTCACACTTCATCTGAGAGCCAAAGTTCATCCACTACATTGAATTCCCATTTCTCCACTGGAAAACTCCACAACCACCAAGTCCTTATGAGAGAGGATCTGATAAACAAAATACTCAAAACTTTTGGAAAGAACACGATGCCTCCAGTGCACTGTGGGAAGAATCATGCCCTGTGCAGAGACTTTCAAGTATTGATGCTGATGAGTAGTAAGACGGTTTCTGAAGCATGTGACTGGATAACAGCTGGCACCTCCACTTAGAGCAATACTAACTGATTTACTTGGAGTTTAAACTTAGAATCTTTGGAATACTATGCAGCCATCAAAAAGAATGAGATCATGTCCTTTGCAGCAACATGGATATAGCTACAGATCATGTCCTAAGAGAATTAATGAAGGAACAAAAAACCACATACCACATGTTCTCACTCCCAAGTGGGGGCTAAACACCGAGAACACATGGACACAAAGAGGGGAATAATAGACACTGGGGAGGGGATACAAAGAGGGGAATAATAGACACTAGGGCCTACTTAAAGATGGAGGGTGGGAGGAGGGTGAGGGTCAAAAAACTACCTGTCAAGTACTATACTCACTACCTAGGTGATGAAATCATTTGTACACCAAACCCCAGCAACACTCAATTTTTACCCATGTGACAAACTGGCACATATACCCACTGAACCTAAAATAAAAGCTGGAAAAAAAATACTTATGATCTGTTTATTATCCTTCTTCTAACCAGTAGATTGATATACATGGGACTTTTCAAGAGAGCTGTGATGATGAGTGATGAATGAATGAATGTCTTAAGGCTCGAAAGCCACCCTTCACTACAAATAAAGGTTTGACACCAGCATTCTACAATCTTCTTTTCCAGTCACTCCTTGAAGGCCCAGGCTCTGATACTCAAGGGAAGCCTCATGCTCTCTAAACCCAACTCAAGGAGCAATAACGGGGCAGCCAGCCCTCAAAGGATAAAGAAGCATTGGCATATGGCCCAAGCCATTAGTTTCTCAGCTGGCTGGGAATCCTCACAGTTTCCTCGTATGAAAGAGGGATTTGCTGCAATTTCAGGAGGGCTTCAAGAGCTCATGGCCTCCCTTTAGATTAACAGGAGCTTTCTATTTCATCCTTTTTGAAAATGTCATGTTCTGAGGTACTCTTGGCCCAGTCAGAGAGCAAGGAAAGCATCAGGAAAGGAGGGTCAGGCTCTGTTTCTCAGGAGAGTGTTTTTATAAAGTAGAATTGGAACCTTCCAATGGACAAGAGGCCTGCCCAATGACTGGGGGTAAGTAGGAGGCCCACAGCCATGGTGATGTCAGGTAACCTCTTAGCCCACAACCCCCCACCAGCCTCTCCTGATGTGACTAAATTTTTACCTTTCTCCTTAGTTGAGACTATTTGGTTGGTGGTAACAGAAATCCACTTAACCTAGCTCAATCAAAAAAGTGCAGCTAGGCCAGGCACGGTGGCCCACACCTATAATCCCAGCACTTTGGGAGGCTGAGGCAGGAAGATTACTGGAGGCCAGGAGTTGGAGATGAGCCTGGGCAACACAGCAAGACCCTTGTCTCTACCAAAAAAAAAAAATTACTTGGGTTTGGTCCCAGCTACTCAGGAGACTGAGGCAGGAAGATTGCTTGAGCCTAGGAGTTGGAAGCTGCAGTGAGTTAGGATAATGACGCTGCCCTCCATCCTGGGTGACAGAGTGAGACCCAGCCTCTTTAAAAAAAAAAAAAAAAAAAGATGAAGTGCAGCTAGACCTTACCAGATCTGGCAAGCCATTGAGTCAAAGCAGCTTCTCTTCCACTGTACTTGCTCTCTTTCTCTGTCAGCAGCCACGTGGCTTCTCACCTTTACTTTCCTTGTGATATCTTTCTCTCTCTGTCCCTCTCCCTTTACCTCTGTCTTTTTCGGTGTGTCCAACTCTCTTAACCGGCTCTCTCTGCCTCTTCTTGTGCACATAAATAAATGTGGCTACCTAAGTCCATTTTAATTCTGTCAGTTCAAGTGACTGGCTGAAAAATGCACTCATATTCCATAGTTCCAATACACAGTCCCAGAAGCTTTGGTTCACATTGGGTCTACTCCATTGCAATCAGTACTGTCCTCTGATCATCCACCCAAGTTGCCCAGCCTGGCCTGGATGGTATGGTATGGCCATGCAGTGCACACACAGCTGTCCTCATCCACTCCTGTCCCTGTGGAAGGTTCTCCAGAAACGGGACTGTGGGCTGGACATGCACCTCCAAGGCATACTTGTCATGTCTGTTTTCTCTCCACTCTAATCACATCCGCCATCCGCTCTTCCAAACTAGATGCCACACAAACCATGGGATAGTGGAAGAGAAATAGGCTTGGGAGACAGACTTGGTTCCTAATACTGGCTTTGTAAATACTAGGTTTATGGCCTTGATTAAGGAGGGCAAACCTCAATTTCTCCATAAGAATAGGGGAAATAGTATCTATACCAGAAGCTGATTTTGAGGATAATGACCCATTTTGGAAAGAATCATCTAAATACAGAATTTTTATTTCTTCATTTTTCATTTATTCTATACTATATAGGTGGCTCACGCCTGTAATCCTATTTACAGGTGAATATAGGCTCACACCTGTAATCCTAGCACTTTGGGATGCCAAGTTGGGCAGATCACTTGAGGTCAGGAGTTTGAAACCAGCCTGGCCAACATGGTGAAGCCCTGTCTCTAAAAATACAAAAAAAAAAAAAAAAAATTAGCTGGGCATGGTGGCAGGCACCTGTAATCCCAGCTACTCGGGAGTCTGAGGCAGAAGAATTGCTTGAATCTGGGAGACAGAGGTTGCAGTAAGCCAAGATTGTGCCACTGTATTCCAGCCTGGGCAACAGAGTGAGTGTCAAAAAAACAAAAAAGAAAAAAAAAGGCTCAAAGTGTGTGAGGGTAGGAGGGGGAGATGAAGAGAGGTTGGTGAGTGAGTACAAACTTACAGTTAGATAAGAAAAACAAGAAATAAGTTCTAATGCTGGACAGCAGGCTAGCGAAACTATAGTTAGCATCAATACACTGTATATTTCAAAGTAGCTACAAGAGAAGACTTGAAATTGAACCAACACATAGAAATGACAAATATTCATGGTGATAGCTACCCTTAATGTCCTGAATTGCTCATTACACATTCTATGCATGTAAAAGATACTCATATGTATATATTGTATATATCAATAACCTGTATATCAATAACAGAAAAAGAGAAACTAAAAAAAGGAGGATACAGCTACTACATTTCTATTTAAGACACTGGCACTCCTATAATTTCTATAGTCTTCCTTCTCCCACTTCTTGATTTGTGTTGCATTATTGGTATTTTGTTTGTTTGTTGTTTGCTTGTTTTGAGATGGAGTCTCGCTCTGTCATCTAGGCTAGAGTGCAGTGGCACAATCTCGGCTCACTGCAACCCCTGCCTACCAGGTTCAAATGATTCGCCTGTCTTAGCCTCCCGAGTAGCTGAAATTACAGGTGCCCACCACCATGCCAGGTTAATTTTTGTATATTTAGTAGACACGGGGTTTCACCATGTTGGCCAAGCTGGTCTCAAACTCCCGGCCTCAAGCGATTCACCCACCTTGGCCTCCCAAGGTGCTGGTGTGAGCCATCGCGCCCAGCCTGTTTTTATATGTTTAACATTTCAGTTTAATTTCTGTTCACATAATTCCCACGGTTGCCTGGAATCTGGTTTTGGCTCTATATTCCAATGTATTTTATGCTTATATGAGGTTTCTTTTGTCATGGAATATCCATTCCAGAGTACTTTGTTTTGATTTGTCTCCATGTGGAATTTTATCAGCAGTTTTTTCAGAAGTGCTTATGTGTCTGTATTCTCTGATTTATTTCATGTGTTTGAGTTATTTTCATGTCTGTAGCTTTTTGCTGGAAGGCTTCTTAGAGAATGTCATGCTCACGGTCACACATACTTTCCCTTAGAACTTTGATGATGTTCCCCCTTTGCCTTTTTCTGGCATTGAATGATCTTGTGGAAAAGTCTGGGGCAGCCTTATTTATTGTTATTGACTGTATGCTGGGGAAAAAAAATCTCTCTGTGTCTGTGTTCATATAACTGGCTTAGCTTAGCTAGACTGGATCTTGAAGTTCAGTGATCTGAGCGATTGAGATTATGTATATAAAAAATTGATGTTCATAAAATGCTCAGCACAGAATCCAGTATGGGGTCACCAAATTATGGCCTACAGGCCAAATCTAGCTCACAAACTACAAATAAAGTTTTACTAGCACACAAACATATTCATTTATGTATTTATCTGTGGCTGCTTTCCTGCCTCAATGGTAGGGGTGAATAGCTGTGACAGAGACCATATAGTCTGCAAGTCCTAAAATATTTACTATCTATCCCTTTTACAGAAAATGTTTATCAACCCTATTCCCCAACACACATACACACTCTGTCCTATAGAATCAGGAAAAATTGGCTATTGAAAGTGACTTTACATCTCACTTTCTAGCCTAACATGATGTTTTCTGCAAAAGCAATTTCCATAAAATCTAGATGTGTGCTCCACCAACCTTAACCACTTCCAAAGAGAAGTTCACCTGCATTATGTAATGTCCATATAATATGGTATTATCTTTTGAAGACAAGCTCACATCTATATCCAGAGACCCAGTCACAATTGAGGCACAATGACGTTTCAATTTAAAGCTATATTCAGAAGCTTTCCCTATTACCGCCACATAGTCAGATGGCCCATGCCCAGTTGCAAATAACCAATCAATATCAACAACATGGTTGTGGCACTTCAAAAGTGGGAGAAGAGAAGGAAAAAAAAAAAAAAAAGGTGATTTTCTTTTTAGTAAAACCCAAGAAAATACAGTAAGTCCATAAAAGGCAATTTTGAAATGGTCCATATGTTAAGAGTTTCGCTGCTGCTGCAATGACTTTGAAATGCCCTTGAACTAGATTCATCGGGTCCTTCCTCCTGGGGAATGGGCAGCTTTCTACCTAAGGAATACCTGTAGAGATTATTTCTGGCTCTGTGAATTGCCATTCTGCATTCACTATCTCTCATGTACCAATTTGGGAAGAGTGATGAGGGTGGTAAGATAGGAGAAAGGATTTATAGTCTGCTTTCTAGTCACTGGGAATGTTGAGAATAGATATTTAGCAGAGGGTGAGATAAGGAATCTCCACACTTTATGTGTCTGTACATGGAAGATATTATCAATATATCAGCCTTTCAGATAGCCACTTGCCTTAGGTCAGTAAAAATTAGAGGCAGACATTTTATTTAACTCTGTGTTATCTCCTCTTGGCAACCTGAAGTAGACATAGGCTAGTTAACACAAAATATTATTGGGGTGGATACATACTTGTAATTTATATAAAAGGCTGAAATACACCTCATTCTATTTCTTTGACCAAAGATGGAGTAAGCATTTATAAACTTCCTATGAAATATTACCGCATTAGAGTCAGGACACCCGGAATACGTGAACTTGGCCAAGTTTCTTAACCTGCTCTGTCTAGTTTTCTGATCTTTAACAAGAGCTAACCTTTGTCAATAACTGCCTGTGTGCCAGGAATGACTGTAAATGTTTTCCATGCATTTTCTCATTCAATTTCACAACTGCTTAAGGTTCATATATATATAATATATATTATATATGTATATATTTATTGTATATTATATATTTATATATTTTATTTATTACACACATATATACATATATATATATATATTTTTTTTTTCCAGATAGAATCTTGCTCTGTTGCCCAGGCTGCAGTGCAGTGGTGCAATCTCAGCAATCTCGGCTCACTGCAACCTCTGCCTCCCGGGTTCAATTGATTCTCCTGCCTCAGCCTCCTGAGTAGCTGGGATTACAGGCAACCGCCATCATACCCAGCTAATTTTTGTATTTTTAGTAGAGATGGGGCTTCACCATGTTGGCCAGGATGGTCTCGAACTCCTGACCTCAAGTGATCTGCCCACCTCGGCCTCCCAAAGTGCTGGGATTACAGGCGTGAGCCACCGTGCCTGGCCAGGTCCATACTATATTATGATGCCTCCTTGCATGAGGAGACTGAGGGATAAAGTGGTTCAAGTCATTTCAAGAGGTAAAGCTAGAGTTGAACTTGGCAGTCTGGCTCCAAAGTTTGTTCTACCTCTTACTAGTAATAAGATTGTTAAAAATATAAAAAGAAAAATTGAAGAATATATTTTTATTATATTCTTTGTATATAGTAAGCATGCAACGAATGGTAATAATCTATATAATAGTGATGATGACTGTGATAAAAAGAATAATAAAAAACAGGGTGACTATGCTAGGTGCGGAGGCTCACGACTATAATCCCAGCACTTTGGGACCTGGAGGTGGTGGATCACTTGAAGACAGGAGTTTGAGAACAGCCTGGCCAACATTGTGAAACTCTGTCTCTACTAAAAATACAAAAACTAGTGGGACATGGTGGCATGCGCCTGTAGTCCCAGCTACTCAGGAGGCTGAAGCATGAGAATCGTTTGAACCCAGGAGGTGGAGGTTGCAGTGAGCTGAGATCACGCCACTGCACTCCAGCCTGAGCGACAAAGCGAGACTCCGTCTCAAATATATATATGTATATATAAAAAATATATATATGTATATTATATAATATATATATAATTAAGAATTAAACATTTTAAAAGGCTATTTAGAAAATACATTATTATAATCCTTGAAAGGGCTTCTGGCCCCAAGCAAACTATTCTCCTACGAGAGAGAGGGATTTCTTAATTTGTGCATAGATCTGACTTGGGACAAAGACTATCTGCTCACACCACAGTGTTGATGAAGTTCAAAGTAGCTGAGGCTACTATCACATCATAGTTCTGGTTTTTGGTCTTTGACTACTGGGCTTATGTTCAGCCTTTGTCTTTTGCCAATCTCAAAATCAGGGATGATTCTCATGTATTCAGGTGGACTTCCGTGTTGGCCCTAGTAGGCAAATGGTGAAAAAGGGCCTGGGGAGAGAAACCAGAATCTGTGAGTTGAAGAAGGGGAGCCAGGGAGAGCCAGTAAGGAGAAGAGACGGGATCCAGGCAGTGACAAAGAAAGGCTTTGGCAGGAACTGTGAGTCAGAGGAAATGAAAGTTGGCACAGGATCACATAGCAAAGGAGATCACCATACTTCTGAAGAGTAGGAAAGACCAGAAGAATCGAAAACCAGGACTTGAACAGATATTTGTACACTCATGTTCACAGCAGGATTACTCACGAAAGTCAAGAGGTGAACACAACCCAAATGCCCATTCACAAAAGATTGAGGTCAATGCTTTTCTCACTCCCAGAGACACTGGACTCCAGGAAAGGTGTTGATTGATGTGGCTGCATTATCGCCATGTCAGCAGATGAATGGATCAGCCGATGAGTGGATCAACAAGATGTTGTAGGTACATAATGGAATATGTATCCAGCCTTATAAAGGAGGAAATTCTGACACATGCTACAAAATGAATGAGTCTTGAGGACATTATGCTAAGTGAAATCAGCCAGACACAAAAGGGCAAATACTATGATTCCACTCGTATGAGATATCCCGAGTAGTCAAAATCACAGAGACGGAAAGTAGGATGGTGGTTGCCAGCGGCTGGGGGGAGGGGATATGGGGTGTTATTGTTTAATGTCACCGTCCCCAACCTTCTTGGCACCAGAGATTGGTTTCATAGAAGACAGCAGGGGTGAGGGGATTGGGGAAGTGGCTTTGGGATGAAACTCTTCCGCCTCAGATCATCAGGCATTAGTTAGAGTCTTATAAGGAGCTCACAACCTAGATCCCTGGCATGCGCAATTCACAATAGGGTTCACGCTCCCATGAGAATCTAAGGCTGCCGCTGATCTGACAGGAGGCAAAGCTCAGGCGGTCCTGGCCCAGCTCCTAACAGGCTACGGACCACTCTGTGGCCTGGGGTTTGGGGATCCCTGTTTAACTGTACAGAGTTTCAGTTTGTGAAGATGAAAAACTCCTGGACATGGATGGTGGAGGTGACGGTTGCCCAACAATGTGAATGCACTTAATGTCACTAAACTATATATTTTTCAAAATGGTTAAAATGGTAAATTTTATACTATGTATATTTTAACACATTAAAAATAATAAAGAAAATCTCACAATAAAAAAAGAGGGCAAATATGAATGACATGACTTAACTATAACAGTCGCTATTTAACGCACATCTGTTACATAGATGTATGTCTATATATTCACCAGTGGTGGCTGGGGCAAAGAGGAAACTGGCTAAATGTGTAGAATTTCCATTTTTGCCAACTGAATCAACCCATTGGTCAGAAATGGAGCCTATCATTTATTCCAGGGAACTACCACAAAGTAACTCCAGCTGGAGTTATTTTAATTGACTATTGAGCACCATTTCTCGATGGTGCTCATACAAGTCAATTGGTGGGTAGCCCTGCCTTCCCCCACCAACCACACTCCAGAAGGGACCATGGTGGCCAGGGGACACCTGCTGGAGGGTCATTACCACGATTCTGGATGACTGGAGCTGTTGCGATTAGATCGGCAGGGAAGTAGGTTAGAGGAGAAGCCACTTACCGGCTTGCAGAGACTTCGGCTGGGGTGCAGAAGAGCAGGCGGTGCTGCCGGCCGTGTATCAGGACACAAGTGCCTTCTTTTTTTTTTTTTTTTTTTGAGACGGAGTCTCGCTCTGTCACCCAGGCTGGAGTGCTGTGGCCGGATCTCAGCTCACTGCAAGCTCCGCCTCCCGGGTTCACGCCATTCTCCTGCCTCAGCCTCCCGAGTAGCTGGGACTACAGGCGCCCGCCGCCTCGCCCGGCTAGTTTTTTGTAGTTTTTTTTTTTAGTAGAGACGGGGTTTCACCGTGTTAGCCAGGATGGTCTCGATCTCCTGACCTCGTGATCCGCCCGTCTCGGCCTCCCAAAGTGCTGGGATTACAGGCTTGAGCCACCGCGCCCGGCCCACAAGTGCCTTCTTATGCACCAGCAAAAGTTGTGAGTTTCAGCAGGGCGTAGTGGTTCACATCTGTAATCCCAGCACTTTGGGAGGCTGAGGTGGGCAGATCACAAGATCAGGAGATTGAGATCATCCTGGCTAACACGGTGAAACCCTGTCTCTACTAAAAATACAAAAAATTAGTCGGGCGTGGTGGCACCTGCCTGTAATCCCAGCTACTCGGGAGGCTGAGGCAGGAGAATCGGTTGAACCCGGGAGGTGGAGGTTGCAGTGAGCAGAGATCGTGCTACTGCACTCCAGCCTGGGCAACAGAGCAAGATTCCATCTCAAAAAAAAAGAGAAAAAAAAAAAAGTTGTGAGTATCACAAAGGTTGCCTAGAAACCAAATCATAAGACTTCCAGCGACTCTGGCAGGCTCCCTAGTGTTGACAAATCAGGGCATCACGGGACTCTAGTCTCCCTACAATTAAACAGATAATTAAGAAATAAGAACATATTTTTCTGATATAAATTGATAGATTCTAGTTGGTTATGTTAGCATCAGAAATAAATTGAGCAGTAATCTGCAAAGGATGTTATTGCATTATAAAATAAAGATCTGTCTCCACAACCAATCAATTCACCAGATATATACCAACAATCAAATTGTTAAAAATGACTTCTATAAATTATCCAGGGTTCTGTCTAATGGCGCCAGAAGCAGCTGTGATACCATTTAGGGCTGATATAGCCATACATCGAGAGTGCTTTTTCATTCTGATGCCTTCCGTTCCCTTCAAAGCAGTTGTAGTGGAGCCCACAGCTTTGTTTTGTGCACTCATGTGAAAACAAAGTGTATTTCACTCCATAGGTTAGCAAAGTCATTTTGGCAGGAATATATGCATTTAATATGGGAAGAATAATTCAGTTTTGTTTCTATTATTTCAGAAACAAGGTCGCCATATACTTAATTCTTCATTAAGCCCTCTGGCTTGCAAGGAAGGTGCTGTTCTTTATGAGCTGCCATACTTCTTTCAAATGAAGGTGGAAAAGACCCACCAAGGCATAGTTATAATCATGTATTTTTCAGTCTTGTCTAACAGCCATTTCAATGAAATCACAACGATTTAGTACCTTTTCTTAATACCTGCAGCACTTAAAAATTCAGTCTGCCCAAACTGTGATTGTCTGTTAATGCCTAATCACCAAGCCACACCGGGATCTGTCGGTGGCCTTTTTTTTTCCTTTGCATATTCATGTCAGTTGAAAAAGCAGTTAAATGCTGGCTGAACTGAAAGCAATTTTCCCACTTGGGAGCCCTGACACAACAGGAATCCATCGTCAATATAACAGCTCCAAACTTAGTTCTTCCGCGAAGGTTTGTCTAGTAAGCTTAGATGGTGCCCAAGCTGAGACATGGTTTACTCTCCAGACACAATTAACAAAGACAGCAAAAAACGCAAACAGTAGCCACTGGACTCCCACTGGGTATTAAGTTCTTTCCTCAGAATATGAGACACCAGGAGACACATCAAGACAAATAAACATGGTCCCTGCCCTCAAATAACTTACAATATAGTAAGGAAGTAGATAAGAATTTGAATGGTTTGAGAATAACTAAGTGGAAACAAATTAGCATCAGTCTCAACAATGGATCTGCTTTTGGAGAAAAGGTTCCTATTTCTCTGCTAGATAGAGGTGGAGAGGCTCCGCATGGGACATTGTGGAAGGTACAGAAGGATCTAACAACCTGGTTGAGGAAAAAATTTCAAATAATGGCTGATAGCATAAGGTGAGAGAAAGAAAGAAATTCAGGAGCAGGGGAAGGAGAGCATAGTTGGAGGGGTGCTGGAGTCAGGGACAGGTTTAGAGAGGCATGAGTGAGACATACTAAATTTGCCATAGAAATGGTGCTCAACAGTCAATTGAAATCTGAGTCTGGAACTCAGGAGAAAAGTCAAAAATAAAGACAAAGATGTAGGCCGGGCATGGTGGCTCATGCCTGTAATCTCAGCACTTTGGGAGGCTGAGGTGGGTGGATCACCTGAGTTCAGGAGTTCAAGACCAGCCTGGCCAATATGGTGAAACCCAGTCTCTATTGAAAATACAAAAAAATTAGCCCGGCACGGTGATGGGTGCCTGTCATCCCAGCTACTCAGGAGGCTGAAGCAGGAGAATCGCTTGAACCCAGGAGGCGGAGGCTGCAGTGAGCCGAGACTGCCCCACTGCACTCCAGCCTGAGTGACAGAGCGAGACTCCATCTCAAAAAAAGAAAAAAGACGCCGGGCGCGGTGGCTCAAGCCTGTAATCCCAGCACTTTGGGAGGCCGAGATGGGCGGATCACGAGGTCAGGAGATCAAGACCATCCTGGCTAACACGGTGAAACCCCGTCTCTACTAAAAAATACAAAAAACTAGCCAGGCGACATGGCGGGCGCCTGTAGTCCCAGTCACTCGGGAGGCTGAGGCAGGAGAATGGCGTGAACCCGGGAGGCGGAGCTTGCAGTGAGCTGAGATCCGGCCACTGCACTCCAGCCTGGGCGGCAGAGCGAGACTCCGTCTCAAAAAAAAAAAAAAAGAAAAAAGAAAAAAAAAAGGTTAGAGATGTAGAGGTCTTGGATTTTTTGGAGGACTGGTCAGATATGTTGTAGAATGTCCTTTTTTAAATATCTGTTTTAATACCTGGAGCACTTGAAAATTCCGTCTGTCCAAACTGATTGTCCGTTAATGCCTAATCACCAAGCCACGCCAGAATCTGTCGGTGGCCTTTTTTGCCTTTGCATATGCATGTCAGTTGAAAAAGCAGTTAAATGCTGGCTGAACTGAAAGCGATTTTCCCATTGGGAGCCCTGACACAACAGGAATCTATCTTTAATATAACAATATAACAATTTAATATAATAATTCCAAACTTAATTCTTCCACTCAGATTTGTTGTAGAAGTACATGTATACAATGTATACATTACAGCAGGATAATTGGGATATCTATCACTAGAAGTCCTGTTTTGACTCTCAAAAATAGTTAATTTCTTTCCTGTTAGGTACCCATTCTGAAATTCTCAATGGACACTCGCCAGCCTTCAGTGTAATGTTTGGATAGAAACATGTTGATAACTCCTAATTGGTCCTTGTACTAGAGATTTTCTGGTTTTACCTCCACATCCTCTCTTCATTCTTCTCCTTCCTGCTTTTGCCCTGGGAGGCTGAGCTCTGTGAACTGCATCACCTTGCCCACTGGCTGCTGAATGGTTTGGCCAACGGGAGACACAAATGAGACATCATAGCCTGGAGGGGAGTGAGCTCAAGATGCACATTTATTGTGAATCCCTCTTCGCCTGGTCATGACGAACTGGCTGCTTCTTTGTACAGCCACTTGCTTTAGGTTGCAGTCAGCACTCTCCCTACTTGCCAGTCTGGCCTAGAGGTGGTGACAGCTCCCGCTGTTAGCCTGTGGGAACTGACACTATCCCTTGTGAGTTTCCCTACACCCTGCCTATTCTTTTTAAACAGTGCTTTTGGTAAGCTTCATTAGCTTAACTTAATGAAACTCTTCTCAATTACCTAGTTTGAATGCACTGTGTCTTTTGTGACATGACTGTGAAAGAGTCTTCTGCAAATATTGATTGATTGATTGACGATATTATCTGATCTTGGTTCTAATATATCTTCCTTTAAAAAGTTCTACAACATAGTAATCACACTTGGGCTGATCTGTTTTCATGAAAGAAAGTACTTAAGATAGTTTTCTCTAATTTAAATATTAAAAGGAAAATGATTAAATAAATTATGATCCATCTCTCTATATGATACTTAATTTTTTTTTTTTTTTTTAAATGAGACAATTGGCCAGGCACGGACGGCAGCTCATGCCTGTGATCCCAGTACTTTGGGAGGCCAAGGTGGGTGGATTACCTGAGGTCAGGAGTTTGAAACCAGCCTGGCCAACATGGTGAAACCCCGTCTCTACTAAAAATACAAAAAAGTAGCTAGGTGTGGTGCTGCGTGCCTGTAATCCCAGCTACTCAGGAGGCTGAGGCAGGAGAACTTCTTAAACCTGGGAGGTGGAGGTTGCAGTGAGCTGAGATCACGCCACCGCACTCCAGCCTGGGCGACAAGAGTTAAACTCCATCTCAAAAAAATAAATAAATAAGTAAGAGAGAGAGAGACAATCTTACAGGTATGGACATAGAAATATCTTTAAGAAACATTAAGTGAAAAAAAATAAAGTGACAGAAGAATAGGCTCAGTATAACCCCATCTATGAAAACAACATCAAACAAAATAAAACTATACATTTTATATAAACTCTTATGAACACATGGGCCTTCAGACTCTAGTCCTACACTTTTCCCTTGCCTCACCCCCTCCAATATTCCCGCCTTGACATTGCACTTCAAGTCAGTGACTACATTATGCACTCACTAAATTAGAGTAGGCACTCAATGCTTGTGAGATAAATGAATGAATTGCAATTTTCAAACATGTCCTTCACTTTCAAGACTCCCTCTTAGTGTTTGTCCCTACTGTTCCATCAGCTTAAAATGCTGTTCTTCTTAGTTCTTCTACAACAGATCTGTTGTAGAAGTACATGTATACGATGTATACATTACAGCAGGATAATTGGGGTATCTATCACTAGAAGTCCTATCTCTAGAAGTTCCCTCAGCAACTGTGATTTAGTTAGTAGTCCTCTAGCATCCACTAAATTCCACTTTATTTGCAAAGTCTTCCCAAACCCCTTAAACTAGAATTTTCTGGCCCTCCTCTGCTTTTCTAGAGCAATTTATAACTTCACCTGAGCACTCAGAACACCTTGCTTTGCAATCAAATACAGTTTTCCCTACAAGATTCTAAGATCCTGGGGGAGCTTTGGCAATTTTGTATTCCCCATACTCAGCATAACATCTCACACATAGTAGTCACTTGGTGTGTTACCTTTAATTAAATCTGATTGACTGTTAGGGTCCCAGGGGCCAGGTACACCAGACCAGGTAAAGTAGAATAGGTACAATGCCTATTGTAGATTATTAGTTGAATGCCTCCAAACAAAGTAAATTGATTAATTTAATCATGAAATTGCATGCCATCCTACTTTAAATAATTGACTCTAAAACTTCAGGCAATTTAAATCTAAGATGGAAAGCAGGTGGAGAATGTAAGAGCCTATATAGGACTAAGTTTTCTTTGTTGGATGTCAAAGGGCCTCAAGGAATGATCTGGCCTGGCCAATGCAGGAATGGGCAAGAGAGAAGTACATAGTTGAACAACCTTCTCTCTCTTCTCTCCTGAGGAACAAGCATATTTTCCTGCCGACTTTAGTAGCAGTTGCCCCCTGTGGATTTCCCAATGAATCAGAAGCCGCCTCCGCACAGACCCCTAATCCACAACTTGCATTTCTCAAATCTAATTTATTAAAAACTCATTTATTTTCGACAACACCAGATTTCTGATTAATTCCCAGCACCATGGGTTATTTAATGCAGTGGGTTTCATTGTCATTTCTGATTTCCCTAAGTGCTTGATTGATAGAAGCTATCGTGGGCTTAGTCTGTCAGTGTATTGTTCCTTTGTCAAGTGACAACAAAAAACTTTATTAATGAAATTGGTGGTGTCTCCTAAATAAGGTGGAAACCCAGTATGGCATTGGAGACCCACAGGCGCTAGGCTTTCACCAGGGCAACTAAAAATCAAGCCTGGAAGCTTCACTGAGATCCAAGGCAGATATCCCTACCTATGCTCCACCTGGAAAAATCAGGCAGAGTCCACAGTTGTGTTTTCTCATCTGGTGTCAAGGAAGAAAGGTTTATTTTGCCTTTTGATAACCGTGATGAAATGCACTGAAGTAGATTCAGAATGATAAATCAACTTTAAATGCGACCAGCCTTATCTTTTGTTTGTTTTTATAATTTTTCAGACCCATTTAAATCTTTGAGGAGAGTAAACCTTAGAACACAAGATAGAGTTGTTAAGACTCTAAAATAAAATATGATAGGCAGCAGTGGCTCATGCCTGTAATCCCAGCACTTTGGGAGGCTGAGATGGGAGGATCTCTTGAGCCCAAGAGTTTGAGACCAACCTGGGCAACATAATGAGATCTGATCTCTAAAGTAATAATAATAAATAAAATAAAATCAAAGCAATAGCTGTTGTCATGCTGTTTGTGTAGCTAATCCCTTAACCTGTCTTCTGGACTGAGATTGCTTCCTCAACCCAGCCATAGACTTGAGCTACCCAGAGATGTGAATTAGGTGGAAAAGCTGCCACAAAAATGTCAGTAAAGGTGAAAGAAGCAGGAGCAGGTCTCCCACATATTAGCAAAATGTCTTCACAATTTAGTGTTCTCAGTTGGCTGAAATATAGCAGATCTCCCTTATATACCTTCCACTGGTGTCTTTGGTGCTTTATCTTCCTAGCTAGACAAGGACTCTGGATGGAGGATAATTGGTCATTCAGTGGAAAGTCCAATCTCCTCCCATTTCTCAAACATGAGAACAGATAACTTCCTAATCAGTTCTTCGCTTCTGAACATCTCCTTCCACAGCCCTCTGTGACTGTAGCCCAGAGATTTGGATTAACTTCTGTGCCAAATTTTTCCCTTTAGCGTGGTGGCTGACAGCTGAGATGTTGTGATGTTTATGAACTGTTCAGTCAAAGAGATTATATAGCACCTTGAACAGCTTAGAGGACACACACTGTGTAAATCTAAGCACTAAGAAGTCAGGAACATGAGAAGAAAGCATAATTCAGGATAAGTCTCCCAATACCTTCCCATCACCTCTACTTGTCTCCCTGGGGAAAAACTCTAAGAGGGCAAACTAGAGAATAAGGCACAGAATCCAGAGTTCTTGAGATTTCACTTCCCTGGGCCCTTTTACTGAATATGAACAAGCCCACTGATGGGCAATCTCTTACATATAAATACTACTTTTCTGACACTGTAAGAAAGGTGAGCCCTTTGAGATATTTCCCGAGAGTTATCTATAGTAATTTATCTACTAACATTTATATGCAAAGACACGTATTTACCGAACAACTACATTTAGGATTAATGGGATCTTAGCACCGTTTACAAAAGCTATAGTTAAAATTACGCTACCCCCATTTTTCCCTAAGATTGATGAAATTTAAAAGCTAATAATTAAGATGGTTAAGACATGGGGAGTGCATGCTTTTTTACGTTGTTATACATAAGTTGGTGCAAACTCTATGGAGATCAGTATGAGAACATTTGTCAAAATTAAGATGTGAGGCTGGGCAGGGTGGCTCACGCCTGTAATCCTAGCACTTTGGGAAGCCAAGCTGGGCGGATCATCTGAGGTCAGGAGTTCGAGACCAGCCTGGCTAGCATAGTGAAATTCTGTGTCTACTAAGAATATAAAAATCAGCCAGGTTTTGTGGTGGGTGCCTGTAATCCTAGCTGCTTGGAAGGCTGAGGTAGGAGAATCGCTTGAATCTGGGAGGCAGAGGTTGTGGTAAGCCAAGATCATGCCACTGCACTCCAGCCTGGGTGACAGACTGAGACTCCATCTCAAAAAAATAAAAATAAAAATAAATAAATAAAAATAAATAAAATGTGCAATCAGAGATTTTTCCATTTTAAGATAGTAGTGAAAAGATTTTTTTCTGCCCTTGCTCCTTTCAGGAAATTACCCCAAACCAACAAGGGTGATGAGAAAAAAACCTGCAAATTTCATAATCCATGAAATTAGGAAATGTTTATGTGAAAATGAATGAAGGAGTTTAAAAAATGATGTAGCAGAGCAGAGGTAGCCTGTATTGTTAATTAGTGACAGGATTTTTTTTTCTTTTTTTTGATACAGAGTCTCATTCTGTCACCCAGGCTAGAGTGCAGTGGCATGATCACAGCTCACTGCAGCCTCGATCTCCCAGGCTCAGGTGATCCTCCCACTTTTGCCTCCCGAGAGGCCGGGACTACAGGTACCATGCCACCATGCCTGGATAATTTTTGTATTTTTTTTTTTTTTTTGTAGAGACAGGGTTATACCGAGTTGCTCAGGCTGGTCTTGGACTTCTGGGCTCAAGCGATCTACCTGCATTGGCCTCCCAAAGCACTGGAATTATAAGCATGAGCTACTGCATCCAACAAATGACAGGATTTGGGTTTTGTTTTGTTTTGTTTTGTTTTGAGATGGAGTCTTGCTCTTTTCCCTAGGCTGGAGTACAGTAGCACGACTTCAGCTCACTGCCACCTCTACCTCCCAGATTCAAGCAATTCTCCTACCTCAGTCTCCCAAGTAGCTTGGATTACAGATGTGCACCACCATGCCTGGTTAATTTTTGTATTTTTAGAAGAGACAGGGTTTCACCATGTTGCCCAGACTGGTCTCGAACTCCTGACCTCAGGTGATCTGCCCGGCTTGGCCTCCCGAAGTGCTGGAATTACAGGAGTAAGCCATTGTGCCTGGCCAATGACAGGATTTTTAAGATACTAAATGCCACAGGAAGTGAGGGTTAAGAAAAGGGCTAAAAGTGAAGACAGTGTGATGATTCCTCAAGGATCTAGAACTAGAAATACCATTTGACCCAGCCATCCCATTACTGGGGATATACCTAAAGGATTATAAATCATGCTGCTATAAAGACATATGCACACATATGTTTATTGCGGCACTATTCACAATAGCAAAGACTTGAAACCAACCCAAATGTCCATCGATGACAGACTGGATTAAGAAAACGTGGCACATATACACCGTGGAATACTATGCAGCCATAAAAAAGGATGATGAGTTCATGTCTTTTGTAGGGACATGGATGCAGCTGGAAACCATCATTCTCAGGAAACTATCACAAGAACAGAAAACCAAACACCGCATGTTCTCACTCATAGGTGGGAATTGAACAATGAGAACACTTGGACACAGGAAGGGGAACATCACACACTGGGGCCTGTTGTGGGGTGGGGGGATGGGGGAGGGATAGCATTAGGAGATATACCTAATGTAAATGGCGAGTTAATGGGTGCAGCACCCCAACATGGCACAAGTATACATATGTAACAAACCTGCACGTTCTGCACATGTACCCTAGAACATAAAGTATAATAATAATAAGAAAAGAAAATAGGTATGCACAAAAAAGACCTATATAGGAATGTTCATGCAGCTTTATCTGAAATCACTAAAGACTGGAAACATGTCCATCAACAGTGGAATGGATGAACAAAATGTGGTATATCCCTACTATGCAGTACTACTCAGCAGTACTAAGAAACTATTAGAACCTGCAGTGTCAGTGCATCTCAGAGACATTACGCTGAACAAGAGGAGCCAGACTCAGGACGAGACGCTGTATGATTCCACTTACACGTAGTTTTAGAATAGGTAAATTAATCTAGAGTAATAGAAATCAGATTAGTGATTGCCTGGAGTGAGGGGTGGGGAATTCACTGGCAAAGGACACAACGGATCTTTTGGGGGGTGATGGATATAGTCTCTATTTTGACCAACGTGGTGATCACAGGTATGTGCACATTCGTTAAAACTCATTGAATTGTATAGAGCACTTAAAATGAACACATTTATTTTCCTGTGAGTAAATTATGACTCAGTAAAACTGATTTTAAAGCATAAAAAAAAGATAAGGGCTAAAAGTTGGGAGATTTATTAAAAGTCTATATCAGGAGCAGAAAATATCCCACCCTCTCCTGAGTGGCCAGGAGACTACCCCTCACATAATCCATACCAAGAAGAAATTAAACCAGTGTAACTCCAGACTCAGGAACCCCAGCCCAGTGAATGGCAGGTAATAGGCACAAGGCTAAAGAAGATCAAGTGTAAAGTGAATAGTGAGACCCTCACTGCATGCTCAGCTTCCAGAACACTGGGAACCAGCCTTATGGCCATGGTCTCCTCCTTTTCCCACCACCCTCTACCCAAAGAGAGCAAATTGTCGAATTCTTCTCCAGAATACGGAATATCCCAGAGAAAATACCTAGAGATACAGATAGTTATGAACTCTACCAATAAAAATCAAGCAGCCTGCTACTCCACTCATCTACAATGAAACCAACAAGCTCAACCATACAAATGGAATTTTCAATCAGCTCTTTGATGGCTCCTTTTTAAATATGAACTGACAACCAGGGATCACTTGACATTTAAGAAAGATTTTCCAATATGAAAGACTCTAAAACACACACAAATGTGTGCATATGTATGCACACACAGAAAAAAGGAACTAGGAAGAAACAAAGACAAGGTAGGTAGCAAAAAATTTTTTCAAAATTAAATCTAATTGATATTCTTAGAAATAATGAAAATATGACCTCAATAGGAAAAAATTGGGTACTACATAAAGAATAACAAGAGAAATGGAGCTCCTAAAAATTATAGATATTGGCCGGGCACGGTGGCTCACACCTGTAATCCCAGGGAGGTTGAGGCAGGAGGATTGCTGGAGCCCAGGAGTTCAAGATCAGTCTGGGCAACACAGGGAGACCCCATCTCTACAAACATTTTTTAAAAGTTTGCTGGGTAGGCCGGGTGCGGTGGCTCACAGCTGTAATCCCAGCACTTTGGGAGGCCAAGCTGGGCGGATCACAAGGTCCAGGAGATCGAGACCAGGGTGAAACCCCATCTCTACCAAAAATACAAAAAATTAGCCGGGCATGGTGGTGGGTGCCTGTTGTCCCAGCTACTCGGGAGGCTGAGGCAGGAGAATGGCGTGAACCTGGGAGGTGGAGCTTGCAGTGAGCTGAGATCGTGCCACTGCACTCCA
The DNA here is from genome assembly GCF_009764315.1 of Trachypithecus francoisi. Taxonomy (NCBI): domain Eukaryota; kingdom Metazoa; phylum Chordata; class Mammalia; order Primates; family Cercopithecidae; genus Trachypithecus; species Trachypithecus francoisi. The sequence goes on along the minus strand of NW_022681469.1, from coordinate 25,772,035 downwards.
GCCTAGGCGACAGAGCAAGACTCTGTCTCAAAAAATAAAAATAAAAACAAAAAAAGTTAGCTGGGTGTGGTGGTGCATGTCTCTGGTTCCAGGTTCTTGGGAGGCTGAGGCAGGAGGATTGCTTGAGCCCAGGAGGTCAAGGCTATCACATTGTACCACTGCACTCCAGCCTGGGCAGCAGAAAGAGACCCTGTCTCAAAAACTTTTTTAAATATTAAAACAAAAACTTTTAAATGTTTTTTCAATAAAGGGGTAGAAGACAGAGTTTAAGAAATCTCCCACACTGACCAGGTCCAAGATCCCGTAATCCATGGTTCATGCCTATAATCCCAGCTCTTTAGGAGGCCAAGGCAGGGGGATCCCTAGAGCTCAGGAGTTCAAGACTACCCTGGGCTACATGATGAGACCCCGTATCTACTTAAAAAAAAAAAAAAAGCCTGGCATGGTGGTGTGCACCTGTGGTCCCAGCTACTCTGGAGGCTGAGATGGGAGTATCACTTGATCCCAGGAGGCAGAGGTTGCAGTGAGATGAGATCATGCCACTGCACTCCAGCCTAGGTGACTGACAGAGTGAGACCCTCTCTCAAAACAACAAAAAAAAAAAAAAAAAAAAAAAAAAAAGAAAAAGAAAAAGAAGAAATCTCCCACAGAGTATAACAAAGAAACAAGGAGATAAACCTTAGGAGAAACTTAGAGGTTCGAACCAAGAGATTCAACATCTGATTAATGAATGTTCCAGAGAGAACAAGGAAGGTAAGTCACGGAGAGGAAATTATCAAAGAAATAATTCAAGAAAAGTATAGAACATGAGTCTCCAGATTAAAAGAGCCCTAAAATGTTGGTATAAAAAGCACCCCCACCAAAGGACATCATTGTGAAATTTCAATACATCAGAAAGACCTTGTGCAGATGAGAATGGCCTCAGTGGTCAGAATGGCACTGGACTTCTTAAACGCATTATTGGAAATTAAAAGATAGATGGGGAAATGTCTTTACAATTCTAAGCAAAATCATGCTCTACTTATATTGAGCCAAGCTACCAACTATGAGAGTAAAATAAAGATATCTGCCTGTAGAAAAGAACCTACACATTTTATTCCTCATTACCATTTTCAGGAAGCTACTAGAAAATGTACTCCACAGAAAAGATTAAAACAAGAACAAAAAATATAGGGAGCAGGAAATTGGGGGTCAAACAGGGGAGAGAGACATAAGGAGAATTATTAGAATGATGGTAAAGGCCAGGTAGCCCAGAGAGCAGCAAGTCCAGAGAGCAACTGTCAAGCTGGAGCAAGAGAGTGGGAGGTTCTAGGGGAAAGAAGAAACGGATTGATTATCTGATGAGTGTGATGGCATGAAAAACAGCATAGAAAACTGGATTGAAAGGTTGTTGGAAGAAAAATTAGATATTTAGCCCCCCCATCCCAAAAAATAAAAACAGAATATGAAAAATATAAGGCAATCACTAACACCAGGGGAATAAAATGTCTAAGAAAGGAAACAACCATAGTATACTACTTGGCACACCAATGAACAAACTTTGCACAGTCATAATAATGTAATGTAAATATGCATGTCCATTTAACCTTAAACTGTGGTTCAACCACGCTGGGAGTCTGGAGGGAGAGGGAAGGGGTATGTAAGAAACCTAGATATCTTCACATAATATGAAATCAATAGAAAACATCAGAATGGATAAACTGAATATTAACGGTAGAAGCACATGACATAGAAATATGGTGAAAACCTGAAGAAACAAATGAAAGGGTTGAAAGTGAAGGAACTGGCATGTAGGAAATCAAGAAATAGTGGGACAGGGGACTGTGGTTTTTAGTTTTAAGGTTTGTAGCCCCATTTGATTTTTTAAAATTGTCTACCTGTGATAATTTGATAAAATATAGCACTTGTTTAAAAATAACAATGGGATTATATGATATGATCTTTAAATGTTTTTCATAGCTATAAAAGACACTATTGGCTGGGTGCAGTGGCTCACACCTATAATCCTAGAGCTTTGGGAGGCTAAGGCAAGAGGATGAGTTGAGTTCAGGAGCTTGAGACCAACCTGGGCAACATGGTGAGACCCCATCTCTACTAAAAATACAAAGAAAAATTAGCTGAACGTGGTGGTGCACACCTGTGGTCCCAGCTATTCGGGAGGCTGAAGCGGGAGGATTGCTTGAGCCGAGGAGGTGGAGGTTGCAGTGAGCCAAGATCACACTACTGTGCTCCAGCCTGGGTGACAAAGCAAGACCCTGTCTCCTATAAAAAATAAAAAGTTTGTTCTAAAAAAAAAAAAAAAAAAAAAAGGCACTATAGAAAATTTCAAATGAAAGAAACCTCTTGAAATAGAAAAGTATGAAAAGTAACTAGCAGGTTAAAGAAATAAATGCTTTTTTCTGAATATGCTTCTTTTTTTCTGCTCTTATGCTAATTCCATAAGCTTTGGACTAGAAAAGAAAATGTGTGTACAGTAGCTGTAGACTGGAAAAGAAAATGTTTGTGTGATTAGAACCTACATCTGAACTTGGCCTACGTTAACTTCCTGAAGAGTAATTTGAAAGAACACAAACAGAAGAACTACTCGGCAATAAAAGGGAACACATTTCTGATACCTGCCACAACATGGATGAATCTTCAATGAATTAGGCTAAGGGAAGGAAGCCAGCTCCATAAGACTGTATAATGTGTGATTCTATTTATATGACATTCTAGAAAAGGCGAAACTATAGGGATAGGAAACAGATCAGTGGCTGCCAGGGACTGGAGGTAGAGTATGCGGTTGACTCTGAAGGGGCTCTGGAAAATTTTTTTAAGGTGATGGAATAAGTCTATTTCTCAGTTGTGCTGGGGATGGAACAACTATACATTTGTCAACTTATAGAACTGTATGGTAAAAGGGATGAATTTTATTTTATGTATATTATCTCTCAGAGAGAGAGAGAAAGGAAGGATATGGCTTCCAAAGTAGTTTTAGCTTTACAGATTGTCAAATGAAACTAAAAAATATCCCACCTCCTTGGGCCTCTTCTCACTCTACTGGGTGTATCATGAAGACCCCGTAAGACCTTCTTTCCCAGATGTACCAGTTGGGATAGGAAGCCCCAAAGTGTCATGCAGGAGTCTATATTAGCTTCATGATCAACACAGTTTTTCTCAGAATTTTCTAAAAGCCAAATGTTACACAATAAAAACATCTCTACGGTAGATTTTGAAAACAGCTGCAATTATTCCTCTCCTGGAACCCACATTAATTTGCAATATGGTTTTGCAGCTCTTTCTCTCAAGAGGAAGAGTCTAGTTCTCCACCCCGCGACTCTGGGCTAACTTTGTGAATTGTATTACAAACCAAATATGGTGGAGGTGTGACTTTGTGCCAGTTGTGAGCATAGGCCTCGAGAGACCTGTGGCCTTTCATGAGTTCACTTAGAGCCCAGACGAGCTACCCAGAAAGATCCCAAGCTGGTCTCTATGAGAGAAATCTGACCAGTCGCCTTGTCACCACAGCTAATAGCTTGCCAACTTCCAGACGTGTGAGTGAGGCCATCCTACACCAGGAACCTCCAGCAAATCCACGGGCTGGCCACGGACACATTAGCACCCAGTCAAGTTCAGCCAAGCTTGGCCCAGATGAGCTGGGTTATCCAGTTGATCCACAGAAACAAAAACAATAATAAATGGTTGTTGTTTTAAGTCACTAAGCTTTGAAATACTTTGTCATGTAGCAGAATCTAAGTGATACAACATGAAAAAGAACATACTTTTGTAAAAACATAAAAGGGGGGGCGAGAAACAGCTCACCTAGGTGTCTTTCTACTACTAGATATTTTTGACCAGGGATAAGTCATAAAATAAATGACTTCTTAAAGTTTCATAAAATAGCAGATTGCATTGTGAAAAAAAATCAATTTTGCTTGCAGGAATTTACTCTATAGGTATACTCACATTGGTGTGTATATTATTAACTAAGTGAGCCCTGATCAGCCTAAATAAAGTTTTATTGGAACACAGCCTCAGCTATGCATCTCCATATTCTCTACAACTGCTTTCACACTACCATGGCAGAGTTTAACAATCTTGACAGAGTATATGTGGTGCACAACGCCTAAAATAGTTACTATTTGGTCCTTTACAGAAAAGTTTGCTGAGCCCCTGGTCTAAGCCAGTGGATCTGGAACTTTAGCGTGCATCAGAACTACTTGAAGAATCTGTTAAGACACAGATTGCTGCATCTACCTTCAGGGTTTCTGATTCAGTCGGTCTGGATAGGACTGAAAATTTTGCTTTTCTACTTCAGTCTTATGACCCTCAAATTGCCCTGTGGAGGTGACTGCCTGTTCTATGACTCCTGTGAGCTGGTTACAGAGGCTCCTCAATCCACACCTGGGTGCATTTAGAGCAGAGTTTGAAACAGCATTGCTGTGCCTTCCACGCACTGAGCATTCTGCTGAGCCACAGGGTTGAGCTCACAGCTCCCACTTTGTCTTTTTTTTTTTTTTGAGACGGAGTCTCCCTCAGTTGCCCAGGTTGGAGTGCAGTGGCGCGATCCCGGCTCACTGCAAGCTCCGCCTCCCGGGTTCACGCCATTCTCCTGCCTCAGCCTCCCAAAGTGCTGGGATTACAGGCTTGAGCCACCGCGCCCGGCCCACTTTGTCTTTTAAGTGAGACACTTCATCTTTCTTCCCAGGCATCTGGAGGGAGAGCCACAGAACCTGGAAAAGAATGTTAAGAACTGGATCCAAGTTTCTACTGCACTGTGTGCTTGTGTAAGTCAGTTTACCTCTGACACCCTGGAGATAATAAAATACTCTTCCAGGCCAGGCACGGTGGCTCATGCCTGTAATCTCAGCACTTTGAGAGGCCGAGCCTGGTGGATCACCTGATGTCAGGCGTTCAAGACCAGCCTGACCAAAATGGTGAAACCCCGTCTCTACTAAAAATACAAAATTAGCCGGGGCACAGTGGCGCGTGCCTGTAATCCCAGCTACTGAGGAGGCTGAGGCAGGAGAATCACTTGAGCCTGGGAGGAGGAGGTTGTGGTGAGCCGAGATCGCACCATTGCACTCCAGCCTGGGCAACAAGAACGAAACTCTGTCTCAAAAAAACAAAAACAAAAAACTCTTCCCTACTTTACATGGCTATTGTGAGAATTAAATGGGAAATTTTATGCAAACTACTTCATCAGTGTTAACATTTCATAAAGTTAAATTATGTATTATCATTAGTAGTCTATTGTATTGTTGGAACATTGCTATTATTGGTAACCCTAACAGTTCTAAGTAGAAGTTGCTATCAGCAGAGAAAAAGGCTTTGCCCAGAAAGAATAAACATTAATGAAATCAGTCCCTGATTAAAAGGAAGGCCTGTCACCCATTTTGTAGCTTCAGACATTATTCTGCATTCAAAGGTAAATATTTATCTTCATCCTTGGCAGAAGAGAATAGTGTTCAGGACATGTGAGTGGTGTTGATGGATCTGAGTTGTCAGTCCTGGGAGCTCAAAGCAAACCCTTCCTGTATCCCCGTCCAGAGCACCTCCTCAATCTTTGGGTTCCATTTTCAGCCTCCAAGGCCATGCCAGCCTCTGAGCACCTCCAGGTGCTCCAGCAATGTCTGTTGAATCGCCCCAGGAGGACTCAAGGCACCAACACCTTTCCACACAGGAACGCTCAGGAAATGCCTGCCAGCCAGCTCCAGGCCACAAAAAGTCCTTAGCAGCTTGTGACCCCTGGCATGGCTGCCACAGGCTGGAGTGAAAGTTGATGCAGATTGTAGCAACCTGGCATTACCATCCCTGCTAGCCGTCCCGCTCCCCAGACATGCCTGAGCTGACGTTTGCTGGCTGTCTGATCTCCTGAATGTCTTTGTTGCAACCTCAGCTCCATGCTTCTCGGGGAGGTGAGCCAGAGGTGGAGGCCTGACTATTTGCTTCATGTTTGCTCTTTAGCTATTATTTCAAGGTCATCTTAACTCCCTGGCAGCCAGGTCCCAGATTACCCATCAGCCTGGTGTATGCGTCTCGTGTCCTATTTGAAGCATGGTGCCTATAAGTGCTTTCCCTTGCCCCACTCCCCGAGGGACAGATTTACTAATTCCAGTGTTTGTGGCCTCCCAGCAATTCCTTACGCCCAGCTCACTCAGAACTCAGGTGAACCTCCATGAGAGCTCTGGGCCGGTGCCAAGAAATTCAAATCCCAACAACACATGGCAAGAAGGCTCAGAGCCCACTAGGGTTGTTAGGTAGCCTTAGGGGAATGGCTGTTGTCTAGTCCACAGGGAGGTGGAGGCTCCTGATCCAGCCTTCTTAGGAAGTTCTGTGCCTCCAAAAGTTAGACTGCATATGGCTTCACCCTTAGAGGCACTAACGAGTTTGTACTGATGGTGCCTGAGCACTCAGTCAGCTTCTGATTGATAGTGTGTGATCTTCCCTTGGAATGAGGGAGTCAGAGGGCTGGATCTGGTCTTTCTTCTGCCACTAGTTTACTCTGGAGTTTCCCATAAGTCACATCGCCTCTCTAGATCTTGGTTGCTTTCTCTAAAAAAAATGAAGGAAGAATTTGCATTATGATTTCTAAGATTTCTCTGAGTGCCAAGGTTTTATGATTGAACTCTGGGGATGCCATTTCTACCCCCTCCCCCAAATATATACACACTCATAAAGAACGCAAACAATTTTTAATATGAATACAAGCAAAATGTAATAAAGAAGGTAAATTTGCTGCTCCAAATTTGCATAATGTATTCTCAAGCCAAGCAGAAATGGCATTTGAGTTGTGTGCTGTTTTGAATTATCTGCACCACCGCACCCCTGCATTTGTGCAGATAATTGGAAGGTGGCTCTATATGGGGCAGATGTACAGTTGTCCCATATGGGTCACATCACAATAGCATTTCTCAGAGTTGGGGTTAATGTGATTAACTCAGTTGGTGGAGTCCAAGGAAGACCATGAGTCAGATCTCTGCAGTTTTATATACAGAAAATTCTCTTTTCAGATGTCCCTAAGTGTACCCCTGATTATAAAAGGAATAAAGAGGGTAAGAAAATGCATGTGTTAACTAAATTCTGAATCAGTAAACACTTGCATTCATAAATTTTGGTTTGCGATCAAAGTGACTCCAAAGGCAGGTAACATAATGTGTCACTTTATTGAGGCATGAGCTTGAATCACCTGTGGTAGGTGACAGGTGACAAGAAAAAGAGCTACAGACAGTGATGACACCAACCCAGTCTCAAGATAGCCATGCAGCAACTCAGCCTTGTCCTCATAGGCAGCAACACATGCAAACACTGTAAAGAAGTGTTTCACTTGGACACTTCAATAAAGCTTAAAAGGCTATAAACTTGTCTTTGAAGATATGCAAAGGAAATACATGATTTGGAATGCAACTCTGAAGAAAGCCTGGACTCTGTACAAACGCTCCCATTCACTTGAATTCAGAAATGTGAACAGGTTCTCTTGGTGAAGGTCTCAGGGACTACAAAGGTAGACCCAAGAAGCTGTCTTAGGAGCTTGAAAGGGATGGTTTTAGGACAAATACAACAAATTACTACTCGACAAAGCAGGTAGTAAAGAAATGAAACATGTTGCCCCTGAAGGCAACACAGGCTGAAAATAGAAATAGGTTCAAAAATTGCTTTGGATAAATTCAAGACCTATAAATCTACAACAGAGGTTTCCTTTATAATAGGAAAGCTAGGTCTACTTGACACTTGACAGAATAGCTGTGCTTGATACAAATCGTCCTTATTGCCACTCTCAGAACCACGGCTGCTACTACTGCCCTTTGCTTTTTGAGTGCAAGGGACTTGCTAAGAACCGTACATGCATTCTCTTGTTTAATCCTCACAGGTACACTGTATCAGGTATGATGGTTCCCATTTCAGAAAAGAGGAAACTGAGTATTGCACAAACCTCCTGGGTTGACTGCTCAACTCTGACAGTGTCTCCCACCATGCGACCACATCTGGATCTTGTGATCCTGCTCCCCTCCCCCCATTGCCAACTGATACATGGGCAAACCCCTGACCCAACCCAAGGTGAGTCAGACACATTCTGTCTCCAAGAAATGTGAAGTGAAAGTGCACAGATGTGGGGCTGTGCCCACTGATGGCAGAAATCCAGATGAAGAACATGTCCCTGAAGAAACTGTAACCCTTGTACCTTGATGGTGGGAATGTAAAATGGTGCAGCCACTGTGGCAAACAATTTGGTGGTTCTTGAAAAAGCTAAACACAGAACTACTACATGACCCAGCCATTCTACTACTATGTATGCATCCAAAATAACTGAAAACAAGGACTTAGATACTTACACACTAACGTTCATGACAGCATTATTCACAATAGCCCAATGCTGGAAACAACCCCAGTGTCCACCAACAGATGAATACAGAAATAAATGTGGCCTATCTAGACAATGGAATATTATTTGGCTATAAAAAGGAATGAAATTCTGATACATGCTACAACACGGATGAACCTTGAAAACATTATGCTAAGTGAAATCGGCTAGACACAAAAAGACAGATAATGGATTATTCCACTTATGTGAAATATCTAGAATACGCAAATTCATAGAGACAGAAAGTAGGTTAGAAATTACCAGGGACTGGGAGAAAAGGAATATGGGAAATAATTGCTTAATGGATACAGAGTTTCTGTTTAGGATGATTTTTAAAGTTTTAGGGAAAGATGGCAGTGATGGTTACATAACATTGTAAATGTAATTCATGCCACTGAATTGTACACTTACAAATGGTTACAACAGCAACATTTTATGTTATGTATCTTTTACCCCATTAAAAAAGTAAACAAAGACACAGCCTTCTACTGCTAGCTCCCCAGTGCAGCCCTCACTGCTTAGGCTCTTCACTTGGCTGTTTAATTGAAATGACTCAGTATTATGAGAATAAGTTTCCTTCTGTTGTTTAACTAGCCAGACTCAGTGATGTTACTGGTGACCACTAAACTGAAATAATATATGAAGTTTTCAGGTTTCAGAAGGAACTTGCCTAAAGTCTCGCAGCTTCAGAGTATCAGAACTGGGATATAAGCCCAAAAGCCCACAAATGTCTGGCCTCAGACAGATCTCAGAGCCATGATTTTAACCACAGTGTCACTGCACAGTGTCAGAAAACTGATGTTGGGCTGTGTAGGGTCTGCAAGCATTCACTCATGCCATTTTCATCTTCCAGAATGCAAGTATCCCAAGAGCACAAAAAATGAATTCATTCATTCATCTATCAAGCCAGTTTCCCAGACAACCAGTCAATGGCTAAGTAGTTGTTGGGTATATAACACTGTAGAGAGAATATTCAAAGAGAGAGAGAGAAGGAGGAGAAGGAGGAGGAGAAGAATAGGAAGAGGAAGAGGGAGAAGAAGGAGGAGGAGGAAAAAGGAAGGAAGGAAAAAAAGGAAACCCCAAACTTTATAACCTTGCGATCCATTTGGGGGCCAAGTACCACATGGATAAAATACCTAAACGACTAGGCCATGTGATCAAGCCTTGCACATCAAAGCCTTTGAGGGTAACGAGATTGAATAAAAAGAAAAGAAAAAGCCATATGTTGTGAATTGGCTTCAGCAATAAAAGAAGTTCTTCCTGGTGGACAGTCTAGGCCTGGTGGAGATAATTATTTCCAATTGGTTTAGCAGCTCAACAACCTTAATTACAGTCCCCAAATACCAAGATTTAACCCCTAGGCTGGGCATGGTGACTCATGACTGTAATCCCAGCACTTTGGGAGGCCGAGGCAGGTGGATCACTTAAGGCCAGGAGTTTGAGACCAGCATGACCAACGTAGTGAAACCCAGTCTCTACTTTAAAAATACAAAAATTAGCCAGGCATGGTGGTGCACCTCTGTAGTCCCAGCTACTCGGGAGGCTGAGGCACAAAAATATCTTGAACTCGGGGGGCAGAGGTTGTGGTGAGCTGGGATCACACCATTGCACGCCAGCCTGGGCAACAGAGCAGACTGTCTCAAAAAAAAAAAAAGAAAAAGAAAAAAAGATTTAACCATTTAACCCTTTATGTTATTCCTCAAAAGCCACCAGACACCCCTCTGTTTCGTCGTTTTTGATGTTACTCCTCATGTCGCTGGTTCACTAGATTTTACTGTGAAAAGTTTGGCCCAGTTAGGATTTGGGGGAGGGGTGTTCAGTGTTCAAATCAAGAATAGGCCTGCCTTTACTTAGGCACACACTTGTTTTATAGTCAGAAATCTGACTAGTCACAGATGTTTTTAAGAAGAGTAGTCCTGCATTTCATTGTTTATTTAACCAAAGGAAAATCTCACAAAGTTCCTATCACTGTGAACCACCTTCAAACCCAGTCTCCTCTCTGACTTAACACTTTGGCTGAGCCTGATTCATCAGGTCAGGTAGTTCAGCAATCAGCCACGTTAATCACAAAAGCATGTCTTAAATTTAATCTGATATGTTCTACCCATGAATACACACAAGGAAACACCCTTATATATGGATCTAGGAAGAAGTAACAACCATTACATGTGACCCGCTAATATATCTCCTTTGGCCTATGTGGCAGACGCTGTTGATGGATGATGCAGACACCTTTCTCAAACATCTCTTCCTTGGCCCCTCCCACTATACAGGGCCCTCTTGCAACTAAGAGGAGCCTCATGATCCAGTTTGGGCCTTTGAGATGTAAGTGAAAGACTGTTGGGTTAGGGTGAGGGGAAATTCTAAAAAAGAGCCTGCTTTCCTGATAAAAAGGGAGATGGCCCCTTCTTCATGCCATGAAGGTGAACATGACTGGGAGTATGGTCATCGTCACATGCAGTGAAAGGCTTAAGGATGAAAGCCAATAACCAAAGGTTGTAGAACACAGATATTTAAAGAGCTGGGCCCTGAGTCAATACCAGATCCATTGCTTTTGGACTTCTTCCTCTTCCTTTTAAATATTTTTAATGAACTACAATATGCATGCAGAAAAGACCCCTACCATAAACGCACAGCTCAATGAAATCTCACAAACTGCACACACCAAGGTAAGCAGAACTCAGATCAAGAAAGAGAACATGGCCAGCACCCCAGTGTCCCCGTGATGTGGTCTCTTGCAGTCTTTACCTCCACAAGGGCAGCCCCTTCCTGCTTCTAAAATCGTTGATGAGTTTGGCTTGATTTTTGTGCTTTATATAAGTGGAAGTGTAGGGTGTATATTTTTGTGTGTCTGGCTTTATTTGCTCAATATTATGCTGGTGAGATTCTTTCATACTGGTGTGGGTAGTTGTGGTTTATTCATTGTCTTTATCCCATGTGTAACCCATGTGTGTACACTTCAAAATTTACTTATCCATTCTACCTGTGATGAGCATTTGTGTGTTATTCAGTGTTTGGTTATCAATAGACATTCTTTTTTTTTTCTTTTCTTTTTTTGAGACGGAGTCTCGCTCTGTCTCCCAGGTTGGAGTGCAGTGGTGCCATCTTTGCTCACTGCAAACTCCGCCTCCTGGGTTCACGCCATTCTTCTGCCTCAGCCTCCTGAGTAGCTGGGACTACAGGCACCCACCACCACGCCCGGCTTTATTTTGTATTTTTAGTAAAGACAGGGTTTCACTGTGTTAGCCAGGATGATCTTAATCTCCTGACCTCGTAATCCACCTGTCTCGGCCTCCCAACATGCTGGGATTACAGGTGTGAGCCACTGTGCCCGCCCCAACAGACATTCTTAAACAGTCTGATATAAACACATGTGCACATTTCTGTTGGGTATATACCTAGGAATGGGATTACTGGGTCATAGGATATGCACTGCCAAGTAGTTTATCCTGAAATATTAGAAGATCTTACAAGATAGCACACATTCCTGGATGAAAACAAGTGTCTGAATTTAGAAATAATAATGCCAGCATTTATATCATTCCTACTATATGCCAGAAACTCTTCCGGATGCCTTCTATATATTGAGCATTTAGTACTCACAATAACCTTAGAAGGCAGGTGCTTGTGATGAGCCCATTTTACTGATGGGAGGCTGAGGTGCAGAGAGATCACATATTTAGACCATGATCACACAGTGAGAAACAGCAGAAGCCAGATTTGAACTCAGTCTGTCTGGTTCCAGGATCTGTGCTGTTAGCCACTGCACACCACCAGTAGCAGTGCTATGCATGCTCCAGTTCACCACAGTCTCCATCCATCTCCATCGTCTGCCACCTAGTGCTGCCTTCATTTATGTCAACCTGCTAGGTTTCTGTAGACATCCAAATTTGCAACCTTGGCATCACATATTTAATGAGGGAAAGAAAGCCCAGCATATAAATTTAGGAATTTTGCCATACCACCAAATTGCTGACCCCTGGAACTCAAAGCAAATTCCATACATTTATCCATGTGCAAGAATTTAGCAATTCTTATTATCACCCATCATAGTAAATTTCCCACCTCCCAACTTCCTGTGGATTTTTTAAAAAACTGTTTATTTGATGGCAGTAGTTTCACAAGTAATTTGTGTTTCCATATGTTGAAGTCAGCAATGTTTTGCAGGTTAGAGGTCCTGTAGGCCTGTTATCTCAAATGTACTTGTAGGATAGTGCAAAGGGAAGCATTAAGAGACATGGGAGGCCAGGTGGGGTGGCTCACACCTATAATCTCAGCAGTTTGGGAGGCCAAGGTGGAAGGATCACTTGAGCCCGGGAGTTCGAGATTAGCCTGGGCAATATAGTGAGACCCTGTCTCTACATAATAACAAATATAAAAATTAGCTGGGTGTAGTTATGTACACCTGAGGTCCTAGATACTTGAAGGAAGACTGAGTTGCGAGGATTCTTCAGCTCTGGAGGTCTGAGGCTACAGTGAGTCATGTTCATGCCTCTGTACTTCGACCTGGGCAACAGTGCAAGATCCTATCTCAAAAAGAGAGAGAGAGATACAGGAATGGGAAGCAGAATGGTGCAGAATGCTGTGATGTAAGTGAAGGAAAGCAGAAGTAACCAGAATCTGAGAAAATGAACTGAGGAGAGCCCAGAAGCATCATGAAAGCAGGGAACCAATGCTGAAGGGAATATTTTCACTTAGGTCGAAAGCTCTGAGCAGAGAAAGGAGGGCAGGGAATGAGGAGCACACCATTTAGATTGACAAGCAACTGAGAAACTCATTTTCCAATTGGAACTGTAGGTAAGAGAAGTTGTTCCTGAAAAGCAGAGAAAAGGACCTTAAGTTTCTAGGGATGCAGAGAAAAAAAAGAGGAGAAAGGCTATGTAGTGGACATTGATTGCTTTTGATTACCCAGGACTTATTTTCCCCTCTTGGTTATAACACTACTCCCAGTCAGTGTCATTCTGAGAGAACTGACCCCACCCATGGCTCCAGAAATTGGTATGTGGCCCAAGCATGGCCAGTCAGAAGATTCCATTCTGCTGGCTACACTGATTGGTTCAATGACGTGACTGCCATCTAAGCCAGGTGATATAATTCAATCCTGTAACTTGCACTGGAATTACTAGGACAGGTAAGCTCTTGCAGATATTTCTAGCTATTAATAAAAGAATGGTAGATGCTTGAAGCTGCTGAGAGCTCCTCTAAGGAGAACAATTTGAAAATGATGCTAATACAGATGAGAGAAAAGAAAACGGAGTTCTATTGATTTGACATGGTTCAAGCCTCTGGACCCAGTCATACCTGAAGCGCTGAACCTTTCCATCCTGAGAACCAATAGATTTCTTGTTGCGCTAAACTCAGTCTGAGTTAGAGTTCTGTTGCTTGCAACAACAAAAAATATCTTTATTTGTTCGTTTATACTTAGATTGTAATCTAAAACTGTAAACCTAAGCCATGATAAAATATAAACTCTTAAAAATTAAGAGAGAAAGAAAAACAGAGACATAGCAGTACAGAATAAAAGGAGAGAGGGTGTATCTAAGTATGTGTACCCCAGAACTGTCCAGAGAAAAGTGGAGTTGGGGAAGAAAACTAGAAGGGCTGCTGGTACCTTGTTGGTATGTGAAAGCAGGTTGGGCCAGATGAGCCATGGGTGTTTGCACCCTGCTCATGTCCCTACACACTGGAGGTCCGAGTCTGTGGGATTTGGAAAATGTGTCTGAGAAAGAGCTCCAGGGAGAGAGAATGCAAATGGCTCTGGACGTAAGATCTCATGCTTTAGACACAAGCGCTTTGCATCTCTGGAAGATGGTGAACACATTTCTGTTGGTTTCAGGCCAGCAGTCTTCTGGGTTTGGGGAGGGTGGTGGATGGGGGTTGGACCTTACATGGCTACTGAAAGTCACAGGTGGACTCCAAGCTGAGCTGATTTACCAGTTGCTGCTAGTAGAAGTCCAGTCAGTGGCAGAATGCTGGGGCTGAGGCTCAGTTATGCAATCAATTAGCTGGCATAACAGAAACATTATTCCCACCAAACAACTCCCCATTTCCATGTTCCCCCAGCCCCTGGCAATCATAATTCTACGCTCTGTTTCCATGTGTTTGATTATTTTAGATATGTTATGTAAGTAGAATCACACGCTAAATGCCCTTCTGTGACTGGCTTATTTCACTTAGTATAACATCCTCCAGATGTATCCATGTTGTCACATATGGCAGGATTTCATTCTTTTTATGCTCAGGCCCATTTAGCCAACAACTTTTCTTTGGATTTCTTTTACTTTTCTGTCATTTTTCTCTTCTCACCTTCTCCGTCCTTTGAGCTGAATTTCTTTCTACTCCATTTTTCTTTTTACATTTGGTTGGTATGTGAGAGCCCAACCTGCTTTCACATACTAACAAGGTACCAGCAGCCCTTCTAGTTTTCTTCCCCAACTCCACTTTTCTCTGGACAGTTCTGGGGTACACATACTTAGACACACCCTCTCTCCTTTTATTCTGTACTGCTATGTCTCTCTCTTTTTCTTTCTCTCTTAATTTTTAAGAGTTTATATTTTATCATGGCTTAGTCTTACAGTTTTAGATTACAATCTAAGTATAAACGAACAAATAAACATATTTTTTGTTGTTGCAAAAATCTTCTCTTCCTTGAGAGTTCAAAAGAACTTCAGATTGTCATTAATCATTTGGTATTTAATTGGGTTTTCACTAATATCTATGGATTAAGGTCACATCCTTCTCTTGGAATTTCTGGCAGAGTAGTGAAGGTATATATAATTCTAACCCTGAGCCCCAAACTAAAATACCGTGGGCTAGGACAGATTACCTGTCAACATTTTGTTAATGTCCAGCTCCCAAATCATAAGACAAGTTTCTCAAGTGTTACAGATAGTGTTAATTTCATCACCAGGGCTATCCTTAAGTGAGCACTGATTTCCATGACTGAATCATTCTTTTTAATTGTGATAAAAACACTAAACATGAGATGTACTATCTTAAATTTTTAAGACAGTACAGTACCGGTTTTAAACTATAGGCACAATGTCATACAGCAGATCTCGTAGAACTTAATCAGCTTGCATAACTGAAACTTTATTCCCACTGAACAACTCCCCATCTTCCCATTGCCTCAGCCTCTGGCAACCACAGTTCTACTGTTTCCATGTGTTTGATTATTTTAGACATGTTGTCACAGGATCCTTGGAGAATCACTTGGCCAGCTGGAAACCTCTGTGGCTGGTGGCACCTTTGCCCAAGTTTTGCTTGGGCCCACTGGGCTTGTTCTGCCCACTAGGCCTGGCAGGCAGCTCTCAGCTTGCACTACAAGCCTGGATCTCATACCTGCCAAGGGTGAGCCAGGGGCAGAGCAGTGAGGAGTGTGTGAGCAAGCAAGCACAGGGTCCAGCCACTGTGCACAGCCAGGCACACCTGCTGCCACAGGGTGGACAACTCCAGGAGCCAGCAAGGGTGATGGCTCCCTGTGAGGCTGCAGCTGAACAGGGTATACTGCAAGCAGCTTTCACTGAGGACATTGGGGAACATGGTGGCACCCAGAAGCTTGGAGACACCAGGAACTACAGAGCCCCAAAGAGGGTGTCACAGCCCTGGCTCATGTAGCTCCTACATCTGGACTCCCTGAAGGGTCACAGCCCTTCTTGCTTTCTGTCTTCTCTCTTCTCTCCTTCTCATCACCCACAACATGATGAGTCAGGGGGCATGTTTCAGCCATGTTTATGTTACAGCCCTTTCAGTCCTGCCATTTCATGGGTCTCGAGTTCTTGTCCTGTGTCCAGGAAGAATGAAGTATGAACAGGTCTTCCTGGACAACTGGAGGGTGAGCAAGGTGAAGAGGTGCTTTATTGAGTAACAGTACAGCTCTCAGGAGACTCGAAGTGGGTAGCTCCTTTCCACAGGCAGGTTGTCCCAGTGAGTGCAGCTCTCAGTGGAGAGAAGACCAGGAATGGGTAACTTCTATCCACAGGTAGGTTGTCCCGCCATCTGCAGCCCTCAGGAGAGAGGTGACCCAGAGTGGGTAGCTCTTACCTGCAGGCAGGTCGTCCCAGTGTCTGCCCAAGTCTGGCTGAGTCTGGGGCTTTTATGGGTTTCAGAGTGGAGGAAATGCCTGCTGATTGGTCTGTGGGCAGCCAAGGGTGGGCCAAGAAAAAGCACCATAAGTTGTCACTCCAGTCTGTGGAACTAGCAGCCCAGCCCCCATGCTTCAGTCCATCCTGGCTTGAAGGTGGAGCTTCTCCAGGGACTGCCCCTTTTCACACAGGAGCCTGTCTGCCTACTGCCACCATCAACCTGCCATCCATGGTGCCCACAGTGCCCAGGCTGTTTGTGCCAAGGGATGCCTGCAGGCCTGTGCCAGCCTGCCCTCAGTACTCCCTTGGGGTCCCACCCATGCTCGTCAGCACCCAAAATCCAGAGGAGGCCAAGACAGCAGGGAGCTGGCATGTTAGCACTGCCCTGGGTGGGTGCACATCTGGCCGGGTTGGAACAGCACCCAACCTCTGCCACAACTTTGTTCCAAATTTGGAGTGGGTGCTGGGAGTGGGGAGAGGCCAGGCAGTAGGAACAGTCCCTTCTGAGTTTGTTGAGGGGAGAGGAAGTTCCCAGGTTCCCAAGAATCCGGGAATGTCTGGACCACAGCCACAGCTGGGTGGGTGCAGCTGTGGCTGGGAGGGCAGGGCAAGAGCACTGCCAACTCAAAAGAGGGCAGGGCTCCCACCTGTTCCTGGCTCCCACAGGCTCTATGGAGCTGCAGCCCTGGCTGGGCCTCCCCTGCTGCAGCCAGTATTTTCTTTTTATTTATTTATTTATTTATTTATTATTATACTTTAAGTTCTAGGGTACCTGTGCATAACGTGCAGGTTTGTTACATATGTATACTTGTGCCATGTTGGTGTGCTGCACCTGTCAACTCGTCAGCACCCATCAACTTGTCATTTACATCAGGTATCATTCCCAATGCAGTCCCTTCCCCCTCCCCCCTCCCCATAATAGGCCCTGGTATGTGATGTTCCCCTTCCTGTGTCCAAGTGATCTCATTGTTCAGTTCCCACCTATGAGTGAGAACATGCAGTGTTTGGTTTTGTTCTTGCGATAGTTTGCTGAGAATAATGGTTTCCAGCTGCATCCATGTCCCTACAAAGGACACAAATTCATCCTTTTTTATGACTGCATAGTATTGCATGGTGTATATGTGCCACATTTTCTTTTTCTTTTTTTTTTTTTTTTTTTTATTATACTTTAAGTTCTAGGGTACATGTGCATAACGTTTATATCATGTATAACTCCCCAATGCAATCCCTCCCTCCTCCCCCCTCCCCATGATAGGCCCCAGTGTGTGATGTTCCCCTTCCCGAGTCCAAGTGATCTCATTGTTCAGTTCCCACCTATGAGTGAGAACATGCGGTGTTTGGTTTTCTCTTCTTGTGATAGTTTGCTAAGAATGATGGTTTCCAGCTGCATCCATGTCCCTACAAAGGACACAAACTCATCCTTTTTGATGGCTGCATAGTATTCCATGGTGTATATGTGCCACATTTTCTTAATCCAGTCTGTCACAGATGGACATTTGGGTTGATTCCAAGTCTTTGCTATTGTGAATAGTGCCGCAATAAACATACATGTGCATGTGTCTTTGTAGTAGAGTAATTTATAATCCTTTGGGTATATACCCAGTAGTGGGATGGCTGGGTCATATGGTACATCTAGTTCTAGATCCTTGAGGAATCGCCATACTGTTTTCCATAATGGTTGAACTAGTTTACAATCCCACCAACAGTGTAAAAGTGTTCCTATTTCTCCACATCCTCTCCAACATCTATTGTTTCCTGACTTCTTAATGATTGCCATTCTAACTGGTGTGAGATGGTATCTCATTGTGGTTTTGATTTGCATTTCTCTGATGGCGAGTGATGACGAGCATTTTTTCATGTGTCTGTTGGCTGTATGGATGTCTTCTTTTGAGAAATGTCTGTTCATATCCTTTCCCCACTTTTTGATGGGGTTGTTTGTTTTTTTCTTGTATATTTGTTTGAGTTCTTTGTAGATTCTGGATATTAGCCCTTTGTCAGATGAGTAGGTTGCAAAAATTTTCTCCCATTCTGTAGGTTGCCTGTTCACTCTGATGGTAGTTTCTTTTGCTGTGCAAAAGCTCTTTAGTTTAATGAGATCCCATTTGTCATTTTGGCTTTTGCTGCCGTTGCTTTTGGTGTTTTAGACATGAAGTCCTTGCCCATGCCTATGTCCTGAATGGTACTACCTAGATTTTCTTCTAGGGTTTTTATGGTATTAGGTCTAACATTTAAGTCTCTAATCCATCTTGAATTAATTTTCGTATAAGGGGTAAGGAAAGGATCCAGTTTCAGCTTTCTACTTGTGGCTAGCCAATTTTCCCAGCACCATTTATTAAATAGGGAATCCTTTCCCCATTTCTTGTTTCTCTCAGGTTTGTCAAAGATCAGATGGCTGTAGATGTGTGGTATTATTTCTGAGGACTCTGTTCTGTTCCACTGGTCTATTTCTCTGTTGTGGTACCAGTACCATGCTGTTTTGGTTACTGTAGCCTTGTAGTATAGTTTGAAGTCAGGTAGCGTGACGCCTCCAGCTTTGTCCTTTTGACCTAGGATTGTCTTGGCAATGCGGGCTCTTTTTTGGTTCCATATGAACTTTAAAGCAGTTTTTTCCAATTCTGTGAAGAAACTCATTGGTAGCTTGATGGGGATGGCATTGAATCTATAAATCACCTTGGGCAGTATGGCCATTTTCACGATATTGATTCTTCGTATCCATGAGCATGGTATGTTCTTCCATTTGTTTGTGTCCTCTTTGATTTCACTGAGCAGTGGTTTGTAGTTCTCCTTGAAGAGGTCCTTTACATCCCTTGTAAGCTGGATTCCTAGGTATTTTATTCTCTTTGAAGCAATTGTGAATGGAAGTTCATTCCTGACTTGGCTCTCTGCTTGTCTGTTACTGGTGTATAAGAATGCTTGTGATTTTTGCACATTAATTTTGTATCCTGAGACTTTGCTGAAGTTGCTTATCAGCTTAAGGAGATTTTGGGCTGAGACTATGGGGTTTTCTAAATATACAATCATGTCATCTGCAAACAGGGACAATTTGACTTCTTCTTTTCCTAACTGGATACCCTTGATTTCTTTCTCTTGCCTGATTGCCCTAGCCAGAACTTCCAACACTATGTTGAATAGGAGTGGTGAGAGAGGGCATCCTGTCTTGTGCCAGTTTTCAAAGGGAATTTTTCCAGTTTTTGCCCATTCAGTATGATATTAGCTGTGGGTTTGTCGTAAATAGCTCTTATTATTTTGAGGTACGTTCCATCAATACCGAATTTATTGAGCGTTTTTAGCATAAAGGGCTGTTGAATTTTGTCAAAAGCCTTTTCTGCATCTATTGAGATAATCATGTGGTTCTTGTCTTTGGTTCTGTTTATATGCTGGATTACATTTATTGATTTGCGAATGTTGAACCAGCCTTGCATCCCAGGGATGAAGCCCACTTGATCATGGTGGATAAGCTTTTTGATGTGCTGCTGAATCCGGTTTGCCAGTATTTTATTGAGAATTTTTGCATCGATGTTCATCAGGGATATTGGTCTAAAATTCTCTTTTTTTGTTGTGTCTCTGCCAGGCTTTGGTATCAGGATGATGTTGGCCTCATAAAATGAGTTAGGGAGGATTCCCTCTTTTTCTATTGATTGGAATAGTTTCAGAAGGAATGGTACCAGCTCCTCCTTGTACCTCTGGTAGAATTCAGCTGTGAATCCATCTGGTCCTGGACTTTTTTTCGTGGGTAGGCTATTAATTGTTGCCTCAATTTCAGAGCCTGTTATTGGTCTATTCAGGGATTCAACTTCTTCCTGGTTCAGTCTTGGGAGAATGTAATTGTCCAGGAAATTATCCATTTCTTCTAGATTTTCTAGTCGATTTGCGTAGAGGCATTTATAGTATTCTCTGATGGTTGTTTGTATTTCTGTGGGGTCGGTGGTGATATCCCCTTTATCATTTTTTATTGCATCTATTTGATTCCTCTCTCTTTTCTTCTTTATTAGTCTTGCTAGCGGTCTGTCAATTTTGTTGATCTTTTCAAAAAACCAACTCCTGGATTCATTGATTTTTTGGAGGGTTTTTTGTGACTCTATCTCCTTCAGTTCTGCTCTGATCTTAGTTATTTCTTGCCTTCTGCTAGCTTTTGAATGTGTTTGCTCTTGCCTCTCTAGTTCTTTTAATTGTGATGTTAAAGTGTCAATTTTAGATCTTTCCTGCTTTCTCTTGTGGGCACTTAGTGCTATAAATTTCCCTCTACACACTGCTTTAAATGTGTCCCAGAGATTCTGGTATGTTGTATCTTTGTTCTCATTGGTTTCAAAGAACATCTTTATTTCTGCTTTCATTTCGTTATGTACCCAGTAGTCATTCAGGAGCAGGTTATTCAGTTTCCATGTAGTTGAGCGGTTTTGATTGAGTTTCTTAGTCCTGAGTTCTAGTTTGATTGCACTGTGGTCTGAGAGACAGTTTGTTATAATTTCTGTTCTTGTACATTTGCTGAGGAGTGCTTTACTTCCAATTATGTGGTCAATTTTGGAATAAGTGCGATGTGGTGCTGAGAAGAATGTATATTCTGTTGATTTGGGGTGGAGAGTTCTATAGATGTCTATTAGGTCCGCTTGGTGCAGAGATGAGTTCAATTCCTGGATATCCTTGTTAACTTTCTGTCTTGTTGATCTGTCTAATGTTGACAGTGGAGTGTTGAAATCTCCCATTATTATTGTATGGGAGTCTAAGTCTCTTTGTAGGTCTCTAAGGACTTGCTTTATGAATCTGGGTGCTCCTGTATTGGGTGCATATATATTTAGGAGAGTTAGCTCTTCCTGTTGAATTGATCCCTTTACCATTATGTAATGGCCTTCTTTGTCTCTTTTGATCTTTGATGGTTTAAAGTCTGTTTTATCAGAGACTAGGATTGCAACCCCTGCTTTTTTTTGTTCTCCATTTGCTTGGTAGATCTTTCTCCATCCCTTTATTTTGAGCCTATGTATGTCTCTGCATGTGAGATGGGTCTCCTGAATACAGCAGACTGATGGGTCTTGACTCTTGATCCAGTTTGCCAGTCTGTGTCTTTTATTGGAGCATTTAGTCCATTTACATTTAAGGTTAATATTGTTATGTGTGAACTTGATCCTGTCATTATGATATTAACTGGTTATTTTGCTCATTAGTTGATGCAGTTTCTTCCTAGCCTCGATGGTCTTTACATTTTGGCATGTTTTTGCAATGGCTGGTACCGGTTGTTCCTTTCCATGTTTAGGGCTTCCTTCAGGGTCTCTTGTAAGGCAGGCCTGGTGGTGACAAAATCTCTAAGCATTTGCTTATCTGTAAAGGATTTTATTTCTCCTTCACTTATGAAACTTAGTTTGGCTGGATATGAAATTCTGGGTTGAAAATTCTTTTCTTTAAGAACGTTGAATATTGGCCCCCACTCTCTTCTGGCTTGTAGAGTTTCTGCCGAGAGATCTGCTGTTAGTCTGATGGGCTTCCCTTTGTGGGTAACCCGACCTTTCTCTCTGGCTGCCCTTAAGATTTTTTCCTTCATTTCAACTTTGGTGAATCTGGCAATTATGTGTCTTGGAGTTGCTCTTCTGGAGGAGTATCTTTGTGGCGTTCTCTGTATTTCCTGAATTTGAATGTTGGCCTGCCCTACTAGGTTGGGGAAGTTCTCCTGGATGATATCCTGAAGAGTGTTTTCCAACTTGGTTCCATTTTCCCCCTCACTTTCAGGCACCCCAATCAGACGTAGATTTGGTCTTTTTACATAATCCCATACTTCTTGCAGGCTTTGTTCATTTCTTTTTCTTCTTTTTTCTTTTGGTTTCTCTTCTCGCTTCATTTCATTCATTTGATCCTCAATCGCTGATACTCTTTCTTCCAGTTGATCGAGTCGGTTACTGAAGCTTGTGCATTTGTCACGTATTTCTCGTGTCATGGTTTTCATCTCTGTCATTTCGTTTATGATCTTCTCTGCATTAATTAGTCTAGCTGTCAATTCTTCCACTTTTTTTTCAAGATTTTTAGTTTCTTTGCGCTGGGTACGTAATTCCTCCTTTAGCTCTGAGAAGTTTGATGGACTGAAGCCTTCTTCTCTCATCTCGTCAAAGTCATTCTCTGACCAGCTTTGATCCGTTGCTGGCGATGGGCTGCGCTCCTTTGCAGGGGGAGATGCGCTCTTATTTTTTGAATTTCCAGCTTTTCTGCCCTGCTTTTTCCCCATCTTTGTGGTTTTATCTGTCTCTGGTCTTTGATGATGGTGACGTACTGATGGGGTTTTGGTATAGGTGTCCTTCCTGTTTGATAGTTTTCCGTCTGACAGTCAGAAGGACTGTCTGTTGGTCTGTTGGAGATTGCTTGAGGTCCACTCCAGACCCTGTTTGCCTGGGTATCAGCAGCAGAGGGTGCCAAAGATAGAATATTGCTGAGCAGCGAGTGTACCTGTCTGATTCTTCCTTTGGAAGTTTCCTCTCAGGGATGACTCCACCCTGTGAGGTGTGGGGTGTCAGACTGCCCCTAGTGGGGGATGTCTCCCAGCTAGGCTACTCAGGGGTCAGGGACCCACCTGAGCAGGCAGTCTGTCCGTTCTCGGATCTCAACCTCCGCGTTGGGAGATCCACGGCTCTCCCCAAAGCTGTCAGACAGAGTCGTTCGCCTCTGCACCGCCCCCGCTGCTTTCCCTATTGGACCTCAGCTGTGGGCTGTCCCCAGAGGTGGAGTCTACAGAGACAGGCAGGTTTCCTTGAGCTGCTGTGAGCTCCACCCAGTTCGAGCTTCCCAGCGGCTTTGTTTACCTACTTAAGCCTCAGCAATGGCGGGCGCCCCTCCCCCAGCCTCGCTGCTGCCTTGCGGATAGATCGCCGCAGACGGCTGTGTTAGCAGTGAGGGAGGCTCCGTGGGCGTGGGACCCTCCCGGCCAGGTGTGGGATATATTCTCCTGGTGTGCCTGTTTCCTTAAAGCGCAGTATTGGGGTGGGAGTTACGCGATTTTCCAGGTGTTATGTGTCTCAGTTCCCCTGGCTAGGAAAACGGATTTCCTTCCCCCTTGCGCTTCCAGGTGGGGCGATGCCTCGCCCTGCTTCAGCTCACGCTGGTCAGGCTGCAGCAGCTGACCAGCACCGATTGTCCGGCACTCCCTAGAGAGATGACCCCAGTACCTCAGTTGAAAATGCAGAAATCACCGGTCTTCTGTGTTACTCGCGCTGGGAGTTGGAGACTGGAGCTGTTCCTATTCGGCCATCTTGCTCCGCACCCCCGTGCCACATTTTCTTAATCCAGTCTGTCACTGATGGACATTTGGGTTGATTCCAAGTCTTTGCTATTGTTAATAGTGCTGCAATGAACATACGTGTGCATGTGTCTTTATAGCAGCATGATTTATAATCCTTTGGGTATATCCCCAGTAATGGGATGGCTGGGTCATATGGTACTTCTAGTTCTAGATCTTTGAGGAATCGCCATACTGTTTTCCATAATGGTTGAACTAGTTTACAATCCCACTAACAGTGTAAAAGTGTTCCTATTTCTCCACATCCTCTCCAGCACCTGTTGTTTCCTGATTTTTTAATGATTGCCATTTTAACTGGTGTGAGATGGTATCTCATTGAGGTTTTGATTTGCATTTCTCTGATGGCCAGTGATGACAAGCATTTTTTCATGTGTCTGTAGGCTGTATACATGTCTTCTTTTGAGAAATGTCTGTTCATATCCTTTCCCCACTTTTTGATGGGGTTGTTTGTTTTTTTCTTGTACATTTGTTTGGGCTCTTTGTAGGTTCTGGATATTAGCCCTTTGTCAGATGAGTAGATTGCAAACATTTTCTCCCATTCTGTAGGTTGCCTGTTCACTCTGATGGTAGTTTCTTTTGCTGTGCAGAAGCTCTTTAGTTTAATTAGATCCCATTTGTCAATTTTGGCTTTTGTTGCGGTTGCTTTTGGTGTTTTAGACATGAAGTCCTTGCCCATGCCTATGTCCTGAATGGTATTACCTAGGTTTTCTTCTAGGGTTTTTATGGTATTAGGTCTAACATTTAAGTCTCTAATCCATCTTGAATTAATTTTCATATAAGGAGTAAGGAAAGGATCCAGTTTCAGCTTTCTACTTATGGCTGGCCAATTTTCCCAGCACCATTTATTAAATAGGGAATCCTTTCCCCATTTCTTGTTTTTCTCAGGTTTGTCAAAGATCAGATGGTGGTAGATGTGTGGTATTATTTCTGAGGGCTCTGTTCTGCTCCATTGGTCTATATCTCTGTTTTGTACCAGTACCATGCTGTTTTGGTTACTGTAGCCTTGTAGTATAGTTTGAAGTCAGGTAGCGTGACGCCTCCAGCTTTGTTCTTTTGACTTAAAATTGTCTTGGCAATACGGGCTCTTTTTTGGTTCCATATGAACTTTAAAGCAGTTTTTTCCAATTCTGTGAAGAAACTCATTGGTAGCTTGATGGGGATGGCATTGAATCTATAAATTACCTTGGGCAGTATGGCCATTTTCACGATATTGATTCTTCCTATCCATGAGCATGGTATGTTCTTCCATTTGTTTGTGTCCTCCTTTATTCCACTGAGCAGTGGTTTGTAGTTCTCCTTGAAGAGGTCCTTTACATCCCTTGTAAGTTGGATTCCTAGATATTTTATTCTCTTTGAAGCAATTGTGAATGGAAGTTCATTTGTGATTTGGCTCTCTGTTTGTCTGTTAGTGGTGTATAAGAATGCTTGTGATTTTTGCACATTAATTTTGTATCTTGAGACTTTGCTGAAGTTGCTTATCAGCTTAAGGAGATTTTGGGCTGAGATGATGCGATTTTCTAAATATACTATCATGTCATCTGCAAACACGGACAATCTGACTTCTTCTTTTCCTAACTGTATACCCTTGATTTCTTTCTCTTGTCTGATTGCCCTAGCCAGAACTTCCAACACTATGTTGAATAGGAGTGGTGAGAGAGGGCATCCCTGTCTTGTGCCAGTTTTCAAAGGCAATGCTTCCAGTTTTTGCCCATTCAGTATGATATTGGCTGTGGGTTTGTCATAAATAGCTCTTATTATGTTGAGATATGTTCCATCCATACCAAATTTATTAAGAGTTTTTAGCATGAAGGGCTGTTGAATTTTGTCAAAGGCCTTTTCTGCATCTATTGAGATAATCATGTGGTTTTTGTCTTTGGTTCTGTTTATATGTTGGATTACATTTATTGATTTGCGTATGTTGAACCAGCCTTGCATCCCAGGGATGAAGCCCACATGATCATGGTGGATAAGCTTTTTGATGTGCTGCTGGATTTGGTTTGCCAGTATTTTATTGAGGATTTTTGCATCAATGTTCATCAGGGATATTGGTCTAAAATTCTCTTTTTTTGTTGTGTCTCTGCCAGGCTTTGGTATCAGGATGATGTTGTCCTCATAAAATGAATTGAGGAAGATTCCCTCTTTTTCTATTGATTGGAATAGTTTCAGAAGGAATGGTACCAGCTCCTCCTTGTACCTCTGGTAGAATTCAGCTGTGAATCCATCTGGTCCTGGACTTTTTTTGGTTGGTAGGCTATTAATTATTGCCTTAGTTTCAGAGCCTGCTATTGGTCTATTCGGGGATTCAACTTCTTCCTGGTTTAGTCTTGGGAGAATGTAAGTGTCCAGGAAATTATCCATTTCTTCTAGGTTTTCTAGTTTATTTGTGTAGAGGTGTTTATAGTATTCTCTGATGGTAGTTTGTATTTCTGTGGGGTCGGTGGTGATATCCCCTTTATCATTTTTTATTGCATCTATTTGATTCTTCTCTCTTTTCTTCTTTATTAGTCTTGCTAGCGGTCTATCAATTTTGTTGATCTTTTCAAAAAGCCAACTCCTGGATTCATTGATTTTTTGGAGGGTTTTTTGTGTCTCTATCTCCTTCAGTTCTGCTCTGATATTAGTTATTTCTTGCCTTCTGCTAGCTTTTGTGCAGCCAGTATTTTCACAGTGGCTGCTCCAGATGGGTCACTGCTGCCATCAATGTCATGTAAGTGGAATTGCATGGTCATTACATTTCTGTGGCCAGCTTATTTCGCTTAGCATAATGTCCTCAGGTTTATCCACGTTGTGGCATATGGCAGGATTTTCTTCTTTTTTATGGCTGAATAATATTCCATTGTGTATATGTGATGATTAATATTAAGTGTCAACTTGACTGAACTGAGGTATGCCTAGGTGGCTGGAAAAGTATTGTTTCTGGGCATGAGGGTATTGCCAGAGGAGATTGACATTTGAATCAGTGAACTGGAAGAGGAAGACCCATCCTCAATGTGTGTGTGCCATCCAGTTGGCTGCCAGTGCAGCTGAAACGGAGCCAGAGGCCGAAAGGGGAATAGGCTTGTTCACTGAATCTTCTAGCTCTCTTTTTTTTCCCATGCCAGCTGCTTGCTTCTTCTCCTCCTGCCCTTGGACACCAGACTTCAGGTATTTTGGCTTTTGAACTCTGGGACTTAAATCAGCAGCTTCTCAAGGGCTCTTAGGCCTTCAGCAGCAGACTGACAGCTGCACTGTAGTTTTTGTCTGCTGCATTGTAACTTCCCTGGTTTAAGTTTTGGGACTTGGACTACTGGCTTCTCTCTCTCTCCAGTTTGCAGATGGCCTACCTGTGTGAGCCAATTCTCCGTAATACACTCTCTTTCATATACACATATATCCTATTGGTTCCGTCCCTCTGGAGAACCCTGACTAATACATTATATATACCACATTTTCTTTATCGGTTCTTCTGTCAATGGACATTTAGGTTGTTCCTGCATCTAGCTGTTGTGACTAGTGCTGCAATGGACATGGGGGTGCAAATATCTCTTTGAGATCTTGATTTCCCACAACTGAATCTTTTAATTGAAAACCATAACACACACACGTGTGCACCAGCACATGCACATGCACACACACACACACACACACACAAACACACACATATATATACATATACAAAAAGGTTGAGAATATGGGATACCATTTTTTTCTCATTTTAATCCGAAAGTTTCAGGAGAACACTTTTCCTTGTATGCTTGTTCTTTACCTGACTCAGGTAAACCTTAATTCCACTTTCGATTGGTGCTCATCATCACAACTGAAGGCAATATTAGGAGACTCCTTCTACTCTAGTAAAACATTTAAGGATCCTCTTGATAGTTATATGTCACTATAACTATTGATGCATCAAAAGTGTTTGGAAGCAATTAAAAGATCTTTCCAACATATATACATTAAGTTATCTATTCTCCATTTTCACTGGCTTCCTAAAAAAATTTTTTTTTTTTTTTTTTTTTTGAAGCGGAGTCTCGCTCTGTCGCCCAGACTGGAGTGCAGTGGCCGGATCTCAGCTCACTGCAAGCTCCGCCTCCCGGGTTTACGCCATTCTCCTGCCTCAGCCTCCCGAGTAGCTGGGACTACAGGCGCCCGCCACCTCGCCCGGCTAGTTTTTTGTATTTTTAGTAGAGACGGGGTTTCACTGTGTTAGCCAGGATGGTCTCGATCTCCTGACCTCGTGATCCGCCCGTCTCGGCCTCCCAAAGTGCTGGGATTACAGGCTTGAGCCACCGCACCCGGCCCTTCCTAAAAAATTATAGCTAAACTTGAGTCACCTCTTTCTTTTGCAGTCTGTTTTCCTCCTCCCTCCCTCCCTCATGCTGTTAGCCTCTCTCTTTTTCTGTCAACATTTATTGAAGGTGCATTGTGTGTCAGTATTGTTGATTCTGAAATGACACTAAAATGTCCCTTACAGTTAGGTTACAGCCACTCTTGTTCCCTATTATTTAATTTAATACACTGAGAGAATAGTTTTTAATTTCATTGCTGGAAATTTCCTTAGCTTCTGATTTCCCCAGGGGATTGTGTGTTAAGCAAGAAAAAAATTACTCTTTTTTTCCTTCATCTTAGTGAGTTTGAGGGCTGATATACATCATTGAAGTTTGCTATTAACATTAAGTTAGTTAATTATGGCAAGCACATACTCGACATGCTGTGATGATGGAAGAGAAAAAGAATAGTCCATCAGTCAGAGGATCCTCTAAATGATTTTGCCGTAATCTAGAGATATTGAAATTGATGGGTTTCATCCCATCAACCAACCAAATATAGAACCCAGCTCTTACTGAGGGACAGGATCTGGAGTTTTAGGCATGTTAAAATCCACAGGCTCCATCAACCAACGAAATATAGAACCCGGCTCTATACTGAGGGGCAGGGTCTGGAGTTTTACGCATGTTAAAATCCACAGGCTCTGGGGTTGGTTGCAACATGTCACACTTGAACACAGAATTATTTCCATATCCCTCTCTTGTACCTCCCACAGATGTCAAGGAACAAACTTGCCTATATTCACTACACTAGTGGTCCCCAACATTTTTGGCACCAGGGCCCAGTTTCGTGGAAGACAACTTTTCCACAGACTCGGGGAGGGGGATGGTTTCGGGATGATTCAAGCACATTATATTTATTGCGCACTTTATTTCTGTTATTATTATATTGTCATATATAATGAAATAATTATACAACTCACCATAATGTAGAATCAGTGGGAGCCCCGAGCTTGTTTTCCTGCAACTAGACAGCCCCATCTGGGGTTGTCAGGTGACAGGTCATCAAGCATTAGATTCTCATAAGAAGCGTGCAACCTAGATCCTCGCATGCGCAGTTCACAATAGGGTTCACACTCCTATGTGAATCTATTGCCGCTGCTGATCTAACAGGGGGCAGAGCTCAGGCCATAATGAGCCAATGGGGAGCGGCTGTAAAAATACCACGTGCTGTGCAGCCTCGTTCCTTATAGAGCGCGGACCGGTTGGGGACCCCTGCACTACGTGGCCTATTGTTGTGTCTTTTGTCTTTTCTGACTGTTCCCTTGCTAAGAGACACCTCTGGCTTTGTCCGTGAAACTTGTGACTTTGCCACCTGAGTTATGAGTGGTCCTGACTGGGTATGTGCCAGTGTTCCAGGCTTTGCCTCCACCCACAAGCCACAAGATGGACCCACCCATTATAAATCTTGAGACAACAGAAAATGTAAGAGTAGGGACTCCTGCTGTCCCTGCTGCGAGCCATGTCACTCTCCTAGGGGTAGAACGCACCCACCTTGCCCCACCTTGCCCGGTAACTGAGAACGGGGGCAGAATTTGACAACTGAGATCCGAGCTGCTTTGAATTGTTAATTACGGCTATCAGCAAACAGTTGGAAGACATTGTAGAAGCTGATGAAAAACCCACTCCTATAGGCCTTCTCAATCACCAGTTCCCTTCTTCTCCCCTCTTTCTCCTGTTACTTCTTTCTCCTTGATTCATGCAAACGAGTACGTATGGAACTTCCTTAATTGCACGGGGAGTCCTGGACTAAACTCAATGCTGCTGGGAAGAGCGATGTATAACCCATCACAGCTGCAGGTCAGCACGATGGAAGCCTCATAATGGTCATTTTCCAATCAGAAAAGGCTTTTAGAGTCTCTATACCAACCTGCTGTCAGCATTCCCCTCCATCTCGAAGCACGTCTCTGTCTTCATCTGCATACACTTTTTCTCCTTAATAAGAACTGCAGCAGCCTTGAGCAGTTCATTTTTCCAGCCTGACCTCTTCTAGCAATAGCTCTCTCTTAAAATTACTGTGTATCATTTTCTCTGATGAAACTGAATATTAAAGAAGAACACACAGAGAGGCTTTAGACCACACAGGATGACAGTATTTCATCCGCAGAGACAGAGGGTGTTAAAATGTTCTACAGTTCGGCCGGGTGCGGTGGCTCAAGCCTGTAATCCCAGCACTTTGGGAGGCCGAGACGGGTGGATCACGAGGTCAGGAGATCGAGAACATCCTGGCTAACACAGAGAAACCCGGTCTCTACTAAAAAATACAAAAAACTAGCTGGGCGAGGTAGCGGGCGCCTGTAGTCCCAGCTACTCGGGAGGCTGAGGCAGGAGAATGGCGTAAACCCGGGAGGCAGAGCTTGCAGTGAGCTGAGATCCGGCCACTGCACTCCAGCCTGGGCGACAGAGCCAGACTCCGTCTCAAAAAAAAAAAAAAAATGTTCTACAGTTCTGCACCGAGGAAATTTCTTTTCCCTCACACCTCCATGAAGCCCAGAGCTGTTGCTAACAGGCTTTCGGGGCCACGTTTAGCACATATTTAAACTCTCACAGCTTCTAGATGGACATCTAATCTCGTTTCAAAGCAAAGTCAGCCGGATTGGGCCACCTTATCAGTCTGAACCTATTAAATCTTATTTATTTCCCAGCTGCTAGAGATTCAGGTAATGGTTATTTATGTAGAAATTTGGCGAACGTCAGACAAACCCAGTGATGCTTGTCTAGAGGCCCATTTGCAAAGGATGGCAGCCAATGGGTCATGTGAGTATTTCATAACCTTTTCTCCTAAGACTACTCCCATTTGAGGTTTTAGACAACAAGGCCATACAAAGTCTAATCAGGAATGAGATGGTAAAGGTGACTGTCTTATTGAATGCTGAATGCTTCCGGAAGTAGAACATGATTTATATCAATAGTATAAACTGTTTATTCCACAAACTCACAGCGCAAATATGTTCACAGTTCTTTTGCTTTTCTCATTATTGTTTGCCCTGCAGCAAAACTTTCCCAAGCACCTATTGGCAGAAAGCCCAGGATTTCTCGGCTGAGGTCCACCCCAATACCTTGAATTGTTACTAGATGCTAAAGGCTTAATTTCTAGGGAGGGTGTATTGGGGATGGTGGTGATGGTTCTTCCGGAGAGCCAGTTTACCAGCCCGCCATTGCCCAGGAGTGAGATCTGATGGTGTTTCCAATCTTTCATTGTGTTAGAGCCAGTCCTTCTTTCATAATCCTTTTGTTCCGCCTCTACCCTTCCCCAAGTGTTTACCTTTCAGGGCAGTCTTGTGTTTCTGTCAATTGGTTCATCCTTTCCTCAGATACCAGCATTTATGTATTTATTTATGAGACAGAGTCTCACTCTGTCACCCAGGCTGGAGTGCAGTGGTGCGATCTCAGTTCACTGCAACCCCCACCTCCCAGGTTCAAGTGATTCTCCTGCCTCAGCTTCCTGAGTAGCTGGAATTACAGGCATGCACCACTACGGCCAACTAATCCAACTAATTT
This sequence comes from Trachypithecus francoisi, assembly GCF_009764315.1. Classification (NCBI taxonomy): domain Eukaryota; kingdom Metazoa; phylum Chordata; class Mammalia; order Primates; family Cercopithecidae; genus Trachypithecus; species Trachypithecus francoisi. The sequence goes on along the minus strand of NW_022681469.1, from coordinate 25,740,532 downwards.
TTGTATTTTTAGTAGAGACAGGGTTTTGCCATGTTGGCCAGGCTGGTCTCGAATTCCTGACCTCAGGTGATCCACCTGCCTGGGCCTCCCAAAGTGTTGGGATTACAGGCGTGAGCCACTGCATCCAGCTGAGACCAGCATTTATACTAAAATGTACTGACTGTGAGTGGCCTTGCCACCCTGCCTCACAGCTACAGGTGGCCCCTCTCTTAAATTTGCGGGTGGTCAGCTCAAGTCACTCTTCCTTGATAAGATAAGAACAGTCTCCCAAGGAAAGGTGTCATTTGAAGCCCCACTGTCAATGGACACTGTCTAATCCTCTAATCTCTATCTTGCTAGGCACACTGTTCCCAGAACATCTCTTACACATGGCCATCTTCGTTTTGTTTTTTAATATTTTCAAGACAGGGCCTTGCTCTGTCACCGAGTCTAGAGTGCTGTGGCACCATCATGGCTCACTGTAGCCTCAGCCTCCTGGGCTCAAGTGATCTTCCTGCCTTGGCCTCCCAGGTAGCTGGGGCTACAGGTGCACACCACCATGCCCTGCTAATTTGTGTGTGTGTGGAAATCGGGTCTCGCTGTATTTCCCAGATTGGTCTCAAACTCCTGGCCTCAAGAGATCCTTCTGCCTCGGCCTCTCAAAGCACTGGGATTATAGGCATGAGCCACCTCGCCTGGCCATGTGGTCATTTCTTTGTTCTTGAAGCAAACGGAGGACTGAAAAGCTCCCTAAAGTAACCTAGATCCATAGCCCGCAAGCTTATGGCAAAAACCAAGGCACTCACATTACCCGAGATCACCATCCCCTAGAGCTTCACTTGCCAGACCTCCTCAAGCTCCCCCTGGTTCCTCCTGGGAGTCCCCTTCACTGCTTGCCAGCTGCCCGCAGCAGGAGAGAGACAACTCAGATGTCCTTGAGGCCAGCCAGCCAGCCTGCAGCAATGAGATCTGCTGGGCCTCCCGCTGGCCTGGAGTCCCCACCCCAAACCCCTGCCATCAGTTCCAATGGAATGTCAGGCAGTGGCAGCCAGCCACACAACTGCCTGGTCTCAGAGGGGTACAGCTCTTTGAGTTGATAGCCATTTTTACCATGGAGGTCTCACAGCACTGGGAAGGCTGAGTGAGAAGTTTTAATCCATAGGCTGTGTCCCAAACCAGCAGGTGTTTTCTGACAGCCAAGCTGCTCAGGCTAAGTCCAGGCCACCAGCCCAGATTTTGTCCTCTTTTGTGGTGGTCTCTTCTCAGGGACCTGCAGGTTCCGTTCTGCAATCTGGCCTTAGGCTGAAGCACTGGTCTATCATAATACTTGTGTGTCTTTCATACTCAGAGGAAAAGGGATAGGGTCTAATATATGTTCCCTGGGTGGCTTTTCTGCCTCTTATTTCTGAGTGCAAATTGATGAAGACTGAAGTGGGAAATTACCTTTCTACCTGGAAATAGCCAAGACCCACACCTAATCCTCCCACCCTCACAACAGCTCAGCCTTGATTCTTGCCAAGCCAAGCTTAAAATGGTCTTTTTGATTTTTGTTCTTATTTTTTTGAGACAGAGTTTCGCTCTAGTCACCCAGGCTGGAGCACAATGGCATGATCTCGGCTCACTGCAACCTCCGCCTCCCAGGTTCAAGCAACTATCTTGCCTTAGCCTCTCAAATAGCTGGGATATCAGGCATGTGCCACTACACCCAGCTGATTTTTTGGATCTTCAGCAGAGACCAGGTTTTACCATGTTGGCCAGGCTGGTCTCAAACTCCTGACCTCAGGTGATCCATCCACCTCGGCCTCCTGAAGTGCCAAGATTACATGTGTGAGCCACCACTCCCTGCCCTAAAATGGTCTTTTATAGCCACATATGATGACAGTGATATATCTCATTTACATGGCCCTTTGTATTAGTTTCACATTGCTATTGTAATAAATTACCACCACCAAGAACTTAGAACAAGAACTTAGGATTTTTATTATCTTATAGTTCTGTAGGTCAGAAGTCCAAAGTCTCACTGGGCTAAAGCCAAGGTGTCTACAGAGCTGGCTGCTTCTGGAGACTGTGAGGGGTGAAGTTTCCTTATCTTTTTCAGCTTCTAGAGGTTTCCTGCACCCTTCATCTCATGATGTCTTCTTCACATCACTCTAACCTCTTGTACCCATCACCACATCTCCAACTAATCACTGCAATATCCTGCCTCCAGAGCTCCTAAAAAGACACTTGTAGCCAGGCGCGGTGGCTCACGCCTGTAATCCCAGCACTTTGGGAGACCAAGGCAGGCGGATCAGGAGGTCAGGAGTTCGAGACCAGTCTGGTCAATATAGTGAAACCCCCGTCTCTACTAAAAATACAAAAATTAGCCGGGCGTGATGGTGTGCACCTGTAATCCCAGCTACTCGGGAGGCTGAGGCAGGAGAATTGTGTGAACCTAGGAGGCGGAGGTTGCAGTGAGCCGAGATCGTGCTGTTGCACTCTAGCCCAGGTAACTGTGCGAAACTCCATCTCACACACACACACAAAAAGACACCTGTGATTACATCAGGCCCACTCAGATAATCCAAAATTATCTCCCTATCTCAAGATCCTGAGCTTCATCACATCTTCAAAGGCCCCTTTACCGTTTAAGGTAACATACTTGCAGGTTGCAGGAATTCCGATGCGGACATCTGAGTGGGGAGAGTCATCTATTATTCGGCCTACCACACCCATTGTTTTTTTCAGCAATGTTTTTAGATAAATTATTGTATGTAATATTTAAGACAACCTTGAGAGGCAGGTTATGGCAATTTCTGTTTTACTAGATAGGAAATTACATAGGCTAAAGCTATGCTGTCCAATATGGTAGCCACTAGCCACACATGGCTTTTATCACTTGAAATGTGGCTAGTTCAGGTTGAATTATTAAGTAAGTTTAAAATTCACAATGGATTTTGACGATTTCTTACAAAAGGAATGTAAACTGTCCCATTAATAATTTTTAAAATGTAGACTACATGTTGAAACATTTAACAGATAATAATTTTAAAGGTCATCAATTACAGGAAAATATCACATGTATATAAAACTTTTTCTCATCTACATTAAACCAGAGAAATCTAGTTTTTATAACAAATTTTTTATAATTTTAACTCCAGATACCTATTGTATGGTAGCTGTCTACAATGCCTGCATCTCCACCAGCAGAGTAGTTTCTTCCATAAATGCAGAAGGAACAGGGCCTGTAGACATCAAGAAAGAAGTCAGACCCTTCTGGGACCAATTGTACCAATAAGAAAAAAAAATTAACTGGTGTGCACTTATCTTAATTTTTCAGAAGTTTGCCTTGAGTGAAATATGGCAAACTCATGAAGACGAAGTCCTTTGCCCGTGGATTCTCCATTTGTAACATAAGCATAAAGCTACTACGTAGTCCTCTGCACAGAAACATGGCCAGCATTTCATTTACTGTTCTGTTTAGCAAAGTGTAGTAGGAAATTAATAAATGTCACATGAAAAGAATACCCTGGTGAAACAAGTTCAGAAAACTAGGTTGAACAAAATATACTGTTCTGCCTGTGCTAATGTACATCGTGACTCACCAGGAATCAGGAGGCAGTATGTAGATTCCCAAAGTTATTTGACTAAGGAAACCCCTTTTTCTTTTGGCTAAATATGGAACTGCTATGGAACTAGTATGGAATTCACATTCTGGGGAAATAATTCAGGGAATGTTGATCTATTTAAATGGAATTTTTGTTTTCTCTGTCTCTGTGTGTGTGTGTGTGTGTGTGTGTGTGTCAAAATCACTTCTCAAGTTATGACCTAGACATGTTGTTGTTGCTGTTGTTTATTTGAACCTCGGGTCCAAGTAGTTTTATTATCATACTTCTCTGTTCATGGCACATTGTCAACATCAGTTAGACTTGTTTTCCCAATCTTAAAACTCAAGACTGGGTACAGTGGCTTACACCTGTAATCTTAGCACTTTGGGAGGCTAAGTAGGGAGGATTGCTTGAGGCCTAGAGTTTGAGACCAGCCTGGGAAGCATAGTGAGATCTCATCTCTACAAAAAAATTTTTTTTTTTTTTAAATTAGCTGGGGAAGGTAGCTCTAGTCTTAGCTGCTCGAGAGGCTGAGGTGGGAGGATCATTTGAGCCCAGGAGTTGGAGGCTTCAGTGAACTATGATTGCACCACTGTACTCCAGCCTGGCCAACAGCAAGACTCTTTCTCTATAAAGAAAAACAAGACCTCAAAGAAGTGCTTTTATTACTTTATTCTTCTTAGGATATCCTTTTATTTATCGATTTACATGATAGTCAAATTCCCAGAGGAGAAATAATTCCCAAAGGAGTCTTTTAAAGACTAACTCTTTAAGGATAAGGTACTTGAGTGGACTTTGGATGTAAAGGAAATCATTTTATTTTAATAATATGGAAAACTGTAATGCAAATTTCCTCTTGCTTCAACAACCACGCTGATATTATCAGTCTTTTGCTTCTCGTAGCTTGTACCATGTCCCCTTTTGTCCTTACTGAAATGGATAAGGTAAATCTGATCCTAGTCTAACTTCATCAGCCCACTTAAATGAAAGTCCTGAGGAGCAGAAATCAGAAATCCTGTGTCCTCTTTGTAGCAACTTTATAACTTCCTCACCATTTCCTGGAACTCATACCAAATATATTGGTACAACCTTTAGATGAGCTGGATGCATTCTGTCTTTCCAGGACAAACTAATGGATAAGCATCATTTTCTTTCATGATGGCATAGTCTTACTTTTTTTTTTTTTTTTTTGAGACAGAGTCTCTCTCTGTTGTCCATGCTGAGTGCAGCAGCCCACAGTCTTGGTTCACTGCAACCTCTGCCTCCTGGGTTCAAACGATTCTCATGCCTCAGCCTCCCGAGTAGCTGGGATTACAGGTGTGTGCGACCATGCCCAGCTAATTTTTGTATTTTGAGTAGAGATGGGGTTTCACCATGTTGGCCAGGCTGGTCTTGAATTCCTGACCTCAAGTGATCCACCTGCCTCGGCCTCCCAAAGTGCTAGGACTACAGGCGCCTGGCCATAGTCTTATTTCATTAGCAATCATTCTAAAAAGCAAATAATCTCATTGACAAACTCCTATCAAAAAGGGAAGCCTGACTGGGCATGGTCGCTCATGCCTATAATCTCAGCACTTTGGGAGGCCAAGGCACCTCCCAAACTTCCAGGGCCCAAGAGATCCTCCCACCTCAGCCTCCTGAGTCGCTGGGACTACAGGCCTGTGCCACTATACGCAGCTAACTTTTTTATTTTTTGTGGAGATGGGGTTTTGCCATGTTGCCCAGGCTGGTATCAAATTTCTGGGCTCAAGCCATCCGGCCCCCTTGGCTTCCCAAAGCGCTGGGATTACAGGTGTGAGCCACGGCGCCTGGCTAGCACATGAATTTCCTATCAACAATGTGGAAGATCTGTGCTCTAGGTCTCAAATTACATACTATTCATGGTCTGTTAATTACTCACCTGAGACCACTGATTAATTGAGAAGAATTTTCAAAAAAGCATGGCCAAAGATATATCCTTCCAGCTGAAATTCTCCTCTAGCCTAAGTTCTATCCTCATGCTGAGTCAAAAAAACTAGCAAATAACACACCTGTGATAGACTTCTTTATGCTACCTATGAGAAGACCTTAACAAATCAATGGCTTAACTGTCTTCCTTTGGCACTTTTCAAGGATATATTTGAGAAATTTTCATATAAAAGTATTCCAATATCTCAAAATTAAATATAATAAATCTACCATATTAGTTGAATATCTCTGTGACAGATAAATTCAGTTTAGAATTTAATAATAGGAAAGGCATTTTTAAAGTTGGTATATTTAATTTCACAGATAATAAAGCCTAGTTCAGTTATTATATTTTCTCTTTTTTATCCTGGCTTCCCGGGTGCTCAGAACTATGTTTGGGGATCAGTTGCGTGGTTTTGCTAAACCTAAGTTTTACGACACAGCTATAATCCACCTATTGGTTGGCTCATATTCTTCTGCTGTCTTTTAGTGGTCACCCAGCATTTTAGTCTTTATTGTAAGTCATTTCAAATCCTCTTGAGCTGTAGATAAAATCAAAATAAGGCTGGGAGCAGTGGCTCACGCCTGTCATCCCAGCACTTTGGGAGGCCAAGGTGGGTGGATCACCTGAGGTCAGGAGTTCGAGACCAGCCTGGCCAACATGGTGAAACCCCATCTCTACTAAAATTACAAAAATTAGCTGGGCGTGGTGGCGGGTGCCTACCATCCCAGCTACTTGGGAGGCTGAGGCAGGAAAATCGCTTGAACCTGGGGGGTGGAGGTTGCAGTGAGCTGGTATCGTGCCACTGAACCCCAGCCTAGGTAACAGTGTGAAGCTCTGTCTCAAAAAAAAAAAAAAAAGTAAATACATCACAAGTAATTTTTATACCATTATTCTAGGAATTTGGTAGAGTATAGTTAATAGTGGTGAGAAAATGAACTGCCACAGAAAAGGGGGAAAGCACAGATAGAGAGTAAAGGAAACTTCTGTTTTAGAGGAAAAGTGGGAAGAAATAATCTGACCTATGCAGCCTGCTTATTTCCTGAAATAGATTAGGGTTTGTACCCTCTCTGGATACTGAGCAGATCTACTGCTCCTTTGGACAAACTGTTAGTAACCTTTTAACAGAAAGAGAGGGAGATAGGATGGAGATAAGATGTGATTTATTTTAATTTAAGAATAATAAAAAATTAAGGCTACCTCTGTACGTGAATTTTTTTTTTTTTTTAAGACAGGGTCTCACTCTGTCACCCAAGCTGGAATGCAGTGGCACGATCATGGCTCACTGCAGCCTCAGCCTCCTCGGGTTCAGGTGATCCTCCTGCCTCGGCCTCCCAAGTAGCTGGGACTGCAGGCATGCACCACCATGCCTGGCTAATTTTTGTAGACATGGGCTTTCCAAGTAGCTGGGACTGCAGGCATGCACCACCATGCCTGGCTAATTTTTGTAAACATGGGCTTTTGCCAGTTGCCCAGGCTGGTCTCAAAGTCCCAGGCTCAAGTGATTCACCTCCCTCGGCCTCCCAAAGTGCTGGGATTACAGGCATGAGCCACTATGCCTGGCCTGTACACGAAACTTTTAATGGTGTATGTTTGTTGCTTGCCTGCTTATTTGGGGGAAATGTTTTCTTTTCTCCTTTCTTCTTTCATTCCATGGTTTGTTCCTAGGCCTGTCATTTCCAAGTACTCTAGAGATCACGAACTCAGATGTGTTCAGCAGAGACCCCCCATCAGCCCATCAGTCCCCTGCACTGCCTTCTGTGCCAAAACTCCTCTCTCTGTCTTATGATTCCCAGGTCAGAGTGAATTGGCTGGGTGGCAAGTATCTCTTGACATCCCCTCAACAACTTCAGCTGCAGGGCTGGGCTCTTGACGGTCAACAAACTGTGTTAGGGTCAGCTGTTTAAGCTGAAGAGATTGATCCTGTTTAAATAAAATCTGGTGGGGTGACTAGCACAAGACTTTCAGGTGCTCTAACAGGGAAGGGTCACACCGGGAGAGAAAAATCTGATCAGTCAGAAGGGAAATGTATATGCTGGCAGCTTTAGACCTCACTGACTACAGAAAGGGATCTCAAATACAAGTTTAAGGGCTGGGCACGGTGGCTCACACCTGTGATCCCAGCACTTTGGGAGGCCGAGGTGGGCAGATCACTTGAGGTCAGGAGTTTGAGATCAGCCTGGCCAATATGATGAAACCCCGTCTCTACTAGAAGTACAACAAATTAGCTGGGCATGGTTGCACACACCTGTAGTTCCAGCTACTCCAGAGGCTGAGGCATGAGAATTGGTTGAACCTAGGAGACAGAGGTGGCAGTGAGCCCAGATCGTGCCATTGCACTCCAGCCTGGGCGACAGAGCCAGACTCCATCTCAAAAACAAAACAAAAACGAACAAACAAAAACCACGCACATACAAGTTTAGGGGAAAATATTACAAAAAAATTTTTTAAATTTTGGCTAACAAACCAACTTTGTGGTATGATCATAATATCGTATAACTGTAAAGATACCCACAGTAATCAAATTCAGGTTATATTAAGTGACAGTTAACGAAACTTTTAAAAACTGAATGCAATATTGCGTGGGTATGTGCAAATGTTCATCCTTCTGGAAAAAGGAGTTATATTTTCATCATCACATTTTCAGAGGCCAAAAATCGAAAAACGGTCCAGAACCTCTCACTGATTCAATCCAATGCCCTAATTTCCTAGAGACCATCCAATCAAAACTAAATCAAGCAGAGCTGCCAGGTGAGGGATTAGGAAAGATCAATTGCAGGAAAGAAACTTTTCTAATGAGTTTTTTTTTTTTTTAAGTCCAATAGCTTGCAAGGCTAAAAGTATTGTATAAGCACAGAGAATGCCTCAAGTCTCTAACTCTTCAACCACACCACTGCCCCCTACATTTCAACAGATGACATTATCTCTTACTATACAGAGAAAACAAAGGTCATCAGACTGAACATTTAGCAACTTCCTGCATCTGCACTGAGTTCTCCTTCTTTCTTTTCTTTTTTTTTTTTTTGAGACGGAGTCTCGCTCTGTCGCCCAGGCTGGAGTGCAGTGACCGGATCTCAGCTCACTGCAAGCTCCGCCTCCCGGGTTTACGCCATTCTCTCGCCTCAGCCTCCCGTGTAGCTGGGACAACAGGCGCCGCCACCTCGCCCGGCTAGTTCTTCGTATTTTTAGTAGAGACGGTGTTTCACCGCATTAGCCAGGATGGTCTTGATCTCCTGACCTCGTGATCCGCCCGTCTCGGCCTCCCAAAGTGCTGGGATTACAGGCTTGAGCCACCGCGCCTGGCCCAAGTGCTCCTCCTTTCATTCTGGTTCAGTTGGTTGGAAGTAAAGCTTGGAGTCACAAAGAAAACGAGCACTCAAACAAAAGATTTCTTTTTTTTTTTTTTGAGATGGAGTCTCGCTCTGTCGCCCAGGCTGGAGTGTAGTGATGCAATCTCCGCTCACTGCAAGCTCCGCCTCCCAGGTTCCCACCATTCTCCTGCCTCAGCCTCCCAAGTAGCTGGGACTACAGGTGCCCGCCACCACGCCCAGCTAATTTTTGTATTTTTAGTAGAGACGGGGTTTCACTGAGTTACCCGAGTTACCCAGGATGGTCTCGATCTCCTGACCTTGTGATCCGCCCACCTCCGCCTCCCAAAGTGCTGGGATTACAGGCATGAGCCACTGCGCCTGGCCAACAAAAGATTTCTTAGCAAGGCAAATTTACTTCTGCAGAAGGGTGCTTCTCACGGGACTGTTTCCCACAAGAGCACAACGAACAAAAGAGGGAAAGGGTTTTTTTATTCCTAGTGCAGCTTGTCCCTACTACTGTGTTCTGTCTCCGTTGGCTGGAGTTGGACTGCACAATCTAAACTGAACCCAACTGGCTAACTTGAAAGACAGCTTTGGCAGGAAGAGCCATCACAGCGGGAGGGGTAAATTACAGAGTGAGTAGCAGATGTGGGCTCTGTAGATAAGGACTAATGGGAGAGTTGTTTACTGGAACTAGGAGCAGGGAGGCACAAAGGATAAGGAAGTTGGACCTTGAAAGTAGAGAACAAAGAAACTAAGAAAACTAAACCTTTGAAGAGGAACTTCTCTTGAATCTGACAAGTTGAAGAGAGGCTTCTCCTTTGTGTAAGGGTAATTTCTCCTTCTTTCTTCTAGGTCTCATTCCCTCCAACCTCCTTGGGGAACCTCACTCCAATTACTATGCTTTCTCTTCCAGCAGCATCAATCTCTCCTACTCTACTTACTCCTTAACACAGTTCTCTAATCTTTAAGAAAATTCTGTACTTTAGACTTGGCAATAATCATCTTAACTAAGTGGTCAAGCTTGGCATCCCCCAAAGTGGGGTGGTCTGATATGATGTGCCTCCTAAGGTAATAGAATTGGAGAAACATAGCCTCACTTTTGTGGAGTTCTTACAAGACATACATGACCCGAAATTTATGGCAAGGAAACAGATAAACTCAGATCGTGAGATACTCCATTGAACAACTAGCCTAGACTCTTCAAAGGATTCAATGAGATGAAAAATAGAGGGCAACATTGGTGGAAACTAAAGAGACATAACTGCCAAATGCAAGGTGTGAATCTTGATTGGATTCTGGATAAAAAATAAATACTAGGCTGGGTGCATGTCTCAATAGTTAACTCCTTTAAGTTGCTGAGAAGTGTGCCATTGTATAGATACACTACAATGTGTTTAATCACTCATCTGTTGATGAACATTGGGGTTGTTTCCAGCTTGGGACTATGACAAATAAGTCTCCTATCTACATGCATCTACAAGTATTTGGATAGACATACATTTTCATTTTTAAAAAATAAATAATTAGGCCAGGCACGGTGGCTCAAGCCTGTAATCCCAGCACTTTGGGAGGCCGAGATGGGCGGATCACGAGGTCAGGAGATCGAGACCATCCTGGCTAACACGGTGAAACCCCGTCTCTACTAAAAAATACAAAAAACTAGCCGGGCACGGTGGTGGTGCCTGTAGTCCCAGCTACTCGGGAGGCTGAGGCAGGAGAATGGCGGGAACCCGGGAGGCAGAGCTTGCAAGTGAGCTGAGATCCAGCCACTACACTCCAGCCCGGGCAACAGAGCAAGACTCCGTCTCAAAATACAAAAACAAAACAAAAATAAATAATTAGCAACCAATGGTTGGGTCACATGATAGATAAATTAAACTTTTGTAAAAGATGCCAAACTGTCTTCCAAGGGAGTTGTACCATTTTACACTCCCACCACTAGTGTATGTAATATATGAAAGTGCCAGTTACTTCACATGCTGTCCAACATGTGATATGATTAGTCTCTTAATTTTAGCCATTATAATAGGAGTGCAGTGGCATCTCACTGTTGTTTTAATTTGCATTTCCCTGATGATTGATGTTAAGCATTTTCATGTGATTATTTGCCATCTAAATATCTCGTTTGGTGAAGAGACTTCTCAAATCTCTTTTTCCTATTTTTAAATACAATTGTTAACTTTCTTATTGACTTTTGAGAATTCTTCACATATTGTATATTTGAGTTCTTTACCAGATATGTGATTTTAAAATATTTTTCGCAGTCTGTGGTTTGTTTTTTAATTTTCTTAACAACGTCTTTCTAAGTTCTTAATTTTGATGAAATCCAATGTATTCATTTTATCTATTTATGCATTGTGTTTTGGATATTTTTCATAAGAAATCTTTATCTAAAGTCACAGATGTTTTCTTCTGTGCTTACTTCTAGAAGTTTTACAGTTAGATCTAAAATCCGTTTTAAGTTAGTTTTTCATATGACATAAGGTATGGATCAAAGTTTATTTTTTTGCATATTGTTGTCCAATTGTTCCAATATTTTGTTGAAAAGACGATCTCTATGCCATTGAATTGCTTTTTATCTTGGTGGAAAATCAATTGGCCACATATATGTGCATATATTTCTGGACTCTCTACTCTGTTTCATTGATCTATTTTTCTATTTTTTTGCCAATATCACACCGTCTTGATTACTGTATCTTTATCACAAGTCTTGAAATTAAGTGTAGTGTAAGTCCAAAAGTGAATATACTATCTTTTTAGTCTTATTCCTGTCTTTATCTCAATGAATGGTGGTGCCATTCATTCATGCCAGAAGCCCAGCATCATCTTGGACTTCTTCACCTCCTACATTTCATCAATAACCAGTACTTACTTTTCTCCACCCTTATTGTGACTACTCTGAGCTACTTTTTTATTACACATTCAATCTCACTCTCTCTCTCTTTCTCTCTCTCTCTCTCCCTCCCTCACCAAGCTTTCATGGGGCTCAATAAATGTTGGTTGAGTGAACTAGTTAATTAGTTAACTTATCACCTGGATTTCTGCCACATGTACATATAAGTCTTTTAACTGGTTTTCTCCAGTCTTGGATCATCCAATACATTCCCCACAATACAGCTGGAATAATTTTTCTAAGAAAATCTGACCAAATGCATTTCCTTTTAAAACCCCTTCAATGGGGTTGCAATCCCGGTGTCTGATAAAACAGACTTTAAACCAACAAAGAGACAAAGAAGGCCATTACATAATGGTAAAGTGATCAATTCAACAAGAAGAGCTAACTATCCTAAACATATATGCACCCAATACAGGAGCACCCAGATTCATAAAGCAAGCTCTTGGAGACCTACAAAGAGACTTAGACTCCCACACAATAATAATGGGAGACTTTAACATCCCACTGTCAATATTAGTCAGATCAATAAGACAGAAAAATAATAAGGATATCCAGGACTTGAACCGAGCTCTGGACCAAGCAGACCTAATAGACATCTACAGAACTCTCCACCACAAATTAACAGAAAATACATTCTTCTCAGTACCACATCGCACTTACTCTAAAATTGACCACATAATTGGAAGTAAAACACTCCTCAGCAAATGTCAAAGAACAGAAATCACAACAAACTGTCTCTCAGACCACACACTACAATAAAATTAGAACTCAGGATTAAGAATCTCACTCAAAATCGCACAACTACATGGAAACTGAACAACCTGCTCCTGAATGACAACTGGGTAAATAATGAAATGAAGGCAGAAATAAAGATGTACCTTGAAACCAATGAGAACAAAGATACAATGTACCAGAATCTCCAGGACACATTTAAAGCAGTGTGTAGAGGGAAATTTATAGCACTAAATGCCCAAGAGAGAAAGCAGAAGAGATCTAAAATCAACATCCTAACATCACAATTAAAAGAAGTAGAGAAGCAAGAGCAAACAAATTCAAGAGCTAGCAGAAGACAAGAAATGACTAAAATCAGAGCAGAACTAAAGGAGACAGAGACACCAAAAATCCTTCAAAAAATCAATCTATCCAGGAGCTGGTTCTTGGAAAAGATCAACAAAATAGATAGATCGCTAGCCAGAGTGATAAAGAAGAAAAAGAGAAGAATCAAATAGACACAATAAAAAATGATAAAGGGGATATCACCACCAATCCCACAGAAATACAAACTACCATCAGAGAATACTATAAACACCTCTACGCAAATCAACTAGAAAATCTAGAAGAAATGGACATATTCCTGGACACATACACCCTCCCAAGACTAAACAAGGAAGAAGTTGAATCTCTGAATAGACCAATAACAGGTTCTGAAATTGAGGCAATAATTAATAGCTTACCAACCAAAAAAAGTCCAGGACCAGACGGATTCATAGCCAATTTCTACCAGAGGTACAAAGAGGAGCTGGTACCATTCCTTCTGAAACTATTCCAATCAATAGAAAAAGAGGGAATCCTCCCTAACTCATTTTATGAGGCCAGCATCATCCTGATACCAAAACCTAGCAGAGACACAACACAAAAAAGAGAATTTTAGACCAATATCCCTGATGAACATCGTGCAAAAATCCTCAATAAAATACTGGCAAACCAAATCCAGCAGCACATCAAAAAGCTTATCCACCATGATCAAGTTGGCTTCATCCCTGGGATGCAAGCCTGGTTCAACATACATAAATCAATAAATGTAATCCATCATATAAACAGAACCAATGACAAAAACCACATGATTATATCAATAGATGCAGAAAAGGTCATCGACAAAATTCAACAGCCCTTCATGCTAAAAACTCTCAATAAACTAGGTATCTATGGGATGTATCTCAACATAATAAGAGCTATTTATGACACACCCACAGCCAATATCATACTGAATGGGCAAAAACTGGAAGCATTCCTTTTGGAAACCAGCACAAGACAAGGATGCCCTCTCTCACCACTCCTATTCATCATAGTATTGGAAGTTCTGGCCAGGGCAATCAGGCAAGATAAAGCAATAAAGTGTATTCAAATAGGAAGAGAGGAAGTCAAATTGTCTGTTTGCAGATGACATGATTGTGTATTTAGAAAACCCCATCGTCTCAGCCCAAGATCTCCTTAAGCTCATAAGCAACTTCAGCAAAGTCTCAGGATACAAAATCAATGTGCAAAAATCACAAGCATTTCTATACACCAACAACAAACAGCAAGCCAAATCATGAATGAACTCCCATTCACAATTGCTACAAAGAGAATAAAATACTTAGGAATACAACGTACAAAGGATGTGAAGGACCTCTTCAAGGAGAACTACAAACCACTGCTCAAGGAAATAAGAGAGGACACAAACAAATGGAAAAACATTCCATGCTCATGGATAGGAAGAATCAATATTGTGAAAATGGCCATACTGCCCAAAGTAATTTACAGATTCAATGCTTTCCCCATCACCATTGACTGTCTTCACATAATTGGAAAAAAACTACTTTAAATTTCATATGGAACCAAAAAAGAGCCTGTGTAGCTAAGACAATCCTAAGCAAAAAGAACAAAGCTGGAGGCATCACACTACCTGACTTCCAACTATACTACAAGGCTACAGTAACCAAAACAGCATGGTACTGGTAACAAAACAGATATACAGAAGAATGGTACAGAACAGGAGCCTCAGAAATAACACTACACATCTACAACCATCTGACCTTTCACAAATCTGACAAAAACAAGAAATGGGGAAAGTATTCCCTATTTAACAAATGGTGTTGGGAAAACTGGCTTGCCATATGCGGAAAACTGAAACTGGACCCCTTCCTTACACCTTATACAAAAATCAACTCAAGATGGATCAAAGACTTAAATGTATGATCTAGGACCATAAAAATCCTAAAAGAAAACCTGGGCAATACCACTCAAGACATAGACATGGGCAAAGACTTCATGTCTAAAACACCAAAAGCAATGGGAACATAAGCCAAAATTGACAAATGGGATCTAATTAAACTAAAGAGCTTCTGCAAAGCAAAAGAAATGAGCAGCAGAGTGAATAGGCAACCTACAGAATGGGAGAAAATTTTTTAATCTATCCATCTGACAAAGGGCTAATATCCAGAACCTACAAATAACTTATACAAATTTACAAGAAAAAAGCAAACAACCCCATCAAAAAATGGGCAAAGGACATGAGCAGACACTCCTCAAAAGAAGACATTTATGCAGCTGACAGACATATGAAGAAATGCTCATCATCATTGGTCATTAGAGAAATTCAAATCAAAACCACAATGAGGTACCATCTCACGCCAGTTACAATGGCAATCATTAAAAAGTCATGCAAAAAAAGATGCTGGAGAGGTTGTGGAAAAATAGGAATGTTGGTAGGAGTGTAAATTAGTTCAACCATTGTGGAATGTAGTGTGGCGATTCCTCAGGGATCTAGAACTAGAAATACCATTTGACCCAGCAATACCATTACTGGGCATATACCCAAAGGATTATAAATCATTCTATGATAAAGACACATGCACACATATGTTTATTGTGGCACTATTCACAATAGCAAAGACTTGGAACCAACCCAAATGTCCACCAATGATAGACTGGATTAAGAAAATGTGGCACATATACACCATGGAATACTATGCAGCCATGAAAAAGAATGAGTTCATGTCCTTTGCAGGGACATGGATGAAGCTGGAAACCATCATTCTTAGCAAACTATCACAAGATCAGAAAACCAAACACTGCATGTTCTCACTCATAACTGGGAGTTGAACAATGAGAACACATGGACACAGGGAGGGGATCATCACACACCGGCGCCTGTAGGGGGTGGGGGACTAGGGGAGGGATAGCACTAGGAGAAATACCTAATGTAGGTAATGGGTTGATGGGTGCAGCAAACCACCATGGCACGTGTATACCTAGCTAGCAAACCACCATGGCATATATATACCTAGGTAACAAACCTGCACGTTCTGCACATGTAACCCAGAACTTAAAGTATAATTGGAAAAAGAAAAAAAAAAGACCTTAAAATTTAAGATAAGTAAATAAATAAATAAAATAAAATAAAATAAAATAAAACCCCTTCAATGGCTCCTCATGACCCTGAAGATAGTATCCAAATTTCTTAGATTGATTTTCACCGCTCTTTTGACCTGGCCCATACTTAGTTCCTTATCCCCAATTCTCATCACATCCATCTTTAACCTGACGTTCCGTATCCTCTTTCACCTTTTGATCTTCACTCATACTGTTTGCTTACTTGTACCAATGTTTTACTCTACCTGTCTCCTCTTTCTTTCCATCAAGTTAATGCCTACTCATCCTCATGTTTCAGCTGAGATGTCTTCCCTGAATTCACCACACCTGGGTTAAATGTTTTTCACAATTGTGCTCAGAGTGCCAGGTATTTCCACCTATCACAGCATATTATAGTTATCCATATCCATAGAGGGCTCTGTAGCAGTGGGGAATGCTACTATCTTGATCCTTGTATCTACAGCAGTTCCTGGCACCTAGTGGGGCGGGTGCTTAACAAGTATCTGTTGAATAAATGTTGCATACTCTGACCCTTATGATTCTAACTATGTGTGTATTTGAAAGATTCACATTATTTCAAATGTATTTTTCTGTATTAGCAGATTACAACTCTTGAATGTCCAACTTAAGACCTTTGAAATTTTTTTTCTTTTTTTTTTTTTTGACGGAGTTTCGATCTTGTTACCCAGGTTGGAGTGCAATGGCGTGGTCTCAGCTCAATGCAACCTCTGCCTCCAGGGTTCAAGCGATTCCCCTCCCTGCCTCAGCCTCCCAAGTAGCTGGGATTACAGGTACCCACCATCACGCCTGGCTAATTTTTGTATTTTATTTAGTAGAGATGGGGTTTCACCATGTTGGCCAGGCTGGTCTCCAACTTCTGACCTCAGGTAAGCCACCCACCTCAGCCTTCCAAAGTGCTGGGATTACAAGCATGAGCCACCACACCTGGCCAAAAATGTTTAATTTTGACATACATGAAGTACTTTTAAAGAAATAAAAATCTAACCCAGCACTTCTTACATTTTGGTGTGCACAGAATAACGTGGAGAACTTCTGAGAATTCCAGATTCCTGGGTGCTGTTCCTGGAGTTTCTGCTTCAGCATATCTGGGAATGGGGCAAGAAGTCTACACTTTTCGTAAGCATTGTATTAATGAAGATGTCCTGGTTGCCATAACAACCCTGCCCCCCTAACCTCAGGTGGTAAACACAACAAAAGGTTCATTTCTTGCTTATATCCCAATCCGAATGGATTGGCAGCCTTCCATGCAGAAGTTCAGGGACCTAGGCTTCTTACGTTTTAAGGTTATGTCATTTTCTTGGGACTTGAAGTACTACATGGAAAAAGTCTGTCTCCAATCAAAAAATGAAGGAAGACTGAGAATGTGATGTATATACTATGTGAGAGGTTTGAGAGTTTTTGTTTTGTTTTTTGTTTTGTTTTGTTTTGTTTTTTTGAGACAGAGTCTCGCTGTCTGCCTCCTGGGTTCAAGCGATTCTCTTGCCTCAGTCTCCCGAGTAGCTGGGACTACAGGCACGTGCCACCATGACCGGCTAATTTTTTGTATTTTTAGTAGAGACGGGGTTTCACTGAGAGGTTTTATAGGCTATCATGGTAGTGGCCATATTATGTCCAGAGCTGAACTTAATCCGGAGGTCACGTCTAGCTATAAATTGGGAAGGGGAATGTAATCTCATGATACGTTCAGATAGAACAGAAAAGGCTTGGACATTGGTGAGCACTAGCATTCCATGTCTCTTATGCCCTTTATTTCAGATCCACTAATCCATTGTCAATAGTTGGAAAACACCCTGGTATGTGGTAAACACAGTTCACTTCTTACAAATTCTGGACACTATCATTCATAGCATGATATATCTTCCCAAGACTTGATTCGAAAATGTCTTTGTAATTTCTCTTTAATTCTTATTTTAAAGTCGGATAACATGTCAGATGGGCTCTGTAGTCTGCCTTAGGGTGAAAAGTTGTTTCCGTAGCTTCCATCAACTATTGGCTATCGCTTTAACTTAAAGAATCCTTTCGGTGACTCCCTTTCTTTACAGCTTCTGCTGAAGTTGTTTCTCTTAAGTTTCAGGTCTGATCATCGATTCTTCCCACACAGCAGGGAAGGAGGCGATTATGACCAGGTAAGGCATTTCAGCCCTTCAGCAGAAACCTCTTGGTAATTAATTCTATTTCTAGGTCCCTCTTCACTTGAGTGCTTTTACATCTTTGCGTTTTATTTTTCTTTTATGTGAGAGCTCACTCCAAGTTATAACCATTTGATCAATATTTTATTTTGCACATAAATGATTTTCCTTAGTAACTTCTCAGCAACTTACAACTTTTATAAACTGCCTTCTTAAGTAAACTGCTTTCTGAGAAAGATTACATAAGAAAATAGTTTGTAAAGATTATAAGTTGTAAAAGAGTGCTAATAAAAATTATTATGAGCAAATTGTGTTTTTGCTTGCAGAATTCATATTTGGAATAGCATTTTAGCACCAAAACAAACCTGTTTAAAGGAGATTTTAAATGTTTTTCAGGACTCAATGGCTGCAGTAATTATATGAATTATTTGGATGATTGGAAGTGGGGGTGTAGGGGAGATAAAGTGTTTCTTCAGCTTTAAACATGCAGAGTCCATTTTCACCTCCATTTTCTGCATTGGGGAAAGAGAGTTATAGGTGAAACCTAGGACATAATTATTCTGAGATGCTGAAGAATCACTGAGGGGAAGAAGGGGAAAAAAATTGGAAAGCCTCTGGTTGAGTTTCTAATTAATTCATTATGCCATCATGGATTTTCAAATTGCTCTTCTTACAATCTGGAATATCTTTGACTCCATCATTCCCCTACTTCCTGGCTCAGTTTTGCCACTTTATGGGCCAAAAAGTCCTACACTAATCTACGAACTTAGAGAATCATAGATCAGAGAAGTTATGCCAGATCTGAACATTTCCTTGAATTCTGTTTTGTAAAATAGTAAAATGAAAGATTGATAAAAATATTGTTGGCAAGATAAGGCTCTGTCTCCATTTATTAAAGGCATCATTCTCACTCCCAGACCTTTCTCAAATGGCCAGGGAGAAGGGTCGAGAAGAGGCTCAGCCTCCTTCCAAATAAGTAAATGTTAGCTCTTCTAATGCAATCTAAAGTTCAAAGGATAAGCAAGGAGAACACATCTGGGACACAGTGGCAAGGGCTCTGTACACATTTCCAGGAATGAAATTCCCTTAAGCCTTGAGAGGGGAAGAGCCTGATGAGCAGTGGCCTTTCTCTCTCGCTGCCTGGCTTCTCTCTCACTGCCATTCTAAACACTGGCAGATGACAGTTTTGATAGTGTTTCAGTTTAATATTTCCCAAGCTCTGACTCTGTGGACCTTACTGGGACTGGGTGACAGGATTTCAGTATTTTGATCCTGGCTATGTGGAGTGAATTCTGGAAGGAGCTTAGTTAGGATGGTGGAAATAACCCTAATCTAAAAAGTGCTACATCATCCTCCATCACTGATCCTAAATTCTAGGAGCTTAGCTTCTTTCTGCCTCTACTTTCACATTGAAAATCTTTGGGCTGGGCACACTGGCTCACGCCTGTAATCCCAGCACTTTGGGAGGCCGAGGTGGGTGGATCACGAGGTCAAGAGATTGAGACCATCCTGGCCAACATGGTGAAATCCCATCTCTACTAAAAATACAAAAAATTAGCTGAGCGTGGTGGTGCGCACCTGTAGTCCCAGCTACTCGAGAGGCTGAGGCAGGAGAATTGCTTGAACCTGGGAGGCAAAGTTTTCAGTGAACCGAGATCACTACCCTGCACTCCAGCCTGGGTGACAGGGTGAGACTCCATCTCAAAAAAAAAAAAAAGAAAAAGAAAAGAAAAACTTAGATGGTGCTGTCTGCACTAAGGTTGTGTCAAAAGATGACAAGAGGACAAGAAGCTTTGAATATTTTATAGGAAGAATTTCCTATGGCTTATATGCCATGCCAGACATATCACTAAGTTTAGATTACTTTTTTAAAAAGATAATTTCAACTTTTATTTTAGATTTGGGGGTACATGAGCAGGTTCGTTACATGGGAATAGTGCATGATGCTGAGGTTTGGGGTACAATTCTCCCAGGTAGGGAGCGTAGTACCCAATAGTTAGATTTTCTTTTCTTTTTTTTTTTTTTGTGAGACGGAGTCTCGCTCTGTCGCCCAGGCTGGAGTGCAGTGGCGCGATCTCGGCTCACTGCAAGCTCCGCCTCCCGGGTTTACGCCATTCTCCTGCCTCAGCCTCCCGAGTAGCTGGGACTACAGGCGCCCGCCATCTCGCCCGGCTAGTTTTTTGTATTTTTTAGTAGAGACGGGGTTTCACCGTGTAGACCAGGATGGTCTCGATCTCCTGACCTCGTGATCCACCCGTCTCGGCCTCCCAAAGTGCTGGGATTACAGGCTTGAGCCACCGCGCCCGGCCTAGATTTTCAACCTTTGCCCCACTTCCTCCCTCCTCCCTCTAGCAGTTCCTAGTGTCTATTGTTCCCATCTTTATGTCTCTAAGTAGCCAGTGTTTAGCTCTCACTTATAAGTGAGAACATGCAGTATTTGGTTTTCTGTTCCTGCATTAATTCGCTTAGGATAATGGCCTCCAGCTACATCCACGTTGCTGTAAATTACATAATTTTATTCTTTTTTATGGCTGCACTTAGATTACTTTTAGATCAAATACAGAAAGTAGCTAATACTAATGCTAGATCTCATATAAACTTCAGGGGTTAATTAACTGTGGTAAATACTGTATCGTTCCTTAGAATTAGCATAATTACAGCCCCTCTTAAAATCTGTTCAATTGAATTTTTAAAAAATACCATTTTCAATAATTTTTCCTTTCTTTTCTTTTCTTTTTTTTTTTTGCCTTAAGACAATACCAATTTATTATCTTTCAGTTCCGGAGGTTGGAAGTCCAAAGTGGGTCTTACTGGGCTAAAGTCCTGTGCTCCTTCTGGAGGCTCTAGGGGAGAATCTGTTTCCTTGTCTTATCCAGCTTCCAGAGGCCACCATATTTGTTGGCTCAGGCCCCTTTTCTTCATCTCCAAAGTCAGCAATGTCACGCCAAGTCCTTCTGACACTGCCATCTCTCTGGTTCATTCTTCTGCCTCCTTCTTCCACTTACCTTTTAAGGTTTGAATGTTTGTCTCTTCCAAAACTCATGTTGGAACTTAATCTTCTATGTACAGTATTATGACATGGGGCCTCTAGGAAGCAATTGGATCGGCTCCTCCTTCATGAATGGATTAGTCCACTCATGAATTAATGGATTCATTGGTTATCATAGGTGTGGATTAGTTAGTTATCATTAGAGTGAGTCTATTGTGAAAAATAGCTTGGTTCTCAGTGCACACACTCACTTTGTGATGCCTTCTGCCATGTTATGACAAAGAACAAGGCTCTTACTAAATGGTGATGAGATGCAACTGCCCAGTCTTGGACTTCCCAGCCTCCAGAACTGTCAGACATGAACCTCTTTTCTTTATAAATTATCCAGTCTCAGGTATTCTAATGCAGCAACAGAAAACGGACTAAGACAGGACCCTTGCAATTACATTGGGCCCACCCAGATAATCCACCTACCTTTTTTTAATTAAAAATTTAAAACATTGTGGTAAAATACACATAACAAAAAATTTAGATCTTTCTTAAGCTAGGGATGGTGACATGTGCCTGTTGTCCCAGCTACTTGAGAGTCTGAGATGGGAGGACTGCTTCAGCTCAGGAATTTGAGAACAACTTGGGCAACACAGCCAGAACCTGTCTCTTAAACAAAACAAAAATCTTAACCATTTTTAAGTGTACAGCTTAGTAGTGTTAAGTACATTGTTGTGCCTTTTAGATAATTCTTGTGTTAAAAAGGAAATTCAAGTCCATTTAAAATATCACTTGAATATTCAAAGCACCTTTCTAATATTTCTTGGTTTAAAAAATCAATAATGAAATTACATGTTATTGAAAAATGAAGGACTATAATGGCCCTACATATTAAAACTTGTTGGATGTGTCCAAGGAAAATTTAAAGCCTTAAATATATTTATTAGAAAATAAGAAAAATTAAAAATCAATGAACTAGTCATTCATCACATGAACCTTTGAAAAGAACAAAAAAGTACAGAGGAAGTGTTGTAAAAATAAAAGCAGAAATAGATGAAACAAAAAAATAC
The DNA here is from genome assembly GCF_009764315.1 of Trachypithecus francoisi. Lineage (NCBI taxonomy): Eukaryota > Metazoa > Chordata > Mammalia > Primates > Cercopithecidae > Trachypithecus > Trachypithecus francoisi. The sequence continues at coordinate 25,718,477 of NW_022681469.1, read as the reverse complement.
ACTAGACTTGGTCAATATAAACATAAATGAATTATCTTAAAAGAATAGTAAGTAATTTTTTGCCAATTTTTATAAAGAGAAAAAAGAAAAATAATAAGCCTTAGAACAAATGAAAGTGAACAAATGAAAATTACAGCAGTGCTTCTCCTTCCAAGAGAGTATGTAAGTTTTGTACCATTGTTTGAAAAGGTAGATAGAATAGATGGTTTTCTAGAAAAAATATAAATTTTTCATATTGACTTAGGGAGAAATAAGTGGTAGAATACTGAATAATTCAATAACCATAAAAGTAATTTAATAGGTAATCAAATACCTATCCTTTAAAAGACTCAGTCCCAGACAATTTATAGGCAAGTTCTAACAAACTTTCAAGAAACAGAGAATTTTTGTTTTATATAAATTATTCCAGTAATAGGAAAATATGTAAAGCACTTCAACTTGTTATACAGGCATAGATGGAACGAAAAATTACATGGTCATAAATGCATATATCCTAAATAATATAAAATAAAGAGAGAGAGATATATCTCTCTCTCTCACATAATCACACCCTACCCAAGTGTTATTTAATGCCATGAATATAAGGATATTGCAATGTCAGCAAATCTTGTAATTTTCTACATTAACAAATGAAGGAGTTGACATTGCTATATGCTTTAAAAATCTGCTCAAATTCGGCTGGGCATGGTGGCTCATACCTGTAATCCCAGCATTCTGGGAGGCCAAGGTGGGTGGATCACCTGAGGTCAGGAGTTTCAGACCAGTCTGACCAATATGGAGAAACTCTGTCTCTACTAATAACACAAAATTAGCCAGGCGTGGTGGCGCATGCCTGTAATCCCAGTTACTCGGGAGGCTAAGGCAGGATAATCAGTTGAACCGGGGAGGTGGAGGTTCCAGTGAGCCTAGATCACGCCATTGCACTTCAGCCTGGGCAACAAGAGCGAAACTCTATCTCAAAAAAAAAAGAAAGAAAGAAAAAAAAAATCTGCTAAAATTCAACTCTATTCAATTATTTCTGATTAACATTAAAAAAAAACCCTCCTACTAAAATAGTAAAGGGAGAAAACAGTCTTAACTTGATACAGACTGTCTGCCATAACTTCAGCATAAGCAATGAAACTTCAGAGGGAACATCAGAAACATTTTCACTGACATCAGGACAAGGGGAGGGTATCTGTATCATCTCAGCTATTCAGCATTGTCCTGGAGCTTCAAGCCAATACAGGTTTTATTATTTTAATTGCTGGGTCATAGGGCATGTGCATTTTTGATAGGTACTCCATTTTCTTCCCAACATAGTAATATGTTAAATCTGTTTTCAGTATTATGAATATATAAGTATTGTTTACTGCTGAGCCAACCAATGTGCCGTAATTATATTTATTTTCTTGCACAAATTTTTGTTTTGCCTGGAGTTAAACATATACTCATATTTTCATTCACTTAATAGTCTTTGAACCTACAGTTAAGCTATCCCATACAATTACAGAGACATGTAAAAATGCTACTGCAAAGAATTTTCTACGTAGCCAAACTTGTCAGGAAATTGATCCATTCTAATATTCATTTCCTGGAAATATTCCTTTTAGAGCCTCCACCTTCCTGTTCCAATCTGGACCCTCTCTGGTTCAATTTCTCCAAAAAATAAATCTCTAATCTCCTGCACGAGTGGGTGTGAGTAACTTTTCCATCTTTACATAGTGTTGCTTGGGGTAATACATAACCAGATAGAGTTTGTGTTTTTGGTCACTTGTTGTCATTATTGTTTTGGGATGACTCTCAAGAGGAGAAAGGGTTGTATTTTTCACAGTCCCAAGAGGAAACACATGACATGCTAAATTTAGAATAATTTGAGAAAATATTCAGTTAGTGAAATGTTTACAAAGGTATGAGCTGGATGTAGGGGAACTACAGGGAGACTGTAGTGCCAGGGGCTGTAGCAGAGCTCTTACTCACCTAGCATCTAGCCCGACAGGGAGAAAAGGGATAAGTGGGACCCAGAAGAGAGAATTAATCAGAGGAAGCCATTTTGAAAGAGTCGAGTGACCTTTGACTCCAAAGGGAGGAAGACCTCATCGTGCTTCCTCCCTTTCATCTCCTGTGAGTGAAGTTGGGGGCGGGGTGGGAGGGTGCCCAGACTGCAACTCAGTCAGGAGCCAGAGGGCAAAGGGGCCCATTGACAGCTCTGCACATACATATAAATCTCCTTGAGGAAGAAAACAGGGTAGAAGGAGGAAGAAAATGGGTCTGGAGGGTTACACAGAAGATATCTGGCACAGGGGTAGAAATCTCTTCTGCACCTATTTTAAAACTGGAAGTCTGATATCCTGGCTTAAATGTTATCTCTTATTTGACACCTAAATTGATGTTATTAAGGCCTCAATTTATATCTCAAACCAGACTTCTCTTTTAAAATCTAGATTTATAGCTTCAGCTGCCTACTTAATAGCTTCACTCGAATATATAACTGACATCTTGAACAGAACATGTTCAAAACAGAATTCTTGATTTTTACCCCCAGATGTATGCCTCCCCAGCCTTTCCAGAATTAGCAATAGCATTGCCACTTTCCCAATTGTTCCAGTCAAAAACCTAAGAATCACCATTGATTTTTCATTGATTCTACCCCCAAAATATATTTTGAATCATGCCACTTCTCTCAATCTGTACAGCCACGACCCAGTCCTGATCTCCCCTAATCTCTTGCCCCAATTAGGAATTTAAATATCTTCTAATTAAGTTTCTCTGTTTGATGGCCACATTCTGAAAGCTACAGCTCTGATTCATAGTTTCTTTCAGCCCACCTAATTTTTTGATTCAAGAACTGATTGGTCTTTGTTACTGGACCAGTTGCATTCAGTTGTTCCTAAATTCTGCAACTAAATTGATCGACCCATTTGTATAGTCCATTTTCAAAATGCTATGAAGAAATATCCGATACTGGGTAATCTATAAAGAAAAAGAACTTTAATGAACTCACAGTTCCACATGGCTAGGAAGGCCTCACAATCATGACAGAAGATGAAGCAGGAGCAAAGGCACATCTTACGTGGTGGCAGGCAAGAAAGCATATGCAGGGGAACTGCCCTTTGTAAAACCATCAAACCTCATGAGACTTATTCACTGTCATGAGAACAGCACTGGAAAAACCTGCCCCCATGACTCAATTACCTCCCACCAGGTCCCACACGGGGATTATGGGAGCTACTATTCAAGATGAGATTTGAGTGGGGACACAGCCAAACCATATCATCATTCTTTCATTGATCTTTACATTTTCAGTTTTATCAGCAGTTATACCATGTAGGTCAAAGCCTTGTTTTTATTTGGGTTTAAAATATTTTAATCCATCTTGGGCTCACTAACACTAGCTAATGGTTTGATGACTTCATATTTAATGCCTAGTGTCCTGGCTCTGAAGAAATTAATAAATAGAAAAATAAAGCAATCCAAAATATGAAGTTTCAACATCTCTTCAGCAGGAGGTATTACTTAATGGGTGCAGAAGTTCTTTTTGGGATGAGAACAAGTTCTGAAAATGGATATGATGGTTGTATAACATTGTGCATATCTTAATGCCACTGAATTCCACACTTAGAAATGGTTTAGATGGTAAGTTTTATGTTATATATATTTTATCACAATAAAAAATTTTAAGTTTCAACATCTTTGTTATCAGAAAAAAACTAGGAAGTTTCCTAAAATGTTGTAAACTAGACCTGAAAGTCTGTAATATCATCTAGAGTAGAGACTGTTTAGTATAGTTCTCTTACCCTACACCCCACCCCCACGCCAACCTGCATTTCCAGGAGCCCAGCCCAGTTTGTGGAACATGGGGGGCCCTGAATAAGCACTTATTAATTGAATTTTGAGTGTCATATTGATGATGAAACAAGTCTACATTCATCAGTTAGTAGTAAAAACAGATTGAAATAGATATTACCTCATATACATTAGTCACTATCCTGCTTACTTTTCTGTGCATGAGCCTTTTGTTATCTAGAAATTCATTTCTATCACCTCTTGTTACTCTACCATACTTGTCTTCTTGTTTCTTTAATCATTGCTTCAGAGTTTTGCTTTCCCAATCTTTTTTGTTTGTTTGTTTTTTTGAGATGGAGTCTCGCTGTGTCACCCAGGCTAGAGTGCAGTGATGTGACCTTGGCTCGTTGCAACTTCTGCCTCCCGGGTTCAAGTGATTCTCCTGCCTCAGCTTCCCGAGTAGCTGGGACTACAGGTGTACGTCACCACAACTGGCTAATTTTTGTATTTTTAGGAGAGACAGGATTTCACCATATTGGCCAGGCTGGTTTTGATCTCCTGACCTTGTGATCTGCCCCCCTCGGCCTCCCAAAGTGTTGGGATTACAGGTGTGAACCACCGTGCCCGGCCACTTTCCCAATCTTAAATCACTCCTGTCAGTCTCAGATTAGTGCACTAATATGAGCTCGAGGTCAAACTTCAGATACAATTTGTTAGCTCCTTATAGGGTGGGTGCACACCATGTCCTACATGGTTAAGAAGTGTCTGGCCTCATCCTAGACTTTCATGATGAGAATGGGGCAATGTGCAGTCTGCCTTGCCCTCTTTCAGAATCACTGGGGAACCAATCCCGCACTTAATCACACCCTTACCACCTCAATTTTGGTTTGCTGCTTCTGTGTTGGACCTTTCACTCCCCCATCCAAACTAATTTCCAGTTCATTCTCCATACCACACACTCACCTATGGGTATCCCCATCCCTCCCCTTACCAAATGCAGCATGGTGGTGCACTCTAATCAGTGAGGTGCTGCTAAGTGTTTCACAAACAGCTCCCCAGGCAAAAAACAAGCACACGAATAATGCCCAAAGAAACAACAAAAACCGCTTGATTTGTAGCAATTTCTGATTTCTGTGGTGTAAATACTTATACCATGGCCAAGTTCAGGCAATCAATGTGATGTCACTGAATGTGGAGTTGGAAAGAGATGCATAGTAGCACATCACTTTATTGTATGTTTACCTATGTTAGTTAACCTCTAAGATGTGAGCCCTGGTATTCAATGTTTATTTCCCTCTCATATAGTTCCACGGTTGTTTTGTATAATCAGTAGGATATAGTGGAAGTGGTTGTATATTACTTCCAAAGTTAGGCTATAAAAGACACTGTAGCTTCTATCTTGGTCTCTCTCTCTCTCTCTCTCAGATCACTCACTTTGAGGTAGATTAGCTGCTATGCTCTGAGTTACTTGACGGAGAAGCTCATGTAGCAAGGAACTGTGGCCTCCAGCCACAGTCATATGAGTTAATATTCATGGAAGTCATACCTTTAACTCCAGACAAGCCTTGAGATGACTGCATCGCCCCCTGACATCTTGACTGCAGTTTCATGAGAAATCCTGAGCCAAAGCCACCGAGTGAAGCTACTCTCAGATTCCTGACTTAGAAACTATGTAAGCTAATTAATGTTTGTTATTTTAAACTGCTAAATTTGGGGATAATTTGTTTTACAGCAATAGATAACAAATACACCATCATAAAGATAAAATAGATATAAATACCCTAAAGAGCACAGAATTAGTAAAATAAGAAGAGTAATTAGGAAATGCCAAGTTTTGGATATTTACTACCTTTGTTTTTAACATATGTAATTATAAGTTTATGTAATTAAAATTTTAATAATATTTGTTGTATTAGTTCTCATGCTGGTAATAAAGACATACCTTAGACTGGGTAATTTATAAAGGAAAAGAGGTTTAATGGACTCACAGCTCCACGTGGCTGGGGAAGCCTCACAATCATGCTGGAGAGTGAAGGAGGAACAAAGTCAAGTCTTACGTGGTGGAAGGCAAGGGCAGGGGAACTACCCTTTATAAAACTATCAGATCTCGTGAGACTTATTCACTATCACGAGATCATCACAGGAAAGACTCGTTCCATGATTCGATTACCTCCCACTGGGTCCCCCCACGACATGTGGGAATTATGGGAGCTACAATTCAAGATGAGATTTGAGTGGTGACACAGCCAAACCATATCAGTTGTGTATAACAGGTAGTTTTTAAAAATTCCTGAAATTTTTATAGCCGGCACTCATAAGCCTGTAGGGGCAAGTTCTAGCACAGCACTGACTCTCATTTAGTGGTTGTCTAACTTTTTTGTTTGCATCCACCTATCAGTAACAATTTTTTGAGCATATCATTGCAAAATATTTGTAGTTAGCTTTATATTATATACATACACTATTAATATGGTTACAAAATTTTTGAAGGGAAAATAAACAATATTTTAAAATACATTTTATTTCATTTATTTGTGATCTAAACCTTTTTATTTTTAACAGGAACAAACTTTTCATAAGCAAGAGAGATGTGTCAGCTGTATTACATGACCACTGTTTTCACCTGCAATATGGCTGAATGAGAGCTCATGCCAGAAGGAGAAAAAGTTATCAGCTCTGCCAATTTCTTGTTGTTTCCTTTTGCTTGTGTTATTAAAACTCAATTCAATTCATGCTCTCTCTGCAGGAATATTTTAAAACTAAATAACCTCATCTGTAAAACCATATAACTTTTTACATGCAAATTGCAATATTTCACAATTCTAGGAAATAGAATGAATGAGAATGGAGGAGTCTGTGTTGCCACAAAGGAATATCTGAGGCTGGGTAATTTATAAAGAAAAGAGGTTTGCTTGGCTCACAGTTCTATAGGCTGTACAAGAAACACGGCACTGGCATCTGCTTGGCTTCTGGTGAGGTCCTCATGCTGCTTCCACGAACAGGGAAAGTCAAGGGGAACCCATGTGTGCAGAGATCACACAGTGAGAGCAAATCAAGACAGCCAGATGCCCCAGGGAGGTACCAGGCTCTAATAACCAGTTCTTGGCTGGGCGTGGTGGCTCACGCCTGTAATCCCAGCACATTGGAAGGCTGAGGAGGGCGGATCACGAGGTCGACAGATGGAGACAATCCTAGCCAACATGGTGAAACCTCATCTCTACTAAAAATACAAAAATTAGCTGGTTGTGGTGGCGCATGCCTGTAGTCCCAGCTACTCGGGAGGCTGAGGTGGCAGAATCGCTTGAACCCGGGAGGTGGAAGCTGCAGTGAACTGAGATCATGCCACTGCACTCCAGCCTGGCGGCAGAGCAAAACTCCATCTCAAAAAATAAAAATAAAATAAAAAATAAAATAACCAGTTCTCCTGGGAACGAAAAGTGAGAACTCACTCACTGCACCCACTCCCCTCAGGGAGGGCATTAATCTCTTCATGAGGGATCCTGTCCCATGACCCAAACACTTCCCATTAAACCCCAACTCCAACATTAGGATTAAATAACACCATGAGATTTGGAGGAGTCAAACATCCAAATTATAGCAGGGGTCACTGTCAATCCCAACTCACTATGGAATTCTCACATTCCCTAGGACACTTGGCACACCAGTGAGAGTGTCTTTGTGTATCCATACAGTAAATACTAAAGTTGAATTCCTTTCACTTTTAAGAGAAAGAGATAACTGTTTTATTATTTTATCCTCATGCACCAATAGATCACTTTGCCCAAACCCTAGAACATCACATTCAGGAATGAAGAGGAATATCTCGCCCCCACCTCCCCCTTTAGAGACCTGTGGCCTAATCCTTTGCTGGAAACTAATGCTGACAAATGGTGTTAAGTGGTCACATAGGACCTCCACGAGGGCCCCTGAAAGGCACATCCCCTTTGGTAAGTGGTAGGGAATCACTGTACCTTGGGTTTACAAAACTGGATTGAATGCAGGGGATGTAAGTACACAAGGGATATAAGTTTGGAAATGCTTAGCTATCTCTGGAGTTGGAAAGACGAGAATACAAGAAGAATGTGTGAAAAATAAACAAAAATAGCAGCAGACACCTAACATGGGTGATGAATATAACAGTCAGAGCTATGGTGCTTTGCTGAAAGCAAAAGTCTAGAAAAGCAAGTAAGATAAACTCATCACAAGCATCTTTTGAGTCCCTAAAGTTTCTTTTCCTGGGAAGATTTAATAGAAGAATATGGCAGTCACCCATCCTCTGGCATAACATCAATAAATGTGTTATTCCTCCATCCCCCACCCAAAACTCTTTTAAGTTGATCATTCAAATGCATATTTTTCTGCATATTATAAAGTAAGTTTTGACTTCTTTTGTGTTTTGATAGATGTTTCCTGGTGTTTAGCTTCAGAATGTTTCCTTTTATGCATTTGAAACATTGTCATTTCTTGGAGACTCTAATGTGGCTTTAAAAAAAGAGGATCACTCTGTCCCCAACTGTCACCTGCTCTCCAAGGGAGAGCTCAACCCCAGGAAATTGGAAGGTACCGATTATTTAGCCTGCCTTAGTTCAGCTTCGTTATCACTGTTACAGCACTTTTGACTAGTGTTGCTGTTAGGGTGATGGCGAAGAATATATATTGACAATGTTTATTTTCAAGAGATCAAAGCCTGTATTAGTTATAGTATTCCAAAAGGAGAAACACATGATACATTGTTATAACCATAGCCTTTAACATCTTACAAAGTACTTGTATATCCTTTTCTCATTGAAGCCTACCTGCAGTTCTAGGTTGAGATTATTTTTATTTACCATTGAAAAAAACTACGGTCATGTAGCTTACCCAGTTTACACAAACCTTGTTTCTAAGGTAAATATCACAGATATAGCAGGTCCCCTGTTCTGTGACACATGACTAAAAGAGACAAATAAAACATGTTTTTCCTTCTCTTTTACTTGATGTTTTCACTACCTCCCTAACTCCATCTGGTCCAGGTTGAGATGAGCTGACAGTCTTCATTTACTTTCTGCTTGTTTTCAGAAGACTCTTAAACAAAATTAAACCTTAGGGGCAGGATAAGAAAATTGGGAGAAGGAGACAGGTTCATTGGAATACATAAACCGTGAAGATGATTGCCAATATGGGGACAGACAAGGTTAACTAGAAATCTGTTTGGCTATAAAGCAGGAAAGCTAGAGCCAGTAGAGGAAGATCAGAAAAAAGACAGGAATCAGGGAAACTCCCAAATTTTCAGACCGTGATTTCACCTTTTCATAGCATCTTAGGATGAAATGAACAGAAACCCTGTTTCAGTATGTTAGACTGTGTAAACTAGATGAGCCACATGTATTCTCTGGGCCTGTTTCTCTCTCTCCTAAACAACACACACACACAAACACACACACACACACGTTAGGAAGGCCAAATAAAACACCAGATACCCAGTTAAATATGGATATCATACTAAAAGATAAATGCTTTCTTAGTCTAAGTATTAGTCTTAGTCTAAGTCTTAGTCTTAGTCTAAGTCTTAGTCCAGTTTCATATGAAATATATGAAACATACTAAAAAATTGGTTTCTCTATCTGAAATTCAAGTTAATTTGGTGCCCTGTATTTTTATTTACTAGATCTGGCAACCGAAACCTAATGAAACTTGAGGTCAACTTGCTGTCACTGAATGAAGCTGAGGAAATCACTACTGCCCCCTGTTGGACTCTGTTGGAACAGTCATTTTCTTGTTCTGAGACGTGCATATTAGTTGCAAATAATTCTTGATTTCTGTCTGTAGCTACTCAAAGTTTGTGCTTTAAGTGCACTTTCCACTCTGTAGATGCTGAAACAAGTTTTTCAAGTAGGTCTATTTTGGAATTTGTTCTTTCCTTCCCCAAATTCCAGAGATGCTCAACCCCTTCCACTATCACCAAGATAACTTCCTTTGCCAGACTAGCAAACATGTCCAGTTAAATCATAAATTGAACTTAATGTCGGCCTCCCATGGATGCATTACACATTACATATACCATTAATGTGTACATATTACACATTACTTCCTATGCCAAAGTAACAAACATGTCCAGTTAATGATAAATTGAATTTAATGTTGACCTCCTATGGACACATTACAAAGACATAATCATCAATGTCATAATTTTCTCTACAAATCCTACTCATTGGATATGAGATCTATTACAATCATTTTGTAGAACCTCCCTTCCTGGGAGTTGGTTAACTTGAGAGAGGCCATCTCAAATGGATCAAATGCAGATGTATCAAATGGCAGGGGGGAAGAAACAGGCGACTCCTCAGACTCCATCAATTACGTTTTTATTTGTTATATCTCATTCACCACTTTGCTAGGGAGAACATATGAAACTGGATTTGCAAAGATGGTGAACCATCTCTTCCAAAGAGTGTCGAGCGATACTCCCATCCCTGCATCTGACTGTGAACCTGACCCTTTTTATAGACCCCACAGTAAAAGCCAAAAGAAAGTAAGATTGCTTTGTGTGCCCTTGAGGTGGTTTTGGTACACAGAAACCATTCAGCAGTCTGAATATTCCTGTTGAATGTATTAAATGTTAACTATGAAAATATAAATCTCATCGTAAGTCTTTTCTTGAGGTGAAATTCACTTAAGATTAGGCATTTTAAAGTGGTAAATGCAGTGGCATTTAGTTCCAAACATTTCCATTGCTCCAAAGTAAAACTCCCTTCTCGTTAACCAATCATTCCCCATTCCCACCTTTCCTCTCAACCTTGGCAATCACTAATCTGTTTGCTATCTCTATAAATTTGCCTATTCAGATATTTCACATAAATTGAATCATAAGCTATGTGGCCTTTTGTGTCCAGCTTCTTTCATGTACCATAATATTTTGGAGGTTCATCCACATTGTAGCATGAATCAGTACTTCATTTCTTTTATGGCTGAATGATATTTTCCTTAAGTTTTTTAGTTCAGCTTACAAATCTTATTATTCTATTTCACGGAATTAGCAAATTTTGAATGATAGCTTTTACTGACTGATTAATATTTAGTCCATTGACACAGTTAATTAAAGCCCTTTAAAATTTCAAATAGTATATATACATTTAACATGTTCAATTTTCTTTAGTAGACTTTTTAATTGAAGTATAACAGACATATAGAAAAGTACACAATTCCTCAGTGTGCAGTTGCATGAATTTTCACAAAATGAACATGCCTATATCGCTACCAACCAGACCAAGTGGAAGAACATGACCAGCATTGCAGAGAGTCCCCCTGGCCCTTTGCATTTTCCTGTGAAAGAACCATCTTTAAGTCCTGAATCTGTGTGCTTTTCTGTGGAAGAAATACTTACCTACCAAATGTTCTACAAATTATTTGCTAGCCGCTTGTCTACCTTAACAGAAACGGCTGCAGGCTGCCAAAGACATGATTCAGAAGGACGCTCCCTGTGGTCTTGTGGCTTTGGCATCCTCTAATACCCCCTCAGAACCCTCTGCCCACAGATCCGTCCCTTTGTGCTGAGTACGCGGCACACATTGCCCTTTAGTATGAAGGAATTGGAAATAGAAGAGAATGACACTATCTCAATTATAACTGGGTTTATGCTGAAGATCCACTGCTAATTGCTGTATATACATTTCCTACAGTTTTATGGACAATTAATCCTTTTTTTTTTTTTTGAGATGGAGTTTCGCTCTTGTTGCCCAGGCTTGAGTTCAATGGCACAATCTCGGCTCACCGCAACCTCTGCCTCCCCGGGTTCAAGCGATTCTCCTGCCTTAGCCTCCCGAGTAGCTGGGAATACAGGCATGTGCCACCACGTCCGGGTAATTTTGTATTTTTAGTAGAGATAGGATTTCTCCATATTGATCAGGCTGGTCTCAAACTCCCAGCCTCAGGTGATCTACCTGCCTTGGCTTCCCAAAGAATCCTTTTTTATTTTATTAAAAAAACTTTTTTTTTGAGACGGAGTTTTGCCCTTGTTGTCCAGGCTGTAGTGCAATGGTGCAATCTTGGCTCACTGCAGCCTCCGCCTCCCAGGTTCAAGCGATTCTCCTGCCTCAGCTGCTCGAGTAGCTGGGATTACTGGCGCCCGTCACCATGCCTGGCTAATTTTTTTGTATTTTTAGTAGAGACGGGGTTTCGCCATGTTGGCCAGGCTGTTCTTGAACTCCTGGCCTCAGGTGATCCACCCTCCTTGATCTCCCAAAGTGCTGGGGTTACAGGCGTGAGCCACCTCGCTCGGCCTAATTAATCCTTTTGTTATGAAAATCTTTTAGGTATTTCCAGATGTAGACAGGGAAACTCAATGGACTTGAATGGCACATGCTGTCAAGGGTTCCTATGGCCAGACCAGGATGCCTTGAGAAGAATTATGTCTAGCCAGAACAGACTTTAATAGCATAAGCTAGATGAACAGAAAGCCCAGAGCTAAGGTAAATGCAGAAAGGAGTTAAGAGTTCTGGTGAGGAAAATAGTCTGGGACCATACAGTACAGAGCTTCCAAAGCTAGGGCAGGAATGTGTTGTGAGGCAATCAGGAATCACTGGAGGTTTGTAAAGGGGAACCCATCAGGGGCGAATCACCCTCCTCTCCTGTATCATTTTTATGTTCAAAGGGGGCTTCTGCCATAAGGAGTAGGACTGATGAGTGAATTTTCACACCTGTGACTTCTTGGGAGTGATGACTCTGTTCACACAGACCTTTTATCAGCTTCTGTCCTTACCATGGAGTTGACCACCTACCTGGCCTTGTACTTCTTGAGTGATGATGGGCATGTGATCCATAGCAACCATAATAATAGGTAACAGTATTTATAATGTGTCTGCCACTGTTCTAAGTAATTTTTAATCATTTTTATCTTCACAGCAACCCTCAAAGTCAGTACTATCATTATCCCCATTTTACAAACGAAGAAACGGAAGCACAGAGAGGCCAAGTAGTTCACCCAATGTCACCACTAGCCAGTAAATGGCAGAAAAAGGATTCACAGCCAAGTGGCCTGACTCTAGAGGCTATATTCTTACCTTAATCTACTCTAGACTAATTCTCAACCTGAAGATATTTTATCTACATCAAGGCTGCATTAAATGCTCAATTGTTTTTGCACATCTGTATGCTGCTATTGCAAACGTGGGATGAGGTTTTGTTTTTTTCTGTCCCTTCTCATCTGGGCCCTGGGCAATTGCTTAGAGGTAGGGCTGTCTTCTGCTCCTCCTCACCTGTGCTCCAGAGGACAAACACAGGGCAGCCTGCATCATTTCTTGCCCAGTTATTCAACACTCATTGATTGCCCATCTCAGGCAAAGCACTGAAAGGATTCAAGCTACACATGACATAATCCTTGGCCTGGAGGCTCTTACACCTCATCTGGATCCAGGGGCATTTACAGGAGAAGAAGGTGGACAGGCCAGGAGACCATTAAAAACATGAATACTTGGCAAGACATGGTGGCTCACATCTGTAATCCCAGCACTTTGGGAAGCAGAGGCGAGTGGATCACCTGAGGTCAGGAGTTTGAGACCAGCCTGACCAAAATGAAGAAACCCCATCTCTACTAAAAATACAAAAAATTAGCCTGGCATGGTGGCGCATGCCTGTAATCTCTGCTACTTGGGAGGCTGAGACAGGAGAATCACTTGAACCTCGGAGGCAGAGGTTGCAGTGAGCCGAGATTATGCCATTGCACTCCAGCCTGAGCAATGACAGCGAAACTCCATCTCAAAGACAACAACAACAACAAAACAAAAACAAAAACAAAAACAGGAATACTCACCTCCAGCCCTGTCTGGCTACATGCTTTATTTCTCTTACTCAATCTCTGAATCACTGGGGTGCTATGGAAAAGTGACCACCTTCATGCATCTCCTTTTCTACCTAAAAAATGTAGCTTCCTTGATTGATTTTTTTTTTGCCATAGAATACTGGATGGTTTGTTAGAGTGAAAGTGGTTTAAGATCTAAGGCAAAATAACAAAGTGTTATTATCTGAGTACATAGCACACACTGCCCTTTCAAAACTATTGCCTGTAGACTTACTGCACAGAGCAAAGCCCTCTGGGAACAAGCACTTACAACGAAAAATGGTTTATTATCATAATGGAGTATTCAATTACTTGCTCTGATGAGAGTTGGAGGGGTTTCTAAATTCATTGTATTAATTTAGACTTTGGGGGAGGGAAATAATTAAAAATGTAGGCCACCTATGGGTGCTACATAATGTGGATGATATAGTGTTGTTATAATGGGAATGTGATACATTTTATTTAGACAGTCTCTAGCTACAAAGAGTATATTAGGTATTTTACAGTGGGGCTCAGAAGCCTAAAACAAACAAGATTAAAATCAGCAATAAAGCAGATCGGGAGAAGCCAGTGAAATTCAGCAATAAATTTGATGCAAAGCCAATGTGATATGCCAAAGGCCTTTTAGAATTTGCTGCGGGCTGATGATTATGTTTTCTTAGTTTAGTGATATGGGAGGTTATAGAAGGTAGAGTTGATGACTGTGAAGGAGAGGTCAGGCAGGGAGCACTTCCTATTGTAGGAAGAACAATTCCGACTTGGTGGAGAATAGAATATTCACGGCCTAAAGGTTTTTGTGAAAACTGTGCGTGTGTGTGTGTGTGTTAACTCTCCACAGTCACTCATTCCTGTGTGATTCATAAGTCTTATAGTCAGGAAATCCTTTCCCCACCCCATATCATTTTGTGGGATTTCCTACTCATGTTCTCTTTTTTTCTTCCAGTCCCATGCGCAGCCTTCAATCTTTTAAAACCTCCAGACTCCTGTAACAATTACTCCTGGTATTCCTCATGTTAATATAGCACAGCATACTAGACAGAAATAAGGCCCAGGAGAGGACAATGTAGACAACAGTCATATGGGATTCACTGGCTCCAATCTCAGTGTAATAACACTTAGCAAAATTTACCTCAGAATTCTCTGAAAATGGCAGCAAAGATTTGCTGAGAAAGACTGTATGTACTGTCTATTTTTCTCCAGGCACTTACATTAAACATACCCTAAAGCATATCTTCTAATGCCCTGGCAAAAACCCTTAACCCACGTGTTGACGAGAATGGTTCTGGTCTATCTTGTGTCCTCCTTTATGTGTTCCATGTTGTTCTTGCTGCAAATGTAGACGCATTTGCCTGTCAAAGCATCAGTTCAAAGGACTGAATATTACGTATTTTCTTTTTCTTTCCTTTTCTTTTTTTTTCTTCTTTTTTTTTTTTGAGACAGAGTCTTGCTTTGTTGCCCAGGCTGGAGTGCAGTGGCACCATCTCAGCTCCCTGCAGCCTCCACCTCCCGGGTTCAAGCAGTGAACTGCAGCCTCCCAAGTAGCTGGGACTACAGGCACAGGCTACCATGCCCGGCTAATTTTTGTACTTTATTAGTAGAGACGGGGTTTTGCCATGTTGGCCAGGCTGGTCTCGGACTCCTGACTTCAAGTGATCTGTCCGCCTTGGCTTCCCAAAGTGCTGGGATTATAGGCATGAGCCACCAC
The DNA here is from genome assembly GCF_009764315.1 of Trachypithecus francoisi. Lineage (NCBI taxonomy): Eukaryota > Metazoa > Chordata > Mammalia > Primates > Cercopithecidae > Trachypithecus > Trachypithecus francoisi. The sequence continues at coordinate 25,703,193 of NW_022681469.1, read as the reverse complement.
GCCCAGTCATATTATGTATTTTCTGTGGGAGACTTGCCTATGTGTTATGGATTCTAAGAATTATTTGCTAGTTGCCTGCTCTACTTGTTAATGAAAATGGGTGCTTGGTGAGAAAGAAAGCTCCCCTCTCAGGGTCCTCAGAGCATGTCGCATTCTTGGTCTCTTCAGTCTCTGTTCTTGCTTTGGCACAATGCACGTTCCCTGTGTGGTGCAATCCCAGGGCTGGTTAATCCTCTTTAGTGGGAAGTATTGCTCCCTGCCTGGCAGCTACACTAAAAGGTTGTACTTTGAGCTACACCATGGCAATTTCTGGGCAACAGCATTAAGTATTCTCTTCCCTTCTATGCCAGTGACTCTAGGTGTTATTGTTTAAACACTTCGTATCTAAAACTGCATAGTAACATCAGATTATAATCATGTACAGTGCAGTTATTTGTTCCCACCTTGCTGGTGTGTTTCTACAGGGTGGACACGACTTTCACATTTTCTTAATTTTTCTCCATGTGTGGCTCATTGCCATATATATATATACATATATATACACACGCCATATATATAGCCATATACATGTATTGTGTGTGTGTATATATATGTGTGTATATATATAGAGAGAGAGGGAGGGAGAGAGAGCAATGAGCTAGACATGGAGAAAGAAGTATATTTATTGAATAGCTTACACAAATAATATATATATAAAGAATATTTATTGGGCATTTTCTTTTTTCTTTTTTCTTTTTTTTTTAAGATGGAGTCTGGCTCTGTCACCCAGGCTGGAGTGCAGTGGCCGGATCTCAGCTCACTGCAAGCTCCGCCTCCCGGGTTTACACCATTCTCCTGCCTCAGCCTCCCGAGTAGCTGGGACCACAGGCGCCGCCACTTTGCCCGGCTAGTTTTTTGTATTTTTAGTAGAGACGGGGTTTCACCGTGTTAGCCAGGATGGTCTCGGTCTCCTGACCTAGTGATCCGCCCGTCTTGGCCTCCCAAAGTTCTGGGATTACAGGCTTGAGCCACCGCGCCCGGCCAGCATTTTCTGTATATACACACACCATTTATATTTTTTCATTTTCTCATGTTTTCAGAAAGTTTTGAGACATAATTGTACATCTTTATGGGGTTACAGAGTGTTATTTCGCTACATGTATACAATGTGTAAATGCTATTTCAATAAATGTATACAGAATGTTATTTCTATACCTGTATACAATGTATAATGATGAGATCAGGGTAACTAGCATACCCACCACATCGAACATTGATTATTTCTTTGTGTTTGGAACATTCAAAATTCTCTCCTTTAGCTATTTGAAAATATACAATGGCCAGGTGCAGTGGCTCACATTTGAAATCCCAGAACTTTGGGAGGTTGAAGTGGGAGGATCACTTGAAGCTGGAATTCAAGACCACCTTGGCAACATAGCGAGATCTCATCTCTACAAAATTAGAAGGCATTAGCTGGGTGTGGTGGCATGTGGCTGTAGACCCAACTACTCAGGAGGCTGAGGTGGGAGGATTGCTTGAACCCCGGAAGTTGAGGCTGCAGTGAGCCATGATTGTGCCACTGTACTCCAGCATGGGTGACAGTTGGGTGACAGACCAAGACCCTGTGTCAAAAAAAAAAAAAAAAAAAATTAGCCAGGCATGGTGGTACATGCCTGTAGTCCCAGCTACTCAGGAGGCTGAGGTGGAAGGATTGCTTGAGCCCAGGAGTTCCAAGTTTCAGTGAACTATGATCATATCACTGTATTCTAGCCTGTACAACAGAGTGAGACTCTGTCTCTTAAAAAACGTAACAAAAACTAAGAAATAAATTAATAACTATAATCACTCTGTAGTGCTATAGAACACTGTCATTCCTCCTATCTAGTTTTAATTATGTATCTGTTAACCAACCTTTCCCTATCCACCTCTCCCTGCTCCCCTTCCCAGACTCTAGCAACCACAGTTCTACTGTCCACTTCTATGAGCTCAACTTTCTTAGCTTCCACATATGAGTGAGAACATGGGATATTTATCTTTCTGTGCCTGACTTATTTCATTCACTTAACATAATGTCCTCCAGGTTAATCCATCAACATCTTTTTTTTTTTTTTTTTTTTTTTCGAGACGGAGTCTCGCTCTGCCGCCCAGGCTGGAGTGCAGTGGCCGGATCTCAGCTCACTGCAAGCTCCGCCTCCTGGGTTTACGCCATTCTCCTGCCTCAGCCTCCCGAGTAGCTGGGACTACAGGCGCCCGCCACCTCGCCTGGCTAGTTTTTTGTATTTTTTAGTAGAGACGGGGTTTCACTGTGTTAGCCAGGATGGTCTCGATCTCCTGACCTCGTGATCCATCAACATCTTATTATGAAAATGCTCAAAGCTACGTACAGAAAAGTTGGAAGAGTAGAACAGAGAAAACTTGTATACATTTACCTAGACTTACCAGTTGTTAATATTTGGCCACATTTGCTTTGTCTGTTCATATATACCTTAGTTTTTTTCTAAAATATTTGAAAATAAGCTGCAGAAAACATGACATATCATTTGCAAATATTTCAACACACATTTCCTAAAGATAAAAACAAAAAATATATATAACTACAATATTGTAATGACACATAAGAAAAAAATACAGTTCATATTTTAAATTCCATAATAACTAAGGAGGCTGGTAAGAGGATTGCTTCAGGGTCGGGCGCGGTGGCTCATGCCTGTAATCCCAGCACTTTGGGAGGCTGAGGCGGGCCGATCATAGGTCAGGAGACTGAGACCATGCTGGCTAACAAGGTGAAACCCTGTCTCTACCAAAAATACAAAAACTTAGCCAGGTGTGGTGGCGGGCACCTGTAGTCCCAGCTACTAGGGAGGCTGAGGCAGGAGAATGGCATAAACCCAGGAGGCAGAGCTTGCAGTGAGCCGAGCGCACGCCACTGCACTCCAGCCTCGGCAGCAGAGTGAGACTCTGTCCCCCACGCACAAAAAAAAAAAAAAAAAAAAAGAGGATTGCTTCAGGCCAGGAGTTTGAGACTAGCCTGGGCAACGTAGTGAGACTTTGTCTCAAAAAAAAAAAAAAAAAAATTCCATAGTCATTTCAAACATTTTAAATAGTTGTTGTTATTATTGCTTTTATAAAAATATAGGACTTTATATATATTCATGAATTGCATGCTGCCAATTATTATTTCTAAATTCAGACACTTGTTTTCATCCAGGAATGTGTGCTATCTTGTAAGATCTTCTAATATTTCAGGATAAGCTAGAAATGCAGTTTTTCATGTTAAGTCACTTTGAACAAATGTGGAAGAGTCATTTATTTACTGTTTCTGTCCCACAGTTCTTCTTGGTAGAATCTGAGATGAATATTACTACCTACAAAGATGATAGAGGTACTAGGAATAATAAGTATAGAACATATAGAACAGGATGTAGTCAACATATAAGACACTTGTTACTGGGAATAGCTAGGATTCGAGCAAGGCTGACATTCTGGTGATATGCACTTGTATAATTGCATGATTGTTAACGTCAAAATGCTATTTACTATTGGCACACTATGGCATCAAGGCCTTAATTCCTGGCACCCCAGATGACCTCCAGGACCACGACTGAGATGTCTGTTCTAATTGGTCAGTATCTGTGTCATATTCTTAATTTTAAAAATATCCCTCTGGAATGAAAAAAAATGAAAACCTTGAGTAGACACATTCATGAGTACTCTGCCTATTTCAGTTCTCCTGTCTATTAACAGGGATTATGGTTTTTAAAAATGGTTTTAGAATTTATATTTTACCAAGTCACTCATAGATTTAGTATTAAACAGTTTTTACTACTTAAGGTCTTCCTGTTACTCTTATAAATTTCTGCATTTTCCTTTTCATTACACTCATATGAATCATATATTAAAATTTCAGACATATCTATGTATAAATATCATATTTCCCCAAGGTAGAGCACATTTTCTACATGTTTACTCCAGCCAAAGAACCCAGCATTCGATGTTCAAATAAAAACTATATTTATTATTTTATAAATGTTGGCACTGAACAGATAACAGGTGGTAGTGACTGTTTCTTAAGAATTGTGTGCACATCCGAGCATTTATTTACTTAATATTTTTGAAATTAGGCGTAAAAATTTCATAAACCTGTAAAGCTAAACAAATGTCATCTATTTTGCATTTACTCAGTACATACAAGTGTTTACAGAAGTGGTGTTTCTGAGCGGCTATTTACATAATCAAAGAATTTGATGAGATTTGGAGCAATAATTTCATTAAAGTTTAAAAAGTTTTAGAATGTGTAAAAGTGACTGAATGGTTATGTATGAATTCTGGGAACCTGCATCAGAAATGCCAATGAAACACTGGAAGAGGTTTTTTTTTGAAACTGACATTGGACATAGACAGAATGCTGAAGAAAGAGAATTACTGGAAATGCAAAGAGTGGTTAACAAGCTGTCATCACCTTAGAACACAAATGTGAGCCCTGTGCAATTCACAATATTAAGTGCCAAAAGGAAAACACCTTAAGTAAAAGCAAGAATACTGAAACTATAAGGATCTGTCAGAATAATGCATATTATACTGTGTAAATCTTGTTGTAGTGATTTATTTATTTATTTATTTTTTGAGCAAATACTAATTTATGTGTTTCAAAATGTAAGAACATGCATCCCTGGCTGGGCACTTTGGGACGCCCAGGCTGGCGGATCACCTGAGGTTGGGAGTTCGAGACCATCCTGACCAACAGGAGAAACCCTGTCTCTACTAAAAATGCAAAATTAGCCGGGCGTGGTGGTACATCCCTGTAGTCTCAGCTACTCGGGAGGCTGAGGCAGGAGAATCGCTTGCTGAGGCAGGAGAATCACTTGAACCCAGAAGGCGGAGGTTGCTGTGAGCCGAGATTGCGCCATTGCACTCCAGCCTGGGCAACAAGAGTGAAACTCCATCTCAAAAAAAAAAAAAAAGAAAAAGAAAATGCACCCCTATCCCTCAGCCATGTGTTTTTTCCCAAGAGACAACCAAGATGATCATGTTATCTATTTCTTATATTCTTACAAGAATATATAATTCATATAATGTATATACATATGTATAATCAGAACATATATTCAGTGTATATATTCACATTCTGAAAAGTGAACAATATATTTGGCAATATATTGTTGTCAACTTCAGAAAAGTTAGTAAAATATGACCCCCATAAAGCACAAAATATAAAATACAAAAATAAATAAAGTTAGTATCTATGTAATCAGCACCTAATCAAGAAAGAAAACATTACCAGCACTCCCCAATTTCTACCCTGTCTCTCCTACCTGGAAGGTAACCATTATGTTGATATATAACAATATATTTTGCCTGTTTTTGAATTTTATATAGATGAAATTATACAGTACACATTATTTTTATTTATTTGTTCATTCCATTTTATTTTATTTTGTTTTATTTATTTTATTTTTGAGACACGGACATGTTCTGTCACCCAGGCTGGAGTGCTATAGTGTGAACACAGCTCACTGTGGCCTTAACCTTCTGGGCTCAAGCTATCCTCCCACCTCAGCCTCCCAAGTAGCTAGGACCACAGGCAAATGCCACCATACCTGGCTAATTTAAAAAAAATTTTTTTTTGTAGAAACAGGATCTTGCCGTGTTGCCCAGGCTGGTCTCAAACTCCTGGGCTCAAGTAATCCTTCCGCCTCAACCTCTTTAAGTGTTGGGATTGTAGGTGTGAGCCACCATACCCGACCTCATTTTATATTTTTGAGATTCATTCATGTTGTTTTGTGTAACAAAAGTTGGTTTCTTGTTCATTGCTCTAGTATTTTCTGTTGTATAATTGTGGAACTTTTTATGCATTCTACTGTTTTGGCACATTTCTCTTGCAATGCTCAGCAATACTGCAAATATCTTTTTTTTTTTTTTTTTTCTTTTTGAGATGGAATCTCACTCAGTTTCCCAGGCTGGTGTGCAGTGGCACACTATCTCAGCTCACTGCAGCCTCCACCTCCCGGGTTTAAGCGATTCTTGTGCCTCAGCCTCCCGAGTAGCTGGGATTACAGTCATGCGCCACCATGCCTGGCTAAGGTTGGTATTTTTAGTAGAGACAGGTTTTCGCCATGTTACCCAGGCTGATCTTCAACTTCTGCCCTCAAGTGATCTGCCTGCCTTGGCCTCCCAAAATCCTGGGATTATAGGTGTGCACCATGATGCCCTGCCACAAATACACTTTTCATGTTCCTTCGTGTACATGTACCCATATATCTGGAGAAGAAGCATGCACACATACATGTGTGTGTAAAACGTAAATAAGTTGTAATGTGTTATCGCTTCCTCCACACACAATGGCTTTTCTTCACAAGGGCTTTTATTTTGTGAAGGACTAATAGAGGCAAGTGAGTTTGGGGGAGCTCATTAAATTTTGGGGTAGCTGTTTTTCAACTATGTGGGTAGCTGTTTTTCAATTATAAGGTAAACCAACTCACCTTGATAATCTCTGTTCAATGGATGTTCATTTTAGTACTCTTCACACGATTTTTATTTTTATTTTTATTTTTTTTGAGACGGAGTCTCGCTCTGCCGCCCAGGCTGGAGTGCAGTGGCCGGATCTCAGCTCACTGCAAGCTCCGCCTCCCGGGTTTATGCCATTCTGCTGCCTCAGCCTCCCGAGTAGCTGGGACTACAGGCGCCCGCCACATCGCCCGGCTAGTTTTTTGTATTTTTAGTAGAGACGGGGTTTCACCATGTTAGCCAGGATGGTCTCGATCTCCTGACCTCGTGATCCGCCCGTCTCGGCCTCCCAAAGTGCTGGGATTACAGGCTTGAGCCACCGCGCCCGGCCCACACGATTTTTAAAAAGCACAAAATACTCAAATGTCCAAAAGTAGGAGGTTGGTAAAATAATCACATAACTGTTCAAAGCTATATTATTCAGCTATTTTTTTAAAAAAATTAGTAGTAGATTATATAATGATACAGAAAACTGTTTATTATTTTAAATAAAGCAAGTAACAAGATAATATGTATTGGCATATACATAAACGAAATCTTAGAATACAAAATAAAATGTTAATAGTGGTTATGTCTGAGTAGCAGGTAGTAGAATTACATGGGATTATTTCATTCATTTTGTTGCTCCATGCTATTTTTTTTTCTATAATAAGCATTACTTTCATATTATTTTAAAAGTTACTCAGAAAAGTGGAGACAGAGGCAATGATTTGTTGACTTGGACAGTGATGAACATCTGGGGAATTCGTGGTGCTATACCCCGTTCTGCCATGACTATTTTTAATTTTCCCTCTCTGTATAACTCTCTAATGACTTTCTGGAATCTCACTTGATTTTTCTTTAATATCCTCTCATGTTCTCTCTCTCTCTCCTCTTTGTTCCTTGTCTGTTCTGGGTACTAAGGGAACTAGGGAACTTTGTTGAGTAGCCATTGCTATAGGAGATATCCTGCATATTATGAGTCCACCAATTTATCCACCAATCCATGCAGAGCAGTTGAAATCATCTGTTAACTGGATTTGCCCTGCGATATCTCCCTAACCTCTGGATATCTATGGGACATTTGTTATAATAAATAAAATGATCTCTGTGGATGGCTGATAATCCTCTTCAAGGAGTTAAACAGAAATAGTGGTCATGCTGTTGAAGCTAGTGCCCGTTGCAATATGAACTGTGATTTTAGCATAATTGAACTTTTTAATGTCTGGTACAACCTTGTTGGGTGTTTTGTTTTGTTTTGTTTTTGTATCACTGATGAATCAATGAAGGACCAAAACAGGCATCAAATAAGTATTAAGAGGCAGGCAGATCATGAGGTCAGGAGTTCGAGACCAGCCTGGCCCACATGGTGAAACCCCCGTCTCTAGTAAAAGTACAAAAATTAGCCGGTCCTGGTGGCACGCGCCTACAATCCCAGCTAATCAGGAGGCTGACGCAGGAGAATTGCTTGAACCTGGGAGGCGGAGGTTGCAGTGAGCCTAAATCACACCACTGACCTCTAGCCTGGGTGACAGAGCAAGACTCCATTTCGAAAAAGAAAAATAAATAAACAAAAATAAATAAATACATTTCAAAAACTTTTGTATTTTGGATAGTGTTTCATCCCACATGAAATATCTATAAGTATTTTTGGCCGGGCGCGGTGGCTCAAGCCTGTAATCCCAGCACTTTGGGAGGCCGAGACGGGCGGATCACGAGGTCAGGAGATCGAGACCATCCTGGCTAACACGGTGAAACCCCGTCTCTACTAAAAAATACAAAAAAACTAGCCGGGCGAGGTGGCGGGCGCCTGTAGTCCCAGCTACTCGAGAGGCTGAGGCAGGAGAATGACGGGAACCCGGGAGGCAGAGCTTGCAGTGAGCTGAGATCGCGCCACTGCACTCCAGCCTGGGCGACAGAGCGAAACTCTGCCTCAAAAAAAAAAAAAAAAAAGAAATATCTATAAGTATTTTTACAGAATAAGTACATGGATTTTTATACCATCTGCAGTTTTATTCATATATGGGAAAAACGTAAACATAACATGATTTTACTCCAGAGAGTATGAGAAATTTTAGATATGAAATTATGTTGCTGATTCTGTTTTAATATTCCTCCCAGTTTTATGTATTAAAATAAGTTTATGAGCTATAAATCAGTCAAAAATGTTTTCTATTTTTGTTATTGTTCCCAAAAGACAACTTAAGTTTGCATTAATTCATCTAAACAGTGAAGTTTTAAAAAACGTATAAAGGAAATACTGTGTTTAAGTCACTTATCATTAGTTTGACAACTGTGATGACTTTTACCAGCCTCTATGGTGTAATTTTCCTTAAAATGAAATGTTTCTTTCTTTTTTTTTTGTTTTTGAGACTGAGTCTCCCTCTGTCACCCAGGCAGGAGTACAGTGGCGCAATCTTGGCTCACTGTAAGCTCTGCCTCCCAGGTTCAAGTGATTCTCCTGCCTCAGCCTCCTGAGTAGCTGGGACCACAGGCGCCCGCCACCATGCCCGGCTAATTTTTGTATTTTTAGTAGAAATGGGGTTCCACTCTATTGGCCAGGCTGGTCTTGAACTCCTGACCTTGTAATCTGCCCACCTCAGCTCCCCCCTCAAAGTGCTGGGATTACAGGCATTAGCCACTGCGCCTGGCCTAAAATGAAGTATTTTTGAAAGGTTCAGTCTTGGCCACGTTAGATATTAAAGTAGGATAGAGGATCTTACAATTCGACAAACACTGAGAGCCCTGCTCCATTGAAAGCATTGAGAGTATGAAAATGAATACAACAATGATTTTGTGTTCAAGTTTACAAATGAACTCGACTAAAGGGAACAAACACATCCTCTATAACAGTCATATTATCTTTTATTTGTTTGTTTTGTTTTTTTAGACTTAGTCTCTCTCTGTCGCACAAGCTGGAGTACAGTAGCATGATCTCGCCTCACTGCAACCTCCACCTTCTGGGTTCAAGCGATTCTCATGCCTCAAGTGCTCCAGTAGCTGGGATTACAGGTATGCGCCATCACCCCTGGCTAATTTTTGTATTTTTGGTAGCGCCTGGGTTTTGCTATGTTGACCAGGCTGGTCTCAAACTCCTAACCTCAGATGATCCACTTGCCCTGGCCTCCCAAAGTGTTGGGATTACAGGCGTGAGCCATCACATCCAGCCAACAGTCATATTATGTTGTCATACCAGTACTAATCAAGAATTAAAAGAGTTATGGTGTGTAAATGTGTGTGAATGCTTAGGTGAGCTACTGAACTTTGGCCTTGAAGAATAAACAAAGTTTTAACCCCATGAATTGAAAGAAACTTTTCTTAAAAAAGAACCCAATGCTGAGTGTCCTACGTACATATCTTATTTTCTCCAAGTCTCTCAACGACGCTGAAGATAGGTAGCCACATTTTAACAGATGTATAATCCGGGGCTCAGAGACATTTTAGGTTGAGCAAAAGTATGTAGGAAGAAGGGAAATATAAGAATCCTGGCCCACTTGGCACATAACTGGTTAGAGACTGGTGTACAATGGCAAGAGTAATCAATAAAGAAGCTGAAAAGGTAGTTTGGAGCTGGTTCTCTAGTGAACAGTTTGTAAAACAATTATACGGGAAGTGGAGTCCTTCGAATTTTTTAAAGCTGGGCTATAAGGATCAGAGTCATGCTTCACTATAATCAGGAAGAAGTGTGGTGGGTAGACTAGAATGAGAACCAATCTCTTTTCTATATAAGAAAAAGGAGTAACAACTGAGAAACCATTGCAGTAGCTGATGGAAGAGAAGATGAGGCCTAGTCAAGGCAATGGGAGTGGGAATGTGGAGAAGAAGATGAATTTAAGAACCACTGGCAGGGTGCGGTGGATTATGCCTGTAATCCCAGCACTTTGGGAGGCTGAGGCGGATGGATCACCTGATGTCAGGAATTCGAGACCAGCCTGGCCAACATGGTGAAACACCATCTTTACTAAAAATACAAAATTAGTTGGGTGTGGTGGCCAACACCTGCAATCCCAGCTACTTGGGAGGCTGGGGCAGGAGAATTGCTTGAACCTGGGAGGTGAAGGTTGCAGTGAGCTGTGAGCCGACATCACACCACTACACTCCAGCCTGGGCAACAAGAGCAAAACTCAGTCTAAAAAAAAAAAAAAAAAAAAAGAACCACTGTGCAAGTCAAACTGATGGAACTTAGTAACTAATTGAAAGATGACTTAATGGCCAGGCATGGTGGCTCATGCCTGTAATCCCAGCACTTTGGGAGGCTGAGGCAGGCAGATCACGAGGTCAGGAGATCGAGACCATTCTGGCTAACATGGTGAAACTCCGTCTCTACTAAAAATACAAAAAAATTTGCCAGATGTGGTGGCGGGTGCCTGCAGTCCCAGCTACTGGGGAGGCTGAGGCAGGAGAATGGCGTGAATCCAGAAGGCAGAGCTTGCAGTGAGCCGAGATAGAGCCACTGCACTCCAGCCTGGGCAACAGAGCAAAACTCTGTGTTCTCACTCATAGGTGGGAACTGAACAATGACATCACTTGGACTCGGGAAGGGGAACATCACACATCGGGGCCTATCATGGGGAGGGGGGAGGGGGGAGGGATTGCACTGGGAGTTATACCTGATATAAATGACGAATTGACGGGTGCTGACGAGTTGATGGGTGCAGCACACCAACATAGCACAAATATACATATGTAACAAACCTGCACGTTATACACATGCACCTTAGAACTTAAAGTATAATTAAAAAAAAAAAAAAAAGACGACTTAATGGATCCCAACTTGGGGACTCAAAAGATTTTTCTTTTTAGGTAGAGTTTATAACATGAAAGAAACCATTTGAAAGTATACAATTTGGTGACATTTAGTACATTCACAAAGATATGCAACCATCAACTCTATTTAGTTCCAGAACATTTTCATCTTGTGCACTCTATGCATTCAGTGTTTATTGAATGATGGAATTTGGGAGAGAAACTGGGGGGCCATTGCAGTCTGAGCTCAATAGCGATCAGGCTTGCATCCCACAGAAACAAAAAACATTCCTCTTTCAATGAAGCTCTCCTTTATTATGGAAAATAATATCCTTGGCCAACTTCCTAAAACACCCAGAAACTCAAATGCAACATGAAGATTAAGTCACAATTCCTGCATTAGACAACATAGGCTGAACCAGGTATTGAGAATACGGACAAGAAAATTAACAGCTAATTGTAATCTACTGATAACATTTTCCTCCAAATAGAATATACTATGTGTATATGTTTAACTAAGCTTATATTTAATTCAATGTAATTGGAAAAGCTAACATACAATTTAATTCCTGAATAAAATAAAACAGTTGCTTTTGATATGGTGACAGAATCATTGACTTTTCCCTTCAGTTTATAATCTGTATCCTATACCTTGATTTACTCAGCCTTGGCTAAAGCACATTTTTAATATCTTAGCTGAGCTGACTTGTAAGCAGGCAATATTGATGGGGTCAGGGAAGCAGCCCCTTTTCAGGGTTCTGGCCACATAGCTGATATTATGATACACTTCATTTTTTGTTTGTTTGTTTGTTTCCAAATCTCCTGTGTCTGTGTTGGGTGTCCTGTAGACACCCAAGCCTGGGCATTTTTTATGAATCTCAGGGAGCCACTCTGCTGCTGAGCTGGCCTCACTCACACATTTCATTTATCCACAATAATAAGAATATCAATACCTTGGATTTATATAGAGCCATTCATCCAAAGAGGTCAAAGCATTTTAATTTAATTGGATGTTCCCGTGGCTTTAAGAGCCCCTAGGTATATTTACAAATGTAATATTAGGAAATGGTCTGCCCTGGTTTAGACAACATAAAACAAGACCTGCATATATACTGGTTTTAGCCGGGCATGGTGGCATGTGCCTGTAATCCCAGCTATTCAGGAGGCTGAGGCAGGAGAATCACTCGAACCTGGGAGGTGAAGGCTGCAGTGAGTTGAGATTACATCACTCCAGCCTGGGCAACAAGAGCAAAATTCGGTCTCAAAAAAATAAAATAAAACAAATTAATTAATTTGGGTGTGCTAATTTATTTATCACTTAATTGTATTTTCATTTTATGATGAAAGTAGGCCATCGTTTTTGACACTTATCCAATTTCCCTTTAAAGGAAGTACTTTTGTGTATTTCTGTTTATAAAAAGCAACACCTGGAAGCTTCTTTTTTTTTTTTTTTTTTGAGATGGAGTCTCCCTCTGTCACCCAGGCTGGAGTGCAGTGGCACAATCTTGGCTCACTGCAACCCTTGCCTCCCTGGTTCAAGCAGTTCTCCTGCCTTAGCCCCCAGAGCAGCTAGGATTACAGGAGCTTACCAACACACCTGGCTAGTTTTTATGTTTTTAGTAGAGACGAGGTTTCGCCATGTTGGCCTGGCTGGTCTTGAACTTCTAACCCCAGATGATCTGCCTGCCTCAGCCTCCCAAAGTGCTGGGATTACAGGCATAAGCCACCGTGCCTGTCCCGGAAACCTTGTAAAACACAGAAAAATGTAAAAAAAAAAAAAATTACCCATGTTATTGACGCTCAAAATAACTTTGCAATACCCCCAGAGATGTACTTTCAACACAATTAGTACCATACTTTAGTAATAATAGCTGATATTTACCAAGTGCTGATAATGTATAACTCACATATTCTTACTAACATTCTCTACGTGACGTACAATGATCACCTGCTTTACAGATAAGGAAACTGAAGCACAGTAAAGTTAAGGAACTTGCCCTAGGTAATCTAGCCAGGAAGTGGAAAGCTGGGATTGAATCTAGGCCATTCTGCTACACAAACTGCATTCTTTTTTTTTTTTTTTTAAAGGTTTGGTAAAAAACACATAACAAAATTTATGACTTTTGACTACTTTAAAGTTTATAATTCACTGACCTTTAATACATCCACAAGCTATGCAACCATCGACTGTAGTTCCAGAACATTTCATCACTCCAAAAGGAAACTCTGTATCCATTAAGCAGTCATTCCCCATTTCTTCCTGCCCTGCAGCCCTTGGCAACCACTGATCTGCTTTCTGTTTGTATGAATTTGCCTATTCTGGATATTTCAGATAAATGGGGTTATACACAATATGGCCTTTTGTGTCTGGCTTTTTTCAGTTAGCATGTTTTCAAGATTTATCAATATTGCAGCATGTATCAGTACTTTTTTCATTTTTATGTGTGAATAATATTACATTGTATGGATATAGCACATTTTGTTTACACCACACTCATACAGTCATATTGTTGCAGTTCATCGATTGTTAAACATTTGGATTGCTTCCACCTTTAGGCTATTTTGAAACGGTGTTTTTATGAATGTTTGCATACAAGTTATTTTCTGAACACTTGTTTTCAATTCTCTTGTGTATATACCTATGACTGGACTTGCTAGGTCATATGGTAACTTTGTGTTTAATTTTTTAAGGAACCACCAAATTGGTTTCTGCAATGGCTGAACCATTTCACATTCCCAAAAGAAATGTACAAGGGTTCCAGTATCTCCACATACTTGCCAACACTTATTTTCCATTAAAAAAAATTATAATCAACCTAGTGGGTGTGAAGTGGTATCTCATTATGGTTTTACATTTTCCTATAATGACTAATGATGTCGAGCATCTTTTTATGTGTTTTTTGGCCATTTGTGCATCTTCTTTGGAGAAATGTCTATTCACATCCATTGCCCAGGTTTTAATTTTTATTTCCTTTTGTGTTGAGTTGTAAGAGTTCTTTACATTGTCTAGATACAGGACTCTTATCAGATACTATATGTGATTTGCTTTTATTGTCTCCCATCCTATGCCTGTATTTTCACTTTCTTGATAGTGTACTTTGATGTATGAGGGTTTTTAATTTTAATAAAGCCCAATATATCTATTTTTTCTTTTGTTGCTTATGCTTTTGATGTCGTAGCTAAGAATCATGAAAATTTACCCTTATATTTTGTTCTAAGAGTTTTATCTCTAATATTTAGGTCTTTGATCCACTTTTAGTTAATTTTTGCATATTGTATGAGGTAGGGTCCATCTTCATTTTTTTGCTTATGCTTATCCAGTTTTCAACACCATCTGTTGAGGAGACTATTTTTTCCTTATTGAATGGTACTGTCACCCTTGTTGAAAATCAATTGACCGGTCAGGTGTGGTGGCTCACACCTGTAATCCCAGCACTTTGGGAGGCCGAGGTGGGCAGATCACCTGAGGTCAGGAGTTCAAGAACAGCCTGGTCAACATGGCAAAACCCCGTGTCTACTAAAAATACACAAATTAGCTGGGTGTGGTGGTGGGCGCCTGTAATCTCAGCTACTTGGAAGACTGAGGCACGAGAATTGCTTGAACCTGGGAGGCAGAGGTTACAGTGAGCTGAGATTGAGCCATTGCACTCCAGCCTGGGTCACAGAAAGAGACTCTGTCTAAAGAAAAGAAAGAAAGAAAAAAAAAAAAAGAAAATCAATTGATCATAGATGAATAGGCTTATTTCTGTATGGCTTATTCTATTTATCTATGTGTTTATTTTTAGGCAAGTACCATGCTCTTTTGATTACTGTGGATTTTTAGTAAGTTTTGAAATCAGGAAGTGTGAGACCTCCACATTGATTTTTTTTTTCCCCAAGATTGCTTTGACTATTAGGGGCTCTTTTAATTTCCATATGAATTTCAGGATCAGTTTTTCTATTTCTGCACAAAAAGCCTAGTGAATTTTGACCAGAATTACATTGAATTTGTAGATAGTTGTGGGGAGTTTGGCCATCTTAACAATATTAAGTTTTTCAACCCATGAACATGGATGTCTTTCCATTTATTTGAGTCTTCTTTTATTTCTTGCAGCAATGTTTTGTAGCTTTCAGTGTAGTAGTCTTTCACTTCCATGGCTAAGTTTATTCGTAGGCATTTTATTCTTTTTGCTGCTATTGGAAATGGAATTGTGTAAATTTCCTTTTTGGATTGTTTATTGCCAGTTTACAGAAATACCACTGATTTTCTGTTGCTGTTGATTTTGCATTCTGCAACTTTGCTGAATATTTTATTAGCTCTAATAGTTTTTGTGTGTGTATTATCTAGGATATTCTATATATAAGATCATATCATCCAAAAATAGATATTGTTTCATTTCTTCCTTTCCAATCTGGATCACTTATTCATGTTCTTGCCTCATTGCTCTGGCTATAACTTGCAGTACTTTGTTGAATAGAAGTGGCAAAAAAATGGTTATCCTTTTTTTGTGTCTAATATTAGTGGGAAGGCTTTCAGTTTTTCATTGACTATGATGATTGCTGTGGGTTGTTCGTAAGTACCCTTTATAGTCTATAAGAAGTTTCCTTTTATCCCTAGTTTTCTGAGTGTTTTTATTGTGAGAGTGTTTTGGATTTTGACAAAGCTTTTTTCTGCATCGGTTGAGATGATCACACTTTTTATCCTATGTCCTGCATTCTTAACCAGTAGGCCCACCTGCCTCTCCCTTTCTTTATGAATTATTTAATTTTATAGTCCAGTTTTTATACATATACCATAAAAATCTTTTTTTTTTTTGAGACAATGTTTCCCTCTATTGCCCAGGCTGGAGTGCAGTGTGCAGTGGAATGATCTTGGCTCACTGCAACCTCCACCTTCTGGGTTCAAGCAATTCTTCTGCCTCAGCCTTCCAAGCAGCTGGGATTACAGGCATGCACCACCATGGTCCGGCTAACTTTTGTATTTTTAGTAGAGACAGAGTATCACCATGTTGGCCAGGCTTGTCTTAAACTCCTGGCCTCAAGTGGTCTGCCTGGCTCGGCCTCCCAAAGTATTGGGATTACAGGTGTGAGCCATCGCACTTGGCCCAAAAATCTTATTTTCTTTAAGAGTCATTAAAATTAAGATTCCCAGAAGCTATATGTTATTTACTCATTTGAATGTTACATAATTCATTTAATACTTCTGTGTTATTTCAAAAATGTCAGTACCCTATCTTTATTTCTTTAGGAACAAAGTCCCTAGAACTGGAATTATCAGGCCAAAGGTTATGAATACTTTTAAGTTATCACATCATATATGTGTGTGTGTCATCTTCAACTAATTTTTAAAAATGTGAACTTCTACCAGCTCAATGTCTATTTATAAAAGTAGTTGATGCATTCTGAGTTTGCTGCTCCACAACTCCAGGACCTCTGAGTTAGTTTGCTTTCTATTCCTTTAAATTCTTCAATCTTTATTGTTACTGAGCAGGCTACCTCTTTCCTTACTTTTAATTTTTATTATTATTCTTGTTCCTCAGTCTAACCACTTTCCACACACATTCTGGTCTTGTTTTGTTCACTTGGTCTTATGAATTAACGACTAAGCCAACGGAACCAAATGCAGGAAATACTAAAAGCTTACCGGTAAAAGTATTAACACAAATATGCATTACTACTAACTATTTCATTTAGCTTGAAAAAAGGGAATCTGCAGTGTGGTCTGTTTGTTTTTCGCTTATACTGTCTTTTCTTCATCAATATTCATTTGTTTATTCCTGTGCGTGTGTTTTTAGGGCTATCTGGAAATTTAAGAACACTGGGGAAAATTGAACTCACACATAAACCTAATGTAGAAACATTAGTTTTACAGAACATTAAAGAAAAGCATTTCTGCTTATATTCATTTTCGTATTTTATTGGATTTTTTAAAAAATCACTTGCGCTTAAGGCTAAAACTTCGCACATAGGCATCCAGCAGAGAACCCCTCTTTCATTTAAATACACACCCTAACAAATTTGGGCATCATCAGATAAATTTGATTTAAAGCCTGACAAAATTCTAAAAGCAAGGAAGCCGAAAAAAGCTCGAAGTCAGAATAAAGATAAATGAAGACACTCATTACAAGACTCATGAAGTTGCAGCTGGTTTAGCTTTCATGCGCGCCCAGGAGACGGAGAAGGAAAACTACGACTCCCAGAGTGCTTAGAGCGAACACGAGCGTCGTTGCCTCAAAACCTGTTCCCTTAGTCCCGCCTCCTCACTTCAGTGATTGGATTTTCCACTTCCGCGCCTCTGGAATTCTCCTCACCCATTGGTGGAGACTCCAGCGGGGTCAAATACAGAATTTACGCACTCTTGGCTTCCTTGGAGCCTAGCGGCTCTCCCCGCGTCCAAGATGGCGGCAGAAGCAGCTGGTGGGAAATACAGAAGCACAGTCAGCAAAAGCAAAGACCCCTCGGGGCTGCTCATCTCTGTGATCAGGTGAGGGAGGCAGGAGGCAGGGTCTGGGGACTGGGGGCAGCGGCTTAACCTCCGCTTTGGAAGGGAGAAGGGTTAGCTGGGTCCCACCCTGCTCTCCCTTCCCTTTCCTCCTTGCCTCCCGCAGCCCCTCCCTAGGGCCCTAACCCCTCCCCAGGGCCCCAGCAATTCTCCCCCCACCTTTTTTTTCTGGGGTTAGCTATAGAGAGAGGAGCCCCGCCTCAGTCTTTTCTTTAGGGGCAGCACCTTCTATTACAGTTCCGGGGCCCCAAAGCACGCTATTTGGGTTTGGTAGAGAAGACCAAGTGAAGGTGTGTTAATTATTGATTCCTAAAATGCTTATTTATTGTTTGCCTGTAGCAGCACTCACTGAGAAAGGCGTCTTGTTTCCTGGACTTTGGGATGTAAGGCCTTGGAGTCTGGAGACTCCTGTGATGAGTTGCAGATTGTGTTTTCACACTCTGGATACTTTCAACCACCTGTGCGTGGCCACAGCCACAAATACAAGAATCTGCAGTGAGCTGGTAGGAGGACTGGGTTTGAAGGCACATATTGGTTTTCGATTTTTGCTCTGCCTTTTTCTGCCTTCCCATTCTGGTCCATTCCTTAAAAAAACCAAACCAAACCAATTTCAGATTATCTTCAATGCACTCCCGCTCTGCACCTACCAGAAGATTAAGGTGGGGGTGGAATGGGAGTGGTGGACCTTTTAGGAGCTTTTTTTTTTTTTTTTTTTTTTTTTTTTTGAGACGGAGTCTCGCTCTGCCGCCCAGGCTGGAGTGCAGTGGCCGGGTCTCAGCTCACTGCAAGCTCCGCCTCCTGGGTTTACGCCATTCTCCTGCCTCAGCCTCCCAAGCAGCTGGGACTACAGGCGCCCGCCATGTCGCCCGGCTAGTTTTTTGTATTTTTTAGTAGAGACGGGGTTTCACCATGTTAGCCAGGATGGTCTCGATCTCCTGACCTCGTGATCCGCCCGTCTCGGCCTCCCAAAGTGCTGGGATTACAGGCTTGAGCCACCGCGCCCGGCCAGGAGCTTTTTAAAAAAAAGTGAAATATATTGAGGATGGGGAACCCTTTCAAGAACCTTGGAGATGATACAGGTAACTGACTAAAACCAATCTAAATAAAATTTATTATGGCACGTTTTTTACGTTGTTGGCATTTGAATTTCAACTCATTTATTTTTCGTAAACACTCCTATTTTTCCCCAACAATGCTAAACTTTTGTTTGAATTCTTGCAAGGCTCCTGGAATGTGTTGATCATCTTTTCAAAACCCAGGGCCCAACATTATCTGATAGGTACTAAGCACTTCAATGAATGACTATATCAAACCATTAAAACAGCTTACCACTCACTGACAAAGACACATCTTATGGGTCTTATTTAGGGG
Source organism: Trachypithecus francoisi (assembly GCF_009764315.1). Classification (NCBI taxonomy): domain Eukaryota; kingdom Metazoa; phylum Chordata; class Mammalia; order Primates; family Cercopithecidae; genus Trachypithecus; species Trachypithecus francoisi. Next base: position 25,684,133 of record NW_022681469.1, on the reverse strand, counting down.
GCTTTAAGATTATAGCCTGTTAAATCATTACTGTTAATTTTCTTTTGGGCTTAAGAGAAAAAATCTCTGCGTGGAAATGCTTAATATACTTGGTAGGCCATACAGAGGAAGTGCTATTCTATTGTGAATCGATAGGCCCACATTCTCGCTGCGACAATACACAAGTAGTGTAGATGTATGTCATGATACTAAAATTTCAATTAGAATGTTTGTTGTTTCCCATCTGAATTTCCTGTGGAATTAGAATTCCTGGACATTATTTGGATCCTTTTTTGAACTTGTTTGTTTTTTCTACCTTGTAGTCAACATTTAAACAATAGGTATTTAGTGCCAGTTTGTAGTATGGTGTCTGGCACATGTTACCTATTTAATAGCATTTGTTGACTGAATGAATAAATGCCCTGAGTTTTGCAAAAATAAAGCAGGCACAGTGTTACCCTTGAGGAGAGTATAGTTTACCTGGGGGATAAAACATGTCAGTAAAAATGATGACGTAAGACTACGAGAGAGACATGAAATGTTATGGAAATCCAGGAGGATTAGCCATTTCTAATGAAAGTGAAATGTGCCATCTCATCTGTTTACTTTTGATTCTCCAAGCTCTTCCCATTTCTTTTATGCTATTTGTGCTTTCTTCAGTGCCAGTTGAATTTACTCTAAATGTCATATTTTTGAAAACAGCATGAAAGCATGCTAATTCAGAACATACCTTGCCTTTGGTTGACCATTCCTTCATGTTCTCCAGGAGGAACCCCGTACTGCTTGATGGCAAAGATTTTGTGGTCATCCATCTCTTATGCCAGTTTATTAATATATGCCCTGCACTTTATCAGGCCTAGGCATTTTTTACTTTGATCTCTGTTGTGCAGCATTGCTTTTCTTTTCTTTCTTTTTTTTTTGAAACAGAGTCTTGCTGTGTCTCCAGGCTGGAGTGCAGTGGCGTGATCTCAGCTCACTGCAACCTCTGCCTCCCAGGCTCAAGTGATTCTCCTGCTTCAGCCTCCTGTGTAGCAGGGATTACAGGTGTGTGCCACCACACCCAGCTAATTTTTGTACTTTTGGTAGAGACAGGGTTTCATCATGTTGGCCAGGATAGTCTCGATCTCTTGACCTTGTGATCCGCCTGCCTTGGCCTCCCAAAGTGCTGGGATTACAGGCATGAACCACCGCGCCCAGCCCTCATTTTTCTACTTTATCCTTGATCACCTCAGATCACTGAATAACACTTCTGTTATATATTTTTTATAAGTGTGGTGTAAGGGAATGTCTATACTTAGTATCCTGGGCAAGTTTAGTAAGGTTTGGGATACATTGTTACATGTGACCTTGAGACTGAATGGTGTTGGTGTTTGTATTTCAACATTTCTTTGAGTCACAGGGAGATTTTGGTGTTGGAGTGAGGATGTTGGTAGCTATAACTTCGTGTTATTTCCTTCCTAATATGCTTTTGAACATACCCAGTGGTTTAAATTTTATAAACAGTGATAGTGAATGAGAGGACAATGGTTGTGTTACTGTGGTGTTTGGGATGGGGAATGAGGGGAGAGTCCTGTGGGTAATAGAACCAGGAATGTATATTTCTTGTTAGTAAATTGTGCTGTCACTTGGAAGTTGCTTCTTGTATTTCTGTTCAATTTCTGTCCTTTGTGTTTTCCTTCTTGCAACATTGTATTCATGATTCTTAATTCCTGATATAAAACTTTGCTTATCTCCTATCTTTTAACTTTTTTTTCAAATTCTCTCCCAAAGACTATAGCTTTCCTAGTTGCTTTGGCCACAAGCCACAAAAAGGAAAACCCATGTTAGGCTCGTGTTTATAAAGTCTGAGCATTCCTAACATGTACCAGGTACCTGCCAGCTCCTTTCATGTTTCCATGGACTTATTTTGTCACAAAATAAATTACCTGTTAGAGAGTGTACTGTCTTTTGAAAAGTTTGATCAGTTTAGCTTTTTAAAAAATATCTTTTTGTATCACTGAGTAGTAGTTTTTCTTTTTTAAATAGTGAATGTTAACAGTGCTCCTTTAATTCTCTTGCTCACATGTGTGAAAATGTCATTTCTGTACTACATTATGATACATTATGTATCATAAAATTTTGTATTTTTTCAATGCTTTTCCTAATAGTTGGGGTAGCTTTTATTGTTACAGTCATTTTTAATATTGTATTCAAAAAACTACAGGTGGATAAGGGTTTGACTTAAGGACAGAGTAGGTGTAGACATGGGGAATATCCAAATCTCATCGCTATTTCCAGCCCTTGTACTAAATAGTTAAATAATGACTCTATTTTGCTAGTATAAAGTATTTTGCTAGTACAAAGTATTTAAACTTTAAAGCATTTAAAAGCCAAAAATAAAGATGAAGTATAGTGTAATTGTAATGTAAGTATTATATGATACTTTTTAAGTGCCTTTTGACTCAAATAAAAATGCTTAATTATTTAAAAATTATCGAGTAAAAATATGTCAGGGCAGTCAGATGTTTCAAAGGGTAGACTTCCAGGGCTTTATAGAAGAGGACCTCAGGTCTGTGAGGTGGGGCTTTGGTGAGGGGACAGATAGTGCTTGGAATTCAGTTTGTTGGAGGCTACGGCCAATTGCAGCTTTTGGTTTTAAGTCTTGCCACTAGCCCTTTAACATGGAACTAATTGTGGGGACAGAATCCTGATTACCTGCTGATGTGTGATGTACGATTTGGAGTTTTACACACACACACACACACAGACACACACACAGACACACATACCTACTTTTCTTTTGCCCTGCTGATGTAAGATTTGGGTGTTTTATACACACACACGTGCACACACACATACAAGCAGATACAATTTTTCTACTTTTCTGTGGATCTCCCTTGCCAACCTTTTGTTTGGTGGGAAGTCAGAGGAGGCAGCGTCTCTAGATGGGAAATAAGAGGGCATTTTGGAGATATTTTATTTCTGTGAGTTCTTGTCAGATTTTTAATTGGGAAATGTGTCTGCCACTTACTGTTAGGTGATTTGCTTTCCAATTAAATGTTGTCTCTCTTTATCACTTGGCCTGTAATAGCCAGTTTAATTGGGAAGACAAACTTTGGTTGCGACTTCAGGAGACCTTATCGGAACCTTGGAGCAGAGCTTTTGAAGACACACTCTGGTTACAGATGTCAAGGAGGTTTGAAGGCAGTGGAAGGCTCACGTTTTCATCAACTCTTATGTCTTCACAGAAGTTGAAATTTCAAAAACGTAGAAAATCCTTTATTGTAGACACCTGTTAAATTCTCTTCCTCCTTGGAGAGTATTTTGGTCAGCCCTGTGTTTAATTCAAAGTAAACTTTGTTGAAGGGGTCCAGGCTTTGACCAGGGCTTTGAACAAACAGCTTTGAGGTTCATAACACAGTCTGTGGCAGGAAAGGAAAGGAAAGCAGTCAGTCTCTTCCCCTGTTCTGAGCCGAGTCCTGGAAGTTGGGTTAGGTGTTAATGTTCTTTGCATCGCCATCTCTTCTCTTCATTTGAGCCCATCATATAATGGTTTTTTGGTTTCTAGCTCTCTTTGTACCCTGGGACATCTTGGCCCTACCGATGCTGGGTTGTTTGAAAATTACTACTAGAATACTCAGAAACAGTGCTTCCCGGAAGTCCTGGGATGTCTGGCAGCGTATGTGAATGTAAGGGGCAACACAATTCCCATACTTTGGCTCAGAATTAGTGTCTTGTGGACCCATGTCTTAATGTACCTTGTGTAATTGTTAACACTGGGATTTTCTGAAGGCTTTGAGGCCTGTAGTATTGATGGTGGGTGGTATGGTCAGGTGTTTTCAAGCCATTACTTGTAGATAGATGTGGTCATAGCCTGTGGTGAGAAGTGCTGTGGTGGTGTGTTGTAGTTGAAACTTGCTGTATTACCTGGGTAACATTAGACCAGTTCCTTAAAACCACCATGTCTTAGTTCCCTCATTTGGAAAACGGGCTAATACGATCTGTGTTTTTTTGCAATATCACACGAGATGAGAGTATATAAAAGTGCCTAGCACAGTTTGGCACACAGACGTTCATTTCCTTCTTTCTAGATCTGTAGCCTCTTTTGTTAAGAAGGTTCTTTTGATTTTAATAAATTTGCCAGATAGTAACCAGGCTATAAGGTTAATTTTCCACCAGAAATAACCTTGATGCCTTGACTAGAGTGTTTGACTCCATTCGTCAAGATGTTGTCTTTGTAACCAGGGAATGTTGTACAGCTGAATTAAAATAGTAATTATTTGGTAATTTGAGAGTCAGCTAAAGAAGCTAGATTTAAGTATATGTATGGTTATGTGGGTATGTAAAACATGTAAACTATAAACACAAAGTATAAAACATTTATTAGATTAAAAGACTGAAAAGACTACAAACAAGCAAATCAAGGGGCCCATACTCTGTTGAGGTAATCCTTGTTGTCCTTTTTAAAGGACAACAATATTGTGTGTTGTACAAATTTGTAAAGACTAGAGTCATAGAAACATTGTCCAGCAATCTCATTTCCCAAAATACTACCTGTTTTTCAGGTTTTCGTGTGGATCTTGTCCATGTATATACATTTTTAAATATTGCTATACAGTCTTCATAGTTATAAAAGTTTTTTAGGTGGAGGAATTAAACATATACAGAACAATAGGGAAGAAAAAAATCACCCATAGTTTCTTTTCTTTTCTTTTTTTTTGAGGCAGAGTCTCGCCTTGTCACCCAGGCTGGAGTGCAGTAGTGCCATCTCAGTTCACTGCAACCCCTGACTCCTGGGTTCAAGTGATTCTCCTGCCTCAGCCTCCCGAGTAGCTGGGATTACAGGCACATGCCACCATGCCTGGCTACTTTTTGTATTTTTAGTAGAGACGGGGTTTCACCATGGTGGCCAGGCTGGTCTCAAACTCCTGACCTCAGGTGATTGACCTGCTTCGGCCTTCCAAAGTTCTGGGATTACAGGCGTGAGCCACCGTGCCCGGCTCACTTGTATTTTCTTCACTAGCATTATCCACTATTAATACTTTTGCTTCCAGTTTAAGAAAAAAAATCACTCTATTGTTATAAAAATAGTACTCTCATGATAAATAATTCAAACAATGAAAATGCAGAAAAATGTGAAGATGAAAATAAAAAAATTATTTCAAATTTTGTCATCTATAAGTTATTATCATTGATATTAGATGAACTGAATTCCAGACCCCTCCCTTTTCTGTGTGAATGTATGTGTGTATATGAAATGTTGATGGGCAGAAATAATTTTTCATTACATATGGGATCTTACTCTATATACTAATTTCATTTGTCCTCCTTTTTGAGGTACACATATATATGCTAGAGTGCACAAATCTTAAGTATATGGCTTGATGAATTTTTACCTGTGTAACCACTGTCCAGCTGAAGATATAGAACACTTCCAGTATACTAGAATGATCCTTCTCTACCGTTTTTTTCCAGTACCTTTTTTTTGTGTGTGTAAGGATATCCATTTCCAACACCACTTATTAAAAAGACTATGCTGTCTTTATTTGCTTTCTTTTGCAACTTTGTCAAAAACCAATTTACTTTATATGTGTGGGTTTATTTCTTGACTTTCTAGTCTGTTCTATTTATGTTTATATTGATAACAATATTGCACTGTCTTGACTACTGAAGACATAGTGTTTTTTTTTAAGTTCTGCAGACATAGTGTAAGCCCTTCAACTTTTTTTTTTTTTTTTTTTTTTTGAGACAGAGTCTCGCTCTGTCGCCCAGGCTGGAGTTCAATGGCACGATCTCAGCTCACTGCAACTGCCGACTCCCGGGGTCAAATGATTCTCCTGCCTCAGCCTCCTGAGTAGCTGGGATTATAGGTGTGCGCCACCACGCCCAGCTAATTTTTGTATTTTTTGTGGAAACGGGGTTTCACCATGTTGGTCAGGCTGGTCTTGAACTACTGACCTCAAGTGACCCACCTGCCTCGGCCTCCCAAAGTAAGTGCAGGGATTACAGGCGTGAGGCACCGTGCCTGGCCCCTTTTACTTTATTCTACCTTTTCAAAGTAGTTTTGGGTCTTCTAGGTTGTCTGCATTTTCTTACAAATTTTAAAATAAGCTAGTCCGTTTCTACAATAAAACCTGCTGGGATTTTGATTGGGATTAATATATGAAATTGACATCTTAATATTGAATCTTCTGATCCATGCATGGGGGTTATATATCTCCATTTAATTCTTCTTCAGTTTATCTCAGCAGTTTGTGTGTGTGTGTGTGTGTGTGTGTATGTATGTGTGTATGTAGATTTTAGTGTCTAGGTTTATATGTCTTTGGTCAGATTTATCTCTATTTTAGGCCACTTCAAGTTGTCCTACAGTTCATGGAATGTTGATGTTCATTAAAAAACGCATTTTTTTTCTCTTGGTGTTTTGTTTTATATAGTTTGTGTTGCTATGCTAGTTCACTAGTCTTTTCTGCTATTCCTAATCTCTTGTTAATCCCATCTAATGTTATTGTTTATCTTACATTGTACTTTTCAATCCAAGATATAGAAGCTTATCTTCGTTATCTGGAAGTTTGATTTGGGTCTTTTTCATGTCTCTGCTTACGTGTTTAATTTTTCCTGTAGCTTTGTGAACAAATGAAATACGGGTATTATAAGAGTTTTAATGTCCTTGTCTACTAATTTTATCATCTGTGCCATTTCTGGGTTAGTTTCCATTGATTAATTTTCCCTCTTCCTTTACATGCCTTGTAGTTTTTATTTTTTTTTCTTTCTGAGACAGAGTCTAGCTCTCTTGCCCAGGCTGGAGCACAGTAGCGCAATCTTTGCTCACTGCAACCTCCACCTCCTAGGCTCAAGTGATCCTCCCACCTCAGTCTCCCAAGTAGCTGAGACTATAGTTGTGTGTGCCACTGCATCCGGCTAATTTTCGTATTTTTTTTTTCAGGTTTTGCTATGTTGCTCAGGCTGGTCTTGAATTCCTGGCCTCAAGCAATCCGCAGGCCTCAGCCTGTGAACCACCACACCTAGGCATCTTGTACTTTTTGAGTTGATGCTAGACATTGTCAGTTTTATCTTGATGGCTGTTGGTTTTAGTATTTTTGTATTCCACTATTCTTGAGCTTTGTTCCGAGATGTGGTTAAGTTACTTGGAAACAATTTGCTCTTTTCAGGCCTTGTTTTATGTTTTGCTAGTTAGAAGCAGACCAACATTTAGTCTAGGGCTAAGTTTGTCTCACTACTGTGACAAAATTCTTTTGAATATTCCACTCAATACCATAAGAATTGTGAGATTTTTTCACTCTGGCCTAGGATGATAGGCACTATTTCCAGCCCTGTGTGAATTCAGATCATTAGTCCCTCTCATCCTTTCAGGTTGTTTTCCTGGCCTTGGGTAGTTACCTGTCACATGTGTGCTGATCACTACCCAGCTGATGACCCTCTACAGATCTGCAGACTTCCCTGTGGTGCTCTTTCCCATCTCCATTACTGCCCTGCAGATTCTAACCACTTTAATATGCAGTGTTTTGAAACCTGTTTTGTTTGTTTGTTTGTTCGTTACTTTGTTAGTCCCTGTTATTTTTTCTGGGCCTGAAGTAGAAGTCCATCAGCACTTCTTATTTTAAAAAATAGCTCTAAAGGTACTATTTTGGATTGCATCTTCTCAGCGTGGAAGAATAAGATACTCAAATGTGCTATTTAAAATGATGGCAGCTGGGTGCAGTGATATGTGCCTGTAGTCCCAACTACTCTAGAGGCTGAGGTGGTAGGATTGCTTGAGCTCAGGAGTTCAACTCCCGTTGGGGCAGCATAGTAAGCCATGAAATAAATTATGACCTTTGTCCTTATAGTGGCCAGTTTTTTTATGTGCTAGGAGTTTAGCTTTGACAACTATAGGTGTGTACAGTTTAACAGGAAGTAATAAGGGAAAATTCTTGTATTACATTTGACACCTGGTAAGAAAATAAAATATTTCAGCTGGGTGCGGTGGCTCACACCTGTAATCCCAGCATTTTGGGAGGCTGAGGTGGGTGGATCACGAGGTCAGGAGATCGAGACCATCCTGGCTAACATGGTGAAACCCCGTCTCAAATACAAAAAATTACAAAAAATTAGCTGGGTGTGGTGGCAGGTGCATGTAGTCCCTGCTACTTGGGAGGCTGAGGCAGGAGAATGGCATGAACCCTGGAGGCAGAGCTTGCAGTGAGCCGAGATAGTGCCACTGCACCTCCAGCCTGGGCGGCAGAGTAAGACTCTGTCTCAAAAATAAAATAAAATAAAATAAAATAAAATAAAATAAAATACTTAGGAGATTCTTAGGAGACCCTTTTCTGACTTTTATTGATTCTTTTAAAAGTATAAAGTCTTTGTCAAAAATAAAGTAGAATATAATTAAAAAGTGTTTTTCCATTTAAAACCTATAATTGTGCTGAATATTATTTGAGAATTATACTAAAAATATCACTTGAGAGCTTGTTAGAAATGCAGAATCTCAGGTCCTACCTGACCTACCTGAGCTGAATCTGCATTTAAACAAGAGTCCCAGGTGATTTGAAAGCACAATGAAGTTTAGGTAGCCCTTAGAACAAGAAACCCCAGGCTTGAAATGTTCTCAACACATAGAAATGATAAATGCTAGTGACGATGGATATCCTAAATACCTGATAGTTTGGCTGTGTCCCCACCCAAATCTCATCTTGAATTGTAGCTCCCATAATTCCCATGTGTCATGGGAGGGACCTGGTGGGGGGTAATTGAATCATGGTGGTGGGTCTTTCCTGTGCTCTTCTCATGATAGTGAATAAGTCTTATGAGATCTGATGGTTTTATAAATGAGAGTTCCCCTGCACAAGCTCTCTCTTGCCTGCTGCCATGTAAGATGTGACTTTGCTCCTCATTCGCCTTCTGCCATGATTGTGAGGCCTCCTCAGCCATGATGAACTGTGAGTCAGTTAAACCTCTTCTCTTTATAAATTATCTAGTCTCAGATATGTCTTTATTGGCATCTTGAGAACAGACTAATACACCTGACTTGGTCATTACACAGTCTGTGAATATTACAAAATCATATGTGTGCCATAAATATGTACAAATATTTTGCATTAATTAAAAGAGATACAAGAAGCCAATTGCAATTGTTAAAAATTTTTTCTAAGATAAACGTTATATAGATATGTTTTTTGAAAAGGCATTCTTTTTTTTTTTTGAGACTGGGTCTTTTTCTGTCACCCAAGCTAGAGTGCAGTGGCGTGATCTCAGCTCACTTCATCCTTTGCCTCCCAAGCTCAAGCAATTTTTGTACCTTAGCCTGCTGAGTAGCTGGGACTACAGGTGTGTGCCACCAAGCCCAGCTAGTTTTTGTATTTTTTGTAGAGAGGGAGTTTCACCATGTTGGCCAGGCTGGTCTCAAACTCCTGGCCTCAAGCAATCTGTCTGCCTTGGCCTCCCAAAGTGCTAGGACAACAGGTGTAAGCCGCCAGACCCAGCCAAAAACATTATTCTTAAGCAGTGTATATACTGAAATATATACCAACAAAAATGATATCATGTCCAGGATTTGCTTCAAAATAATGAGAGGAGGGTTAGAGTAACTGGGGTTGTCAATGAAGAAGACTGGAATGTGTTGATAATTGTTGAAGTTGGATTTATCTGACGGATCTTCTTTTTTTAATTTTTTTTTTTTTTTTAGTAGAGATGGAGTTTCACTATGTTGGTCAGGCTGGTCTTGAACTCCTGTCCTCAAGAGGTCTGCCTGCTTTGGCCTCCAAAAGTGCTGGGATTACATGAGCCACAGTGTCTGACCTATTTGACAGATCTTTTAATTTTTGTACATGGTTGAAAATTCCATAAAAATTTTTATGTGTGTGTGTTTACATATGTATATGTTGTGGGGGAGGGAAGATAGTGAGAAACAAAGTTAATTGATTGATGTTTTAATAGATTAGTATATTACAGAAATGCTATATATTCTTTATGTCCTGTTCTCTCTCCCCTAGACACTTTGAACGATAACATTTTTAAATGTCCCTGATTTCTGCATTTAAGAAATCTGCTTCAATTTGTGTAGCCCAGAATTTCCAAAATTTGACCACATAACACCTCTTAATTTTTTGTAAAACATTGTTTCTGAGGAAGTCACCAGAAAACAAGATCACTGGACGATGCTTGAAGAAGGATGTGGGGCTGCAATAGAAGTAGAAAAAGAGGTCAGTTTGGTGACGTAAGAGTAGGGGGAAGTTTTTAGGTTGACTCTGTCAACTTTGGGCTCAGTTTTATGCATTAGTGGGGTGATTTTACTTAATATTAGATAATGACCTTCTTTATTGCCTAAGAGATTTATAGCTTTTGGTCCCCAGAAGTGTGCTATAACTGAGTTAATTGAAATGTTGAAAAACTGTATGTGTTGGGTGTAGTAATTCACCCTAAGTGCTGTCTGAAGCAAGACACCAATGAATTTTCAATTGACTTTTTTTTTTTTTTTTTTTTTTTTTTTGTTGAGACGGAGTCTCGCTCTGTCGCCCAGGCTGGAGTGCAGTGGCCGGATCTCAGCTCACTGCAAGCTCCGCCTCCGGGTTTACGCCATTCTCCTGCCTCAGCCTCCCGAGTAGCTGGGACTACAGGCGCCCGCCACCTCGCCCGGCTAGTTTTTTGTATTTTTAGTAGAGACGGGGTTTCACCGTGTTAGCCAGGATGGTCTTGATCTCCTGACCTCGTGATCTGCCCGTCTCGGCCTCCCAAAGTGCTGGGATTACAGGCTTGAGCCACCGCGCCCGGCCTCAATTGACTTTAAGCAAAAATTGTTTAGTGTCACTTGATATTAAATACATCTCTTTGTACTGTTAGAGGATATTGTTTTTATTTAGGGGATATTGTTTTTATGCATCAGAAAACTTTTTCAGAGGGACTTGTCATTGTGAATTGCTATCAGTTGGGATAGGATTAGCTTGTATTTTGTGTGCTCTAATAAGACATAATTAAGAAACAAGCAATCACAATGTATAATTGAATATAATAAAATCCGATTTAAAAATGTAGATTTGGTTATACTTTGAGTGAAGCCGTATCTTATATGATTATATAGTGATACACATCTTGAACATTTCTTTAATGTGTAATTTTTTACACATTAAACTCATAATTCTGAGTAACTCAGAAAGGATATGATGAAGGTCTCTTATTTTTGTAATTCACTGGGAGCATTTATAGACTATTTGTCTTATACAAACTGTTCTGCTTAGAATAAGAGGCTTGGAAGACTTATTTCTTAACTTGTTTCTTTAGTGTTTATATTCTTAACTATCTCTTTTCCTCTTCAGTTTGTACTTTCATTCCATTCATACTTAGGACTGGCTTTTGTTTCCTGATGACATTATAGGTATATGGTGCTGTCAGCCATTTCTTAGACTGGCTCTTTAGAATTTTAAAGGCAAAAGAACCTGACTGTCACACTGTGAAATTAGGGCTGAATAGATACAATAACTTAACCTAATGTCTTCTGTTTAAAAGCAGTTTGGGAGAGAAAACAGGATTTGTGTTGTAAAGAATCACATTAGCTGTAGACTTTTTTTTTTGCATTGGGATTAGTAGCAACAGGAATATTATGTTCTGGAAAGATCAGTAAGCTAATAATTCCTTTTTTTTTTCATCTTGGAGTGAGGTTCTGAAACTAGTGAACTCTTCAGCATTTGTTGAGCATTTATGCTTAGTTTTTGCCTTATGATAATGTGTTAGAATACTTTGTAACTAAATCAGGATGGCTCCTTCTCTAGTACTCTTTGCATTATACAGTTTAAGAAATTTACTGGGGCCAAGATTGCGCCTCTGCACTCCAGCCTGAGCGACAGAGCTAGAATCTGTCTAAAAAAAAAAAAAAAAATTTCATTGGAATTGTCCCAACAAGAGAGAAGGTAGCACTGATTGGGCGGTTCAGGTGCTTGATGAGTAGAAAAGGCAGGGATTCGGTGATATAGTTTATTCACTTAGGGGCCCATTTTGAGTACTTTTAAGAAGGGTCACAGATTTGATTCTTACTATAGATTGTGCTCTGTAGAGCTGTTGCTTCCTTATAAGTGATTTTTGGATATGTGAAGCTGTACTTGTGATTAGTTTTTCTGACTTGCTTGAAGGGATTTCCATTAATTGTTTTGTTAATCTTTATTATTCCTGGAGGAGAGGTCACTGGATGCCAACAAGGAATGTCCTTAATAGACAATTAAGCCCATTAACTGTTTGCAGAAAGCATGACTTAATACTAATTATTCTGCAGGTGTCGCCAAAATTCAGGTGTATTACATTAAATATTTCTTATTGCTGGTTAATTAGTTTAGTTATCAGGGGCTGTATTAGGCAGCTAATTCTTGTGGATTTGCCAAGACTCTGTGTTGCTTATGACTAAGAGTGACTGATAACATCTATCTTGAGAAATTAGCCAACCAAAATAACACTGCTTGTGTTTTAAAGTGTGTTGTATTAGTCTAGTTGGGCTGCCATAACAAGACACCAAATACTAGGTGGCTAAACCAATAGAAATGTATTTTCTCACAGTTCGGGAGGCTACAGGTTCAAGATCAAGGTCAACCCATCAGGGCTGGTTTCTAGGGAAGCCTCTCACTCTGCTTGTAAATGGCTCCCTTACTCTACTATCACATGGCCTTTGCTGTATAAATGTGTGGAGAGGGCTTCTCCTTCCACTTCCTTTCTTCTAAGGACATCAGTCCTTTTGGATTAAGGCCCACCCTTATAACCTCACTTAACCTTTATTACCTTCTTTGTAGAGTGTGTATCCAAATACAATAACATTGAGAGTCAGAGATTCAACATCTGAATTTGGGAGGGACACAGTTATGAACTGAAGTTCATAACAGGTGGTACCCTGGGGACTCTTATTACTTTGAAAAAATATCCTAAACTGCTTCTAGAGTGACAATCTCTCATCACCTACAAGTAGCCTTGAGGCTCAGGCAAGAGCCCTGATCAGGCTGCTAATTTTTCACAATTGTTTGTCAATCTTACTGCATGCTTTTCTGGTTTATATTAAAATTAATAAAACATAATTTGATCTATTTAGTCCTGTAAGTTCCTAAAATTCTAGCCTTAAATTAAAATGAATTGTTGGAAAACTTTATACCTGGGCTATATTCAGATCTTTCAAAATCTCTAGGCCTGGATTGAGTTTTAATGTTATGTTCTTGAAGGAACTTACAAGAAATGGCCATGTAAGATTTGTGACTTTGTCTGCTTTCAGAAGACTGGTAAGGACATCTTTTACTATATTAGGTCTTCCATGTTTTTTAAGTGAAAGATTTCTTTTAGAATTTAGGACTAGTTCAAAATTTGCTTCCTTAGGAGGAACTGGAGTCTATAATTTTGACAATGAGAATTATATCATGTGACGTGTCTCCTTTTGCCTGGGCTGCTAGGAAGCTCAGATTTAGTTTGGGGGCTCACTTCGTATTCACTCTGCTTGCCCATATGATCTGCATAGTTGTCTTTTACATCTGTTTGGTGTTGTTTAGCTCTGCATCTCTTTAGTCCCGCTTTCTCATTTGTATTTTACTTTTTATTGTTTATACTCTTGTGCAAGCCATCTCACATCTTTTTTGGGAAGAGGTGGGATATAATTAAAATGAAACTTGAATGTAGATATTGTTACTCAGTTTCACCATTAAATACTGGTTGAATGGTTATCAGTCTTTAACTGGGTGCTCACCCCCAAGTAGCTTCATAGAACACTCAGAGTAAAAGCTCGCAAAGTTGGGACTGGTCTGACTCCTAATTTTCTCCTTGATTCATATCCTGTCACTGTCACTCTTCCTCAAGTCTCTAAAGCCACACTGACCTCCTTGTCATTCCATGTTCCTTGAGCAGGCTAAACACATCTTGTTTCAGGGTCTGTTCTCTCTGGAATCAGCTTCCCAGATAGTGCCCTTTCTCTTTCACTTTCCAGTAAGCTGTATTCAAATGCCATTTTCATCCGAGAGGTCCTCCCTGGCCTCCTTATAAATGAAGTAGCCGCCTTCCTCCTTGTCTGTCTTGGCTTTTGCGTAGCTGTTACCTCCCAGCTCCCCTCACTAGAACATAAGCTTCATGAGGGAGGGATTGGTTTTGTTAATTGCTGTATGTATCTCTAGGCCCTCAAAACTGTGCCTGGTAAGTAATAGATACTTAGTGAATATTTGTTGAATGAATAAGTGAATTAAATAGGGTCACAGGCAACTAGTATTTGTTCTTTTCTACAGATTTGTGAGCATGCATTTCTTGTGAGACAATTTAGTTACAATTGTTTCTTAAGGCTGGGAACTGTCCTCCATGACCTCTCTAGATCCTGCATGGCATTGCTGCTCATTACTTAGCTTTTACTAAGCACTCAATGTACCAGGCACTGTAAGAGTATAGAGAAAAGGTCTGCTCTTAATTCAGAAATAGATATCATCAGGAACTTTAGAAAGGGGTAGACTTTAGGGGATTTGGGCTAACAATGTTGTGATTCATAGATTATTTATTTTGTTCCTAATAATACATCAACCAACACTTCTGTCACACTTTATATTTTCAGAGCACATTCACACACTTCTCCAGTCCTAACAATATCCTGGTGAGGCAGGTATTCTTATTATCTTACCTGTTTTACAAAGAAAAAAACAGACCCAGAAAAGTTAAGTCACTTACCAAAGGTCAAGCAGCTTGAAAGTTGCAGAGCTCTGTTTGAATCTGGGTTTTTTAAAATTCCAGAACCTGTGTTCCTTTAATGCGTATGTGGATGGCTTTGGTTTGACATACTTGATGAGGTAGTAAGAGACTTTCTTGGTGTATTCCTAATGGTAGTATTCTAGATTTGGGTTTTTCTTTTTGCATCCTCTTATTCCACTTGAGAGGTGTGCTTTTTCCTTTATTGGATCTTTCTTTTGTCTTTAGGAACAATACCGACTTTTATGTATTTTTTCCTGTCTGGACTCCATTACTCTATTAAGTCCAAAGTGAAAGCAAAATTGCTCCACAGAAGGAACCAGTGATGGTGACTGGTTATTTTCCTTTCAAAACATTGGATTGGCTATACTGAAATACAGAAGCTAGTATGAAAATGGGAAGCAGACAAATTCAGTTTTAGATCTCCCATTATTTACCCTGGGTTTTAATGCTTGTTTATGGGACTCACTTGGAGCTCATGGTTGTGAATCAACTAGAACTTAATAACATATTTGTTCCTACTAGATGTTGTTAACAGTAGCTTAACATGTGTACCGTGGTCCTTTTAGCCCTTTAGGTAAATAAATTCCTTCCTGGGGATTAATTAGTCATGGTTAAGGTGTAATTCATCATGCAAAATACCAGAGCTGTCTTAGTGAAAAATTCTTAATGATCCAGAAATGTCTCTGTGTCCAGCTTAACTGGAATCTTGTTTATTCTTTTACGTTCCTCCATGAACTTGACAATAGTTTATAAGTCATAATCATTTTGAGAATAGGAATGGAAAAAAAATCTCGAGTGATTCAATAACTTGAATACGTCTTGGGTTGGCAACTTTATACCGTTGAGCCTTTGATCATGTCTTTTACTTAGCTCATGCTTTTAAATCTTGCCCAGATTCAAGACTGTTATTACTAAAAAAGCTGCTTGGTGCTCTCTTTCCATCCCTAGCTGTCTGCTGTTCTCTTTACCTATGAACTGTGGCTTGATGAGAGTACGTGTCCTGCAGCTCAGGAGTTGAAGGCAGGAAAGACAGGATTTTGTAACATGTATAGTAGAAGGAGCATGGATTTTGGAGTCAAATATACTTAGCTTTAATTTCAACTCTGATATTAACTGTGTGCATGTGTATAAGTTACTTTACCTCTCTGACCCTCTGATTCCTTATCTGTAAAAAGGCTGGTGATAATATTTTATTATACTAGACTGCTTTGAGGATTGTCTTAGACTAGGTATGGAAAATAACCACTGTATTGCCTGGTGTATTATAGACACTCAGTAGTTTGTATCCTGTGCCTCACTTTCACCTTCCTTTCCCAACATGTAAGACACAGGGATGTCCTAAATTTGTAATACATGTAAATTTCTGCATTTAGTTTTAAAATTTCACAAGTGGAGGATGAATGAGGGTTGACTTGTCGACACTTACTGTCAAAGGGATCTTGGATAATTTTTGGACTATATTTTTTTAAAATGCAATGTAGTTTTAGGCTATATTATTAGAAATATAGTGTTCATGTTGTGGGATATAAAACCTCTTTCCATTTGGAAGTATGTTGTGTTCACTTCTCAGCACATCTGAGAGGCAGGTTAGTGAAGCCATTAAGAGCCATATGGCCCAGGTTTGAGGTCAGACTCTGCTCCTTAAAGACTGTGCCTTGAATAAAAAACTCAATCTCTTTATCTCTACAAAGAGGGATAAGTATGGTACTGATATGGTTTGGCTGTGTCTGCATCGACATCTCATCTTGAATTTTAACTCCTACAATTCCCACGTGTCGTGGGAGCAACTCAGTAGGGGTTGATTGAATTGAGGAGGTCTCTCCTTGCTGCACTGTTCTTGTGATAGTGAATGAGTTTCACGAGATCTGATGGCTTTAAAAAGGGGAGTCCCTGCACAAGCCCTATTCTCTTGTCTGCTGCCATGTGATACGTGCCTTTCACTTTCACCTTTCACCATGAGGCCTCCCCAGCCACGTGGAATTGTAAGTCCAGTAAACCTCTTTCTTTTGTAAATTGCCCAGTCTCGGGTGTGTTTTTATCAGCAGCATGAAAACAGATTAATACAGGTACCTACCTTATAAGGATGTTTTTGCAATAAATTAATTAATATGTGTAAACCACTTAGATTAATGCCTGGCACATAGTAAGTTCTATGTGAGTGTTACCTGTTTCCGAGGGGACTTCAGATGAAAGCAAAAAGGATGGTGGGCTGTTGGAAGTCATGATATGGAAGAAACAGTTGAAGAAATTGGAGGTGCGTAACCCAAGAAAGAACTATCGAAAGTCCTTTACCATTTAAAGGGAAATTTTATGGAAGAAGGAATAGACATTTTTTGTGTTACAGAAAAAGATGGGACTAGGATCAATGGGTAGAAATGATAAAGAGGCTGATTTTATTTGATTTTAATGGAAGGCTTTATAATAAGTAAAGCTGTTCAAAATTGCAGTGAATTGCTTTGTGAACTGGTAGAGCTCTGCATTGCACAGAGGCTTAGAAGGCTGAAGAGAGGTTCATGACCTGACTGGTGGAGTGAGCTCAATGACAAGTGTTCTTTTCTGCACTGCTGTCTGTTCAGGTTAAGGGACTAGTGATAATCCCACACTGAAATTTGCTGGGATTTGCTAGCGTGCATTGAGAACTTTCCCTAGAATTAGTCAGCTCTTTCATGCTTTTCTTTCTTTTTCTTTTTGAGATGGAGTCTCACTCTGTTGCCCAGGCTGAAGTGCAATGGTGCGATCTCGGCTCACTGCAACTTCTGCCTCCTGGGTTCGAGTGATTCTCCTGCCTCAGCCTCCAGAGTAACTGGGACAACAGGCACAGGCCATTGCGCCTGGCTGATTTTTTATATTTTTAGTAGAGACAGGGTTTCACCGTATTGGCCAGGCTGATCTCGAATTCCTGACCTTGTGATCCGCCCTCCTTGGCCTCCCAAATTGCTGGGATTACAGGTGTGAACCACCGCGCCTGGCCTCTCATGCTTTTATGGTCTATCATTTATTCATTTTTATTGAATATTTATCTCAGACAAATATTTATTGTCTGAGACATTGTATTTCTGCTCTCATATTGCAGAAAAGAAAACAGAGCTTGGAAATAAATATTCACTGCCTGCTGTTGCTTGGCACCATGCATTCAATCCTTGAAGGAACCCAATGACTTAGATTTTATTATTGTTGGGAGATTATTCTCCTCAGGTCTCTTATGTTTCTGCAGTTCTTGTGAGCCAAGCACTGATTGCCCTTTGTTTTAGGTTATTTTTCCAAGGATGTTTGTTTAGCAAACAGCGTTGGAAGATAGAGATGGTCTCTCACTCCAGAGCAAGGGGCAGGTGTGTTTCCAGTCCAGTCTCTGAGCTTAGATTCAGTTTTTGGAGCTCGGAGTTCTTCTCCAGAAGCTGCCTATGTGGGCAGGCTTCTCTTTGGGCCCATCTGCCTGACCCTTGTGGGATTCGGGGACGAGGGGAACTGATGTGAACATGCTGCACTTACGCCGCTTGCTGTGCTATGAGTGTGATCAAGTCTTCTGGATTTGAGGAGCTCCAGGAATTTTGTGTCTTCTGCCAGCACCTGTGAAACTGTGGCTAACCTCTTAGCTTGCAAGTAGGATAAAATCTCAACCTTCACCATTCTTGACATTAAGGAGGAATAAAGTGAGAACCAGAGAGTTTAAACCTAATGCCCAGAGTTAAGTGATCTAGTATTTTGGGGGCGGTGGGATTTTAACTTTTGTCTTCAGAGGGTGTACTTTTTATTATATTGTGGAAAAACGCTACTGCCTTTGCTGCTGCTATTACTACTGTTATTACTAGAACAATAATAGCTAACGACAACCACCAACATTTGTTGAGTGCTAATGACATACCAGGCCTTGTTTGATCTCATATAATTCTCACTAACAACCCTATGTGGAAGGTATCTTAGTATTTTCACTTTATAGATGAGCAAAATGAGATGCTATTACTAAGGTCATGAGTAGTCAGTATGGTGGAGCCACGATTCTAACCCAGGCAGCTTTACTCTGCCTGAAGAGACACCACTCTGTAGCTGTTAGGAGTGCAATCTGAAAGCAGACCAACCTGGGTTTAAAATCCCCATACTATTCCTAACCTTCATTGTGTGAGGTGGTGTAAATTAATGTAACTCTTTAAATCTCAGCTGTTTCATCTGTAAAAAGAGGGGAGGGAATAATAATAGGACCTACTCCAAAGGCCTGTTATGAGGATTAAACATACATTCTATAAAATGTGCAACACAGCTGGCTCCTGGCAGCTAGTAAGCCTCTCTAAATATTAGCGGCTATTATTATTTTTATTATCCTTGCTGCCTTTTCTCTAATTAAAAAAAAAAGCTTTAATAGTTTTGCACTCTGAGTTCTGTAATGTAAATATTTTTCACTAAAGACAAAATATTATTCATCCCAGTTTACATCAAGAGGATACATTTCAAATATGGGGCAAAGCTGGCACAGGGTATTTCTTACATAAATATTTTCTTGAAAAAGGAAAATAGGAGGCAAACTCCCCAGTAGACCCAATTTACTCTCTAATCTTCATTTTAGTAATCCTTTCTATTCCCTAAATAACTCCTAATGATCTAGTAATGTGTTCACAGTGACAGCTGATGCCAGAGAAGGTGTCCTCTCTGGGCCTGACATTTTCCTTAATGGTAATTCTAACTAGTTAAGGTAAACAATGTGAAATGTTATATTTTTTCCACAAATGGTAGTGGAGCGGAAATCATGAAAAGCCTTGTAAAGATGGCAGACTGATTTGGTGTAGCTTTGCCAATTCTGTGACTGCTGTTACACGGGGAAATAATAGAGTTCAACATCTAGGAACCCTTACCTTTGGGACAGTTGATAAATTGAAGGCATTTTCTGATTATGCTTTACTTTAGATTAACAGCCTGGAAGTTTCAGATTTAAAGAGCAAAGTTGTGTATCATTAAAACAAGAAGAAGACATGATACATGCTAAGCTGCTCTGTACCCAAATATTGCAAGTAATCTTGGTAGCTCTATCTTTGAAGCCTAGTTTCGCTTACATTCTCCTTTCTGATTTACTTTAATAGTCAAACACTTGGGTGGTATTCTCTACCTGCAAGAAACCTTGGAAGTAGTCTGGTTTAGGGTCACCAGTTTACAAATGAGGAAACAGGATCTCTCATGTAAAGGCTTTAAATCAAGTCTTGTGGTTCCCAGTAGTGTTCCTTTCCGGAGCATCGCACACTGTCCTTAGTGGCTTTTGCACTTAGCTTCTTTGCCTTCGTTCCTGCCATCCCCCTACCTGTATTCATGATAGAGCTGATCTTTTGGCATCCCTAACACCTAACAAAAAGAATTATAAAATTCTTTTTGGAGGTTAGATTGAAGTCAGAGACTGGCCTGAATTTCCCTATAAATTGAAAAAGGAGTTTTATATATTGTGTGGCTCATGAATTAAGATCCTTTGCTCTAAATGACAATTCAGAGCAGACTATTGTACAGTATTTTGCTTGCAAATATCTAGAAGTGGATATGTGATTAATTTGCTGACAGACCATCTCTGAAAGCAGTTCTAATGATGGACTTATAATTGATGGTATCCATCATTGAGAACCTAAAATATCCCCCTCCCTAAATTAAAAAAGATAAATGAAATAAACTAGGCTGAATGTATAAGCTGACAAATCTGAGGGAATTTAATGAAACTCTAAATTACCACAGCCAACAGATAAGAGGAAAAGGTTCCTTTGTTACTGATTATAATACTAAATTAAAAAAAATTATCCGAGAAAGATAGTAGAGGAAACAAAGATCTGTGGTCCATGTATCAAACGAAGTTATTGAAATATTTTTAATAAGTATATCTATCTCATTCCCTGGTTATTGTTGATTCATATCAATCTTGTTAGTGCTGTTTGAGGACTAGTAAGTGCAGGAACTGTCCTGTAGGATACATTAGATGACTGCTGTTGTAAGAGATTTTAGAATTCATATGACCTTATTTCCAGACTGCTGGGGGCTCCATACCAAATTCAGGTCATTCAAATGAGCTTTTTGGAAGGTGGTTCCTCAGTGTATAAGTAATTGTATCCATTACTGTGCTTTCAGCTATGTATGAAAAAGACCAGCTGAAAGTGACTTAAACAATGGATATTTATTATCTCCCCTAACAAGGAGTCCTGAGGTAAGGCCGCTGCAGGGCTGCTTTGGTGACCAGGGACATAGTGATAGCTTGGCATTCCTCCTGGCTTTTCCTTCTGCGGTTACTCAGACCCACGGCTGAAGTGTCTGAGTATCTTATCTTTGTACAGTGATACCTAGGGTTGGGAAAGGGACCTTTTCTTGTTATTATTCTTGCAGAAAATTGTTCCTAGTACTTCCTTAGGTCTGTCTCATTGACCAGACTTGTCACTGATAAGGAGAATGGAACAGTTCACTCAAATCAAGAGTTACCCAGTCTCTTGAACCGTTGCTGCCTGCCTGCTAGCTGATTAAAATCAGTTCTAATGCCAGTGACAGAGGAGAAGGGCCCCTTGGATAGGCAACAACAAATCCACTTAGATGGGCTATTGGAATTTACTGTGAAGGAAGTTTTGTGTTTTGTGTTTGTAACTTACTTCATTTCCTAGTTAGTAAGATGAATGTGCTTCACCTTTCTTTTGCATTTTACTTTCAAGTTTTACTCAGCTTGATATACTCTCTGCCTTCACCAGGACTCTGTCTACTAGTGATGATGTCGAAGACAGGGAAAATGAGAAGGGTCGCCTTGAAGAAGCCTACGAGAAATGTGACCGTGACCTGGATGAATTGATTGTGCAGCACTACACAGAATTGACGACAGCCATTCGCACATACCAGAGCATCACAGAGCGCATCACTAACTCCCGAAATAAAATAAAGCAGGTATTCCTCCCTTTTTGTCCGGTGATGGCAGCACTTCCTGTCAGTATAGGCGTTGCAGCTTGGAGAGGAGCCATGGTAGTGGCTAATGGTCATTCATAAGTGATTCAAAATGCTGCTTTTCAGGAGTTCTGGAGGTATCTGGAAAGGCTGGCTGGGAAAGACCACAGAAGGCATCCTCGGGTGATTTCTCCCCTCCGCTGTGTCTTATCATTGGTTCTGCCATTATTTCTCACTGCAGTGTGGAAGGAGACAAGCAAGATGGCCTCCATTTGCTTGTGTCTTACGGTCCATCCCTAACAAACTAGTAGGCATACTGGCCCTTGTATTCTCCATTCTCATTCTAGCAGTTATTCCTGTACTTCACACGTCTAAACAACAAAGCATAATATTCGGACCGTTGAGTCAGTGCCTATTCTGAATCTTAGTGGCCGACCTATTTACACTCACATGAATTGGAGGGCAGCCAGCTGAATGCCCTTTTATCGGAATCTAAACCACAGAAGAGAGTATGTCTCCTACATTGAAGTTGGTGTGATTTGCCTGCATTTATTGTGCATTCTTGGTATTTTTTGTGAAGTGAAGAAAATTTAAGCTACAGATTATTTAAACATAAAATGAAATGTTTATGAAAACAATTTTTTTTTTAGAGATGGAGCTTTGCTGTGTTGCCCAGGCTAGAGTGCAGTAGTGCCTCACTGAAGCCTTGAACTCCTGGGCTCAAGCAATCCTCCTGCCTCAGTCTCCCAAAGTGCTGGGATTATAGGTGTGACCCACCATGCCTGGCAAAAAAGCAAAATTCTTGAATATCATGCTTTAGTTGTGACCAATGTGTATTAATTTTTTTTTTTTTTTAAGTGTTTGAGATGGAGTCTCACTCTGTTGCTCAGGCTGGAGTGAGTGCAGTGGCATGATCTCGGCTCACTGCAAGCTCTGCCTCCCGAGTTCATACCATTCTCCTGCCTCAGCCTCCTGAGCAGCAGCTGGGACTGCAGGTGCCTGCCACCGCGCCTGGCTAATTTTTTTTTGTATTTTTAGTAGAGACGGGGTTTCACCGTGTTAGCCAGGATGGTCTCGATCTCCTGACCTCGTGATCCTCCCGCCTGGGCCTCCCAAAGTGCTGGGATTACAGGCATGAGCCACCGCACCCTGCCATTAATTTTTATTTTGTAGTTTTCTTTTCATGTTTTGGAACAATTTTTCTTTTATTTGTTATTTTTCTCCCTTTTTCTCCTCCTTCCTTTCTTCCTTCCCCCACCTTCTTTCTCCCCTTCTCTCTCTTCTCCTACCCCATCTTGCTCCCTGCCCCCACTTTCTTCCTTTTGCATTAGGTCCTAGAGAAAAATCTTGGTTCTTGGGTACTATTGCCTTTTGTACCTAAAGGATAAAATGGTTTTGTAAGGAGTATTTTCACAATTGGGCAAAGGATGAACTGATCAAATAAGGATTATGTAGTATAACATTATAGTTATGTGGTTTTTAACTGTATATTTTGAGATCACTCCTTTAATACCGCTCAGTACTACCCTGTGATAAATAACAATAATTGCCACCACTTACTGAACACTGAGTCTTTGCAAGGGATGATTATGTCCAATCATCTCAATGAATTTAGAATTTGAACTCTAATCTCCCTGATTCTAAAGCCTTTGATGCTGATTTTCAGGCATTTTTAAAGCAGCAGAAACTTTTTTTTTTTTGGGTGATATTTTGTAGAATACCAGCATATCAATCATTAGGAGAGGCAATGCTCTCCTCTTATTTGGTTTTGGGGTGAGAGGTCTAAAGCATCATGCTTGGTTCTCCCCACTACTGTGGGACTGAGGCATGCATAGACCGTGATTTAAAATTCACTGCCCTATGCTATGAGATTGGTTAGGGGACTGTCTGGCCTGTATCTGCCCAGTAACAGCTGTGCATATGGCATCTTCATGTTTTGTTTTGTGTCCATTAGGTCTTTTATTATGATTTTGTGAGCAGATATATAAATTATGCTTCTACAAATACTGATGATATATGACTTTCAATGTCTAAGAGTCTAGTTCCAGAATCAGTATGCTCTTAACCTTTTTGGAAGCCACATGTTGACCTCTCTACATTTTAAAATTAACTGGGCATTTTTTTTTTTTTTTTTTTTTTGAGGCAGAGTTTCATTCTTGTTGCCCAGACTGAAGTGCAATTGTGCAATCTCAGCTCACCTCTACCTCCACCTCCTGGGTTCAAGTGATTCTCTTGCCTCAGCCTCCCGAGTAGCTGGGATTACAGGCATGCGTCACCATGCCTGGCTATAACTGGGCATTTTTGAAAGGGATACTATAAATGTTTGCCTTTACAAGTGCTGAGTTCATCCTATGGATTTATCTATGAAACTTGGTAAAGTTATAGATCACTTGCTCTAGATTTAAAGTAAACTGTAATCCATTTTAACCCAATATACTAAGCTCAGGAGGGGTCGGTGAATGTATAGAGCTGCTGACCTTCTGGCCTTGCCTTGGGTAATCACAGCAAAGGTGAAGGACCTCATGGTATTTGTGTTTTCTGATTAGTCTGGTTGACTGAAAAGACATTGTCCTAATCTCACGGGAAGCACCAGCAGTGATTTCTGCTTTGCTTCCCATCACTCTGAGTCAGTAGCATCTTTGCTGCAAACAAACAATGTTCTCCTGATACTGAAAAAGAGCCTCGTCTTGATCATTTCACATTTGTTTTAGTAGCCACATTTCTGACCGTCCTCATTTTCAGTATGCTAGAGTTTTGAGCAAAAGAAAATAACAAAACTATTATATCTGATAGTTGTCAAGAAAGTAAATGTCATACTATTCTGGGTTATGAATTAGCTTCAGTATTGGGAAGATAAATAAAAGGTCAAAGCTCTTTTCAAAAGAGCCTTTAATAATTGATTAATGGGAAAATAAAAGTGTTGGGGGAAAACGAAAATGAATTTGTTTTTGACAATTTTGTACCATGACAGTCCATTTCTTATCACCAAGGAAACACTGATGTTTTCTCACTAATCTTTTCCTGTCATTTTTGGCTTTTAATTGCACTTTGGATTATATATGAAATATAGGTATGTATTTTTTTAAAGTGAAAACATGGATGATTCAGTAACAATTGGGCTACGTTATCTCAGAGCCAAGCAAGATGCTGAGAATGTGTAGATCTGAGTTGAAATTTTCTTTGTGTTCTCTGCCAAAAGAATAAGCATTCATGCAGCAAATATCTGTTGAGTGCCCGCTACGTTGCTGGTTCTGTTTTAGGTGCTAGGGCTGCACAAATGGGAAACACCAGTTCCTGTCCTCATGGAGCTTATGTGCAAATGAGAGGATAGAAAACGAACAAATAGATAATGTTGAATAACATTTATGTAGTCTCTATGTATTGAGTGTCTACTTTGTGTTGAGGATTGTTCTAGATTTTCAGGTATAGAAGTGAAGAAAACACAAATTTTTTTTTATTTTTTATTATACTTTAAGTTCTAGGGTACATGTGCACAACGTGCAGGTTTGTTACATATGTATACATGTGCCATGTTGGTGTGCTACACCCATTAACTCGTCATTTATATTAGGTATATCTCCTAATGCTATCCCTCCCTCCTCCCCCCTCCCCACAATAGGCCCTGGTGTGTGATGTTCCCTTTCCTGTGTCCAAGTGATCTCATTGTTCAATTCCCACCTATGAATGAGAACATGCGGTGTTTGGTTTTCTGTTCTTGAGATAGTTTGCTTCCAGCTGCATCCATGCCCCTACAAAGGACACGAACTCATCCTTTTTTATGACTGTATAGTATTCCATGGTGTATATGTGCCACATTTTCTTAATCCAGTCTGTCACTGATGGACATTTGGGTTGATTCCAAGTCTTTGCTATCGTGAATGGTGCCGCAATAAACACGTGTGCATGTGTCTTTATAGCAGCATGATTTATAATCCTTTGGGTATATCCCCAGTAATGGGATGGCTGGGTCAAATGGTATTTCTAGTTCTAGATCCCTGAGGAACCGCCACACTGTTTTCCACAATGGTTGAAGTAGTTTGCAGTCCCATCAGCAGTGTTAAAAGTGTTCCTATTTCTCCACATCCTCTCCAGCACCTGTTGTTTCCTGACTTTTTAATGATTGCCATTCTAACTGGGAAAACACAAATATTTCTGTCCTTGTGGAGCTTACATTCTACTCGGGGGAGACAGACTATAGACTATAAGTGAATATATGAGTAAAGTGTGGTATAGCAGATGGTGAGAAGTGCTACACACACCCCCACCCCCCCACCAAGGAGGGGAGACTAGGGAGTTCCTGTTTTAGCTGGGTTGGCCAGACAGGGCTTCACTGAGGTACTATATGAGCCAACATCTGAAGGAGGTTAGGGAGAGTGTCAGGAAGAGCATTCCAGGAGGAAAGGACACAGGTGCCCAGATGCTAAGGCAGGGACATGATTGGAGGTTGGGAGCAGCAGCAAGGTGGTTGGTGAGGTTGAAGCAAAATGAGGCATGGGGAGAGTGGCAGGAGAGAGATGAGAGAGCTAGGGCATGTGGTGTGGTGGATGGGTGGGTGGAAGTCACGTAGGGTCTTGTAGGTCACTGGAAAGACATTGATTTTAACTATCAGTATTGATTGTAAGGCTTTGAGCACAGGAATAACATGGTGTGGCTAACATTTTAAAAGGCCCACTCTAGCTGCTGTGCTGGGAATAGATTTCAGTGGGGACCAAGGCAAATGAAGATGTTCCTATTTGTCCATTGCCACTTTTTAAAGCTTGAGACCACAGAACTGTTTATGCTTCCCATTTGAGACAGAGTCTGTCTCCATCACCCGGGCTGGTGTGCAGTAGCACCATCATGAGTCACCATAGCCTCGATCTCCCAGACTCAGGTGATCCTCTTGCCTCAGCCTTCTGAGTAGTTGGGACCATAGGTGCGTTCCACCATGCCTGGCTAATATTTGATTTTTTTGCAGGGACTGGGTCTCTGTATGTTGCCCAGAATAGTCTCATACTCCATCAAGTGATCCTTCTGCCTTGGTCTCCTAAAGTGCTGGGATTAGAGGTGTTAGCCACTGTGCGTGGCCTACACATCTCATTTTTTGACATTACTTTCATATATTGATTTATATTATATTGGTAGATTCTATGTTTTTGAGGATAAAAATGAGCTGACAGATGGATTTAACTTTCTTCCCTGATGGTCCAAGCTTTTTTAAAAAAAAATTTAATTATTGATTTATTTTAGAGATAGGGTTTCACTGTGTTGTCTAGGCGGGAGTGCAGTGGTGCCATCATAGCTCACTGCAGCCTCAAACTCCTGAGCTCAAGGGATCCTCCTGCCTCAGCCTCTTGAGTAGCTGGGATCACAAGCACTCACTACCATGCCTAGCTAATTTTAAAATTGTTTTTGTAGAGTCGAGATCTCAACAGAAGGCTCATAGGCTCAGCCTTGATACCATGTACAATTGATCAGGTCAAGTAATGTGGACGATAAGCAAAATAATTGGGCAGTTCTATTACTTTTGAATGCATTGTAAACTTTCTCAAAATGAGATGTTATTGCATTGGTAAACCTCCAATTCCATAGGTCTTGCCAGTTCTCTCATAATAATGACCGACCAGCTTATTATAGCGGCAGCACCAAAATAGATGGATATGAGTTGAGACAAATTGGGGATTTGGGCCAAATGAATTGGTGTGTTTCTCTATGGTGTACTAGGTGAATGAGATGACCTCAGATTTCTTTAAAGTTACAGAGTAGTCTAATGCTTATCACTGGAGCAGGGTAGGTTGAAGGGAGATACCTGGCTTTGTTGTGATGTGCACACAAACACTTAACATTTCATCCCAATTTTGACCACCTTGTTGGTACTAGATCAAGTTTTGAATCTCATTTTTCTTGCCTATAATGAGAAATAACTGTACACGATTATTCAAGTGAAGTTGTTAGGGCTTAATCATTGAGTAATGAAACATTTATTATTTAATATATACCTAAAATAATTCTGGCTTTTAAATGAGATTATACCTTGAAAGGTAGAATTAGAACGAGGAGTAGCCTTAATATTAAAAATGTCCTAGTAGAACAACAAGGTTTGGTAGGAAGTTATTTACAACCCAAATATAAGATGGAAAATTCTAGCCACTTGTATGAGAAAGGGAGAAGGCCTTTGGTTTCTATAAATGGACATGCTAAACAGTGGGTAATAATGAGATATAATTTTAAATGTGTGCGGCACTCTAGAGCACATTAATGCAGTCGCAGGAACCATGAGGTGATCTTTGCATTAAGTTCAGGTGTGTGTGTATTTGTGTACTGTATTTAGGCTCTGCAGCTCAAAGGAAGGTATTGGAAAGCGTTGAGGGGAGCCTCTCAGAATTTCAGACCTTAGAATGGCAACTGAAAAAACCCGGGGAAAGAAAGCACAGGCAATACAAGTTTGAAGATAATTTAAAAATGATCTGTAGTTCTAAAAGGCTTTTAAACAGAACATTGAATGGTATTTCCAAGGTTTGTTCTTTCTAGGAGCTTTCTATAAGACTCCATGGAAAAAATTGGGTTGGTCTCTTATGGCAGGAGAAAACCTATGATAGTGCTTATATGTAGATTTACTTTTGCCAACAAAATTCAACAAAAACAAGACATCTCAATATTTTATACTTTTAAAATTAAGAATGATGTCAACACATTAATTTTCATTTACTATCCTTGCCTCATAGAGAATTTTTCAGGATATTTCTAGTCTATAG
Source organism: Trachypithecus francoisi (assembly GCF_009764315.1). Classification (NCBI taxonomy): domain Eukaryota; kingdom Metazoa; phylum Chordata; class Mammalia; order Primates; family Cercopithecidae; genus Trachypithecus; species Trachypithecus francoisi. Next base: position 25,655,874 of record NW_022681469.1, on the reverse strand, counting down.
TTTCAATGAGCTGTTTGCACGTTGTTGTATTTTATTACAGATAATATGCATACGCAGAGGCATTCCCTCACTTCTTTATCTCTTCATTGATCCAAATTCAGTACTTTTCTTTTTTGTTTTTTTTTTTTTTTTGGAGACGGAGTCTCGCTCTGTCGCCCGGGCTGGAGTGCAGTGGCCGGATCTCAGCTCACTGCAAGCTCCGCCTCCCGGGTTTACACCATTCTCCTGCCTCAGTCTCCCGAGTAGCTGGGACTACAGGCGCCCACCACCTCGCCCGGCTAGTTTTTTGTATTTTTTAGTAGAGATGGGGTTTCACCATGTTAGCCAGGATGGTCTCGATCTCCTGACCTTGTGATCCACCCGTCTCGGCCTCCCAAAGTGCTGGGATTACAGGCTTGAGCCACTGCGCCCAGCCCAGTACTTTTCTTTTTTTTTTTTTTTTTGGAGACGGAGTCTCGCTCTGTCGCCCGGGCTGGAGTGCAGTGGCCGGATCTCAGCTCACTGCAAGCTCCGCCTCCCGGGTTTACACCATTCTCCTGCCTCAGTCTCCCGAGTAGCTGGGACTACAGGCGCCCACCACCTCGCCCGGCTAGTTTTTTGTATTTTTTAGTAGAGATGGGGTTTCACCATGTTAGCCAGGATGGTCTCGATCTCCTGACCTTGTGATCCACCCGTCTCGGCCTCCCAAAGTGCTGGGATTACAGGCTTGAGCCACTGCGCCCAGCCCAGTACTTTTCTTTTTTTTTTTTTTTTTGGAAACAGAGTCTCGCTCTGTTGCCCAAGCTGGAGTGTAATGGTGCGATCTTGGCTCACTGCAACCTCCGCCTCCCGGGTTCAAGTGATTCTCCTGCCTCACCTTCCAAAGTAGCTGGGATTATAGACACCCACCACCACACCTAGCTAATATTTATATTTTTTAGTAGAGGTGCGGTTTCACCATGTTGGCCAGGCTGGTCTTGAACTCCTGACCTCAAGTAATCTGCCCAACTTGGCCTCCCAAAGTTCTGGGGTTACAGGCAAGAGTGATCACGCCCAGCCAAATTCAGTACTTTTCTGATTTTATGACTTAAAAGTTATGACCTTCCCCAGGCCTGTGTGTATCAGCCCCTCTCACTATATATATCTCTCTGGTCTTCCTCTCACAAATGCTAAGGCAGTTTTATTCAAAGCCCCACTTTGCTTTTCTCACCCCTTTATCTTTTCCAAGAGAGGGCTGCAAAAATCTCAACTTCTCTGCCGTCTGTATCATCTCACATTTCTATTCACAATAGCCTCTTGAGCCCTGTTTTCCTTCTTTTCTCTTTTTCTAATAGTCTCTAGTTAGGGTGACTTGTAGTTTTTGTGAAATTCTAGCTATTGCTGAACAGGTGATTATGAGCAACTGTGAAGTTACTAAAACTCTGAGAAAGCAAAGGAAATTTGTTTCTGACTTGATGTCGTGGTTTGAACAACCTGACTTTTCATGCATCTGTTTAAGGAAGAAATGGAGTAACATAATTTTTCAATCTTAATTATACTTATACATTAAATAGAATGAAATGAAAATACTGTCATCACATTTATAAAAGTAAAACAGAGTTTTGAGAAATAAATGATTCAGTGTTATTTGATACTTTTCTAACATTTGAATGTTATTATTCATTGATGGGTATAGCCCTGTTTCTTCCCATTAAAAAAAATTATTTTTTAATTTAAAAAATTGACAAAAATTACGTATGTTTGTAGTAGACAGCATGGTGTTTTGAAATACATATACATTGTGGAGTGGCTAAACCAAGCTAATTAACATACACATCACCTCACATGCTTGTCAGTTATTTGTGGTGAGAATACTTAGAATCTACCTTTTCTTCAATTTTCAAGCATACAATACATTGTTATTAACTGTAGTCACCGTGTTGTACAATGGGTTTCTTGAACTTACTTCTCTTGTCTAACTGAAGTGTTGTATCATTTGACCAACATCTTCTCAACCCGTCCTCTCACTCCGAGTCCCTGGTAACTACTGCTCTACTTTCTGCTTCTATGAGTTTGACTATTTTAGATTCTACATGTAAGGGAGATGATGCAATATTCATCTTTCTGTGTCTGGCTGATTTCACTTCACATAATGTCCTCCAGGTTCATCCGTGTTGTTGCAAATGACAAGAGTTCCTTTTGTTTTTGAGACAGGGTCGCACTCTGTTGTCCAGGCTGGAGTAAATGGCGTGATCTTGGGGCTCACTATAGCCTCAACTTACTGAGCTCAGGTGATCCTCCCACCTCAGTCCCTCTGCTATCTGGGACCACAGGTGCATGCCACTATGCCCAGCTAATTTTTTGTGGAGATGGGTTTTCACCAGGTTGCCTAGGCTGGTTTCAAACCCCTGGGCTCAAGTGATCTACCCACCTCAGGCTCCCAAAGTGGTGGGATTCGGGCAGGTGTGAGCCACCATGCCCGAACAGATTTCTTTCTTTTTAAATGCTGAATGGCATTCCATTGTGCTTATACCATATTTTCTTTTTTCATTCATCTGTTGATGGATACTTAGGCTGCAGTGATCACGGGAGTGCAGATGTCTCTTTGACATATTGACTTCAATTCCTTTTGATATAGACACTGTAGTGAGATTGTTGGATCATATGGTAGTTCTGTTTTTTCATTTTTTGAGGAAACTCCATACTATTTTCCACAGTGGCTGTATTTTCCATCTTTATTGAGGTATAGTTTACATGCAGTAAAATGCCATATTTTCAGAGTGCAGTGCAATGAGTTTTGGCAAACGTATATATCACTGACTGTGTTACCATCACCCCGGAGTTCTCTCCTGCCTCTTTGGAGTCGGTTCTCTCTCACATCCTGCTCCAAGCAACTACTGATTGGAATTCTGGCACTATGGATTAGTTTTGCCTGTTCTGGAACTTTGTATGTTATGCCCTCTTTTGTGTCTAGCTTCTTTTGCTTGGCATAATGTTTTTGTGATTCTTCATTATTTCTTCCTTTTTGTGGCTGACTGACCCTATCCCCCAACTTCTAAAATAACATTTTTTTTATGACTGTGACTTTCTAATCATAAAGCAGAAACCTCAGGGCAATTTAGTATTAAAAGTTCCTGTAGTTTTTTTGGTCTGTAGCTTTGTTACCTCGGTTTAGAGAATCTTGGCGTGGTCATTTTCTACACAGCCTGATGCCAATTGTTTACCCCCAACAAATTCTGCTTCACTTTTCTTTCCATGTAGTAAGCAAAAGTGAGGAGTGAGCTGATTACATTGTACATATCCCAGTGTGAAATGACACAATTGTCTTTTTCCAATCAGATAGGAGTTTGCCAAGCTTTACTGACACCCTGTAAGTTTGTCCCCCACTCTTCGATCAAGAGCCTCGTTGGGTGTTGTATGACATAAAATTTATTTTTAACTGTTTCCATGGTAACCATTACACATAGAGGAAAAAGCTGAGAACTATATTAGCAAGGTGATATGAGCAGGATATCAGAAATCAAGATTCTAACAGATTTGAAGTAAGATTTAAAATGGAATGATTTAATAGCTGGAGTCCTTAACCTAGAGACTAAGAACTCCAGTAGAATCTAGGAATGGCTTTTAGAGAGATGCTTTTTTTTTTTGAGACAGAGTCTTGCTCTGTCACCCAGGCTGGAGTGCAGTGGTGCAATCTCAACTCACTGCAAGCTCTGCCTCCCAGGTTCGTGCCATTCTCCCGCGTCAGCCTCCGGAGTCGCTGGGACTACAGGCGCCCGCCACCACGCCCAGCTGATTTTATTTTTGTATTTTTAGTACAGAGGGGGTTTCACCTTGTTAGCCAGGATGGTCTCTATCTCCTGACCTCGTGATCTGCCCGCCTTGGCCTCCCAAAGCCCTGGGATTACAGGTGTGAGCCACCGCGGCCGGCCGGAGAGATATGTTTAAAAGTCAAATAAAGCCACAAATGATGATAAAAGACTGGACTCTCCTACCTCATCCTACCCTAGTCCCAGTTCCAACATCTCAGAGGTGCCGACTTTTACTCTTTTAGTTTTTCTTTTTTAGGTATTTCTATTTCTAATAGTATGCTTGTGCTGTGTGTGTGTTTTTTAAATGTTATGTATTAACTTCCAATTACGGAAGATGAGGCCTTAGCCCGCTTCCCAATCTCTCCTCATCCTACCACATCCTCTTCCTTCATCCTCTCTATGTAGTTCTATTCTAGTTTTGGTTAAATAGATGATCAGTGCTTGCCTTTTTATAACTACACTAATATGTACATCTAAGCCATACAGCATACTGTGATTATGTTTTTTCTTGTGTGCTCGTGTTGTTGTTTTCCTGGAGTTACTGATTGGATAGTCCTGTTACCTTTCTTCTGTATTGTGTTTCCTGGATCCCTTGTTTCTTCTCTTCTGTTTTCTCTTGTAGTGGTGGAACACATTCTTCAGTAGTTTGCTGAGATATGGTGCATACAAAGTTGAGTTTTTGAGAGCTTGCAAGCCGGAAAATGTCTTTATTCTTTCCTCATACTTGATTGATAGTTCTTCTGGGAAATAATTCTTTCTTAAAATTTTGAAGGTTTATCGTTCCTTTGTCTTGTAGCTTTTAATGTTGCTGCTGAGAGAAATCTGATGTCATTCTGATTCACAAGCCTTTGTGTAGGTCCTGGTTTTTCCTTTTTTTCTTTGACAGCTTTTGTGATTGTCTCTCTATCCCTTGTGTTCTTACATGTGAGAATAATGTGTCCTGACTTGGGCCTTTTTGCCTTCCATTTTCTTGAGCACTTGGTGTGCCTTTTCAATCTGAAAACTTAGGTTTTGGCATGTTCTGGCATTTTTTTCTTTCTTCTTTTTTTATTAAAAAAAAAAAAAAAAGAGCTGGAGTCTTGCTTTGTTGCCTAGGCTGGATGCAGTGGCACGATCATGGCTCTCTGCAGTCTCAACCTCCTGGGCTCCAGTGATCTCCTAACTCAGCCTCCTGAGTAGCTGGGACTACAGGCATGTGCCACCATATCCAGCTGATTTTTTAATTTATTGTAGAGACAGAGTCTCCCTGTGTTGCCAGAGTTGGTCTTGAACTCCTGAGCTCCAGCAGCCCTCCACCTTAGCCTCCCAAAGTGCTGGGATTATAGTAAGACACTGCCCTGGGCAGGAAGTTTTTTAAAAAAATGATTTAATGATTTAATTATTTTTTAACTTTTTTTCTCCACTCCATTTTTTTTTACTTTTCCTTACTTGGAACTCCTATCTGGTAAGTGTTGGACCTTTTGGATCAATCCCATTGTTTTGTTTTACCTCCTAACTCATTTTTTGGTGTTTTCCTATTTGGAGATTTCCTCAAGGATACCTTCTAACCTTTCAATTTGATTTTTAAAATTTCTATTTTAATTTCTAAGAGTTGTTTTTCATTTCTTGACAATGTTTATATCATTCTGTCCTTGGTTAATTGATGTAATAACTTCTTTTATTTTTCCTAAGGATATTAATTATAGTTTAACAAAATTATCTTTCCTGCAGTTTCTGTTCCCTCATGTCCTGCTTCAGTAATTTTCTCTTTTTGTTTTGATGCCTGTCATTCCATTCTGCAGGCTTTCTGTGAATGTCTGGTGATCCTTGGCTAACCATTTGTGAGTAAGAGGCAGGCACTACAAAGCTGATTGGAAGCTCAGAACATGTTATGGAGCTTGTCCATAATGATTGTTGGGTAGGGACTCAGCAGTTGCTTCCGTGAATCGTCAGATGTCACTATCTGTATAGGCCTTTTCACTTGGACCAGTTCACTTTCCCAAGGGAGAAGTCATGTGTCTCCTGTGTTGGGGTGAAAAGTCAAGCCGCCAGTGTTTTGGAGCCTAACTGTTGACAGAGACCGAGAGTCCATGGGGGCTGAGGATCATACTGTTTAATAGGTCCTACTTTGTCTTCATCCTCCTGTTTTCTGTGTAGTGTCTCATGCCCTCTGCTCAATCATACCTGACATTTCCTTGTCTAGATCCTTTCCAGTTCAGTTGCTCCCAATTTGGCCAATGCTGTGGGGAGGGAATTACCCATGTGTGTGGCTTGATGGGGATTTGGGGCTCAAAATACTCCTATGGAAACTTTTAACCCAGTACCCCTGCCTTTAGTATACTTGGTGCCTCCTTTTTGATGTTGGCAAATCCTGCTCCAGGCTAAGGTTTTCAGATTTCTCTGGCCTGCTAATTTAGTTGCCTACTGTCCATCTTCTTGCTAACTTCCACAGTTTTGTTATCATCTCTTATTTGCTGTTCTTCTTCTCTGTTCTCTCTTTTTATGCTTAAAAAAATTTCTTTGCTATTACTTTGGTGGGATTGCAGGAAGGAGTAGAAATAATTGAAATTATCTTCATCAGATTTTCAAAGAGTTCTGTGACCCCCCCCAAATTAATAATCAGTCTATTATACTTATTAAGAGAGGTTACAAGGTCTTCTTATTCAAGACTGTTTTTTTTTTTTTTTTTTTTTTTAACATGGGAGAATTTCATAGAAGCATGATTTAGGTGTTGTCATGAAGTTGTAGGACGGGATTAGGTGGTTTCTCAAGAAACCTTTTAATCTTAGTATTTTGTCCTCATATTTTCTATACTTGTTGGATGAATGTTGAAATTTAGTTTTGTAATCACCAGAGGCATAGTGTCAGTGAATATTTTCATCACCACATCAAATCTTGTAGAAGAACAATACAGATTTTCAATTATCAAAAGTATGGTAGACTCTCTGCGCTGATGGACATGTCCCATGTATTGATGAAGGTTTGGATTATACAAGTGGGCGCATTTGCCAAAACTTACCATGTGGTACACTTGAGATGCATTCATGGATAAATTTTACCTCAAACAAAAACCAGAAACAAAACTGTAAAGAAATATTTAAACTCAAATTTAAATAACATACATGTGAAGACTATCAAAAATATATGAAAGTAGTTCTGTGAATTTTGAAAGATCATGGTTTTTAAAATTTTTCCATGTTGCTGGAAAATGGCTGTCATTCCATTCTGTCATGGCTGTCATTTCCATTTTCCAAAAATGGAAAATTTTCAATTAGGGGAGCAAATAAAAACTTACTCCTATCACGTGCATCACAACTACCTCCTCCATTCCTCTGCTCTCCCTTTTATTTTGTCATGTTTTGCGTATGCTAGTTGCTATACCGTGCAGATCTACAGGTGGTGGAGGTTGTCTTATTTAATATCTGATAATCAGAATGCAAGGCAAAAAAGCCTTGGTACGTCCGTTTATTTTGAGATTATCTCTGGATGTGCCTACTCTCTTTTGGAAGCTGGGGTTATTTTTATTTTAGTCAGTTAAGTTGAGCACCCAGTTTCTTGGTTTTAAACTTCAGCTGGAGTTCTAGAGCTAGAAGCATGGACCAAGTGACCTATCAGCTGGATAGGAGATTTGCAGGGATTGGGGAAGGTATAATAGCATGGACTCTCGCACTGATCACTCCCTTTTTAGGTATATCAATATTTATGAGGTACTTCATGTTTTCAGAGTGCTTTCTCTTTAGTAATTTTTTCTAGATTACTCAAAGGTAATCTAGAAAAGGTAGGTTGGGAGTAGTTTTTCTCATTTCATGGGAGAGAAATTAGAGAGAGGTGGAGATGTGCCCAAGTGAGTCTATGTCAGAACCAGGATTAGAATTTTGGAGGCAGACCAAGGAGAGTAAGTGGCAGTGGGAATTAGGAACTGCTACATACAGTAGTACCAGTGAAGACTACTAACCAGATTATAGGTTTAGACTGGCAAGACTTTGGACTGACCCAAGACTGAATCTGTTTTATTGTAGGTAAAAGAGAACCTGCTTTCATGCAAGATGCTGCTGCACTGCAAACGGGATGAGCTTCGGAAACTATGGATTGAAGGAATTGAGCATAAGCATGTCCTGAACTTGCTGGATGAAATTGAGAATATCAAGCAAGTGCCTCAAAAGCTGGAACAGTGCATGGCCAGCAAGCACTATCTCAGTGCCACTGACATGCTGGTAAGGGAACAGCCTGTGCTAAGGGTCATTTTTGTTAAGATGTAAAAGCACTCTCTTTTGTTCTCTCTAAATCCTGTAATGCATGTAGCACATTACAAACTGCCCTCTTGGGATGCATGAGCCCTTGCAGGTGAAGCCTGGCTGGTTCTCTTTCTAATTCCAGTGTTTGAAATGGTAGGTGATTATTATTTATGTATTATCTGCCTTTGTAACAATGGGAAGAAATATAATAGTAAGAAACCAGTACTTAAATCAGGTTACAATGGTAATGAGAGATGTTTTTTAACTTCAGAGGAAAATAGTTAATGAATCCAATTTTAAAGAATGAAATCTACATGATACAGAACTTCTGAAGATTTATAGACTAGTGTTCCACATATTTTTTGAGGAAATTTTTACATTAGGGCTTGTTCTTTTCCTTGAAATTGATAAGAAATAAAATTTTGGGAGACTAATGCTGGAAGCAACTTTATTGAGCAAGAGTACTCCACAATCTAGCCTTTAGCTTCTATCTTAGTCCTTTGTGTATGCTCCTTTTTGAATTGCTGAAAGTTCCCAGAAGGATGCAGTTAGTAGTTCATGTGGCTGAGTGTCAAGAAGATGAATAAAAAATAGAAATACAGAGTTTGTTCCCTAATAATCCTAACTTTCCCAGGGCCTGTGGCTCTTAGAGAGGGCTGCTCTTTCCTCCTTTCCTTCTACCCACCCAGTCCCACTTCCCTCTCATTCAGAGTTGGTGAGGGAGGCGCTCTAGAGGAGCTCTCAGCAGCAGATGGGCTGTATTTGAATTGTTGTTTTTTTCTTCCTCACAGTAGGTGAAAGCTCTTTACCGTTGTTTCACCAAATTAGATTGGCTTTAACACTGGAAAAAACACTGAGGGGGATTGGTAGAGACACAGATTAAATGCTCTAAGTGGTTCCGATTCATTCAAACTTCCAAGAAGAATTTTGCTAAAAGTCCTTCTTAAGAAGCTTTTTAAGGAAATTTGGTAACCAAGGAGTGAGAAGTGCCATGATATTCTATGAGATATTAAAACCTGGTTATGTGATAAGACTGAATGGTCAGTTTCCACAGTGGAAGGAGATTAATAATGGTTGGTCCTTGGCTGGCAGTTTGAGGCTGCAGTGAGTCATGATCGTGCCACTGTACTCCAGCCTGGGCGATAGAGCAAGACTCTGTCTCAAAAAGAATCCCAAAAAACAACAAAAAAAGATTGACTCTTGGGAGTGACAAAAGAATTGGTTATTTTCAGCATCTTATTCAAAGTGGCTTCTTCTTTAGTAATAATGACTATAGGGTGTCTGGTAGAAAAAAATTCCTTTTCACCTTAAGTGTTGATTTATGCATTATGAATGCATACTTGTGCTAAATCATCAAGATTCAGCAATCAGATAAGCATGTATATATTTGTGTAGCAAATATACATCTATTTGAATCATGATTTTTTGGAGTGGGCTTGCTTTTAAGTAAGTGCCACAGATTAAAATAGGTTGTTAGAATTTATTTGTTAATTATGTTCATTTAGGATTTCAGATTTTTGTGTAATGGTCTTTGTAGGGCTAATTTATTTGCTTAAGGGCTAATCAATTTATTTACTTAAAGGCTAATCAATAATGAATACTGTTCCTTTTTTTCTAACATATTTTCCTCAAGACTCATTAAATAACTTCTTTAAATTCTTGGTTGTAAGTTACAGAAATTCACCTCTAGCTAGTTTAAGTGGAAAGAATTGTTTGACTCATGTAACCAGTCTACCAAAGGAACAGGAGTGTATGTGGAATGTCACCTGTGTGTTTTCTCTGCATACCCTCTTCATTGTTCTACTGAAGACTGGTCTCTTCATGTGTGAGGGAGGAGGTTGGGTATTGAGAGAAAACAGGGGGCACAGGCTATGTCTACATCTTTCCACCTTTACAGAAGAAAATACTCTTTTTTTTTTCCCCGTAATTCAGAAATCTAGGGTTAGGAGCTAGATTGAGCCAGGTTGGGTATGATAATCATCAATAAAACTATCTGGTTGGGGCAGTGGGGGTGGAATGGGGAGGAAGAACAGTCATGTCCAGAAAAGAGTGAGTGTGTAAGACTCTGGAGGTTTTGTTTCATTTTCTGTTTGGTTGTTTATATATTCTAGATACTAATTCTTCTTGTGTGTTAGATGGATTGCAAATATCTTCTCCCAATTGGGGATTTATCTTTTTCCTTTGTTTACAGTGTCTTTGTTATAAATAAATTAAAAATTTTAATGCAAAACAATTTCTCAGTATTTTTTGTTATGTGATTTTTTTTTTTTTTGGAGACAGTCTCACTCTGTTGCCCAGGCTGGAGTGCAGTGGCATGACCTCAGCTCACCATAACCTTTGCCTCCCAGGTTCAAGGGTGTCTCCTGCCTCAGCCTTCCAAGTACCTGGGATTACAGGCGTGTGCCACCACGCCTGGCTAATTTTTGTATTTTTAGTAGAGATGGGTTTTCACTATGTTGAGTAAGGCTGGTCTGGAATTCCTGACCTCAAGTGATCTGCCTGCCTTGGCCTCCCAAAGTGCTGGGGTTACAGCTGTGAGCCACAGTGCCCGGCCTGTTATGTGATTTTTGATGTAAGAAAACTTTTTTCCATCCCAATGTCATAAGAGAATCTCCTATGTTTTCTTCTTTAACCCATCAAAAGTCCATTTTTATATATAGTATCAACTGAGGATCTGATTTTATCTTTCTTCTATATAGTTGCTTGGCTCATGCTGTTTATTGAATCCTTTTTCTACTGATTTATGATGCTATTTTGGTTACACAGCAACTTTTCACATATGCATGGATCTGTTTCTGAGCTCTTTATTTTGTTTAATGGTATTATTTGTACCTGCACCCAAACCGTGCTGTTTTAACTCCTATAACTTTATAATACATCTTGATAGGAAGTGAAGAGATTGTCTCTTGCTATTCAAAATTGTCTTTGTGGCCAGGCATGGTGGCCCACACCTGTAATCCCAGCACTTTGGGAGGCTGAGGTGGGCAAATCGCTTGAGGTCAGGAGTTCGAGACCATCATGGCCAACATGGTGAAACTCCATCTGTACTAAAAATACAAAATGTAGGTGGGATTACATGCCTGTAATCCCAGCTAGCTCAGGAGGCTGAGGCTGGAGAATCACTTGAACCTTCAATAGCTAATAGATAGAATTTAAGAGAATTATCTTTGCAATGTTAAGTCTCCTTATCTGTGAACATATTCCTTTCATTTATTAAAATCTTCGTTTGTGTCCTTTAATAATGCTTAGCGATATAGTCCTCAGAGGTGTCACATGTATTTTGTTAGATGTATTTCTGGGTATTACATTGTTTTGCTGTTGTCTTTTAAAACAGTAGCTATTTATTTATTAAGGTTTCTAGTTACTGGTTGCTGGTGCATAAGGATGTGATGTATTTTTCTTTTTTAATTGACCTTATATTTCCCTGAACTGATTCCTAATACTGTCTGCCTGAAAAGTGATGACTTATTTTTTAAGACCTGGCTCAAATTTCATCAACTCTTTGAATATCCCAGATATTCAGATAGCTAGGTGCTTCTCTTTATGAAAAAGACATCAGCTCGTATGTTTCATTTTAATATAATTCCTTTTGTTGGTGTGGTAGGTCATTAAGGGTAGGGGTTGTGTCTTACCTATTTTTGTCTGCCCTGTTCCCAGCATAGTGTAGCTCATGTAGTCAGAGTTCACAAATCATTAGCTAAATGGGTGACTATGTGGAAGACTTTAATCCCACTACAGAAAGAAAAAGGTGTTTCTTTTGTGGGAGCTTTGTTCTGTTTTTTCTTCTCTGGTTATTTATTTATTTATTTATTTATTAATGGCAAGATTCTCTAGTGTCTAATCTTTCCTTTTTGTAGTAATTAAATGAATGACAATGATAACAATAGTTAGTATGTATTGAGCACTTACTATGTCCTGGTACTATCTGAAATATGTTACATTTGTTAACTTATTTCTCTCAACAACTCCACTTCTGATACTACCATTTTATAACTTTGCATGTTCTGGGGGAGTTGGCATATCCCAAAAAACAATGATTTGTATATCCCAATATGCAAAAATTTCGTGAAGGTAGGATTTAAAGTGCACTTAAAAGGTTGGAGATATCTTCAACTTGGTCTGTTGTATATAAGATTGAGTAGTAAGCTCTATAATTGCTCTTTCATTGGACTTCATGTGGAAAGCAGTCACATTTTCTTTCCCCATGGTTATGTACTATTAGAAGTAAAATCTACTTAAGGCATCTCAAGGGTCCAAATGGAAATCTTTGCTAAAAGACATCAGAGGAAAGTGAAGACAAAACAATCTAGTCTTCAAAACCCCCTGATTTCCTTGGATTTGTTTGTCAGAAGATTTTGCATTTCCATTTTAAGGCAGATGCAGATGCTTAATAATTTAATCCCTACTCAGAATAGATTAATAAATCCAGAGTAAATAACTCTGTGGTGACCCATTGCTCTTGGCAGCTCCTGCTATTCCTACTTCACCATCAGACTGGTCTGGTAGCTATAGGCTTGGCTTCTAGGTGAGATATTTGTTTCTTCTTTTGATATGATAACCCGGGTATTGCATAAAATAATTAAATTGTCATGACAGGGAATGTCTGCAAATAGGTCTGGCCTTTTGTTTCTTTCTTCAAGGTAAACAGCTGCTGTTGGCTTATGAAAAGCTAAAAGTGATCCAACAAGAAGCCTGTATCCGTCACATTGAAATCAGAGACTTGATTAATATTGTAGCCTGTAGCTTTGTGATATGTACGGTTTAAATTAGACCTTTGCAGTCATTGTGCTGGGTTGATGCAAGCACATTAATGACATAATTTCTGGTTGCAGCATCACATTTCTGCAGTCTATCCTTTGTATTCCACTCACATTAATTGAAGTAATTTTGCCAGTGAAGCGTGTTTCAAACCTCTGCATTTAAATTGAAATTTTAATTCCCTTATTGTCTTGAAAAGACGGCTGAAGATGCCTTGTTACAGGTTTCATTATCACTCAGAACACTCCAGCTGCTGGTTCTAATGTACAAAGAGTGATTAATTCTGGGAAGAATTATTAATATAAGAATAGCAGCTTCTTCCCAGTGGCATGAGCTAACCAGGAAGGTATTTCATGGTAGTTAATATTTTCATAAACTTTTTTTTTAAAGGGAAAATTTGTGTAGAAGTCTGCATCAAACTAAAATTGCACAGATGAGCTTTGAAAACCACTTACACAAGTTCTGATTTATCATCCCATAGAAGTCAATTCATAATTGCATTCAATCAGTGGAAACCAAGCCAGTGCAAATAGTTTTGAAGCACTTTAGCTGACAGTCACAAGGCTTGTGACTAAAATAATTTTTTCATTTCTAAGCCTTCCTGAGATTGTAGAGATTTTGAATGTCTCTTAATCATTTTGTCTGTCTTTATTTATAAGCCTTTTAAAAAGAATCCATAGCTGTATAGTCAGATAAGGATTATTATGATAATTATAATAACAACTTATATTTATATAGCTGCCTTCTTCCCAGAGGATCCCAGAGTGCTTTGCTGAGAGAATGGTGTAATGGAATTATTTCACTTACACTGAAAATGTGGCCATATGTAGGATAGAGAGAGTAGGGCAGCTATTTAATCGAATAGTTTTCTAAGACTTTATGTAATAAAATAAGTATATTTGTAGTATTTTTAGTTAACAAGATCCTTTGGATTTGGATAACATGGTGGGTTGTGAATGTCAGCATGGGTCTTAATTTGGATTAGGTTGTCTGATGCTGGAATCCCAGCTTTGGCTCTTAGTAGCTGGATGACTTGTGGTTAGTAATTTATCTTTGCTGAAAGCTGGAGTTAAGAATAATAAATATATCTCCAAAGGTTGTTGAATGGATTAAGTGAGATATTAAACTGTGTACATAAAGTATATGCAGTATAAAGTTTTTGAAATGTTATTTACAATAAATTGATAAATTTTACTGACATTGTAGGAAATGATATGATGATTGCTTCCATGTTATAATCTCAAAAACTGTCTCGGAGGTGGACTTCTTTTGAGCCAGTAAAAGTTGAAGTAGGGTTGGTTAAGCAGTTTACCTTCCTTTTCTTCTTGGCCCAACATGGATATACCTAAATGAAAGACCAGCCCACCTTTTTTAAAGTTAAAGGAACTGTTGTGGGTGGATAGGGTTTTTCTCAGAAAGCAATTCTAGTCTACTCTAACATAGGCACAGATGGGCCACCAAGACCCACAATTCTGTGTTATATTTCTAGGATTTGGCATGGACAAATTTCAGATTCTGTGTCATCAGTTACCTACTCGGCTTACATTAAAAATATGTTCATAGGGTACCCATTGATTGTATAATCATGAGTGATGTAATTTGTTGGTAAAGTATCCAAGATGAGCTTGTAAAATCTACTTTTAGGTAAGTAAATATGTTACTCCAAAGGGTATCATCACTAGATATAAGCCAGGTCACTACTGGAAGGTGTTTGTCATCAGAACATTTTAGTGTTAGAAGAGTTGGTGTTAAGCTGTTGTTTCTGTGAGTGCTTAGATAGCAGGACCAGTGGACCAGTGAGGTTGCTTCTATTTGTGTCAATAAAACTGTGTCATTAGCAAATAGACTGATCTTATTTTCTCTTCTTTATGCACAAGGAATGGGTGATCATGCATCCACTGTGAAATGATTAATGTGCAAGCAAGAAAAAAGGGGACCAAAACATACATACATCCCTTTTATCTGGCTTGAAAGTTTCTGAGATCTCACAGAATTGTTTTTCCTTATTACTCTGGGAAAAGTATCGACGTGAAAGCTCTGTAGATAACAGGAGCTGGAATATTCTAGTGAGCTTATTGGACTAAACCTGAAAGTGGTTTATTTATCCAATATTCCATATGGATTTTCCACAACATGATAAAAATATATCAGTGATCAATAATGAAATAGCCATTACTAAAGCCCATCTGTTCCTAGTGTAGAAGAGCAGCTTGAAAGACTGAGGCCAATATTCTATGCTAATAATTTATCAGGAAAGAATCTGGCACATATTTTGATAAAGAGACAAATGATTGGGTCTTTAACATGTGATAATGCCATTGTTGATAACTTCTGTTGTTGGTATGTGTTTGTGTGAAGGTGGCCTTAACCGTGGAGGATATTACTAGCTAGTAGGTAGAGACAAATAGTGTCTCTCATATTATATTAAGTACTATGGAGAAAAATACAGTAAGACAGGGAGACTGGGAGTTGGGGTAGGGGTAGTGTGGTTTGCTATTTAAATAGGGGTGGTCAGCTGTAGCTGCTTTTAGCCGCATTTGGGACCCCCCTTCATTCTTCCCTTCAAAAATATTTAGGAAAAGCTGAAAATAAAATGAGTAACTTTGTTTTTTTTATATCTACAATTAAGTGAGTAGGTTTGTGACAGCTTTATTTTTCTCTTATAGAGTAAAAGTGCAGGGCTTTTTAGTAGCTATTTTTCATGCTGCTCAAGGCCTTTTTTATTTATATTTGTTTTTGAAGGCTGGGGTTTTTGGAAACCAGTTTGTTTGATAGGCACCTGGTTATTGTGTTAGTTTTCCTTTTTTTTAATCTGCTATTCATTTGCCTCTTTTATTTTAAAGCCAATGGAAATTCTGTTTTATTGCACTAAAGCCTACGAGGTTCAGCAGTTTCCATTTGGCTTGCTTGCTGTGGGGCAATGATTCCCACACTGCATATTAGAGAATCTTGCAAGAATTCTAAACTCAGGTCACATCCCAGACCAGTTAAATAAAAATCTCTAGGGGTGGGCCACTGACTTCAGTTATTGACACTCTCCAGGTGATGCCAATATGCAGACAAAATTGGAACTGTTGGTGTAGAGTGTAGCTTGTTCTGTGGAATTCAGCAAAACTTATTTTTCTTGTCTTCATTTAGCGACAGCGGTAAGTAGTTGAAAACCAAGTATTTATGTAAGACACATATCACATGGTGATATTCACTTTTATGTAGAAGTTTATTGTTTGAAGTTGCTTTGTTGCCATACTTTATTGTAGTTTTGGGATAGAGCTGAGTATTTGGCTTTTATTCTGATTTTATAGTCTGATTATTTGGTCAAATAGATTTAATAGTTAAATGAGATGATTTAGTAGTTAACTCACTTAGTTTTTAAATGAGATGTTTCTCCAGGTTTGGACTGACTTGCACTCTTCAGAGCTGTCATCTTTGATGCTCTGATTTGTGTATTTTTGCTATGGGTCCTGATATGACCTACTGCAGGGATTTAATGGATTGAAATTAGAGAATATGTTTATTAATTGACAAGTGGTGGCTGTGTATAGTGTGTCATAGTGGAAGCAAAGTGGATTTAAAAGCAAGAATTCTTAGTTCTAGTCCTGATTCAACGGCTTACCAGTTACTTGAGCTTAGATAAATAAATTACATTATCTCTCTGTTTTAGTATCCTTATCTGTAGAACAGATAAACAGATACTTACCTGTCTACATTATAGAATGGTTATAAGAATAAAAGTGAAATATAGTACAGGAAGAGTGCTTTGTAGAATACAAAGCAGTATAAAAACTTAAACGATGTAGGTATCATCGTCGTCACTTCCCAGTGCCAGGTAAAAAGAAAATGCAGGAGTCTGGGCGTGTTTACACTGAGCAGCATTTCTATTCTGGTGCTACCATCATTAATGCATACCTGTTTTAATCAGATAAACCAAGTGTGACTGTGTTTGCACACTTGAGTCTACAGGAAGAATGTTCTAAGTCAAGAATAATGCCTAAGTCATTTGCTGCCATCCTCCATGATATTTGTGGTTTCAACCTCACATATGACCTTTCTTGAACAGATTTTTGATTGGTCAGTCTGTGGCCAGATGGGAACTAGATATTTGTGTAAATTGCAGCCGATGACAACCATGTTGTTGATGGGGGACTTCCGTCTCAACTTGATGATGGTCTGAGAATGCTAATCAGTAGCTTTTGCTTTGCTTGACAAGATAGGAGGAGCTTGTTAAAGAAGTCTGTTTTCTCTGAGATTCATCCCAATACTAATTACTTGTGGTTGCCTAGCTCTTGAAATGAAAAAAGCCATATTCCTCTATCATTCCTTTGTGGGATTTTAATAGTTCATGTTAGTAAAGAGCTGTGTAAGTGCTGAGCATTTCTAATGGATTTGGGGCTCTTGCAGAGTGTGGGCGAAATTGTCTTGATTGAAGTGCGAGCCTGAAGTGATTCTGAGACCTCCTTTGCCAACTCTTAAAAAGAGAGTTGTTCTGTAACTTTTTCTTATCCCAGAGTAACAAATAACATGACGGGGTGAGTGACTTTAGGACGCTTGTTAAAAAACAATGGCTTTTCTAGTGGTCTCTTCTACTGCATTTTGTAGTAGAAACCTAGGTTTTAATGCTGTCTTACAGAGCACTGATGGGAACTGGGAATTGAAGGGACCATGAGGTTAGGAACAAAAGAGGTTTTTTTTTCTAGGTTTTCCTATGAGCAGTTTACAGTTATCTTTCTCTTACCATGTTAAGTATAGTTTAATTTCATCAGGAAAGTAATTGTGAACAGATCTGTTACAAGGCCTTTTAGAAGAAATAAGGCTCTTAATGTGGAATTATGCATCAGAATCCCTAGAACTAGGCATAGCTTAGGACTTGGGATCTACTTCTAGAATTGTATTTTAAGGAAAGAATTAAGAATTGTAACTGTTCTGTGTCACAAATATGTATACAAGGATACTTATCACAGTAAGATCTATGAAAGTAAAAAGATTAGCAATGACTTAAATATAGGGAAGTGGTTTAAGTCATTGTATATTCATACTCATGGACTAGTATGAAAATACTAAATAGGGCCGGGCGCAGTGGCTCGCGCCTGTAATCCCAGCACTTTGGGAGGCCGAGGCGGGCGGATTATGAGGTCAGGAGATCGAGACCATTCTGGCTAACACTGTGAAACTCTGTCTTTACTAAAAATACAAAAAATTAGCTGGGCGTGGTGGCGGGCGCCTGTAGTCCCAGCTACTCAGAAGGCTGAGGCAGGAGAATGGCGTGAATCCGGGAGGCGGAGCTTGCAGTGAGAGGAGATTGCGCCACAGCACTCCAGCCTGGGGGACAGAGTGAGACTCCGTCTCAAAAAAAAAAAAAAAAAAAAAAAAGAAAATACTAAATATAATGTTTAGGGATAGGCACATGCTCCCAGTGTATTGCCAAATGGAAAAAGCATGTTTAGAAACAAGTATTTTTGCAAACACTTTGCATGGAAAAATGATTGGAAGGAATTAGGTTAAAATATTATATATTATTGCATCAGATGAGTGACAATATGATGATCTTTTTCTTTTGTAATTTTCTGTGCTTTTCAAGTTGTCTTGGTTGAGTAGGCATTATTTTTGTAATTTGGGAGAAATGCAAAGCTTAAGAAAAAAGTACCATTCTAGGCCTCACTTCTTTTTAATCTGTGAAATTAGGGTGGGACCTCAGTCTCGACAACCTTAAAAGGTCTTTTTCAATAGAAAGTTCTTACTTTTCATCTCTCAGATACTGCTGTTCTGTGAGGCTCAGGCTGATAGAGTATCTTAGAAGACTTGTCTGTCCCTACTTTAGGAGAGAAAAAAAAATATTACTTTTTCTTTAATAAAATATGGGAATTATTTGTGGCAGAATGCCCTGATGTTTAAGGGGGAAAAACAAAAAAACCAACAGCAAAACAGGGAACCCCGAAGAATGCTTAAGAATAACTTAGTAAGTAAGGTGGTATGCTTTTAGAACAAGTCTGCATTTCATAGTAGTAATGAGATGAGATCTTTCATGAAGGAAGAAGTCACATTTGATCCTGTTTTTGAGTTTTATTTTCTAAGCTAGATCTGAAGGTACTTTAAAGAAGAAATTCACAAGTAAAGGGCCTTTTCTTTGACAGCACTTTATCTTGCAGGCCCCCCTCCCTTCATTCACTTATCAATAACTTCATCTAATTTGCCTTATCCTGTAAATTCCATTATCTCCCTGGCAGTCTATTGCATTAAGCCCTTAGTACCTAATATCGCCTCATTTACATTGACACATACTTGACCTCAGTCCTTCTCCTCTCTTTGTTAATGCACCAACAAGCACTGATATCTCTCTGGAGCATTATCATTTGCTGTTAGCTCAACTAATAACAACCCTTCATTTGAGCTGATGAAGGTTTATTAAATAAAAAACATGCAATAACCTGGCAGTAATGAAGGGAGAAGGGAGGTAGACAGCATCCTTTTAATGGTGAGAGTACACCAAGTCTGCTTTATAGGTATTGGGTTTCCTAAGGGAGATAGGGTATCTGAATGGGTCTGATCGATATTATTTTGTCAGGCTGATTTAAGAATGGGCATTTTTGATTGTCTTACTTGATCACTGTTGATTAGCATATAGGCTGAGGAGTTAGGGGAAAAAAGTATTCTTGCTCCAGGCACTTGGCCTTGCTCCTGATGCAGCTATTTTTGAAAGTCTGCCTTCAGTACCAGATTGTCAATAACCCTGAGGCTTTCAGGCAGTGGCAATGCTTGGCCATAGGGAGCCAGAAACTTCATCTTAGTCTTCTCCAATGAAGCTGAAATCAGAGATTGTTTTTCCCATAGATCCCGCAAGAGTCCCTGAAACTTTCACAATAGCCCTGAGCCTTGAATGAATCCCCTTTATTTTCCCTTGCATGTCCCATACTCTTATTCCCCCTGACCACCATTTTTACATGAAGACCAGTCTACTGGTGTCATGCTGTAAACAAAAGTTATGTGGATGATGTTATTAGGTTTATATTAACAGTTGGGATTTTTGGGTTCACTTGCTTGCACATTTATGTCACATACATATATATTGTGGTATATTCTACTAGTAAAATTGTTCCTAGTTTATCTGCTGCAGTTAAATACATAGAGTTCTATAAAGGCTACAATGTTTTGCAAAAAATGCTGTGATGTCCCAGATGTATCAAAGCTTTCAGACTTGCTGCTACAGCTGTTAGGTTGGACCATAGGAAATAACCATAGATACCATATATATATATATATTTTTTTTTTTCCTAACCTGCATTGTTTGTTTTACTAGTTTCTGTCTGATAAAGATAAAAGTTTCTGCCTTGGGAAGAATAACATGTAGCAAAGTAGAAATAGTTGGTGAGTGAATGATCTGGGATTCTTGACTCCTGTGTGATAAATATCTTCGCTGCTTGCTTAGACCTGAGTCGGAATCATTCCGCATTCACTGGGAGACCTGGAGGCTTCTTGTGCCCACCCAGGACTCCCTGATCCTGAAGGTGGACACTTGAGGGTGGAGGCCCTCTAGGGGAGCAGGGCCTAAAACCACTGGAGGTTGCTTTCCAGCAGTGCAGGGGCAGGCAGCAGCAGGTGGGTGACCTGGGCACTAAGTAAATCTAGGGCTTCAGGGCATGTTTCTTTTGTTCATAGCCAGAGATTTTGTGGTGTTCTTATTTATTAAATAGTTGAGACTGCTCAAAAAGTTTGTTTAACTGTGTCTTATATATATGTAAGAAGGGAGAAGGTATCAATTTTCTGGAGTAGCCTAATTTCATATGTTTTTTACTGCAACTCCAAGATACCATGGCAACATTTTCAGAATGGTTATGTTGTCTTCCTAGAAAAATGCTTCCTTAAGGGAGATTTACTGACCTAGTGAAAAGTGATAAAACATTTTGGAACCATATAATTTTCAGAGTCCTCAAGGAAATATTTGTTTTGGATTCAACAATGGCAATACATTTGCTTTCCTTAGGAAACAGTGTTGCCAAAATAAGCGTATTGATTAGCTACCAGATGATTTAGTTATCAGTTGTGTTTTTTGTTTATACACAAATTTTTCTTCTTTTTTTGGCTTGAACCTTACTTCTATTCAGAAACAGTTACTCATGTCATTTACCTTTGTGTGTCTTACTCACCTCAACTAGAAAAATTAAAAGATCAGTAGTTTCTTTTACAACATTTCTTCAACAAAGTAGCTGCTGAGAATGGCCAAGTTTAGTGTTCCTCCAAGATATTTACAGTGGTTCATGTCAGAACACAAACTAGATCTTTTTACCTGATAAGCATGATTAAGATTGGCTAAAGACAAGCATTTAACTATGAAATAATTATTTCCTATGTTTTACACTAAAATGAAGTTGAGAAATAGACGTTGGGAAAGAAAATTTAAGGGTATGGTGGTTCCTAATTGCAAATATTTTCTTTTGTTGTAGACTTATATCTCAACTCAGGGAAATGTTTTTGAATTCTTGATTATATACATTTTAACTGTGTATTTGACCTATTCTTTTAGTTATAGAAACATTTTTAGAATTTTTGTTTTCTTACATGGATAGGTTTCTAATAGCAAAACATACTTTCCTGTTCAATATCATGTGATAAAACATTTGGAAAATGTTTGCTTATCTTCATAATCCTAAAGGAAATATTTATTTTCAGCTCTAAAACAGATTTCTATTATCTATCTGAGCAGTTTCCAACTGTGTTGACTAGAACATTAATATTCTATTAGATGGTAATAGGTGTTCTGTGAAAAAATTCACTGGTAGTGATATCTTTTTTCCTCCAAAATGCATGTAAAACTACCTATATCTATCTATCTATATGAAGAATTTAAATACATTTAGGTGAATCATTATTGTATAGTAATCTAACTTTAAGACACTGTGAGATATACCTGATAATTCTAGGACGTCATATTAGAGATCATTTGGCACATGAATGCATGGTGTTCGATTTGTGAATGGAGGAATAGACAGCATTTACCAATTCACTATACTGTGGATGTTGTCTGTTTGGTCTTTCATCTGCTATGTTTTATCTTGTAATTTTAATAATATTTGTGACATTATTCAGTGTTGTGTGTCACACTTATAAGCCTGTTTTTTTATAATTTCTTTTTTTTTTTTTTTACTATTTTTCTCATAATTCTTTTATTTTTTTATTTTTTATTATACTTTAAGTTCTAGGGTACATGTGCACAACGTGCAGGTTTGTTACATATGTATACATGTGCCATGTTGGTTTGCTGCACCCATTAACTCATCATTTACATTAGGTATATCTCCTAATGCTCTCCCTCCCCTCTGCCCCCACCCCACAACAGGCTCTGGTGTGTGATGGTTACCCTTCTTGTGTCCAAGTGATCTCATTGTTCAATTCCCACCTGTGAGTGAGAACACGCGGTGTTTGGTTTTCTGTTCTTGCGATAGTTTGCTGAGAATGATAGCTTCCAGCTTCATCCATGTCCCTACAAAGGATATGAACTCATCCTTTTTTGTGGCTGCATAGTATTCCATGGTGTATATGTGCCACATTTTCTTAATCCAGTCTGTCATCGATGGACATTTGGGTTGGTTCCAAGTCTTTGCTGTTGTGAATAGTGCCGCAATAAACATACGTGCGCATGTGTCTTTATAGCAGCATAATTTATATAATCCTTTGGGTATATCCCCAGTAATGGGATGGCTGGGTCAAATGGTATTTCTAGTTCTAGATCCTTGAGGAATCGCCACACTGTCTTCTACGATGGTTGAACTAGTTTACAGTCCCACCAACGGTGTAGAAGTGTTCCTGTTTCTCCACATCCTCTCCAGCACCTGTTGTTTCCTGACTGTTTAATGATCACCATTCTAACTGGTGTGAGATGGTTTTGATTTGCATTTCTCTGATGATGAGTCATGAGCATTTTTTCATGTGTCTGTTGGCTGCATAAATGTCTTCTTTTGAGAAGTGTCTGTTCATATCCTTTGCCCACTTTTGGGTGGGGTTGTTTTTTTCTTGTACATTTGTTTGAGTTATTTGTAGGTTATGGATATTAGCCCTTTGTCAGATGAGTAGATTGCAAAAATTTTCTCCCATTCTGTAGGTTGCCTGTTCACTCTGATGGTAGTTTCTTTTGCTGTGCAGAAGCTCTTTAGTTTAATTAGATCCCATTTGTCAATTTTGGCTTTTGTTGCCATTGCTTTTGATGTTTTAGACATGAAGTCCTTGCCCATGCCTATGTCCTGAATGGTATTGCCTAGGTTTTCTTCTAGGGTTTTTATGGTTTTAGGTCTAACATTTAAGTCTCTAATCCATCTTGAATTCATTTTCATATAAGGTGTAAGGAAGGGATCCAGTTTCAACTTTCTACATATGGCTAGCCAGTTTTCCCAGCACCATTTATTAAATAGGGAATCCTTTTCCCATTTCTTGTTTTTGTCAGGTTTTTCAAAGATCAGATGGTTGTAGGTGTGTGGTATTATTTCTGAGGGCTCTGTTCTGTTCCATTGGTCTATAACTCTGTTTTGTTACCAGTACTGTGCTGTTTTGGTTACTGTAGCCTTGTAGTATAGTTTGAAGTCAGGTAGCGTGATGCCTCCAGCTTTATTGTTTTGGCTTAGGATTGACTTGGCAATCTGAGCTCTGTTTTGGTTCCATATGAACTTTAAAGTAGTTTTTTCCAGTTCTGTGAAGAAAGTCATTGGTAGCTTGATAGGGATGGCATTGAATCTATAAATTACCTTGGGCAGTATGGCTATTTTCACGATACTGGTTCTTCCTATCCATGGGCATGGAATGTTCTTCCATTTGTTTGTGTCCTCTTTTATTTCATTGAGCAGTGGTTTGTAGTTCTCCTTGAAGAGGTCCTTCACATCCCTTGTAAGGTGGATTCCTAGGTATTTTATTCTCTTTGAAGCAATTGTGAATGGAAGTTCACTCATGACTTGGCTCTCTGTTTGTCTGTTACTCGTGTATAAGAATGCTTGTGATTTTTGCACATTGATTTTGTATCCTGAGACTTTGCTGAAGTTGCTTATCAGCTTAAGGCGATTTTGGGCTGAGACGATAGGGTTTTCTAGATATACAGACCTCTCATCTGTACACAGGGACAATTTGACTTCCTCTTTTCCTAACTGAATACCCTTTATTTCTTTCTCCTGCCTGAGTGCCCTGGCCAGAACTTCCAACACTGTGTTGAATAGGAGTGGTGAGAGAGGGCATCCCTGTCTTGTGCCAGGTTTCAAAGGGAATGCTTCCAGTTTTTGCCCATTCAGTAGGATATTGGCTGTGGATTTTTCATAAATAGCTCTTATTATTTTGAGATACATCCCATCAATACCTAATTTATTGAGAGTTTTTAGCATGAAGGGCCATTGAATTTTGTCAAAGGCCTTTTCTACATCTATTGAGATAATCATGTGGTTTTTGTCTTTGGTTCTGTTTATATGCTGGATTACGTTTATTGATTTGCGTATGTTTAACCAGCCTTGCATCCCAGGGATGAAGCCCACTTGATCGTGGTGGATAAGCTTTTTGATATGCTGCTGGATTCGGTTTGCTAGTGTTTTATTGAGGATTTTTGCATCAATGTTCATCAGGGATATTGGTCTAAAATTCTCTTTTTTTGTTCTGTCTCTGTCAGGCTTTGGTATCAGGATGATGCTGGCCTCATAAAATGAGTTAGAGAGGATTCCCTCTTTTTCTATTGATTGGAATAGTTTCAGAAGGAATGGTACCAGCTCCTGTTTGTACCTCTGGTAGAATTCAGCTGTGAATCTGTCTGGTTCTGAACTTTTTTTGGTTGGTAAGCTACTAATTATTGCCTCAATTTCAGAGCCTATTATTGGTCTATTCAGGGATTCAACTTCTTCCTGGTTTAGTCTTGGGAGAGTGTTAAGTGTCCAGCAATTTATCCGTTTCTTCTAGGTTTTCTAGTTTATTTGCGTAGAGGTGTTTATAGTATTCTCTGATGGTAGTTTGTGGAGTCCCCTTTTTCATTTTTTATTGTGTCTATTTGATTCTTCTCTCTTTTTTTCTTTATTAGTCTTGCTAGTGGTGTATCAATTTTGTTGATCCTTTCAAAAAACCAGCTCCTGGATTCATTGATTTTTTGAAGGGTTTTTTGTGTCTCTATCTCCTTCATTTCTGCTCTGATCTGTTATTTCTTGCCTTCTGCTAGCTTTTGAATGTGTTTCTCTTGCTTCTCTAGTTCTTTTAATTGTGATGTTACCGTGTCAATTTTAGATCTTTCCAGCTTTCTCTTGTGGGCATTTAGTGCTATAAATTTCCCTCTACACACTACTTTAAATGTGTCGTGTCCTAGAGATTCTGGTATGTTGTATCTTTGTTTTCATTGGTTTCAAGGAACATCTTTATTTCTGCCTTCATTTCGTTATGTACCCAGCAGTCATTCGGGAGCAGGTTATTAAGTCTCCATGTAGTTGAGCGGTTTTGAGTGAGTTTCTTAATCCTGAGTTCTAGTTTGATTGTGCTGTGGTCTGAGAGACAGTTTGTTATAATTTCTGTCTTTTACCTTTGCTGAGGAGTGCTTTACTTCCAACTATGTGGTCAATTTTGGAATAAGTGCAATGTGGTGCTGAGAAGAATGTGTATTCTGTTGATTTGGCATGGAGAGTTCTTTAGATGTCTATTAGGTCCCTTCGTGCAGAGCTGAGTTCAATTCCTGGATATCCTTGTTAACTTTCTGTCTCCTTGATCTGTCTACTGTTGACAGTGGGGTGTTAAAGTCTCCCATTATTATTGTGTGGGAGTCTAAGTCTCTATGTAGGTCTCTAGGGACTTGCTTTATAAATCTGGGTGCTCCTGTATTGGGTGCCTATATATTTAGGATAGTTAGGTCTTCTTGTTGAATTGATCCCTTTACCATTATGTAATGGCCTTCTTTGTCTCTTTTGATCTTTGTTGGTTTAAAGTTTGTCTTGTCGGAGACTAGGATTGCAACCCCTGCCTTTTTTTTTTGTTCTCCATTTGCTTGGTAGATCTTCCTCCATCCCTTTGTTTTGAGCCTACGTGTGTCTCTGCATGTGAGATGAGTCTCCTGAATACAGCACAATGATGGGTCTTGATTCTTTATCCAGTTTGCCAGTGTGTGTCTTTTAATTGGAGCATTTAACCCATTTACATTTATGGTTAACATTGTTATGTGTGAATTTGATCCAGTCATTATGATGTTAGCTGGTTATTTTGCTCATTAGTTGATGCAATTTCTTCCTAGCATCGATGGTCTTTACATTTTGGCATATTTTTGCAGTGGCTGGTACTGGTTGTTCCTTTCCATGTTTAGTGCTTCCTTCAGGAGCTTTTGTAGGGCAGTCCTGGTGGTGACAAAATCTCTCAGCATTTGCTTGTCTGTAAAGGATTTTATTTCTGCTTCACTTATGAAACATAGTTTGGCTGGATATGAAATCCTGGGTTTAAAATTCTTTTCTTTAAGAATGTTGAATATTGGCCCCCAGTCTCTTCTGGCTTGTAGAGCTTCTTCCCAGAGATGTGCTGTTAGTCTGATGGGCTTCCCTTTGTGGGTTACCCAACCTTTCTCTCTGGCTGCCCTTAACATTTTTTCCTTCATGTCAGCTTTAGTGAATCTGACAATTATGTGTCTTGGAGTTGTTCTTCTCGAGGAATATCTTTGTGGTGCTCTCTGTATTTACTGAATTTGAATTTTAGCCTGCCTTGCTAGGTTGGGGAAGTTCTCCTGGATAATATCCTGCAGTGTGTTTTCCAACTTGGTTCCATTCTCCCCTTCACTTTCAGGTACACCAATCAGATGTAGATTTGGTCTTTTCACATAGTCCCATATTTCTTGGAGGCTTTGTTTGTTTCTTTTTACTCTTTTTTCTCTAAGCTTCTCTTCTTGCTTCATTTCATTCATTAGATCTTCAATCACTGATACCTTTTCTTCCAGTTGATCGAATCGGTTACGGAAGCTTGTGCATTTGTCACATAGTTCTTGTGCCATGGTTTTCAGCTCTATCAGGTCATTTAAGGAGTTCTCTACACTGGTTATTCTAGTTAGCCATTTGTCTAATCTTTTTTCAAGGTTTTTAGCTTCTTTGCGATGGGTTCGAACTTCTTCCTTTAGCTTGGAGAAGTTTGATGGTCTGAAGCCTTCTTCTCTCAACTCATCAAAGTCATGCTCCATCCAGCTTTGTTCCCTTGCTGGCGAGGAGCTGCATTCCTTTGGAGGGGGAGAGGTGCTCTGGATTTTAGAATTTTCAGCTTTTCTGCTCTGTTTTTTCCCCATCTTTGTGGTTTTATCTACCTTTGGTCTTTGGTGATGGTGACGTATGGATGGGGTTTTGGTGTGAATGTCCTTTCTGTTTGTTAGTTTTCCTTCTAACAGTCAGGACCTTCAGCTGCAGGTCTGTTGGAGTTTGCTGGAGGTCCACTCCAGACCCTGTTTGCCTGGGTATCAGCAGCAGAGGCTGCAGAAGAGTGAATGTTGCTGAACAGCAAATGTTGCTGCCTGATCGTTCCTCTGGAAGCTTCGTCTCAGAGGGGTACCCGGCCATGTGAGGTGTCAGTCTGCCCCACTGGGGAGTGCCTCCTGGTTTGGCTACTTGGGGGTCAGGGACCCATTTGAGGAGGCAGTCTGTCGGTTCTCATATCTCAAACTCCGTACTGGGAGAACCACTACTGTCTTAAAAGCTGTCAGACAGGGACACTTAAATCTGCAGAAGTTTCTGCTGCCTTTTGTTTGGCTATGCCCTGTCCCCAGAGGTGGAGTCTACAGAGGCAGGCAGGCCTCGTTGAGCTGAGGTGGGCTCCACCCAGTTTGAGCTTCCTGGCTGCTTTGTTTACCTACTCAAGCCTCTGCAGTGGTGGGCGCCCCTCCCCCAGCCTAGCTGCCCCCTTGTAGTTAGATCTCAGACTGCTGTGCTAGCAATGAGGGAGGCCCCGTGGGCGTGAGACCCTCCGAGCCAGGACCCGGATATAATCTCCTGGTGTGCCATTTGCTAAGACCCTTGGAAAAATGCAGTATTAGGGTGGAGGTGACCCGATTTTCCAGGTGCTGTGTGTCATGGTTTCCCTTGGCTAGGGAACGGAATTCCCTTATCCCTTGCACTTCCTAGGTGAGGTGATGCCTTGCCCTGCTTTGGCTCTCGCTCTGTAGGCTGCACCCACTGTCCTGCATCCATTGTCCGACACGCCCTAGTGAGATGTACCCGGTACCTCAGTTGGAAATGCAGAAATCGCCCATCTTCTGTGTCACTCATGCTGGGAGTTGTAGCCTGGAGCTGTTCCTATTTGGCCATCTTGGAACCATCCCCCCTTTTAAAATAATTTCTTATAGTAGCTACCCTGTGAAATTATTTTGTTGCTGTCTACATTAATCCAACTGCATCTCTTAAATTTCTGTTAATCTTTCATCAGTGTGTTATTTAAAAGGTACTCTGCGGTCATTACATTTGGAAAAGTGCAGTAATTTATACAATGACCACTTCCCATATATTAAAACAATCTTTTTGTTATTAATTATGCACATTCCTAAATACAGATGATTATTATTTCTAGTAAATCTCAAGTCTTAGTAAATACCTGGAAACTGCACCTCCCCAGTACAACAGAATTGACGGTCAGGTCAGAGGTGGTAGTCTGTTAGGTTGACTGCTACCTCGCCAACTGTTCCTTTGTGGGTGAACTTTATGTTTCAAACTCCTTAAAACCAGATAAGATAAATGTTAGGGCTGGGCGCAGTGGCTCACGCCTGTAATCCCAGCACTTTGGGAGGCTGAGGTGGGTGGATCATGAGGTCAGGAGTTTGAGACCAGTCTGTTCAACATGGTGAAACTCTGTCTCTACTAAAGATACAAAAAATTAGTTGGGCATGGTGTCAGGCTTCTGTAATCCCAGCTACTCGGGAGGCTGAGGCAGGAGAATTGCTTGAACCCCGGAGGCGGAGGTTGCAGTGAGCCGAGATTGCGCCACTGCACTCCAGCATCGGCGACAGGGTGACTCCATCTCATAAAAACAGAAAAAGGTAAATGTTAGGTTTCTAAATATATATTCTAGAGAGCAAATGTTGCATTGACAACTATTTTCTTTAAATTGGTTTGAGTACCACTTAGTATGGTTAGAGTAAGGGAAGATAGTGGCCTTGTCCAGCTTCCATAATTATAGCTTTATAAATAGACTATTAATAAGTGAAGGCCAGAAAATAAAACAGTGATTTCTTATAGAAATAAGACACTATTCTCTTTTCTCTTTTGTGGTAAGGTTTTCAAATTTTTGAAGTTCTGAGACTACCTTTGATAATATATATGTTAATTTTACTTGTATTTTGGGTCAAGAAATATATTCAAAGTTTGTCATTTAAATGGTTACAATGGCTCAAAGAAGGAAGGAACACTTACTGAAATTGCTTCACTAAAACATGTTGGGAATACCCTCTGAGGTTTCTTTACTCATGGAATAAATAGGTACTCTTAAAAATAATTTCAGTAAGCATTGAGGAGGTGTCAGGCACTGTGCTAAGTGTTGTACCTGAGTTTTTACTTTTAATTTAATTAGGTGGCTTTGAAAGTTGACACTTGTCATAAAATTCTGTATTTGGACCATGTACTGTTTGGGTTAAAAATCTTCATGTAAATTCCTACAAACAAATCAAGTGTGGATGTGCAGTGGGTGATTTTTAAGCTTAAATATCTCAGCTGGATTTAATTACCTTAAGGGATAAGGCTACATGATGGGCCAGTGATTTACCAAATTATTTTTCATTTTTTGGATCTCAGTGTCACTGGAGGTTAATGCATCCTCTTTTCTCTGCTAGAGACCCGAGTTAAAATCCATTTTAGGGCATAAGTGTAAATGAATTTGTTGTTGTTTTTTCCTCCTTGGGGACACTGGTCATTTTGTGAGGCTGCCTTTCCGTTTGGAATTGCTGGCAGCTTGCTCTGGGCCCAGGGGCTCTCATAGCAGGGGCAGTTGCAAGTCAGCGTGAAAATGAACTGGTAGGCTTCAGAGGGCAGAGCTGGCCCAGGGCTTGTCACTCTTACATTCCTTGATTCTTTCTTGGTTAACTTAAGGAAACTTATTTGCTACTGACATTTGATTATAGCACATCACAAAACAAGTGATGTGGTTGTGGGTAAGCCATCACATTTTCTTTACCATTTCAGGCTGGTTTATATTGGGCAGCTACAAAGATTTCTTTCTTCACTGTCCACAAACTCCTAAATGACTCCTTAGAATGCTGTAGACGTGTGATCAACATTTTTGATCACCAATGTGTTTCATGGCTTTAATTACCTATTGTTTTAGTGTAAATGGTTCATTCTTTAGGAGGGTGTTTGTATCCAGAATTACATTTAAGGGTTTTACCCTGAAGTATCATTAGTTATTTCCTTTATCTGTACCTATTATGAATATTTAGTATAACCTACGCAGGGAATAACACACATAGCATTTCATCCCTGAGGGAGCTCACTTGTGTTCTCTCCCTCTAAGCTCATTCTGTTTTCTCATTTCTATTTTCTCTCAAAGAATAGCACCTAGAGTATGCTCTTTAAGTTTTTTTCTTTGAAAAGATACAAGATCTTTATACATAAAAACAAACATAATTTTGTGTACATGAATAAATGGGATCATATCATGCATGCTGTCTTTTTTTTTTTTTCCCTTTGCAGATGTCACTTTCTGTTTCAAAGTGAGTTGGTTGCTCCAGGTTCCCTGAAGCCTTCGTGTTCTCCATTTATTGTAGGCATTCCTATACCAGTTTGATTTATACAGTCCTTTTGCCTTGAAAATCTCCCAAACCACTTCTCACCAGGAGTATCTTCCTCTTTATGTTATGTCTTCCAGTCACCGTTCATTTCCCATTTCTTCTATTAAACTGAATCAGGACAAGGAGAGGTGATGACTATTATTGTCCACTTGTAGCATTCATATAAAAAAATGTATTTACCTCTGTATGATGTGTATTTGTAAAAGAGTGAGAGAGAGCCCGACTCTTGGTAAGCATAAAGAGTCATGATTGCTGTGAGAACAAGTTCTTTTTAAAACATTTATATAGTGTGCTTTTTTTAAAGCCTTAGTTTAAAAAAGCTAACTTTGAGTAAAAGTTGATTAAACCATTAGTACATGGGATTCCTGTGAGAATGTGAATGATAATATCATTTAAATAGGGAGGTCTCTTTACATGTGTCCATTGATGGGCGTGTGTGGGCATAAATAGTTTGCTGTGGTGCTGTGTATGCTTTCATGTTTATCTTTGTCAAGACTGTTTTATCATTATCTAAGGTGAGAAAAACTCTCCCCTAGCCACAATATACTCTGCAAAGTCTTGGATATGCTGATAAAGTTCTCGTAAGCTCCCTTTTGTTAGTATCTTTTTAAGATATCTTTCTTATTTATAATATTGCCAGGTTATTAAGTTGTACTTAATTTCTTTCTTTCTTTTTTTTTTTTTATCTTTTCAGGTGTCAGCAGTTGAGTCTTTGGAGGGCCCCCTGCTCCAGGTGGAAGGACTGAGTGACCTTCGACTAGAGCTTCACAGCAAGAAGATGAACCTCCATTTGGTTCTCATAGATGAACTACACCGGCACCTGTACATCAAATCGACTAGCCGAGTTGTGCAGCGTAACAAGGAAAAGGGGAAAATGAGGTTAAAGAGGCTCTTTGCTATAAGTGTCTTGTGGCGGCGGTGTAGGATTAGAAGGAATATTTTTTGTTTTCCAGAATGTTGTTGTAGTTTATTTTTCCTTTAATGTACTGTCTCTGAAACTTCAGGATGGTTTTATAATAGCAAATACTCCATGTTCTGAGAGGCTGACATTTGAAGTTTGTTAATTCATTCATTCTACATTTATTATGGTCCTTTTCTGTGAGGATATATAAGAGTAATTTACTGTGGGTCTCATATTCTGGATCAGAGACATTGGTACGTCTCAGAAGGAAGTTGAAAAATTCTTAAATTGGACTGTGAAGTCAGCCTAATTAAGAAATGTGGATATATTGGTTGGGTTCAGTGGCTTACGCTTGTAATCCCAGCACTTTGAAAGGCCAAGGTGGAAGGATCGCTTGTGCCTAGGAGTTCAAGACCAGCCTGGACAACAGAGCAAGACCCTGTCTCTACAAAAAATAGGCCAAAATTAGCTGGATATAGTGGTGTGCACCTGTAATCCTAGCTACTCCAGAGGCTGAGATGAGAGGATGGCTTGAGCCCAGGAGTTTGAGCTGCAGTGAGCTATGATTTCTCCACTGTACTCTAGCCTGGGTGACAGAGACAGAGACCCTGTCTCTTAAAAAAAATGACACAAAGAAATATAGATGTATTGATTGAATAAGATTCTTTGTTACTTAGGGTTATGTTCAGCTTTAGGTTGTCCTTTTTCTGGAATAGTTAAGGAAAGGTTCAGAGAGAACACTTTTATTCCTTGGTTGGTTGTAGCATAGCCCTATATTTAATGGCCTGGGTAGTGTCAAGAAATTCATTAGGTTAGTAGAGGCCTGGTAGGGAATAAGACTGGATCTTAAGATGATAGAACATTGGAGTTTTTAACATGTTAGATAGCTGTGCATAGTACATGTCCTTCCAACATTTCTTTAGAATAGATCTTTTCAGAGGGCATTTTAGCACTATCTACTGAAATATACATGTTGACGCTTTTTCATTCAGATATAGACAAGAAGAGTACTGGAATCAGTGCACACTGGGAATGAAGTCCTTCTTACCCTGTTTGAACAAAAAATGCCAAATTTGCATGTGATGCTTCAGTTTAATCAGAGACCCTGACAGAGAAAGAGAAGTTTCTACCTCTTTTCAGCAGATGGGCACTAGAAATACTTCTGCCAGGCACACAGATTTGATATGTATCTGACACATAACTTCAAGGCTAGCTCTGAGTACGGTATCTGTCAGTACCTCAGCAGAGAGTGAAGTGGTGGGTAGGGGAAGTGCTAAGGGATTCTTTCTACAATGCCTGGTGATAAATAGCAGATCTGAAGAGATTTCTTCCCATACAAGGTTAAGTAATAAAATCACTATGAGTCCTGTGAAAATATTCTGTATTATAAGGGAAAATGAGCATTATTTTGAGGTCTCAGAGGAAGAACATTTATTTAAAAAAATTTATGTAAAGCAAGCAAGAAACATTTAAGAGACTTAAGCTCAAAGTTTCTCAAAAAATATAAGAAACACGATGTAGTAGACTATTCAGAATAATCACTCCTTTCCCCTCTACTTTAGTGGGAGAGGAGTATTTCCTACCCTTTGGTTTTGGGGCTTTGGCTTTTGCCATCATTAGGGTACATGACACAAGCAGGGGCTTCAAACGTGCTTATGCTGTTGAGTGTGGCCTCTCGTGCTTCTGCTGTTCTCTTGCTGTTGGTCCCAGGAGAAGGGCGAGACACACATGGAACTGACTGAAGATCAGCAGACCTGCCTAGCCTGCATCAACCAACCACCAAAATATATGCTTATTGTTGAAAATTATTGAGATTTTGTGGTTGTATGCAGCAGGCGCATAGCTTATATGAAAACAGTAACCAGGAGTTACAAGAACAGAGTGAGGAGAGATGCTAACAGAGCTAACTAAAACATGAAAAACATGTAAGGAAACCAAAATGAAGTAGGGAAATTTAAGTCTTTAAAACTTTAGAGAGATCTGAATCACTGATATGGAGGGAAAACTTTTCTCATGATGAAGAGGAAAAAGACAAGATGCCAAAAGGAAGATCATAAATATGGAAGATGAACAGTGGCCAATCCAGTGATTTTAGGGTTTCCAGAGGATCACACTAAAATGATAGTGTTTGGGGCTGAATTATATTCTCCCTAAAATTCATATATTGAAATCCTAATCCCCAATACCTCAGAATATGACTGTATTTGGAAATAGGGTGTTTTAGGAAGTGACTAAGTTGAAATGAGGTCATTAGTGTGGGCCCTAATCCAGTAGGACTGATGTCCTTATAAAAAGGAAATTTGACACACTTAGAGGAAAGACCATGTGAAGACACAGGGAGAAGATGGTCACCTACAAGCAAAGGAGAGAGGTCTCAGAAGAAACCAACCACGCCCACACCTTGATCACAGACTTCTGGCCTGCAGAACTGTGAGAAAGTGAATTTCTGTTGTCTAAGCTATCCAGTCTGTGTTACTTTATTATGGCAGCGGGAGTGAACTCAGGGGATCAGAAGCAATAATTAGAGTATAAATAAAGAAACCCACTTAAACAGGAAAACAAGTCTGCAAGTTGAAAGAATTTAAGGTAAAGTTAATAAAAAACTTAATAAAAAAAGTTACTCTTTGATATAATCTGGAAATTTTTATGATTTTCAAAAACAAATTCTATAAGCACCGGGAAGAAATATTATGTGATCTGAAGTGATAGAGATAATTATTTGCCCACCCAATATCCATTCTTCCCTTCATTTTTAATGACAATCTTTATTTCATTCCTGGTGGCTATTGGCCCAGCTAAAAGGCTGCATTTTCCATCCTCCCATATAGCTAGAGGGCGATTAGTGGGACTTCAGTTTGTAAGCTGTTGAATGGGGAGGTCATTAATTTTTCAAAGATACCAATTAAACTGGTATGCTCACTCTTTTACCCCTCATTTGCCTTTCTTTACTTTCTATCTGGAACATAGATTGGTGCCATCAAGCCATCCTAGACACAAGGTGACCTTGAGGATAGAAGCCACATCCGAAACTCCATGATCACCTTGAACCTCTTTTCTAGGCCTGGATGGGGTACTTCTTTAACATGAGAGGAAGTTTTGTTTTACTCAGACCACTGTTATTTGGTCTTCTTTTTATACACTTAAAACCAGTTCAGTTACACAGAAAGGAGCAAAAATCAGGCTCACCAGGATTTGCTGAATACTAACGCCAGAAGACAATAGAACAAAGTCTATAAAGCTGAATGGAGAAGAGTTGGGATCAAAGACTTCTCTACCCAGCCAAGGGGACATTGATATGTGTACGTGATAGAGAGACATTCTCAGATATGAATTTATAATAAAAAAGTCATGAGTATTCTTTTTCTGAGCAAAATTCTCAGAGGTAAACTGTAAGACATACATCAAAATTACAACCAGAGAACAATAAAGTTGTAGGTAATTTGAAACAACTTTGAGGGCCACATACCGTTAAATATGTACATGTATATTTGTAAGTAACTGAAAAATATATTTTTGCAAGATTGAGAATATCAGCTAAAAACCATTGTTGGAAAAAAGGTCGGCCAGGCGTGATGGCTCATGCCTGTAATAAACTTTGGGAGTCCGAGGCGGGAGGATCACTTGAGGTCAGGAGTTTGAGACCAACCTGGTCAACATGGTAAAACCCCATCTCTACTAAAAATATAAGTTAGCCAGGCATGGTGGTACGTGCCTGTCGTCCCAGCTACTCAGGAGGCTGAGGCAGGAGAATCACTTGAACCCAGGAAGTGGAGGTTGCATTGAGCTGAGATTACGCCACTGTATTCCAGCCTGGGTGACAGAACAAAAAACAAACAAAAAAAGGTCTATGTAGTCAAGGAGTACTCTCTAATAGTAAACAGAATTTATATCACTTTTTACTCAGTTAATAGTGACTAGGAAATTTAGATAGTTAGGAGAAAGGAATGCTGAATTCTTGCTTAAGATGAGGGTGAAGTTTTGTTTTGGACTTTAATAATTAGAGAAAATGTTTAATTTTGTTTTTATTGATCTAGATATGTATATTTAAAGATTTTTATATTTAAAAATCAATAGAGAAGACAAATAAAAATGTTCTGTATTACAAAGGATATTGTACTGCAGCCCTCCTTTGTCAGCAGGGGATATGTTCCAAGACCCACAGTAGGTACCTGAAACTGCAGATAGTACTGAACCCTGAATCTGCCTGCACAGTAAATTCTCACTTAATGCTCTCAACAGGTACTTGGAAACTGTGACTTTAAGTGAAATGAAGCTGTAACTTTAAGTGAAATGACGTACAGAAGGTCCTAGAATAACATTGTGTCCTTCAAGGTCCTCTGTTGATGAGAGAAAAACAAAAAATGGTTAAATGGTTTCATTATATGCCAACATTCTTGAGTGCAAATAGAGGAAATCAGTCTGGGTAACTAAAATAGGAAAAGAATTTATTGGAAAGTTATCAGGTTGTTCACGGAATCTATGGGAAGTCTGTATAATCAGGCTCTAAAACCCAGTAGGAACCAACGGAGATTAAGCAGCTGAGCACACACAGTCTTAGACAAGCCACAGGAAGGGTCTGTTTGGGTTGCTATTTTTGCTGGCACCCTGCCCATAGTAGCTGGATTTTAAACTCTTCTGTAAATGATCTCTAAATGTCCCTGCATCTTTCCTTTATCTCTTCAAGATTCAAAGTTCTGGATTCAAGCATCCAGTTTGCTGAGCCTGGTAATGCCTGGCCTCCTTCAGCTTCCATAGTAGGAAGTGGGGCCTTCTTTTTGCTTTGATGCAGTCAGTGGGGATGGACTGTTCAGATGTTTGGTAGCCAAAACAAACACCCAACAAATTTCTACTGCGGGAGAAAACAAAGGAAATCACATGAAGGCACTTACGTATAAAGACTACTAGACATTTTCGAAGTAGAAAATAGGTAGTAGAATTGACAAATGAAAGAAAGGTACATGCTCACATACAAAAAATAATAAATATTTTATTTGGAGGAAATGAAACAAATAAATGGTGAGACTGTCCTTGTTCTTAGCTCATGAAGATGTCAGTTCCAGTTAAATTCCAGTTGAAAATTTTGAAACTGTCAAATGAAATCTAAAGTTCACATGGATGAATACATGCGTAAGACTTGTTTAAAAGAATTGGGAAGGGAGGTTATGAGGGGGGCATTTCTTATGTGATATCAAAGCATGTTGTAAAACTGTTTTAGTCAGAACAGTACAGACATGCAAAAACAAAATTTTTAAAAAAAGAAAACAGTACAGACATGCAAATAGAAAATCAGATGGGTGAGACAAAGTAGAGTTGAGAAATAGACCCCAGGATCTATGGACTTTGGTATTTTTGAACAATAGTTCAAGTCAACTGGGGGTAATGAAGGCTATTTATTATATAGTGTTCAGACAATTGACTGTTGATTTGAAGAAATAAATTTAGATGCCTACCTCTTATGTACAAATAATTCAGCCAGATGTAAAAATCACATAACACTGTATTAGCATTAGAAAAACTTATAGAAGGATGTGTGTGGAGGAGCCTTTTCCAAGCATATCAGAAGACATAAAGAAATATATTAAATGGTTTAGCCATTTAAAAACCCAAAACTTACCTTTAGTAAAACAGAGTCAGAGGATAAACTACACTCTGAGAAAATATATGTATGTCATATAACGCTTTAATATCTAAAGCATGCAGGTATTTGTAAGCTTAGTAAAAAGGGATATAGACTGTTCATAGATTAAAAATGCAAATGGCTAATAAACATAAGATTGTTTAATATCATGAGTAGTCAGAGAAATACACTTTTGAAAAATTAAATGCAATTTTTTGTTCAAAGACATTGATAGCATGTTATGATGGCAAAGATGGCGGAAATGCATACCTTTCTCTTGATGGTGGAATGACCAGTATGCCTTTATGGAAAATAAATTTGCATATTCTTTGTCCAGGGAATTTTGTTTCTAGGTCTACATCCTACAAAAACAGTACCAGTTCATAAAAATATATGTAACAAGATATTCATTGTGACATTGTTGGTAAGAACAACAACAAGATGCAGCTTAAATGTTCATCAAGAGGAGTATGGTATATTGATACCATGTAATTATAGAACTTGAATGATAATGGTCTCTATGTGCTGATGTAGAAAGGTTTCTAAGGTGCATTTTTGGGTCCCAAAAGCAAATTGAAAAATAGCATAGATAGTACGAACCTATTTGTGAAAGATTGAAAGGATAGAAACTTAAATATGTATACTTTATATGTTGGTATAAATATTTGTATGTGTATAGAAAATGTCCAGACAGATAATGTCAAAACACTGACAAAAGGAATTACTCGTGAGAAATGGAAATGTGAGGTGGGGAATAGGGAAGTAGAAATTCTTTTATTTGCTGTATACATCATGAGCGTGTTTAAAAAAAAAATACAATTACTGATGATCTTTTTGAAGATTTTTAAAAATGAAATGGGAAAATGCTTAGGCTATATGCTTGAAGGGAAAAACTAGAATTCAAAACTATGCAGGATGATCAAAGAATGTTGAAAAAGGAGCATGTGTGCCATTTTTGTGGTGTGCGATGTTGGGGGTGGATGGAGAGACAGAGACTCATTTTTAAATTTTTTTTCAAGCAATCCTTGCACCTCAGCCTCCTAAGTAACAGGCATATCACTGTGCTTGGCCTTGATGCTCCTTTCTGTAAAATGTTTTGGAAGGCAATATACCAAAATGATGTGAATGGATTATTTTTTTTTATATTTTCTAGAAAGAATTTACACCTTTATAATCAGATAAAATTAAAAAGTTGTTTAAAAGTAATTCTTTTATTTATTGCATGATCTCTTGGATTAATACTTGGTTTAACCTTGCTTCCTCAGCCATCCTGGGACATCCTCTAGCTCATGGAAGAGAAAATTTGGTGTCCATATTTGTCTCTGGACATGTAAAGAACATTCTTGACTCCATTGTATTTGTTCCCTATTTTGTCTTTTAAAGATTTAAAAAAAAAAAAAAAGATTTTTTTTTCTGTTCACATATGTTGGTTTTCTTTTTATCGTTCAGTTTTTGTTGTTTTTTTTTTTCCCCTCTTTGCTTAGATTTAAAATTTTTAGCTTCACTTTATTTTCTGTTACCATGTCTTCACCTTTGGTCTGTCATTTGAAACAATGGCTCATTTTTACTTTTATACCCTCTAAATCATTCATTATTCTTTCTGAGTGTTCCACCAGATCTTAGAACTATTGAGAATTACTATGCCAGCCATTCCTGTTTCATTATTTAGTTAAATCTTCTTACTAAGGGCACATTATCTTTGACAGATATTTCTCAGCTCAGTTTGATTTAACAAAATTTTATGAGCACTTGCTCTTTGACAGGTACTGTGCCAGCTGTTCTGGTTATAGAATTGAATATGTCAGTTAATTCGATTTACAACTTAAAGTTCAACTCATCTCTGTCATTTTTTAGTTACACAAAATCAGCCAAATGAGTTGCAGTTGTAAATTTTGTATGTAGTTGAACCCATTTATTGCAAAACGAAGGAACAGAAATATGTTATAATTAAAAAGTAGTTGTTTAATAAGCTGTCAGCACTTCTGACCCCTCTTAAAAAACTGTTTTCATGTTGTGAAATTTTGAAAACTAACATTTAGAAGCAGATGTTTACTAGTTGGATGGTTGGTTAATGGCCAGGAAGTTCTTGAGGTTACAGTGGCAGTGGTTGTTGTTGCTTGTTTTTGGTTTAATTTGCTGTATACTTTTCTTGTCCTCTACCAATGTTGCTATTAAATGGCAAAATGTATTCGGTCATAATATATAATTGGTAATTTTGGGGGGACTGTTTTATACTAGCAGGGATTTACTGTATATCAGCTGTCTTTTGATCTCAGTTATGAATGATTCTGAATGGATTTAAAATAAAAAATTGTAATCATGTATTTAAAATGAAAAATACTATCAATATTTCCAAAAGAGCAGTCTAATTTTTATTTTATTTTTTATTTACAAAAAATGCTTTCTCTGAGAGATTAAAAACCCTTTGAAGGTATTAATTAATCCCTTCTCAGCCTTTTCTCTGATATGTGGTGAGGTCTTTTTCTCTGTTGTGAAATGCAAACTGAGGTCCATACTATTTAATGCGATATTCTACAATAGCGCCTACCTTCTGCTGAGCTTCATTCATGTCTATAGTCACAAAGTGAGTGGGTGTGCCCCTTTCTCTGGAACTTTTGAGACTAAGTCCTTTCATAAAACAGCAGGAGCAAAACTAAAGTCATTTCCAGAGTTACTTGCCTTTGGGTTAGTGCTCACAAAGGAGAAAATTGAAGCCTAAGGGAACATTTTAGAGAGAGAGATGAGTGTATGAAAATAGTTTTGCAGTAAATTGACTTTCTCAAAGTTTATTGATGGAATTCAAGGGCCCTTCTGGCTCTGATAATAAAATCAGCAGGTTATGTTTTTCAGAGTTGAAATGGCAAGTCGTTTATCACCCTAAATTTAACCGAAATATGTTTTTAGGTTAAAACTGAGAAAATAATTGTAGGATTTAATCTAAAGTGATTCGCATGTACATCTATGTTCATAGAAGTATGTACTATTATAAATACACGTAAAAATATCAATGTGCACTGAAAAGTATCAGTGTGCACTGTTTCATCATTAGGTGTGGCAGGCAGTATTCCAGCTATATAACTGAATTTCTCCACTGATTGATACCTTTGTTTATGCTTTGAAAATAATTCCTCCACTTTGTTATAGAAATATTTAAAGATTTAGACAATGTATTATTCCTGTCATTTAAAGTTAAAGTTTTTTTACTCTGTAGCAGTACCATAAACCTGTGTCTTTTTTTATAATTAAAAAATTTTTTATTGCTCCAGCACTTTGGGAGGCCAAGATGGGCAGATCACGAGGTCAGGAGATGGAGACCATCCTGGCTAACACGGTGAAACCCCGTCTCTACTAAAAAAATACAAAAAACTAGCCAGGCAAGGTGGCAGGCGCCTGTAGTCCCAGCTACTTGGGAGGCTGAGGCAGGAGAATGGCGTAAACCCGGGAGGCGGAGCTTGCAGTGAGCTGAGATCCGGCCACTGCCCTCCAGCCTGGGCGACAGAGCGAGACTCCGTCTCAAAAAAAAAAAAAAATTTATTTTACTTTATTCATTTGTCCATTGAAGCATTTTATTTGTAAATATGTATTACATCCCTAGATGAAGAACCCCGGGATTTTCTCTCCTGTGTGTTTTTGTGTTGCTTCTTCATGGTCCATGATGTGAGTGAAATCAGTACAATGAAACCAAACTGGTGGTATGGGAGCAGATTATTCTGTGTTTTTTCTAGATTTTTCTAGATCTTTGAGTTGGATGTCAAATCTGGGGCTGATCACACTTGTTCACAACAACTTGGTCACACTGTGAGGTTCACAACAATTTTTCCAGCTCTGGGATCATCAGTGATTTCAAATTCACCCATGTACCCATACTTTGTCATCACAGTTGATGAAGACACCAGACTGTGACTTTGGAACAAGGTCTAGTAAGAACCAGGTGTTTCCCTCTCTTTTCGGCATTGTTGATGCTCTTGAAAGCAGCAGACAGGACATTTATGCACACCATTACGGTGGCATGGAAAGATGGTGGAAAGAGCTCTCTGTGTCTTTGGGCATCTGTATCCAGGGCCTAGGGGAACCTGTAAAGTGTTTTCTAATTGTGAGTAAAATGCAGGTGAAAGAGGATGACGTCAATGAGTAGAAAAAAATGAGAGGACAAAAGAAGTCATAAAACATGAAAGAACGGACAAATCGATTATCTATTTTATAAATAGATAAACCATTATGAAAAGTTATTGGATTTGAGGACTGTTGGATTTTCTTGAGATAGTTTAGGCTGGGAACTTACAGGTTTATATTGGTGGAAAAGAGTTGTTGGGAGGATGCCAGTTCAATTCCTGGTAAATGCTTTCTGTTACTTTAATATCTCATACTTCACTTTTCACATTAGCCTGTGGGTAATTTTAACAATTGAAAATATGCTGTTTGGTTTAGCTCATTTGGAAATAATGCTGTTTGGTTTAGTTAATATCTTAGTCATACTCGCATCCTCAGAACTGAGCACAGTGCCAAGCACATAATGGATGCTGAAGAATCGTTTGAGTAATGATTCCCTTGTTCCTTGTAATAAGTGAAAAGGGAGAAGTTAATGACTGTCATAGTGATCCTCAAGGCCTAGGAGAGTGGCTCCCACATTATTTGCACCCAATGAAAAGAATAAAACCTTAAGTGATAATTTCGCTCTTTAACACAGTGCGAAATTATCACTTGAACCTGAATTATCACCTAACAAACTTTATTTTTCAAAGTTCTCTGAGAGGACATGTTTGTTTTTTATTGGATTATAAATACACACATACCTAGCACATTCGTTCCAAAAGGAGTGTAGAGGGGAGATGGGGATATATCACTGTAGTGGGGGCAGATGTTGTTCCCAATTGCACACATCCTTCCTTTCTTCCATTTGAAGAAATCTTTCCTATGGGCTTGGTCTCTTCCCTGCTCTTCCTTTGCCTGCTCTCCGTAGCCAGTGCTACTGATGATGTATTTCAGTACTAAAAAGTGAGAATTACGGCTTTGACTTCCCTACCCTTGGATTTGGCTCCGAGGGGCTCTTCTGTTGTAGATAGTGTGGCGAGACGATTCCATTTCTTGAGAGCAGGGCATACAGTTTAGTTGGCTTGGCATTGCCTGCATTCTTGCACTTAACAGGTACTTTGAGATGGGAATTAATTTGAAATTTTGATTTTTATAGTTTTCGTGATTTAAAATTAATGTGTTTATTTTGAAGGAAGTTGATTTATTAGTTTATTTAAAGTTTATTAGTTTATTTAAAGTTAATTATTAAGATGAGGAGCTTGGCCTTCTTAGGAAAGGTGAAATGGGTAATCAAATACTGAATTAACCTGTTTGAGATCCTTAAATCATTTTAATTGTTGTGATTATCAACGTCATGAAATTTATGAGTCTCTTTTGAAGAAAACTGAATGTAGTAAACTTCTGGAATATGTCAAAAACTGTAGCCTGAAAAACATATGTAAACACTAGTTAAACCTTTATTCAGTATCATGGCGTGTTGTCATTTGATCTTTCTTTGTTGATAAATTAATATTTAATACAGATACAAAGGAGGATAGTGAAATTGCCCGGCATAGTGTTATTACAAGGTGGTTATCCAGTGATCCAGAATACACTACGCTAATTTTTTAAACAGCTTTGAATGAAATGACAAAATAAAAATTTAAGTACTTAGAACCCTTACAATACATTTTTATACCCCTGTCTGTGACAGTTACCTCTTTATTGAAAATATACTGGGGAGATCCAGATGTTTGAAGTTCTAGTGTAAAGAGGACTCATGACAAAAACAAAAGTGGTAAGGATGGGGCATGTAGTGGGAGGACTTCAGTTGGTTTTGGAGAAAGTGGTAACTAGTGCTCTTTTCCCTTTCAGCTCCCTTGTGAAAGATGCTTCTGTTCCTCTGATTGATATTACAAACCTCCCTACTCCTCGAAAATTCCTTGATACCTCTCAGTATTCTACTGCTGGAAGCTCAAGTGGTAAGTATTTAATTCTTCAGCCACTAAGCTTTTTAGTATGCCTCAGTTCCTAGGCAAAGACCTGGAGGAGCTTTCTGGGGGCTAAGCTAGGTTGGGCTGGGCTGGGTGGGCCTGAGGTAAGTGCATTGGAACCTGTGATGAGCCCTTTGCAACCTTCAGAGCAAATAAGATGTACAGTGATTCATTGGTCTGTTGTATTATCAGGGTTGAAAAGTGGCAGCTGAACCTGGCCTGCCTGCTGAATCCAACTGCATCTGTGTTTTATTAGACCAGCCCTTCCTTCCTTCCTTCCTTCCTTCCTTCCTTCCTTCCTTCCTCCCCTCCCCTCCCCTCCCCTGCCCTCTCTTTCGTCTCCCCTCTCTTTCATCTCCCTCCCTCCGTCCCCTCCTCTCCCCTCCCCTTTCTTTCATCTTGCTCTGTTGGCCCAGGCTGGAGTGCGGTGGCACAATTTTGGCTCTCTGCAACCTCTGCCTCCTGGGTTCAAGGGATTCTCCTGCCTCGGCCTCACAAGAAGCTGGGATAACAGGTGCCTGCCACCACGCCCAGCTAATTTTTGTATTTTTAGTACACACAGGGTTTCACCATGTCGGCCAGACTGGTCTCAAACTCCTGGCCTCCCAAAGTGATGGCGTTACAGGCGTGAGCCACCACACTTGGGCGACCAGCACTGTTTTTCTAAAGTTGAATGCTTTTTGATAGAGCATATGCTTTCTTTTGTGCTATAATATTTATTACTCCTAGTAGCTTTTACTCAGTTATCTCATGTATTACATTCAGTGTCTGGTCCTGGGAGCTTTTGAGTATGTGACCTCTGTCCTATGCCTTCTCCACTCCTAAATGTGCACGCATCCACATGTGCATACATGGTCATACCTGTAACACACTTTGAGGAAATATCCACGAACTTATTTTTTCTTCTTTGAAGACACCCAATATCTTACTGAACAAGACAAAGCCATTTTGGGGTTATGTTTAGGGTTGAG
Organism: Trachypithecus francoisi; assembly: GCF_009764315.1. Classification (NCBI taxonomy): domain Eukaryota; kingdom Metazoa; phylum Chordata; class Mammalia; order Primates; family Cercopithecidae; genus Trachypithecus; species Trachypithecus francoisi. The sequence continues at coordinate 25,611,907 of NW_022681469.1, read as the reverse complement.
GGCAGGAGGGTATACTTTGAATGTAAAGATTTAGGGGAATCTTGTGGATTGTCTTAGACTTGCTTTTACAGAGGGTTCAGCTCAACTGGGCTTGGAGACCTTCTGGACCTCTGCAGAGAGTTTCTTTGCTGTTATAACTTTGGGTTGGGGGAGAAGACTGGATGTCTTTTGTGGGATGCCTCACAGGTGCCTTCTTGTGGCAGCCAAAATCTTCATTGCATTTTAACAAAATTGTAATGTTTATTATCATTGTCTTTTCAGATAAAAATTAGTTCTTATAGTTCTTATTAGTTCTGTAGAGCTTGAAATAATGAAAAGGTAGAAAAAAATAGAAAAACAATTTGGATTCAATCAGTACATTTTGTATAACTAATTGGAAATATTTCTGTTGAGAGCTTAATATATTGTTGGAGCATATTTTGCTCCCTTTAAAATGCCACTTAAGGGGGCGGAGCAAGATGGCCGAATAGGAACAGCTCCAGTCTCCAACTCCCAGCGCCAGCGACACAGAAGACACAGCGACACAGAAAATTTCTGCATTTTCAACTGAGGTACTGGGGTCATCTCTCTAGGGAGTGCCAGACAATCGGTGCTGGTCAGCTGCTGCAGCCTGACCAGCGTGAGCTGAAGCAGGGCGAGGCATCGCCTCACCTGGAAGCGCAAGGGGGAAGGAATCCGTTTTCCTAGCCAGGGGAACTGAGACACACAACACCTGGAAAATCGGGTAACTCTCACCCCAATACTGCGCTTTAAGGAAACAGGCACACCAGGAGAATATATCCCACACCTGGCCGGGAGGGTCCCACGCCCACGGAGCCTCCCTCACTGCTAACACAGCAGTCTGCGGCGATCTATCCGCAAGGCAGCAGCGAGGCTGGGGGAGGGGCGCCCGCCATTGCTGAGGCTTAAGTAGGTAAACAAAGCCGCTGGGAAGCTCGAACTGGGTGGAGCTCACAGCAGCTCAAGGAAGCCTGCCTGTCTCTGTAGACTCCACCTCTGTGGACAGCGCACAGCTGCAGTCCAATAGGGGAAGCAGCGGGGGCCGGTGCAGACGCGAACGACTCTGTCTGACAGCTTTGGGGAGAGCCGTGGATCTCCTAACGCGGAGGTTGAGATCTGAGAACGGACAGACTGCCTGCTCAGGTGGGTCCCTGACCCCTGAGTAGCCTAGCTGGGAGACATCCCCCACTAGGGGCAGTCTGACACCCCACACCTCACAGGGTGGAGTCACCCCTGAGAGGAAACTTCCAAAGGAAGAATCAGACAGGTACACTCGCTGTTCAGCAATATTCTATCTTCGGCAACCTCTGCTGCTGATCCCAGGCAAACAGGGTCTGGAGTGGACCTCAAGCAATCTCCAACAGACCAACAGACAGTCCTTCTGACTGTCAGACGGAAAACTATCAAACAGGAAGGACACCTATACCAAAACCCCATCAGTACGTCACCATCATCAAAGACCAGAGACAGATAAAACCACAAAGATGGGGAAGAAGCAGGGCAGAAAAGCTGGAAATTCAAAAAATAAGAGCGCATCTCCCCCTGCAAAGGAGCGCAGCCCATCGCCAGCAACGGATCAAAGCTGGTCAGAGAATGACTTTGACGAGATGAGAGAAGAAGGCTTCAGTCCATCAAACCTCTCAGAGCTAAAGGAGGAATTACGTACCCAGCGCAAAGAAACTAAAAATCTTGAAAAAAGAGTGGAAGAATTGACAGCTAGACTAATTAATGCAGAGAAGGTCATAAACGAAATGACAGAGATGAAAACCATGACACGAGAAATACGTGACAAATGCACAAGCTTCAGTAACCGACTCGATCAACTGGAAGAAAGAGTATCAGCGATTGAGGATCAAATGAATGAAATGAAGCGAGAAGAGAAACCAAAAGAAAAAAGAAGAAAAAGAAATGAACAAAGCCTGCAAGAAGTATGGGATTATGTAAAAAGACCAAATCTACGTCTGATTGGGGTGCCTGAAAGTGAGGGGGAAAATGGAACCAAGTTGGAAAACACTCTTCAGGATATCATCCAGGAGAACTTCCCCAACCTAGTAGGGCAGGCCAACATTCAAATTCAGGAAATACAGAGAACGCCACAAAGATACTCCTCCAGAAGAGCAACTCCAAGACACATAATTGCCAGATTCACCAAAGTTGAAATGAAGGAAAAAATCTTAAGGGCAGCCAGAGAGAAAGGTCGGGTTACCCACAAAGGGAAGCCCATCAGACTAACAGCAGACCTCTCGCAGAAACTCTACAAGCCAGAAGAGAGTGGGGGCCAATATTCAACGTTCTTAAAGAAAAGAATTTTCAACCCAGAATTTCATATCCAGCCAAACTAAGCTTCATCAGTGAAGGAGAAATAAAATCCTTTACAGATAAGCAAATGCTTAGAGATTTTGTCACCACCAGGCCTGCCTTACAAGAGACCCTGAAGGAAGCCCTAAACATGGAAAGGAACAACCGGTACCAGCCATTGCAAAAACATGCCAAAATGTAAAGACCATCGAGGCTAGGAAGAAACTGCATCAACTAACGAGCAAAATAACCAGTTAATATCATAATGACAGGATCAAGTTCACACATAACAATATTAACCTTAAATGTCAATGGACTAAATGCTCCAATTAAAAGACACAGACTGGCAAACTGGATCAAGAGTCAAGACCCATCAGTCTGCTGTATTCAGGAGACCCATCTCACATGCAGAGACATACATAGGCTCAAAATAAAGGGATGGAGGAAGATCTACCAAGCAAATGGAGAACAAAAAAAAGCAGGGGTTGCAATCCTAGTCTCTGATAAAACAGACTTTAAACCATCAAAGATCAAAAGAGACAAAGAAGGCCATTACATAATGGTAAAGGGATCAATTCAACAGGAAGAGCTAACTCTCCTAAATATATATGCACCCAATACAGGAGCACCCAGATTCATAAAGCAAGTCCTTAGAGACCTACAAAGAGACTTAGACTCCCATACAATAATAATGGGAGACTTCAACACTCCACTGTCAACATTAGACAGATCAACAAGACAGAAAGTTAACAAGGATATCCAGGAATTGAACTCATCTCTGCAGCAAGCGGACCTAATAGACATCTATAGAACTCTCCACCCCAAATCAACAGAATATACATTCTTCTCAGCACCACATCGCACTTATTCCAAAATTGACCACATAATTGGAAGTAAAGCACTCCTCAGCAAATGTAAAAGAACAGAAATTATAACAAACTGTCTCTCAGACCACAGTGCAATCAAACTAGAACTCAGGACTAAGAAACTCAGTCAAAACCGCTCAACTACATGGAAACTGAACAACCTGCTCCTGAATGACTACTGGGTACATAACCAAATGAAAGCAGAAATAAAGATGCTCTTTGAAACCAATGAGAACAAAGATACAACATACCAGAATCTCTGGGACACATTTAAAACAGTGTGTAGAGGGAAATTTATAGCACTAAATGCCCACAAGAGAAAGCAGGAAAGATCTAAAATGACACTCTAACATCACAATTAAAAGAACTAGAGAGGCAAGAGCAAACACATTCAAAAGCTAGCAGAAGGCAAGAAATAACTAAGATCAGAGCAGAACTGAAGGAGATAGAGACACAAAAAACCCTCCAAAAAATCAATGAATCCAGGAGTTGGTTTTTTGAAAAGATCAACAAAATTGACAGACCACTAGCTAGACTAATAAAGAAGAAAAGAGAGAGGAATCAAATAGACGCAATAAAAAATGATAAAGGGGATATCACCACCGACCCCACAGAAATACAAACAACCATCAGAGAATACTATAATGCCTCTATGCAAATCAACTAGAAAATCTAGAAGAAATGGATAATTCCTGGACACTTACACTCTCCCAAGACTAAACCAGGAAGAAGTTGAATCCCTGAATAGACCAATAGCAGGCTCTGAAATTGAGGCAACAATTAATAGCCTACCCACCAAAAAAAGTCCAGGACCAGATGGATTCACAGCTGAATTCTACCAGAGGTACAAGGAGGAGCTGGTACCATTCCTTCTGAAACTATTCCAATCAATAGAAAAAGAGGGAATCCTCCCTAACTCTTTTATGAGGCCAACATCATCCTGATACCAAAGCCTGGCAGAGACACAACAAAAAAAGAGAATTTTAGACCAATATCCCTGATGAACATCGATGCAAAAATCTCAATAAAATACTGGCAAACCGGATTCAGCAGCACATCAAAAAGCTTATCCACCATGATCAAGTGGGCTTCATCCCTGGGATGCAAGGCTGGTTAAACATTCGCAAATCAATAAACGTAATCCAGCATATAAACAGAACCAAAGACAAGAACCACATGATTATCTCAATAGATGCAGAAAAGGCTTTTGACAAAATTTAACAGCCCTTTATGCTAAAAACGCTCAATAAATTCGGTATTGATGGAACATACCTCAAAATAATAAGAGCTATTTATGACAAACCCACAGCTAATATCATACTGAATGGGCAAAAACTGGAAAAATTCCCTTTGAAAACTGGCACAAGACAGGGATGCCCTCTCTCACCACTCCTATTCAACATAGTGTTGGAAGTTCTGGCTAGGGCAATCAGGCAAGAGAAAGAAATCAAGGGTATCCAGTTAGGAAAGAAGAAGTCAAATTGTCCCTGTTTGCAGATGACGTGATTGTATATTTAGAAAACCCCATTGTCTCAGCCCAAAATCTCCTTAAGCTGATAAGCAACTTCAGCAAAGTCTCAGGATACAAAATTCATGTGCAAAAATCACAAGCATTCTTATACACCAGTAACAGACAAGCAGAGAGCCAAATCAGGAATGAACTTCCATTCACAATTGCTTCAAAGAGAATAAAATACCTAGGAATCCAACTTACAAGGGATGTAAAGGACCTCTTCAAGGAGAACTACAAACCACTGCTCAGTGAAATAAAGAGGACACAAACAAATGGAAGAACATACCATGCTCATGGATAGGAAGAATCAATATCGTGAAAATGGCCATACTGCCCAAGGTAATTTATAGATTCAATGCCATCCCCATCAAGCTACCAATGAGTTTCTTCACAGAATTGGAAAAAACTGCTTTAAAGTTCATATGGAACCAAAAAAGAGCCCGCATTGCCAAGACAATCCTAAGTCAAAAGGACAAAGCTGGAGGCGTCACGCTACCTGACTTCAAACTATACTACAAGGCTACAGTAACCAAAACAGCATGGTACTGGTACCACAACAGAGATATAGACCAATGGAACAGAACAGAGTCCTCAGAAATAATACCACACATCTACAGCCATCTGATCTTTGACAAATCTGAGAGAAACAAGAAATGGGGAAAGGATTCCCTATTTAATAAATGGTGCTGGGAAAATTGGCTAGCCATAAGTAGAAAGCTGAAACTGGATCCTTTCCTTACCCCTTATACGAAAATTAATTCAAGATGGATTAGAGACTTAAATGTTAGACCTAATACCATAAAAACCCTAGAAGAAAATCTAGATAGTACCATTCAGGACATAGGCATGGGCAAGGACTTCATGTCTAAAACACCAAAAGCAACGGCAGCAAAAGCCAAAATTGACAAATGGGATCTAATTAAACTAAAGAGCTTTTGCACAGCTAAAGAAACTACCATCAGAGTGAACAGGCAACCTACAGAATGGGAAAAAATTTTTGCAACCTACTCATCTGACAAAGGGCTAATATCCAGAATCTACAAAGAACTCAAACAAATATACAAGAAAAAAACAAACACCCCATCAAAAAGTGGGAAAAGGATATGAACAGACATTTCTCAAAAGAAGACATCCATACAGCCAACAGACACATGAAAAAATGCTCATCATCACTCGCCATCAGAGAAATGCAAATCAAAACCACAATGAGATACCATCTCACACCAGTTAGAATGGCAATCATTAAGAAGTCAGGAAACAACAGGTGTTGGAGAGGATGTGGAGAAATAGGAACACTTTTACACTGTTGGTGGGATTGTAAACTAGTTCAACCATTATGGAAAACAGTATGGCGATTCCTCAAGGATCTAGAACTAGATGTACCATATGACCCAGCCATCCCACTACTGGGTATATACCCAAAGGATTATAATTACTCTACTACAAAGACACATGCACACGTATGTTTATTGCAGCACTATTCACAATAGCAAAGACTTGGAATCAACCCAAATGTCCATCTGTGACAGACTGGATTAAGAAAATGTGGCACATATACACCATGGAATACTATGCAGCCATAAAAAAGGATGAGTTTGCATCCTTTGTAGGGACATGGATGCAGCTGGAAACCATCATTCTTAGCAAACTATCACAAGAAGAGAAACCAAACACCGCATGTTCTCACTCATAGGTGGGAACTGAACAATGAGATCACTTGGACTCGGGAAGGGGAACATCACACACTGGGGCCTATCATGGGGAGGGGGGAGGAGGGAGGGATTGCATTGGGGAGTTATACATGATTTATACATGATATAAACGCTATGCCCATGTACCCTAGAACTTAAAGTATAATAAAAAAAAAAAAAGATTCATAAAATGCCACTTAAAATATTTTAGGGTTATTTAGGCATGGAATCTTGAAGTTTATTACTTTAACTACAGGAAAGTATAGAATTTGTTAATAAATTTTCCTTGTTTAATTAGTAGCCAAATTTTAAAAAATTGCAAACATTTAGTTTTATTATACAATAAATACAATAGTTTGTACTCCAGTCTCTTCTTGGAGCTAGAAAGGTTTTGTTTTCTCCCTCTTTCTGATGTAATGTTGCTTTTGAGTTTTAACACTGCTCTGAGGTGTTGTAGACTGTTGAAATATGAAACAAAGTGTATTTGTACCTTTGATTTGTATTTTATCTCTGCCTTTCATGGAAATTACCAATTGTTACATCTTTGCTTTTTTATAATGGGAATCATTACTGCTTAGCCTGGTTATATTAATTTATGTAAATGTTGCCAAGTCAGTGGCCAAGTGAAATAAAAAATTTAATTATTTATGAAGAAATGACAGGGCAGGCTTTGCAAAGAAGTGTTGTATAAATATAAAATAAGCTGAAATATGCCAATTATGGCAAATTTCAGTAGAAGCTAATTTTGCTACATCTGTTATTTTTACTATGATAGGCCTTACTTTTTGATAGGCACTTTATCTGTCAGCGTCTGGAGTTTGCATTCATCACCTAGTGGAGTTCATGGTGGCACTCTGACTTTGGTATTATTAGGAATTACTCTTGAAGAACTGCTTGGTAGTTGACTGGGGCTAGGAGCATTATGGGGACTGCTTGTAGAGATGTGTATAAACCTTTCATTTATTTATTTATTTATTTATTTATTTGAGATGGTGTTTCACTCTTGTGGCCTAAGCTGGAGTGCAGTGGTGCGATCTCGGCTCACTGCAACCTCCTCCTCCTGGGCTCAAGCGATTCTCCTGCCTCAGCCTCCTGAGTAGCTGGGATTACAGGCATGCATCACCATGCCCTGCTAATTTCTGTAGAGACAAGGTTTCACTATGTCAGCCAGGCTGGTCTCAAACTCCTGACCTCAGGTGATCGCCCACCATGGCCTCCCAAAGTGTTTGGATTACAGTCATGAGCCACTGTGCCTGGCCACAGCTTTCTTTTTAGATGGGTTCATTTCCTTGACTATTCTGAAGACTTGATCTTGTTCTTTTTTTTCTTTTTTTGTTTTTTTGTGCATGACCAAAAAAGAAGGTAAAAATATTACTGATTAAAATCAACAATAGCAGAGGTTAATATGTGTTTAGTGCCTAGTATATGGTGAAGCCATGTCCTAAGTGCTTTACAACAATTTTATAACAATTTATTTTCAGTCCCATTTTACAGATGAGAAAACTGAGGCACAGGGAAGTTAATAATTGATAAAAGTTTTCAAAGTTGACAAGTAGTTGTGATTTCAGCTCAGAGCCAGGTTCGACTATGCTCTTCTAACCAGTTTGTTTTGCTGAAAACAAGCTAGGTATCCTCTGTGTATTAATTTTCCACTCATGCAAACTTAGTGGCTTAAACAACATACATTTATTATCTTACAGTTTTGTAGGTGAGAAGTCTAACACAAATCTGATTGCAGTAAAATCAAGATGTTGGCAGGGCTGTGTTCCTTTTTGGAGGCTCTAGGGGAAAACCTGTTTCCTTGCCTTTCTGGCTCCTAGAGGCCACCATATTCCTTGGTTCATGGTCTACTTCCTCCATCTTCAAAACCAGCAACCATGGGTCACATTCTTCTCACGTTGCCTCTCTCTGACCCACTCTTCTGTGCTTCCTTCCTCTTTTTAAGGACTCATGTGATTAGATGGATTCCACCTAGATAATTCTGGCTAATTTTCCCATCTCAAGTCCTTAACCTTAATCACATCTGCAGTCTCCTTTGCAATGTGACTAATCACAGGTTCTAGGGATTAGGACATGGATGTCTTTGGGCAACCATAATTCTGCTTACCACACTCTGCACTGCCCATTTTGTGACTTAAATTATCTTCAGGAGCAAGTGTAAAAATTTGACTTTCTTCAAATTATGTAGCGAAATCTTTTTCAGTCATTGCAGTCTAGTCTTTAGGGCTCTATTAATCTGGATCACATTATTAAAGGGAATTGTATAAATGAGGAAGATGTAAATTATGTAGAGAACTCTACAAAATGTTACTAAATACATATAAAATTATGGGACTGATGAAATATACTATAATAAAAAGCAAGAATTTTGTCTTATTCTTAATAGTAAACTGTAAGTCCTAAGAGTCTATTTGTGAAGTGCTCTGCAAGTCTGCCTAGAAAGTAATAGCCATTTTCAGCAGGAAATTTAACATAGGCTCTTAAAGCTCCTCTCTCATTTTGTGAAACAGTAAGATTGAGGGTGTAATCCATTAGAATTGACACTTTTATAGAGGAAGTTCCAGTAGGGAATCCCTGGGTAGTATGGCTCTCCCACTGGGGTACCATAAATTAAGGTTGGAGGCGATTTCCTGAGAACTTTCAGGTTATTATTAATTAAATGAGAATTCTGATTGCTTTTAAACAAGTCGTTTTTCACAAGTCCTATTTTGAGGTAGAGTTGTGGGTGACTATTTTTTTAAAATCATACTTTATGTTCTGGGGTACATGTGCAGAACGTGTAATTTTGTTACAAAGGTATACCTGTGCCATGGTGGTTTGCTGCACCCATCAACCCATCATCTACATTAGGTATTTCTTCTAATGTTATCCCTTCCCTAGACCCTCACCCCGACAGGCCCTGGTGTGTGATGTTCCTCTCCCATGTCCATATGTTCTCATTGTTCAATTCCCACTTATGAGTGAGAACATGAGGTGTTTGGTTTTCTGTTCTTGTGTTAGAAGACCTGAACCCATCCTATTTTATGGCTGCATAGTATTCCATGTATATGTGCCACATTTTCTTTATCCAGTCTATCACTGATGGACATTTGGGTTGGTTCCAAGTCTTTGCTATTGTGAATAGTGCTGCAGTAAACATATATGTGCATGTGTCTTTATGGTGAAATGATTTATAATCCTTTGGGTATATACCCAGTAATGGGATTGCAGGGTCAAATGGTATTTTTGGCTCCAGATCTTTGAGGAATCACCACACTGTCTTTCACAATGGTTGAACTAATTTACACTCCCACCAACAATGTAAAAGCATTCCTATTTCTCCAGATCTGCTCCAGCATCTGTTGTTTCCTGAGTTTTTAATGATCACCATTCTGACATGAGTTGGTATCTCATTGTGGTTTTGATTTGCATTTCTCTGATGACCAGTGACGATGAGCATTTTTTCATGGGTCTTTTGGCTGCATAAATGTCTTCTTTTGAGAAGTGTCTGCTCATATCCTTCACCCACTTTTTGATGGGGTGGTTTTTTTTCTTTTTTTTTCTTGTACATTTGTTTAAGTTCTTTGTAGATTCTGGTTATTAGCCCTTTGTCAGATGGATAGATTGCAAAGATTTTCTCCCATTCTGTAGGTTGCCTGTTCACTCTGATGAAAGTTTCTTTTGCTGTGCAGAAACTCTTTAGTTTAATTAGATCCCATTTGTCAATTCTGGCTTTTGTTGCCTTTGATTTTTATGTTTTAGACATGAAGTCTTTACCCATGCCTATGCCCTGAATGGTATTTTAGCCCAAGTTTTCTTCTAGGGTTTTTATGGTTTTAGGTCTTATGTTTAAGTCTTTAATCCACCTTGTTAATTTTTGTATAAGGTGTAAGGAAGGCATCCAGTTTCAATTTTCTATATATGGCTAGTCAGTTTTCCCAGCACCATTTATTAAATAGGGAATCCTTTCCCCATTACTTGTTGTTGTCAGATTTGTGAAAGGTCAGATGGTTGTAGATATGTGGTGTTATTTCTGAGCCTTCTGTTGTTCCATTGGTCTATATATCTTGTTTTGGTATCAGTACCGTGCTGTTTTGGTTACTGTAGCCTTGTAGTATAGTTTGAAGTCAGGTAGTGTGATGCCTCCAGCTTTGTTCTTTTTGCTTAGGATTGTCTTGGCTATGCAGGCTCTTTTTTGGTTCCATATGAAATTTAAAGTAATTTTATTTTCCAATTCTGTGAAGAAAGTCAGTGGTAGCTTGATGGGGATGGCATTGAATCTGTAAATGACTTGGGGCAATATGACCATTTTCACGATATTGATTCTTCCTATCCATGAGCATGGAATGTTTTTCCATTTGTTTGTGTCCTTTCTTATTTCCTTGAGCAATGGTTTGTAGTTCTCCTTGAAGAGGTCCTTCACATCCTTTGTAAGTTGTTCCTAAGTATTTTATTCTCTTTGTAGCAATTGTGAATGGGAGTTCAGTCATGATTTGGCTCGCTGTTTGTCTGTTATTGGTGTACAGAAATGCTTGTGATTTTTGCACATTGATTTTGTATCCTGGGACTTTGCTGAAGTTGCTTATGAGCTTAAGGAGATCTTGGGCTGAGACAGTGGGGTTTTGTAAATATACAGTCATGTCATCTGCAAACAGAGACAATTTGACTTCCTCTTTTTCTTAATTGAATACCCTTTATTTCTTTCTCTTGCCTGATTGCCCTAGCCAGAACTTCCAACACTATGTTGAATAGGAGTGGTGAGAGAGGGCGTCCTTGTCTTGTGCCGATTTTCAAAGGGAATGCTTCCAGTTTTTGCCCATTCAGTAGGATATTGGCTGTGGGTTTGTCATAAATAGCTCTTATTATTTTGAGATATGTTCCATCAGTACCTTGTTTCTTGAGAGTTTTTAACATGAAGGGGTGTTTAATTTTATTGAAGGCCTTTTCTGCATCTATTGAGATAATCATGTGGTTTTTGTCATTGGTTCTGTTTATGTGATGGATTACATTTATTGTTGATTTGCGTATGTTGAACAAGCGTTGTATCCCAGGTATGAAGGCCACTTGATCATGGTGGATGAGCTTTTTGATGTGCTGCTGGATTTGGTTTGCCAGTATTTTATTGAGGATTTTCACACTGATGTTCATCAGGGATATTGCCCTGAAATTTTCTTTTTTTGTTGTGTCTCTGCCAGGTTTTGGTATCAGGATGATGCTGGCCTCATAATGAGGCCTCTTTTTCTATTGATTGGAATAGTTTCAGAAGGAATGGTACCAGCTCCTCTTTGTACCTCTGGTAGAATTTGGCTGTGAATCCGTCTGGTCCTGGACATTTTTTGGTTGGTAGGCTATTAATTACTGCCTCAAATTCAGAACTGGTTATTAGTCTCTTCAGGGACTCAACTTCTTTTTGGTTTAGACTTGGGAGAGTGTGTGTGTCCAGGAATTGATCCATTTCTTCTAGATATTCTAGTTTATTTGCGTAGAGGTGTTTATAGTATTCTCTGATGGTAGTTTGTATTTCTGTGGGATCAGTGGTGATATCCCCTTTATGATTTTTTATTGCATATATTTGATTCTTCTCTCTTTTCTTCTTTATTAGCCTGGCTAGTGGTCTATCTATTTTGTTAATCTTTTCAAAACACCAGCTCCTGGATTCATTGATTTTTTTGAAGGGTTTTTTGTGCCTTTATCTCCTTCAGTTCTGCTCGGATCTTAGTTGTTTCTAGTCTTCTGCTGGCTTTTGAATTTGCTTGCTCTTGCTGCTCTAGTTCTGTCAATTGTGATGTTAGAGTGTCCATTTTCGATCTTTCCTGCTTTCTCTTGTGGGCATTTAGTGCTATAAATTTCCCTCCAAACACTGCTTTAAATGTGTCCCAGAGATTCTGGTACTTTGTGTCTTTGTTCTCATTGGTTTCAAATAATATCTTTATTTCTGCCTTAATTTTGTTATTTATGCAGTAGTTATTCAGGAGCAGGTTTTTCAGTTTCCATGTAGTTGTGCAGTTTTAAGTGAGTTTCTTAATCCTGAGTTCTAATTTGATTGCACTGTGGTCTGAGATACTGTATGTTACGATTTCTGTTCTTTTGCGTTTACTGAGGAGTGTTTTACTTCCAATTGTGTGGTCAATTTTAGAATAAATGCTGTGAGGTGCTGAGAAGAATGTACATTCTGTTGATTTGGGGTGGAGAGTTCTGTAGAGGTCTGTTAGGTCTGCTTGTTCCAGAGCTGAGTTCAAGTCCTGAATATCCTTGTTAATTTTCTGTCTCGTTGATCTAATTATTTATAGTGGAGTATTAAAGTCTCCCACTATTATTGTGTGGGAGTCTAAGTCTCTTCGTAAGAACTTGCTTTGTGAATCTGAGTGCTCCTGTATTGGGTCTGTATATATTTAGGATAGTTAGCTCTTCTTGTTGAATTGATCCCTTTACCATTATGTAATGGCCTTCTTTGTCTCGTTTGATCTTTGTTGGTTTAAAGTCTGTTTTATCTGAGACTAGGATTGCAACCCCTGCTTTTTTTTTTGCTTTCCATTTGCTTGGTAGATATTCCTCCATCGTTTTATTTTGAGCCTGTGTGTGTCTTTGCACGTGAGATGGGTTTCCTGAATACAGCACACCACTGGGTCTTGACTTTTTATCCAATTTGCCAGACTGTGTCTTTTAATTGGGGCATTTAGCCTGTTTACATTTAAGGTTAATATTGTTAATTTGGTATGTTTTTGCAGTGGTTGGTACAGGTTATTCCTTTCCATGTTTAGTGCTTCCTTCTGGAGCTCTTGTAAGGCAGGCCTGGTGGTGACAAAATCTCTCAGCATTTGCTTGTCTGTAAGAGATTTTATTTCTCCTTCGTTTATGAAACTTACTTTGGCTAGATATGAAATTCTGGGTTGCAAGTTCTTTTCTTTAAGAATGTTGAATATTGGCCCCCACTATCTTCTGGCTTATGGGTTTTGCAGAGATCTGCTGTTAGTCTGATGGGCTTCCCTTTGTGGGTAACTCAGCCTTTGTCTCTGGCTGCCGATAGTATTTTTTATTTCCTTTCAACCTTGATGAATCTGACGATTATGTGTCTTGGGGTTGCTCTTCTTGAGGAGTATTTTTGTGGTGTTCTCTGTATTTCCTGAATTTGAATGTTGGCCTGCCTTGCTAGGTTGGGGAAGTTCTCCTGGATAATATCCTGAAGAGTGTTTTCTCAATTGGTTCCATTCTCCCCGTCACTTTCAGCTATACCAATCAAACGTAGATTTGGTCTTTTCACATGGTCCCATATTTCTTGGAGGCTTTGTTCATTTCTTTTCACTCTTTTTTTCTCTAATCTTGTCTTCTTGCTTTATTTCATTAATTTGATCCTCAATCACTGATACCCTTTCTTCTGCTAGATCGAATGAGCTGTTGAAACTTGTGTATGCTTCACAAAGTTCTCGTACTGTGATTTTCAGCTCTGTCCGTTCATTGAAGCTTTTCTTTACACTGGTTCTTTTAGTTAGCCATTTGTCTAACCTTTTTTCAAGGTTTTTAGCTTCCTTGTGATGGGTTAGAACATGCTCCTTTAACTTGGAGAAGGTTGTTATTACCGACCTTCTGAAGCCTGCTTTTGTCAACCTGTCAAACTCATTCTCCGTACAGTTTTGTCCCTTGCTTCTGAGGAGTTGTGATGCTTAGGAGAAGAGGTATTCTGGTTTTTGGAATTTTCAGCCGTTTTGCACTGGTTTCTCCCCATCTTTGTGGTTTTATCTCCCTTTCGTCTTTGAAGTCGGTGACCTTCGGATAGGATCTCTGAGTGGACATCCTTTTTGTTGATGTTGATACTATTTCTGTGTGTGTGTTTTCCTTCTAACAGTCAGGACCCTCTGCTGTAGGTCTGCTGGAGTGTGCTGGAGGGCTATTCCAGACCCTGATTGCCTGGGTGTCACCAGCAGAGCCTAAAGAACAGCAAAGATTGCTGCCTGTTTCTTCCTCTGGAGGCTTCATACCAGAGGGGCACCAGCCAGATGCCAGCCAGAGCCCTCCTCTATGAGGTGTCTGTTGGCCCCTACTGGGAAGTGTCTCCCAGTCAGGAGGCACAGGGGTCAGGAACCCACTTGAGGAGGCAGTCTGACCCTTAGCAGAGCTTAAATGCTGTGCTGGGAGATCCGCTGCTCTCTTCGGAGCTGTCAGGCAGGTACGTTTAAGTCTGCTGAAGCTGTGCCCACAGCTGCCCTTTCCCATACATGTTCTGTTCCAGGGAGATGGGGGTTTCATCTGTAAGCCCCTGACTGGGGCTGCTGCCTTTTTTTCAGAGATGCCCTGCCCAGAGAGGAGGAATCTAGAGAGGCAGTCTGGCCACAGTGGCCTTGCTGAGCCGTGGTGCACTCCACCCAGTTGGAACTTCACGGTAGCTTTATTTACTCTGTGAGGGTAAAACCTCCTACTCAAGCCTCAGCAATGGCGGACACCCCTCTCCCCACCAAGCTCAAGTGTCCCAGGTCAATCTCAGACTGCTGCTATGCTGGCACCAAGAATTTCATACCAGTGGATCTTAAATTTCCTGTGCTCCGTGGAGGTGGGACCCACCGAGCCAGACGACTTGGCTCCCTGTCTTCAGCACCCCCTTCCAGGGGAGTGAACAGTTCTGTCTTGCTGGTGTTCCAAGCATCACTGGGGTTTGGAAAAAAAAACTGCAGCTAGCTCCGTGTCTGCCCAAATGGCTACCCAGTTTTGTGTTTGAAACCCAGGACCCTGGTGGTGTAGGCACTGGAGGGAATCTCCTGGTCTGTGGGTTGCGAAGACCGTGGGAAAAGTTCAGTATCTGGTCCAGAGTGCACTGTTCCTCATGGCAGGGCACAGTCCCTCACAGCTTCTCTTGAGTAGGGGAGAAAATTCCTCTACTCCTGTGCTTCCCAGGTGAGGCGACATCCCACCCTGCTTCAGCTCGCCCTCCATGGGCGGCCCCACTGTCCAACCAGTCTCAGTCAGATGAACCAGGTACCTCAGATGGAAATGCAGAAATCCGCCTTCTTCTGTGTCCATCTCACTGGGAGCTGCAAACTGGAGCTATTCCTATTCGGCCGTCTTGCCAGCGATCTGTGGGTAACTTTTCTGTGAGAAGTTTTTTTTTTTAAATCATAGTTTATAAGTTATAGTTTGCAAAATATATCATTTAAATGATGCAACAGTCCTATGACGTAGTTAGGGCAGGTACTATGTGATTACTATTACAATTATTATATTTAGATCGTTAAGTTTAAGTGTGTGATCAGATATAAAACATTACTTACAAGATGCAAAGTCAAGGCACAGGTTGGCAAAAGCAAGTAACCCATTAAAAGAAAAATGATTAGCATCCGCTTAGCTTTCCTACATGTTAATGAAGAAAAGAAATGACATAATAAAGAACTGAGCAAATAATGGACAATTCAATGAAGAGTCCCTTTCCATGGAAAAATTGGCGTTTATCTGGTGGAGATTTAAGTATCTAGAATATGTTAAGAACCTCTATAAATCAATAAAACAAGCTAATAGAATAATAGGCAAAATTATGAACAGTTTACATAAGGGGAATCCAATGCTAATAAATATATGAAAAACCACTTATATTCTAGTTAATCAGGTATTATCTTTACAATCACTTTACAGATATGGAAGCTGAATGCAGGTAGGTTGAGCGGTTTGGCCAGGTTCAACCAAGATGGTAATTGTTGGAGCCTGGCCTCATGCTGTTCCCAGACTAAATATGTAGGGCATGTATTTTGCAAGCCTTTCTCTTTTTCTCCTCAGTCACAGTATTTTGTAATGCACAGAAAAACTAATGTCTAATTTAGATGCAATAGTTCATCTATAACTTAGGTAGAAGGATGGGAGAAGTGTGGAGAAAAGCCAATAATTGTAGAAAAATGTTGGTTTAAGCTTTTGGACTCCCAGTATGTCTTTTCATTTGGCAAACTGCCTTTGGAACATTTTGACTGAGCAGTTACTCCCAGGGAACACAGGTATTTCATTTGTGGCCTCTTTATTCATTTTATTCATGCTTCTGCTGGGATTGTGTGAATATGACTATAATGAAACTGGACTTCTTAGTTCTTTTCTTTTTGGTACAAGCATAGGTTAAGCAATAAAAACCTAAAGAGAACATGAATTAAATGATTTTTTTGCTGCTATTTTCTTGATGTGCATTTTATTCCATAAAGTTTTGTTCTGAGACTTAATATATATCTTAAGAATTTGGATGCCGGGCGCAGTGGCTCACGCCTGTAATCCCAGCCCTTTGAGAGGCTGAGGCGGGCAGATCATGAGGTCAGGAGATCGAGACCATCCTGGCCAACATGATGACCAAAATACAAAAATTAGCTGGGCATGGTGGTGAGTGCCTGTAATCCCAGTTACTTGGGAAGCTGAGGCAGGAGAATCGCTTGAACCTGGGAGGCAGAGGTTGCAGTGAGCCGAGGTCTTGTATCTACCAATTTTGTTGAATTATTTTCAAAATTCTAATAGAATATTTAAAAAATATATTTGTATATTTTCCTGGATTTTGTATGTAAACAGTAAGTGTCTACAGGTAAGGGCAGTGCTGTCTCCTTTTCTTAAAGATTCCCTTTTTTGTTTGTTTTTAATTTTTGCATAGCTGGGAAAAATTTAATTTTTGCATAGCTGGGAGGCAATAGTGTGAGTCTTGCCCTTAATGGAAATGGTTCTAAAATGTCATCAAGTATAATATTTCCTTTTCATTTTTGACTGGTTATTTACCCTTCTGGGTGGGAAGCTATAGATTATATTTTTGTTCTTTTAGATTTTAACCTTAATTTTTGGCACCTACTATGCTACAGAGATATTTTAAAGTTATCAAATATCTATTTTTCTTTAATATTTCAAATGCAGTACACATTCCAAGGTATGATTATTATTCTTGCCTATAGCAATTATCAGGTGTTGGTCAAATTATGATTTTCTTTTTCTGTCATTCTTTTTTCGTTTACTAATAGAATTCTACTGTGATGAAGGGCTGTGTCTTCATGTGTTTCCATATTCATTAATTGTTTAAATCAGTAAAAATTTATGGATATTTACTTTGTTCTATGACTTGTAATCAGGTGCTGTCATTATTCATATTATTGTTCAAATTGTCCCTAATTTGGCCACTGGTAGCTCCTTCAGGTTGGTTCCTAGGTTGTTCCAACATGTCCCCATCCATTTTTGAAAACTTCCTTACATTCTGGTACCACGAGACATTTCAGACTCACCTTGTACTTCCCCTCCCTTTGCCTTGGAATTAACCATTTCTCTAAGGAGATCTGTGGGTTTTTTTTTTTTTTTTATTGGAGAATGATATTTTGAAACCTAGATTTGTATTCTAGTTGAATACATTGCTATTGGTGTAATGTTGCTGTAGTCCCTCTTAGTTGACAGAGCTAGGGGATAATGTAGGTGCATGCTTATGTATATTACATGTATATATGTGTGTACACCATACACATGTATAGACAGAAACATATATATATACACATCTGTATGTATCTATTTCTGTATGTATTTCTACATAGATCTGTATCTATTTATTTCTGTATCTGTTTATTTCTAGCCATGTGTATATATAAGTAAAACATGAGTTCAACTCCAATGCCATGTCAACCACTGCAGTTCAACTGAGCCTTCCTCTTTTCCTTATTTCTAGCTCTTTTCAATAGTGAGACACCTGTTTCTTGTGACAAGCAACTCATTTGTGTAATCCTAGTATACACATAAAATAATTTTACAATTACTAACCAATGGAAAACAATTCACAGATGTGAAAAACAAATCTATTAACTTGAGTACAATGTTTGTGTGCAGTTCAATTTGCATATTAGAAGGCTTATAATATTTAGTCAAAATAGTCAAAGTCCAGTTACTTAGGTTAGTTCTTTTTGAACCCAACCCACTCACTTATGGTTATGTTATTTATTTGCAATGCGTTTAGGTTCATTTGTAACTGTTTTTATTTCATTTGGGTTCTCCTAGATCTCAGTTGATTTTAATTATTTATTGTGGGGGTACGTTGGAAGCATTATCACGTTGTAAGCATTAGAACTGTAACATAAAGCACTCAGGCAAGTGTCACTTTTCCATCCTTATCTTTTATCCTATTCCCAGTCTCCTACCTATTTTTTCCATCTGTCCCTATAGGTCATCAATCACATTAATTTCTGCTTTATTCTTCCTGTATTTCTTTTTGCAAAAGCAAGGAGTTAAATGTATCTTTTCTTAAATCCTTTCTCTCTTCCATGAAGGGTAAGGATACTATAGATACTCCTTTATACTTTGCTGTTTCACTCTACAATATATCCTGGAAATCATTCTGTATTAGTTTATAGAGGTTCTGCTCACTCTTTAGTGTTCTTTTTATATCTGCATAGTACTCTGTTGGGTTGATTTATCATAGGTCAACCACTCTCTGTTGTTGCTCTTTTTTATACTTTTACGTTCAGGGGTATATGTGCAGGTTTGTTAACGTAGGTAAATGTGTATCATGGGGGTTTGTTGTATAGATTATTTCGTCACTCAGGTATTAAGCCTAGTACCCACTAGTTATTTTTTCTGATCCTTTCCCTCCTACCACCCTCCACTCCCCACTCTCGATGGGCCCCAGTGTGCATTGTTCCCCTCTATATGTCCCTGTGTTCTCATCATTTAGCTCCTACTCATTAAGTGAGAACATGGTTATTTGGTTTTCTGTTCCTGCGTTAGTTTGTTACGGATAATGGCCTCCAGCTTCATCCATGTCCCTGCAAAAGGACATGATCTCGTTCTTTTTCGGTGATGTAATATTCCATGTTGTATATGCACTACATTTTCTCTATCCAGTCTTCATTTTTGGGCATTTAGGTTGATTTCATGTCTTTGCTATTGTAACCACTCTCTTTTGTATGAGTATTTAGATTGTTTTCAGTATTTTGCCATCAAGCAGTGGTGGAATAAATAACATGCATGTGTATTTACATGTTGTTGGAGGTGTATCATTAAATTTCTAGAAGAGGGACAGCTCAATCAGAAGGTAAGCCCAAGCCCATATGTATGCAATCTTTTTTTATAGCTTAAAATTTTTTTTAATGTTTTAAAAAACTCATGAAATTTACTGTCAACCATTTCAAAGTAGACAGTTCAGTGGTGTTAAGTATATTCACATTGTTGTGCAGCCAGTCTCCAGAACTGTCTCATCTTGCAAAGCTGGAACTGTGTGCCCATTAAACAACTCCTCTTTGTCCGCCCCCACCAACCCCTGGTGACCACCATTCTACTTTCTCTTTCTATGAATTTGACTACTGTGGATACCTCATTTAAGTGGAATCATGTAGTATTTGTCTTTTGTAACTAGTTATTTCACTTAGCGTAATATTTTTAGCATTCATCCATGTTGTACCCTATATCAGAATTTCCTTCCTTTTCAAGGCTGAATAATACTCCATTGTATACACACTGTATTTTGTTTATCCATTCATGTGTCAGTGAACATTTGGCTATTGTGATGGTGTTGTGAACACGAGTGTGCCGATATTTCCTTGAGATCCTGCTTTCAATTCTTCTGAATATATACCTAGAATTGAATTGCTAGATCATATGGTAATTCTATATTTAATTTTCTGGGCATCTGCCATGCTGTTTTCACAGCAGGTATACCGTTTTATATTCTCAACAACAGTGTACAAAGGTTCTACTTCTCTGTATCCTTGTCAACATTTGCCATTTTCTGTGTTTTTTTCTTTGGATAGTAGCCATCCTAATGGATATGAGGATATATCTGATTATTGTTTTGATTTGCATTTCTGTAATGATACTGATGCTGGACATTTTTTCATGTGCTTATTGCTCATTTGTAGGTCATCTTTGGAGAAATACCTACTCAGGTCCTTTGCCCATTTTAAAATTGGATTATTTGTTTTTGTTTCCATTGAGTGGCAGAGACTCTTTATATATTCTGTATATTAACACGTTTTCAATTGTGTGATTTTCAAATATTTTCTTCCATTTCATAGGTTGCCTTTTTGCTCTGTTGACTATGTACATTGATGCACAGAAGTTTTAAATTTTGATATAGTATAGTTTTACTTTTGTTGTCTGTGCTTTTTATGTCATATCTTGGAAATCCTTGCCAAATCCGATGTTATGAGGCCTACTCCCTGTGTTTTCTTCTGAGAGTTTTATAGTTTTAGGTCTTATGTTTAGGTCTTTGATTACTTTGGGTTACTTTTTGTATATGGTATAAGGTCAGCATCTATGCTCATGTGTAGTTTTATTAGGTCTTGCCAAATGCTCCCCCAAAGAGAGTAGTACCGGTCTGCATTCCCACCACCTGTGCATTGCAGAGTTTCCACACAGCCTTCCCAACAGAATGTGTTTTCGTTTTACAATTTTTGCCAGTCTGAGAAGTAAATAATGTTATCACAGTGTTGTTTAATTTTCATTTCTATAATTATGTATAACATTTGTACAATTTCTGATATGTTTAAGGTTTATTTTTATATATATTGGTGAATTATGTATTTTTTTTCAATCTTTCTGTTTTAATTAATTAATTTAGAGATGGAGTCTTGCTCTGTTGCCAGGCTGGAGTGCAGTGGCACGATCTTGGCTCACTGCAACCTCTGCCTCCTGGGTTCAAGCAATTCTCCTGCCTCAGCCTCCAGAGTAGCTGGGACTACAGGCGCATGCCACCATGCCTAGCTAATTTTTGTATTCTTTAGTGGAGACAGGGTTTCACTGTGTTGGCTACGGTTGTCTCAAGCTCCTGACCTTGTGATCCACGAGGTCTAGGAGCTTTTTGGATGAATCTTTGGGGTTTTCTAGGTATATGATCATCATATCATCAGTGAACAGGGACAGTTTGATTTGCTCTTTACTAATTTGGATGCCCTTTATTTCTTTTTCTTGTCTAATTGCTCTGGCTAGGACTTCTAGTAGTATGTTGAACCGAAAAGCTGAAACTGGGTGTCCTTGTCTTGTTCTGGTTCTCAGGGGGAGTGCTTTCAACTTTTTCCCATTCAGAATTATGTTGGCTGTGGGTTTGTCATAGATGGCTTTTATTACTTAAGGCATTTCCTTTCTATGCCGATTTTGCAGAGAGTTTTAATCATAAAGTGATGCTGAACTTTGTCAAATGTTTTTTCTGCATCTATTGAGATGATCCTGTGATTTTTGGTTTTAATTCGGTTCATGTGTATCACATTTATTGCCTTTGGGATGTTAAACTATCCCTGCATCCCTTCTGTGAAGCCCACTTGATCACGGTGGATTATCTTTTTGATATGCTGTTGGAATTCAGTTAGCTAGTATTTTTTTGTTTTTGTTTTTGAGGATTTTTGTGTCTATGTTCATTGGGGATATTGGTATGTACTTCTTTTTCTGTTATGCCCTTTCCTTGGTTTGGTAATAGGGTGATACTGGCTTCATAGAATGATTTAAGGAAGATTCCCTCTTTTTCTATCTTGTGGAATAGTGTCTATAGGATTGATACCAATTCTTCTTTGAATGTCTGATAGAATTTGCTGTGAATCTGTCTGGTCCTGGACTTTTTTTTGTTGGCAGTTTTTAAATTACCATTTCAGTCTCGCTGCTTGTTATCGGTTTGTTTAGAGTTTTCATTTCTTTCTGGTTTAATCTAGGAGGGTTGTATATTTCCAGGAGCTTTTCCATCTCCTCTAGGTTTTGTAGTTACTGCTCATAAAGGTGTTCATAGCCTTGAAAGATCTTTTGTATTTCTTTGGTATTGGTTGTAATATCTCCCATTTCATGTCTAATTCAGCTTATTTCGATCTTCTTTTCTTGATTAATCTTGCTAATGTTCTATCAATTTTATTTATCTTTTCAAGGAACCAGCTTTTTTTTTGTATTTTATTTATTTATTTTTTGTTGTTGTTTGCAGTTTCATTTAGTTCTATGCTGATCTTCTTCTTTTCTGTGGCTGGGTTTGGGTTGAGTTTGTTCTTGATTCTCTAGTTCCTTAAGGTGTGACCTTAGATTGTCTGTTTGTGCTCTTTCAGACTTTTTGATGTAGGTGTTCAATGCTATAAACTTTGCTATTAGCACCACTTTTGCTATATCCCAGAAGTTTTGATAGGTTGTGTCACTGTTACTGTTTAGTTCAAAGAATTTTCAGATTTCCATCTTGATTTCCTTGTTGATGCAAAGACCATTCAGGAGCAGGTTATTTAATTTCTCTGTATTTGTGTTGTTTTGAGGGTTCCTTTTGGAGTTGATTTCCAATTTTATTCGACTGTGGTCTGAGAGAGTACTTGTTATAATTTTGATTTTCTTAAACTTGTTGAGACTTGCTTTGTGGCCTATCATAATGTCTGTCTTGGAGAATGTTCCATGTGCCACTGAATAGAATGTATATTCTGCAGTTGTTGGATAGAATGAGAACATAAATATCTGTTTGTCCATTTGTTCTGTGGTATGGTTAAGTCCATTGATTCTTTGTTGACTTTCTGTCTTGATGACCTGTCTAGTGCTGTCAGTGGAGTATTGAAGTCCACCACTACTATCATGTTGCTGTCTATCTCATTTCTTAAGTCTAGTAGTAAATATTTTATAAATTTGGGAGCTCCAGTGTTAGGTACATATAATTTAGGATTGTGGTATTTTCCTGTTGGATTAGTCCTTTTATCATTATCTAATGTCCCTCTTTGTCTGTTTTAGCTGCTGTTGCTTTAAAGTTTTTTTTGTCTGATATAAAAATAGCTATTCTTGCTCACATTTCCTGTCCACGTGCATGGAATATCTTTTTCTACCCTTTTACATTAGATTTATGTGAGTTCTTATGTGTCAGGTGAGTCTCTTGAAGATGGCAGATACTTGGTTGGTGAGTTCTTATCCGTTCTGCCATTCTATATCTTTTATGTGGAGCATTTAGGTCATTTACATTCAACATTAGTATTGAGATGTGAGGTATCTGTTGCCTGAATACCTTGTTTTTTTTTTTATTGTGTTATTGTTTTATAGGCCCTGTGAAATTTATGATTTAAGAAGGTTTTGTTTTGTTGTATTTTCAGTATTTGCTTCCAGATTTAGAGCTCCTTTTAGCAGTTCTTGTGGTGGCTTAGTAGTGGCGAATTCTCTTAGCATTTGTTTGTCTGAAAAAGACTGTATCTTTCCTTCATTTATGAAGCTTAGTTTTGCTGGATATGAAATTCTTGGCTGATAATTGTTTTGTTTAAGGAGGCTAAATATACGACCTCAATCCCTTCCAGCTTGTAGGTTTCTGCTGAGAAATCTCCTGTTAATCTGATAGGTTAATCTGATAGGTTATCTGATGATTTTGCCTCACAGCTGTTAAGATTCTTTCCTTCGTCTTAACTTTAGATAACCTAATGACTGTGTCTGAGTGGTGATCTCTTTGCTATGAATTTACCATGTGTTCTTTGAGTTTCTTATATTTGGATGTCTAGATTTCTGGCTAGGCCAGGGAAGTTTTCTTTGATTATTCCCTCAAGTAAGTTTTCCAAACTTTTAGATTTCTCTTCTTCCTCAGGAATACCAATTAATTTTAGGTTTGGTTGTTTAACATAATTACAGATTTCTTGGAAGCTTTGTTCATTTTTTTTTTTTTTTGATTCTTTGTTTCTGTCAGATTGGGTTAATTCGAAAGCCTTGTCTTTGAGCTCTGAAGTTCTTTCTTCTACTTGTTTAATTCTATTATTGAAACTTTCCAGTGTATTTTGCATCTCTCTGAATGTGTCTTTTATTTCCAGAGGTTGTGATTGTTTTTTATTTATGAAATCTATTTGTCTCAAGATTGTTACATCCATAGCTTGCATTAATTTTAAAATTTTTCACCTTTCTCTGGTGCCTGCTTGAGTAGCTTAATAATTGACCTTCTGAATTCTTTTTCTGTCAATTCAGTGATTTCTGCTTGGTTTGGATCCATCGCTAGTGAGCTACTGTGATCTTTTGGGGATGTTACAGAACCTTGTTTTGTCATATTACCAGAATTGTTTTTCTGGTTTCTTCTCATTTGGATAGACTATGTCAGAGAAAGGATCTGGGACTCAAGGACTGCTGTTTAGGTTTTTTTGTCCCACAGCCTGATCCCGTGATGTGGTGCTCTCTGCATTCCCCTATGGTTGGGGCTTCCTGACTGCTGGACTGCTGTGATTGTTATTGCTCTTCTGGGTCTAGCCACCCAGCAGAGCTACCAGGCTATGGGCTGGTACTTGGGGGTGTCTTCAAAGAGTCCCGTGATGTGATCTGTCTTCAGGTCTCTCAGCTGGTCTCTCAGCCAGCACTTGCTCCAGTTACCACCACTACACTTGGCTAATTTTTCTATTTTTTGTAGAAAAGGGGTCTTCCTATGTTGCCTATGCTGAACTTGAGCTCCTGGGCTCAAGTGATCCTCCTACCTTGGCTTCCCAATGTGATGGGATTACAGACATGAGCCACACACTAGACTTAATCTTGTCTTTTCCTTCCGTTGTTTTTTTCTGAGTTTCATCACTTCCTTCTCACTCGTTCATGTTTTTTGTTCATGTTTTTTGTCCATGTCTTTTCTTAGTTTTGGAATTTCTGGCTCAAGGTGGCTTTTCATATCCCTCATCCTGCCTATTTCTTTATCTGTACTTTGTTCTCTATTTTGGTGTCTTGTATTTCCTCAGTGTTTCCTATGAGTTATTCATTTGAGCCCCTCTCTTGGACATTTAATAATTTATTATTTATCTTTGTTTTTTTTTTTTTTTTTTTTTGAGACAGGGTCTTGCTTGGTTACCCAGGCTGGAGAGCAGTGGTGGAATCATACCTCTCTGCAGCCTTGAACCTAGGCTCAAAGGGATTCTTCTGCCTTAGCCTCCCAAATAGCACTACAGACGTGAGCAACCACATTTGGCCAACTTTTTTATTTTTGTTTTTTTGTAGAGATGAGGTCTTACTATGTTGCCCAGGATGGTCTCAAACTCCTGGCTTCAAGAAGTTCTCCTATTTTGGCCTCCCAGTATACTGGAATTACAGGCGTGAGTCAGAGCACCCGGCCTAATTTTGTCTTTTTCTTCCATTTCTTTTCTGAGGGTCATCTTTTCTCTTCACACTTTCCTGTTTTTTGTCCATATCTTTTCTTAGTTTTTGAATTTCTGGCTCAAGGTGGCTTTTCCCATCCCAAATTCTTGTTTGAGTATATCGGTTCCTTCTGGAATGTTGCCTTCTAGTTTTCTTGTGGTTCATGGTTGTTTTGTTGAAGGGAATTTACCCCTGTTGCTGTGTGTTGGATATTCTGTCTTTTTAAAATAATACTTCAATGTGAGTCTGTTCATCATTTTTTTCTGTTCATTTTTATGATATCGGGGTGTTTTATAGGATTTTTAGCTCATTGGCTCCCTCTTCTGTCACTATAGCAAAGTCCAGATTTTTGTTTGTTTTGGTGGCAGCGGAAGGTTGTATGGTCTCTGAATTTTAGCTCTCTTGTCATCGATAGGATTCCAAAATTTCCCCTTTTTTCCTGTTTCTCTTTTAGCCATCCAATAGCCAAAAGGCATTTCTCTCTTCCTTTTTTTTTATTATTTGTTTCCCAGAAGGTACATGTTTCAAAAACTGGTCCTTAAAATTGTGTCTGCTTTTACATCCCATCCCTATAGTCAGCTCTCTTATCTTTCTGGATACCTTTTAAGTATTTTGAAACTTAGGGTTGACTTTGTCTTTCCTCTGATGGTTTTAGATCAACCTTAAGTTCATCACTAATTCCCTTCTCTCTTTGTTACAGTTTTTCACATTCTACCTTTGTTTGCAATAAAGCCTTCTAGCAGATCGGGGCAGAGGAGGAGCATGAGAGATCACTTGCTGGGATTAGGTTTTTGTTTTCTTATTTTTATTTACAGTTGTTTTGGATTTTGGTCAGTTTCTGTTTTCTAGTGATCCTGAGGACATGGTTTTTGTGTAGCTTTGCTGCTTCTTTTTCTTGTTCTCTATTGCTTCTGGAGGACATATTGAAAGATGGAGACATAATGAACCACCATTGTCAGCCTGGGAGTTTCCAAAGCCAAACATTTTAAAAGTGCCTTTTAAACTATTTTTCTTAATTTTGAGTTTTGATGTTACATTTCGTCACATTATCTCATTAAATTTACACACCTCTGAGCTGCACATAGTATCTCCATTTCACAGATGAAGAAATCAAGGTCCAGCAAGATTAAATGACTCAAGGGAGATCACACAACTAGGAATGATAGAGATTCTAATCAACTCTGAAATTGTATGATGCCAAGCTCTTGTTCTTTCCAGTACATCTTGCCATCTCTCTGAGTAACTGAAGTTAGAAAACCCATGCATTAACGCAATACTGCAACCTAAAACATTTTAGTGATTATAAACTGTCAATTTATTCATCTGTTCCTTATCCCTCCTGTTATCTTGTATTCCTGTTATATTTTTAGTAGCCTCTTCTCCACTGGCTGCTACTCCTTGACCTTCTAAGGTACATTTTCTTTCCTGTAAATGAGATCATGTACATTAAGTGCTGTCTCTTGAGAAAAATGATTCAACAGATGTCAATTTTGTTTATTTTATTTATTTATTTTCCTAATAGAGCTTTCTACTCTATCTCCCCTTAAAGCAGACCTACTATCATTTTCCTCTTGGCTCACTTTCACTTACGGGAGGACCCGTGCACACTCACCTGGCTTTCAAAACTCACTGCCCTCCCTGTGCAAACTCCCCACTTAATGGAAAGGATAGCGCCAAGTAGCAGTTGGCAACAACTTTTGGCCGCCTCCTTTCAGGAGTGGGTGTTATATTGTCTGTAGTTTTCTTTAAAGTAATTTAATCTACACCTTAGGGGTGCTTAGTTAACATTTTTGAAGTACCTTAATCATGAATCTACACTCCAGGGGTAGTTAGTTAACATTTGAAAGACCCTAATCAAAATTCTGTACTCCAGAGGCAGCCAGTGCCTCAGATATTGCTCTCAACCTGCACCAGTGGGTGCATTAATTAGAATAAAAGATGTAAGAAGTAATTTTTCACTGGTGAAGGGAATGCTATTTAAGATATGTAGTTGGCCAGTTTCCTACACAGAGATAAGACATGAGTGGAGGCTAAGGATACAGATTTGGCAAGGGCAACAGCCTTCCAACATAGGTAGGCCCTTGATTTGGTCCTGTGCTTGCTCCTTTTGATGGAGGATTGGTTTGATTGGCTCACCTGGCCTGTGGAGCGCATTAAGTCTCTATTACCCTGCATTGGCCAAATCCGGTCTGCTTCTGTCTACTTCTCCACCCAGTGCTCATTGGACCTGTACTCCAGCTCCTCTCCATGTTTGCATTTCTTGTCCACAGAGATGTTACTCTGAATCTTGAGTCAGATGATTTCTTTTTAATTTCTTAATTTATATTTTTACATTTAATTATATTTTGAGCATATTGGATATGTTAAGTGTGAATTTATAGTGCCATTTTGATCAGAAGCACTCACATTATTTTTAAATGGTAACTTTCTGTAGGGCTTGTAGATAAGTAACTTTTTTGATACTCTAGTGGTCTAATTAGACTGGGTAATGTTTTTGAACACTTCTTTTTAT
The DNA here is from genome assembly GCF_009764315.1 of Trachypithecus francoisi. NCBI lineage: Eukaryota > Metazoa > Chordata > Mammalia > Primates > Cercopithecidae > Trachypithecus > Trachypithecus francoisi. Next base: position 25,584,052 of record NW_022681469.1, on the reverse strand, counting down.
ATTGAATTCTATTCAATAGTGGCAGACAATTCTCATGTGATAGAGGGATAATATTCTTGAACACATGTGATTTATGTAGATTGAAATCATATATATGATTTTTGTGTAATTTGTGTATCATGTGTAATATAAGGAATGACATCTACCAAGAGTTTCTATAGTAAACACTATTATTGTCCTATATCTTAGTTAACATGTACAAATATAAATGAAATAATTTAGTTTATTAAGTAAAAAGTTGAAGTATATCACCAGGGCCCTTACCTTCTGGGGTTTGGTGATGTATATGTATGGTATGGCATATGTTACTGATCTTGTCCCACCAAATATACTGAGCAAAGGAAGCAGTCATGATGAACTGGTGGTCTAGATTGCTTTCTGTACTTGCTAGGACATGAAGTAGTTTTTTAAATAAAATATTTAACTGTATAAATAGTCTATTTAGCTTTTTTATATGTTGTTTTTTAAATGAGCCATCTATAATATAGGTATACATGTAAGTAGCTGTAGGCTATGGTAACCAAGGATATATAGATGTAAACTCTACTTTTTTTTGAGATACAGTCTTGCTCTCTTGCCCAGGCTAGAGTGCAGTGGCACGATCTCAGCTCACTGCAACCTCTGCCTCCTGGGTTCGAGCAATTCTGCTGCCTCAGTCTCCTGAGTAGCTGGGATTACAGGTGTGCACCACCACACCGAGCTGCTTTTTGTATTTTTAATAGAGACAGGGTTTCACCATATTGGCCAGGATTGTCTCGATCTCTTGAACTTGTGATCCACCTGCCTTGGCGTCCCAAAGTGTTGGGATTACAGGTGTGAGCCACCACGCCCAGCCTGTAAACTATACTTAGTGGAATCATGGAATTGTAGAGAATGAAAGGACCATAGATATTACGTAGTCAATCCTTTCATGAGTCCCAGAGAGTTTTAGCTAAGCCCTCCTTTCATGATTCCATTCTTAGCTTCAATCACAGAGATGATTTATAGCCATTTAGACATATATACCAATATATCCTTATCTCTATATATAATGTGTGTGTGTGTGTGTGTGTGTGTGTGTGTAGGGGGCTGGGATCACAAGCACTTGGGACCAAGAGAATTTTAGTAGAAATAATTGGTTAAAGGGCATTCAAATCTTTTAATATTTAGCATTATCTTATCAGTCTGTGAAAGTCTTCAAAACTAGGTTTGAGAAATCTTCACTCTTTAAGACCCTCAGAGCAGAATAATCAAGGGTAAGAGATTTGGGAAAGGAAGTAAAGTATTTCTAATTTTAAAGTGTTTGAAACCTACATGCTGAGTACATATCGTAGCAATATAGATACTAGGGAATGACTAGGAGTTCAGTCGTTTGGAAATATGTATATTTTGTTATAATTCTGGTGTGAGACGTTACTGAATTCCTGTTAACTTATTTTTGTACAGGGCTTTTTTCATAAAGCACCAATAATTCTACCTGACCTCACAGGGTTTTGTGATATTAGACTAGTCATGGTTGATTATATTATCCTTTTAAATTGCCTTTTAATTTTCAGCTGATGTAAGTGAAATAGATAATATAAATTAATTAATATTGGATCTGTTCAGTGTTTATGCTCTAGGAGATTTCAGGAAACAAACAGGAAGATAAGGTTCTAAACAAGTGCCATTTGGGGCTGTGTCATTTTATTACTCATACCTTGCTTATTTGCTGTTTTTTAGTGGGCTATCTATCATATTAGTGTGTATATAAGAGGCTACATGTGACATAATCTCAGGCCTTATTGATTTAAACTGCATTTACCTCATCACTAATCACCTTTGTGGCAGGTAGCTGCAGTGGTCAGGGGGCACCTTGTATGTGTCACGTTTGTGACTTGTGGTCTTTTGTGAACAGCATTTTGTCTCACCTAAATTCCTATTACTTTTTTGTCCTTCTTGAAGCTCTACTTACAGTTTTGTGTGTTTCTACCCCCAATCCCTAAACATGCTGAATTTAGTTGGCTCGTTGACTGCTAAATACTTTTCTCTCCTTGCTGTGGTGTTGGTTTTGCTGGATGGAGTACTTCTCATCTAGCTTCTTCATGTGTAAAACAAAACCAGTAACTGAAATTTCAAATTTGGAAATATCAGTGTCTTTTTTTTGATCTGCCTTCAGCATTGCGTTGTCATCTTTATAAGCTTAAGCCTTCTTGGTTTTATTCCAAGTTTTACTAATATTCAAAAAGTTTATTTGTTAAATCCCATATCATCAAATGCCCTCCACATTGCAAGTAAAACCACGTGAATCTGGTCATTATACCTCTATCTCCTTATAGATTTCAGGGATCTAATGAGTCTAGTAAGATTTGGATCATGGATAATTAGAGGACTTATTCTTATAAGAATAAAACTTGTGTAAGTGATTATATCATGTATGTAATTAAAATGGTTTTGATTCAGATTTAAATGCTTTTTTTTTTTATTGTGGTAAAGTCACATACCATAAAACCTACCATTTTAACCATTTTGGAATGTACAGTTCCGCAGTATTAAATACACTGATAGTGTTGTGCAACCATCCCCAGCATCCATTTCCATAACTCTTTTCATCTTGTAAAACTGAAACTCTGTACTCATTAAAGACCAATTCCCCATACCCCTCTTCTCCCAGCTTTTGGCAACCAGCATTCTACTTTCTGTTTCTATGAATTTGACTAATCTAAGTACTGCATATAAGTAGAATCATACAGTATTTGTCTTTTTTTTGACTGAGTTATTTCATTTAGCATAATATACTCAAGGTTCATCCATGTTGTAGTATGCATCCAAATTTCCTTCCTTTTTAAAGCTGAATAATATTCCATTGTATGTATATATCACATTTTGCTTATCCATTCATGTGTTGATGAACACTTGAGTTGCTTCCACATTTTAGTGATTGTGAATAATGCTGCTATGAAAATGAGTGTACTCTTCAAGACCCTGATATCTCTTCAAGACCTTGCTTGCAATTCTTTAAGTATATACTCAATTAGAATTGCTGGATATATAGTAATTTCATTTTTAATTTTTTAAGGAACTGCAATACGGGTTTTCATAATGACTGTACCATTTTACGTTCCCAACAACAGTGCACAAACGTTCCAATTTCTCCACATCCTTGCCAACTCTTGCTATTTCCTGTTTTTTTTGGGGAGATGGTGGTGATATTAACAGTAGCCATCCCAATGAGTGTAGGGCAGCATCTCATTTTAGCTTTGATTTGCATTTTCCTAATGATTAGTGATGTTAGGCATCATTTCAAGTACATATTGGCCATTTGTATATCTTCTTTGGAAAAATGTCTATTCAAGTCCCTTGCACATATTCAAGTTGACTTTTTTGTTGAATTTAGGAGTTCTGTATGTATTTTGTATATTAATCCCTTATCCAATATGAGATTTTGAATTTTTTTTCCAATCTTTTGGTTGCCTTTTTACTCTGTTCTTTGTGTCTTTTGGTGCACAAAAATATTAAAATTTTCATGCAGTCCAATTTGATTATTTTTTCTTTTATTGCTTTTGTTTTTGGTATCCTATCCAAGAAATCATTACCAAATCCAATGTCATAAAGCTTTTGCCCTGTGTTTTCTTCTGAGAGTTTTATTGTTTTAGGTCTTACATTTAGAACTTTGATCTATTTTGACTTAACTTTTGTATATGGTGTTAGATAAGGATCCAACTTCACTTTTTGTATGTAGATATTGTTTCCCTGTACCGCATTTGTTGAAAGGCCATCCTTTCCCCATTGAATGGTCTTGGCATTCTTGCCAAAATTCATTTGACTGCGTATGTGAAGTTTTTTTTCCTAGGGTCTCTTTTCTATTCCATTGGTCTATATATTTGTCTGTGTGCCAGCACCACAGTGTTTTGATTACTGTAGCTTCTAAGTAAGTTTGAAATTAGGAAGTAAGTTTTGAAATTAGGAAGTGTGAGTCTTCTAGATTTGTTCTTCTTTTTCAAGATGGTATTGGCTATTTTGGATCCCATGATTCTGCATGAATTTTAGGATGGTCTCTCTCTGCAAAAAAATGTCATTGGGAATTTGATGGGGGTTGCATTGACTTTGTAGATTGCTTTAGGTATAATAGTATCGACATCTTAACAGTAGTAAATCTTCCAGTCCATGACATGGGATGTGTTTCTAGTCATTAATTATAATTTATTAATTTAGCAACATTTTATAGCTTTTGTTATATAATGAAAGCTACTATATATATATATAAGCTATATAAGTTTTTCACCTTTTTCGTTAATTCCTGATTATTCTTTTAAATGTAAATTGAATTATTTTTATAATTTTCTTTTGAGATTGTTAGTGTATAGAAATGTTAGTGTATAGTTAGTGTATAGAAATGTTAGTGTATAGAAATGCAACTGACTTGATCATGGTGTATAGTCCTATAAGTATGATGCTGAATTCAGTTTGTTAGTGTTTTGTTGAGAATTTTTACATCTGTATTCATAAGGGATATTGGTCTGTAGTTTTCTTAAAGTGCTTTTGTCTGGCTTTGGTATCAGGGCAATTCTGGCCTCATAGAATAACTTAGGAAGTTTTCTTCCTTCTTCTAGAGTTTTTTGGAAAAGTTTGGTTTTCTGTAAATGTTTGGTAGAATTGACCAGTGAAGCCATTGGGTCTAGAGCTTTTCTTTGTTGGGAGATTTTAGACTACTTATTTAATCTCCTTACTAGTTATAGACCGATTTGGATTTTCTATTTCTTTGTGATTTAGTGTTGATAGGTTTTATGCTTCCAGGAAATTGTATGTTTCATCTGTGTTATATAACTTGGTGTTGTACAATTATTCACAGTACCCTGTTGTTATCAATTTATTTATCTAGAATCAGTGGTAATGTAACTTCTATTTCTGAGTTTAGTCATTTGAGTCTTCTCTATTTTTTTCTTAGTTCACCTGGCTAAAGGTTTGTTATTTGCCGAGACTAGCTCGGTCGGGGAGACTGTGACCCAGTGGTGCTACAGGAATTAAAGACACACACACAGAAATATAGAGGTGTGAAGTGGGAAATCAGGGGTGTCACAGCCTTCAGAGCTGAGAGCCCCAAACAGAGATTTACCCACGTATTTATTAATAGCAAGCCAGTCATTAGCATTGTTTCTGTAGATACTCGATTAACTAAAAGTATCCCTTATGAGAAACGAAGGGATGGGCCGAAATAAAGGGGTGGGTCTGGCTAGTTATCTGCAGCAGGAGCATGTCCTTAAGGCACAGATCGCTCATGCTATTGTTTGTGGTTTAAGAACGCCTTTAAACGGTTTTCCGCCCTGGGCAGGCCAGGTGTTCCTTGCCCTCATTCCAGTAAACCCACAACCTTCCAGCGTGGGGGTTATGGCCATCATGAACATGTCACAGTGCTGCAGAGATTTTGTTTATGGCCAGTTTTGGGGCCAGTTTATGGCCCAAAATGGGGGGCCTGTTCCCAACAGTTATTTTTGATGATGTTTTCAAAGAACTAACTGTGGTTTCATCAGTTTTTGGTACTGTTTTTCTATTCTCTATTTTATCTCTGCTCTAATCTTTATATTTTTTTCTGCTAGCTTTGGTTTAGTTTGTTCTTTGTTTTCAAATTCCTTAAGCTGTAAAATTAAGCTGTTGTTTTGAGATCTTTTTTGTTTTTTACCATAAGCATTTATAACTATAAATTTCTCCTTTTTTTGCTGTTTTTCCTGCATCCTGTAAATTGTATTTCATATGTTGTGTTTTCATTTTCCTTAATCTCTAGGTATTTTTCTAATTTCCTTTGAGGTTTCTTCTTTGATACATTGGTTTTTAAAGAGTGTGTTAATTGACACAAAGTTGTGAATTTTCCCTTTTTAACTTTGTTACTGATTTCTAACTTTATCCTTGTTTAGTTAGAGAAGATACTTTGTGTGATACATTCTGCTTAAATCTATTGAGACTTAATTGGCAGCCTAATATATGGTTTGTTCTGGAAAATGTCCCATGTGTACTTGAGAAGAGTGTGTATGTTGCTGTTTTGGGGTAGAGTGTTCCATATGTGTCTGTTAGACCTAGTTGGTTGATTGTGTTAGGTCTTCTATTTCCTTATTTCTCTCTGGTTGTTCTATCAATTATCAAGAGTAGGATATTGAAGTCTTCAACTGTTGTAGAACTGCACATTTCTGCCTTCAATTCTGTCAGTTTTTGCTTCATATATTTTGATAGTCTGTCATTAGGTGTATTAATGTTTAAAATGGTTATATCTTCTTACTGTGTTGAGCCTTTTATTAATATATAATGTCCTTCTTTGTCTCTTGTAATCTTTTTTGATTTGAAGTCTATTTTTTTCTGATATTAGTATAGTTACTCCTGCTCTTTTTTTGCTACTATTTTCATGGAATATCTTTTTCCAGCCTTTTACTTTCAGTCTGTTTGTGCCTTTGAATCGATTTTGCCTTTGTAGACAGCATATCATTGGGTCATGAATTTTTATTCATTCTGCTAGTCTCTGTCTTTTGGTTGGACAGTTTACCCCATTTACATTTAAAGTAATTACTGATAAGGAGTGACTTATTTCAGACATTTTGTTATTTTTTTCATATGCATTATTATTTTTTTGCCCTTCATATTCTACATTACTGTATTATTTTGTGTTTAGTTGACTTTTTATAGTGAAATGTTTAAATTCCTTTCTCATTTCCCAGTGGTGTACACTCTGTAGCATTTTTCTTTGTGCTTACCATAGGAATTAAGTTTAACATTCTAAAGTTATTAACTCTCTAACTTGAATTTGTACCAGTTTAACTGCAATAAAATACAAAACGTCCACCCTTTAATGGATTTGTCCCTAACATTTTTGGTTGTTGATGTCACAAAATTGTATCTTTATACATTGTGTGCTCAAAAACATAAGCTAATAATTCTTTTAAATGCAGTAGCCTCTTAAATGACGTAGAAAACAAAATGTGAATTTACAAACCAAAGTTAACAGTAATACTAGCTTTTAGACTAATTACTTTTAAAATCTTTTAATATTCTAAATTATGTAGAAAACAAAGTTACAGTTAGAAATAATTGTCTTGTAACATTACTAATTTTTATAATTGCCTAGACATTTATCTTTATTGAGATATTTATGTCTTCATATGCCTTCTAGTTACTGTCTAATGTCCTTTCTTTTTAACATGCAGGACTTTCTAAAGCATTTCTTGCATGGCAGTCCTGATGGTACTGAAATCCTGTAGCTTTTGTTTACCTGACAATGTCTTAATTTTTCTCAATCACTTTTGAAGGACAGTTTTGCGAGATACAGAATTCTTGGTTGACAGTTTTTGTATTTGTTTGTTTTGGCACTTTGAATGAATCCACTGCCCTCTGGCCCCTGAAGTTTCTGATGAGAAATCTGTGGATAATCTTATTGGGGATCCTGTATGTGATGAGTAACTTCTCTCAAGATTCTCTCTTTGTCTTTTGAAAGTTTGATTCTAATGTGTCGTGGTGTAGGTCTCTTTGAGTTCCTCTCACTTGGAGTTTGTTGAACTTCTTGGATATTTATATTCATGTATTTCATCAAATTTGAGATGCTTTCTGCTATTATTTCTTTAAATATTCTCTGCTCTTTTCTCTCTTCTCCTTTCAAAACTCTCACAATGTCTAAATTAGTGCATTTGATTGTATCCTGTGGGCTCTCTTCACTTCTCTTCAATCTTTTTTCTTTCTATTCTTCAGATGATAATTTCCACTGTCTTATCTTGATGTTTGCTGATTTTTTTCTTCTCCCTGCTCATATCTGCCTTTGAATCCCTCTAGTGAATTTTTCATTCCAAGTATACTTTTCAACTCAAGAATTTCTTATTCCTTTTTTTTTTTAGTTTTTATATCTCTTTATTGATATTGCCAGTTTGTTTATATATAATTTTCTTGACTTTCTGTATACTTTTTGTCATTTGAGCATCTGTAAAATAGTTAAAACTTAAAAAAAAACTTTTTAAAAGTTTTTTTCTTAATATATCTACCATTAAGTCTTTTTCAGGGACAGGTTCTGTTGATTTATTTTTTTTCCTTTGACTGGGCCATATTTTCCTCTCTTATTTGTATGCTTTGTGATTTTTTTGTTGTTGAAAACTGGACATTTCAGTTTAATGATGTGGTGACTCTGTAAATTGGATTCTCCCTCTTTTCCAGGGTTTGCTGGGTTTTGATGTTGTTATTGTTTTATAAATTACTATAGCCAGTGTCTATCCCAAGGATCAGCCTGGGCGTTAATTTAAGATCTCCTCAAATTAAGCTTTTCTAAGCCTGCACCTTTACATGAGCATGCACGGTCACTTTATAATTTTTTGAATACATTCAGTTGTTTTTGAATGTCCTAGTCCCAATGTTTGGGTTTAAAAAGGGAGCAAGAGAAAAATAAAGGTGGTGGGGGAAGGCTGTTGGCTCTTTAAATTTCCTGGAATTTACTTCAGCAAGAGTAGGAGAGGCTTGAAAAATTGGAGGAGCTGCAACAGCAATGGTCACCCACCTCTCTGTACCTCTGTGACTAGAGGAAGCAATCAGCGATCGGAGCATAGATTCTTGATACTTGGTGGGCAGGGTTCTTTTTGCCCCCCATGTCTTCACCAGGTGTGTGCAAGGTACTCCAGGAACAGGTACAGGGATGTCTGCCACAGTGCTGGGTAGCTACTGTGGTAAGAGCTGTAACTGACCGAAATTAACCACAATTTACCATCTAAGCCTTCCCTTAGAAGTTGCAAGCCTTACATAGACTCCAGAGTTACAAAATAGTTACATCAGAGAGATTCTGCCAGTACAGTCGTGTAGGTGGGGAGATTCCTGGTGCTTCCTACTCTGCAGCCTTCCCAGAATCCTCCTTAAGTGCATTTTATAAATTGGGAACCCCCAAAATAGGGACTGAGGAGAATGCCCTACAGTGGATTTCAGATCATCTGAAACAGAGGTTTTACGGACTTTATGCAGCAGTTACAAGAACTCATTCCATATACTGGGATGTTTTCTTTCTTCCCTAGTAGATTTCAATACCATTCCAGTAGTGCTGAATAACTTAGAATGACTTGTAGTCTAATTGAGTTTAAATCTACTAAGGAAGAATGTATTCATTCTTTCAGGATATTGCATATTGTTAAAATCTCGCATTTGTTTTCAGGGATGGAGGACAGAGGTGGATGGGGCAAACTTTTGACTATTAGTCTCCATCTTCAGGCTTATGTCCACTTTTGCTTTTGTATATCTTAATCCAGCCATTTGTAAAATGAGGCAGTTACTTTTAAGTCAGAGATTTGTAACCTGTTTTTTTTGGCAGTTGTAGAAACCCAGAATTCCTATGTGAAGTTTTGCATATGTACATTCATTCTTTGGAGAGCAAGGCCTTTGGCTTTCAGTAGATAACAGAGATCTCCTATCAGCAGTTCTCCCCTCTACCCAACTTGCCACAGGGGTTAAAAACTAAAGTTTTGGTTATTTCTTCAATTTCAATGCCAGATTGTTTGAATGAATGCTGTATTCTGAAGAGCTACAGAGGCTTTTGACATATAACATTACTTCTCAGAAACCTTTCATGGATTATTAGCTAGATCTGTCTCCTATAGATAATGATGTTGTAGCAGATTATGTTTAAAGAAAAATAGGTTGTTCTTTTGTATTTATGAGGTACCTCTTCGTTACTCTATTTCCTCAAAGTCTTGTCTCACTTGTATGTACTGTTTTTCCTTAATCTTTTAAAAAAATTTATTATAATTTTAATTTATTTACCACCCTTTCCCCTGTGTGTGTTTATGATGTCTTTTTCTCCAGTGACTTACCACTTTTAACTAACAAATACAAACCTGAGGCTAGGATCCAGCTCTTTAGAATTCTCTTGCAGCACCACATATGGCATTTTATAAACAGCGAGTGCCTAATAAATGTCATGGGCCAGCGGACTCATGGCAGAAGTAGTTGTCTGTGGAAAACTTCCCATGGTGATTTGTTTACTAATTTTTATTGCGTCTGCCTCTTATTACTAACTGATGGGTATGATTTGAGGAATACAAATGTTATTTTGTGACTCTTGGATGGTTATTGGGCAAATATAATTTAATTGAAAAATCCTCTTTAATCTTAAGAGAGTAATCAAGGCAGTGATTTCATTTATTAGACTGCTCTTTTTTGGGGTTTTTGAGTGGAGTCTGTATCTGTTATTGTTATTATTTAATTTTTCAGTGAGGGAGATAAATCTGCAGGACATCAAGGAAGATTTAGAATTGGATCCAGAGGAAAACAGCACCCTTTTTATGGGTATCCTCATTAAGGGTCTGGCCAAACTGAAGAAGATCCCAGAGACAGTTAAGGCAATCATAGAGCGCTTGGAGCAGGAGCTGAAGCAAATTGTGAAGAGGTCTACAACCCAGGTGGCAGACAGTGGCTATCAGCGGGGGGAGAACCTTACTGTGGAGAACCAACCAAGGTAGGTGGGAGTGTAGTTTGTATTTTTGATAACTCCATTTACTGTACATTTTCTAGGCAGAGCGTAAGTAACTTATCTTCTGTTGATGTTATTTTCCTGAATTTAGGATACTATAGCCCATACAGGCCAGGTGCAGTGGCTCACGCCTGTTATCCCAGCACTTTGGGAGGCTGAGGCAGGAGGATCACTTGAGGTCAGGAGTTTGAGACCAGCCTGTACTGGTAGTGAAACCCCATCTCTACTAAAAATACAAAAATTAGCTGGGCATGGTAGTGCATGCCTGTAATCCCAGCTGTTCTGGAGGCTGAGGCAGGAGAGTTGCTTGAATGCAGGAGGCGGAGGTTGCAGTGAGCCGAGATCACACCACTGCTCTCCAGCCTGGGTGACAGAGCGAGACTCCGTCTCTAAAAGAAAAAAAAAGGATACTATAGCCCATACAAACTTAGATTGGTAAAAACAGCTTGACTAGGCATAATTCAGCTGTCTGTTTTTTGATATTGTTGAAAAATTTAAAGCATATTGTCACTGAGTGAAAAATATGGACGTATTTATAGTAAAAACTGTCGATATTTAAACATATTTAAAGAATAAATAAGTTGAATCAAATAATGTAGCTGTTGTACACATACTAAGTACTCAGCAATGTTCAAGGCAATTTATGTATATTATCTCACTTAATTATCACTACAACTGTATGAGCTAATTATTAGTATCCACATATTGCAGTTAGAAGAACTGGAGCTCAGAGATTGAATAATTAGCAAGCTCTTAGAACAGGTGGCTTGTCTTGGTGTTGAATACTAGTCCATTTGATTCTAAAATCCATGGTCTTTCCTGTGTCTTATGCTTTCTTCTTTAATGTGTAATGATATTTTCCAATAGACAAATCAGTCTCAGGAATTTTTAAAACAATAAGATTTGAATTTCATAATGCTTGTTTCATATGGAGAGTACTGAAATTCAATTCAGATTCTAACTTTGTGACTATCATATGCTAAGAGATCATGTGTGACAAACAAGAAATCATAATCTTGTAGATAAGTTGTTAAGGAAATATCTACTGTTTTTACTTGGGGCTTAAAATTTTTTTAAAAGAAGATAAAATTAAGGAGAAATAATAACTCATTTCGTATAGAGTTCTCTGTAGACTTATTTAAATTTTTTGGAAAAAATATATTCTGTATTTCTATGTTCTTTTGCATATCTAAATAACATTGATTTCAGTTATACTTTAACATTTCAAAAATTAATTTCCTTGTAAACTTGATTCAAAAGTACTATGCTTGGTGAATGAAACTACCCTTTATCCTTCTCCTGCCACAGAATGTTTCAAAGTATATATCTGGCCAGGTGTAGTGGCTCATGCCTGTAATCCCAGCACTTTGGGAGGCTGAGGTGGGCAGATTGCTTGAGGTCAGGAGTTCAAGACCAGCCTGGCCAACATAGCGAAATGCCGACTCTACTAAAAATACAAAAATTAGCTGTGTGTGGTGGCGCATGCCTATAGTCCCAGCTACTTGGGAGTCTGAGGCACAAGAATTGCTTGAACCAGGGAGACGAAGGTTGTAGTGAGCCGAGATCACACCACTGCACTCCAGCCTGGTTGACAGAGTGAAACTTCATCTCAGAAAAAAAAAAAAAAAAGACAAAAACGCAAAAAAACATAAAACAAACAAAAACACCAAAAGTAAATATTTGATGGGTTTTGGAGAACAGACCTGACTTTGTATCCCCATTTCGTGATTTGCAAAAAATACCTGTCTTACAGAGTTGCTTGCTTTAGATGAGGTTATATGGTTGTGGTGGTTAGTGGAATAGCACCAGTAAGTACTATAACATGCATGCATGCATGCTTGTGTATATGCATGTACACATGTGCATATGAATACACGTTTATTATCGGTGTCTTCCTCAAATTCCATGTTCTTTGATCATTTACATCATGATCCAGAGAAGCTGGAGAGTGGTTCTTTGAGCTTTGCCTTTCTTCTTTCTTTGCCTGGTACCTGGATTTTCGTGAAGACCTTTTGACTCCTTACTGATGATACTCTAAAATTCTGGTTTGCTCTTTGCCCTGTTGCTGCAAGTTCCTAGATGAATACAGTGAACTTTCCTAGGGAAATAACATTACTATATTATATATCAGAAATAAAACAAGGGCATGGATTAATAACTTTTCTGCAGATCTCATTATAGTACCTTTAAAAGCACTGTGTCTTTCATAGGAGTTTCATCTTTTTTTTTTCCCCCTTGCCTAAACTCCTTCCAGAATTCATGAGTGGAAATTATAGCACTAGAAGTATAGTGGAAATTCAGCACACTGCCCTGGGAAATACTAAATGTTTCTCTATGAGGAATGAGTCAGCAGCAGGATTTTTTTCCCTGTTAAGTGTCTTTTTTTTTTTTTGTCATATTTTAGAAAGCTTTTGTAGGCAGGGTATATTGGACACTAACAAGTGAATGAGCTGTTTGCCTTGGCTTTATGTCTATAATATAATCCCATTTTATAAAACATACAAATTCAATATTTGGTACCCAAACTGTTTATTATGAGACAAAATAGTACAGAGAAAGCAAATATTTGGAGTAAACCAGTTTGTTAGAAGATCAAAGATTCAATTTGGGGGTTGGGATTCCAAATGACTGATAATTTTGAGCTAGTCTCTAGTTGTTGTGTACTATCAAATGCTTTAAAACTTTTCAGGAATTAATTCTCTTGAATTAAGCACAGTCATTCAAAAATGATCAGCACTGTTGCTTCTAAAGGATTGGAATTTTAGAAGCAAATTGTCAAATTATCGCTTACAGCTTGTGGTGCTTTTGTGCATTGAATTTTACTTAGGAAGGTATTAGTGGCATTTATTTCAGAGAGAAGTAAAATCACAATACTTGGCATTATTTTTTATTATTGTTTACCATTCATGAAATTTTATGGTTAAAGATCCATGAATTTATTTTTTTAAAGTAAATTGGAACATAGACCAAAAAATTCATACATCCTGTTCCCCAACATGCATATTTTCTCCCCCACCCTCCAATGAAATATCCTGTTCTAAAACATCAGCTATTCTGAGACAAGATACCCATACTGTAACTTTCCCTGAAAGTTTCATTATCTTATTAAATATATTCTGGTTGTGATGCATTGCAGGCTTGTTTTCATTTGTCTTTATATAAAGAGAATTAATGTTGTATGCTATTTTGCTAGAAATGTGGAAGGAAACAAGCTAGTGAATTCTTTCTTGCTTTTAATTCCTACAGAGCCAGGATACTTTCCCAGCCAGTTTTTTAAGAAATCACTTTGGTGACCTACATATTATTTTATTTTATTTTGTTTTTGATCTCCCAACTATCTGTTGTCTATTTATAGGAGAAATATTTTGTCTTTTCTGTTCATTCATAATCTATCAGTGTCTTTAAGCCTCTACTTACTATTAAAGGAAAATACTCAAATACAATTATTGCCAACTTGATAAACATTAGGGTAACATTTGCCTTGCTAATTTACCAGAACCACCTGCTACCCATTATTTCTCTAGAAAGACAGGCAGTGTCTTCAACTTCAGATGGTGACTGTGGCCTGAAGCCTCTGCATTTCAGAATCGATTTCTTCAACTCCGGCTGCCTGATTGTTGATTCTTTCCCAAAATCTAATTCATGAGTATTTTTATATTATTTTTATTTAAAAGAAGCTGGAAGGAGTTCTATACTTAACAAATAAGAAAAGCATAAGGAAGAGATGGAAGAAAAACTTATCAAAGATGTGGTATCTTGTCAAGAATATGGAAGAAAAGAATGTGGGAAAAGAGAATGGTTGGCATGTGGGAGGAAAATGGACCTGTTTAAATGCGAAGGCAAAAAATCATTGCACGAAGGGATGATGGAGGTCAGCTTCACTTAGGTAGAGCTGTTGGTCCTAGAGAGGGCAGAAAGCGTTGAGTGAGTTGAAGCCATTGCTTCCAGGGAGACATTGCTCTCTTTTGGAAGGAAACCATTTTAAAAGCTTCATTGACCTCTGTTATGAAGAAAGAAGATTAAATGTCAGATGTGAAAAGCAGAGAACTTTGTGTGTTTTGGGCTTGTTGTGATATTGAAGAAAGCTTCATGGAAAACATGGGAAACAAATACGCTTAATGCTAAAAGTAGTTGTATTTGGTTAGTAGGCTTGTAGTCTTTGCGTTTTCCTATTTTGCACCTCAAGTTATAGTGAAAATAATTCATAATCAAGAAATTACATTATTACTTAGGTTATTTTAATCACAAGAAATTATTAGAAATTAAAATGCCTATGGGAGTATGAAAGTTCATAAAACTAAATTTTAATATAGAAAAATGTAATACCTGTTTTTAAACCAACTTGACATCATTCATTAATTTTATTATTATGTGTAACTTTATATATGTTTGGTTATTTATTGGCTGCCTCTAGAATGGAAGAGAAGAGAGCATTAGTTTGTCTTATTCAGCACTGGTGTATCTCCAGAATCTAGTACAGTGCCCACCTGACCCATAATAAATTTATCGTTGATTGCAAGAATAAATTCCACATTTATGAAATATCTGCCATGGACCAGACACCGGGCTAAAATGCCCAACAAATTATATGTGGTCCCTGTCCTCCTGGAGTTTAAAGGGGGAAGAAAGGCATTACTCAAAGAACCCTAAGATGTGAGAATGAAAGCAGCCAGATTCTTGATAGGCCATTTTCACTGATTTTGCTTACTTCTGTGTTGATTCAATTTTAACTGTTGCCAAGTGTGCCTTTAGAGATGATACCGGTTTTTCATGTCATGGATAATGTTTGAGAGTTCCTATATACCCTTGCCAACAGGTTGTATTATCAAATACTTTTATCCTCGCCAATCTGAGAGGTGAAAAATGGTATTTCCAAGGTGGTTTGGATTTGCATTTTTATTATAAGTACGGTTACACTTCTTTTCGTTTGTATAAAAGTAACTTGTCATGATATCTGGGTTATATATGGATGCATTACTTCAAAATAAAATAGGTTGTGAGTGACTGAGGATACACTTACAGTAAGCCATGAAATGATACTGAAGCAGGGTAATAGGTACAAGGTGGTTCATTATCCTATTATCTTCACTTTTTTAATGTTTGAAATTTTCAACAGTACAATATTTAAATAGTGTTTATTTCCTTTTCAATGAATTATTTTTCTAATATGTTTGTCTTTTATTGATTTGTAGGAAGTCTTTACATTTTTCTAGTATGTTTGTCTTTTATTGATTTGTAGGAACTCTTTACATATCTAGGAAATTCGTTCTTTGGAATTTATTTTGTAACTTTCTGCGAGTTTCTCTTTTGACTTCATGATGCTTCTGGGCATGTAGACATTTGTTTTAATTTTTTATGAAGCTATATTTATCAGATTTTATAGCTTCTGGGTTTTGTGTCATACTTAGAACTTCCCTACTCTTAGATTATAAATAAAATTTTCAACACTTTTCTAGTACTTACATAGTCTCATTCTTAATATTTATATCTTTGATACATATGGAATCTGAAGGAGTGGCCAAATGACTTTTGAGCACACCTGTCACGTACTACACTGTATTGTAAGGGGTTGTACACCATTTTCATTTCTGTCACCCATGTATCTGTCATGTAATTAATTGTCCATGTTAGCTGCATAATTGCTGAATAATTCTAACATTGAATCGTTTATAATATCGCCATAGTTCTTCTCAAGGTTGATATTTGCCTCATTTTCTAAAACTCTTTCTTCCCTCCTGGTTTTTCAGTCTGTGAAGACTGATATTTTCAGAAATACATTTAATTATTGCTCTAAAATTGAAAAAATAAACTTTTGAAATATTTTTTATATTTTGGAGGCCAGAATTCAGAATGAGGGCATACTGATATAATAGAACATTCGTATAAAATGTTTTTCTCTGTGAGGAAGACTAAAGGCTCAGGCCTCAAGGATAGTTTTGTAGTATAAATACAATGTTTATGGAAAGAGAAATAAATGAAATATTGATCATGATTTTTTTTTAGACCTGTGACTAGATTCAGGCATGAGTTTCTTTTTCATATAAATAGCATTTCCTTTTGTCTCTTCTTTCTATGTTAGTTACCCGTCTTCTAAGTATCCGAAATGCAGGACATGGTGGAATTGGTCATTTTATTTTACAGAAAAGTCATTTAAGAGCAGCTTTGAAGCGAGGTCAGGCATTTGTCCTTGTGGCTTCTTATAGCCATTCCCAAGCACTGCATGTAGCACCTGGACATGCTTGGAGTCAGGAAGGGCCTCCGTGTAATTTAGATGAGTAGTTAATTCGAATCAAAGCAAGCGGGAAGCAAGTAAATTTAACTTCAGTGATTATGATTCCATTTGATTAAATCTCTACTTTTGATTACACGTATCAGTGAGAACATGCTTTAAATATACCCAACTATTAAATATTGAAGGGGATGAATAGGATGAACCAGAGACATATAGAAGAAGTTCCACTATTCTTCAACTAGGATATGTCCCCTGCAGCTTAACTGAAATATTTTTAGAACAAATGAATTAATTTTTTTTTACATATGGGACTTATTACTCCAATTGTTAGCTAAAATATATAATCGTTACCATGAAAGGTCCCAAGTCTATATACTTCCTAGTAAGACTTAAATAAATTAATTGATAATAGCTCCATCACATATACAGTGACTAAGAAATGTCGATAATGTTCATAGTTCTTTTGTAAACATGAGGTTGGACAGCCATTATTCTGGCTGTGTATTGTCCTTTGGTTATAGTCATTAGAAAAAGGCTTCTTGGCTGAATAAGCCAGAGATGTTACTCCATATTACATTTCTTAAACCTTTGTTTTTTTATGTGGCAAAGTTTAAAAAAAACAAAACAAACCTACTCTTGATTTCTCATGTTTTACATATTATAGCAGGTTCAAATTAAAGATCCCACCAGTCAGAGGAATAGATACAATCTGTTTCATGGACTGTCATAACTTTATTTAGATGTCAGCCATTGTGCTATATCAAGGCCACTTCTCTGTTTGCTAGAATGGGAGCTGCCTTAGGTTTTGTCATTTTTGTGCACTTGCTAGTGTTGTAATAGGAAAGGCACTCCAAGCTCAGACTAATACTGGATCTTTGCATTGCAAAAACAAACTAACAAACCTGTGTCAAAGGAAATTCTTTCATTGATGATGTGTAGGGGCGGTGTCATATATGATTAAAGCACCTTCATGTGTTTCTCAGGCTGATTTCATTTTGTCTGGGCTCTTCTAGCTCCTGTCCCATCCTCTTGTCATAGTCTCTAATCAGATTGGACTGTGAGTTTATAAGGGGAGGGGGAGTGTTTAACTTTGTGTTTGCAGCCTGATTTAGGGCTGGGCACATATTAAATGCCTACAAGTTTATTTTTGTGGATATGTGATCTCACTCTGTCACCGAGGCTGGAATGTAGAGGCCCAATCATCATTGCTCACTGTAGCCTTGACCCCACTGGGCTCAAGAGATCCTCCTGTTTTAGCCTCCTGAGTAGTTGGGACTGCAGGTATGTGATACGATGCCTGGCTATTTAAAGTTATTATTTTATTTTATTTTATTTTATTTTGTAGAGATAGTGTCTCACTGTGATTGCCCAGGCTGGCCTTGGACTCCTGGTCTCAAGCAGTCCTTCCACTTTAGCCTCCCAAAATACTGGGATTACAGGTGTGAGCCACTGTGCCTGGCCAGTTTTAATGAATGAACAAATAAGAAAAATATGCAAATAAGGTAATTTAGTGGAAGTTATTATTATTATATTTTTTAGCACTACTCACAGTGAGTCTGTGGACCCACATCACCAGTGTCAGTCGAGAATTGGAAATGCAAATTTCTCCAAGAAGCAGTGGTTATTAAATTGGAATGTTTGGGTGCAGGGCCCACAGGACTCTATGCCGTGGTTGATTCTTATGCACACTGAAGTTTGAGAACACTCTTTAGATAACATCACAAACGTCATAGAATTTTGCAGTTTTGTAGTATTCACGCTTTGCAAAGCTGTCTGCCATCTGGTATCTCACCTGAGTGAGCCTCACCACTTGCCTCCTCACAGGCAGGGGCATTATTATTAATCCCAGATTTACCCAGAGAAATGTGAAAGCTGAAATAATTTGACAGTTCACAAAGCTTGTTCGTGGTGCAATTAAGATTAGAAGTAGTCTTTTTCCACCATGTAAGTTTGCTTTCTGGCTTATATAAAGACGATGTTTCCAACCCATGTCATGGGCCTGATTTTGTTTGTCCTCAGAAGGATGATCTCTGTAGTAAATATCCATTTTCCTACCCATACCTCACACTGTGGTCAGTGACAGGCCTCGGAGATAGCTGGACATGTTGAGAAGCGTGAAAAGTAGCCACAGAGTGCCTGGATTCTAATTAGGTCACTTGAGAATCAAATTTGATTATCCAAATAATTCCTCTAGGGGCATTCTTGTACTAAGAACAATATACAACAAAGCATTAAGAATATGCACCTAAAATCTTCACTTTTGTTGTCCCTGGGAAGTGGATTTATGGATCATTTTTCTAATATTCCACTATGATGAAATGTTATTTTTGGAATGGGGGAAAGGATTTCAAAAGAATGATACTGATGCTTTAATTCAAAGAAAGAGGGCCTGGGTTTATTTTCTAATTTTAGCCACTAATTTGGCATACATCAGAATTAGATGTTTGAGGTCATCTCTCTAGAACTCAGAAACCTGACTTGACAAGGAGGGAGTAACACAGGAAGGAAGTGACTAGCGCCAGGCCCCTCTTCAGTATTCTTGTTATTTTTACTGTGTTTCATTCTATATTACTACTAATTTTTTCTTGCTCTTTTCATAGAGCAGATGGAGAATTAGTCAGCACTCTTTAAATAGTAACCCCTTTTTACACGAAGACTTATTAATAAGTGGTAAAACGTATTTGTATCCCTTAAAAGTAAGTATTAGATAACCTTGAAGATTAAATGGGCTCCATGTCCTATTTGAAATGAAAAATAGTAACTCAGCCAGGCTTATTAAGGAAATGTGTATGAGAGATATGGGCAGGTAAAACAAAGACCATTTTTAGCTAATTGATTATACATTTCTTTTTATAAAATTATAAAGTTTTTATATAAAATCTATGCTCTGAGTTCACTACTTTCTTACCTTTTAGAGCATAGTAGTAGGGAAATAAACATTCTGTGGTTATTGCCTTTGTCTGTCAGTGGGGAAGTGCAGAACCCTGATATTAAAGTCTCAGCAGATAAGTAGTAGAACAGAACTAATTCTTCTACCTTGTGTGTGTCTTTGCTTCGTGATCAAGTAAGGCAGCTTCTTGGCTGCAAACATGGGTTTTCCAGCCAAATGACTAATTCAAGGTTCCCTGGATGTTAAATTTAGATTCAGATAGTCTTATCTCACCTTAAATATTGAAATTTTTTCACAGCTTGATGATGTAGCTTTACACTGTTGATGCTTCTTGCCTTCTGCAACTGTGACTGTTTCTTAACATGTGCCTCTTAGCCTTCTGCCTTTTTTCATGGTAGCACTTGAAGATGAGATACCCAGGGATTGCTAAGTTAGTAGATGATCTGGAGAATAAGTAACATTTTACTTCTCTAGGAAATCTGGTTTTAAAACCCGCTGGGTAATTGGATATGTGTTTAAGGAATTAACACTTTCTTCATCCTGATACTTTTCTGTTTTTTAAATGTAAAATATATTTTATTGCCATATTATTAAAGTTGGCTCTTAAAGTGTGTATCTTTCAGCTCGTAACTCTACTTCATGTTCTCATGTTTAGCTTTATAAGGTTACCTTTTTGAGAGCCTAGTTTTGTGTGAAATATTTTTTATAGTGGGCTTCTAAAATCAGGAGATTTTTAATCTATAACACTTTTTTTCTTACCACCTCATCTGTAATCAGGCCTCTCTCCTGTTCTGTTGGAGCCCACTTTTTCATTCCTTCATCAACAAATACTCATTTATTGCCTATCGTATGTTATTTTGCCAATTGGTGTCATGCCAAATATTGGAATACAGTAATAAATCAGAAACTCATACCCATAGTGAGCTTACAGTAGGGGGGAAGAGGAAAGGACTGGAGGGAAGGAGAGACTAGTTTGAGGACAGTTTTAATAATCCTGGCAAAAGGCAGCATGGCCTGCATGAGCAAGGTAATTGTGACAATGGAGTGAAGGAGGCCTATTTGAGAGAGAGTAAAGAGGTAGCAGTAAAGAGACTTGGTGATGCGTTGGGTATGAGGGAGGCGGGCAGGTAAGGATTTTTTGCTGGGGCAAGCATTACCATTTACTGACGTAGAGAACATGAAGACGTAGGTTTGGGGAAGAATATGATGAGTTCCATTTAAGTCATATTAAGTTTGAGGTCTACAGCTCAGGGGAGTAATCTGGCCAAGAGATATGTGTGAGAGTTGATAGCGATAGATAATTGAAGATTAGGGGCGAATGAGCTCAGCTAGAGAGAGTTTGAGGGTTGAGAAGAGTCTACCGCATTTAAGGAACAGGCTGAGGATGAGGTTCCTGAGAAGGAGCAACTGGAGAGGTGGCAGGAAAGCAGAAGAGTGGAGGGTTGTGGAGCCGGTGGAAGCCAGTGTTTCAAGAAGGCAAGAGTGGGCAGTAGAAACAAGTGCTATGGCTGTTTGATTAAAGGCCAAAGTGGGTTTCTTGGATGGAGCAAAATAATTATTAGGGACTTTTAGCAATAGATTTTTCAGTAGAGTCCCGGGGTGAAAATCTGTTTGTGTTGAGAAGGAAGAGGCAGTATAGACAGTTGGTTCTCTTTCTAGCCTTGGCTTCCCTAGCATCATAGAGTACTTACTTTGGCCTCTCTTCTAAAATAGTTTCCTTGTTTTCTAACACCCCTAAAAAGGGACATTGTCCAAACCTGTGTCCTTTGTTCTCTTCTTATCTCTGAACTTCAGTTTCCTTGTCTATAAAATGAGGATAACGTAGTACCTTCCTCATAGGGCTGTCCTAAGGATGAAATGAGATAATCCAAGTAAAGTACTTAACACAGTGCTCAGAATGTTGTGAATAATTAGGAAAGAGTGGCTATTATGAGCATAGGTCTCCTTTTTTTTGCTATCATGATTTCATTGTCATTGTCACTGATACTTCATTTCAGTCTTACTTTCTTAGGAATCTCCTCCATTATGACACTTAGCTAACTACCTGCCCCTTGTAGAAGAAGGACCCCAGGTCATCATCTTTCATCCTAGACTTCTGCTCATATTGCCATACTGCATTGCTCATTTTTTTATTCGTGAGCTCATTTGCCCTCAAAATTCGACTGTTTTCTCCATTCCGGACATTGGTCCATGTGTTATAGGAGAGATGTGTTTACAAAGAACCGTAAAATAGGAATTCTGCCTTCACTTTCTGGCCCAGGAGGCCACGCATGCCTGTTTTGTCACTTCTCTCAGTTCATTGTAATTGTTTGGAGGGATTGTAGAATCACAGAGGAAAGAGAGAATTAGCTCTTACTCTATGGATTAGGCCTCTTTTGGTTATAAGTGCCAGAAA
Organism: Trachypithecus francoisi; assembly: GCF_009764315.1. Classification (NCBI taxonomy): domain Eukaryota; kingdom Metazoa; phylum Chordata; class Mammalia; order Primates; family Cercopithecidae; genus Trachypithecus; species Trachypithecus francoisi. The sequence continues at coordinate 25,562,100 of NW_022681469.1, read as the reverse complement.
TTGAAATCACCTAACTTAATCAAAGAGGGGCTTTTTATTAGAATGATACAGAATTTTCATTATGGAATATAAGCAGGACTTTACTAACCAAGCTGTTAGAAGGAGAGAGATGCGCTGGGCCTTAGGAACATCCAGAGTATCTCTTATCTCCTTTCCCTCTAGATGATAAATGTTAAAGATACAGGAATTAATTCATTATTACTTTTAATTTGCTGTTGTTTTAAGTGTTACATTCATATATATTTTTGCATGTAGCTCTCACAGTCAATTTCTGAGGAAGCTGAAATTTGGAGAAGTCTAGAGAGCTGGTATTCAAGTCCAGGTTTCTTACTGGCATTTACACCACATTGCCATCCAGGATTAATATTTTCTTTCACCAACTGTGATGCTGTATTGAGTATTACTACATACTGTTTTGTGACTTTAGAAACAACTTGTGAGAGAGGGGTATGTGTGTTATTTTTTTCTGAAGGGTAGAAATTGCAATTTATTGAAATTAAAATCTCTAAGGTTCTTGGGCCTTTACTAATTCAATTCAGCTTAAGGAATCATGAGATAATTTCATGATCTTGTCACTCTTTTGTCTTTTTGAGATCAGTGGTGAAAACCTTGATCCTAGCAGGATGTAAGCAACTGAGCTAGCTGCAATATAATGTTTTATTTCTTTTATTTAATATTTTGTGGTGGGAGTGGGGCAGGGAATGATTTCAATGGGGCGTTGTGTTTTCATCCTCAGTGTGTCTGTAGCTAAAGGCAAACAGCTCTTTCTCAATCTTGTGGGCAGTCAGAGAGTGTATATAAATATTAACAACATATTTCAGTTTATTTCTGGTAGCTTTAAATTGGGCCAAGCTAGTGCAGATTTACATCCTGTTTATGTGAATGATTCCTAATCTCTTTTATTCTTTGCTGCATCAGGGGAGCGTTGTCTTCCTTTCTCCTTTTCTTTTTGAAGGAGTGTACATGCTGGTGAGGGACAACATATGATTGACTTTGGTTTCTTTTTCCTTATTAGTCATTCACTGCTTATCCCACTACTGAGTTCCACTCAATGATCCATTGAAACCCTTCTTGTCAAGGTCACTGGGGACCTTAAGTTGTACATTTCTCTCTTTTAGCCTTACCATAGCCTTTTGCTTTGCTGGTATTCTCTCTCTTTTCTCCTCTGCAATGTTCCCTGGCCTCCTTCTTCATCTCTAGTTACTTTCTAACCATCTTTTTAATGATACTCTTTCCTGGAGTATTGGTCCTGGACCTCACTTGCTTTTCTTATTCTGCATATTATCCCCGAGTGATCTCATCTCCTCAAATATTTTTCACTTTTAAAATTTCCAGTATCATTCTCTGCTGAGCTCCAGACTTGCATATCTGACTACCTAAGGATATACACCTTAAACTTAACATATCCAGACAAAAACCCAACATCTCTCCTTCTAGATTTCTTTTTTTTTTTTTTTTTTTGAGATGGAGTTTCATTCTTGTTGCCCAGGCTGGAGTGCAATGGCACAATCTTGACTCACCCAGCCTTCGCCTCCTGGGTTCAAGCGATTTTCCTGCCTCAGCCTCCCGAGTAGCTGGGAATACAGGCATACGCCACCACACGCAGCTAATTTTGTATTTTTAGTAGAGACGGGGTTTCTCCATGTTGGTCCAGTTCCTGACCTCAGGTGATCCGACACCTCGGCCTCCCAAAGTGCTGGGATTACAGGCGTGAGCCACCGCGCCCGGCCTCCTTCCAGATTTCTAGTTTCACTTGAATTCTCTCTCCCCCCACCTCTCTCAAGCATAAACCAAAGAGTATCTGAGGCAGGTCTCAACCATTTAGGAAGTTTATTTTACCAAGGTTAAGGACGTAGCCATGACATAGCTTCAGGTCCTTATGAAATGTGCCCACACTGGTCAGGGCACAGTTTGTTTATTTTTATTTTGAATTTCATACATTTTAGGGAGACATGAGACATCAACCAATATATGTAAAATATACATTGGTTTTGTCCCTAAAGGTGGGGCAAGTCGAAGCGAGGAGGGGCTTCCAGGTCATAGATAGATAGAGACAAACAGTTGCATTCTTTTGAGTTTCTGATTAGCCTTTCCAAAGGAAGCAGTCAGATACAAATTTATCTCAGTGACCAGAGACATGAGGTTGAGTTCTATTCTTTGTCCACAAGGAATTTCCGTGTGGACAAACTGTGAGGGAGGTATGTAGCTTTTAAAAAAAATCTTAGCTGTTTTTTTAAGGAATAGAACAGGAAGCAGGTTTGCCCTAAGCTGTTCCCAGCTTGACTTTTCCCTTTGTCTTAGTGATTTTGGGGTCCCAAGATTTATTTTCCTTTCACACAGGAAAGGTTAACCATTCTCCTCAGTGTTGCTCAAGCCAGAATTTCAGACAAAGGAAACCTGAACCTTCCCCTCTCTTTAGAATTGTACCATTACTTCAGCTAGTTCTATTTTCTAATTCGATTTTTCCAGCAGTGTTGTGAGTCTCTTAGAACAGTTATTAATTAATACTTTCGCTTTGCAGATGGGGACACTTGGAGAAGTTGGGAGAGTTTTTTCATAATGAAAGATGTAGGAAGTGTCAGTGCTGGGAAAGAATGGAAATCTGTTGTTTCTTACATGTTATTTAAGAAGGAGAAACAAATAAAAGACCAAGTGAGCTAAAAGAGAAAAGTTGATGTCCTCCTGGTAGTAAGAATGTAAAGGAATCAGCTTTCACAACACCTTGGTTTTTGAGATGCCAAGTTTCATTTTTCACTATTTTATGTATTTCCTCTTCACTGTTAGAGAGGTGTTGGATCTTCCCTCTCCCCATTCACAGCCACAGCTGCTGTTCTTTGAACAGCTATATTGAGGTATAATTCACTGCTGCACAATTCACCTATTAAAAGTATACAATTCAGTGGTTTTTAGTACATTCGTAGAGTTTTGCAACCGTCACCACTATCTGGTTCCAGCAAGTTTATGTCCTCCCTAAAACAAATCCCATATACTTTATCAGTCAGTTGCCACCCACCCCCAGCCTAAGTAACCACTAATATATTTTGTGTCTCTATAAATTTGCCTATCCTGAATATTTTATATGACCATAATCATATAATATATGGTCTTCTGTGACTTTTTTTCACTTACCATAGTAATTTCAAGGTTCATTCCAATTGTACCATGTATCAGTACTTTATTCCTTTTTATGGCCAAATAATATTCTATTGTATGAATATACCGCGTTTTATTTATCCATTTATCAGTTGATGGATATTTGGATTGTTTCCACCTTTGGGTTTTTACGCATAACACTGCTAAGGACATTTGTATACAAGATTTTATGTGCACGTATGTCTTCATTTCTCTTGGGTATATAGCTAGGAATGGAATCACTGGCTCCATATGGTAACTATGTTTAATGTCGCGAGGAACTGCCAAAGTGTTTTCCGAAGCGGCTGTACCATTTTACATTCCCACTGGCACTGTATGAGAGTTCCAATTTCTCTGCATCCTTACTCATACTTTTTATTGCTTTGCTTTTTGATTATAGCCATCCTAGTGGACTGAAGTTCTAGCTCATTGTGATTTTGATTTGCATGTCTCTGATGGCTAATGATGTTAAGGATCTTCTTGTTTGCTTATTGGCTATTCATATATATTCTTTGGAGCAATGGATATTTAAATCCTTTGTCCATTTTTAAGTTCAGTTGTCTTTTTATTACGAGTGTAAGATTTTAGATTTGTCTTTTATCAGATTAATGATTTACAAATTTTTTTCTCTCGTTTTTTGTATTGCCTTTTTACTTTCTTGATGGTATCATTTGAAGCACATACATTTTAAATTTTGGTGTGAGAGCTGTGGGTTTTATTAAATAATATGACACCATTGTGCTTTGGTAAGGTGGAAGAGAGCTTTCCTCCTGTTAAAATGGCTGGAGGTCTCAAAATAGGTGGAGCTGCAAGTGGAGTGTCACCACTTGTGATCTATCTCCTAGCTACGATTACATCTCCTTTCCTTCCTCTCTGTGTAGCCTGTCCTGTGGCTATGATGGCCACACTATAGGAACAGGCTTGTTTTGGCTTTGAGCCTCCAGGAGTGGCAGAAGCTGGAACTGTGTCAGCATTTTATTAAGAGATGGCTGTTTCCAAGATGTTAACAGATACTGTGAATCTCATCTTACACCTCTATTCTCTACTGGGTTTTTTTTTTTCTAAATGTAGCACTGCTCCTGGCTGCTGAACAGCTGTTGTCCTTGACTGACAGGCAAGGTATGCAGTTGTGGAACTCATCAGCTCTGGAGATAACCAGATAACAGCACCCCTAACAAGAGGAGCCACTTTTCCATTAAAACTTTGCTGCTGGTTCACAATCCTGTATCTAGAACTTCATGCCACTGGGACATTAGACACCAGTGTACCTCAGGCATCTGAATGTCATGGATCAATATGATTTCACACCATGTTTTGAATACCCCAACATTTATGTTAACATACAGTAAGTTTTAATTTTCTCCAGTAAGGACATTTGGCAACATAACTGCCATTCATGGCAGAAAATAACTAAGATTTTCCTATCAAGAGAGTACAAAAGATGTAATGTTAAATAAATTTACCTTTGTGAAAAGTCAATATATTATTCATACTTTGGTATCCACCACTTAAAAACATATTAAGTCTATAGATTCATATTTGAGAACCACAGTCTTACATACCTAGGATAAATCTTTGTTGGAAAAAGAGAACCTTCACTTAATCAGGTATGTACTGATTAAGTTACTGATCTGTATGATGTCGGATACCAGTTTTATACGGATTATTTCCCTGCACCACATTAAGTGTTTCAGTTGGTATGTTTAGACACATGTTTCTGTATCTTGTATGTATCTCTGCTAATATTTGAGTAGTTCTTCAATAACACAGATGAGAAAGAAGAATTATTTTAGATATATGTGAGTATAAATATGAATTTGACTTGTAAAGGATTAAAAAGAATCATCAATCAAAAGGTAGAATGACTTCTATTTATAAACACAATATGTAACGTCTGGATTATGTATGTGTATTCTAGGCTGAGAGTACTACATAAATTCTATTGATTTTGTCTCATCCGAATTACAGTGTCAAATAGATATTATGGTTTTACCAAAGATAGTTATGGGCTGTCACATTGGCACATTAATTACAACAATTGGGCAGTAAAGAAGCCATAGAATAGATAATGTGCTGTACGTTTTGATGAGATTGTAGTTACAACCCCTTATTTATGGTAATAAAATCTTGTTAATTGACACTGCTGACAAGCTCTTTTGCTTTCCTTTTCAACTTTCCAAGTTGGTTTATCAGTATATTTAGGAATTACAAGCTGAGAGCCACAAAATATATAATAAAGCTCACATTGCAATATTTTCTGTACTTGTTCATCCTATACACGTTAAATTCATTCAACAGTATTTGCTAATTATTGTTCTAAGTGCTCCTAAGTATTCAGAGATGTATAAAGCAGTGCCTACTCTGAAAGATTAATAATGGAGAAGTGAGGTAAAATGTCTATATATAAAGAAATATGACCGTCATTTATTGAGCCACATATGTGAGGCTCACGTGATAAGTTCCTTAAAAGCAGGACAAAATAGTATACAGGTTCAGAGGAGGAAAAGATGGTTCCAGGCCTATGTGATCATTGAAACTGTAAGTCTCAGTGGTAGAGGAATTACTTTGCATCTATGACATAAATCTTTGTGCTATCTCTAAAGATACATCTACATTCTAGAACTGTAGTGAGAGGTAGGTGGCTAAATGTACTGACATGGAAATCAACTATTGTTCTAGGCCTAGCTGCACTGCAACCTTATTTTGTGTCCTTGAGTATATAAAATTGATGTAATAATATGTGTCCAGCATATCTCACTATGGTGAATGAGATAATGTGGATGCCTGAGCTTCTCCCTGTGGTGAAAGTCAGATTGCTTGGCAGGTGTATATATTTTTTCAGGCAACTCGGGCCATGCATTTGGATTGTAGTAAGCGCAGCTTTCCCTGACTAAATGGATTAATATGCTTATCAAAGTGCCTAATTTATTGCTAGGGAACAGCATATTCTGTCCTACATCTGAGCTGTTGTCTGAAATGCGTGAATTCCTTGGAGAAGCTGCCTATATGAATACATAGTAGTAGTATTGTAATCAGTGAGCTATGTTAAAAAGGCAACATATGTTTATTGAGATGCTATTGGTAGTTTAGGGGCTTTACAATTGGTTTTAAAATTCTTACATCATTTCCATTTTATAGCAGAGGAAACTGAGGCTTAGATAAGTTCTTAAAAGTTGCTTAAGATAATACAGTTGTTTGAATTCACATCTGCTGAAATCTAACGTTTATGCTGTTTACATTGTAGAGTGCTACTTTAGTTTGATGTTTTTCTTGCAGGTCACGGTAAGCCATTTATCTGCATGTATGTATGTGTCAATGTTATTTATTTGTTTATGTCACTAGGTTGCTTCTAGAACTGCTGGAGTTACTGTTTGACAAATTTAATGCTGTAGCCACTGCACACTCTGTGGTCCTGGGATACCTGCAGGACACTGTAGTGACTCCACTGACTCAGCAGGAAGATATCAAACTGTATGACATGGCAGATGTATGGGTGAAGATCCAAGATGTTCTACAGGTAAGAGCCTTTTACAAAGGGTGTCGTCTTGATTCAGAGTAACAGTTTAGAATAACAACAACAACAGCAACAACAAGCCACCTAAAACATTACCTTGAGAGTCATAAAGAGGATAAGAAAGTAATGCTTGCATTTGAACGTGATGTTGCTGATGGCATTAACTTCTATCATCTTCAAAAAACTTTTTAACAGGCTGTGTGCAGTAGCTCATGCCTGTAATCCCAATACTTTGGGAGGCCAAGGCGGGCGGATCACCTGAGGTCAGGAGTCTGAGACCAGCCTGGCCAACATAGTGAAGCCTTGTCTCTACTAAAAATACAAAGATTAGCTGGGTGTGGTGGTGGACACCTGTGATCCCAGTTACTTGGGAGGCTGAGGAAGGAGAATCGCTTGAACTCGGGAGGCAGAGGTTGCAGTGAGCCATCGTACCACTGCACTCCAGCCTGGGAAACAGAGTGAGACTCCATCTAAACAAAACCTTTAACAGACTTCTTTTTTTTTTTTTTTTTTTGGCAGACTTTAAAAACAGAAGCATATTCTCAATATGTATAGTATCTGTCTTTCTGTTGTAGTATACTTTACTGCACTGGAATTAGTCATATATTAAGGTAAAAAATATTAAACTGTTCTTAAGCATTATTTTATAAACATGTATATAGCTTAATTTTGTTGACTATTTCCTTAGAGTCAACTTGTGCATATATTGGGTTACATGACAGAACAAGAGCTTATTTTGAGAGATGAGAATAGATCTGTGAGGTATAAATGTATCACTTTGCTTGATTTGTTGAAGATTAGAGGAATGATATTACTGTCTGGTATGATGCTGCTGAAATGATATTTAGAAATTGTATTATATTTTTTCTACATGTGTGAGCAAAATATATTTGATTTGGCCAGCTGGAAATTAGAAATATAATTAAGAGTTAGCTGAAGCAAGTTTGACATAACTAAATAGAAGTAACTTAGTTAGATAGTATCTGCTAATATGAAAAAAATTAAGTATATGTAGGGAATTGGAAAACGTAACTGTGTAGGCATGAAATTACTTCCATGGCAAATAGGAGTCTTTGCAGGAAAAAGTAAATCATGAATGTAAATTATAGTCATTTTTTAGAATGTAGACATGCTCTTGGTGGATTGAATGATTGATTCCTCGTTTCTCATTCGTTAGACAACTTTTGGTACAGTGTATATGCTTTACTGGTGGTTCAGTAGAAATAATATTTTGGTTGAAACTGTATGCTCTAAGTTCTTTTTACTGCTTTGTCAGTTACCAAGCCTGTAGTAGGTACTTGGTGAATATTTGTGTATTGAATAAAATATCTTTATGGGTTGGAGGCTGGTTATTTAACATTTTGCATCTTGATTTGCTCATCCGTCCTATGTAAATAATGTGTGCCTTTCATATCCATGTTTAAGTATGAAATAAGATAATAGATTTTAAAGCTAGATTAAAAATAATTAGAATTAGGGACTTCTGTTTTTCATCTTGATGAAGTTACCTTTTGCTGTAAGCAACTTAGGTAGTCAGCACAGTCAACTGAGAAAAAAGAACACACTAGATGAGCTCTACCTTCATCCCTGCATCTTCTTCGTGAATACTTTCCAAACTCTTAGCCTGTTGATCATATATGAAGCTGTGTACACCACAAGGCTTGGCAGAAAACAGCTACTGTGGGACTCTGAGCTGAGTGAAGATTTTAGAAGTTGGAAGCTTCTGAGCAGTGTTGGAGCTCAGACCAGCCAGTGTGGGGAGAGCTTGCTAAACATACTGTGCTTTCAGCTGTGACCTCAGAAAGGTCACACCTTATGAGCAGGGCCATTCTAGGAGTAGAAGACAGGCTACTATAGATCTCATACAACAAAGCCCCAAACCAAGCCTCTATTTCAGCATCTTGATCCACCTGTAGATTTATTGTCTGATAGAAGAAAACTCTCTCTAAAGTAAGACAATATAATTCAGTTTCTCAATAACAAAGCACCTGCAATGTCTAGCATAGAATTATTATGCTTGTTAAAAAGCAGGAAAATGTGACTCTTAACCAGAATGAAAAAGTTGATAGAAATAAATATCTAAAATGAAAAACCCACCAGGAGTGGCTCATGCCTGTAATCTCAGCACTTTGGGAGGCCAAGGTAGGTGGGTCATTTGAGGTCAGGAATTCAAGACCAGCCTGGCCAACATGGTGAAACCCTGTCTCTACTAAAAATACAAAAGAATTAGCCATGCATGGTGGCAGGTGCCTGTAATCCCAGCTACTCAGGAAGCTGAGGCAAGAGAATTGGTTGAACCTAGGAGGTGGAGGTTGCAGTGAGCCGAGATTGTGCCTCTGCACTCCAGCCTGGGTGACAGTGTGAGACTCTATCTCAAATAAATAAATAAATAAATAATAAAATGAAAAATTCACCAGATGATTTAGCTGCAGATAACATACTGTAGAAGAAAGGATCAGTGAATTTGAAGATAGATCAATGTAAACCATCCAAATCAAAGCACAGAGAAAAAAATAGACAAAAGGAAAATGAACAAAGCTATAATATCTTCAAGGATATTATGCAACTTAACAATTATGTGGTTTACAGGTACAGAAGGAGAGAGGACAGAGAGATTGGGGTAGAAAAATATCAGGGGAAATAATGACTGAAAAGTTTTGAAATTTGTTGAGAAACATAAATGCACAGATGCAAGAAACGTAACAAATCCCAAGCAAGATAAACACAAAGAAAATCAGCACACATATGCACATTATGAAAACCAAAGAAAAAAATCTTAAAAATAGCCAGAGGAAGAAAAACACATTGCCTACAAGCAAACAGTGATAAAAATTATCAGTGACATCTCATCAGAAACAATGCAAGCCAGAAGTCAATGTATATCATTCCAAAAGTGTTGAAAAGAAACAAAAATTGTCAATCTAGGATTTTGTATTACCAAAAACATTCTTTAAAATGAAGCTGAAATAGAGACATTTTCAGATGAACTAAAACTTAAAGAATTTGTCACCACTAGACTTACACTTAAACGTTATAGAAAGTTTTTCGGCCAGGCATGGTGGCTCATGCCTGTCATCTCAGCACTTTGCAAGGCTGAGGCGGGTGGATCACGAGGTCGGGAGTCCAAGACCAGCCTGGCCAAGATGGTGAAACCCTGTCTCTACTAAAAATACAAAAAAATTAACTGGGTGTGGTGGCTGGCACCTGTAATCCCAGCTACTCCGGAAGCTGAGGCAGAGAATTGCGTGAACCCGGGAGGCAGACGTTGCAATGAGCCACGATTGCGCCGCTGCACTCCAGCCTGGGCGGAGGGGTGAGACTCCATCTCAAAAAAAAAAAAAAAGTTTTTCAAGCTGAAGGAAAATAATACCAGATGATAACTTAGATCTACAGAAAAAAGTAAATAGGGCCAGAAATGGTGAATATGTGGACAAAAAAATAAAATGCTTTCCCCCTCCGCATTTCTTGATTTATTTTTATTTAAAGAATTTTTAAAATTTCTGTCTAAGTCAAAAACAATCATGGTATATGTGGGTTTTATAATATATTTTGGAAGGCAATATATGACAATAATTACACAAAAGATGGGAGTAGAGTGAATGATACCATGCTGTTGTGAATTTCTTATATAATACATGAAGAGGTATAATGTTTAGGGTAGCCTATGATAAGTTCAGGATGCATATTTCAATCCCTGGAGCAAACATTAAAATTCTAAGATACATAGCTAAGAAGCCAGTAGAGGGGATAAAATTGAACAGTGAATATATTTTTGATTAATTCAGAAGAAAGAAAAGAAGGAAAAAGAACAAGGAAGAAAGAAACAATAAAAAACAAAGCAAAGATAGGATGAATAGAACCCAAAAGCAAGGTGATAGACTTAGCACCAACCATGTCAATAATTACATTAGATATAAATTGACAAGATACTCCAGTTGAAAGACAGAGATCACACTGGATTTAAAAAAAACCAAGACCCAACTATGCTGTTTCAAGAGATGCATTTTATGATGTTTTATTACTTTAAACATTTTTAAATAATTTTAAAATTGTAGAAAAATTGTGAGAATAAGAATAGTACAAAGAGTCATATACCTCTTTATTTGAATTCAGCTGTTCTTAACATTTTACCACTTTTTTCCTGTTTTCTCTGTGTATATACGGACACACACATGCATTTCTCTTTGAAAAATTGACAGCAAGTTATATACTCTACTGTCTATATTCTTGTTTTGTCAACTGACCCAGTAATGTTCTATACAGCAGTATTTTTGCCCCTCCAGTAGAGAAACCAGTTTAGGATCAGGTATTTCGTTTGGTTGTCTTTAAATTTGAACATTTATAGTCTTTTTTTTCCCCTCTTTTATGATAGTGGCACTTTTGAAAAATATGTATCTCTCCCCTGTTAATGCAAATTTGTCATTTTGGGTTTAAAAGATACACTTTAAACATAAGATTAAATGTATGAGAATAGAAAGAGATATACCATGAAATACTAATAAAAATAGCTAGTATTACACAAATACATCAGACATTATTAGAATATATAAATGTAATTATTTGTATTATAGTAGTTAGGACATTTAGAACTTGAATACATCAAGGCCTAGAAAGTGTATTATGGACTATGTAATTTTAATTATGGCAAGGTCATAAAATAGTTTCTGAATAAGTTTTTATGACCCCCCCATCTTTGGCTTTTACTTATGTTCTAAACTGAAAACAATTATTAAATCTGTTAGAATGCTATTTAGAATACTACCATGAGGAATTAGCTGTGATTATGAACAAAGTAAGATAACATGTCTTCCCTAACTCTGCTTACTTTGTAATTGTCAGATGTATATAATTCCTGTACAACTGAAAACAAAACCCATTATTTCATAATAAAATTGATTGTAATGAACTAAGCAACTTTAAATTCTATCAGATATTAACAGGTGAAATTTACAGATTAAAAATAGGTATTTCTGTTTTATTAAATGAGTTATACGTTTCATACATATAGTTTAAAATGAGTGATTTGGGGATTCTGTCTAAGTTATGGAATGAGTTAGTTGTTTATTTAAACAGCTTTATTGAAATATAATTTACATGCTCTAAAGTTTACCTATTTGAAGTATAGATTTCAGTGGTTTTTTAGTATGTTTATGGAGTTGTACAACCATCACAATCATATCATTTTAGAACATTTTCATCTATGCCAAAATAAATCTTGTATCTATTAGCAGTCACTCCTCATATCCCACTTACCTGTAGACCTAGCCTGTTAGGGTACTGATCTACTTTTTGGAAATGACTTATTTTTATCGTGGATCTGTGATCTTTATTTTGTTATTTTTCTAAAATATGGATCCTTGGAAACTTTATAGTTTAAGAGAAAGTAGACAAGATGAATTTAAGACACTAAAAGAGGTATCAATTATGTGTTATATCTGTCAGAAACTTGTAGTCTCCAAATTATACACTTGGCAGTGCTGTTGCTATTTGACGTTAATGCATACATGTACCAATGGCATAAGCTATTTGACAGAGAAGGAACATAGAACTGAAACTGTTCTAATGAAAGGTGAGAGGTCTGACATAGAAATAACATTTCATTTCATGTATTTTGTTTAATTGCTCTGAGGCCAATATATGGCAATGTTCTTTGCATTTTTGCTTGCTTTCTCTTTCCCCATTTTTCTTCCCCTCTTAACTATCTACTTTTCTGCCCTTTCTTCTTAAGCATGTTGTGGAAGAATGGCCTTAGTCATGACTTGAGTTAATCTGTTGTTGATTGTTTCTTAACTATCTATTCTACTCATCTTTATTATTGTCCTATAAATTTGAGCATAGATCATTTTTGAATAAGAGGTTCATATAAATATTTTAAATTGTAATTGCTATGCAATCAAAATTGTTATATAACTTTTAGATTATTTTTAGGTTTCCATGTTTTCTAGTTCTCTCAGAATTCTTTCAGGTTATACAGTACTGAGTAATATTAGGCTATATACTCATCAATAAACTGGATGGCTAATGGCACAGACACACAGATGGACTAATGCTGCTGAAAGTAAGAAGAGTAGTAGATGTAATATGTAATGTTATTATTCTGAGACATGTTGAATGGCCCAAGAAAGGCTTTGGAGATTGATGATGAGTTGATCCTTGGAGGATTCGTAGAGGTAGAGGAGATGGGAAATGGCACTCCTGGTAGGTGGAAAGACTAATGAGATAATATTTGCAAGTGGCAAAAAAGGAATGAATAGACAAGGATATTCAGGGATAGGTAAGAAGAAGAGTGTAGCATAACTGAAGGTTTACTTTGTGGATCTGATGATAAGCTTGGTTAGGTAGATTTGGGTGCAGGTTGTGAAAAGCTGTTAGGGTTATCTAAGTGGTTTGTGATTTATCTTTAGAGTAATAGTTTCTGAACCTGGTTACACATTTGACTCATCTAGGGATTGATTTTTAGCTCCATCCTACACCCTATGAATGACAGTTGCTGTGGATAAGGACTACGTTCCGTTTTTTAGCACCTAAGGTGATTCTGATGTATTTGTTTAGGATCTTGTATTTGGAAGCCATTGTGTTGGGTAAGTGATTCTCAATGTATATCTCTTAGACCATCATTAGCATTATATGGGAACATATTAAAAAATGCAAATTTTTATCCCCACCTTTGATTGACTGAAACAAGAACTCTGGGGGCGGGACCTTCAGGTGATTCTTAGGCACACTCAAGTTTGAGGACCTTTGCTGTAGGTAATATGGGACCTTTGGAGATTTGTATTGGAGTGTGATGAGATGAAGGAAGATTAGTGTGGTAGTAATGAAAAGGACTGAGTGAAAAGGACTGAGTAGAGAGGCTGGGGACTAAGACAGGCAAACTATTTTGTAGGCAATGGAGAGTCTATGCATATATTACTTGAGGTATTGTTTAATAGTGAAGTAAACAAGACAGGCTTTGGTGTATGGTCAAGGAATATAAAGAAGGGAGAAGATTTCTAAACCTTTTCAGAGTCTTTTAGAAAATCTGTAGGATGATATGGTCCATCTGCCAGCCTAGTTTCCAATATGACAGATTTTTTAATGATGGTTTAGTGTTAATATTATTGTGACCAACTATGTGCTGAGTACTGGGGAACAGAAAAAAATACATTGAACACAGGAGAGCCCTGGCTAGGAAATATTTAATGTTCACTATATAGAGGGTTTAGGATGAAAATTTTTGGTTAAGTTTCTATGTACAGTTTTACACATGGGGCCAATTTAGTTTTCATATACTTGTTGGAGGAATGTTCTTTAGGTTAGAAATCATTCCTGGAGAACAAAATAATTGAACAGAATACTAGAAGCCTTTAGTTAAGTATGTAACAGCATGAATGAAGGTGATGGGATATTATGATTAATAGAGTTATAAATGTTTAGAGTTCAAATTTCTGTATTTCTTTGAATGGAAAACGTTTCCTGCTGAAAAGTTGAAATGTTCCTTATATATTAAATTCTTTGTATAGTAAATTAATTCTTGGAGGAGAGAATAATTTTTGATCTTTTAATGACTTCAGCAGTTTTTTTCCACTGGAACTTGGGCTTTCCCTAGCAGCCAGAACCCATCCTTTAGTTGGAAGGCTCATTTGTCTCAGCGTGTTTGTCTGAAGACAGACAGTGAGGAGACAAGGCTATAGCTATGATAGTAACGGGGTGTCATAGTTTTTCCCTAGTGTCGCCCTGTGACCACACACCATTGCACTCCTTTTTCAGTTTTACACTCTTTTTGAAACTGTGATAATAGAAATACATGTTTTTGCCCTTTTGAGCAGCGGCAGCACCTTCCAAAATGATACCTGCTTGGTGACAAGTGTGTCATATTGTTGGCTGTGTGTTTTCTTTCTTTTTCTTTTATTTTGTATTATATTTTAAGTTCTAGGGTACATGTGCACAACGTGCAGGTTTGTTACATGTGGCATGTTGGTGTGCTGCACCCATTAACTTGTCATTTATATTAGTTATATCTCCTAATGCTATCCCTCCCCCCTCCCCCCATCCCACAACAGGCCCCGGTGTGTGATGTTCCCATTCCTGTGTCCAAGTGTTCTCATTTTTCAGTTCTCGCCTATGAGTGAGAACATGTGGTGTTTGGTTTTTTGTCCTTGCGATAGTTTGCTGAGAATGATGGTTTCCACCTTCATCCATGTCCCTACAAAGGACGTGAACTCATCCTTTTTTATGGCTGCATAGTATTCCTGGGTGTATATGTGCCATATGTTCTTAATCCAGTCTAACATTGATGGACATTTGGGTTGGTTCCAAGTCTTTGCTATTGTGAATAGTGCTACAGTAAACTTATGTGTGCATGTGTCTTTATAGCAGCATGATTTATCATCCTTTGGGTATATACCCAGTAATGGGATGGCTGAGTCAAATGGTATTTCTAGTTCTAGATCCTTGAGGAATCACCATACTGTCTTCCACAATGGTTGAACTAGTTTACAGTCCCACCAACAGTGTAAAAGTGTTCCTATTTCTCCACATCTTCTCCAGCACCTGTTGTTTCCTGGCTTTCTAATGATCGCCATTCTAACTGGTGTGAGATGGTATCTCATTGTGGTTTTGATTTGCATTTCTCTAATGGCCAGTGATGATGAGCATGTATTCATGTGTCTGTTGGCTGCATAAATGTCTTATTTTGTAAAGTGTCTGTTCATATCCTTTGCCAACTTTTTGATGGGGTTGTTTGATTTTTTCTTGTAAACTTGTTTAAGTTCTTTGTAGATTCTGGATATTAGCCCTTTGTCAGATGAGTAGATTGCAAAAATTTTTTCCCATTCTGTAGGTTGCCTGTTCACTCTGATGGTAGTTTCTTTTGCTGTGCAGAAGCTCTTTAGTTTAATTAGATCCCATTTGTCAATTTTGGCTTTTATTGTCATTGCTTTTGGTATTTTGGACATGAAGTCCTTGCCCATGCCTATGTCTTGAATGATATTGCCTAGGTTTTCTTCTAGGGTTTTTATGGTTTTAGGTCTAACATTTAAGTCTTTAATCCATCTCGAATTGATTTTTGTATAAGGTGTAAGGAAGGGATCCAGTTTCA
Source organism: Trachypithecus francoisi (assembly GCF_009764315.1). Classification (NCBI taxonomy): domain Eukaryota; kingdom Metazoa; phylum Chordata; class Mammalia; order Primates; family Cercopithecidae; genus Trachypithecus; species Trachypithecus francoisi. Next base: position 25,546,375 of record NW_022681469.1, on the reverse strand, counting down.
ACTTTCTACATATGGCTAGCCATTTTTCCCAGCATCCTTTATTAAATGAGAATCCTTTCCCCATTTCTTGTTTTTGTCAGGCTTGTCCAAGATCAGATGGTGGTAGATGTGTGGTATTATTTCTGAGGGCTCTGTTCTGTTCCATTGGTCTGCTGTTTTGGTTACTGTAGCCTTGTAGTATAGTTTGAAGTCAGATAGCGTGATGCCTCCAGCTTCGTTGTTTTGGCTTAGGATTGACTTCACAATGCGGGCTCTTTTTTTGTTTCCATATGAACTTTAAAGTAGTTTTTTCCAATTCTGTGAAGAAAGTCATTGGTAGCTTGATGGGGATGGCATTGAATCTATAAATAACCTTGGGCAGTATGGCCATTTTAACGACATTGATTCTTCCTATCCATGAGCATGGAATGTTCTTCCATTTGTTTGTGTTCTCTTTTATTTCATTGAGCAGTGGTTTGTAGTTCTCCTTGAAGAGGTCCTTCACATTCCTTGTAAGTTGGATTCCTAGGTATTTTATTCTCTTTGAAGCAATTGTGAATGGGAGTTTACTCATGACTTGGCTCTCTGTTTGTTTGTTATTGGTGTATAAGAATGCTTGTGATTTTTGCACATTGATTTTGTATCCTGAGACTTTGCTGAAGTTGCTTATCAGCTTAAGGAGATTTTGGGCTGAGATGATGGGGTTTTCTAAATATAGAATCATGTCATCTGCAAACAGGGACAATTTGACTTCCTCTTTTCCTAATTGAATACCCTTGATTTCTTTCTCTTGCCTGATTGCCCCGGCCAGAACTTCCAACACTGTGTTGAATAGGAGTGGTGAGAGAGCGCATCCCTGCCTTGTGCCAGGTTTCAAAGGGAATGCTTCCAGTTTTTGCCCATTCAGTATGATACAGACTGTGGGTTTGTCATAAATAGCTCTCATTATTTTGAGATACGTCCCACCAATACCTATTTTATTGAGAATTTTTAGCACATAGGGCTGTTGAATTTTGTCAAAGGCCTTTTCTGCATCTATTGAAATAATCATGTGGTTTTTCTCTTTGGTTCTGTTTATATGTTGGATTACATTTATTGATATGCGTATGTTGAACCAGCCTTGCATCCCAGGGATGAAGCCCACTTGATCGTGGTGGATAAGCTTTTTGATGTGCTGCTGGATTCGGTTTGCCAGTATTTTATTGAGGATTTTTGCATCGATGTTCATCAGGGATATTGGTCTAAAATTCTCTTTTTCTGTTGTGTCTCTGTCAGGCTTTGGTATCAGGATGATGCTGGCCTCATAAAATGAGTTAGGGGAGGATTCCCTCTTTTTCTATTGATGGGAATAGTTTCAGAAGGAATGGTACCAGCTCTTCCTTGTACCTCTGGTAGAATTCGGCTGTGAATCCGTCTGGTCCTGGACTTTTTTTTGGTTGATAAGCTATTAATTATTGTCTCAATTTCAGAGCCTGTTATAATTCTATTCAGGGATTCAACTTCTTCCTGGTTTAGTCTCGGGAGGGTGTGTGTGTCCCGGAATTTATCCGTTTCTTCTAGATTTTCTAGTTTATTTGCGTAGAGGTGTTTATAGTATTCTCTGATGGTAGTTTGTGTTTCTGTGGGATTGGTGGTGATATCCCCTTTATCATTTTTTATTGTGTCTATTTGATTCTTCTCTCTTTTCTTCATTAGTCTTGCTAGCGGTCTATCAATTTTGTTGATCTTTTCGAAAAACCAGCTCTTGGATTCATTGATTTTTTGAAGGGTTTTTTTGTGTGTCTATCTCCTCCAGTTCTGCTCTGATCTTAGTTATTTCTTGCCTTCTACCACCTTTTGAATTTGTTTGCTCTTGCTTCTCTAGTTCTTTTAATTGTGATGTTATGGTGTCAATTTCAGATCTTTCCTGCTTTCTCTTGTGGGCATTTAGTGCTATAAATTTCCCTCTACACACTGCTGTAAGTGTGTCCCAGAGATTCTGGTATGTTGTGTCTTTGTTCTCATTGGTTTCAAGGAACATCTTTATTTCTGCCTTCATTTCGTTATGTACCCAGTAGTCATTCAGGAGCAGATTGTTCAGTTTCCATGTAGTTGAGCGGTTTTGAGTGAGTTTCTTAATCCTGGGTTCTAGTTTGATTGCACTGTGGTCTGAGAGACAGTTTGTTATAATTTCTGTTCTTTTACATTTGCTGAGGAGTGTTTTACTTCCAACTGTTTGGTCAGTTTTGGAATAAGTACGATGTGGTGCTGAGAAGAATGTATATTCTGTTGATTTGGGGTGGAGAGTTCTGTAGATGTCCATTAGGTCCGCTTGGTGCAGAACCGAGTTCAATCCTAGATATCCTTGTTAGCTTTCTGTCTCGTTGATCTGTCTAATGTTGACAGTGGAGTGTTGAAGTCTCCCATTATTTTTGTGTGGGAGTCTAAGTCTCTTTGTAGGTCTCTAAGGACTTGCTTTATGAATCTGGGTGCTCCTGTATTGAGTGCATATATATTTAGGATAGTTAACTCTTCTTGTTGAATTGATCCCTTTACCATTATGTAATGGCCTTCTTTGTCTCTTTTGATCTTTGTTGGTCAAAAGGCAACCCCTGCCTTTTTTTGTTTTCCATTTGCTTGGTAGATCTCCCTCCATCCCTTTATTTTGAGGGTATATGTGTCTCTGCACATGAGATGGGTCTCCTGAATACAGTGCACTGATGGATCTTGACTCTTTATCGAGTTTGCCAGTGTGTGTCTTTTAGTTGGAGCATTTAGCCCATTTACATTTAAGGTTAATATTGTTATGTGTGAATTGGATCCTGTCATTATGATATTAGCTGGTTATTTTGCTCATTATTTGATGCAGTTTCTTCCTAGCATCGATGGTCTTTACAATTTGGCATATTTTTGCAGTGTCTTGTACTGGTTGTTCCTTTCCATGTTTAGTGCTTCCTTGTAGGAGCTCTTGTAGGTCAGGCCTGCTGGTGACAGTATCTCTCAGCATTTGCTTGTGTATAAAGGATTTTATTTCTCCTTCACTTATGAAACTTAGTTTGGCTGGATATGAAATTCTGGGTTGAAAATTCTTTTCTTTAAGAATGTTGAATATTGGCCCCCCACTCTCTTTTGGCTTGTAGAGTTTCTTCCCAGAGATCTGCTGTTAGTCTGATGGGCTTCTCTTTTTGGGTAGCCCGACCTTTCTCTCTGGCTGCCCTTAACATTTTTTCCTTCATGTCAACTTTGGTGAATCTTTCAATTATGTGTCTTGGAGTTGCTCTTCTTGAGGAGTATCTTTGTGGCGTTCTCTGTATTTCCTGAATTTGGATGTTGGCCTGCCTTGCTAGATTGGGGACATTCTCCTGGATAATATCCTGCAGTGTTTTCCAACTTGGTTCCATTCTCCCCCTCACTTTCAGGTACGCCAATCAGATGTAGATTTGGTCTTTTCACGTATTCCCATATTTCTTGGATGCTTTGTTTCTTTTTATTCTTTTTGCTCTAAACTTCTCTTCTCGCTTCATTTCATTCATTTCATCTTCAATCACTGATACTCTTTCTTCCAGTTGATCGAATCAGCTACTGAAGCTTGTGCATTAATCACGTCATTCTTGTGCCATGGTTTTCAGCTCCATCATGTCATTTAAGGACTTGCCTACACTGGTTATTCTAGTTAGCCATTTGTTTGATCTGTTTTCAAGGTTTTTAGCTTCTTTGCAATGGGTTCGAACTTTCTCCTTTAGCTCGGAGAAGTTTGATGGTCTGAAGCCTTCTTCTCTTAGCTCATCCAAGTCATTCTCCATCCAGCTTTCTTCCATTGCTGGTGAGGAGCTGCGTTCCTTTGGAGGGGGAGAGGTGCTCTGATTTTTAGAATTTTCAGCTTTTCTGCTCTGTTTTTTCCCCATCTTTGTGGTTTTATCTACCTTTGGTCTTTGATGATGGTGACGTACAGCTGGGGTTTTCGTGTGGATGTCCTATCTGTTTGTTAGTTTTCCTTGTAACAGTCAGGACCCTCAGCTGCAGGTCTGTTGGCGTGTGCTGGAGGTCCACTCCAGACCCTGTTTGCCTGTGTATCAGCAGCGGAGGCTGCAGAACAGCAAATATTACTGAACAGCAAATGTTGCTGCCTGATCTCTCCTCTGGAAGCTTCGTCTCAGAGGTGTACTGTGCCGTGTGAGGTGTCAGTCCGTCCCTACTGGAGGGTGCCTCCTAGTTAGGCTACTCGGAGGTCAGGGACCCACTTGAGGAGGCAGTCTGTCCTTTCTCAGATCTCAAACTCTTTGCTGGGAGAACCACTACGCTCTTCAAAGCTGTCAGACGGGGACATTTAAGTTTGTAGAGGTTTCTGCTGTGTTTTGTTTGGCTGTGCCCTGCCCCCAGAGGTGGAGTCTACAGAGGCAGGCAGGCCTCCTTGAGCTGAGGTGGGCTCCACCCAGTTCGAGCTTCCTGGCTGCTTTGTTTACCTACTCAAGCCTCAGCAATGATGGATGCCCCTCCCCCAGCCTCACTCCCCTCTTGCAGTTTGATCTCAGACTGCTGTGCTAGCAATGAGCGAGGCTCTGTGGTCGTGGGACCCTCTGAGCCACGTGTGGGATATAATCACCTGGTGTGCTGTTTGCTAAGACCCTTGGAAAAGCGTAGTATTAGGGTGGGATTGACCCCATTTTCCAGATGCCGTCTGTCACAGCTTCGCTTGGCTGGGAAATTGAATTCCCTGAGCCCTTGTGCTTCTCGGGTGATGCAATGCCTCACCCTGCTTTGGCTTACACTTAGTGTGCTGCACCCACTGTCCTGCACCCCCTGTCTGACAAGCCCCAGTGAGATGAACCTGGTACCTCTGTTGGAAATGCAGAAATCACCCGTCTTCTGCATCCCTCATGCTGGGAGCTGTAGACTGGAGCTGTTGCTATTCAGCCTTCTTGAAACTGCCCCTGGCTGTGTGTTTTCAAGTGTGTAAAAGACTGAGGTACACTAGAAACACAAAATATTTAGTCCTGTTGAATTCTGTATAGAAAAGGAAGAGGATCAGTTTCAACAAACCCATCCTCCAGATGTTTTGATTCTATAAAAAATAATAATTTTTTTTCACATCTCATTTCAAAACACAACTGGCTATTTAGCCATTGTTGACTTAAATGTGTAACCCCTTGGCATGCTAAGCAGTGGCTACAGATGGAGACAGTGGGTTCTGATTATATGGTTTACCACTATTAGTGACACCTAGAACAAGTCATTTTACTTTTTTTAGTGCCTTGATTTCTTTTTCTGGAGATTAGTGGAGACAGATTGTAAAATCATTTTACTTTTGTTCACTGCCATATAAATGTTTAAATAGTGATAAAATTAACCTCTTGCAGAGAGGGCTTGACGTTTGCTGTCAGGTAAGTGAATCCACCAGATTATTAGCACTGATCCTTGACCTGGAGTAGATTTTCAAGGAGACACATGCAATTTCTATTTTGAATCCACGTCTGAAACTAGGTTATTCTTAGATTTTGTTGAATTTGGTATTTTGGTTAGCTGAGGATTCTATACCTTAAAGTAAAACTAACCTACTTTAGTATTTCAGGCCAGAAAACATATGAGAACTTTCTTGCAGAAATAGTTTTTCTTTATTTCTGAGCCTGTAAAACTTTTTGATAATCTCTATTTTGGGTGGCATCATGAAGTCATGTTTTTGGCCAGGCCATTGAGTCTCCACAAAAGTGCTTGCTCCCAGAATGTTTCTTCTGTCTTGTCAATGGATAGTATGCTGCCAAGTGAACAGAATATAATTAACATTTGCAAGTTAAATTAAAAATCTTCTAACATTGAGTTTGTTTCTATAGCACCAGGACTCTCACTGTGTTGCTTTATGTTCACTACTAATTCTTCAAGCAGGAACTGATGAGCAGCCAGGGAGATTCCTCTGGCTTCTAGTACAGACGTAAGAGATGCCCACGTCAGAATGCTAGGGTGTCTAATGCCTAGTGAAGTGTGATGTCAATGTCGTGGACATCTTAATACACTGTGGCAAACTTTAGAAAATAGTAGCTTTGCTGGGGATACCCCAGAATAGGTTGATCTGGTAGGAAGGCTATTCTCCTTAAATTTTCACATACCCAGGATGGGCCTGCTCAGGCCTCATTACGTCTTGATCTAGAGAACACAAGTGTAGAAATGACAGCTCTTCCTTCTCCCTCACTGCCTCCAAAGCTTATCTCTCTCTGGTTTTGTCTGCTGTTTTAGAGGGTGAACTGTTACAAGCCAAGTGTCCATCAGACTCATGCTGCTATTGCTACTTTAAGTGTCCTCATCAAGATTTGGTGCATTTGGGCCAAGGCAAGAATGTTGCTAGGAACCAAGAGGCCATAATAAGTGGTGGTGATTAATAGCATGAAGTGAAATAGTGTGATGTAGAAAGTATCATTCTGTGATTTGAGTGAAATTACAGCTACTGGCATGAACTTCACTGATATATTGCTCTTGCCTACTTGAGAAGGTTTTGGAGCAACAATAATTCCATTTTCCTGAATTGGTCTTCTTTTTTTTTTAAGCGTATTTTTTAAAAAACGTATTCTGATTGTGGAAGCAATGGGTGTGTCTGAATCCTTGCGTATAGCGATAGTTCTTCTGATTTTTTTTTTTTTTTTTTTTGCTGTGTAGCACATTCTTCAGAAACTTGGTGGTTTAAGACATCAACCATTTTATTTCTCATAGTTTTGTGAGTCAGGAATTCATGAAGGCTCCGATGCACAGTGCTTCTACTTGACATGGCATTGGCTGAGAACATTCACTTGGCTGCGCATCTGCAGCATGGACTGGTTAGGAGGTCCAAGAAGACTTTATTATGTATCTGGCACCATCATTTTTCTCCACGTGGCTTCTGTTTCACCACATGACCTTGCAGCAGGGTTGTCTCAGGGTGGTTGGACTTCATACATGATGGCTAGCTTTAACTAGAGAGCATTCTAAAGGGGGAAGGCTGCAGGTCTTTTAAAGCCTGGCCTTGGACATTACTTGGTATCACGTCTACCATGTTCTTTTGGTCAATTGGGTAGCTCAGATTTAAGTGGAGGGAAAATAGAATTTATTTAGTGTGAAGAGTGGCAAGGAATTTGAAGCTATTTTTTTTCTACCACTTCGCTGTGGACTTTGTAAGTTTGCCTTATAGACCCACCAGTCAGACACTGGCATGAGGTTATTGTCTTTGGGTTTGTATCACAAGATAGAGGCCAGTATTTCATTGTCTACTGCTCTTAATTTGTTAGAGAATATTTAAATGATTACCAGATTCAGCAACATTTCACCAGTTTGATCATATTAAAGACCATTCAAGATACATTTGGGAAAATACAAGTCTTTCACAGAACTCCTTTGTTCAGGTGAGTTAATTCTTATAGTAGTTATACTTTGTCACTTTACACGCAAGCACTGAAATGATTTTTTATATGTTATTAATCCTTTTGATCTTTCTGTTGTTACAATGTGTCATATTGTGCCCCATTTTAGAGGTGGAGAAACTGTGATGGGTTTTAAATCATGTTTTTTAGCACCAAAGAGTCAAATATGGAGTCAGCTTGCCCTAGCTTTCTTTTACAATGTTTAAGTCATCGATTTAAAAGCCTACTTTGGCTTATACTTTGGCATCTTGACATTTTACTTAAGAGAATTCATGATAACTCTTTCAGCTGATTCATTTAGTTAAAATAATTTCAGTTCACATATTTTTAAAATCAAGGCTTTGTGTTGAGAAATTTGTCCAACCAGGGATTTTACTGTTTGTATATATACAAGTGTGTTTACCACTATACATGTATACATGTATTCGTGTATGATTGTTTTCCAATTGTGAAGATTCAGGATTTCAAGTTTATTTTTTTTACATTGACAGATAAAATTGTACATAATTACTGTGTGGATTTCAAGTTTAAAAGAATAACCATCTCTGCATAGAGATTTGTCTTTTCCTGTTTTAAAATACCAAAGATTTTGATAAAGGCACTAAGATTGGTTTAAGCCTTTGCATTACCCTATACAGTCAAGAAAGGTAAGGCTATGTCTGTTTCGTTTTTGGCAGTGGCTTCAGATTAGATCAATTGAACATTCTGAACATTTTGCTAGTTACGGGCATTCCAGTGGTCACTGGGCCTCCCACCATTCCTCTCCAGAGCCAATGGTAACTGCAATAGCTGTGACTTCCTCCCTCCCTCTTTTTAGAAGGTGTTGTTTTCTCTTGTATATCTTGCTTTTATGAAGTGGCTGTCAGCAGGGAGCACAAAGAGGCTCTCTGGCAGTTGCTGTTCCTTTGAGAGCGTGCTTCTTTTGCCTGTTTGTCACTCCAGTGAGGACTGCATTCTGGTAGTGAAGGGAGCAGTCCTTTGCCACTTCAGTTTGTGCTGCTTATACTCTTGTTCAGGGGTGAAGGCTGGAATATAGAACGGAGGGATATTACTGACATGTGTACCATAATGTGTATGCAAAGCTTAAATTAAAAATTGAGTGGAAGTGATATTGTAGGATATTGATATTTTATGCCCTTGACTTTAAACCCTCTGTGGTAAAAGGTGACGTAGAACCTGTTATTGCACCATTTCTTCTAATCTTGGCCTGTCAGATCTCCATTAGTTGGAATTCTGCAAATGAAAGACATAATGAAAGAAGAGTTTTTTTGTGTGAATCTTTGCTATACTGGGCAAGACCCAGTTGTTCTGGTAAAGAGGTGGCAAGAAACACCAGTGCAGAAGTCACACAGTGCACTATAATGTATTGAACCCCATTATTTGGTCTATTTTAAATGTATGTGTAATCTGGTCGATGAAGTGTTCTGGATTCTGTTATCCTAGTCATGGTCAGTCTTAGTTTTGTTACCTTTACTATCTTAAAGCAGCAGATCTCTGTGGGGACGCACAATCAGAATGGCCTGTGGACCCTACATCTCTAGAGCATGCTTCAGTAGGATTCTAACTGATTCTAATGCACACTCCTGGTTAAGAGGCAGGATTAGTAAGTGATACAGGATTGGTCATATTAAAATCAAATCCATTAAAGTCTTAAGGGGTTGAAGAGGTTTACAGAGGCAAATTTTGATTCATTTTGAAAGATACGTCACGTTTAGGAGAGTGTTTGTATTCTGCAACATATAGCAAATGAAGATAGAATTATGAAACTTCATAAATATGGGAACGTGCTTTAATGTACATTACTATAAAGGGAAAAGAAAAGCTAGACATCTGTGCTCTAACTGATCTCCATTTACAGATTTTGGTCAGTTTTATTTAGAGTAGCAGCCCAAAGTTGGCAAACATAGATAATTCCTATTTCTGACTTGAACAGTTGAGAATGTTGACAAATGCATTACTTCATCCAATAATTTTTTGGACTGGAAACAATTATATCATCATGTTAATTGTCTGTTATTAAGAAGGGGGTTTTCTAGGTTGCTTCTCACCCCACCTCCATTTATTACTTGTATAAATTTTTAAGGCTTATATTGATGAGATTTTTATGGAATGGAGGGGAGAAATTTTTTCCTTTTTAACAAGTTCATGTAAAAGGAATTTACGAAATTATTTTAATCCTGCTGGGAGCTGAGGACAAAACACAAAACAAAAACAGAGCAGAACAGTTTATGGTCCCATGGACAAATGGTCAGTCTGAACACAAGTGCTAGAGAAGACCTTAGGAGGCTGAGGTCAGAGTGGGTTAAAGTAGTTGAGTTCATGGGCAAAGGGGGACTTGGCATATTTTTACACAGTTAAGTCTAAATGCATAATATGAATAGCACTATACAGACCTGGGGAGGATGGGTTTTGGGGGATTTGTTTGTTTTCTTAGAACATGTTACCAAAAAAAAAAAAAAAAGATTGAATACTTTTGGGTGATAGAGAGACCTTTGAAGAAGAGGTTGGGTGGCTTGGACTTTGCCTTTTAAGCCATGGACTGCAATTATAGTTTTGTTTTGTTATTACTATGGAAAATTTCAAACATGTTCAGAAATTGAACCAGTAGAATGGTTCCCCATGTATTCATTATCCAGTTTGATCAGTTTCAGTATTATCAATTTATGTGATATTGTTTTCTACCCCTCCCTGTTTCCCTCTCCTTTATTGTTTTGAAACAATCCTAGAAATTATACTGTTTTGTCTATATTTTAATATGTATCTCTGAAAAATAAGAACTCTTCTTTTTAAAATTATACCTAAAAACTGGCCGGCTGTGGTGACTCACGTCTGTAATCCCAGCACTTTGGGAGGCCGGAGTGGGCAGATCACTTGAGGTCAGGATTTTGAGACCTACCCGGCCAACGTGGTGAAACCCTGTTTTTACTAGAAACACAAAAATTACCCAGGAGTGGTGGCCTGTAGTCCCAGCTACTTGGGAGGCTGAGGCAGGAGAATCGCTTCAACCCGGGAGGTGGAGGCTGTAGCGAGCTGAGATTGTGCCATTGCACTCCAGCATGGGTGACAGAGTGAGACTCTGTCTCAAAAATAACATAAAATAATACCTAAAAACATAATTTCTTTATCATCAAATATCTAGTCAGTGTTCACATTTTCAGTTGTCTCAAATATTATAATTATATTTTTTTACATTATGTTTGAATCAGGATTCAAATAAGGTTTAAATATTGCAATTTGATTAAGTTTCTTAAGATTCTTTTAATCTGTAAGTTCCTGCACCATCTGTCATTTTATCTGTCATTTTATTTTTATCCCTTGAAATTTATTTATTGAAGAAACTATATCATTTGGTTTGTAAAATTTTCCACAGCATGGCTGGCTTTGGCTGATTGCTAGCGTCATTTGCTATTTATTTTTGTCCTGTAGCTTGGATCTAGAGCCTCGATCAGATTTAAGTTGATTTGTGGTAACATGATTACTTCATAGGTATTATGCTTTTTTGGATAGAGAAGTAAAGTAGTGAAAGTAATGTTTTTAGGATGGTTTGTCTGGCAGCATTGTGCAAAATGAATTGGTAAAGGAGGAAATAGAGAGATTCCAATTAGAAGGCAGGTTCAATCAATGCGGGAGGGAAAGGCTACAGTAGTAAGGCAGCAGCAGGGAAAAGAAAGACAATGGAGATAAGAGAGATTTTGAAAGAAGAAGGAATTTTCAAAACCTTTTAGGTTTAACTATAAGAAATGGAGAGTTGGCTGGGCGTGGTGGCTCACGCCTATAATCCCAGAACGTTGGAAGGCCAAGGCGCCGGGTGGATCACCTGAGGTCAGGAGTTTGAGACCTGCCTGGCCAACATGGAGAAACCCTGTCTCTACTAGAAATACAAAAAAAAAAAAACAAACCAGCCGGGTGTGGTGGCGGGTGCCTGTAATCCCAGCTGCTTGGGAGACTGAGGCAGGAGATTCACTTGAACCCAGAAGGTGGAGCTTGCAGTGAGCTGAGATTGCACCATTGCACTCCAGTCTGGGCAACAAGAGTAAAACTCCTGCTCAAAAAAAAAAAAAAAAAAAAAGGAGAGTCATAAGTCAGGTTAAAGTTGTGAACCTGAGTGATTGGGAAATAGGGTCAGGAAGATGGTGCTTTGTGCCTGTTGAATTGAAGGTCTGAGTATTGGTAGACTATCCTTGCAGAATTGTGTTACAGGAAGTGTATTAGTCTGTTTTCACGCTGCTGATAAAGACATATCGCAAACTGGGCAATTTACAAAAGAAAGAGGTTTAATTGGAATCGCAGTTCCATGTGGCTGGGAAGCCTCACAATCATGGTGGAAGGCAAGGAGTAAGTCACATCTTATATGGATGGCAGCAGGCAAAAAAAAAAAAAAAAAAAAAAAGAAAAAAAGCATGTGCAGGGAAACTCCCATTTTTATTATTTCTTTATTTCTTTATTTTTATGATTTTACTTTAAGTTCTAGGGTACATATGCACAACATGCAGGTTTGTTACATATGTGTACATGTGCCATGTTGGTGTGCTACACCTGTTAACTTGTCATTTACATTAGTATTTCTCCTAATGCTATCCCTTCCCTCTTCCCCCAACCTGCCGGGCAGGTCCCGGTGTTTGATGTTCCCCACCCTGTGTCCATGTGTTCTCGTTGTTCAGTTCCACCTGTGCGTGAGAACATACGGTGTTTGGTTTTCTGTCCTTGCGATAGTTTGCTCAAAATGATGGTTTCCACCTTCATCCATATCCCTATAAAGGACATGAACTCATCCTTTTTCATGGCTGCATAGTATTCCATGGTGTATATGTGCCACATTTTCTTAATCCAGTCTATCATTGATGGACATTTAGGCTGGTTCCAAGTCTTTGCTATTGTGAATAGTGCCGCAGTAAACATACGTGTGCATGTGTCTTTATAGCAGCATGATTTATAATCCTTTGAGTATATCCCCAGTAATGGGATGACTGGGTCAAATGGTATTTCTAGTTCTAGATCCTTGAGGAATCGCCACACTGTCCTCATGGTTGAACTAGTTTACGGTCCCACCCACAGTGTAAAAGCGTCCCTACTTCTCCACATCTTCTCCAGCACCTGTTATTTCCTTACTTTTTAATGATCACCATTCTACCTGGTGTGAGATGGTATCTCATTGTGGTTTTGATTTGCATTTCTCTGATGGCCAGTGATGATGAGCATTTTTTCCTGTGTCTGTTGGCTGCATAAATGACTTCTTTATTGTAAAGTGTCTGTTCATATCCTTCGCCCACTTTTTCATGGGGTTGTTTGATTTTTTCTTGTAAACTTGTTTGAGTTATTTATAGAATCTGGGTATTAGCCTTTTTTCAGATGGGTAGATTGTAAAAATTTTCTCCCATTCTGTAGGTTGCCTGTTCACTCTGATGGTAGGGAAATTCCCATTTTTAAAACCATCAGCTCTCATGAGACTTACTACTATCACGAGAACAGCACAGGAAAGACCCACTCCTATGATTTAGTCACCTCCCACTGGGTCCTTCCCACAACACGTGGGAATTCAAGATGAGATCTGGGTGGGGACATAGCCAAACCATATCAGGCAGCTAGATTGATCATGGGGGACTAGGGGAAAGGTAAGGGCAGGATATAGAAATTTAGGGATTCTCTTGTCTGCCTGGGAATAGCTGAAGCCATACAAATAGACCAGCTCAGAAACTTATGAGTGAAGTGAGGAGCACTTTCCTTAAGTAGTTCGTCAGCTTAATCAGCTCTCTGTAGTTGTCACAGCAAAATATTACACGGTTTTTAGAGACTGGGGTTTCTCATGATGATGCCACATTTTGCGTTTCTTTGCTTCTGTGGCTTTTCATCATTTATAGGTGATATGGTAGCAGATTTTTGAGCAGGATCCAGCTGCTGTTCAGGTCAGGAGTGTTGGCTTTCCGAAGCTGGTGATTCCATTGGGGATGTAGACACCTTGGGAGGAAATAAAAGCCAAGTCCATAAGTGAGCCTGGAAGGAGTGAAGAAGCAGAGTAAGCAGGACAAAGTGGGTGGGGCCAGCTGTAGGGAAAGACCTTGGAGTTGAAGGGATTTGATAGACTTGCGTTAGTCTCTTTTAGTTCCTTCAGAAGCCCAGCCTGACCTATACATCATGAGAGAACTCATGTGATGAGTTAGTGAAGGTGGGGCACCAAGAGTTCCCTTTTGTCCTCTCCTGCTGTTTCTGCCTTATATCCACTGAGACTACAGAGAATGTGGTTAATGGGAAACTACAAAACTTATATGTAATCATTTCAAAAGTCCTCCCTAGCTGAAAGGATTTTAAGAAAATGTGCTATTCGGAAATATCCCTTAACCTGTATAACAGCATCTTATTTACTCATCTGTGTTTTATGAATACTTTTCCCTAGTTGCAGAAGGATGGCAAAATAAATGTTTGCTATCAAATCTTTGCCTGTAATTCAGTGAGGCATTGAACACAGGTGATGCACCCTTCTTCACAGGGGAATTGTGTTCAAAATCATTTTAATTTTTTATCCTCAGTAATATCATAAAGAAAATCTTTTATCTCTCAAAGGTGCAGATTATATTTTTCTGTAATAGTTCTGGGCTTTCCAGAAACTTTTGTTGGTGTTGCCAAAGAGTTGTGTCATGTAAGTGAGTGGCACAAACCTTTTTTGACTAGCCACCTGAAAGTCTTGAAGGGTTTTGAAAATATAAAGTAAAATACAAAGTGAGCACCACCACCGTCAACAAAATTCACTGCTTTGGATATGATTCCACAGGAAGATGACGGCTGTTGCCAATTCAACTACAGCAAATGACGAAAGCTCAGCACGAATTAGCCAGTCTCATTGGGGTGATAAACGACAGCACATTAAATATGTGTTAGCAACGTGATATGGCAGTGAAAAAAGCCAACACTATTTTTGGCTGTGCTGCACAAAACAGCATCTCATCACCAAGCTGGGGCTGATCATTCCTTCCTACCCAGTACTTGTGAGGCAGCATCTGGGATGCTGTCTTGAGTGTAGGACACGTGCGTACCGGAAGGATAGACAAATGGGTAGGAGTCCCAAGCAGAGCATCTGCCGTGACTAAGGACTTTAGATGAGGCAAGTTTTAGAAGTGGCATATTTAGGAATGAACATAGAAGTAAAGAGACGTTAACCTTTTCAGAGATAGGCTGATGTTGATGTTGAGGAAATACATCATAGACCTCTTATAGTTGGCATTAGTTTAGTACAGTGCACTTTAGAGGAATTACCCAAATTCTTTCACAGGCAGCATATCAGCAAAAACGGGCTCTAAAGTAAAATTAAGCAAAGACTTATTTATGATCCACTGTGTTTTAATCAAGAGATTAACATTGGCAGTGCTTGCTATGATGTGAGAAGGAATAGAAAATAATAGATTACATAGGTCAGGTGCTTTTGATTGGAAATTCAAATGCAAATATTAAACCTGGGAACAGTGGGAGCGAGACTTTATACTTACTTTCCACAATAGTATAGGCAAACACAACAGAAAGAAATAATTTAAGAAATACAGAGTATAAACTGAATGTCAGGGAGCATTTCTGCAGTGACAACTATTGGACCATAGGATATTCCCCTAGGAAAATTGGGTTGAATTTCATTGGACATTTGATCCTGACAGAACTGAATGTGTATCAGTAGGGAAATAGACAGAATATCCTTGTAGGCATTTTTCATTTCTCTCTTCTCTGATTCTGGGTCCTGTTGATGGTCTCTTCACCTGCTGTGATCCAGAAGAAATGTTATCTCTTGTTTTTCTACACCCAGGCACATTTTAGATGCTTTCCTGATTGACATAGGCTAAAAGTGGAGCTTCATTGCCTTGAGGTTGACCTGGCACCATCCCTCCTGGTGTTGTAGAATTTCTCCTTTCTATTTGGGAGGCAGTGTTAGGTTCCTTTACCTAAGGTGAATACATGTAATATAGAATGGACCTATGTGTATGGGGTCAGTGTCTTCTCCAAATATGTCTGATAACCCAACAGGGCTGCAAGCTGGCCTCTTTGGGTGCTTTGGGAGTGAATGATGGTTTTATTTCCCCCTCTTCCTCCAGGACTTTACTTTGAAGAAAAAGGATATTTAGCAGACTAGGAGACCACAGACTTTTACTGTGTCCTGTAGAAACGTGAAAATTTCAAGTTCCTGGATGGGAAAGGGCTACGGGAGAAGAGCTTGACTCCTTATGATGTGGCAGTGGTGTGTATGCCAGTCTTTACCTGTAGTAGTATCACTGTATAATCAAAGAAGTAAACTGAAAGTGCAAACTAAATTTCTGGTTCATTACAAATGGTCTGTGTTTCCTTGTTATAAACTAGTCTGTTGAATAAGATTGTTAGAGAGATTGTTATCCAATCTTAAGTCTTTTGGATGAGATTGTTTTCTGTTTTGTTTTTTTTTTTTTTTTTTTTTTTTTTTTTTGAGACGGAGTCTCGCTCTGTCGCCCAGGCTGGAGTGCAGTGGCCGGATCTCAGCTCACTGCAAGCCCCGCCTCCCGGGTTCACGCCATTCTCCTGCCTCAGCCTCCCGAGTAGCTGGGACTACAGGCGCCTGCCATCTCGCCCGGCTAATTTTTTGTATTTTTTTTTTTTTTAGTAGAGACGGGGTTTCACCGTGTTAGCCAGGATGGTCTCGATCTCCTGACCTCGTGATCCGCCCGTCTCGGCCTCCCAAAGTGCTGGGATTACAGGCTTGAGCCACCGCGCCCGGCCGAGATTGTTTTCTTAGCTTGGCATTCAAATACCTCTACAATTCGGACAAAGTCTCTGCTTTTCCAGGCTTAGCTTTACCACTTGTCTATAGAAATGCTGTAGTCCAGTTAAATCAGGCTTTCTTTCTGTCCTCTAAAAATGACTGTCCTTTCCTAAGGTAGTAGTTTTGATTATTCCATACATCTTTCCTACTGTCCTTGCCCTCATCTCTGAATACCTTCTCTGATATGCTACAGTCCTCTGTCTTATCTATGAAGCATTCATTGATCATTTCCCTTCAAGAACTCTTTGCACTTCTTGTTTTTACTACTCATTTGACATATCTAACAGTTATATTTTTCTTCCTCTCCCGAATCCACATCTTTCCTTTTTAATCAGATTAAAAAGGCTCTCTTGAGGACCATTTCTTACATGTCTTTAAATTCCTTGCAGTGCTTTTGCTTTCCATTTTTAAATTCAATTTTCAACTAGTCTTTAAGCCTTTGGAGGGAAGAAACTATGGCTTATTTATCGTGCCTGTCTCCTCCCCTCCGCTCACAGAGTTTGGCAGTATGCACTTATGTTTTGAGCAAATGAGTAGTAGATACTCTATACATATCTATTGATTGATTAAGATTTGCTATAGACTGCATGTTTATGTCTCCCCCACCCCCATACTCATATATTCAAAGCCAATCCCCAATGTTTTGGTATTTGGAGATGGAGCCTTTGGGAAGTAATTAAGTCATGATAGCAGAGCCCTCATGAATGGAATTAGTGCCCTTATAGAAGAGGCCCCAGAGAGCTCCCTCGACAGTTCTGCCATGTAGGGTTACAGCAAGAATATGGCCATCTGTGAAACAGGACAGGGGTCCTCACTAGACATTAGATTTGCCGATGCCTTTATCTTGGACTTCCCAGCCTCTGGAAATGTGAGGAATAAATTTCTGTTGTTTATAAGCTGCCCAGTCTGTGGCATTTTGTTGTAGTGGTTTGAACTAAGACAAGGTTGAATTTTAAATGCTTTGTAAATGTGATGAACTTTGTAGGTTTAAAATCACGTAGCAGAGGACTCATAAAACTACGAAGGTTTGCTATATTCCCAGAGACCAGTTCCTCCTGCTTTCTCTTAGACCGGCCTGCAATTAAATCATCCCTATATGAAGAGTTTCTGTTGGCCAGACAGATTGTTAGCTCAGGTTTCTAGATATGAAATGATGTCATGAAATAATGGGCATGAAATAATGTTGGCAAGATAAACCATTAATAATTGGGACTGTCATAGTATACTATTATATAGCCAATGCTCATGCATAGATAGTATCATTTCTATCATGGGCAAGACAATAATAGATTTGGAAGAATGGTGAAAAATCTGATAATAGGTTAAGTGAAATTAAACTATACAAACTTGTCCTTTATTCTTTGAAAATAAATTTTTGATTTTTCATTTTAATTTTCTTATTCGTATTTAAAAAATTTTCCTTCATATCTTGCTATAAGTGAAATGTACTTGCTGTAAATTAAATCGACTTCTTTCAGTGATAGCTTTGGTTTGTAATTACCTTCTTTAAGTGTTAAGTCTGTCTTTAGAATCATGAGAGCTTCCATTATGTAATTCTTTGGAGTAAACCCTAGTTAATCAGAGCATGCATTTCACTGGAGGGGCAGCTTCCAGTGAGTGATGTGAAGGTGTTTCCTCTGAGAAACAGAAACAGTTATGAAGTGTTTTGTGGTCCTCTGGGAGTTGAGGTGCTATAGAAATATAAGGCTTTTATTACAACTCCTGACCTACTATACAGAACCATGCTAACATCATTGATGATTCTTTTGCATAATCAAAGAATTAAACATAAAAGTCATATTAATTTTCAGCTTCATTAGAGATGCAAGAATCAAAAGAGATGTTTGCCAAATGGGAAGGCACTAAATTGGTAGAAGAAAGAATTTTAATTTCAAGCTTCAAGTGAATGTTACAAATAACCTAGCATAAAAAAGACACTACCAAAAGTGCCTGACAGTGTCTTTTTTAAAGATCAGCAACGTTTAAAAGGGGAAAATATAAAAAAGAAAAAAAAAGGAAAAAAGCTATAAAAATATGAAATTAAAGTTGCTGTATTTGAGTCAGTTTATGGTAGCAAATTACTTCTGAGAACCTCAATTTGAAGATCACCAGCTAGTCTGTGGTAATTAGTGTAATTTTGCTGTGGTCACCAAATCTTTATATTATGTTTGCTGGTCAAACAGCAGTACTTTTGCCTTTTTTTTTCCCCTTGGTCGCAGTTGAAGATGATGAAAAATCCATTTACTCGTGAAAGGGTAAGTGCAACTTCCTGATGTGAAATAGGGATGTTTGAAGCACTCACATTAAGGAAAGTTTGCATTTTAAATATAAAGTAGTCTTAAAATTTTTCTCTACCCACATATAAACACCATTCCAATATGTGTGAAGAGCTGTTGTTCATCTTCTGGGATCACTAATCAGAGGATTAAAGCAATGAGGAAGTATATACAGTGAAGAATGGTGCCCTTTTCTTTAAAATAAAAATCTGGAGGCCGCCAGAAGAGCTTGGGAAACTTCTCATATTTTATACCTATTATGCTCTTGATTTTACATCTACTATATCTCCCTGATCTGTGGCCAGCTGGGATGCAAATACAGCACAAGAAGTTCACAATATCAAAGGAGCAAGTGAATAGGACCCCAGAACTGTGATTGTTATGAAAGTAAAGTATTGAGATTATTACATTTAGGCCCTATGTGATTCTGGAGGAAGTGAGTTTTACTGCTCAGTAGAAAATTATATATATATACTGTATATATAAAATACACACACTGTATTTAGAAAGAAAAAGACCATCTGTTCATTCTGTCTGTATTTCTGTGGGGATTTAATCTGACAGTGAATCACTTGAGATTTGTACAGAGTAAACTGGAGCTAACATTTTATGAAAAAGGGGAGGAGGACAACCAAATTTCTGTTTAGGAATTGTTTAGCTCTCAAGTCAGCAGATGCCTTTTTTTTTTTTTCCCCTTTTTCTTCTTTATAGCATACGAACATGGTAATATGATGATTGTTTTAAAAAAAGTTTTTTTTTTTTTTTTAATGTTAGCCTTTTCTGATTCTATAGGAGAGGTTCATTCCTTTGTCTTAGCGTGAAAATTTCTTAGGATAGACAATAGCATCAGGAATGATCTTTGATAGACTAGTGGTTTTCAGAGAGTGATTCCTAGACCAGCAGTATCAGCATCACTTAGGAACTAGTTAGAAATGCAGATTCTAGTGCTGTATCCCAGATGTACTGATTGAGAAACTTGGAGGATGGAACTCTGCAGTCTGTGTTTAGTAAGCCCTCCTGGTTATTCTGATATGCAGGAGAACCATGGAATTAGACACAGACTGTAATAATGAAATGCTAGTGTTATTTCAAGAAACATCAACACTCAGACTCACTTATGCTGATGAATATGACCTGGGCCAAACCTTAAATATCTTATTTCCTTCCACCCTCATAACACTTCCGAGAGCCTGCCGTCATTATTCTTCCGTTCAGATGATGACACTCTGTTTATGCTCATTTGATTGGTAAGCAGTAAAGCAGGCTTTGAATCTTGGTCTGGTT
This sequence comes from Trachypithecus francoisi, assembly GCF_009764315.1. Classification (NCBI taxonomy): domain Eukaryota; kingdom Metazoa; phylum Chordata; class Mammalia; order Primates; family Cercopithecidae; genus Trachypithecus; species Trachypithecus francoisi. The sequence goes on along the minus strand of NW_022681469.1, from coordinate 25,526,705 downwards.
TCAAAGTTTATTTTCTTAACTGCTGTAGAATAGGAAGATTTAAAAAAGAATGATTTTGAAGTGGCTATTCTTGTGCCTTTTTAAAACTAAGTATGTCATCAGTTAGGAAAGTGCCTGAGAGATTGAGTGGCAAGTTGGGTGCCAAGAGCAAACCAGAGTATAATCTAGAACTCAGCTCTAGTCCTGACTCTGCCTTTACTCTCTCTCATTCGTTTAGTTGGCCTAATATCCTCTGAACAGGCTTCCTCCTGGGAGACTTGATTCCTTAGATGACTGTACTTTCCCTGTGAAGTGTGCTGCCTATTTTACAGTGAGGCTTTCCACTTCGAACTGGAAAAATAAGCATAGTGGAGTGTCTTTTTCAAGGTCATTATTCCCTTTCAATGGGAGAGCTATAGTTTGCTTCTATGCAGTACCATCCTGTTGTGATGGAAAAAGAAATACAAACCAACCAAGATGCTAAAGTTTGCTTTTACCTGCATTTTATTTAGGGGTTCATTTGCAAACCTGAAGTTTTTCACTGATGTGTACCTTTGCTGTTTGTCACAACAATAGTCATGGTTCTTCCATCTCAAGCCTTGATTTGAAACAGCCTGGATCTGGTCCAGACATATCCTATCTGGTCATTATATCTAGGCCTTTCGATAGCATCTTGTTTGTTTTTGCTTCATTTGGTTTTCTTACCTGTCACCTAAAGTTGCAGTCTCCTTAACTGAATTGTTAGTTCTTGGGCATTGAGGACAGCTTCTTTGCTTTTTGTCTGTAAACTATTACTGTGTCATTTTCACAGTACGTGCTCAATAATGTCATAAAGAATTAATATTTTGCCTCTTTCTTATTTTATTGTCCCTTCCTATTATTTTCCAGCCTATCTTCTGTATATTATTCCGTTTATCTTTTCTCTTTGTGAGTTTTTTCGTCTGTTCCCTCTGAGCGTTTGTACTCGCTGTTCCACTACTGCAGATACATCATTGTTTTTTGCTCTCTCTCTTTATTCTCTCCATTAATAACAAAAAATTAAAAAATTACAGCTAACATTTGGTGAGCATTTGCCACATACCACCGTGCTTAGTACTTTATATGCATTATCTCATTTAACCCCCACATTTATAATGCCATTATTATTCTTAGTTTGTAGGTGATAAAAATGAAATTTGGAGAGGTTAAGTGCCTCGCCCTAGCTGTTAAGTGGTGAAACTGAGATTCAAATTCAACTGTATCTTCGTTCCAGTTAAACTGTTAACCACTATAGTATATTGCCTCCATTGTTTTCAAAAGATATAAAAACCTTTATGGCTTTGTCTGCTTTGCTTTAGTATGACATCTTTCTTACCCATGTATTAGGCTTAACCTGCTTATCATAATCCGGAAAAAAAATATGCAGAGACCTCTAGGCCGACAGGCACCTACCTACACCTAGAATAAGGATTTTCTGCTAGAGGGAACTGAATAGAGTCACAGCCTCCCAGGTTAAGACTTATTTCACATGGCTCAAGCTATCTCCTCACTCTAGCAATGACACAGTTAGTATATATGTTCATAACTAAGCTTAGATGCCACTTTTAATAAATATACCAGTATAAGGTAAGAACAAGGATGCACACACAGTCCTGTTATGAAATAGGGCTGTATCAGCATTTTCCCAGTTGAGTTACTTCCTTCCGGTATTTCAATTCCTTTCAGTCCAGGATCTTAGTGATTTCGTATTTTGCATGTAAACCTTTTTCCTATTTCATGCTCCCTCTTTGCATTTGCTTTATTCAGTTGTATTGAATTTCTAATGTGGATTAGATCACACAGTAGGGCGGGATCTTCATTTTAATAACTTTCCTTTCCAGGCACTCAGTAATCCTTTCTTTTTTTAAGCCAGGTTTAGAGAGGGAGCTAAAAGCAGAACAAGAAATTTGAGTTTGTATTGTTCTGCTTTATTTCCATAAGTTCCACATTCTCAACTGAATTTCTAGGGACGAAAGAGAACCCGATTACCTTTAGATTACCTTTAGTTCCTTTCAGTGCCACTCTAACTTAGTGACTTGACTTCCATTTCTCTAAGTGGAAATATTTACATGTATTTCAGAGGATGCCCTCTGGCTTAATTAGTATCTCTACACTGATTAGAGAATGTAAAGTGATGTTTAAGTGCTTATTATTTTTAAATTACATTTATAGAGGTTAAAATATAGATAACCATTATTATTATCATCATTTAGAATGTGTATACCATTTACATTTCCAAAGTGCTTTGTTCATGTAAATTAGCTAGTCCTCCTGGCATTTCTATAAATTATGTCAATTTATCCTCTGAAATGTTGCCATTTTCAGTTTATAGTTCTTATTTTTATTTTAGACAACTACACCTTGTTAAAAGGGTGAAAGTGATTAATAGCTTTAAAACCACTAAAGGTAAACATTTTTAAATACCCTCGAAGTTAAGGAGATGCCGGAATTGCCGACATGGCTGCTGACATGACTTTCTTCTTCTCCCCTCTGTTTATTTTTATATTTTTTATTCATACAGGAGTGTGCACACATTGTATATTTTTCACAAATGTTCATGAACTAAACCTACCCACTTAACACTTGGGTCAGGAAAAAACACACTACCAGCATCACTCGTTTGTTGAATCTCAATTTGAGTGTGTGATTCTGTCTTACAGACTGAATCTGTCTAAATATCAGCATGGTTGGAATTATGGACACAATGAGTTTTCATGCTCAGATGTTTCTTCCATTATAAAACTCATTTCTGTATGTTCCAAAAGTGTTATCTTACTGGATTAAAGTAACACTGAGTAGTCACAGTAAGAGATGCACACAAGTTGTGCCTCATGAGTGGTGTAGACAAGATCTACTGTTGGACATCACAGGAGCAAAGTTGTACCTTTTTAGAAATGCTTTACGTGGAGGTGGAATTAGAACTGAACTGCCCACTGGGGATAGAGGGCTTAGACATCAGTGTAGGCTTTGGTAAGAGAAACAAAAAAGAGGGAGTAGTGGTGACATGTATCCTAAGCAGGGAAGATAGCTATGTCTTGCATATTACATGTTTTGATACAGGGAGATTTCCAGTTTGTTTGGAGTAAGGGTTCATGTATGGTTTAGTCACCATTCAAATTTGAGAGTTAAATAGAGGTCAGATCTCTAAGGACTTTGAATGCTAGCTAAGGACTCATAGTGAACTAACACTTACTGAATACCATCTGTGTGTTAGGCACAATGCTCAGCACTTTTATATGCATTTTGAATTTATGCTCAAGACACTTGGACTGCGGGGGCAGGAGTTAGTGGCACTGAGATATATGAGCAACCTGGGTAAACATGGGGAGACCAGAGATAGAAATAGCAGAAGGCTGTTAGGGTCGACGACCCCTTGGGTTATGGTTGGTCCTGAAATTTCGAAATTCAGCTGCTGAAGACCTGGTTCTAGATGACTGAAACTTCATATTTTCTTGATTATTCTACATATCATCTAATGTAATAAGAACTTGCAATGACGAGTATTTAGTTGGCGGATATTTATCAATCACCTACTCTATATACATCTCTTCATTAGATTTGACGGGCTGCTTACTCTATCCCTCTGCCCACCTGATGTTAGTTACTTTGGGGGACAACCATGTAATAAGTTACTTCCTAGTATTTGTAATGACCAGTTATTTGGGAGTCACCTGATTGACCAAAGACTGTGTTTTTACAGTGTTGTCTCCTTTATTCTTTTCTTAGGATTTTTTTTTTTTTTTGGCTTTTCATTTTTACAACAGCCTACTGTGTCGCATCACTGAATCTAGTTTATAGTTTTTCGTTTTTTTTCTCTGTATTCCATCATTTTAGAAACAAAAGCCACATCTCTTTGAAGAAGTAGTTTTGACTTTTTCTCCCAATTTTAGCACTTGGCCATAACAACTATCTAAGGTTTGTTTTGGGCCCTCCTTTCTTTCCATCACCCCTTTGAGGGGCTCTTGTGCCCTGTTTTGTATTATGTGATAGGTTAATAAACAAGGTAATGAGGAGATGAATGTAGAGGTAGGTGAAACATATAGATTGGTAGATTAGTGGATATTTTGGAAAATGAATTGTTTAAGAGAAGATAGAAGTTGAAAACAGAAGGACAGAAAATGAAAACGTATGAGACCTCAGAGTGGGGGCACGAGTTGCTGTTTGTAGCCAGAGGTTTCTGGTTGAACTCAGGTTCCTAAACTCTGAGTTGTACAGGAAGTAGTAAAGGTTATTCAGATGACTTTCTAGGTCTCTTTTAATCAACTAGAAGAGTTGCCAGAATTTTTAATTTCCACCCTGGGGTGTGCCTAAGAATCTTAGTTACCATTACCATTTGTATACAATATTATTCCTTGGGAATAATTCCAGAGCCCACTTTGTTTTTTTTTTTTTAACTTGGCAGTCTGAAGAGATTAGGTCTCTTTGTAGTGATTTTGTGCTAATATTGATCCAAATTTAGTTTCAGTGCCTGTTTTCTTCTGTTTCCTATTCAGTCAAGTATTTAACCTCTTGATGATTTTAGTTGTCCTGAAATTTGGTCTTTCTTAGCAAGGACAATTTATTTTATGTTCTTTAATAGTTAGAGGATGACTGGTTTCATGCCCATAATTCCAGCACTTTGGGAGGCTTGAGATAGGAGGATCATGAGCTCAGGAATTCAAGACCAGCCTGTGCAATATAGTGAGACCCCCTTCTCTACAGAAAATAAAAACATTAGCTGGGTGTGGTTGCATGGGCCTGTAGTCCCAGCTACTTGGGAATATAAGGTGGTAGGATTGCTTGAGCACAGGAGGTTAAGGCTGCAGTGAACTATGTTGCTGCCACTGCACTCCAGCCTGGGTAACCCTGTCTCAAAAAAAAAAAAAAAGATAAATCATTACTCTGAATCTTTTTCATTGAGAATTTGTTTAAATAGCTTAAGATACTAAGTAGTCTACACAGTGATTTCTGCATGATTTTTCTTGTTTTTTGGTCTAAATCTTGACATAAGTTTACCTTCTTCAACCTTTTAATCTATTCCTGAATGCATTATTTTAATAGATGTGCTATTTATTGATATTTTGGAACTAGAATATTAATTACCCCTTTTAAGGCAAATCACTATCCAAAACACATTAACTGTGCCTTCACTAAGAACCTTGGTAACACATTTGCACCTGACAAAAGAGGGTAGGCAGAAAATTAGCTAATGAAATAGTTGTTCTGGACTACTATGTAATTAAGGGCTTTGCAGAGCCCTTGGGGAAGCTGGAAGACTGGGAATGAGTTAAATGTATATAAGTTTTCTAGTGCTCTAGTAAATAAATATGTGGTGGAAATGAAAATTTTCCTCTGGAAAGTATTTAAAACAAGGACAAACTGTAAGTATATTAGTTTGTCTAAGTATTCTGGCCTATAGGAAATCCTGAAGTTACTTTTTGATGGCTAATTGCCATTAAGTACCCACGTCTACTGCTTTGTAAGTGGTATACTTTGAAGGCTGTTGTTGAGTAACTGTTTCAAACAGGTATGAAGTCAGCAGTGCTTATGTTTTTGTTTTATCTTTAGGGAATAAGTTGTGGACAAGTCTCCTAATTTGGTGCTTCTCAAGCTTTAACAAGCATATGAATCACAATCACTGGGGGATCTTCTTAAAATGTAGACTTTAATTCAGGATTTTTGGGGTGGGACTAGAGAATTTGCATTTCATTCATTCATTATTTATTTTTTGAGATGGAGTCTTGCTCTGTTGCCCAGGCTGGAGTGCAGTGGCACCATCTTGGCTCACTGCAACCTCCGCCTTCCAGGTTCAAGCAATTCTCCTGCCTTAGCCTCCCAAGTAGCTGGGATTATTGGCATGCGCTAACACACCCAGCTAATTTTGTTTTTGTATTTTTAGTAGAGAAGAGGTTTCAGTATGTTGGCCAGGCTGGTCTTGAACTCCTGACCTCAAGCAATCCACCTGCTTTGGCCTCCCAAAGTGCTGGGATTACAGACATTAGCCACCGTGCCTGGTGGAGAATTTGAATTTTTACAAGCTATCAGATGATACCAGTGGTGCACAGACCACACTTTGAGTAGCAAAAGCCTAATATTTCTTTCTTTCTTTTTTTTTTTTTTTTGAAGACAGAGTCTCACTCTGTCACCAGGCTAGAGAGTAGTGGCACAATCTTGGCTCACTGCAACCTCTAACTCCCTGATTCAAATGTTTATCCTGCCTCAGCCTCCCAAGTAGCTGGGATTACGGGCACGAGCCACCACGCCCAGCTAATTTTTGTATTTTTAGTAGAGATGAGGTTTCACCATGTTGGCCAGGATGGTCTTGATCTCCTGACCTCATGATCCGCCTGCCTCGGCCTCCCAAAATGCTGGGATTACAGGTGTGAATCATCGCGCCCGGCCACAAGAGCCTAATATTTCTTAGAAGAAGGGGAGAAATCCTTTACTGACAGAAACTATACACACATGCTCACACGTATGCACAAGCATGCCTGCTATCCATAAGCATTTGTCATCTTTCAGATGATGGGAGCTGTTGGAGACCCTTAAGGGACTGTAGTCATGACTCCTGTCTTTTCAGTCTCCCTTTCCCCTTTTATCACTGTGATCCTACTGCGTTTATGGAAAGACTGCTGGTGGGGTATCGTATTTGACCCAGAGCTGAAGTTCTGAACTTCCTTGTTGATTACCAGCGTTAGTAGGAATGAATTTAGTCCATTATAGTGATTGGCAGTTAGAATGGTACCAACATTATCAGTTAAATCCTGTCTGTTTGCTTAACTCAGTTTTGGGTCCTACGGCAGCTGTGTTCTCCATTTCAGTAACTTCTGAATATCACCATTCAGGTGCTCTACATCAAAAAGCCTCACATTGGCTGGGTTTTGTGGCTCACACCTATAATTCCATCTCTTTGGGAGGCCAAGGCAGGAGGATTGCTTGAGCCTAGGAGTTCAAGACCAGCCTGGGCAACATAGCAAGATCCCATCTCCAAATTTTTTAAAAAATTAGCCAGGTATGATGGTGCACACCTGTAGTCCTTGCTGCTTGGGAGGCTGAGGTAGGAAGGTAACTTGAGCCCAGGAGTTTGCTGTCAGAAAGGTCCCACATCAGTCACTAAAGTCTAACAATTCTACCTCTTCCTGTCTCTAAAATCCTCTGAAGTCTGTCTGTCTGTCTCGAAGACCACAGCTTTAGTTCAGGGGCACTGGTCTGTCTCCCCAGCTCACTACACCATCCTATTAACTGATCTTCTGGCCCTATTCTGATATACTCTCCATAGTGCAGCTGGGATCAGCTTTCTAAGTGACAAATCCCTCCTTAACATTTAAACTCTGAAAGTTAAGTCCAAATTCCTTGACATGGCACACAAGGCCTTCCTTGAGTCTGGCCGTGGAAGCTGTGCATCTCACATTAGTTTCTTGGTGGGGTCCTTTTCTTTCTTGCTTCCAATCTTTTGCACATACTGTACCGTTTGTTGTAGAATTCCCTAAAGCGCTGTGCACATTTCTTTCTCGCAGTTTTCATCTTATGTTGTCATTGCCTTTTCTTGACTCAACTGGGAACTTTCTTGGGGCCGTGACTGTGACCTGTGCACAGCTGTCTTAGTGCCTGGCACCTCTTATTGAATAAGAGGTGAAATGAAAAGAAAAGGCTGCGTGCAGTGGCTCATGCCTGTAATCCCAGCACTTTGGGAGGCTGGGGTGGGAGGATTGCTTGAAGGCCAGGAATTCAAGACCAGTCCGGGCAACATAGTGAGACTGCGCCTCTATCCCCTGCCCCTCCAACACACACACACACACACACAGACACACACACACATTAGGTGGGTGTGATAACCTACACCTGTAGTCCTAGCTACTTGGGTTGCTGAGGAGGGAGGATCCCTTGAGCTCAGGATTTCAAGGCTGCAATGAGGTACTCCAGCTTGAGTGATAGGGCAAGACCCTGTCTCTAAAAACCATTTTTAAAAAAAGAAAATTAAAACTTAGGTAAGTACTGTTTCTTTATTTTGTGTGAGGTAGAATTTACAATGTTGAGGCTATGGAAAGTTTATATTAAATTCATACACATTGATTTAGTAATAAAGCTTTAATGATGTATGTAGAGCAAATATCAGTAAAACAAAATTTGTATTTTTAGTATGTAGGCAGTGATTCATATTAAATATGGAAGAGGAGGGAAAATATCTGGAATAATAATCATAAAACCAATAATAAATATTTGAATAAAGATAGAGATGTAGCAATTGTGAAACGTTACATTTTTCCATTTCTGTGGTTTCTCTATTTAGATCATGGTATAAGTATTATTAAAAAATTGATTTTTTTGTTTTCTGAATATTATTTTATTTGTCTTTGGTAGCAAATGTACCACCTTAAGGTAGTAATTGGATTCTGATATAGGGCTAGAAAACAGGAAGGAATTGCCTCCATCCAAATATACAGTAGTCTTCCTTTATTTGTGGGGATAATTTCCAGGCTCCCCAGTGAATGCCAGAAACTGAAGTTTGTACCAAACCTTATATACACCATATTTTTTCCTATACATAACTATGATAAACTTTAACTTATAAATTAGGCACAGTAAGAGATTAACAAAATAATAAAAAAGAACAATGATAGCAGTATGCCATAATAGTTACATGAATGTGCACTTGTGAACTCTTTCATGCACACACTCTCTTGCTCTCTCTCAAAATATCTTATTTTACTATATTGAAGGTATGTACTATACCGTGGGTAACTGAAAACATGGAAATTGAAACTGTGGATAAGGGGGGGTCTATCCATTTACCTCAGTTAGTAAATATTTGAGTGCCTACTGTGAGCCAGACACTGTGTTAGGTGCTGGGATTATAAGCAAGATATATATGATCTGAAAGATAAACTATGTCCATTATTTGCAAAAACAACTTACATGTGAGTGTTCTTTGCTGTCTGTAGATAACGAATATGTGTATAGTGATGTACTGCTCATAGAGCTCTTTCGTGCGTCTTATTGCCTTTAATTCCACATCACAGATGAGGGAAACAGAGACTGAGAGTAATTTGTACAAAGTGACATTGCTGTGTGATGGAGAAAGTAAACTTGAACCTAGGCTAGGCTCCGATTCCAAATCCCGTGCCATTTCCTCACACCGTGCTGTACTACATCCATGGTCGGTTGTGGAGTATCGTACAGAATCATATCAAGTTTTTAAGAATATGGTTTGAAAAGCACTTTTTTTTTTTGTATTTATGATGCAAATGCTTAATAATTTTTGAGCCTTGGGGATGAGCACAACCTAACTTATATCCATTATATTACTATTGGGTCTCTGTCACTGTAAAACGTTAAAAGCCTGGTTTTACCCTTAATCTTTTCTGGAATTGTATTTTTTTTAAAATTAGCAGTAAAGGGAAGGTATGTATTTTTTGAAATTTCTTTAGATTCTTTCTCTCTGCCTTTTGCAATTTCCTTGCTATCTTGATAAAATACAAAGGGTGAAATTCTTATAGCTAGAAGGAACTTTAGAGAAAGAAATACATTATTGGAATTACAACACATAAATAAAATATCATAGTTCACTTCAGTTTAAATTATTTTTTGTATCTGCTTCTGCAGAAAGTTTTCGTTTAGGCAACAGTCATTTATATTGACAGTATCAGTTGATAAAAATGAATGTAACTGTGGTTTATTAAATGCAATGTGATGTATGAATGTAAGGTGGTATTATTATAGTCCTCCACTTGGACAGAGAGTGAGAGGGGACAGTCCATTGCCACTGGTATTGATGTCCTAAAATGTATGCCATGAACCTTATGTTCTTTATTAGGAAGGCTACTCTGGCCTGCACTCAGGGCTTGTTTACTCTTGGATTTGACAAAGACTGTTTCCTAAGGGACAAACTTCAGTTAGGTTCCTCTGAGCCCTCTTCTCAACTTGGGGTCAACCTTGGGTTTCTGTGTTTGTCCTTGCTACATCCAGTTTTAGCAAGAATCCTGTTGTGTCAGTTTAATGAGAATCCACCCTCTCCTTGATACCTGATCACCCTTGATATCTGATCAAGTTCCGCATTCCCCACCTTTGATCTGTAGGTCCTTGACCTGCCTTTAGCAACAATTCTCTTAGGTTAGTTTAATAAGAATCCCCCTCTTCTTGATGTGTTTCCTCTTAGTACTTTTTCATTCACCGTCCTCTTACTTTGCTTGTTGGCTGTAAATCCCAAATGTCTTAGCTTAATACGAAGTTGAGCCCAGCTTCTCTCCCCTGTTGCAAATATCTCTATTGTTGTGGTCTTGAATAAAATCTTTCTTACCATTTTTAACATGTTTGAGAGTGACTTTTTTTTCTTTAACAGATTCTCAGCAGCAAAAACAATTCAAGTAATCAAGTCTACGATTGGGTTTAGAGGTTAAGGTCCCTGTGGCCTAAAGATAAAAGAAGGGGATATCAGCCATATTCAAATATATAATGTTTAAATAAGCTACGAAGAATAGCCATCTAGAGTAAGATAAAGTGTATGTAAGATGTAGTCCCCAGCAAACTGAAAAGGGTGGCCGTAAATTCCAGGAGTAAGATTAATTTAAATAAAATGCTGATAATAAATACTAGTATTACCAACCTATGGACCATTTCTCCTTGAAGGAGGTTGTAAAAACATTTAAAGTCAAGCTGGAATAAGCAAAATAAGAATTTAGTTAACCATGAGGTTCATGTTGAGCTCCTAGATTTCTAGATGCACACCTGGTCGGACTTTTTTTTTTCTTTTATCCTCTCAATAATTATGCAAAGCCGGGACCATTAATTATTTTTCACTTTTAGATGATAAACTTGAAGTTAAAAATGGTCAAATAATTTATTTGAAGTCAACTAGAACTTAAACCTAACTCCAAAACCTGTAAAATAATGGTGGTGGTACAGATGAAGAAGGAGGACTGGGGGGAAGTTAGTGGTGATGGTGGAGGTGTTGATGGTGTTATAGGTGATGGTGGTGGTGATATGGAAATGGTGGTGCTGGTAGTGGAGAAGGTGGTAGTGATTATGGAGGTCATGTTAGGGTGGTGGTGATGATGGAGATATTAGTGATGGTGAATTGATGGTGATGATGGAGGTGGGGAGGGAATGGTGTTGGTGGGGTGGGACTGGTGATGGTGGTGATGATGGGGGTCATGGTAGGGTGGTAGTGATGATGGAGGTATTGGTGGTGATGATGGAGGTGAGGGGGGGTGGGTGATGGTGGGATGGCACTGGTGAGGGTGGAGGTGATGGTGGTGATGATGGAGGGATTGTTAGTGATGATGGAGGTGGAGAGGGAATGGTGTTGGTGGGGTGGGACTGGTGATGGGGGTCGTGGTAGGGTGGTAGTGATGATGGAAGTATTGGTGGTGATGATGGAGGTAGGGGGTGGTGATGGTGGGATGGGACTGGTGAGGGTGGAGGTGATGGTGGTGATGATGGAGGGATTGGTAGTGATGATGGAGGTGGAGAGGGTTTGGTGATGGTGGAGTGGGAGTGGTGATGGTAGAGGTGGGACTGGTGATGGTGGTGATGATGACGGAGGTCATGGTAGGGTGGTAGGGATGATGGAGGGATTGGCAGTGATGATGGAGTTGAGGAGGGGCGGTGATGGTGAAGATGTTGATGGTAATGATGGGGGTGATGCTGTTATGGTGGTGGCAGCTGCTACTTACTTAGTATTTCTTTTGTCCTAACCTCTGGAATGATCTCATTTCACCTACACCTCTGCATCCGTAATTTACTACATGCCTATTAAGTGACAGAGCTTGGATTTGAACCTAAGTTTGTCTGACACCAAGTCCACATACTTCACAGAAATGTTACGTTGCTTCTCACATTATTTTCAGTCCACCATATGTGAATTCTGTGTATTTTCACAGACTAACAACACCTGTATTCTGGGACTGTGGGACTAGTATAAGATGGTCAAACTGCCATCAATGGTTCTATTCTCTTACCTTTGCATATTTCAATATCCACCACTTTATTTATAAGACCAAAAGACCTTTCTGAACTATCATAGATAGCCTGTGTTAGGACAATCTCATATAAACAATTTTCTCTTGCTGGAACTATCTGGAGTGACTGCATAAAAAAGAAGTGTAATCAAAATCAGATAAACCTCCCAGTAGATTAGTCAATAGATAAATCACCGTTGTTCTTACTTATAGGCTGTACCTCCGTGTTACTCATAAGGGATTGTACAGTAACTAGCAAATTTATAAATGTTTAGCTAAAATTCAATAACAGAATGATCAAGTTTTATTGCCACTTTATTGAGGCTTTGTTTTCCTGTTAGAAAGCTACCATTTGATAGCCTACTAAAAATACCAGAATTTTAGCTGTATTAGATTTACTGTTAATTCATTGCCATTACAGAACGTTCCTATAGCACAAGTGACAGGAAAAATCCATGTATAAATGTCTGTGCTACATGCTGTATGCACAGTGATACCCACCTCCATCCCCCATCTTCTCAAAGCAGTCATGTGAAGTATCACCAGCTATGAGAGACAGAATGTGCTGGAGGCTGAATTGCTTTGTTTCTCTTTAAAGTGTATCCAAAAATGGCCATAGGAGTTGATTTGCTTTTGTTTCCATGAGTATTTTCACTATTACCTTTAGAAATCACTAACTCAGAGCAGTTCATGTGACTGTCTGCTGCCACCGTCCTGACCCCAGCCTAAAATTTTCTTACTGTGGCAAGTATTAACAATTGACCTTATTCAGCCATTTGGCAGGCTGTGGTCATTCAATTAATTCCTTCTTTCTTTTCTATACATTTTAATTGCCCTAGGGATCTGGTATTCTGAAGAATGTTACTATTGGCTAGCTTGATAAGTTTTGGAAATACTTTTGTCTTCATAGCTCTGGGTTAGTTAGCCTTACAGGACTAGGAAGAACAGTTGAATGAAAGAACTAGACATTACTAGATCTTTCTTACAAGGGAAACCTCTTTTTAGCTAACATTTTACAATAATTTTGCTTTTTTTTTTTTTTGGCTTTTCAGTACTTAATTAGGCTATCTGTATGATCTTCTTAAAAGAATATTCAGAATTATTAGCTTGATTTTACCAATAAAGATTAGAGACTGAGTCTACAGATTTGCTGGGAGTCTCTTTTTTATGCTAAGAAATGAAGTTTTATTTTACCCAGGCCTCCCTGCTTATCGTCTTTTCATTTTTTCCCTTCCTCCAGACAACCCATCCTGCTGAGCCAGTACACAGTGAATGTACTTTTGAAATGGTTTTATGTCTGTGAGCACACATGGTTAGTCTGCAGGAATCATAATAATGTCTTGGACATGTGTTTCAAGATAGCTCTGTCTTCTTATCAAGACTTATATCTCACAGGATATCAGAGGAGGGAGGGAATAAAGCATTATATTAGGGTAAAAAGCATTACATTAGGGAAATTAGAGTTTTGTGCAGGGTTATCAGATGAACATTAATATTGACGAATGTATATCTATGTGTGTGGTTTTTTTTTTCTCCATGTGTGGCTCTACTACATGCATTCACATTGTGCACACACGGGCATCTGTCTGTTGCCTTATTTTATCTTATTATTATTTTTTTTTTACAACACAATCATTTAATTTGACTCACCTGAGGGTTTATTTGGTTATCAGCATGTTGTCCGCTTCTATGTTAGGTCTATTTTGATTCAAACCTTGGATTTTTACCTTCAGGATTGTGTGTTGGGGTGGGGGCATGTTGGGGATGACAGAGGGAGAAAGAAATATTTTTATTTTTCCTTGTAATAAATGTTCATTGAGAAAGTTATAGAATATGGAGAAAATGAAATTTACTCTATAACTGTCCTATGCAGAAATACTGTTAGCTGTGAGTTTCTTTTCTATATATGCTTATATAGTTGAGATTATGCATGTATACAGTTCTGCATCCTAACTTTAAAAATAATGTCACATCTTGATAATTTCCCAAAGGTATTAAAACTATTTGAAGATATAATTGATGTATCACCTTGTTTTATATTCTATTTGAATAATATATCAAAGGTCACCAAAAGATGACAGTGAAATATATGTTTGTAATCTACATTAGCATCAATAAATATGAACCATTTAAATTGTGCTAAGTCAACCTCTCTGATCTTATTTCACTAAAGTTTAGGATAAGGCACTACATTGGATGGGACTGTGATTTTAAGATCTCTTACGAGGCTGACGTTACAAATTGTAGGCTACCTATCTTTGGATTAGTTAACTTGGGCTGTTTTTTAATTCATGTACTATACCCCAAATTATGGCCAGCTATCTTAAAAGTTTCCATCTTTTGTATCAAAAGGAATTTAGCAAAAAGATGTATGTAGATTAGTGCACACTCATTCTCACTTTTGTAAACAAATAGTTAAACTTGATGTCTTAAATCTGTAGCTTCATTTTTGGATACAAAGTCTTAAATAGTTTGTGTTAGCCAAATATAAAGAAGTTGAAGCATCTTTGTATATTCCATAGATCATAGATCCTCATTGAATCATTTTACTATAGTGTAGTCTTTAATAGTTTATAATGTCATTAGAAGTAAACTCAATAATTCTTATTATTACTATAGAATAAACATGCTATTAATAAGAATAGAAATATTCTTAGTCATTTATGCGTTGAAAAGAGATTTCCCATTTCCTGTGCTTTTCCTGGCCTCAACCACTACATTAGCACATTCATACACTGGCAGAATTCTAACTAGATATCACAGATTGTGTATCTGTACATTCAGTCTTTTCAAGACTTAGCATCAGCAAAAGTAGGGCAGTTGTTTTAGTCCTTATATTCCATCTAAACATGTATTGACATTCTCAAGAAAGTCATTTGAACAAAAATCCCAACATCAAGTACTCCAGACAGGGCATCTTCAGGTGCAAATTATGATCAGATTATGGAAGATTTATCTTCAAGGTCACAAAAGTATGCTGGCTTTGGGGGAAGCTGTGTCATAGTGTCAAGTGGAACATGCTCGTTTATTTGGTACTCGCGCAGCGTTGTTTATACTGAAATACTTGAATGTATGTGCTCACCTGCTGTTTTTCTTCTGCCTTTTAAAAGTTTTGGAGTACATCATTATAACAAAGCAATTTTTTTTGATTTTGCATTGCAAGTTTTTGTTTCTCTCTAATAATGCAGTTTACTTCTAAGTGTGGCTTTGATAGGAAGAGGTCAGACCTTCAAGTGGATCACTAAATAATAATCACTTGTCTATCACTGAGCTTGTTATAAGGTGTGTTGCTTTTGATGGGCTATTACCTGACTGCTGGGCCAAAGTTAGTTTTGCTCTGTTTTGGTCTATCTAAATTTAAGCCTTGAAGAGCGTCTAGACTGTGCAGAATTTCTGATTTGTATCTGGTCAATACCTTCAGAATTCAGCTTTTTTGTTGTTGTTGTTGCCAATATTTGGTTGACGGGCATTCGTTAGCTGATAAAAGTGGTATGTTGTGGTGGGGCATTGTGGGAGGATTAGACATACTTTTATTTGAGTATATTTGGGTATTTGAATATTTCCATTTTTTTCAGATAATGTCTAATTATTTTTTTTTAACATTCAGGTATAAAATGTTTTTTTCTTGAGCATTTGTCTAATGGTAGCCCAGCTCTGCAACCTCACAATTAATCCCAAACCACCATGAAAAATCAAATACCCTCTTTAGCGATGGTCCCAATTATGCTGGAGACTGAGGCAGGAAAATTGCTTGAGTCCAGGAGTTTGAGTCCAGCCTGGGCAACATAGTAAGACTCTATCTCTAAAAAAATCAGAACAAAACAAAAGAACAGGACTGGGCCATAAGCCTAATATGACAACATCAAGCATCAGAAAAAAGTAGTAATCATAGAGAAGTTTTTCGTAAGTAAATTCTGAATCATATTAAAATTTAATGGGAGAAATGAAGTTTGAGGTTTTCTTTTTTTCCCATGAAAATAAAATTCAGAAGATGTTTACAATTGTTCTGCTATCTTTCTCAAAATAGTGGTTTAATGGCAAACCTCTCGGCAAGGACTCTCTATCTTTCTTAGAGGTGCTGAAGGCATTGTTGGTGCTCAGTTCATGTTTAATAATAATGTTATTCTGGATTGAAATGTGGCTAGTATACTAGGGTGAATGCTGGTGCTTTAAGGAGAAGGATGATTGGCATTTTAATCAGTGGAAATGTTCAGAAACTTTGTCTGAACGACTGTATTTCCAACTGTTCGGATTTCTCAGTTCTGGTTCAGTACCAATTCAAAGGGGAGAGCTCCATCTACTGAAGACCTATTTCGGAATGATTTCTTCTGTTAAGTTCAGTGATTTTCCGTTTGCACAGCTCATTGAATTTTTTTCTGATTTATGAGCCCCAATGAAAGTTAGGATGAAACTGGCAGTTTGGTCATTTCAAAACCAAATTCCTTGTCATTTTGCTTGGTGCCTAAATCCAAAGGACTTACCAGGGGGCATTCTTAATTAACTCTATTTAATAGTCAGGTTTTCTTGGGACCAGTGTAGATAGTAAGACTGCTCTTAAGAAAATGTTGCTGTAGATGGTCTTTCTTTAGTCTTCCCTAGCTTGAATCCCCTTTCATATACTCACATTGGGATTTTATTGATGATGTCATAGAACTGCAGTGACTTTGGTGTCAGATTTAGGCTTGACTTTTGGTCTTGCTACTTTGGATGGCTCTGGGGTATTGTGCAAGTGACTTAATTTTTATAAACCTCAGATTCCTTTTGGGGACTTATAGCCGTGTTTAATCAGTTTGGACTTTGCTGGAAGTGCAGAAGAGTCTTCGAAGGGTTTTAAATAGGAGATCATTCGTATTTGCACTATGGGTCAAACCAAAGATCTTGGTACCCAGGACTTCAGCTGTCACCTTGTTTAGAGATTGCCAAAGCTGCTGAGAGCTATGTTGTCCAAGATCATATACCTTCCTGGTTTGGCCCATAGTGACTGATCAATGAAGGAGGTATAAAGGCCAGGCCATTTCAGACAAACTCTGAATAACTTTAAAGGACCATACTTTCATGACATTGTAATAGAGAAGACACTTAAAGCAGATATAAAAATCACAAGCCCTAAAAGACTGACTTAAAAAAATACATTAACTTAAAAATCTTAAATATAACAAAAGACATTAAAACAAAACAAAATGCCAGACCATAGACTGGTAGTATGTATTTGTAACTCTTCTAAGTGGCCAAAGAGAATATCCAGAATTTGAAAGAAGTCATACAAATTAATAAGAAAAAGATAAAGTACTCAGTGGAAAATGGATAAAGAATATGACTAGGCAATTCACATAGGTAAATGCTTGAATGGCCAATTATAAAAGATGCTTAACTTTGCTAATAGTTGGGGAAATGAAAAGTAAAACCCTGGTGAGATTCCATTTTACAACTATTGATTGACAATACCTAATAAGCTTGATAACACCAAGTGTTGGCAAGGATGAGAAGAAACAGGAACTCTTGTATATTACTAATGAGAATAAATTACTACAATCTTTTAAGCAAGCAATCTAGAAATATCTGGTAAAGTTGAAGATGTCCATATTCTGCCTTTATGTGTTAGCCTAGAAAATTGTCACACATAGAAAACAAAGAGACATGTACAAGGATGTTCATTTTAGCACTCTCTACTTCAGATAGAAAGAAAGTGGAGGAATGGATAAATGTAGGGTGATGTTTCCTCCATACAGCAGAGCAGTTAAAATAAACTAGTTGCACATGTATCCACATGGATACATCTCAGAAACATGCTAAGGGTAATGTAAGCTGTAAAAGAGTATATAATATATGTAACATAACTATTATATATGTGATATAGTGATTGTCTATTTTCTCTATTATAAGTAAACCTTTTTTGAGATATAATTTTGATACCATACAGTTTACCAATTCAAAGTACACAATTCAATGGCTTTAAACATGTTCACAGAGTTGTGTATCTATCACTGCAGTCAATTTTAGAAAATTATCATTACTCCACAAAGAAACTCCGTTCTCTTAGCCATCAGTCCCCTACCCCCAAACCCTGCCAGTCTCTCATATTCTCCAGCCCTAGGCAACCACAAATCTACTTTCTTTCTCTGTATATTTGCCTGTTGACATTTCATATAAATGAAATCATATAATATGTGGTCTTTAATGGCAGACTTCTTTCAGTTAGATAATGTTTTCGAGGTTCATCAGTGTTGTAGCATGTATCAGTACTTCATTTTTTTTTAATTGCTGGGTAATATTTAATTGCATAGATATACCACATTCTGTGTATCCATTCATTAGTTGAACATTTTGGTTGTTTTCACTTTGTAGCTATTATGAATAATGTTGCTATGAGCATTTATGTTTAAGTTTTTGTGTAGACCTGTGTTTTCATTTCTCTTGGGTATATACCTAGGAGTGGAACCATGGATTCCTGGTAACTCTATGTTGGAATAGCCAAATTGTTTTCTAAAGTAGCTGCATGCTTTTACATTCCCACCAGCAGCATTGAGGGCTCCAGTTTCTCCATATCCTTGTTGATAATTGTTACTGTCATCTTTGATTATAAACATTTTAGTGGGTGTGAGGTAGTATCTCATTGTAGTTTTGATTTGCATTTCTCTGATGGCTAATGATGTTGATCATCTTTTTCATGTGCGTATTGACTGTATGTAGATTTGTAAAGCATATAAAACATTGGCATATATTGTTTCTCGATACACA
This sequence comes from Trachypithecus francoisi, assembly GCF_009764315.1. Lineage (NCBI taxonomy): Eukaryota > Metazoa > Chordata > Mammalia > Primates > Cercopithecidae > Trachypithecus > Trachypithecus francoisi. The sequence continues at coordinate 25,508,034 of NW_022681469.1, read as the reverse complement.
CATGTATGATCAAAGTATAAAAAAATGGGAAGAGATGGTGAGTGAAGCTTTAGCTATATTTGTGTCATTTTGTTTCTTAAATAACAAAAGGCATTAAACAAGGCAGAATATTAGCATTTGTTAAAGCTGTGGTGCTAGATACATAGCTGTTATATCATTTTCTAAAATACAGATATGTATAGATGTAGTCAACAACCTCAAAATAATAGTCATTGTGATGAGAGTAGAAAATTTTGCCAAGGAAGAATTAAAACATAATATAAGTTGCAGAAATGCTTTGGTGCATGCTTACATCTTGTTGAGATCTGACAAACAGGAAATAAAATTTGGTCATAAAGGTATAAGTTGGAGAATCATTTATTAGTACAGATACTAAGGAAACCTTGTCAACAATGTCAGATGGTACAGAGAGGGAGTGAATGTAGTTAAATAAAAACAACAAAACTTCATATTTGGCAATTAGCTTATTAATATCCTCCTAGGATGCAGTTTTCATTTTAGAAGCAAGGTTCAAAATCAGATTGTAGGGAGTATACAATATATACCCTAAGAGAAAAAAAGACTGTGGTGTAAAACACATTAAAAAGGTTGTCAGTGAATTGAAGGAGAGAAATAGGGCTTGAAAGGAAAGATGGAGCTACGAAGTTTGCCTTATGCATCAGATTTGCTGTAATACTTGACCATCACTCGTGTGAACAGTTTGAAATTTCCAAGTGGTACCACAGCAACGTAATTCTGATTTAGATACCTAGAGTGACAAGTTTTTTATTCATACCTTCTCTCTTTTAAAAACATGTTATGTGCATATAGGGTTGTTTCTCTTTCCAACGCTCAAAGATCCTTTGAGTAAGGAATAATAGTTTCTATAATACCACTGCCAACCACAGAGTATAGTCAGATGCATAAGCAAATATATCTTGAAAAAGAACTTTATCCAGCACGGAGAGACTTTGTATGTGGGAAAGCCGTGAAAAACCTGGGAAGATGAAACAATGTGTACAAAGTGCCATCAACACTGCCTCACTCACTATCAGTCAATCTTTAGTATTTCCTCATGTCTCCTCCACTAGATATTTGAGAAGAAATAATTGAGGAAAACAGTTTCAGAACACTCTGAAAGGAATGAAGAGAAAGGGCAACAGTACATTTTTTAAAAAAGGATGGGTGGATGGATGACTCTTTGCTTGCAGGGAGGGAAGCTAAGCTGATGTTGGAGTAGAGGAGGAGCTGAAGGAATGCATGGTGAGTGCCCTCCAGTTGGTAGGAAGAGGGCCTGGTGGTGATGAAGGTAGCAATGTGGGGCATTACAGGGAAGGAACAACATTTGGAACATCTTTGGATGAGTGAAAACTTGAAAGACAGATGTCTAAATGCATTGTCTAACAACATTGAGGATTCGCATGGATTTAGATAGTACGAATGATGAGGTCTATGTGATTATATGATTTTTATACTTTGGAAGCTGGGAATGAAGGAGAGCATACAGGGTGTGTAATGGAAGGGATTTGCCGTGCTGCAAGGACAGATTCGGTGGAGACATGGCAATTTCCCTTAAATGTTTTAACAGTTCTTTTATGGTTAACTAATTATTTTAATTCTGTTTTATCATAGGACAGAACTCAGGCACTAAAGAGTCAAAGAAAGGCAGGTTCCTGCCCAGTCAAAAGAAATCACCAGTAATTAGAGCTATCTATTCTTAGAATACACTGTCTTTAGAGGTAGGGAGTTTCCTAACAAGGGAAGGATTCAGAGAGAAGCTAGGATGTGAAGATGGAAAGTCTGACTGTGTGTCAACTGAAAGCCTTTTTTACACTTAAGGTGTTAAATGGCTTTATAATCAGAACATTGATGGGGTAAAAAAAATCTCATTTATAATTAAAAGCAGAATAAATGTAGTGACTATAAGAATCCAGGCTAGGTTAGAATACATATAGTGACTACAAGAATCAAGGTTAGGTTCTACTTGTACATAGAATGGAGCCAAGGATCTAAGACATTTGAGGAATATCTTTGCCATAGTTTACATCCTTTTTTTCTGCCTCTATACTAGTGACATCAAGGACTGATCATATCGGTAATACCCCTCTTACTTGTTGTGATCCTTGATCAGTCGACCTCATCAGTACCTTTAGGTACCGTGTTTTTTTTACCCTCGTTTAAAGTTTCATTTGAGAACAAGTCATTATAATTGGCTTCTTTAAAGTAAAAAACCAAGGATTATTAAATTTATTTGTAGACTGTGCATGTGAAACATTAGAATTCTTTATAGGTTTCCAGTTTTTGCATGATTTTTAACCTCTGGCATCAATCAATAGATGAATATTTGATTTTAAGTGAAAGTCATAGTATTAATAACTAAATGTCTCTTCCATTATTACTAAAAAAGAATTTTTGAATAATTCCTTTCTACCCTTTCTTTCCACTTTCATCTCTACTTAGTAATAGCAAGAACATAGCAGATTTATCAGTTTCACTCATCTCATAAAGATAATGTCATCAAACATGTTATGAACATAGTTCAGGACAAGAGACAACTGTATGTATTGATTCCTTTCTTGGTTCAGTGCTTTACATGTTTAGACAATAGGCTGCAATCTTGGAGAATCCCAGACTCGACGCTTTTTTTGTTGCTGTGGCACATTAGTGCCCAGAAATTTAGTATTGATTACTGTAGTTTCTCTTGCCTCATCTGAATGTGAAAGGAATGGCAAAGTAGCTTGGTTCGTAATGTTGGCCAGTTAGCTCTTTTTGCTTACTGAGGTTGTACATTGGTTTTGGAGAAGACTGAATAATCAGTCTCAGAGTTACTTTCACATTGTACTGCTAAGATACTGTTGAATTAAAGTCACAGTGTTCATGGAAAATAATGTCAGAAGTTACTAAGAATAATGTCTGAAATGTGCACGGGTTACGAAGTGCTGGAGAGAAAAAAATGGGTCAGTGCGTTGATTCTCTTGGGGTAAGGGTGGGGACCACATTCTTTAAAGGGTGATAACAGAAGCTCTAGTTAAAACGTTTCTAAATATACACAACCCACCTCCTGAGATTCTGCTGTAGCTGTCATCCCCAGGGTTTGTCGTTTTCCTTTATTCTGCTTTGTATCACTCTGTGTATTCACTACTAGTAGTTACTTTTAGGGTTATTGTGAATATTGTTAGATAGAAGATGAATTGGTGCATATACTCTGAGGTTGGGAGACCATTGTAATTGATTGGTCAGGTATTTTATAGCAAACTTTTATGCAGGATATAGGATTAGATGAAGCCTTCATATACAGTAAGCTTTCAGAATTTAAATTAAAAATGAAAAAATAAATGGAAATTTATGGGAATATATTATAAGGATGACAGATAATTTCAGTGGTGAGAAAAAGGTCATCTCTGACTGTGTTTCAAAGTCATAAAGTGGTTCAGTATGATATTCCTGGTGTAAGTGAATTCAAGGAGTGTTGTACAGCAGAGGAAATGGGAGACATCCTCTGAATAACTGTTATTTCAAGAGGCTGGGTATAGGCAGAATTAAAGAAGGTAGAAGTGGAGAGAGGATTTCAAGAAAATAGCAAGGTGGTTTCAATTTGAGAGACATTAGATGAATCATGTAATGAGGATTTGGGGTGGTTATGGACTTGTAGCACCATCAGCAGCATATGAGCTGATGTATGATTAGTAGGACTGAAAAAATGTCAAGGAAGAGGAGGAAAGGAGACTCATGGTATGGAACAGGTTAAGGACTTATTTACAGATCCACTGAAGGAACACATTTGAAATTCTCCAGTTCTTCAAGTTGGTACTCATGATTAAAAGAATTAAAAAGTCAGTTTTGAGAACTAACAGTAAAGCAATTGATCACCTGACTGGTGTTTTGATGTGAAGCAGAGTTAAAGGGATAAAATCTATATGATGGGAGATCAGGAAGGCAACAGTGGTGCATTCATGCACAGCCAACACTCAAGTATTTATTTGAGTATTGTCCTAGGGAGCCATGGAGGATATGGTTTTTGTGTTTTAAGGGAATCCTAGTCTGATTGGCAGAGGGATAACATCAAAGGCCAACCTAAACGGAAGACAGCAAATGTTGGTGTGTCAAATGAATGTTAGTGCTGTTTGAAGTGTGAATCCCAGATCCCAGGCCCCAATCCAACCGACTCTTATTATTTTCCTATGGCTGCCTACAAATTACCACAAACTTAGTGATTTAAAATAGCACACACTTATTATCTCACAGTTTCGGTGGGTCAGGAGTCTGGGATGCTAAGATGGTTCCCCTGCTTCGGGATCTGTCACCATGCTGCAGTCAAGGTGTTAGCCAGTGCTGGGTTCACCTCAGAGACTCAACTGAGGAAGAGTCTGCTTCTAAGCTCCAGTTGTTGGCTGAGTTCTTTTCCTTGCCGCTCCAGGATTCATGACAACTTGCTTCTTCAAAGCCAGCAGTGGGGTTGGTGAGGGGTTCTACTAGCTTCAGAATCTTGTATAGTGTCATGTGACAGCCTGTCATCTTTGCCATATTCTGTCGGTTAAAAGCAAGTCACAGTTCCCTCCCACACCGAAGGGGAGGTAAACACACAAAAGCCTGGACAGTGGGAGGTAGGGATCATGGGGTCACTGTAAAGTCTTGTCTGTGGCAACTACTGAATCAGAATCTACATTTCAGTGACACTCCTTAGACGATTACATTTTAAGAAACTTTTACAGATGGTAGGTGCCAAAGAAGGTTGATTTAGAGGGAGAAGAAAGTTCTTTGGGCTTGACCTGGCCAGGTGAATTGTTTTATGGTCAGCAAAATAATTTGTTATGTAAAAGCTTATTCACATTAGGGAATTTTTGGTATTCTTTCTCCCTGCCACTTCTGCTTGAGTGTAGTGTTTTTCACGTTTGTAGTGCTGTTGAACTCCCTGAGAGAGTTTGTAATATCCTAACTTGGGCTTAAAAAAAAAAAAAAGTTGTTCCTTTCTCTTTTACTATTCCATTTTGGTGATGGGGGTTGTTGTAAAGTAATGGACATGCTCTGCCCTAATAGCAGAACTATCTTGGGAAAGACATTGAACTATCCTTAGCACCAATTCTTTTATATGTAAGTTCTGTCATTCTTCTCTTACAGGGCTGTTGCGTGAATTGAATGAGTTAAAGAGGTGAAAGTTCTTGGTAAAGTGTAAAGCATTATATAATGTTGTAGTGGACTCATTTTGTTGTATTGCTTTAGTCACAGGGCTGTCCCCTTCCTGCCAATAGTAGTGTGTACCCAAAAATCATGATTGTTCCTTGAATTAGTCTGACGACAGTCCTTCAGGGAAGCCATGGATGGCTGATCCAAACTGGGTCACACAGATTCTCCGTCTTGGGAATTTGGATTTGGGACCAAATGATGACAGTTTAGTCCTTGCTGATCTAACGTAAAGAGATTAGAAACCGAGGAAGCTGTGGTACAGCTGACTTCTACTATATGAGTGGCAGAGAATGCTCCTTGCAGAGGACAGAGGGAGCTCAGATCTGAAGAGAGAAGAAAAGTTATGGAGAAAGAGGGCTTACTGCTGGGGACCAGTCTGCTTTTCATTTCCTGCTTGCTTTTCTGGGTCGTGGCAGCATTTTTGCCTTTAAGTTGTATAACACATAACTCTAAATCTAGGTATTAGTAATAATTTTCCCTCTTTTGTTCAAGCTATTTTGAGTTGTTTTCTGTTACTTTCAACTAGAGAGCTGAAATGTGAGCCAGTAAGTGTGTACTTAAAATTTTTAAAAAATCTCCTAACTACTCATTCATTTTCCCCCCAGTGCCTACATAATTTGTTTTTAAAGGCCAATTACATGTTTTTATTCATTGAATAGTCATTGAGCAGTTTTTCAGGATACTTTAGAAATACCAAAATGAAGAATATGATCCTTGCCCTGAAACGGTTTTTTAATTTACTAAGAGAAATGGACATTTAAATGACAACCTATAATACTAGGCAGAATAAAGAAATAAGAGCTATGTGCAATTCATTTGAGGTAATTTTTATGTTATGCCCAGTAACCTTATTGAAGGTCATTAAAAATTTCATTTTTTGCAAAGAATTGAGCCCTTTGTCCCTGATTGATGATAAGGTCCTGACATGCTTTTGGACCCATCATTTTTGCTTGTGTCTCTGAACATTGGAAGTAGGCTGGGCAGTCTGGCCTATATACCTTTCTTCATTAAGTAGGCAGAGGACAATACACTGAGGTAGGCAAAACTGAAAACAAAACAGAAGTTCAAATCGGAGATTTAAAAAAAACTTGCTTAGTGAAGTTGTTGATTTCTTGATTAAGTCATCCTTTAGCTCTGGGTGATTTTCACGTTTAAGGTTGGTTTTAGAGGTTTTGTTTTCCTTATAGCTTGTGTCATGTATAAAAAGGGTACTTATATATCTTATACAATAAAGAGGGTACTGATAATGCTTGCATTGCTTAATAAAAAGGGTGCCTAACGTAAGAGTTCTGTGTTTCCTGTAGTTTGCATTACATAATAAAATCAGTGCTTAAATTAGATGGGAGCCAGTGAAATTATAGTCAAACTGCATGAAGCTGATTTTAGAACCACATTTTCTTAACATGGAGGTTATGTAGGTTACATGTTTTACTGGCTCATGCAGCTCTTCAAAATGACCCAGTTCAGAATGACATTCAACTTAGAGCTGATTGAAATGGGCATTGGTGGAAAATCCCTTGGGGATTTATGGAGCAATTAAAAAAAAAAAAAACTAGGAATCTCATTCTTTTTAATAATAGAAAAAAAATCTGTAGTTAGAATTTTAGAGAAGTATGTGAAGGTTTTATCTTACTGCAGAAATTGTGGGAAATGCTTACTTTTTAAAAGCAGAAAGGGAAAGAATCTCATGTTGAAAATTATCACTAGGTAGAGTAATAGAATTAACGGAGCAATCCAAAATGAGCTAAATGAGTTTCTTTGTGAGAATTCTTTTAGAGATTAATTCTAGAATTCTTCTAGAGGCTTCATAATATATGGTAAAACTAATATTGCTGCTTAGATATTCTATGTCATCTTTTGTCCTCACTTTAGGTAAGCCATATGTAAGCCATAGCACCCTCTATCTTACTTTACATCACTTTGCTCATTTGGTGATTGTGTAGGTGTGAGTATGTGCACATGTGTAGACTTTTGTCAGTTTCCTTCCTGCTAAATCTTAAGCTCATTGAAAGTAAGAACCATGTGATTAGCTTATTATTATGTACCCGTACCTAGTACTGTTCTTGGACATAATAGGTGTTTAGTAACTACTAAATGAATAAATGAATATTTCTCATAACCTTGTACCCCACAAGCATTACTCATAAAAAGATATGCCGGGAATATTTAGAGGTAACGTTATGTTTAGAGTCATAATATTGTATATTCGATGTGAGGTTTAGCACTATGAATAGAGTCAGTCAACAACCCCTAAAAATGTGATCAGCTTAACTCTTGTTTCTTACATTCTCTCAGAGAGAAGCTAAACTTAAGAAAAGAGAGAGGGAGATCAATAGATGGGACATTTAAAATCTTTAGCCTGTAACTTGACAAATGACTACCAAAATTCTCTGGAGGCAAAACCTCTAGAAAGTCGGTTGGCTAGCACACAGAAAACGTTAAGGGAGTTCCCAAAGCTTCAGACTATATTACTGATGGCAACCAGTTCAGCGAGGAAACAACAGAGTTTTCCTAGGGCCAGAGCTCAGGATGGGGAGACACTGCCATGGTACCCTGTGGGGGAAGGCATGGGCTCCATGGACTCCAGTTACAGTTGGCAGGGAGAAGAACTTTAAAGACAGTGAGCTGAGCAGCCATGGAAGCTTCAGGGGATAGGGAGATGTTGGTAGGGGGTTGCTTTTTCTTTTCTTTTCTTTTTTTTTTTTTTTTTTGAGACGGAGTCTTGCTGTGTCACCCAGGCTGGAGTGCAGTGGCTGGATCTCAGCTCACTGCAAGCTCCGCCTCCTGGGTTTACGCCATTCTCCTGCCTCAGCCTCCCGAGTAGCTGGGACTGCAGGCGCCCGCCACCTCGCCCGGCTAGTTTTTTGTATTTTTTAGTAGAGACGGGGTTTCACCAGGTTAGCCAGGATGGTCTCCATCTCTTGACCTCGTGATCTGCCCGTCTCGGCCTTCCAAAGTGCTGGGATTACAGGCTTGAGCCACCGCGCCCGGCCTGGGAGTTGCTCTTTCAAGGGAGGACAGAATTTAGAAGTCCGTAGTCTGGGGAATGTAAACCAAAAATAAAATTCTGAGGCCCCCAATCATTTGAATGGACTTCCTCCTCAGCCAAGACACTCTTTTTTGTTTGTTTGTTTGAGATGGAGTCTCGCTCGCTCTGTCACCTAGGCTGGAGTGCAGTGGTGCAATCTTAGGCTCACTGCAACCTCTGCCTACTGGGTTCAAGCAATTCTCCTGTCTCAGCCTCCTGAGTAGCTGGGATTACTGGTGCACGCTGCCACACCCGGCTAACTTTTTGTGTTTTAGTAGAGATGGGGTATCACCATGTTGCCCAGGCTGGTCTCGAACTCCTAAGCTCAGGCAATCCACGTGCCTCAGCCTCCCAAAGTGCTGGGATTACAGGTGTGAGCCATCACGTCTGGCTCAATACATTCTTTTTTTTTTTTTTTTTGAGACGGAGTCTTGCTCTGCCGCCCAGGCTGGAGTGCAGTGGCCGGCTCTCAGCTCACTGCAAGCTCCGCCTCCCGGGTTCACGCTATTCTCCTGTCTCAGCCTCCCGAGTAGCTGGGACTACAGGCGCCCGCCTCGTCGCCCGGCTAGTTTTTTGTATTTTTTAGTAGAGACGGGGTTTCACCGTATTAGCCAGGATGGTCTCGATCTCCTGACCTCGTGATCCGCCCGTCTCGGCCTCCCAAAGTGCTGTGATTACAGGCTTGAGCCACCGCGCCCGGCCTCAGTACACTCTTAACACTTAATCTGAAAGACTGGCTTAGGTCATGACGGGAACATGGGCAGTTGGACATGCCCCATTATACCTCTCTAGCATTAACATCAACACAGACTTTAAGTCTGAGGAGAAACATTTTACAGCCTATTCTGTGAAGCCTACTACCTGAAGGTTTCCTCTGCAAATAAGAGCTTTGATTTCCACAGTCCTTTCTCTTAACCCAGCCTTTCCTTTCTCTTGATCCCAGGTCTTTAGCTAAACTCAACCAATTGTCAACCAGAAAAATTTTAAAATCTACCTATAATCTGGAGCACCCTGCTTTGAGGTGTCCCACCTTTCTGGACCAGACCATTATATTTCCTAAATGTATTTGATTGATGGCTCATGCCTCCCTGAAATGTATAAAACCAAACTGCACCTCGACCATGTTGGGCACATGTTCTCAGGATCTCCCGAGGCTTGTGCCACGGGCCATGGTCACTAATATTTGACTCAGAATATATCTCTTCAAATATTTTACAGAGTTTGACTCTTTTTGTCTATAGGAAGGAGATATGAACACCCCTTTCCCATAGATGTTTTCTGTTTCTGGTGATGATGTTTTTCGTGTTAGGGAATTCAGCCTTGGCTATTCTATGTTCATTTTAAGGTTAGTAACTTCATGCCCCAGTTGGGGGTTACGTGTCTGTAATTGCCACAGAAGCAGCCCTGTGTGTTATGCCTGCAGCTGGCTCTGAATCTGTCAAGGAAAGAGCAAGTAAATATTTTCTTACAACTATAAAAGGAAGAGTTAAACACTTATTGTTTGGAAACCAAGCTGATAAGCATATTATATTGTCTGAGGCCCCAGAAATAAGCAAATTAATTACATGCAAATAAGTTGCTCATGAAATGTGGGATAATAATAGTATCTGTTTGGATGTTTATGGCAAATTTATTTACATGGCTCAATTTTCTGCTAATTTTCCTGTGGAAAATAATAAATATTGGTTCCTTTTGCCTTTCTTTTAGAAACACTTCCTTGAAATTATGAAAACTGTTACCATGTCTTGCTATCTTTGCTTTGCCAAGGGCAATTTTAAAGACAGTATTTGTAAATACATGGTGAAGAAAGAACTATTAATGAATGTAGGTTCTTTCTGCTGTAAACAGATGGTTGTCATCACCAACATCATTAAATAATACAGAGGTTCTTATTGAATATTAACATTCAGTAGTTTAGTTGACTTCCTGTTGATCTTTTTCATGAACATCTTTTGATGTCAGCTTCTTGCTGAGCTTCAGACATTTCCTCTCTTAAGGTAAAACAGGGAATTGAGCAGTTTATATTGACAGTGTGATCCATGGTCTCTTTTTTCATTAATGAGTAATTGGATTCACATTGAAAAGATGGCTCTAAACTCTGCCTGGTGCTCCATACACTCTAAAGGAACCTTAGCATCCAATGTGACTCTCTTGATGTTCCCATTTATTTTTTTTGAGGTATATCAAAGGTGATTTGATGAGTTGTTTTATTTTTTTCAAGATAATCATTTTTTTTTTGTAGTTCATTAAGTTGGATTGTATGTCAGTCACCTCATAAGCTAGGGGATGAGTGTGGGAATGAGTCTTTAGTTGGGATGAAGAGTGTTTGTTTTTGTATCCAACTTTATAGGCTGTGCTTCTCCACTCCCAGCCTTTGTGAGCCACAGCTATACTGGGTTACTGTTTTATTTGTTTGCTGTCTATATGCTAAGGCTCAGGCATTGACATTACCTCTGTGCATTTTCATCAGCAACTCTGACATTTTGACATGACAAACTTGAAACTATTATCTTTATGGAATGCCAGACACCATGATCTGTTGTTCACAAAACAGGAAGTAGAATGGAAATGGATTTTTGTTTTAATTTTTGGTAGAGCAGGAATTTTAACATCTAGTCAGAAAGGAAAACAGCAATTTGTATCTTGGATTAGCTTTTATCAGCTACTCTGCAACTTCATTTCTGCCATCTACAAGTGTGTTGGGGTGCAGGGAGATGTGGGGTTGGCACAGGAAGGTCAACCACCAAACTCTGTACTCTATAAATTAACATCTTGTTTTTGCATGGGTTCTCTTTGCCAGTTTTCTCCATCAATTGCCGTGGCAGAGATGAGAGTTTGGGAGGCTGGTGGCCAAATATTTTCTTATTGTATTTCCAGTGGGTAAGGGGTGGTACCACACACACCTTGGGTATTCCATTGTTCTTCCTTTCAGTTTGAGATTCCCATGTAGAAAAATTATACTTTGTTTTGATAATCTGATTAACAGAAGGAGAAAAATCAGTTGGTAGATTTTGAGGAGATAATCAATTTCCTTATTACAGAAAAAGATGAGAGACATAACTACTTGTGTTTGCAAATTATTTGCTTCAGTCTGTGATGCTTTCAAGAGTTTGAGAAATAGGGTATTTAACTTCTCAACTATGACTGATAGGATCATGGTAAAAGTGCTCCAGCCTAATGGAAGCTTAAAAATGCAGCTCTCAGAATTGCTGGATCACACTTGACAGTGATTTGTATGTCTACAGCTTATTAAACCTCAGCATAGAGAATGTCCTGATTTAAAATTTTTCAGTTTTATTCACTTGGTCTGATGTGAGGAGCAGCCATCCTTCCTGTTGTCTTGTGTAGTTGAATGTAAATTTCTCAGCTACAGTTAAATTTCTGATCAGGGCCAACCACACTGAGTGTTAAGGAGCTCTTCCTTGGATTTCTCAATCAGAGAATTGCTAACATTTCACCTTTGACTTTGTTCACTATTGACATCTAAATGCCATTTGTTATTCCAGTAGCCATAAGCATTTGCCACCAAGTAGAGCACATGCCTTAGAGTGATCAGGAATAAACAATGTCAGAACAAATGGTCATCACTCTGTGCTAATATTCTATTCTATTCTGTTCTTTTCTGTTCTGCTCTGCTCTATTCTTATTTTATTGTAATCCTTAGAGCATATCCAGCTTTGGCTAGTTATGCACAAACTCAATGCTTAGAAATTTGCTCTTGTAGAATTTATAAATCAGGAAATGGATTCAATAGTTGTGGCTTGAAGACTTGTTTAGTATAATATTCGGGTTCCTTCAGTTATATTCTACATCAGTGTATTTTCTGGTATGCCACTTGCTTTCTTTTATGCCATAAACATCTGTTGGTGCTTATTGTAGATATTAAATTTTGAGCCACGGTATACCAGGACTTATTAAAGTTAATTTTGGTAAAATTGCTTGCAGTAAGTATCATCATTTTTCTTAATTTTGTTTTTGTATTTTCTTTTTCCCTTTTTCCCTGATCAAAAGTTACCTTATGAGTGTTATACAAATGTGTAGATTAGAAATTCTTATAATGAGTCAAACGTTGACTAGAGGAAGATTGTGGAAATATTGATGCCTTGGAAAGGCTGAAGTTGCAGGGAAAATATTAAGCAAGAGAGGCATGGTTTGAGAAGAGGGATTGAAGTGATTAACAGCATGGATTGGAAGAAAATGATGAAGGAGAAGTAGTGAGGATATTGATTTAGTAAAATGAAAGGGCACTGAAACAGCGAAGTCTTAGAATATTAGAGAAAGAATTGATGGAAACATGACTTTTCATATTTTGTTTGAATCAATCTTAATGATGTTTATTTTGGATCTAAAATAATGAACCAAGTGTAAGACTGCTTTGAAATCACAATCTGAACATTATTTTAAACATTTCACTAGCAAATCATCTGCTTTCTGTTTTACTATGCTGTTTTCTAACTTTGCTAAGATAATTGATTCTGTTACGTATTAGGACCTAAATTTTTCCATAATTTTTAATTTTTTGAAATTAAAAATATTGCGATACAATTCACATACAAGTCACCATTTTAAAGAATGTAACTCAATAGGTTTTAGTATATTCACAAGGTTGTGCAACTATCGCCACTGTCTAATTCCAGAACATGTTTTTCACTCCAGAAAGAAAACTGGCCATTAGCAATCACTCACCATTACCAGTCACTCCCATTCCCGTTTCTCTTCAGCCTTTGGCAGTCACCAATCTACTTTCTATCTCTGTAGATTTGTCTATTCTGGACATTTCATGTAAATGGAATCATACAGTATATGGCCTTTCTGACTAGCTTTCATTTAGCATAATGTTTTCAAGGTTCATCCATGTTATAGCATGGCAGTACCTAATTTCTTTTTATTGCTTAATAATAAGACAGGAGAATTCCCTTGACCCCCTCATGGGACTTGTGATGGGGGTGTGGCCCGCTTACTGGGCTGCTGCTGTGCTCAAACCTCTTGAGGAATGGGGAACACTCAGGCGAGTGGGTCAGGGCTGGGACAAGTGCTTTTGAGCTCCAGCCCCATGACAGTGTCTAGGGGTGTGTTAAAATTAATGCTCTTTTAGCAGTTGCTATCTGTGAACAGCTAAGTGTTAACAAGCTCAGTGGAGAGTCAGGGTGACAGCCTTTTACACCATGCCTTCTTGGTACCTGAGTTCTTGTCTAGCATCCAGGAACAATCAGGTCACATGGACGTGAAGGATGTAGAGATTTTATTGAGTGTTGGAAGTGGCTGTCAGCGGGATGGGGAGATGGAAAGGAGGTGGAGTGGGAAGAGGATCTTCCCTCATCTCCGACCGTCCCCAGCTGAACTCCTCTTGACCTTCAGATGCTTCTTCTCTTTTCTCCTTCTCTGCTGCACTGCTCTGTTCCTCTGCCAGTGGAGTTTGGGGTTTTTATGGGTACAGGATGGGGGGTGTGGCGGGCCAGGGTGGTTTTGGAAAAAGCAACATTTGAGCGGGAAAGCAGGGATAACTCTTCCCATTTAGGGCAGTGGTTTCCAGGCTTGTGGATGGGGCCTTTGCTGGGGAACTGCCTTCTTCTATTTAATATTTCCCTGCCTCCTGTCCATATCAATAATATTCCATTATATGGACATTTTGTTTATCCATTCATCAGTTGGTGGATATCTGGGTTGATTCCACATTTTTGCTGTTATTAATAATGCTGCTATAAAAATTTGCATGCAAGTCTTTCTGTGAATATTTGTTTACAATTTTGCTATACCTAGGAATGGAATTGTTGGATCATATCGTAACTTTGTGTTTATCTTTCTGAGGAACTGCCAAACTGTTTTCCAAATCAGCTGTATGATTTTATATTCCACCACACATATTGGGTATATTATTTGAAATGTATGGCCGGGCGCGGTGGCTCAAGCCTGTAATCCCAGCACTTTGGGAGGCCGAGATGGGTGGATCACGAGGTCAGGAGATCGAGACCATCCTGGCTAACACGGTGAAACCCCGTCTCTACTAAAAAATACAAAAAACTAGCCGGGCGTGGTGGTGGGCGCCTGTAGTCCCAGCTGCTCGGGAGGCTGAGGCAGGAGAATGGCGTGAACCCGGGAGGCGGAGCTTGCAGTGAGCTGAGATCCGGCCACAGCACTCCAGCCTGGGCGACAGAGTGAGACTCCGTCTCAAAAAAAAAAAAAAAAAGAAATGTAAATGATATACTAACACAAAATAGGTTTACCCTTTCTGTCTTGCCTTTTGGACATCATATATACTGGAATGAGTTATTGTCTGGTACTTTGAAAGGCCCTAAAGTTGTAGAACTTGAGAGGTTCTAATGAATCCATCTTTCTGCCGGAATGGAAAATCCCTGAGGTCAGGTGCCTTGTCCGTTTTGTTCACTTCTGTATCTACTCCACCTATGTCAGCACTGTAAATACTAGGTGCTCAGCCAGTTTTACTGAATAAGTGAATCTAATCAAACTCCTCTGTTTCATAATGAGAAAAATGATGCCCAGAGATGTCAGGTAACTTTCTAAAGGTCACTAAGGAATTTAGTGGTAGAACAAGGACTAGAATTCTGGTCCTGATTTCCTTGCCAAATTCTTGCCATCATAGTCATCTTGAATTCACTCTTCTTCCTGAACTTCGTGGTCCATTGCTGACCTGATACAGAATTTTCTGACAGTTTTATAGCTGTGCTTTGGGGGTTTATCGACATTTAATGAGTATTTTTGTTCTTGTGAAGTCATTTACATGTTTACTGCTGAGGCTAGCATTCATAACAAGAAAAAAATATTTAAATGACTGCATTTTACCCAGGGAAGATAAATTACAGTTGCCTATCAATAAATAGATAACTTTCATTGCTGCCAAGATTATTAGATTGTGGAAGGCAATAAATTTGTACCCTCCCTTGTGAGTTACTTGCCTTAAAAATTTCACAACTAATTATCTGAAAGTGAGACAGGTTAGTACAGGTTTGCTATCTATCTACTGGTATTCTTTTCTTTGCTAATCACCCTTGCGGATGGAGGAATCCATTTTATCAGCCTTTCCTCCTTATTCTGCTCTTCCAGAGTAATATGTGTGTAAATTAAATGTAGCATAGCTTAAGTAAGCATAGATTACCCTGTATCTGAGGCATTGTTCTTAGAGCCACATTTGCATGTTAAGTGGAGTTGTGTGCCATGAGGGATAGGTTTATAGACTGGACCCCTAATGGAGTTGAGAATCGTGCAAAAACTGTAGACTACAGGTAGACATCGAGAGCCTTTGAATGCAGAGAGCATATATTTCATTTCCTTTTGACAAAGACTTTATTTTATAAGGCTTTATGCGAAACAGTGTGTTCAATTACCTTAGTTAAAACTCATTCCAGGAAGCAGACTGTTAAAATATTACTTGAAAGTACTGAGATTTCCCTCTTTTTGTAACTTTTGATCAACTGATTGATACCTGGTATTTAAAGTAACACGTTTAAAAGATTCCTGAATTTTGTTGTATCTGTGAGAGATATTCTAGGAGGATCATAAGTCTATTATGATCATAATTGTGTTTCTGGTCTACTCTATCCCTTTAGTGTTGGGAGTTGAGAATGGGAGAATATAAAAGAATCCTTTTGGTTCAGGTAAAAAAGGCATTTTTAGAGAGTTAGCATGGGACAGTCAGGAAAAAACAAAACAGGCTTTTATTTAGAAGATTTGTGTTCAATTTCTGGCTCTACATCTAATTAGTTATATAACTTTATTAACTTTACCAAGGCTCACTTTACTCATTTGTAAAATGTGGACAATAATAATAAGTCCTACATTACAACATAGCTTTGTACTTTGTGGGCTAATGTATGGGATACACAGTAGGCATTTAATAGCTGATAGTGAAATCTGAACCTGGGGTTCATTGGACCTTCTTAAGAAAATTTTGGTAAATAGATATATAAATATGTGTCATATTTATATAATATACATATTCCTCTCCCCCCTTTATATCTGCATTCCATGTCTTGTTTCCAGTAGGATTTAACTGGTATGTGGTTGACAAGTTAACTTTTAAATGTATGTAATAGCCAGAGCCTTTTAAAGTTATCTTAAAATGTTCACTGTAAAGCTTTGTTAATAGCTGCTCTAAATCTGTTTGTCAAGTGCTTTCCACTCTCTTCCAGTTTCTGCTAATGCCACTACTATTGCTTACTACATTATCGAAGTTGGAAACCTTGGTGTGATCTTTCCTGCTTTCTCTTTTCTTTGTAATTCTGCTGTCTAGTAGGCTATTTGTATGCAAAACTAATACTGCATAAAATATTATTGATGCCGATGTAAGGTAGACAGCTTAGCAAGTACATGGACTTGAAACACTAGAGTATACTAAGCAGTACTCTATAAGCTGTAATGTATTACCCTTTGTCAACAGATTTCTGAGGCATCAATGAAACTCCTAATCATGTCCATTTATACAATATAATACCAATTTTACAGTTTTTTCTGCTTAGTTCTCATTCTTATTTTCTAATGGTACTATAAATGGCAGACTTATGTAAAACTAGGACTTATTTACTTAGATGATGAGATCTTGTTATTACATAAGCAGCAGGATACCAGATGTGGTAAACAAATAACCTCTAGCAGCCTGAATGGAAGGATGCGGTAGGTTAGATTACTGTTCAGCAAATATTCATTCCCTAACCCACCCCACCCCCAGCAGCCCCCCACCCAACCAGTGAGAGCGGTCTGTTTCCTCATCCAATTGCTCTTGGGCTTGGTCGTGTGACTTGCTATAACCAATGGAATGTTCGCAAATATACCACTAGCAAAGGCTTGAAATATGCTTGTGCAGTTGGAATTGGTCTTTGTACTTCTATTGTTTGCCGTGAGAAGAACATGCTTCTAGTAGCTGCTAATTTAAGGAGGACGAAAAGCACTGGCTCTGGACCTGATCTGCAGGTTGGTACCAAGCCCAGTGTAGTCCAGCCTACAGCCAAGTCCCAGAAAATGAGCATATATATGAGCAAGGAAGATATACTTGTTGTATGCTGCTGAGTTTTGAGGTGGTTTGTTACTCAGTATTGTGGCGGTAGCCAACAAATACAAAAGGATATTCATTTCTTTTAAAGACTTTCCTTGGGCACTGTTGTGAAAGCTGTAGCTTTCCATGTAGCATCAAGAACTTTACTGTTCAATGGCACCTATTTTAATGCCAATTTTGTCTCTGGTTACTGGCAAAACTGTTCAGGATTGAAAGCTCAGTTTAAAGAAATGCTTACAATTCAGATGGGAAGAAGAGTGCTGGTTGACCCTGTCTATCTCCACAAACCTGTCTGTACTTGGAAGTTGTTTCTAGGGAAGTATAATGGCCAGTGGCTCTTTTTTTTGTTGTTGGATCAGATAGTTGTATGTCCTTAGTGGTACAAAGGGCGGTGAATACACAAAGATAGTGTCTTTAATTATGGAAAGAGCCTATTAAAATTCCATTTTGTCTTAAGAAGTAAACATATAAAGGAATCTGGAGGAGGCCAAACGCCTCTTTAAAATAATGATTGTCTTGGGCTAATTCCTTTACTGTGCCTTCAGCATCATTAGATGCCAATCCTACTGTGTAGGTTCATTTGCAAACAAAACTTATTAGAGACTGGAGGCTGTGTGCATGAGACTTCCCTAAAGCAGGTTTCAGAAACCTGCACATTGTTTAAACTGGTTACGCTCAGTACTACCTTTATTTATTTTCTCTCTACATGGGGGGAAAAAAGAAGGTTGTTTATTTCAAAGGATATTAGAACCCATTCTTCAAAAGAGAATACTGAAAAAAGAGAAAAAAGGATATTGTGTAAAAGCTCAGAAGGTTTTCAGAATTTCCCTTTTTTGCCCATTATAAACATGATCTTTCCCTTTGCTCTGAGCTCCCCCCTCTGGCATTCATGATATATTTCTCTTTCTAATACTACAAACTTCAGAGCTCCCCCTCCAAGACATTTTGCAAACGCTCTAGACTGTAAAGTAATGATAGGGGCTGCTTTTATTTCCCAGAGTTTGTGGTGGGGGTGGATTGAGAAATGTAGAGGAATTGCTGGCAAAATTTATTAACTTTTAATTTGGTGCAGAAAAAATCGGAAACCAAGTACCATACACCATTGATGTTGCTTCAACGATACTTTGAGCTTGTTTAACCATTTTTTAAAGCTAATGTGCCAGGACTGAAATGAGGTGCCTTTTACACAGACTTCAGGATTGTGGTATCATAATAGATAAATCCATGTATCTGTTTGTTTTTGTAATTAAAGCTTTATTCTTCCCCTTTTTTGCCTTCAATGGCTATCTTTGTTCTGATAGAGACTGATTGCTTTATTGTAAGTAAACTCCTAACTATTGTGTGATAGTTTCTTTAAAAAGAAGACTGGTGATGCCTAATTTATTAGCACCATCTAGGAATCTGATTTTCAATATGGCTTAATTTTCCGGAAAATAAAGTCTCTCCCCTTTAAGCATTAAAGGTTGTATTTTAACATCTTTAATGGAAATTTTATAAAATCTATTTCTCAGATTTGGTCCTTTTGTCACAAAGCCTGAATTTGAGCACATTCAGACTTTTTCTGGTAACTGAAGGGCTGTCATTTTGAACCTGGTTAATGGATGCTTTGGTTGCACTTTTGCAGACTACCCTTTATTGAATGTATTGTGATTTGTCAGAGGTCATCTTGTCACTTGTGAAGGCATGGACAATGTGCCACCATGCTGAACCAGTCCTGGACTTCCATTAAAAAAAAAAAAAAAGCTTCCTTGTTGACTCTTCATGCCCTCTGTCTTTCCCTTGCTTTTTGGGGTAGGTTATCATGTCTAGCTATTGATTGTGTCTGTTTCAGACAAGCTCCTCTTGCTAAGTTGCTCAACTATTGGGTATGAGCTACAAAGGCAGAGAACCAAGGTGGTTAGAATTGTGTGTAGAGTAAGCGACCAGAGAGCACTCTGGGGCATCATGCCCATGAATTCTCAGCTATGGATTGTATAACATAAGGAAATTTTTCCCCTGGAAATGTCCTTTTTTTCTTAATTTTCTCATCTTTAGTTTCTGCTATTCTTACTAGTCCAGGCTGCCAGGTAAATTAGGTGTTATTCTGCTAAAAATGGCAATCAAATGATACCTAAAACACTTTTATTGTAGAAGTCTTTATCCTAGTCCCATCCATCTGTATTTGTGTTCCTTAAGTTTTAGCTATTCCATGAAGATCCATTTCTGGGAAAAATGCTCCATTATCTAGTGATCTGTTAATTTCTAGAAGTGTCTAGGTTGGGGTTAAAGTTATTGCTGTTTATTTTGCCACCTGGATTGTGCTGAATGGATAAGTGAATGAATAAATATGCTTCTTTTGGTACTGAAGGAAGTGGGTTTTTTCTTTTTTGTGTGTGTGATTAAATATTTGGTTACTTTTTTTTTCTCTTAATTTGTTCTTGTCCTTTATTCCTTAGAGCCACATAAGGAAGGACAGGGTGAAAGAATTTGAATTATCTCAGTTTTTTTTTTTTTTTAAAGTAGATAGAATTTGCTCTTGCTATTCATTTCAAGAAATTGGTGCTCTTGCATCAGCCTGCTTGTTTTTGAAAGATGTTTTTCTTGGCATCCATACAAACTAACGATATGAACTGTATCAAACCCAGAGTGGCGTGGGCCTTCCCTGTGCTGCCTTCTGACTGTTTCAGCTGCTGTGTCTGTACTTGCCCTTCTGTGTGCCCTGAGCTCTGCCCTCTGACTGAGAAGATCTAGAATTTGACTGTCCTCTTTAGGCCAGAGCTATCATTACTCATATAAATGATATTCTTTTTGAGATAGTTTTCTCCTTTCCTCTTCATTTGGCATCAAAACTAATAAATGATGAAACTAACTTCCTTTCCAGTAATTAGAACCTTTCTCTTTTTTTCTTTTTGTCTCTCTTTTCCTCAGTGAAGGCAGTGTGGTGAAAAAAAAACAGAAAACAAAAAAACAAACTTTAATATTATTCATATCTTATGGGATACTCTACTGGCATAATACTTCTAATACTTCTTTACTAAAGCCTAGAACCATAGAGTTCAGTTTTGGGGACATGACAAAAGAAATAAGATAGACCTATGAAATAATCAGCCTCTTTAAGTATCATCATATACCCTTCCTATATATGAGCCAGTGGCTTTCAATTGGATTTAATCAGTATATGGTTATTAATGTGCACTATTATGGAATGCACTGTGCTCTATGCAAAAAAAAAATTCAAAAATGAAATCTTCACCCCACCCCTACCCCCACCCCCTTTATTTTAGCTTGTAGGAAATGCATTTCTTCTATTTTCCTTGGGTTGATAATTACTTTAGAGTAACTTATGATCTTTTCCCATGAGCTTTGTGTCAGTTTCCTGGAGGCATATACTTTTATATAAATTTGCCTGTTGGCCCTGTCTATAAATTGAGGATGAATTGATTAAAAAATAATACATCTGAGTGACTATGGATGGGTTTGTGTTGGAGTGTGTGAAGATGCGAGGATCTTCCGTGATTCATTGAGTTATATAGTGGTCATAGTAAAGGCTAATTTAAAAATTTCTCTTTATTTTTGATTTCTTTTTAAATTTTGCATGTTATCCAAATTTGTTAGAGGGTTTCATTTTAAAGTACTGAAAATATTTGCCCAAATTAATATTTGTGTTCTACTTTTTTTTTCCTTTTATAGTTTCTCGAATTTACTTATATTTGTGTTACTAGAGTTTTTAGATGTTTATTCTGATTATGGCTTATGATGTAATTATCCACCAGATGTTTAAGGATTTTACCTTTTGCTATTATTTACGGGAGAAAAAAATGAACTGTAAGCTCCCTGTGGTACAATTTTCTGTTCAGAAGAAATGGAAAAGTTTGGTGGCATTCATTTTGTAGCTCACGGTTTTTTCCCATTTTCAGTTATCTGGTGATCACTTACTATTTGCTCTAAACTCCAGACTAATGCTGGACAGTGAAGAAGAATGCCTCTGACTTCGTGGAGCTCACATCTGGATGGGAAAACAGTGCTACTGGTTTCACCACTAAAATTTTCCATAGTATTTCTTTGTTACCATTTTAAGATCGATAGGATATTTTGTTATCTAATATTTTTTCCACTTCAGATCTTTTATTTCCCCATTTTTCTGTGATGTTCTGTAATGATCGTAAATGACTCCACAAGTGCGTGCGTGAATTCCCTTAAGATCCTCTGCCTCGCATCATCCAGGCCTGCTGATTGGTATGAGTTCAGTATTGTCAAGTGTTCCCCATCTGCTTTTTGTCAGTCGCTATTTTTGCAAAGTCTTCATTCTCTCTAATTATACAAATATGTCTTCTTCATTTTTCTTGTCAAAGACAAATTAAAAAGAATTAGTTCAGTTTCTTAGCTAGTTTAGTCTTCATTAATTCCAAACCCCACTCCATTTTTAGCAGCATTTTCCTTTTCCTAGTCTTTGTCCCGCTCTTGGTAATTTTAAAAGCTCCTTTTCTCATGTCTGACTTATTTGAGTAGCATGAATTAATTTGCTACCTCTGACTCTTTTCTGTAAGTTTTAGCTGACTGTAACAAGATACTTTTTCACTTTTCTCCATATTTAGTTCAGATCTGTCTTTGTCTGTAGATATTTGAAGAGTCATTTGTGAAACTACATTAGGTGTTTCTTGTTCATTATCATTTTCCCCAAGAGGAATTTTAATCCTATGTGTGTTAATTATTTAATTATCCTAATGATATCTCATATGGTACCCCTGGCCTCTTGCACACTGATGGAATTAATTCCTTATCCAGGGCTCCTCAGAGTTCCTGATTCCTTAATGTTTATACATTTGTATTTAAATAGTCTTATATTAGTTTTTAAGTAACTTTCCCCTGGTTTTTCCTTGTCATCTTGATTTTCTCTCTTATTTCTCTAATGCCCTATGTTCTTTTGATTTAAATATTATGACATTAGTTTCTTCCTTTCTGTTGCCTCCAATGGGGGTTGTTATTATCTAATATACTCTGGTTTTCAGGCTTTAATGCCATGAGAATCACCTGGAATGCTTGTTAAAAGTCCAGATTTCTGAGTCTTAGCCCCAGAAATTCTAATTCATTTGGTTTGTGAAGAGCCTAGATATGAAGAGCCAAACATCCCAAGAAGTTTTAATAAGGTGGTCTACTGAGGCGGTCCACTACTGCTACCACCTGCTAACTGCCAGTCTTTATCTTAAACGCAGCAGCCGGATTTTTCATCTCAGAACATTTATAAAATGCCTGCTCTCTGTTAGGCACTGTGTTGGGCACTCAGAATATCACAGTGAGCAAAATGGACATTGTTCCTGATCTTGCAGTTCTTATAGTATGTTGAATTGCTTTCTTCATCTTAAAAACTTATTTGATCACCTGTTGCTTACAGATGACAGTAGGTCAGTTCATTAGTATTTTGTTGAGGTGCTGATAGAACGTAAGAACAACGACTGGGAATCAGGAAATTTGACTTACAGGTTTGGTTTTACTTCTGCCTCTGTACACGTATATTTTTGTGTATGTGTGTATACGTATGTGTGTGTTTCACTTGTAAAATGAAGCAGATTGGACTGGATTACCACTGTTCCTTTCAGTCAGTATTTGAACCTCGGTTTTGGTTTTATTCTTCCAGATGTTATAGTTATTTAAAGGAAATGTACCATATTTCATCAGTTCCTTTTTTTTTTTTTGGAGACAGAGTGTCACTGTCTCTCCAGGCTGGAGTACAGTGGGGTGATCTTAGCTCACTGCAACCTCTACCTCCTGGGTTCAAGCAGTTCTCCTGCCTCAGCCTCCCGAGTAGCTGGGATTACAGATCCCCACCACCATGCTCAGCTAAGTTTTGTATTTTTAGTACAGACGGGGTTTCATCATGTTGGCCAGGATGGTCTCGATCTCTTGACCTCATGATCTGCCTGCCTCGGCTTCCCAAAGCGCTGGGATTACAGGCGTGAGCCACCACACCCGTCCCATATTTCATCAGTTCTAATGTATCATCACTTATCAGATCCCTCCCAACTTCAGAGATGTTAAAATGTGAAATAGTAGGTGTCATATCCATGAAGTATAGTGTATGTATTTGTGTGTGAGTGTGTTTGTAGTTGTGAGGATAATGATACCACACAAAGCTACCTTCTGACTACTGACACATGGTTGCTTGGGACCAAAAAAGCTGTATCACTGGTCTGACACTCCTGAAAGACTCAGGATTTATTAAGAGACATAAAGCCTATAACACAAAAGAAGCAAAGATGTAGGAGGAGATTACCAGTCTCTCAGCTCAGATGACCCTTCTCATGTTTTCTCTGGACCTGCCTCACTGTCGAATTGTGTAGTGTGTAAAGATTCCTAACAACCAAGCCATCAGTGGGACTGTAACTCAGTGGGGAACTCTTCCATCTATCACTCACCTCTGACATCTCCAGGAAACCAAACTCAGATGAGCACAATTCTTATTATGAGTTATAGCTTCTTTATTTCTTTTTTTACTTTTTAATTCAATATATTCATTTGAAAGCATTAAAAAATAAATTTAGTGATTAAATTGAATAATCACTTACGGCAACCCTCTCCCACCCCCACAGGGACACACAGTTTAACTATTTCTGAGTCGAGGCCTTACATAGGTAACATTAACTACTGTTTACATTCTTCAGGAAGTTGTCATAATTCTTGAA
Organism: Trachypithecus francoisi; assembly: GCF_009764315.1. NCBI lineage: Eukaryota > Metazoa > Chordata > Mammalia > Primates > Cercopithecidae > Trachypithecus > Trachypithecus francoisi. The sequence continues at coordinate 25,484,177 of NW_022681469.1, read as the reverse complement.
CACTGCAATGGCTTTCTTATCTCTCTTCATGTTTTCACTGGATCTGAGTCTTCCTGGGAGGGACAGTGACTTATTCAGGGATTCAGAGGAAAGTACAATACTGGAATCAATTCTGCATTTTTAGAAAATCTCTCATTCTGTTATTTTTCCCACTTTTATCTCCACCCCCCCATTATCCATTCAATTCTGTCTTCCTTCCAAGTACTTTTAGCCTTAGAATTAACTTCTCATGCTACAGTTGGTCATCAGAGTTCATCATGTGGCTGGAAATGTCAGGGACATTTAAACCAGAGCAACTCCATGTTGGGTAAGGGCTGGGTAAAATAAGGCTCAGACTTACTGGGCTGCATAATCCAGATGGTTTTAAGTTACAGGATGTGATAGGAGGTCAGCACAAGATACAGGTCATAAAGACCTTGCTGATAAAATAGGTTGCAGTAAAGAAGCTAGCCAAACCCACTAAAACCAAGATGGCAATGGGCGTGACCTCTAGTGGTCCTCACTGCTACACTCCCACCAGCAATGTGACAGTTTACAAATGCCATGGCAATGCATTGTAACTTCCATAGATGAAGTTACCATATATGGAAGTTACCCTAAAAAGGGGAGAGGTGAATAATCTACCCCTGGTTTAGCATATAATCAAGAAATAACCATAGAAGTGGGTAGCTATCAGTCCTTGGGGCTGCTCTGTGGAGTAGCCATTCTTTTATTCCTTTACTTTCTTAATAAAACTTGCTTTCACTTTACTCTGTGGACTCACCCTGAATTCTTTCTTGTGTGAGATTCAAGAACCCTCTCTTGGGGTCTGGATCAGGACCCCTTTCTGGAAACAGAAACATTTTAGTACTATTGCGAGATTTTGGCTGAGGTCTTCTATTTCAGAAGTTGTAACATCAACAGCCAGTGGCAAATGCCAAATAAATGATAAACTGTAAGTACCAGGGGAGTTACAGGAAAGTAGAGATCACTGAGTTGTTGGAAAGTGCAAAAGATGGAAGAGATATTTACAGCAAGTAAGATCTGGAGAAGCAGTACCAGAAAGAGAGTTAGGAAAGTATATGGAATGTGTGGACGGAAGGAATATAATGAAGGGACTAGACAGAAGGTATGCATGTAAGACGTGTGAAAGAAAATCCTGGTCAGGTAGGTTGGGACTGGCTCATAGAGGGCCTAGAAATTCCACCTGAAGATTTTCAGTTGCGTATTTTATGGAGCAAGGGTTTCTAATTGTCTTTTTGCTTTGTTTTTGAGACATAGTCTCACTCTGTCACCAAGTCTGGAGAGCACTGGTGCAATTTCGGCTCACTGCAACCTCCGTCTCCCAGATTCAAGTGATTCTCATGTCTCGGCCTTCCTAGTACCTGGGATTACAGATATGTGCCTCCACTCCTGGCTAATTTTTGTATTTTTTTTTGTAGAGATGTGGTTTCACCATGTGACCAGGCTGGTCTTGAGCTCCTGGCGTCAAGCGATTCACTCACCTTGGCCTCCCAAAGTGCTGGGATTACAGGCATGAACCACCACGTGCCACCGTGCCCAGCTTCTAGTTATCTTGAAGAGGCATTTATCACTTCCTCTAAGGTTCCAATAATCTTCTAAGAGATGTGGCTTGCAAATGATACAGTGGGGCTAATTTTGACTCACACTGTTAAGCCTCTGTGGTGTGTGTGTGTGTGTGCGCGCGCGCACACACGCATACCTATGTAAATACAACATCCCTACTGGTGCTTATTCCTAAGATGGGAGTCCTTGAGCAGAGTGGGGGACAGTGCATTGCTGCTGGCTGAGTTTTCCCCCAGTGAATAATCCTGGAATACTGTGAAATGAAATTCTGACCACGTGGTCATTCAGATCTACGGACAATTAATGATTGACCCACTTACAAGGCTTGCCAATAAGCAATGGCAAACCATTAGAGGTTTTTTTGTTAGCTTATTTTTTGCATATTATGTTTATTTTCGTGTGTGTTTTTTAATACCTGCAATTGATAGTTTGAAATTATTGTTTTAGGAAGGATGTACTGGATATAATTGATGAATTGGAGCTGATAAAATCTTAAGCCACACTAAAAAGACCCTTTTGAAAGTCTAGCATGAGATGAGGGGAACAGAATAAGGACAATGAGAATAGAAAGAGGTGGTTATTAGACAGTAGGAAGGATGAATTAGAGAATGATTAGAGGGAGAGTTTATTCATTTAGTAAACATTTATTGAAATTTATTACACTGTGGAGATTTAAAGCTGAAAGCTGGACTCCACTTCAGAGAGCCCCCAGTAGCTAAGTAATGATGGTACGCTGTGCTTCAGGATGAAACGGGCTGAAGCGCCCTTGAGGCATGAAGTGATGCCTCAGGCTACTGGGGATGGGGAATGGACTAGAGAATAACTTGTAGGGTGGTATTTGAGCCCATTTATAAACAAAAGGAAACAACCTAGTAGAGAAAAAGAGATCATCTGGGAGAGAGAAGAGGAGATTAATAAAGTGAATTATGGAGGAGGTGAGAGTAGAAGGATTTTGACCACTAGGAGGAGAAGGCATTTGAAGGAATTAAAGATTTGCTGGATACTGAAGAAAGGAATGAATCAAAGATGACCAAGGAATCAGTTGTGTGTGACTGAAAGAATGGTGGTCCCATTTGTAATAAAGAGAAGAATCTGTTTTTAAATACATTTGAGTTTGAGCTAATGGGAGTCCAGAGGAGGCTTGTACTGAAGGTTGATAGGGCTGACTCGTGAAAGATGAGGGTGAACACCGTTGATTACAGAGGAGTGTAATGACAATGTAATCTACGATACAAAGTGCCTCTCCTCAGAACTTGGGTGTTTGTGAAGTAGTAGAGTGAGAAGCTCCGGTTGCTGTGACAGGAACCAGGAGGTGAGATTTAGAACAATTTATTTGCCTGTAGGGGTGGTGTATAGCTGCTTCATCTTCACATCTTCTTCCGGAGTCACATTTGTCCAGGATCTCAGGCACAGGCATGGTTGTGGAGGCTCGACCTCGCATAGGCAGTAGAAGCACTGTTAGACACAGAAATGCCCTTTTCAAGGCTGGGGTGGGTTCCCAGGAAACCCTAGCACGGAGGCCCAGGGCAAGGGGAAAGATGAACAGTTGACACACCAGCCTCTTGGTAAAGTCTCATGCACAGTACAGAATGTGGGCCCATCTCTGCTTTCTCCACCAGAGAGCAGCTGGATAGCCTTGGATGGAGTTAGAAATCAGCCTCTAGGTCTATGAAATGCCTATTCGTTGTTCCTGAGTCTGTTGTCACTTCAGTCTGGTGATAGAAACTCAAATACCAAAAACTCCTCTGTGACCTTTTCCACGGTCACGCACCAGGGTGCAGAATCCAGCAGATGCTTTGGGTGAGTGTTTGTCTCTGCTGCTCTACAGACTCACTTCCATGCAGGTGGTCTTGACCTCTCTAGGGGCATCAGTGGGTGGTGTGAGTGGCCTTTAACAAAGGTTCTCCCATTTTCCTGGCTGTGATGAGGAGCCAGAACTAGTTACAGTATCTAAGGACCCCAGAGCTCCATCTCTCTGTCTCAAAGTTATATTCCAAGAAAGGTCACTTGGAAAACACCCCCTGTCATAGGGGCATGTAGTGTTTAAGCGTTGTCTTCTGTACACAAAAGCTCAAACTGTGTAAGAAGCACCTGTATTGGAAGATGATGCCCAGATAAGGAAAGCTGGGAGTGTGGCCTTTATTTTGGCCATTGTGCCAGGCAGGACCAGGGACAAATGACAAACCCTAGGAACTATGTAGTTCAGGGAATTACGAGCATTTCCTGTTCTCTTGGGTCAGGAGACCTGAGTATACTGATATCCGGGCCCAAAAGATATGCTGAAAACCAGGTCTTCATAAGAGTGGAGTGGAGCTCACTTTCTGATTGTGTATAGCCATGGGTTCAGTCTGAGTGTTTCTTCAGGAGAAGCCAAATTATAAAGTCAGGCTGGCTGACCAAAGGAGTTTTAGTCCAAAGGGGCAAGAGAGATTCTGGATGAGAGCCAGCAGAATGGACCAAGGAGACCCGCAAACGAAGAATCGGAGCAGAGGGTAGCAAGTGGGGCTTGGCGTTTCCTCCAGGCTCTTTATTCTTCCTGAATCTCCCTCCTTCCATATGCTTCAATTTGGACACATACTTAGCGAGGTGGAGACTAACATTTATTGAGGATTGACTTTGTACCAGATATTGTTTTATGTGTTGGGGCCACAGCAATGAGGAAGATAGAACAAGACAGTCTTATACCCCCGTTTCCTGCCCTGTGGATCTTATGTCTTAGTGGACAGGTGGAGATGCTAAACTCCTATACACTTAGGGTAATTCCTTACTGATGACTTCCTATGAAAAAGATATAATTAGAGAACCAGCGCTGTAGGGTGTGTATTTGTTCTGTAGGTGTTAAAGCTAGTGCGGTCAGCAAACCTTCTTTGAAGAGATGGCATTTGGGTTGAGTCCTGAGTGGTGAGAAGGAGTGCCACATTAAGACTGAGGGAAGGGAGAAGAAAATTGGGTTTTGTATTTTGGCTGTGTTAAACGTCGGTTGCCTGTGGTACCTGAGATCATGAGCAGGTAGGTCGGTGCTGTCAGCTTGTTGATGCTCAGGTCAGAGGTCTGGGATGACAGATTGCAGGGCCTTACCAGATAGATTGTATTTTAAAGTCACAGGACTGGATGAGATGGCATTTTCACACTTTTTTGGAGCTCTTTTTAATCATGTGTATTTGCCTGGAGATTAACAACACGTAAGATTCTTATTTTAAATAGAACAGATTTTTTGTTGAATGAGGCAGAACTTTGGGAGCATGAATATGATTTTGTGTGTCTATGTTTTTTTCATGTTTCTGGACCGTATGTGTACTGATTGACAAGTTCCTCCTGTCATGTACTTGATGGCTAAAAGACAGCAATTCTCAAAGTTTACAGCTTATATCCTGACAAATGGAAAATTTTCTAAACTCATTATAGAATCTACTCAAGTGTGCATATGCAGTCATAGGTTTCTGATCTTCAGATTTATTAAGAGTCCCAGAAATCTCTCTTAGTAAATACTGTATTTGAAAGAGATGGCTGGAACGTGTGTCAGGTGCTTTATAGGTAACACACATCTGAGGTTCCAAAACCTGTGTGAGGTAGAAAGATGTTGTTCTCTTTCCTTTGCAATTGTGTGGGGTAGAACTTTGGACTATAAAGTGACTCTGACGGGAAAATACAACTAAAAATTGTTAGGACCAATCTTAGAATCCAAGGCTTTAATTTATGTGCCAGGGTCTTTCCACTCCTTCAGTGGTTCTCAGCCTTTGCCCCATGTTAGCTTCGTCTTGGGAAGTTACAAAATAAAATAAAACAAAAAGCCCAGCAACTGTACCTCCACCTCAGAGGCCTGGACAGTTACTTCATACAAACGAACAAACAAACAAATCAACCTCTCATGGTGATTCTGATGTGCAGTGGTAGCTGTGAGCCTCTGCCCTATTCCACATTGCCTTACCAGAAGCTGCGTTATCTGGTGTGTTGTTACCCTGTAATCCCAGCACTTTGGGAGGCTGAGGTGGGAGGATTGCTTAAACTCAGCCTAGGAGTTTAAGGACAGCCTGGGCAACATAGCAAGACCCCATCCCTACAAAAAATACACAGAACAATTAGCCAGGCATGGTGGTGCATGCCTGCAGTCCCAGCTACTCAAAAGGCTGAGGTAGGAGAATCAACTGAGCCCAGGAGGTCGAGATTGTAGTGAGCCGAGATTGCACTACTGCACTTCAGCCTGGGTGACAGAATGGAACCCTGTCTTTAAAAAAAAAAAAAAAAAAAAATGGCTGAGCCAACTGGGATACTTCTAATGACCTTGTTAAGGAAGTCCTCTCTTTTCTTTCTTTAAGTCTCAAGCAGAGTCCTTCCTCTTTCTTGTGACTGTTTCTGTTTCTGGTTGTGAGTTTGCAGGTATCACACATTCTTTCTCTGGTATCAGTATTCTCTCTGCCTGTACATGAGACCAGTGAAACTGGACTGACTCCTTTCTTCCCACAGCCCAATTTAATTACAACCAAAACCTGTCAATAAAACTGTTTTCTTATTTATGAGGGAGACTTTATTCCATTTTTTGGATAGAGAGAGATGCTTTTTATTTTTTGCCCTACTCTGTGCTATAAAATTATCTCTGGAGATTCGATTGTGTTTTTGAAAGTTATTCCTAGCTTTTAACACAGGGCTGTCTGTAAAATGAAGATAGCTTCTTCTCTAGTTTGCTCACTGTTAGCTAGTGAAAACATGCTGGCTTATAACTTGGCAAGATTACTCTGAGCTACTCAGGGCAGGGTCCTCAGTCCAGTGACCAGTCTGCTCACTATTACCCATCCTTGATGAAATAAGTACAGAAATCGAGATGAAGCCCTTAGAAACTCCTAGTGATTTGGAAAACATAACTTTAGATTTTGTTCATCTTTGTCTTTTTAAAAAATACACTTTTAATGTTTTGTAAAGTATCAAAAACTGATGATAGATAATTTTAGAAGCCACGGACTAGATCTCTGAATCCAGTAGTCACTAAGAGGACTAATAACTACCCCTGCTCTTTTCACGAGTAGAAATAATATTCTTGATTTGTGACTGTTTTGAGGATTAGAGTAACACACTGTAAGTGGTAAATTTCAAGTTCTGGCACTGGGTATTAGCCTAGAGCTTAGCCTTAATCTACGATATACATTTCTCAACCTGCTTCTGATACTTTGCCACCTGTCCTCTCTAGGCTGCAGTTTACATTTACAGATGTTTCTATAACCGTTTGAAGACTCAGGAACATTTTGGTTGGTTTTTAACCATAAGTGAAGTTATAAAGGGGATAGATAGATTTCCGTTTGCTTTGGCAGCTTTTGTTTTCATTTTTGAGTGATTCTGACCAAGTCAACTCCACAGTTCATTTTTTATATAGTCACTTGTATTTTGGCTGTACACTAGTATGTTCTATAAAGTACATCATTTTCTAAAGTACATTGAGGCATGAAAACATCAGTGTTAATCCTTTTCTCTTACACATTGTTTTAGGCAATCAAAGACTTCTGCTTGCTTTTTCCTAACTAGGATGTATAGATCCTCTTACAGATGAGAAATGAACATTGCTTCACTCTCTTGTCTTTTGTAGAGTCTACCAGGCAATTCCTCCACTCCCTTTTTGTATATTATTTTTCTTACTATAAGAATAATGCATGCTTATTATAGAATATTTGGGAAATACAGAAAAGTAAAACTGGAGAGTTAACTTTTTTATATTCTTAGCACTTAGAGAATTCACATTTTTATGCATTTCCTTCTTCAAATTTTGCTTCATTAAAAATTACAAAATTTTCAACATATTGGGAGTACAAAATTCTATGTGCTTATTTAAATAAGCTATTTTTTCCTGTTATCAATAAATGTAGACATGTATATTATAAAAATGTTAAGAAAATAGAGAAAACTTACAAAGAAGGTTTAAAAATCACCCAAAATCCTATATCCCAGGGACAATTTTAACCTTCACTTATATTTACTTACTTTTTAAATTGGATTCATATCATAATTATTTTTAAGTATACCTAATACAGGCATTGTCACAGGTTACGGATGAGAGAAGAGTTAATAAAAATACTAATGACTCAGGTCATTCAGTTTGAGTTTCAAAGATGTGAAAAATTATTTCTGAAGTTCCTAAGGAAAAAGTATCTATTATGTTGTGATATGTAACTCTTCCCTTTAGAGAGAAAGATGTACTTTTTGTTTAGTTGTTGTCAAGGAATATTGTCCCAAATGTGTTTAAAATAGTTGAGCCACTATTAGTAAGTGCTAGAAAGAACAACACTGCTGTTGTCTTAAGTGTTCAACTAAAATACTGTGACTGTGGATTAAAAAGTGGCTCTAGGTGAGGGACAGAGCAGGAAAAAGTACAGTTCAGTGAAGCATTTCTGGGCCTCCCTTTGCCCTTGGACTGTGGAGTATGCCCCACTGCACTCAGTCTAGTTAGATAACTAACATTGGAACTGGGAAACCCCACCAGTCCTATATATTGTGACTTCTTTATGCTTTCAATACCAATTTTTACTCATTCCTCATATGTCTTTTTTTTTTTTTTTTTTTTTTTTGAGACATGGTCTTGCTCTGTCACCCAGACTGGAATATAGTGGTGCGATCATGGCTTACTGCAGCCTTGACCTCCTGGGCTTAAGCAATCCTCTCACCTCAGCTACCTTAGCAGCTAGGATCACAGGCCACACACCACCATGGCTGTCTAATTTTTAAATTCTTGTTTTGTTTTGTAGAGACAAGGTCTCACTACGTTGCCCAGGCTGGTCTCAAACTCCTGGCCTCAAGTGATCTTGCCTCTTCACCCATCCCGAAGTGCTGGGGTTATAGGCATGAGCCACCCTACCCAACCTAGAGCAAGTCTTAAGCCTCTTTCCTCCGCTTACGGTGGATAGAATTGTATCACCCCAAAAGGTATGTTCAAATCCTGTCGTCTGGTATATGTGAATGTGACCTTTTTTAGAGAGAGGGTCTTTGCAGATGCAGTCAAATTAAGATGAGGTCATACTGAATTAAATTGGGTCCCAGTCTAATGACTAGTGCCCTTATAGGAAGATGGAAATTTAGGCCAGGTGTGGTGATTCACACCTGTAATCCCAGCACTTTGGGAGGCCGAGGTGGGTGGATCACTTGAGGTCGAGAGTTTGAGACCAGCTGGCCAACATGGTGAAACCCTGTCTCTTCTAAAAATACAAAAATTAGCTGGGTTTGATGGCACGTGCCTGTAATCCCAGGTACTCAGTAGGACGCTGAGGCATGAGAATTGCTTGGATCTGGGAGGTGGAGGTTGCAGTGAGCCGAGATCATGCCACTGCACTCCAGCCTGGGTGACAGTGAGACTCTGTCTCAAAAAAAAAAAAGAAGAATATGGAAATTTGGTTACAGAAAAGATACACTGGGAATGTCATATAATGATGGAGACAGAGATTAGAGTAAAACTTGTACATGCCATGGAACGCCAAGGATTACTGGCTACCACCAGAAGCTAGGAAGAAGTAAAGAAGACTCCTCCCCTAAAGACCCCAGATGGAGCATGACCCTGCCCGTACCTTGATTTAAGATCTGCAGCTTCTAGAACTGCAAGAGAATACATTTCTGTTGTTTTAAGCCACCCAGTATGTGGTCATTTGTTACTGTAGCCCTGGGAAACTAACACAGGTCTCATGAACACCTGTGTCTGAACTCGCTCAAGTTGTTTTCTGAGCTTTCTTAAATGCAAGGATAATTTCTTTTAATACACTGTTTTTTCTTTACAAACCTATCAACATTGCTCCTTAGTCTTCTGTCATTTAGTGTTACAGGAAGTATATAGCTATCGTGATTTTTGTTCTTTTTATAAGTTCCTTATTCTACCTGTATCTAGATAAGTGTAATTTCATTGTTTTCCCTGCAAAATGTGGTAAACTCGTTTATCTTACTCATGGTGTTTTTTTCTTTAAAGCAAGAAAATACATATTTGTGTGTGTGTGTGTGTGTGTGTGTGTGTATACACATATCTCTTTTTACAAAAGTTATTTCTGTAATTCTTAGATTGAATCCCTGTTCTAAAATTTTTATGTCTATCATCTCTCCTCAACTTTTTCAATCTTGATTGTTGCTGTATTTCCCATCTTTATTTGGGAGTATTTCTCAATTTGTTTTTTGCATTTCTGATTTTATTTTCTGGAATATCAATTGTTATTTCCTAGTTCCTTTATTATGGCTTTCTCTTCTGAAGTTATTCTTATCTTTCCCTTGTCCCCCCTTAAAAAAAATCTTATCCTGGTATCTTTTCCTCGTAACCTGTTTTCTCTTTAAAGATTTCTTTTACTGTTGCAAGTGGCTATGTGTTCTTGTATGCTATTGAGGATGCCAGGATTTACTGAAAATTTCTTGTTTCTAGTTTTTGCGTTTTTTTTTTTTTTTTTTTTTTTTTGAGACAGAGTCTCACCCTGTTGCCCAGGCTGCAGTACAGTGCAGCTCACAGTAGTCTCAAACTCTTTGACTCCAGCGATCCTCCTGCCCCAGTCTCCTGAGTAGTTAGGACTACAGGGGTGTGGCACCACACCCATTTAATTTTTATTTTTTGTAGAGATGGGGTTTTGCTTTCTTGCCCAGGCTGATCTTGAACTCCTGGCCTCAAGTCATCCTCCTGTTTTGGCCTCCCAAAGTACTGGGATTACAGGCATGAGCCACCGTGTCAGGCCTCTAATTTCTTGAAATGTGTCTTTTCCTCACTTTTTCTTTTCCCTGTTTACTCATTCTCAAATGAGAGGAAATCTACCTAGACCTCGTGTTTGCTGACTCTTGGAATACGAAGACTGCCTTTTAGCCTGTTATTTAAATGTGTGCTAATAAAATCTTTTTCTGAGTTTTACTGCTAGTAGTCACTTTCATGTATACGTATGCTAGCTCAACTCCTTGTTAACGTATAATGCAAATCTGGTTTTCTGAGGTGGTACTTCAACCTGTATCACTATCTGGCTTCCTGAAACACAGAAAATAATAAATGAATTGCTAAGGTAAACATAAATCATTTTCCATGATTATTTTTGTATTTATCTACAGTATTTCACAAAAGGTGATTCTCTTTGTCAACTCCATTGTTAGTCCTCTCTACTTCCTAGTAGACCGTGTAATTTGAAATACTATTTCTAATGGATGCAGGACAAGAAGGGTTCGGGTGGGATGGTGAGTGGGAGGGCTAGCTGCTTCTCAGGCCAGCAACTATGCGGTCGTGAACGGTTGCTCACTTTGGTTTGGAGAGTACAGGCAGTGTAAGAGTGGGAAAGGCTTTTTGTACCTACTTCCACGTAAGAAGGTTACTTTCCTTCTTACTTGTAACACAAACCATTCAGTGTACGTGTTAACTCTCTTCCATTGACCTTGTATTTAGTGGAGATTGTTTAAAGATTCTGGCTGTATCTGGGTCCAGATTTTTTTTTGACATTGTGAAGCTTTTTTTTTTTTTTTTAATCTTTTGCATTCATAGATATTTGAATGAGTATGTGGGAGAGATCATGTGGGGTATTACTAGCCAAATACCATTTTAACTTGGAAGTCTGACATTTGTTCCTCATTTCTACTTGTAGGTTTCCTAATGACTTGTAATTTAGGGCGATATCCTCTTTTGATCTTATTTTCTTCAGCTCTAAATGGAATTTCAAATTTAAATATGTTTTAGTTAGCAGATTAACATAAATGTTTCAGGTAACTTACTAATATTTTATTTGTTAATATTTAAGAGAAAATTATTTCTCTTGTATTCCTGAATGAATTTTCTTTCTTTCATTTGTTTGATAGACTCAATATTTAAAATGTTTTACTTTCTCTTTTATTTGTATATTTTCCTCTCTCATCCCCAGGCATATATTATTTAAAAACCTTGAGTCAGAGAAAGAGTTACAAAGACTTATTTGGGGAGTTGAGCTAATAGCCACCCATCAGCTGAGCTGCCTTCCTAGGAACACGATGAAAGGGATTCTCAATTCTGATGTTTCATCCCTAAGGTCTCCAGCATGATGCTGGTTTCCAGTGTGTCGGTAGGGTAGACCTGCTCAGCCCATAGCTAATTGATATGATGGAAGGAGGTCAATGATTTTGAGTTGGAAACACAACTGTATGTCAGGATAATTACAGAGAAACCTGTTGCCTTGTTATTACCTTTTTAAAAAAATTTTAATTGTAGTAAAAACCATCAAATTTACCATCTTAACCATTTTTAATTGTACAGTTCAGTAGTGTTAACTATATTCACATTAGTGTTATCTTTTATTGCCTTTACCTTTGAAAGCTTTTTGTCCTACTCTGAAGAGCTGAGGCTTTGATAATTAGCCTGATGCACTGTGAGTTGTTGAACAGTCCAACTTTTCTCATGGAAGGAACCGAAGACAAAATGAGAGAATAAAAGCAGAGAGGAGGGAAGAGGATTATAGCTTAGATTATAAATGGTCCCTACAGCATTATTAGTAAATGTCTCCTTTCCTTGATTCCAAGACCCTAAGAAGTGTAAGATTAGGACAAAAAAGTAAAACTACCTTAAATGTATATACATCTGTCATAAGATAACTATTGATTTTTAGATACATGAAAAAATGTGAGCAAATGTGTACCTTAGAATCTGAGAAATACCAGGAAGTCTCCCACATGGTGATAGGAAGCAGCAAATGTTGTGTTTGAGGAGGAAGTTGGTGACCAGAGTAGAACAATGCCACAGCACTGGCATCAAGAAGCTCACAAGCCATGTTCCCTCAATAGCCTCTGCCATCCTCATGCCCCACCCAACCTTTAGCTCTCTGTGCATCTCGTATGTCCACAATAGCTAATGCTCATCCATTCTAGATAGCAGTTTTATTTTTTTCTATAAATGTTATTTTTAACTAAGTTGTTTGAGTCTCTACCATTATGGATTGTTGAGAGCAACTGACAGCCTGACAAATGTACCCTGTGGAACATGTGCTTAGCCATGATGACAGAATAGCCAACAGAATGTTACATATGTAAACTACTCAGCTTTGTGTTCACTCTGGGCAAATGAACAACATATGGACATTTGAAATATATGTGTGTTTAAAATTCTGTCATGTGAGGTTAGTTGTGGAATTCGATAGTCCATTTTGTGTTTGTTTCCATGTGAAAAGGGCCTTATAATGTCATTACCAGTTGTTCGTTAATCTCCTTTCCCTTACGTAGAGTCTCCTTTTGTCCTCCCTCTGCCAGTCTGTAAGTTTGTCATGACATTTATAGATGGAATGGATTGTTACCTTTTCTGGGAGGAGAATAAACCATAAATATGAACGAGGCATTAAAAGAGCTTAGCATAAATCACTAAGAAAAATCTGTAGACTTGAGAATATAAAAATCACGGTGAATTATAAATAATACAGCAAGGTTATAGAAATCATTTTATGTAAAGGCAGACATATATTTCTACTTCTCCCAATAAGTCCCAGTGATTTTAATGTCATTGGTTGGCCAGCTTCTATAGTAGGAATATAGGCGTGGAATATACTAGAAAGTTCCATAGTGAACATTCTGGGAGATCATTGGTAGCATGGAACAGTGATACTTTCTGTTGGAGATTGCATTTGCTTTATATTGTTATCAAAATTTCAAAAGATATTTTACATTTTCTCTCTATATTTGCTCTTGAATAATAGCATGCAGATTTGTAATCATTTAAAGAATGAAAATCTGTATTGAAAAATTTAAACATTTTGTTTTAAGTTGTTTAAAATGTCATTCTCTTTAATTAGTGATTAACTTTTAGACTACTTTTTTATAAAGCATTCAGAGAATCGCCTTAATTTTTTTTTCCATATTGTATCTACTTTAACAATATTTTCTAGGGAAAATTAATCATAAGCATATAAGTTTATGTAAGTTTACATAAACTTATGTATTCCTTTTAAGCATGTATTAAAGAGAGTATTCTTTTTACTAAAGGTATCGTCTCTTGGTTAATTACTTCCGTTTTAATAAACAGATTCTTTGCTGAAGAAAGTTTTCTTTATAATATGTAACTCTTACACAGTTAAGAATTATATGTTGCATGGTAAGTACATAACTTTATTGTGACAGCCAGATGATTTTCTTTGTATATAAAAAATGCTTCATTCATGTCACTGGAATTAAGTCACCTCTATACATAATACAAGAGATAAAGAAGAAGTGTAAGACACAATGTTGTTCTTAGATTGCTTCCTAGTTGAGATCAAACTAATATAATTTTAACAGCACTGGCATTTCCAGACAATTTATGATTAAGTTTTAAATTCTGTGATTCAGATTGCTTTTAAATGCCAATCTTAAAGAAAATTAAAGACATGCTACTATTACAGTTTCACCCCTACTCACATATAACTAGACTGAAAACATTATAAAAATTCAGTTTCCAGTAGATAAGGAAATCTTTTCCTTAATTCATTTCTGAAAGGACATTTCTTTCGTACTAAAAGAACCTTTTGTTTTATATTACATTTTAAATAATTTCTCCAACACTGCTTTCATTTATTTTATTTATTTACTTTTTTTTGAGACAAAGTCTCACTGTGTTGCCCAGGTTGAGGTACAATGGTGTGATCTGAGCTCATTGCAGCCATTGCCTCCTGGCGAAGCAGTTCTTGTACCTCAGCCTCCCAAGTAGCTGGGGTTACAGTTGTGCGCCACCACACTTGGCTAATTTTTGTATTTTTAGTGGAGATGGGATTTTGCCATGTTGTCCAGGCAGGTCTCAAACTCCTGGCCTCAAGTCATCTGCCCGCCTTGGCTTCCCAAATTGCTGGGATTACAGGCTTGAGCCACCATGCCTGGCCACTGTCTTCATTTCTTTTGAGGAGCTTTGTTTCTTGTTAGGCCAAAGTTTATGCAACAAAATTTATTTCTTGCTAATAATAGAACTTATTTCTAAGATGGCAATATGTGATTACAGTAATCCTCCCTTTTCTGTGGAGGATATATGTGCCAGGACCTCCAGTGGAGGCCTGAAACTGAAGCTAGTACAGAACCACTCTATATACTATGATAAAGTTTAAGTTATAGGCCAGGCACAGTGGCACATGTCTGTAATCCTAGCACTTTGGGATGCTGAGGCAAGTGGATCACTTGAGCTCTGGAGTTCAAAATAAGCCTGAGCAACATGGTGAAACACTATCTCTACAAAAAAATATAAAAATTAGCCATGCATGGTGGTCCCACCTACTTGGGAAGCTGAGGTGGGAGGATTGCTTGAGGCTGGGAGGTTGAGGCTGCAGTGAGTCGAGATTTTCCATTGCACTCCAGCCTGGGCAACAGAGTGAGACCTTGTCTCCAAAATATATATATATATATATGATAAATAAAAAGTTTAAGTTATAAATTAGAGTGAGAAATTAACAACAATAACCAATAATGGAACAGTGATAGCAATATACTGTAGTAAAAGTTATGTGAGTAAAACTCACATAACTTCTCTTTCTTAAGATATTTGAGGAAGGGATGAAGTGGGCCGGTACAAGATTTCGTCACATTACTCAGAGCAGCACGCAATTTAAAACTTACTAATTATTTCTGGAATTTTTCATTTAATTTTTTTGAACTGTGGTTGACTGTGGGTAACTAAAACCATGGAAAGCAAAACCATGGGCCCAGGGGTTAGGAGAGGTGGGGATGGGACCACTGTATTAATTAGTAGTAGTATTTTCTTACCAAATTTTACCTGACAAAGTTTAGGAATACCACCATCTAGATTTTAATCATAGATTTTCAGTTAAAGTGTCATGGTTGACATATGAAACAAAATGAGTTTATTTTCTAAATTTGTTACTTGTAGAACCTGTTTATCATAGAGAGTTTTAGGCTTCTTTGAAAGCTGTTCTAGAATTGATAAATGTGAAAACTCAAGTGGTCGCTAAGTATGTGCACCAATATCATGGACAAGGCTGAGCTAGTGGTTGCCCAGTGAATAAGTGCTTACTGGAGCTTTAAAGCTGCATATATAATATGCATAATTGGCATCCCATGGATTTATGGGTTTTAAGTTACTGCTATTATGACTGAAAGATTGAATGATCTATCTGTAGTGATAGTGATGTTTCAAACATCAAAAGTAACAGAATTTCTTGCAACATAAGCAGTGCACCTCTTGCCATGTCTATTGTATCCCAAACCATACACCTTTGTTATTTTTTAACTCAGAATTATTGCAATAGGTTTACTCTCTGAGAAAATAAATTATAAGGAATAAATTATGTGAGCCGTTTGTCTCCTTCCACCTTGGAATAAGCCAGAATATCTTTGGTTGATATGCTTCATTCTGTAATCAGTATACATGTATTCTGCTTTTATTCATGGAGGCTATTATGTAAAGATAAGTACATTTTTATCAGTCGAAGGTAAATGCAAAGGAAGGTAAAGCACCTCTATTCCAGCCTATATATTATCATTAATCATTCGAATGTCTTCTTGTAAGTTATTGTAACTGAATCCTAGAATCACTGTGTTTATATGGATCACCAGATTCTAGAGAGGTCACCATGTGGCTGGAAACTATTTGAGTTTCAGTTTTATGTACCCAGAAGAAAGAATGGCTGCACCAAGGTCAACAAAATGGGCAATAATTATATCTCCACTGTGTGAAAGTGCCGCAGTGTCAGGAGTCGTAAACTTTGTTGCCTTTATGGAGCACACTGCCATAATTCACATTCATGTGATCGTATAATTGAATTGACTTAGGAGGGAGAGGAACTTGAGATGAAACTCCCCTGGTAGTTTGGTAAATAACAGTAAACCACATTCTGTACTATCTAATCAATGTCTGATATGATAAAACTTAGGAAACATCATGAATTGAACTTTGCAAACTCCCTTGAATGGTGTGGATAATCATCTTGAACTTGAAGGCAGGTGTACCTTCCGAAGTTCTCTGAGCTCACTTTTGGGCTGCAGCTACCGCCAGTATGGAATCAGGTATCACAGAGCCCAGGATGAAGGACATGATAGGTGGTTTGGAGAATTGAGTCACTCCACAGATCACCTAGGTGACGAAGATACTTGTGGTGTGTAGCACACAGAAAGCGCTCATAAATGCTGTTTAAGCTAATAAAGGAAATTACAGGAATAGGCCATAGCATGTGAAGAACAGAGATAACACTTCAGGTTAATTTTATTTGCAGGATTATTTGTATAAGCCAGCAGAGAAACTAAATGTAGTTCAATGAAATGGAAGACCACTAAAGAACACTGAGAGCTCCTTCAGAGCATAAACTGTCTTATTCATCTTTTCATGGGCAATACCTAACATAGTACCCTGCATTCAATAAATGCTCATTGAATGAACAGAAACTTTAGTGAAACATTCATATTTGTGTTGGGCCTTGAATGGTGGTTGAATTTGATTTAGTGAAGGAAAATGACATGGCTTTTCAGAATAGTAGGACTCAGTGAACAAAGGCACATGTTGGAATGAGCTTATTTGATTTTGTGACACACAGGAGAGGTCAGTCTGATGAGAGGCCCGTGGTGTATGTCGTGGTGGTAATGGTTGATAAGAGGTTGATATTGATTGCACACACACAAAAAGACTCAGTGCGTGCTTCTTTGGGGAAATACAAAGGGATGAGACATTTTTCTACTGAGAAATTCTGTCTCACAGATTAGTCTCATAACTGCTGATCAATAGGCTTATTATAGGCTGTTGGTCTCAAAAGGGCACCAGCAAGAAGCAAGTGCAGTATATAGCTCAGCGCACCCGTCTTCCTCGGTAACTCGCCATATTGAGTGGGATCATTTTCTCAATTAGGTTGCTTATCAAAATTTGATACTTGTTGAATTGAATCAAATTTAAAACTCTGAAATGCTATTCTCAGGAAGAGGGAACCTCCTTACAGTTGGTATATCCCATTGTCCTTGAGAGGCAACCAGGGACTCTGCCAGAAGGACTTCACAATCTGGCAGAGACAGTTGCTGAAAATAATTATTTAAAAATTCTTCCCTTCTCTGCTTCCTCTTCCTTTTTCACTGTAAATTGGATAACCAATATATTTTATTACTTTTTCACTTACGGATTCCTTTAAACCTCAGGTATTTTGATTAGTTCTGTGGCCAAATTTAATCATAATGGGTACGGTAGTAGATGTAGCTTCAGTAATGATGCTAAGAATCTATGCTTTGGTTTTAAAGTGTGCTGTAGGTACTTGAATTTAGCAGACACTGAATTTTTTTTAGACTTTTAGAAGAAATAAAATAAGGAAGAATTAGAAGTATAATCAGAGACCAATAGTGGGGTTGACAGAAGGGGTGTTTTTCTTAGTAAATGTATACCTAAAGAATAATTATTTTTACTGACTAGATGTCACACTACAAATATTTTCTGATTTTGAGTTCTGTAGTTATTTTGTCTAGAGCCCTACACAGCTGTTCATCTCATTCATTATTGCACTTATCGGTTGTTGTACCTAGCTCCTCTTAAGCTGGGGAATCTGAGATTAAGTATCAGAGCTGGAATAAGGACCTGACTCTGGGGGTTGGGATTGTCATTTATCCTATTGCAGGATGCAGGCCCTCGCACATTTTGTGAAGTGCACTCCAAAGACATGGTTTTGCTTTCAACTGTGATGACACTATAATTGATCAAATATATTCTTTCAAAGAATCATAAATTCTTATTGGAGTTTGAGGAGATGTCATGTTCATTTGTCAACATGTCACTCCAGGGACACAGGTGCAGCAAATTTATGGAGGAAGCACCTCGTGTTTCTCCTGAGTCACATAAATATGAAGCAGAATTGATTGAAAACGTGTGGTTTTAGATTACTCCTCAGGTGGAGAGCAATTAAGATCTCTCTGTAAAGGCATTTCACTCTGCTTCTCAGGTTTTCTTGTAGCATAGGCAGAGATCAGGTCTGAGGGGACTCCAGAGAAATTTTTGAAGACCTGCTGGTGTCTTCTCAGAAAAGAATACGAAGACATTTTGCTGGCAGCGAGAATATTGCACATTTTTAGTCAAGTGCATGATTAACTTTGACATTTGGAAATGGAACTTCACGTAAAAATAAGCATGGTACTTCTGCATGTTTAATTAAGATGTTTAGTTCCTGTCAAGGCTGGTAGCCCTCTCCCCATCCCTGCACCCCCCGCCCTGTGAAGGGCAATATATTCTCAACTTCTGAAATTTCAGAAACCTGTACTTAACCTTTAATTGTCACTCCATTTACATGGAAATCTGATTAACAACTTTTAAAGTTCATGAGCTCCTGGTAAATGCAATTAAGACCTTTTTGGAGTTTGTTATTAAGAGCTGGCATTTAAAGAAGACTAGGGCCTGGCTACTGTTGCTCTCTTCTCTGTTGCAGGATATCTTAAGCAATTAGCAGAGAACATGAGGTACATGAATTGTATGGTATTGCTTCTGCGTTAACATGGTTGGTATTTAAATAGCATGCTGTCTTTTTTTCTTTTCTGTGGCTTGCTTTATGGTATGAACTTGTTACTGAATGGTAGGATAGAGCTGAGAATAATTAGGTAGAGCTGTGGTGGTTTTCATAAGTACCAGACATAGGCATAGTTCCTCATCCCATTGGATGTTCTCTAGTTATGTTTACAAACACTCACCCTCATGTCTTATGGAGTCAAGGCTAATCATCCTACTGTGATGAATTTATTGTATCCATCTCCTGGCTGTGGTTGTCTTTTTGAGAGTTAATATTAAAAGATGTAGTTATTGGAGAGAAATGATCCAGGTATACAACTAATTTCTGATATCAGGCATGTGAGCTGTTCAGCCGTTGCCCTTGGATCATGGGGGCGGAAGTGGGGGTTAAATTTGTTGGGGCAGATGTACGTAGTATAATTTACAAACTGAGATGTGCTGTGATAAATGGAAAATGGGGAGTAAATAGTTGAAAGAAAGGATCTTATTGGATTATATACTGCCAGTCATATAGTGTGTTTTTCACTTACTGATAGAATTGGACTGTTTGATGGATGTATATAATGCATTTCTTAGGTACTTTATGTATGCAGGACATTGTGCTTATTAGAATTTAAGGGATGATGAGAAAAATAATGAAATGATAATTCAACAAAGACATATGATTTAAATACATTGCATATGATTGTGCTATTAAAGAATACTGGAATCTACATGTTTCTGTCCTCTTTGAAATTTTTATGAGTGTATATTGCTTTTAAATAAAAGATCAAAATAAATAATTATTTGGGGAAAAAGAAATAGGAAAGCCAATGCAAAAGAATTAAATTGGATGCCAGAAATATCAGTGAAATAGTTCTCCATTTTTGTACACTAGAGCAGTGGTTCCCAACCTTTTCTGGCATCAGGGACCAGTTTCATGGAAGAGGGTTTTTCCATGTATGGGGGGTGGTGGGTGATGGTTTTAGAATGCAACTGTTCCACCTCACGTCGTCAGATATTAGTTAGATTCTCATAAGGAGTGCACGACCTAGATCCTTCACATGTGCAGCTCACAATAGGGTTCACACTCCTATGAGAATCTAATGCTGCTGACAGGAGGTGGAGCTCAGGTGGTAATACTTGCTCCCCTGCCCCTCACCGTCTGCTGTGCAGCCTGGTTCCTAACAGGCCATGGGCTGGTGCTGGTAAAGGCCCATAGACTGGTAATTCTAGTGCACAGGAACCCTTGCCCTAGAGTTTTCACATTTACTGTAAACTTACTTAAACCAGCAGTGCAGTTCATTTGAGTAACCTTTTAAATTTTAGACTGTCCTCAAGTGTAGTGCATAAATGATATAGTTTAATTCCATGTTTTGAATTAACACATAACATTCAGTATAAATAATGTATAATAATCAAATACCTATTGTAGATATGGAAATTTTTTTTGGCAACAAAAGTGATAAAATAGTATCACTTTTTGTTTAACCAAGCTGTCGACAGGTATTTTTCATTAGTTTAGTAGCTTGCTCAAGTGTACCCCCACACCACACACACACACCATCACCTTCAGACAGAAGAATTTTGCTTATTTCATAGGCAGAATCTTTCTTGTAGATGCAAGAGTTAACAAAGTACAGAATTAGTGATATTGAGTTGTTCTTTCAGTCATAAAGCATTTTAATAAGGTACTTCAGTGGAAATATCATTAGACATGAATTTTGTCTAATACATGCTGATATTAGACAAAACACCTTTTCCTCAAGTCATGTTGAGAGGTTAAGAGAGAAATACAGGAAAAGTTAAATATACAGCAGTGTGTGATTAATTGCCAAGTCCAAATATCATCTGTGGATCTCTAGGAATTTAAAAGATAACTTCAGATAGATTGGCCAGAGAAGGTTTTGCGCATGGGTTAGAAGCTGAACTGGTCCTTGAAAGAAGGCTAGGATTTAGGTATTTTGGAAAGATCATTTTAGATAGGGATAATATGCATATATTCAGAACAGTGAGCACCTTACTGAATTTAGAACTAGATTCTGAAGAGGCTTCAATGAATTCGGTTGAGATGTTCTTTGTGGACTCCTTAAAGAACGGAACCACTTTATTTGTCTCTGCATTCTGGTGCCTTGTATTCTCAGTGCTTCCAAACCCCCTTATCTCCTGGTCTTTACAATGTTCCCCTTAAATTCCAATGAGACGGTACTTGACACAGTTCCTGGCACTTGGTAAGTACAAAGTAAATGCTGGTTGAATCTGAATTTGTAATTGTTATCTCTAAAAATTCTATTTTGAATGAACTATAGGCAAATATTTTTTATAAGTGTGTCAATATTTACATATTACAGATAACCAATATAAAAGCATCTTTAGTAACTGAATTGCTAATTGAAAATGCTGGATCTTAGACACTTAATTGAGGCAACTGTCTCCAGAGAGTAATTTGGGTCTTTTCCAAGTTGCATTAACTCTTTCAGGTCATTAGGGTGGCACTTATCTCATCGGAGCAGAAATGTAATAAACGGTATTCCTATAATGTAAGTAAATTAATATGCCTCAAAAAGCCTGAAGTTTCACCATGGGTGTTGTAGTTGTACTCTGAGGAGCTCATCTATGAATGTGAAACAGCAATAAGTAGCTGCTGTTTGGAGCATCTTACTTTCAATTTAGGTAACCTACTAGAGAGTCCCTACTTTAAGACACTGTGCCTAGATGTTGATGGAGATACAAAGAAGAGACCTGGCTGACAGGCAGCAGAGAAGGCAAATAACTGCAAGATGATATCCTTGAGAGATACAAACTGCTGTATGGGTTTTAATTAGAGACAGATATCATAGTTGACAGTCGAGATAGATGGTAATCTCCCAGAAGACCGGAATCATGGCTTTTTTACACAATATGCTCATTCATGTTTATTCTCAGTATATAGATATGTATATGTATAAATATTAATATGAACAAATATGTAAATATGAGATGAATAAATCATAAACATATTTTACAGTTTTCATATATGTGCTTTTTTCCCTCATGATAATATGAAATATTAATGTGTTGCATTGATCTAAAGTGACTATAGTAAGTAGGTGAAAACCAGGAAAAAAAACACAGCATCTTTTAGTGATATACGCCACTCACTGGTTCCCTGTAACCTCAACTTGAGTGTCAGCCTACTGGTGAGATATTGACCTTTAGCTAGAAGAGAATATAAGAATGATTTATTCTACCCACCAGCATGCTACACATTTACATCTGATGGGAAGATAGAGGCACATAGTTGTCATCATAAGACCAAGGGGAAGTGATGTAAAAAGACCAGTGCAAAAAGAACTTTCAAAAGAAGAAGGTAGAGGTAACACTTCCATGAGAAGATAAAAATTCAAAGCTATAAGCCCCTCCCTCTGTTTCCTCATGCATGGGGTTGGCTTCATCTGCATGCATGTAAGTCTGATTAGTAACATCTGAATGGAGCAAAAGTACCTTGCTAAAATCCATTAAATTCTACTTAGATTCACTTTCTTGATCTCATACCCCAAGCTTTTAAAAAAAAAAAAATTGTTTTTCCCTGATACCTGATATATAGCTAATATTCCCTTTACTTGATAAATGGAAGAGTAGTTAATGGCAGGAAAAAAATTAGATAAATTTAGACTCGATGGAAAGCCTTTGGGAGTTATTTAGGAAACAGGATATAAAATTTTAGTTTAATCAACTGGTAATGATGTAAAAGGAACCAATAGGATCTAATCCTACAGAGGTTGATTGGGGCTGTGTTGTGAGAAGTGCTGAATAATAATGAGAAGATAGAGGTTTATTTATTTTGAAGGCATGGAGGAAGCCATTGAAGGACTTGTCAGAGGAATGAAAACATTGAGTTTAATCTGGTAGCAGGTTGTGGGATAGACTGTCATGAGATGCATAAAGCAGGATATGGCCAGTGGGAGACTGTTTTAATAATCTGCATGAAAGATAATGAGGACTTGATTTAGAAAGATGAGTATGGGAATGAAAATATTTAGAAGAGGAACTGGATGTGAAATGTGTACTATTAAGTCTGTAGGATTTGGCAGGTGATTTGGAGAACAAGACTGAGAAGAGCCACAACGAATTACACATTTTGATACCAGGTGATCAGAAGAATGATGGCATTAAGGAGTTCCCCGCCTTTGGTCCCCTTCCTCCCTTTGAGGAGAGGTGGTAGTTGAGAGTTTACCTGGTCAGGCTGAGTTTGTTGGACCCATGCTTTAGCATTTCCTAAAATCTGCTGCATTATTTTGACCTGCTTACTGTGATATGGATGTGAGAACCCAGACATTCTTGCAGGCAATGGCAGTGTATCTTTGGAGCTTGAGAGAAAGTATGATGTAAGAGGGATAATTGGGAATCATTCAGAATGTAGAAATAATAAAAATGGAAGAGAGCAGGAGCAAGGGTTAGGATATTTTACTTCCATGGTTTGACTACCGCATTTTACAGCCTAACTACTAATACTCAAGTAATAGTCTTAAGTATTAGTGTTAGTGTTAATTCTTACAACCTAACTACTAATGCTCAAGTAATTAGGTTGTAAAATACGGTAATCAAACTCATTGAAGTGAAAGAAAACATTCCAAAAGTTTAGAGAATGAGTATTAGCAAAAGCCTGAATTTGGTGATTGAGACCTTTATTGTAGAGCAAAGGGGAAGAGGAAAGAAGGAGAAGAATGATAATTGTGAGGAGACGATGAAGATACACAGATAATTTCATTTACCCATTCATGAACTCATTTACACTTATAAATTGATTACTGTGCTTCAGGCAGTGTTCTAAGTGGAATATTCATTTGACCCTGATGATAGTACTGTGGAATAGATGATATTATTTCTGTTTTACAGATGAAGAAACTGAGGTTCTGAGAGGTAATATCATAGATATATAGTTACTGGAATATATTAGAAAAGAAACAGATTTCTGAGCCTTATACTGAAAGATGATAATAGTCTGTTATGTGCTAAGCATTTTATATGCATTATTAAAAATTTTTTCATATTCTATGAAGTAGTTCTTTTTCTGTTTCCAACTTTTAAGTTCAAGGGTACATTTGCAGGATGTGCAGGTTTGTTACATAGGTAAATGTGTGCTTCTATGAAGTAGTTCTATTATTATCTTTTATTATTATTTTTATTTCACAGATGACAGAAGGGAGGCTTAGAAGGATTAAGTAACTTGACCAGCGTCACATAACTAATAAGTAGTAGAGTTGATTTCAAGCACAGACTTTCTGCGTTTCTATATGACCCTCTCATTTTGTAGTTCTAAGGCAGGCACATGAGTTTCTATTTTAAAAGAGTTCTCCAAGTGATTCCTATGTGCAGACCAATCTTCCCAGAATTTTAGCACAAACTGAGAAGGAAGAGGTCTATATTTTTTGGGAGCAGATAAAACATTGTGGACAAAGAGAACTCAGAGTTGGTGACCTTATAGATGGAGTATTTCCTAAGGACACAGAATCCTAAAGAATAGTAGAGTGGAGGTTATTGGAATCTAGGAGACTGAGAAAGACTCTGTGATGGTAGAAGGAGTCAATATATTATGATGAAACATATTAGTCTTACAACAGAGTAAAATTGTGCTAATTAATTAACAATTAACCAGTAGCTGAAGTGTTTTTTTTTTTGGAGTTAGGGTCTCACTCTGTCGTCCAGATTGGACTGCAGTAGTGCAGTCATAGCTCATGGTAGTCTTGAACTCCTGGGCTCAAAGGATCTTCCTGGGTCAGCCTCCCAAGAAGCTGAGACTACAGGCACATGCACACCTGGCTAGTTTTTAATTTTTTTTATTTTTTATTTTTTTGGTAGAGACAGGGCCTCACTACTGTTACCCAGGCCGGTCTTGAATTACTGGTCTCAAGCAGTCCTCCCGCCTTGGCCTCCCAAAGTGTTAGGATTATAGGCATGTGCCACTGCACCCAGCCTGAAGTTTTTGTAATGGGGTAAGACAGTTCTAGAGTTTGGTAGTCAAAGTTGAAGAGAAAAGGGGAGAAAGCAATGTAAATAGGTAGAATGAACTTTAAAGTATGTTTAAATGAAATGGGCAGAGAATATATTGAAGCTATAGTTAGGAATATACCTTTGAATGTTGAGACCATTTTTGTGCCGTCCCCTAGCATAATCTCTTTTATTTGTCTTTTTTTTTTTATGGAGTCTTGCTTTGTCGCCCAGACTGGAGTGGATGTGGCACCATCTCGGCTCACTGCAGCTCTGCCTCCTAGGATCACGCCATTCTCCTGCCTTAGCCTCCCGAGTAGCTGGGACTACAGGCGCCTGCCACCATGCCCGGCTGATTTTTTGTACTTTTTTAGTAGAGACAGGTTTCACCGTGTTAGCCAGGATGGTCTTGATCTCCTGACCTCGCGATCCGCCTGCCTCAGCCTCCCAAAGTGCTGGGATTACAGGCATGAGCCACCGCGCCTGGCCAACTTGTCTTTGCTTTTTAAGAGTGAAAGTAGAAATAACAAACTATTGAAATACCATGAGATCCAAAATACATGGAGGAAAAATTGACTGAAAGGAGTAGTGGAAAATTCAGTAATTATGGTTGGTGATTTTTTAAAATAATGAATACTCTTTTTCAACAATTAATAGAACAACTAGAAGAAAATACAGAGAAGACTTGAGCAACACTATTCATCACCCTGATTTAAACTGACATGTATGGTACAGTCAACACCATCAGAATTCAGATGATCTCAAGGTCATATAGAATATTCTCCATATGAGTCTATATACTAGATCACCAAGTAAATCTCAATACATTTAAAAGAATTGAAATCACACAAAATATATCCTCTGACCACAACAGAATTAAACAAAAAAAGGAAAGAAATTTGTAGGTCCCCAAATATTTGGAAAGAAGACAACAAACTTGTGAATATACTATGGGTAAAAGAAGAAAGACCTAAAATGAATAATCATATGTTTTCATCCCAAGAGCTAGAAAAAGGAGAAAACTCAGCCGGGAGCAGTGGCTCACACCTGTAATCCCAACACTTTGGGAGGCTGAGGTGGTTGGATCACCTGAGGTCAGGAGTTCAAGACCAGCCTGGCCAACATGGTGAAACCGTGTCTCTACTAAAAATACAAAAAAGTAGCTGGGCTTGGTAGTAGGGGTCTGTAATCCCAACTACTCAGGAGACTGAGGCAGGAGAATCACTTTAACCCAGGAAGTGGAGGTTGCAGTGAGCCAAGATCACACCATTGTACTCCAGCCTGGGCAACAAGAGTGAAATTTCATCTCAAAAAAATAAATAAATAAAAGGAGAAAACTCAAAGCCAAAGCAATTAGGAAATAATAAAGGTAAACTGACAATCAATGAAATAAAAATCAGGACAACTGTAGAGAAGAGCAATGGAACCAAATAGAGGTCTTTTGAAAAGATCAAAAATTGATATATCTTAACCAACCAATTAAAAAAAAGGGAGATCTAAAGAATACCAAAATCAGGAAATGAAAGAGGAGATGTAACTACAGACTCTATACAGAAATTAAAAGGATTCTGAGACTACTATGATATGCCAGTCAGACAATGTAGATGAAACAGACAAATTTCACACAAAGGACCAAAAGTGACCCAAGAAGAAATAGAAAATCTGAATTGTCCTATAACAAATAAATTAGTAATTAAAAATTTTCCTGCCCATTATGTAATTTACACAAATATTCTGGCAAACATTTAAAGATGAAATAATATCAGTCCTTTGCAAACTCTTTCAGAAAATAGAGAAACAGTTTCCAATGCATCCTAGTAGGCCAGTCTTACCCTAATAACAAAGCCAAAGTATAGGAAACTGTAGACTTACAAACATAAGTATAATAATGTTGAACAAAATATTAACAAGTTGAATGTATCGACATATAAACTGTATTATACCATGATTCATTGGGATTTATTTTAAAAGTCAATTAATGTGTTACCATATTAATAAAGAGCCAAAGTCACATAATCATCTCAATAGATATGGAAAAGCATTTGATCTCCACTGTTTATTCATTAAAAAAGGAAACTTACTTAACCTCATAAAAGACACTTGTGAAAAACCTGCAACTAGCATCACCAAGGAACTTTTTGAACTAATGCAAATTTATTAATTATAGAACATGTAAATACCATCAATCTTAACCTATTCACATTATTTACCTCAAGTTCAAGGGAGTATATTCAAAACAAAATTTATTGTCGCCATGCGCTACAAAACCCATTTTTCATGCATTCTTAATTATTGTTCATAGAACCATAATTTTTAAAATCCCTCAAATAGCAATCTTTTAGCCATTGCTTTTATTTCTCCTTTTTTCTCCTTTTTTTTTTTCAGAATGACTGATTAAATTTGGTTCATTTTTTTCTCTACCTTGACTCTTAAATTTGTCCTAATTGTATAATCTTATTGCCACTGCTTTAGTTTAAAACCTTTTAATTTTCTAAATTGAGCTGTCTTGGTAGGTTGTCTCTTCTTGGTCTCCTTCCTTTATAGGATTTTCCTGATCATTCTTTTTGCCCCCAATCCCATTTCCTTCCAGTCAATAATTTTGTATGCTGTCAGATCAATTTACATACAGCATATTTATCACCATTTTATTTGCCTGTTTAAAACTCTTTTTTCGTTGCCTCATTTTGTATTTGGCTTCAGTTTGTAAGTTTGTTATTACAGATTTTTTTTTTTTTTTTAAAGATTCTTGGACGTTTGTCAGTGTACTCCCTTTCCAGGCTTACCTCTCGTTGGTCATTTTAATGTCACCTGAAATATTTGTTAGTTACTGAAGACAACTTAAATGTTCTCAGCACTATTTCTTTGCTTATTCTGTTCTGTGCCTTCTTTTTTTTTTTTGGGTTTTCACACATTCTAAGATTCAATTTATGTCCTTCTGTAGTTCCATGATCTTGAATGCTTTTTTTGTTGCCCTAGTTAGAAGCCATCTTGTCCTCTTTTAAATGCACTTAGCCATATTTTTGTCCTGATGTTTTACCACTTTCTCCTTTGTGTTGTCATTCATGTGTGTCTCTATTACTAGATAAGTACACTGAGGGAAGGACTTATTTTTGAGTCCTGGTTTTATATCTAGCATAATACTTTGCATATTTTCTGTGTTAAATAAATATATATTTAAAATGAATGAAAGCATTTGGAAGCTATTAAAACTGGGCTTTCTTTCCTAAGAGCTATTCTCTTGGGAAAAAGAAAAAAAACAAAACATGAGTAGTTTGATCAGATGTTTGATACAGGACCAAAAATACATGTGTACTCTTGGAAGTTTTTGATTTGTTTTATTCTGAACACTAATGAACCATTCACAAGACCATAGCATTAGTGATTTTAATTGTACAACTGCCATTGACAATGAGTATAATTGAGCAGGCATCCGCTTTGTTTTCAAAATGATGATTTTTCCTTTGCTTTCCTTACTGCAGAATATTTTAGACTTTATACAATGGGGAAATTAGACTGCTATATTGAAAAAATAACCTTTTCTGTTATTTTTTTCTGTTATTAACATTCTATTCATAGTAAATCTATGAGGAAAACCCGATAATTTTTGGTAATTTAAAATGGACATCCTAACTTAAAAACATTACTATATTATTTCAGTCTCTTGGCTATAATGTTTTCAGGAATCAAGGTTATAATTTGGTTGATATATTACCCTGATTTTGTCTCTCATCCTTTTCAAGTGCTTTTGAGACATCCTGTATTGGGTGCTGTACTTTCTGCTTGGGCTCTTCCCTTGCTCCATGAAAACCAGGAGGCGCCTTCTGGAAGAAAGCAGAGGAATTCTCCTACTGTGCTTCCTTGTTTCTTCCAGGGATCATAGCTGTCAGTTTCTGCCTAATTTGATTCCTCTCTAGGGTCTTCAAATTCTTATTTTTTAGTATTTTTTTTGGCTTTTACAATTATCAGCAAGAGGACCAGTTCAATGAGAACTGCTTTGCTGTACCCGGAATACAAACTATTGGGCACTTACATTTTAAAAGAGCAAGTTATTGAAAATTCCAGTATTTAATATAGGCACATTTAAAATATTGCCCAAGAGAAGTTGAGTCTTAGTTCATGTTGAGAGCTTGAGGTGATGTTTTCGTGTTACTATTTCTCATGTCTATTATCAGATTCATCAAGGAGGACCAATATACTATGGCTTAATGTAAATCACTGAATATGTGAAGTTAGTAGTCAAGAAAATTGGGGCAGGATGTAGTGGCGCACGCCTGTAATCCCAGCACTTTGGAAGGCCGAGGCGGGCGGATCACGAGGTCAAGAGATCGAGGCAGTCCTGGCTAACACGGTGAAACCCCGTCTCTACTAAAAATACAGAAATTAGCCTGGTGTGGTAGCACGCACTTGTAATCCCTGCTACTCAGGAGAGTGAGGCAGGAGAATCCCTTGAACCTGAGAGGCGTTGGATTCAGTGAGCCGAGATCGTGCCACTGCACTCCAGCCTTGGCGATAGAGTGAGACTCTGTCTTAAAAAAAGGCAAGAACGAGACCATCCTGGCTAACACGGTGAAACCCCGTCTCTACTAAAAACTACAAAAAACTAGCCGGGCGACGTGGCGGCGCCTGTAGTCCCAGCTACCCGGGAGGCTGAGGCAGGAGAATGGCGTGAACCCGGGAGGCCGAGCTTGCAGTGAGCTGAGATCCGGCCACAGCACTCCAGCCTGGGTGACAGAGCGAGACTCCGTCTCAAAAAAAAAAAAGGCAAGAAAAACAAATAAAAGGAAAATGGGGTTCATAGTTGTACAGATTGAAATGTGTGCAAACCACTACTCCTGTTTTTATGAGATACCAGTATTCTGCAAAGATAGTAATTTTGGTATAAATGTCAATAGATGCATGTTAATATATACTCATTGGCCGGGCGCGGTGGCTCAAGCCTGTAATCCCAACACTTTGGGAGGCCGAGACGGGCGGATCACGAGGTCAGGAGATCGAGACCGTCCTGGCTAACATGGTGAAACCCCGTCTCTACTAAAAAATACAAAAAACTAGCCGGGCGAGGTGGCAAGCACTGTAGTCCCAGCTACTCGGGAGGCTGAGGCAGGAGAATGGCGGGAACCCGGGAGGCGGAGCTTGCAGTGAGCTGAGATCCGGCCACTGCACTCCAGCCTGGGTGGCAGAGCGAGACTCCGTCTCAAAAAAAAAAAAAAAAAAAAAAATTAAAAAAAAAAGTGTATATATATACTCATCAATCCATAGGTATCTTAGTGAAGGAACAAATACTCATTTAAGCTAAAAATATATATTAGATGCTCCAAAGACATTTTATCTGTGATTAAAAGTCACAACCATCCCTTTTCTTTTAAATTTTATTTGTATTGTAGATTTTTGTACTGAGGATTAATTTAAGAGTTCATTATACTTTGGAGACTTTTTAATTTGCATATAACAACATATTCATTAAGGCTTCTTATATACTTTTTAAAAAAATGTTCAGCAGTTTGTTGTACTTTTTGATTTGCTGGTCCGTTGCATGGCTCTATGGTGGAAGTAAAGAAATGTAATACTTTAAGGAACATGCAAATTGGGGGTAGTCAGGTGTCTTTTTTATTAAATAAGGACTAATAGTATCAGGCAGTTTTTGATGAATACTTATTGAATGATGTAGAAAATGGGTGTTTTAAGAGTTCAGGAAAGGGTATAGCCGACTAGAGTGGCCTGGGAAGGGCTCATTGAAGAAAAAACATTGGAATTGTTCTTGGAAGGGTTTGTTGGTATTTATTTAGGAGAGAAGGTAATCTAGATTAGGCCTTTTAGAAATGAAAATGGGCCGGGCGCGGTGGCTCAAGCCTGTAATCCCAGCACTTTGGGAGGCCGAGACGGGCGGATCACGAGGTCAGGAGATCGAGACCATCCTGGCTAACACAGTGAAACCCCGTCTCTACTAAAAATACAAAAACTAGCCGGGCGAGGTGGCGGGCGCCTGTAGTCCCAGCTACTCGGGAGGCTGAGGCAGGAGAATGGTGTAAACCCGGGAGGCGGAGCTTGCAGTGAGCTGAGATCCGGCCACTGCACTCCAGTCCGGGCACAGAGCGAGACTCCGCCTCAAAAAAAAAAAAAAAAAAAAAAGAAATGAAAATGCCCACATATATTACGGGAAGAGTTAAGTAATTCTGATTACAGTGTTGGGTTCACATTTAAGAGAATAAGATACACTTGGAAATATGTATTGAAGTCAGAATATTGTAGATGATGAAAGGAGTAGCCTTCTGATGATAGCAGCAGTGTTTTAGGACTGTCTGTTGATAGTATGTGAGGAGGGCTGGAAGGGTAAGAGATGAGAGGCAGAAAATTCAGTGAATACTAATTGAACTAAGTTGGTGGCTGTCAAAATGGACAGAAATGGGCAAACTAGTAGAGAGTTGAGGAACAGTCATTAATGATCTTGAGGACTAATTCCTTTCTGGGCACAAAGGGTATGGGAATGTATCAAAAGATGGTTCTGAAGTTTTAAACCTGAGAAAGTAGTGAAAATAAGAAACTACCAACAAAAAAAGAAGACAGAAGTAATTAATGCTTTTATGGGAAGATGATTTAGGTTTCAGAAAAGTTGATTTTATTAGTGAAATATGTGAATGTATATCAAGCATGCAGTCACAGATGTGGGACTAGAGCTCAGGAGAGAAATGAGGAATCAATCACATTGGGATAAAGGAAACAGTAGATGTAAAGGCTACTTTTTAAAGTTTGGGACCCAAAGACAAAAGGAAAATAAGATTATAGATATAGCATAAGGACCAATGTAAGATTTTTGTTGAGAAAGTAGGATAAGTATGTGTTTGCAGATTGAAAGCAGAAGTGGGTGGATAGGAATAGACTAACAATGCTGAGTGGTAACAGTTAAGGGGGCTTTACTGATGATGAGAAAGAGCAAAATGATCTTAAAATACCTGTGTTTCACACTGGGGCCTATCATGGGGAGGGGGGAGGTGGGAGGGATTGCATTGGGGAGTTATACATGATATAAATGATGACTTGATGGGTGCTGACGAGTTGATGGGTGCAGCACACCAACATGGCACAAGTATACATATGTAACAAACCTGCACATTATGCACATGTACCCTAGAACTTAAAGTATAATAATAATAATAAAAAAAGGTCAAATAAAAAGAATATTTTAAAACAAAACAAAACAAAACAAAAAATACCTGTGTTTTGAGGTCAGTATTTTATTACACAAGGCCTTAATCATTGGATTCTAGGACAGCAAGTGCCTCAAAAGAGTTACTTGGATTAATGCATTTTCACGCTTTAGTAGAAACATCACTCTGTCATGTTGGTGTTAACCATCTGAAATATGAGTGAAACAATGCATTTATTTACATCTTTCTGTGTTATATTAATTTGAAATTCTTTTCTGGTTTACTGGTCTTTTTGATTGCAGATTGCTGAAAATCTTATTAGTAGCAGTGGCAAATATACAGTATAATTTAGTCCCTGCATTGAGTTGTTACTAGAGACCCAACTCAATATTCTCCCTGACCATTGGGTAGTTTGGGTGATGTATTAACAGAGATAGTATTTATCATTATATTATTTCATTCACATACTGAATAATACTCTAGTGGCTTCATAAATAAATAAAAAATATTTACCAGTCTATTGACATGTTTTGTACTTTCCAGGTGCAATCCTTATTGGATTGAAATAAGAAAATGAAATAAAGTCCATTTACTGCCACCTATAGACCTGTGCTTATTTAGGTGCTCTCGTGTTGGGTGCATATATATTTACTATTGTTATATTCTCTTGCAGAATTGACCCCTTTATTAATGACCTTTTTTATCTTTTTTACAGTTTTTGACTTAAAGTCTATTTTGTCTGGTATTGGTATAGCAAATCCTACTCTTTTGTGTTTTCCATTTGTATGGAATATCTTTTCCCATATCTTTACTTTTAGTCCGTGTGTCTTTATAGGCAAAGTGAGTTTCTTGCATGCACCACATTACTGGGTCTTATTTATTTATTTATTTATTAGACAGAGTCTCACTCTGTTGCCCAGGCTGGAGTGCAGTGGTGTGATCTCGGCTCACTGCAAGCTCCGCCTCCCGGGTTTATGCCATCCTCTTGCCTCAGCCTCCCGAATAGCTGGGACTACAGGTGCCCACTACCACGCCTGGCTAATTTTTTGTATTTTTAGTAGAGATAGGGTTTCACCGTGTTAGCCAGGATGGTCTTGATCTCCTGACCTCGTGATCTGGCTGCCTCCGCCTCCCAAAGTCCCAAAGTGCTGGGATTACGGGTGTGAGCCACCCCACCCGGCCTGGGTCTTGTTTTTTTAATTCATTCAGCTACTGTGTATCTAATCAGGGAATTTAGTTCATTTACATTGTGTTATTATTGATCGGTAAGGACTTACTGCTGGTATGTTGTTACTTGTTTTCTAGTTGTTTTGTAACTCTTCTTATTGTCTTTCTTTGTGGTTGCATGATCTCTCTGGTAGCATGTTTCAATTTGCTGCCTTTTGTTTTTAGTGTATCTGTTACAGGTTTTTGCTTTGTGATAATTCTTAGATTTTAAATTGGATTGATTTTATAAGTAGGACCTGTTGGCAGTAGTCAATTTTTTAATTTTTTTATTTTTTTGAGACGGAGTCTCACTCTGTCACCCAGGCTGGAGTGCGGTGGCGTGATCTCAGCCCACTGCAACCTCTGCTTCAAGTGATTCTTGTGCCTCAGCCTCCCAAGTAACTGGGACTACACTTGTGCACCATCATACCCAGCCAATTTTTTTTTTTTTTCTTTTTTTTTAAGTAGAGATGAGGGTTCACTATGTTAGTCAGGCTGGTCTCGAACTTCTGTCCTCAAGCGATCCTCCTACCTCAGCCTCCCAAAGTGCTGGCATTACAGGCATGAGCTGCTTTGCCTACCTAGTAGTCGATTTTTAAAAAGGCAATTGCTTTTCTTGTGTTGAAGCTCTCAAATGAGTAGTGGCTATGGAAATTCTTTGCAAGTCAGGACTTCTTAGCTTCCTGTGGCCTTTCTATATCTCTTATTGGCAGGTTTGTTGTAGTGTTTATCTACTATGTGTAATAGTGAGTGGTAAGAGCATGGACTTCCTAGTCCACTAGGAATCACTTTACAGCTCTTGAACCTCTGTAAGCCCCATTTCTTTATCTGTAATCTGTGAATTTATCTGATAAAATTCTGTGCTTTAAAAGAGATAATACATTTTAGATGGATTAACATGTTGCCTACATCATAGTAAGCCTTGAGTAAATGTTATGGCATTGCTGCTAATGCTGCTATAGTTCAGAATAATGAGGATTAAATTGTGATTAAAGAGGAATGTTAACTCACTCAGCACAATATCTGGCACATAATAGATACTCAATAAAAGTGTTCCTTTTACTCCCATGTTCAAATGCCCACCACACCTCTCTTCCCTATGAATAGGTAACAAGTAGATGACTTACTAGCTATAATGAATCTTTTCTTAGATCCCCAACTAGGAAAATTAATGACCAGGTTAATATATTCCTGAATGTGAAGGATGAGGTTTTAGAATTAGATATGCATAGTTTTAAAATAGTTTTTCGGCCGGGCGCGGTGGCTCAAGCCTGTAATCCCAGCACTTTGGGAGGCCGAGACGGGCGGATCACGAGGTCAGGAGATCGAGACCATCCTGGCTAATACGGTGAAACCCCGTCTCTACTAAAAAATACAAAAAACTAGCCGGGCGAGGTAGCGGGCGCCTGTAGTCCCAGCTATTCGGGAGGCTGAGGCAGGAGAATGGCGTAAACCCCGGAGGCGGAGTTTGCAGTGAGCTGAGATCCGGCCACTGCACTCCAGCCCGGGTGACAGAGCGAGACTCCGTCTCAAAAAAAAAAAAAATAGTTTTTCTTAATAGCACATTAAAAATGTGTATATTAACATTAACTGGTTTATCTGGTTGCACAGATGCTGTTAACTGAGTACTTGGATATGAAAAATACTCGTACGGCTAGTGAACCATCAGCTCAACTAAGCTATGCCAGCACTGGACGAGAGTTTGCAGCCTTTTTTGCCAAGAAGAAACCTCAAAGGCCAAAAAATTCTCTTTTCAAGTAAGTATTATTCTGCTGTTAAGATAATAGGTTTTAAGAATTGTTAGACTGAAGTAAGATGACTTCCTACTTTATTGATAGCCATAACTTTCTCTAGCTTAAGTTGATTGAAGTAATTTAAAGGGAGTGAATATATGTTGAGTTTTATTTATTTTTGTTTTCTGTCAGGTGAGGTGGCTGTTTTGGGTATGGTGACTGGACTACCTGGAACTCCTAATAAAAATTTCTGGAACTTGTTTCAGGGGAGTTTTAGTTAAAATTAAGAGAAATGAAACTCCCCAATTGTTTCTGGGAAATTTTATATGAAATGAAAGGAAATGAAATATGTCAGCCTTGAAAAATCCCCAAGAGCCAAGAAACAACCTTTGTTAATAAAGTTATGCAAATGTTTCTAGCTAAGCAGTATTGGGCCTTATGTGGTTACTTGTTTAATAAAAGAACAATCTGGGTTTTTTTTCCTCTAATTATTACCTTAGTTAACTCCACCAAGCCATGTGCCCAAAGTATATATCTCTTGGCAACAACTAATAGTTAATAATATTGATAATAACTTCAATAATAACAGCTACCATTGATTGTTTCCTAGGTATCAGGCACTGTACTGGGTGAGTTTCCCAAAATAATCTCAATTAAACATACTTTAAATTGGATTATACTAAATTTCAGCAGCAGCAGTAGTAGCTCACGTTTATTGAGTTCTTACTAAGTGCTAATCAAGGCATTACATTATTTTCATAGATTATTTTATTTACTAATTACAACAATCTTATAGGCAAGAGTTGTATTTTTAATACTTTGTACACATAAAAATATTGAGACATGAATGGTTAAGTAATTTATATAAGGTCGTATAGCTAACATTTGGTAGAAGGAGGATTTAAATCCTGGCAGTCTTACTTTAGATATATTTTCTTTTGAGGGTTTAGTAGAGATTTAAGAAGTTGTGTCTATAAATATAAGCATGTGAATTGACCACCATAGAAGTATCCCAGTATATTGAATTTATTCTTTTTCAGCAATTGGAGCTCTAATACCTTCTATTGATTCACATTTGAGGCTTGGTTTTATCTTAGATTTGTAGTGTTTTTAATAATTAAAGAAAGCTTCAACAGTTTATTTATTTTGTGATCTAGCAGAGAGATTTATTTAGTATGTCCCTGCCAGAAATGAAATCTATTCCGTTTATTGAATGCATTCCTTTTTAAATAGTTTTATTCAGAGAGTAGCTGCAATATCAGTTAAAATGCTTTAGGCTGCAAGTAACATAAAACCTTAAATACAACAGATTGAACTATAAGAAAGTTACTATCTCACATAACAGGGATGAATGTGGAGGTTTCCTTAATTCAACTGTACAGTATTGTAAAGGACTCAGCCCTTTCCATCTCTCTGCATTGCCATTCTCAACACATTACTAATGGTTTCTATTGTGATCACGTGGTGTATCCAGTCCACTAAAGACAGTGTGGGCAAGAAAATCGCATGTGATTCTCCCTGTGAATCTGTCTCTTTGAAAAAACATATAGACTTTATTTTTAGAACAGTTTTAGCTTTATAGAAAAGTAGAGCAGGAAACACAGAGATTTCCTTTTTCTCCCGTTCTCATTTTACCCTGTTAACATCTGGTATTAGCATGGTCTGTTTGTTAGAATTGATGAACCAGTATTGACATGTCATTATTAACTAAATTCCATAGTTTACATTAGAGTTCACTCTTTGTGTTGTACACTTCTAATGGGTTTTCACAAAGGCATAAGGTCATGTATCCACCATTACAGTGTCATACAGAACAGTTTCACTGCCCTAAACATCTTCCATTCACCACATATTCATCCCTCCACCCTCCCTAACCCCTGGCCACCTCTGATCTTTTGACTATCTCCACAGGTTTTGCTTTTTCCAGAATGTCGTATAGTCAGAATCAGTGTTTAGCCTTTTCAGAATGGCTTCTTTCGCTTAGCAATATGCATTTAAATTTCTTCCACATCTTTTTGTGGCTTGATAGATGTCTCTTTGTGTTGCTGAGTAACATTCCTTTGTGTGGATATGCCATAGCTTGCTTATTTACCTATTGAAGGACATTTTGGTTGCTTCCAACTTCTGGCAATCATGAATAAAGCTGCTCTAAACACTCATGTGCAGGTTTTGGTGTGACATAAATTTTCAACTCATTTTTGTAAATACCTGGGAGCAACATTGCTGGATCATTTGGTAATACTATGTTTAGCTTCATAAGACACTGTCAAACTGTCTTCTAAAGTGGCTGTACCATTTTAAATCTTTTTAAATTAGTACCTATTAATTATCAATTTATTAGTCATTTCTGCTAGTGACAAAACTCTTTGGTAAGTTCCTATTAAGCTCTAGGATTGGGTCGTAAGCCCATTCCTAAACTAGTCACTGGCAAGGGGAAGCAGATCTCAGTGGTTGTCTTAAACTAGTCAGGTTCCTCTCTGGTGCTAGGTTTCCAGCTGGAGAGGAAGCCACTTTTTCTGAGCACATGACTGAGTAAAGAGCAAGGAAGTAGAATGCCCAGATGGAATCAGGGCTATGCCAGCAAGCACAAAGATAGTAGAAGGAAAAGGTAGCTGGTAGAGGCAATGACACTGTCTCAAATGCGCCTAACCAGGCTCTTCTCTTCTCTTCTCATTTTGTTTTCTCTATTTCTAGATCAATTTAACCTTCTAAATATGGAATCATTGCAGAAAGCAGGCTTTAGGGTTTTTAGAGATCATGCTCTCAACCATCACTCTGACTTTCAGCCTCAGACCACATACACATTTTCAAACTTTTAGCCAGTGCTTCTGAAGTTGTGGTATTGGAAAAAAAATAGAAATTGTTGGAAACGAACAAATTGTCTTAAATAATTATTACACATTTATTATTGTTGGGCAGTAATGAAACTTATCACAGAGACACAGAATTAGGCCGTTATTACAGATGTATCTGTCTCCAGTCTTGGTTCTATCATTGAGCCCATGTGAGTTTGGGCAGGTCTCAGTGCTCTGGCTATAAAATAAGGAGGTGAGACTCAATCTCTATTGCCTCTTCTACTGCAAAATTGTATCAATCTGTGACTTGTCGCAGACATAAAAAGAATTCCTGAGTAGTAAAAATACAGCAAGTCATAAAGGATTAAGATTTTGGCGAGCTGTAATCTGTTTTTATCACATCTGTAAAGGACTTTATTACCCTCTTTAATTGCCCTTAGCTAAGGTTAATTAAGTTTGTTTAAGTCCTGCCTTATTGTGCTATGTGTGCCTCTCTATTCTTTGCTTGAGTTTTTTTTTTTTCTTTGCCATATCTGATCAATAGCTGTCAGCAAGCTTTTTGGAGGTCAGTGGCTTCTTTTCTGCCCTTGACTGGCAGGTGGCATGTTTGAAGTACTGCACGCTTTGCCTTATTTCCGGCTGTTAGTACCCTCTTAGTTCTTGGCAGGGTGCAGAGAGGGGATCAAGTAACCCAAGTGTTTCCCTCACAGACTGACATTCATCTTGGTATTCATCTTCCTTGTCAAGGAAAGGATAAAGAAGGCATAATTAAGAAAATGATGGTGTGCCTGCCTTGTTGCCAGAAACCTATCCCATTAGCACTATTGCTTGTACTATGTTGCTGCTTACCCCTTAGTGGCAGTCATTCATAGAAGGATTCCTCCGTCTGGGAGGTTGTTATCCTGCCTTTGAAATCTCAGTTTGAAATGGAATCTCTTAGCACATCAAAGGATTTACTGTTTGATATGTCATAATTTTATCTGTTTTTTTCTTACTTGCACGTTTCTCTTAAGACTGATTTGTTTTTGTTATTTCTTTTTATAGTTATTATTTTAGGTTTTAGAAACCTGTTCTTTGTCATGAGTCTCTTGTTCTCCTTCCTTCACCAGTGTTTCTAACCTCTGAAATAGTTCCTGGGTAGGTGTGAACAAATATTGCATAGCTTGGTATTTTTGAGAATATTTTATATGGTAGGCAGCAGGTCAAAAAACTAGCAGCCATTTAGAGAAGAAACTGTTTTTTAGACCGTTTAGGGAGAGACCATAGCTGCCTTGCTTTTCTGGTGCCATTTTTCAGCCACATTTCTAGTATGTCCTTTGTCTAGTCCTCTACCTATGGGAGTTAGGCGCGAGTTCTGCTCTGAGGAGCCAGTGTGTCTGTGTTGGGAGCTGGCAGTCACTGGTGACTTTTGAGCTGGATGGTAACGTAATTAGAATGACTTCATAGGATGCTCTCATTGCTGTATGTATAAGGATCCTGACAAAGGCAGATGGGGGTCTGAAAGCAAAAGGAAGTTGGGGCAGATCAGAGTTGTACCAGTTGAAATGGAGAATAAGCAAAAGATCCAAATATGGTTGTAATGGAGCCTTAGCCAGGAATAGCATTCATAAATCAAGGTCTGTGGCAGCTGGCCCTGGCCCTGTCATGGTATAGCCAAAGTGTCTTCATCACAGAATGTCGGGGAGCACCACACAGACCAGAGTAGAATACTTGTGGAATACAGAGCTGGTCAGCCCTTACTCATTTTATACCTGCTTGTCTGTTTCCCCTGTGTTTCTCTGCAGGTTCGAATCGTCCTCCCATGCCATCAGTATGAGTGCCTATCTGCGAGAACAGAGAAGGGAACTCTATAGTCGGAGTGGAGAACTGCAAGGTGGGTGATTGCGCTTCTCTGGAAAACTTAATTTTCTGGAGGAATATCTCCTTTATTGCATGTGAGTTTGTTTCCTGAATTCACAAGATCCTTTCAAGATAACAAACACTTAATGACTTAATCATTTGTTTCGTCTATAATTTCCCAGCATCTGCTGCCAAGCAGGTAAAACTATTACTGTGGCCATAGGACTCATAAACCTGCGACTGTTAAAGTGGGAATTCAAAGCAAAAAGCGATGAGGCCGGGTTCGTCTTGCTTAAACAGAAGACCCGAGTCCAGTCAGAGTCTAGGAGAAGGCTGGTCTTCTGCAACTGCCACTGTTACTTCTAATTGCTGTTTTTGACACCTTCTAGAATATGGCAGGAGTACCTGAGATTTGGGAAAGGGAAAATGCAACCGCTGTGATTATTGAAAGGGAAAAAGATTTCTCTAAATAGTATGTTATAATCGACATAACTGTGATATACAGGATCTTTGATACCCATGTGTGGTTACCAAAGAGGTGTAAGCTGAGGAAGAAAATATTTAGAAAATAAATGAAATAGAAATAAATATATTAGACTGATAACATTTCCTTCTGTGACAAAAAGGTGCTGATCATAGTAAATGTAATAGGTTAAGAAAGATTTAGAGGTCAGGTGTGGTGACTAATACCTGTGATCCCAGCACTTTGGGAGACTGAGGTGGGCAGATCACTTGAGTCCAGGAGTTCAAGACCAGCCTGGATGACATGGTGAAGCCCTGTTTCTATAAAAAGATACAAAAATTAGTTGGGCCTGGTGGCATGTGTGTATTTCCAGCTACTCAGGAGGTTTAGGTGAGATTGCTTGAGCCTGAGAGGCAGAGGTTGCAGTGAGCTGAGATCATGCCACGGCACTTCAACCTTGGTGACAAAGTGAGACCACGGTTTCAAAAAAAAAAAAAAAAAAAATTGGTGAGGGCCTGCTAAGTGTAAGACATCTTAGGTGTTGGAAGTAATGGAAGTTGGGTACAAAGAAATATAAAGCCTAAAGATCTAGTTATGAAAGTAAAGTATACATATGTGTGTGTGCATATATACATACACACACGTCAATAACAATATCAGGAAGTAAATACTAACAACTGAGTGTGTGGTATGGATAAATTGCTAGAGAAATTACAAGAAAGGAGTGATTACATAAATTATTTTATAACTCTGGGCTTTTCTCCATGAGGGACGGGAACAAATACTTTTACTGTCTTTGATACATTGGAAGCACTTAGCATTTTGCAGTGACTGGCCTGTGTAATTAAATATTTAATTTTTCAGACTCATTATTCTATACCACAAGACTATGAAGTAACAACTCAACCTTTCTTGATTTAAAGACTATTGCCTTATCATTCCTAACTTCACCTTTATTATTAATAGAATAACCTCTAAGTTTTTCCAGAGATGCTGCTGTACTCTCTCATAGTTATATCACAGTGATAGTTCTACAGCCCATATATGTGGTCACCAGAAGTAAAAGCCTAGAAGTATGTTTAGGGTATTAGGAAGAGGAGATTAGCCTACCAACATTTTATTTGATATGAAAGGGTTGTCATGCATTCTGGAAGACATGCAATGTGCATGTCGAGAATCTTGATGAAGAGGAGTACAGACAGTCATTAGACCTGGAACAAGTGAAAGGACAGAAAGGAGTGAAGGAGGAGGGTGACCCATGCTCTGGTAGGCTGCTGCCTCCCAGGAGAAGAGGCTAGGCTGCCGACAGTGAAAGGAAATGATGATAACAGAACATACATTCTTGTAGGAGGTAGGATTGTGCTTGAACTGCCCTTAGCAACTTATCTAAGGTTAGTGTGTCTTCACATTCACGGTGTCCTAATTTTAATTTCTCTTCAGAGTTGCCTTAAGGAATAGTTTACATTTGCCTCCATATTTTTTTCTCCACCTGTCTTCTAATACACATACATTTATTTAATGGTGACAAAACGTCTCCTTTCTTCTTTTTTAGGTTGAGTCCTGATTATTTTCTTTCTTAAAAATTGATAAACATTATCTGTTAGAGCAGTTATAAGGTCCCAGCTAAATTGAGTGGAAAGTAGAGTTCTGTGTGCCCTTGTCCCCACACATGCCCACCTTCTTCCAGTGTCGACATCTGGCAGCACAGTGCAGCCTTCCATTTGACCCTTCCAGATGAACAGGCAGAACATGTCCCTATGGTTACATAGGGACCAAGGACCTCTCATCGCTCACTCACACTCAAGCATAATTAGTCAACAAGGGCACAGGACTGGTGGCAGATTCTTTCTGCTTGTATGAGTGAGAATGGAGAGCACTCTGTGCGGCAGCCATGGGAAGGCTTTTCAGTCCCACCCCAGTGGTCCATGCTCTCTTGAGAGGCAGTATAGGGTGGCAGTGCAGAGTAGGCGGCTCTGGGCCCAGGCCGCTTCCATTTAGGAACCTAGCTCCCCAGCACTCTTTGTAACCTCCGGCAAGTTCCATGGTCGCTGTGCCTCTTTTTCCTTTTCTCTAAATGGGAATAAAAGTAACACCCCAACTTCACGAGGTGGTCATGAAAATTAGGTGAGTTAAGCTAGGAAGTGTTTCAAAAGGTGTCTGACATACACTGGATGCTATGCCTTTCTTCTTCTCTATTTCTAGTATTGTGGTGTAACTTCAGAGTTTTCACACACATTCTGTTTGTCCTTTCTGTCATCTGTATATGGCTAAGCCCTCCTGAGCTTTCCAAGTTAAATTTTGGTGTCGCTCATTTAGATGGGCTTCCCTGCTTGTCCCTCCTCTCTCAGCCTGACACGAATACACACACATTCTGGGGTTGTGGCCCCTGCTGTGTGTTACTGCCACATCTTTAATGATGTTCTGCGGAGTACTTTCCATACTGCAGTGTGGAACAATGCTCTCTTGTTTGAGTTTGCCACAAAACTATAAGCTCCAAGGGTAAAATACTATTTTATTTCCTGTGCTTCGCACAGTACCTGGTACAAGAAATGTTTGATAAATACTGGTTGACTTAGTGACAGAATGAATGAGGACAGTTAGGATCTAAAATAGGATAGAGAGCACCATGGAGAGGCAGGAACGGCCTGAAAGGAGCCACTTTCAGCTTTATAGTTTTCCATTAATCTTTAAGTTGAAGACAAAGTAGAGGGTATACATATATGGTTTTGTCCTCTGCAGTTATAAGCTTTATTAAGTAGAAATATTGCCCTTGAGCTCTCTGGCCCAGGACAAAACTACTGTATGTAATTGAAAAACATTTTAAAATCTAAGTGACAGAGAAATTTTACTCTGTGAGAATGGTTAATGGAGAAATAACTATAACCTAACTAGGAATTTTCCCATCCTTCAAAAAGTTAATTGAAATACGGGCTTTCAAGCACAAATCAATTGAACTTACCAGTTTTCAGCAAGGATATTTCTGGTTACAACAGAAAAAAAGCAATAGTTAGCAAGCACATTATGTTCCTAATAGCCATTAAAAATACTTTAGGTGAACTGACATATTACACACTTGGTGAGAGAATGAATCAGCGGACCAGTTTTTGTAAAAGTCTGATGATGTTTCATTCAGGAGGGAAAGTTTCTCTGATCAATGCTTTTAACATTTCAACAGGAAAAAAAGAGAAGAGAATCATACCTGTCTTCCATTAAAAACTGCTGTCCTTTTTCAATTACTCCATTAATCTGACTGGTCCAAGGACCACAATGAGATTTGCATTTCAACTTATCCCTAAAAAGGCATAATTGAATAATTCAGTCAAACCATAAGAGACTAGGGGAAGATTT
Source organism: Trachypithecus francoisi (assembly GCF_009764315.1). Classification (NCBI taxonomy): domain Eukaryota; kingdom Metazoa; phylum Chordata; class Mammalia; order Primates; family Cercopithecidae; genus Trachypithecus; species Trachypithecus francoisi. Next base: position 25,440,756 of record NW_022681469.1, on the reverse strand, counting down.
TTGTTTCTTCTGTTAACACCATATAGCGGCAGCTTTGCTTCCCAGTAGTTTCGGTTCATAGGTCAACTTTTCCTTCCATTGCAGGGGAGCGGCAAATAAATCTACCAGAAAGACAAAGTAACATTAAAAAGCTCAAATTTTACAAAAGTTAAGTTCCTGCCAACATTTTCCATTTATCATACAATTAGAAATGTTACTCAGTCTAACAACACCCAAGGGGATAAAAGGATTAAAAAAATGAGATTTCTTTGGTGGTATCAACCCATCTCAATAGGCTCTAACTGTTATGGTACAGATGGTTCATTATATAGTCTGCTGTTGGCAGTTGGGCTGCAGAGATGCGGGTGCTGCTTCAAAATGTGTGAGATACCAGGTGGAAATCTAACTTGTGGATGTGTCAATGTTAATCATGGGCTTCCTGTGGTTTTAGCCTCTGCCGTTTCATTGTACTTAGACAGCAGTGTTGGGAGTGAAGAAAGATACAAGTTTTAATGAACATTTAATTTGAATATAGCTTCTCAGGTTTAGTGTATAATTCTTCAGGGAAATAGCTAATTGATGAACACATTATCTGGTGGGGGTTAAAAACAAAAAACAATCTAAAGACTGCTAGTCATGACCAAAATAAGCTCACAGGTTTATCAGTGACATTCTGCCTCAGATTTCTCATAGGAAAAAATTAGAACTGTTATCAGTTCTGACTACTTTAGGGGAATGTTGTGACTATTAACTTAAATATTAAATTATTAATATTAGAAATTTCTACATTAGAAACATTAGATTAGCAATGTTGATTTAAATGATAAAGTGGTGTTTTAAAAAATCATCTTGGGCCGGACACAGTGTCTTATACCTGTAATCCCAGCACTTGGGGAGGCCCAGGTGGACAGATCACTTGAGGTCAGGAGTTCGAGACCAGCATGGCCAAAATGGTGAAACCCTGTCTCTACTAAAAATGAGAAAATTAGCCTGGTGTGGTGGCAGATGCCTTTAACCCCAGCTACTTGGGAGGCTGAGGCAGGAGAATTGCCTGAACCTGGAAAGTGGAGGTTGCAGTGAGCTGAGATCGCGCCACTGCACTCCAACCTGGGTGACAGAGTGAGACTCCATCTCACAATAAGTAATTAAATAAATAAGTCAGTAAATAAATAAATAAATAAAAATTATCATCATGGAGTTAAGAGTGCCCCATCTACTTCTTTACTTCCCATTTTCTCTTCAACTCCGGTCCACTGAGTTAGCTCTCCTCCGAGTCACCAGTGGTCTCTGCTTGGCAGACTTAGTATTAGCTTTTTCTGGCATTCATTTCACTTGATCTTTCCACTGTTTTTCTTTTCTTATCCTCATGTTCTTTCTGAGTCTTGCCAAAAGCCTGTTGGAGTATCTCATGATTTGGTCCTGGGATTTCTTCTGTGCTCACTTTGTAGACTTTCCCCAGATGATCTCAGCCAAGAAGACCAAGCTTCACTGGGTGCCTGAGCACAGCTGACCTCCATGTCTGTGTCTTCTGCCCTTTTCTCATTGTTTTCTGACCTTTTCTAGCATCCTATCTCTCCACGTTATAATTCTTCATCACAATATTTAAAAAATTTTTCTCATTATACTTTTCTTAATATGTACATGTCTTATTAATTTCTTAACTTCCTTCACTTCCCTTGACCCAGAATGCGAGCCTTATTCACAGGTACATTGCAGTACCTAGGATAATGCTTGGCTTGAATTAGGCACTAAAAGACATATATGATGAACACATATGATTCTGTCTTTAATATTTCCTTATTTGTAGGTACAAGCCTACTTATTTGAGAAACCCTAGTGGCTGTTTAAATAAACAGACTGGGAGTCCTGCGATTTGTCTTTTCTCATTTTTAAGGATAGTAAAGCTCATGAATGAGTAAGAGTATATTAATTGCCATTGATTCGAATAGAAATATATACTCAATTTCCATTATGTTTTCTTTTCTATCTCGGGACTGCTTAATACTTCTGTTTTTATTCAATGATATTACCTTTAGAGTGCCATTTTTATTTCCATTAGTTTAATGAGTGGCCTTTCTATAGCCCTGACATTAAAATGTTCTGTAAATCTCCAACCACTTGAGACTTCAATTCTTTAAGATGATTTGCATTACATAGTAAATATGGACATACTGGCATAAGGAAAAACTGAGCTCTTATACTGACCTGACTTGAATTTTCTGAGTTTTTCTCTCTAATGGGTTGTTGGTGACTAGGATTGTGAATGCTTAATGATATTGTATGTAATTAATCTGTTCGGGAGTGTCTTGCCTTAAGAAAAGGTTTGAGATAGTATTTGAGATAGATTCACTCTGAGTTGATTATCCATTTTTACTAAAAGGATTTATAATAGGAGTCTCTTATATAGCAAGCTGTTCTATAATGGAGCGTTTAAGGCAATATTTCACTTTCGCACACATTTTTGGGGTCATTTTGATTGAAGTGAGGTGCGTTATTTTGTATAGCAGTATTACGCTCATGACATATATTTGTTCTGCAGCCTTAAATATAAGAAGTACTTTCAAAACTTTATACCCTGAAGTTTGATTAGAAAATTCTTTGTAGCCTTCTAGAATTTGCTTAATGACTTCGTTAATAATAGCTATGTAACAATATGCAGGGAACATGAAAAAAAGTACATTTTTTCTTCTGAAAATTGCATATAATTATCGCAAAATAACTTTTAATCTTTCATAGTTATCTTTTCTGTCTTAGCCTCTAAAATAGTGTTTAAAAATTGATTCCCCTTTTCTTTGTAGATTTATATTCTTGCTTTTTTAAAAGAATGACCTTAACTTACTTATATGTAAGATTTGTCTTATAATAAAGTTATAATAGAATTTTTACAAATGCTAATTTCTTTCTCTATCCCTAAGATGTTGTAACTAATAAATATACTTTCCTCAGGTCATGAACAGATTGCATTATTTCATATCATTTAGGAAATAAAATTATTCTTATGTCAAGATTGTTATCAAGTGTATTACTTTTTAGCCTTAATTGATATGATGTAGAAATTTATTTAAAAATATTCTTTAGTTATGAATTTAGTTTATACAAATTAGATTTGTTTTCTGAATAAATCTGATCCATGCATTATTTTGTCTAGCCAGTAGACAAACCGTGGGTAGCTGAACCATATGGAAGAGCCTGGAATTTACGATAACATGGATCTTTGAGAGTACAAAATAACAATCACAAAGCCCATTGCTTAGGAAAGCCTAAGAACCTCACTCTTGAGATAATGATACTTGGTCATCACACAGAACTAGTTGATGACATCTAACCTTATTTCTAAAAGGATTCTAATCATTCATACAGATGTGAGAAAAGAGGGAATGCTGGTAAATGAAATATAATGTATTTGAGTTTTAAAAGTTGAACAAATGCATTTCTCTATATTTGTATTATACTTCAATTATAAGGTTTTTTTTTAAAAGCCAAATTTATGGCTGGGGGTGGTGGCTCACTCCTGCAATCTCATCTCTTTGGGAGGCCAAGGCGAGTGGATCACCTGAGGTCAGTAGTTTGTGACCAGCCTGACCAATATGGTGAAACCCTGTCTCTACTAAAAATAGAAAAATTAGCTGGACTTGGTGGTGTGTACATGTAGTCCTAGCTAGTCGGGAGGCTGAGATAGGAGAATTGCTTGAACCCTGGAGGTGGAGGTTGCAGTGAGCCGAGATAGTGCCACTGTGCTCCAGCCTGGGCGACAGAGTGAGACTCCGTCTCAAAAAAAAAAAAAAAAAAAAACCAAAAAAACACTAAATTTGTGTAAAAAGTTTTTGTTTTCAGAACAAAAACTTCTGAAACGATGCAACAGGGAAATGTAAAAGTTAACTTATATCTCATATTTTTAATTATTTGATTCACATTAGTTTTTTAATAAGGTAGAAATAACAGCTTTTCTCATCTTATTAGACCTTTTTTAGGCCCACAAGAAAGTATATTTTTAGCAATTCTAATAGTTTATGTAATACCACTCATTATGAGTTAAGCCTTGTTAAAGTACACAGAAGACCACAAACATTTATGGCATATAGTAAAGAAAGTAATTATTAGAAACGGATGAAAATGCTAAATACTGAATTTATTATATTGTCCCAATAAACACAATTCGTGAGATAATTTTGTATTTGAAAATGAAATTTGGATCCTTTTAAGAATACTAATAGTATTAATAGAAATTTTCCTTTCTGAAGGGAGCTATTAATTACCAAATTTCAGAGGAAATTTATGTAAACTTGCAGGTAGTGTGATATCTGGAAAATCAAACAATAGATTTTAGTGTTAGAAAGTGCTTTAGAACTCATAGTCTAGTGCTTTTTAAATTCATTTTTAGTTATAGAACTCTTCTTCTGTTTCATCTTATTTCACAGTTCAAGGTAGACAACAGGTAGAAGTGGAGATGGTTTAACAAAGTGGGGTTGAGGATTCAGAGCCCCATCTGCCCCGGCCCCCATTTCATATTTTTCTTTTTCCTTCCTCTGTGTGGGCACCCAGAGTACTATTGAAAACACTGAAGACTCAGAAGCAGACCTACGGAAATATTATATGAGGGAGAAATGATGTTATAAAGTTTAGGAAGAGAACAGACCAGCCAATAAAGAATGGTGAGACAATTGATCATGCGTACAGGAAAAAAAAAAAAAAGAAATTGGATTTGTAACTCATATCATTTAGGGAAATGAATTTTTTGTTTTTTTGTTTTGTTTTGTTTTGTTTGTTTGTTTGTTTGTTTGTTTTTTGAGACGGAATCTCTCTCTGTCTCCCAGGCTGGAGTGCAGTGGCGCTATCTTGGCTCACTGCAAGTTCCGCCTCCCAGGTTCTCGCCATCCTCCTGCCTCAGCCTCCCGAATAGCTGGGACTACAGGCGTCCACCACCACGCCTGGCTAATTTTTTGTATTTTTAGTAGAGATGGAGTTTCACTGTGTTAGCCAGGATGTTCTCGATCTGCTGACCTCATGAGCTGCCCGCCTCGGCCTCCCAAAGTGCTGGGATTACAGGCGTGAGCCACCGTGCCCGGCCGGAAATAAATTTTCAATAGGTTGATAACTCAAATGTGAAAGACAAACCTATTCATAATAACATTATTTTAGTAGCAAAAACTGAGAACAGCTCAAATACCCATAGAAAGAAGGATGGATATGTAAGTTGTCCTAGAGCCACGAAGTAGAATACTATGTAGCAATGAAAATGAAATGAACTATGCTATACATTGAGTTGGTTGAATCTCAAAAGTAGTCATATAAGAAAATATTAGATTATATATTATAAATTAGATTATATATAAAAATATGTAAACATTTATAATGTAATATATATAAAATCTCTATAAAGTCTAATATATAATATATAAATCTAATATCTTACACATGTAAACTTAATATGTAATATATATATGAATCTAATAGATAATATCTAATATATTTAATATATGTAAAATCTAATGTCATTTGTATGAAGGTCAGAAGCAGACAGGACTGAATAACCTGTTTCATAGGAATATATCCTGTGTGATAAAAAAGTGAAAAAGGTAAAGGCATAAATATAAAACTCAAGGAAGAGATCACCTCTGGAGAGGATGGAGGAGGGATGTAACCAAAGAGAGGAGCTTGTGGGGATTCAAAGATACTAGTAATGTTCTGTTTCTTAAGCTGTTATAGAAATACTGTTGTTTTATTATTTTAAAAACTGTATAAATGTTGTATGTGCTCATACATTTCATAAAATGTACAGATATAAACAGTTGTTAAAGAAGTCTCTTAAAGCTTTAGAGACAAAACCATGTATGTAGTTTAATGTTCCCATTTAGAAATCCAGACCAAATGTGGGGTTTTCTGGACAGCAGCACTTCTGTTGCAACTCCTGGTACGTGCCAAAGCTATCAACTACCCCTGAACTAGTACTGTACCTTAAGTCATTCATGAGAAGACATCTTTGTGGTTAGAAGAGTTTCCTCCCAACTTACCTGTTCCCTCCATCATCCTCCATCTGGGATGTCAGACACCCAATATTAATTGGAGTCAGCAGCTATTATACTTTTGTTTCCTGTGTTAAATGACTTTCTGTTTATTTATTAATACTGTGTAGATTTATTGTATGTTTACTTGTGCTGGATACTTCACTAGACCCTCAGAATAAAATAATGAACAGGACTGCCTTTGAAGGCCAAAAGAAAAGAAAGGGACTATAAATGTGTCACTCAGATGGTCACCTGCCTCCCAGCATTTGTTCTCCCTTTCCTCCAAATTCGTAGAGTCCCTGATATTTCACTAGTCACAGAGCCACCCAAAATAGGAACATTTCTAACTTTCCTTGCAGCCAACATGGACATGTAATTTAATTCTGGCTAATAGGATGTGATTGAAAGTAATGTGTGTAACTTTGGGTCATGCTCTTAATGGGAAGAAAGGGGCTGTCTTTCTCTCCCAGCCCAGCATGTGTGTGAAGGTATGAATATGAATGGAATGTGGTAAGTCCTCCTCGACCATGCAGGTGAGGCAGCACTGGAGGGAAGCTACAGCAACAAGACAGAGGGGGCCTGGGTTTCTGATACTGTGCAGTGCCGTACCTCAAGAACTTCCTGGACCAGAGTCACCACATCATCCCAGACTTCTGCATGGGAGAGGAGTCAACTCTGACTTGTTAATTCACTAGTGTTTTGATTCATGTTACATGCAGCCCTACTTATATCTCAGTTAATTCAGCAGGAATACGAGTGATCACAGCTCTGTGATGCACACTATCACGGAGTTGTGTGTATATATATGGACAACTGGGATGCATATAGAAGTTCTGGGAAAGGCAGGGAGGCATCTATAAGTATCTAAAGCTTAAACTTGGTTATAACAGATGAAGAGAAGTTTTCCAGGTAAAGAAATTGAGGCAGGCATTTCAGGCACCAGGCACAGTACAGGTGAGTGTATGAAAGTGTGAGAGTATAGGCTCTTCTCTCATCAGAGTTTCACAACATGAATCGGATATTTTTCTACTAATTAAGGAACTCAGTTTATAAATACAGATTTTTACTGATTATAATTTGTTACTTTCAGGAGTCAGAGATGAAAGTACATCAAAGCTATTGTGAATGGCTTTGGCCATTGTTCATCCTAATAAGAGATTAAGAATTGATAAGAACCAGTGGTGTACTGGTGATATAGTGCATTAATAACTTTGTTTTAAATGCACTTGCTATAGCGTATTATATTAGACTGTGCATGGTAGCTGAGGCTGGACATATTGGTAGAGCTCCCAGCACAACCTATTTCTAAACTACCTTGAGTTAAAAATAGAATGTTCAGCTTGAACTGCAAGTGATCATGATGGCTGCCTGGTTCTATATGGAGATTGCAGAGCTCTGTGTGCTCACATCTGATTTCCAGCTTGTCATTTTGGTGTGGATGAAAACATGCATTAAGTTACTTCTGGCTTCCCCACAATTTTAAACTGGAAAAGCCCATATTACGGTAATATATGATAGTATGTATGAATGCGACATGAATATTGTAATAGTCATAATATAGGATGTTCACTCCTAGAATTGTGATGACATCTACTGAATTGCAGCCAGTAATTTGCATATTCATGCCCACTTAGCTCAAATAAGTCCCTGTTTGTTTGCACATTAATGTCTGATTTCAGCACCAGCTAACTCATTTACATATCCCTGTTCAGTTGGTTAGTGATGTTCATCTGTGGAATATTGGTGCAGCTCTGTTTGGGCTTTGAGTAGCTTGGGGAGTGTTATGGTTTAGCAGAATGATCACCTATTACTCATCCTAGCTTTTCTAGGCAAGGCACTTTACTTTTCTGAGCTCTAGGTTATTCATCTGTGTAATGAAGTTAATGCTGGTTAGTTCTTAGGGCTGTCATATCAGTTGACACACTGGAGGTTATGGTGTACAGTCAACATTTCTAGGCCAACTATATTCTGGAACATTTTCTGTGTACAGAGGAGTTCTAGATGCTGTAGAAGATAAGACATGCAAACAGTCACAGTTTCAGTGAATATTAGAAGTACTTTGGGGAGTACAGAAGAGAAAACACTCAACATTTTCAAGGGAGGTCATAGGGAGTATTACAAAGGTGCCTTACGCAGAACTGGTAAGATGAGTTGACACTGAACAAGGGAAGGGAACTCACTGCAACTAGGGAGAAGATGCGAATGAACACACAGACGTGTGAGAATTTCATGGAACTGGAAATAATTTGTTGTGGTTAAGCGTAAAGTATATGGGGAAGATTGAATATAGACAGGGAAGACTGGTAGGCAGATCTCAAAAGACCTGGTATGCCATAGCAGGAAGGTTCCGTTTTTGTCCTGTGGGTGATAAGGAGTCCCCCAAGGGTTTAAAGTAGGAGAGTCGCATAATGAAACGTGCATTTTAGAAACTGTTTTCTGATGACTGTGTGGAGAATGAATTGAGTGGAATGAGAGTGTACACAGAGGCAAGTTGTGTTGTTATTTCAGGTGAGAGCTTATAGAAGAGTATTTAGGTGAGGTGGGAAGTGACCCAGAACCTATTTTGGAGGTAAAATCAGTTGGACATGGTGACTCATTCTCTGTGGTGTTTCAGCAGGAGGGATGTGTTTTGGTGTCTTGGGTAGGTAATGATGTTATTTATTAAGATAGGAAATATAAAAAGAGGAGTAGTTTTTATGGAGCATTAGGGGTAAAGATAGCGTTCATTGTATATGCTTTTCGTTGTGTTTAGATCTGTCTAATCTAGCCCAACATAATTTTATTATAGTCTAATCTTCTATTTTTCCTTCAAGTGTAAGCTTTCAGCAGTTTGTGATTACTCATAACCATTACTCTTCCCAAGTTCAGAGTAATGGAGTTACGTTTTCTTCCATCCCTTTTCCTCTTTTTATTTTTTAATTGCAAATACTACTTTCTGTTTTTTCTAGGCTTTCATTGATGTATTAGTTTTAGTGCCCACTTTAGTCTCTTAAGAATATGAATTCTTTAATTTTTATTCCTTGATGTACTGTGTATTTTTATTATTAAAATCAAACTGCTAGTGATGTTTCTTGATAACTTGCTCTGACTTTGTGCAAATCACTTAACCAGTTTTCTCAGTTGCAAAGGGAAGAAGGTAAATGATTTTTTGTTTTGTTTTGTTTTGAATCTCATTTATCTCCAAAGCTCTAGGTTCTTGGATTCTCAGTCACTTGCCCACTGTCTGTTCCTCAGGGCAGAGTCTGGGGACTAGTTAAGGTTCAGAGTGTGGTCTGTGGAATGTGACTTACTACCTAGGTGACTTTGGGCACATTAACTCCTTCTGTGTGTCACTTTCATTTTCTTAAACTGTGAATATAATATACCTAACCTCATAGGGCCATAGTGATGATGAAATGAGTTAACACATGAAAAATGTTTAAAACTGTGCCTGGGGCCTGGCACAGTGGCTCATGCCTGTAATCCCAGCACTTTGGGAGGCCGAGGTAGGTGGATCACCCGAGGTCAGGAGTTTGAGACCAGCCTGGCCAACGTGGTGAAGTCCTGTCTCTACTAAAAATACAAAAATTAGCTGGACATGGTTGCACACACCTCTAGTCCCAGCTACTCAGGAGGCTGAGACAGGAGAATTACGTGAACCCAAGAGGCAGAGGTTGCAGTGAGCCAAGATTGCACCACTGCACTCCAGCCTGGGTGACAAAGCGAGACTCCATCTCAAAGCAAAACAAAACAAAAAACTGTGCCTGGCACATGTTAAGTACTGATAAATGTTAGCAACTATTATTTTACCCATAACCTGTAGCACCTGGCATCACTCTTCACACATAGGAGGCACTCAGTAAATGTTTTTTTTAAATTAATGCACCAATAAGCCTGTTAATGGACAAGTAACTTCTAGTAGTATCTCCTAGAATGGTCCCTAGAAACTCTTCCCCCCACCCCCGTTTTTCCTGTTTTCTTCTCTGACAGAAGTCTTTCTAGAGTGTTGAGAAAATGTGTTTACCTCAGAGAGTGTCCCAATCTTGTAATGTTAAGTGACATCCATTTTGAGAATGTAGGTGTGATTCACATATACCTCTAAGCGGGCCATACTTGGTGACCTTTAGTGAATTCGTCTTTCCGGCCTATATCCACCCCAGTGATAAATTTATTAATGGCCATAATGAACGTGGCCATTTTTCTTCAAAACCATTTGATCTGCAGAGGCACGAACTCAAAATTTTACTACACAAATAATTTAAGACGATAGGAATATGGCTAGTAGAAGTTAAAATGGAAAGGACAGCCCTTCTATATATGAATTAATGGCAGCTGAAAATTTGGCGTTGTTTTATGTACATTATTGTTTTGCCTTCCTCCTGCCTCCAGTTTGACATCACTTTCTTGCCGCTTGTGAAAACAAAAATAAAAATGCAGTTGTAATCCTTTAACGGATTGGGTAATACATTGGTGAGGGAGAGCTTCTTTCTTCAAGTCTACAGATTGGAATGCTGACCTCTTCCAGAAGTACCCTTATAGACACACTCAGAAATGATGCTTTACTAGCTCTGTGGGCGTCTCTTAGCCCAGTCAAATTGACATATAAAGGTAGCCATCACAGAAACAAAATTTGAAAAAAAAAATTTACAGGTGATCTGAAAGGGAAATTTTTGACTTGGCTTGGAAAGCAAGCAATGAATTGTTTATGGATATCATTCCCCACAGCATGTCTGCTGAAAGAGTACTGATAAAAACAAGGCTATTGATGGGACGAATCATTCACTCATTTGTGATTATCTACCATTTCTAGATTACAGGACTGTTATTGAGAACCATGAACTCCATATCCACTTAAATATGTCGTGAATTATTTTTAAAATTCCTCAAGACAGGAACTTTTTCCATAAGAATTCTTTAACATGTAAATTGAGTGGTTGGCTGTCATTCCTAAATTACGGTGTTTCCCCTAACACAATAGATGCAGTTGCCTTAAAATAGATACAGAATTTGGTCTAACTTGTTCAAACCAATTGAAATCCTTTGTCATTCCCAAATGATACTCAGTATGGTGTTCTTTTTACTGTCACTTCCAGGACATTTTTTAGGCAATTATAATGCCCAAGAGGAATAATTAACTCTTTAGGTAACTTCTACTTTTCTATCTATTTTAGTTGGTTTCTGTTTAGTTATTAGCCATATTTGTTGCATTTTACACTTTGAAATTTGTAGTTCCTATAAATACTTTTAGAAGTAATAATAATATACATTATATTAAAAAAAATTGAGTGTGGCATGGTGGCTCACGCCTGTAATCCCAGAACATTGGGAGGCCGAGGTGGGTGGATCACGCAAGGTCAGGAGTTCGAGACCGACCTGGCCAACATGGTGAATACAGAATTAGCTGGGCATAGTGGCACATACCTGTAATCCCAGCTACTTGGGAGGCTGAGGCAGGAGAATTGCTTGCGGCTGGTAAGTGGAGATTGCAATCAGCTGAGATCACACCATTGCATTCCAGCCTGGGTGACAAAAGTGAAACTCTGTCTCCAAAAAAAAAAAAAAAAAATTTGTGTCTCTAACACTGGAGTTTTCAATTCCTGTACACTGAATCTTTTCTGTTCTTTCTCCCTTTTTTAAACCTTAGTTTATTTATTAATATTATTATTACACTTTTATTAGATTTCACTTATTATTGAGGTGAATGTACCTGCAGTGAAGTGTGTAGCATGCACTCATCTTAGATGTACAGCTGAATTCTTGCACACATATATATATTCCCATATAACTACCACCCAGAAGATTTCCCATGCTTCTTACCACTCCCTGAGGGTCAACACTATTCTAATTTCTAACTCTATCTCTTAGTTTTGCCTGTTCTTTAACTCTAAATAAATAGAATCATATTGTGTTTTGTGTGTCTGGCTTCTGTAACTCGACAAAATGTCTGGCACATTCATTCTTGCTGATTTGCATATCAGTTTTTATTATTGCATAGTATTTTATTCTATGACTATAGGACAATTCATTCATTCACCTTTTAATGGACTTTCATCGTTTCCACTTTGGGGCTACTATAGATAATTATCCTATGAACAGTTGTGTTACAAATGCACTAATTTCTCATGGGAATATACCTAGGAATGGAACTGTTGGTTCATGACATTGGCATGTGTTTGGCTTTAGGAGATACAAGCATTTTACCTTTATAGAAATTGATAAGAAATTGTATGACATTGTCAGTTGCTCTACATTCTCACTAATGTATTTTTATGGGCTCAAATTTTTACCATTCTCTTGAGTGTGTAGTATACCTTCTTCTTCTTCTTCTTCTTTTTTTTTTTTTAAAGAGTATACCTTTTTTTTCTTTTAAGAAAAAATAAAAGAGTCTAAGCTTTCCTTACTTCTGCACTCTTCCCCTTCCCCCGTACTGGCAGGAATTTCTGGGTATGATTATTTGCTATACAGACTGTCTGCCAATTTACTGATTTACAGTACAACTTTTTTTGTTGTTGTTGTTGGGTTTTTTGAGATGGAGTCTTGCTCGTCCCCCAGGCTGGAGCGCAGTGCACCAGTGTGATCATAGCTCACTGCAGCCTTGACCTCCTTCACATCAGGTGATACTCCTGCCTTAGCCTCCCAAGTAGCTAGGGCCACAGGTGTGCACCACTGCATGCGCCATCACACCTGGCCAGTTTTTAAACTTTTTGTTGAGACAAGGTCTCACCTTTTTGCTGAGGCTGGTCTCAAGCTCCTGACCTCAAATAGTCTTCCTGCCTCAACTTCCCAAAGCACTGGGGTTACAGGCTTGAGCCACTGCACCCAGCCAGTATAGTTTTTCATAGTTCAGTGATCTTGTATTCTTTCTAGAAGACGTCCTGATCATGTTCATACAGTTTCTACCCAGAATTCTTTAGTGGCCTTTCTTACTAGAAATCATCTACCATATTTCTTAGCACCTTCAAGGTGGAAGATAAAGGTATCTCCTCTCTTTCAACTTTTTGTAATTTTTTGGTCAATGGTTTTCTAGTTGGAATGATCTTTTTATTGCATCTTTCTTACTGATATTCCCACTGGTAGTAGGCAGAATTCTAGAATGACCCCAGTGACCAGACCCATGCCCATGTATTTATAATTTTTCCCCTAGCGTGGGTGGTATCCATGATTCTGATGGACTGTCACTCTCAGGGTTAGTTTTTTATATGGCAACACTGAATGGATTTTGCAAGTGTGATTAAAATCCCTAATAATTTAAATTTGAGTCAATCAAAAGGGAGATTACCCTGGTCTGGCCTCACACATTCATTTGAACCCTTACAAGAGACAAAAAGCAGCAGAAGGTGCTCTTCTGTTAGCCTCAAAGTAGTAATTCTTGTAAATAGATTAGGCCATGTTGTAAGGACCTGGGATCATCTGTCTAACAGCCAACAGACAAATAGGGCCTCCATCCTACAACTGAAAGGAACAGAATTCTCTCAACAATCAGAATGAGCTAGGAGGAGGGCCCTAAGCCTTGGATAAGATTGTGACCCTGCCTGACACCTTGATTTCAGCATAGTAAAACCCTAAACACAGGACTCAGCTAACCCATGCCTGAACTTCTGACCCACAGAAATTGTGAGATCATCAATTTTTGTTTTTTTAAGCTGCTAAATTTGTGAAATTGTCCCTTTGAGACTCCCATGTAGTTCGTAAGACTGATGGATGAAAGTTGCTAGACTAGCTCTCTTGTTGTAAGAAAGGAAAATACCCTACCCTACCCTACCCTAAATTTACTCCAACTGTCTGTCAGTCTTTTTTTTTTTTTTCTTTTTGAGACGGAGTCTTGTTCTGTCACCCAGACTGGAGTGCAGTGGTTCTGATTGCGGCTCACTCACTGCAACCTCTCCCTCCCAGGTTCAAGCAATTCTTCTGCCTCAGCCTCCTGAGTAGCTGGGACTACAGGTGCCTGCCAACAAGCCTGGCTAACTTTTGTATTTTTAGTAGATATGGCGTTTCACCATGCTGGCCAGGCTGGTCTCAAACCCCTGACCTCGTGATCCGCCCACCTCAGCCTCCCAAAGTGTTGGGATTACAGGAATGAACCACCACGCCCTGGCCAAAGTAACACCTTTGCCTCCCTGTCAGGGAATCAAGCCCCGGTCTCCCACGTGACAGGCAGGGATACCACTATACTAATGAGGAAGACACGTCTGTCAGCCTTGAAATATTTCCTGGCCCCTCCAGTTCTCTATGGCTTTTATTTAATTTGGAAGCTGAAAGGGGCTTTGGGAAAGGATGGAAGTCTTATAGGTTTTCTCTGTTACTGTGGGCTTTATAGTATGAGATACCCATTTTGAAAATGTTTGTAGTTATAGATATAGTAAAGACATCGTTGTGATGATAGCCCCCTGAGGAAGGCAGCACAGATTATCATGTTACCTTCCTGGGCTGTCTTACAAGCACCTGGCACTGAACATGCCCAAATGAAACTCATGATTCCTCCTTCTCCCTACCACTCTCAAACCTGCTTTTCTTTCAGTGCACCTAATTTTGTTAAATGGCAATGTTGGTAAACCTGAAAGGCATCCTTGACTCCTCCTCCTTTCCCCTAGACAGTTAATCTGTCACCAGATCCTCCTGATGCTGCCTCCTAAGTGTGTTACAAACCCACTTACTGTTTCTTTTTCTTAAATTAATTAATTAATTTATTTTTATTATACTTCAAGTTCTAGGTACATGTGCACAACGTGCAGGTTTGTTACATATGTATACTTGTGCCATGTTGGTGTGCTGCACCCATCAACTCGTCAGCACCCATCAACTCGTCATTTACTTCAGGTATAACTCCCAGTGCAATCCCTCCCGCCTCCCCCCTCCCTATAATAGGCCCCAGTGTGTGATGTTCCCCTTCCCGAGTCCAAGTGATCTCATTGTTCAGTTCCCACCTATGAGTGAGAACATGCGGTGTTTGGTTTTCTGTTCTTGCGATAGTTTGCTAAGAATGATGGTTTCCAGCTGCATCCATGTCCCTACAAAGGACACAAACTCATCCTTTTTTATGGCTGCATAGTATTCCATGGTGTATATGTGCCACATTTTCTTAATCCAGTCTGTCTCTGATGGACATTTGGGTTGATTCCAAGTGAATAGTGCCGCAATGAACATACGTGTGCATGTGTCTTTATAACAGCATGATTTATAATCCTTTGGGTATATCCCCAGTAATGGGATGGCTGGGTTATATGGTACTTCTAGTTCTAGATCCTTGATGAATCGTCATACTGTTTTCCATAATGGTTGAACTAGTTTATAATCCCACCAACAGTGTAAAAGTGTTCCTATTTCTCCACATCCTCTCCAGCACCTGTTGTTGCCTGAGTTTTGAATGATTGCCATTCTAACTGGTGTGAGATGATATCTTATACAGAATGGGAGAAAATTTTTGCAATCTACTCATCTGACAAAGGACTAATATCCAGAACCTAAAGAACTCAAACAAATTTACAAGAAAAAAATAAACAATCCCATCAAAAAGTGGGCAAGGGTTATGAACAGACATTTCTCAAAAGAAGACATGCATACAGCCAACAGACACATGAAAAAATGCTCGTCATCACTGGCCATCAGAGAAATGCAAATCAAAACTATTTCTTTTTTAAATGTCCCTAGCAGCCGGGCGTGGTGGCTCATGCCTGTAATCCCAGCACTTTGGGAGGCTGAGATGGGCGGATCACGAGGTCAGGAGATCGAGACCATCCTGGCTAACATGGTGAAACCCCGTCTCTACTAATAATACAAAAAATTAGCTGGGCGTGGTGGTGGGCGCCTGTAGTCCCACCTACTTGGGAGGCTGAGGCAGGAGAGTGGTGTGAACCTGGGAAGTGGAGCTTGCAGTGAGCTGAGATCATACCACTGCACTCCAATCTAGGTGACAGAGCGAGACTCCACAAACAAACAAAAATAAAATGTCCCTTGCTTCTACACAGGTTCTAACTGCCATCATCTCTTGGTTGTTCTTGCTTCTATCTCTTATCCCTCCAAGCCATTCTTTATACCAGAACTATAGTGAGTTAAAGGTGGTTAATAATTTCTTATGTACTTAGTACTAAGCCCCATGTCCTCAATATGCCTAATAAAGTTCTTCATGATTGAGCCACCACTATATGCAGCAGCTTCTTGGCCTCTTTTGAAAATCATAGCATTGTGGACTTCCCAGAATATGCTGTGCTTGTTCAGGCCTTGAAGCCTCCTTGCATGCCGCTGTCTGTACATGGAATTGGATTCCTTCCATATTCTTGATAATTAATGCCGTCTTTAAGCTAATCCTCTCTGTATAATTAGAGTTTTATATAATGCTTATTAAGTACTTACCATATGTCAATCAGTATTCTAAAACATTTTACAGGTAGTATATCTTCTTCTTTTATTCTCTTAACCATTGTTTCCTTCAGGAAGCTTTTTGGAAAAAAAAAGAAAATTACCCCAGACCAGGTCAGCTTCCTTCTTTGTAGCACATGGCATACTTACATTATTTAATTGGCATACTTAGTTATTTAATTATTTGCTGTTGTTTGAAATGTGTATTTATCATTCATTTTAAGTTCCTTGCAGTCAGGGACCAAGTCAGTATATACCAATCACTAGTGTAGTAAGCACCTAATACATAATCATGCTTATTAAAAGTAAAAGAAGTTCAATATTATTAAACAAATGCCTGAATGAGACAGTAGCTTAGGTATTTTCCCTTCAAGTTTAGAGGTTTTTTCCATAAGCGGATAATACTTGGAGATATACAGGAATATATCACAGATTAGATTATATTAAGAAGGAAGCTAAGAGAAACTAATGTTATTTGAGAGATGAGCATGAAGTGACTGAGATGGAATTATTTAGGGTATATACATAACTATTTTGTTCTCATAATCATTTTGTCAAGTAGGCCTTTTGATATGGTTTAGATATGTGTCCCCGCTCAAATCTCATGTCAAATTGTCATCTCCAGTGTGGGAGGTGGGGTGTGATGGGGGTGATTGGATCACGGGGACGGAGTTCTCATGTAAGGTTTAGCACCATCATTCACCTCTGTGCCGTTCTTGTGACAGGGTTCTCCTGAGATTTTTCTCTTGCTCCTGCCATGTAAGAAGCGCCTTTACCTTCTGTTTCCCCTTTACCTTCTGCCATAATTAATAATACATTTCCTGAGGCCTCCCCAGAAGCAGAAACCACTATGCTTCGTGTACAGCCTACAGAACTGTGAGCCAGTTAAACCTCTTTTATTTGTAAATTACCCAGTCTCAGGTATTTCTTTATAGCAGTGTGAGAATGGACTAATATGCCTTGTTATTTCATTTCTTTTATAGCTAAGGAAAAAAAATATGGCTCATGGAGATTAAGTAACTTGACCAAAGTCACAAAACCAATGAAGGACAAAGTTGTTACATAATAGTTATTATATAGGGTTTGCAAAATAACTTGCATTTGAAATGGCTTGTGTATTTTCCACTTTATTGAAATATTTTCTATATAATCCACATTTATTTAAAATGAACAATTTGATAAGTTTTGGTGGATGTATACACCTGTGAAAATAATACCACTATTAAGATACAGAACATTTTCATTACCTAGAAGTTTCTTTGTGTCCTTTTCAGTGTTTCTCCCTTGATTTCAAGCCTTTGGTAACTGTTAAAATGTTTTATGTCATAATAGATGAGCTTTTGACTTCTAGAATTTGATATAACTGGAATCATACAATAGACAATTTTTATGACCAGCTTCTTTCACTCCACACGATGATGTTGACATTCATCCTCAGTGTCGCATTCTTAGTTGTTCTTTCACTGCTGAGTAGTACTCTATTGTATGGAGATACCACTTATTGCTTATCCCTGCAGTTGTTGATGTACGTTTGAGTTGTTTCTAGTTTTTAGTTATTGTGAATAATGCTGCTGTGAACATTTGTGTGCAGGTGTCTGTGTGGGACAGTATTCCCTGAGGAACACCTAAGAGTGGGATTCTTAGGTCATATGATTAGTATATGTTTAACTTTTAAAGAAATTCCCAGTTTTCTAAAATAAATGTATTATTTTATGTTCCCAGCAACAATGTGTGTCAGCACTTGGTATTGTTCGTTCTTTTAATTTTAGACATTGTGCTGGGTGTGTAGTGGTGTCTCATTATGGTGGTTTATTTTTAATGGAACATCTTACTGATGTAGGAGGCCACATGAATGTGGATTCAGGCCTTCTATATCCAAGTTAAAATCAACCTCAAATCCTTTTTCTCTTGTGAGAATTCGTCTAAACCTCTTATTATAGGTCATGTCTTTTGGAATAACTTGTGTCTACCTCCATGAAGGTTTTAAATACAGAGAAAATACATGTAACTATTTTACGAGTCAACTGGAAAGCCATACATATATGTATATGTTTGTGTGTGTATGACATATATGTATGTATATAATTAGACATTAAAAATAATGCTTACTAAAAATACTCATAAAATGCTCATTATTGTATATATCTATATTTCCAGCATCTTCTGGAAGTTTGTGAGTAAGTTCTGAATAAGTCCTGCTTTGAAGATAAAAATTCCCAATTGTTGCTTTATTAGTAATCACAGGGCTAATGCAAAGCTCTGATAATTAAGACTTTATGTTTTTCTTTGAGTGCCACCATGGCAGCAAATGGTATCTTAAACTGAGAAGCTGTGAATTAAAACTTTCAGAATGCAAGGACTAGTCTAGGGAAAATGAAGTTATGTATAGGTGACTTGTTCCATTTGAATTAATCAGAGGGCTGCTGGTGTAGACCAGCTGTGTTCTCTGATGACAAAAATGAATCTTGACATTTTAGATAATGAAAATTCAGTTCAGCACCTCTTAGAGATATGTGTGATAATATATTGTCAGTCAGAAACAGAGAGAAGGGGAGAAGCACAAACCTTGTCTTATTAAAATAGACATTGTGACAAGTGGACATTGCTGGATCTCTGGTTTCTAGGGGAATAATGTCAAGGGAAACTTCTTTTTTTAAAAATGATGGGAATGGCTGTTTTATGAGAAAGTAGGGTGAAAAGATTTGACTTCTGATGCATGACCTCTTTGACAGTTGCCTTTGTTCATGATTCCTAGTTTCGTGGTTTATTTTATTGGGGTACAGGGTGAGGTCTGGAAGACTTGGAAAGGAAACTCACTCTTTTGGTTTGACAGTATTAATGCAGTCATCTAGTTCATACCTTGTAAGCCCACTTATTATTTCCTCTGCGTGTGTTTTTTCTGGTTTAGCGGATTAGCTGCACTGTCTCTTCAAAGGCTATCCAATCAAGGAGGGGTTATTAAAACCAGGGCGATTTATGACTGAGAATTAATTAGAGAAGCATTTTCATGCAAAACATCCAATTTTTTGATTAGCAATGGAGCAGGGCCGCAATTAACACTCGAGGAAGCTTAAATTTCCAGCTTTTTGATTCTCAGGAAATGAGATTATCAAACCAGGGTCAGACACTTGACAGCAAAGCGGGAGTGGGGGAGTGTGAAATTATATGTTAAAAAAAAAAAAAAAAAGAGTCTTTTGATTTTGATTCTGAGATTGCTGTTACGGCAGTGGGAAATTCAGAGGAGGGAAAGAACAACAAATCTGAAATGGAAGAACCTGAAAAGACTGATTCTGTAGTGGCCTATTTGCTATGCAAAATATCTGTTGTAAATGTTTGCTGCAAGTATGTTTTAGGAGCACAGCAATATTGTTTTGTTCCTTCATTGTTACTTATTATTCAGTTTTTCTCTCATAAATTTCTCTTGGATATTCAGTGGCTGAACAAATATTTAAAATGTTTATTTATATATGTTGGAGAGAGGCCAAAATTTCTCTTGTTGGAAAAGGGAGCTTCTTGCTTTTTTTTTTTTTGACGGTGGGGAGGGGGTCTGTTTCTTTTCATTGGTGTTTTTAACTTTTTTAAGTCACTCAAAACACAGTTTAGGTAGTGAGTTATGTCAAGCCATAGATGACCACTTATTGATAAGTGACCTTGTCAAGCTTAGGTGCCTGAGATAAGAAGTAAGGCAATCCCAGGTTTGCTGTAAAACAAAGTGTATTCTGTCGTCAGTGTAATTGGTGTTCCCTGAGGAATGCAACATAATGAAAAATTCATTTGTTCTGGAAAATATTTTTCATCTTGTCTCCTCTTAATCTGGACATCTAATTTTCACAGAGAAATAGAGGAGCAGTGTATCCTTTGTTTTAATTCATTCTGCCAAGTTAAAACTCATATGCCTCTGTTCTTTATTCAATAGGTTCTAAGATTTTTAAGAGACCTTGTCAATAGTTTTGAATCATCCAACCTTCTCTTCATTACCTTGTTTTCATATTTGCATGTATGATGAATTGCCTATCTATAAATAGTATAAAAATAGTACAAAATAAATATTAAAATTAGTAATATGTACTATTTATGGATTGCTTGTCTATTGATGTTAGGGAACTCGTTGGCATCCAGTTCTAAGAGGGAACACAAGTGAACAATGCGTCTTTGGCCCAGGGTGGGAGAGGGGCTGAGAATTGATTGACAGTCTTGTGTGAGTCTGGTTTCTCTCATATTCTCCTAGCGTTGGTTTCTCTATTTGAATAAGGGATAGGACTCTGTTAGAATCTGGGAAGTTGTTTTAAAAAACATCTTCATAAGCAGATTCCAGACTACACTAAAAATGAATGGAAGAGGCCATATGTCATTTGATATAATCAGAGATTTTTGCTATTGCATTTTTCTCTCTAAAGCCCCTCTGATTTAGGAACATGATCCATTGATCTAGCCTATCATTCTTGCAATCCTACTATGGATTCTCAGCTTTGTTTGTCAGTCTTGCTTAATCCTCCTTCCTTTGTTGATGAAGAGTATCTATCACTGCCTGGATGAAAATTGGCTGCAGTTTAATCTTGGGGGAAAAAGGAAGAAAACTGCCAGTCAGAGGTTGAAGAGTTGATCTTGTCAGATTTGTAGTCATCAGTTATCAATGCTGATCTTCATGTTTTTAGATATTGATGATTATGATTACATGC
Organism: Trachypithecus francoisi; assembly: GCF_009764315.1. Taxonomy (NCBI): domain Eukaryota; kingdom Metazoa; phylum Chordata; class Mammalia; order Primates; family Cercopithecidae; genus Trachypithecus; species Trachypithecus francoisi. Next base: position 25,419,758 of record NW_022681469.1, on the reverse strand, counting down.
CTTTCGGCATCCAATAAACATTTATGGAAAGAATTTATAGTTATATTTATGGATATTTGTTGGAAAATGTTTCTACCAGGTCCATAACAAAGGGAGCCTAAGCATATGAATTAGGGATTCTTAATCTATGTGTGTCTGTGTGTTGGGTGGTTTGGGGGAGGGTACATGGGTAGCCTTCAGGGAGTCTGTGACACCCAGCAGTGTCTTCAGATTAGAGGGGTGGGGAGCAGGAAGAAGTTACCAAGTTTTCATTAGGTTTACAAAATGCTATTGTTACGTGTGTGTGTGTGTATATATGTATATATACACACATGTAGATATGTGTATATATACACATGTAGATATGTATAGATGTGTGTATATATGTATACACACGTATATACACACACACATGTTCATAAATACATATACAAATACAGTTCCCAACTTGGACAGCCTTATTATCAACAGAAGAAAACAATATAACAACTTTAGTAAAAGCACATAAAATGATATCCTTTTGTAATAAATATGAATTAAATACATCTAACCTATATTTAAATGCTTAGTAACATTAATATTAATTATATTAACATCACAGGTAGGCAGAGAAATTGAATTTGTAAAAATTGAGAAAATTAATCAAGAGAGGCATAGTAATTAAGTGTGAATCATTTGAAAGAAAGCAAGGATTATTTAATGGAGTAGAAAAGCAGAAAAGCATAGCTATTCTAGGTTTGTTTGTTTGCTTTTTCTCCTTTAATGTGAAGTTTTTTTAAAAGTACAGTTTGATATAGCTCAATTGATCATTTAATTAAGGAACTTGATTTGCTTTAAGAGGCTTTAAGAGTTGATAATAATCATATTATCATGTTGAATTCCCAGTGGTGAGGTGAGGGTGTCACCTGTTCTACTGGCTCATTTTTGCTTTGCTTGATTTGCTTATGCTCAGTTTATCTCATGGTAGATGACGGATGTGGAAGAATATTTAAAAATCATTGCTGGTGATGGGTGGAAAAGAATGCCTTTAGTTTTTAGTATGATATAATTAATCTTTAATAGTGATCAACTAATGTGTGTTTATATGATTATATCTGAAGAGATATTTATTAAATATCTATGATTGATATTTCTGTAGGGATAACTGTGTTATTATTGAGTGTCTGGAACTCTTTTCCACTTCACATCTAAATACTTGCTTTCATGAGAATTTCCTACTCTAGCAGAAGTAGTGTAGGTACAAAGAACCCCATTTTCTTAGGATAGTAGTCAATCTAATTTATGAAATTAGATTTTTGTGAGCATGAAAGTGAGTGCAGGCCAGTGAAATGAAATATGGAAACCTCAGGGTTCAAAGCAATAGGTTGGCAGAGAGTCAGGTCGGAGATTGAAGTGTTATGAGTCATCTATGAGATAGATGGAAACGCTGGAGTTGAGCTTTTAAAACAGTAATAGATGGAAAGAAAAACTCTAGACTCTGCCCAAGGAAAAGGCTGCTAGTTTGTTGAAGAAGAGTAGGCTGTGAGACTCGAGCAGTGTCTTGAATAAGTTAGAGAAAAGGCAGGCAAATGGACACTTAAGGTTTATAGTGTGAAAATCTTCTATCCACTTTTTGAAAAACACATTTAGATGAGTTCTTAATGATTCCCAAGAACCACAGTCCGATTTTGGCTTTTGTTTCCTGTGCCCTCCTGCCAGTTTTGATAACCGCACCTTTGTCTCTGAGCCCAATTTTTCCAAAATTATGGGTTCATTTTGTTTAATAGTCTGCTCTTGTCTGCAATTTCCAGAGTTTGAATTGTATGATTTTTGCAGCCCGTAAGAAAATGGTCAGTGAAAAAGAATTTTTGGTTAACTATGACATCCTGTATTTAATGGAAATATTTTGTTTTAGTGGCATGAAACTAACTATAGCAATGAAAATTTTTCTAATGTAACATCAAGAACTTCTCTTTGTATCTTATATGAACGTTCTGTGAGGTCCAGCTAATTGCAAGACCTCCTAAGTTAGATATCTCATACCCATTCTGAGTCTTCTAAGAATTTAGTACTATCTTAGATCACATTAAGGTTTTCAGATTTTTCTCTAATTGCTTGATAATGTAACATAAGCTTGATAGTATAGTAACAAAAGCTTGATGTTCTGTAGTTAGATTCTTTTAAATAATATAAAAAAAGTTATAAATGATTAGTAGCTTGGATGACTTTTTACATTTCTCTCTGGGAGTTTCAATTGCTATGATTTTGTGGTTGTGTTCAGCTTAATTGCCATTAGCTACTGCTGAAGTCTCCTGCTTACTCACTGTGCAGGCAGTGTCCGTCAGCAGCATTTAGTACAGGATGAATGAACAGTTCCTTTTTGCTTTGTTCAATGAAATATGTAAATACTTTCAAATGGGCTTCTTCAACTAGATTTTTTTTTTTTAATGAGAGATATGCTGGAAAAATACTTTGAAAAATATTCATATCCTATTTAGTGGTTGGCTTATTTGTTAGTTGTATTATATTTGGTAATTGGATGATGGGATATGTTTTAGAATACCTAAATAAATTAGGGAGGATATATTTCTTTAATATGATTGTTTTAGGTTGTAGATGGCACTCATGGTAATGTTCTGGTAATCTAAATGTACTCATGTCTGTAATTAAAGTTTGGTAATCATTAGTGATATTAAACCCCTCAAAAAATTACATTCTTCCCTGGGGCTAGGAAGCATCTTCTGAGTTAATCTACTTTAGCAGTTTTAAAACTCTGTGTTCCCTACAACAGTTAGAGGTCCAGAAAGGTATAAGAAATTAGGCGATCAGAATTCTCAATTCCCTCTTGAAAGCTTCATCCACGGATGCTTAACTTTTTTGGTTTTGTATGTTGGGATTTCACACAGACATATTTTCTAAATTTTGCTATTTCAAAAAATGTTGCAATACAGACTTTTATGAACATTTGTGATACTCCTTTAATGTAGGTATCTAGAAGATGAATCATTGGATAAAAAAGATAGTCTTATCTAACATTTGATAGACTAACAAATTACTTTCCAGTGTTTCCTAGTTTATACTTCTTTCAAAATCTATGGAAACATCATTTCTTTTCATCCTTGACATCATTTAATATTACCAAATTTTTTAAATTTAAATTTTAGGCCTTAAAATTTGAAATTTTACCAACTTGATTAGAGTGTGTACCTGATTACTAACCAGGTTTAGCATATTTTTTGCCTTTATTTGACATTTGTAGTTTTTCACTTAATTATTATCGAGTCTAAAAATAATCCCTAACACCTCTTTCCTATTTTTATTGGACTTTTTTTTATTACTGATTTTTACATACTCTATATATTCTAGATACAAATGTATTACAAATACTTTTCCTCTTAGTCAGACATTTAGATAAGATTTAATTTGGGGACAAAGATGATTTTTATAAAAATAATTTCAAAGCTATTATAGTAGTATTTTTTGATAGTATGATGTCTTTCAGATGGATGTTTTTAAAAGACCATAAAGTAAGTAGATGTTACAGTTTTCCTTGGGGAATCACTTCTAGTCTCTCACAGTCCTTATTAACTTTGTTTCTCAACTTAAAAAAAAAAATATATATATATAAATGTGTTAATTAACATTAGTCGATATACCTATCTAGCTTATTTAGTAGTCTAAAAAAATTTCCTATTAACATGAAGTTTCAAGATTTCACTAAGTTTTTAAATTAAATCTCAAATCTTTTGTTACTAAGTAGCAACATGACTGCATTTCTTCTTAAAATCAGTCTGTTTTATAAACTGTCAGCATCATAATATCCTTCTGGATCAGTTGTGAGTGGGCAGCATCTGTACTTTTCAGAAGGGAAGACTAGATATTTAACAGTTTATTGAAGGTAGTACCGTTGCGGAATCTGAAATTAGAATCTCAGTCTGTTGAGATGTGCTCTCAAGGTAAAATACATGTGCCATGCAAATAGGGCATAGCTTTCTTGTCTAGCAATGGTGGGCCCAGTATGTGGTCCAACATATATTTCCTTGTAGAAAGCATAAGAATCACTCCTATGTTGATGACCATAGCTGAACATGACTGGAAGAATTTTAGCATGACCAGTTGACTTTTTTCCCTGTCACCACTGGCTAGTTCTGAAGTGTAAAGTGTTAAGTTATAAACTGCAGCATTATAATTCCTCTTCTGGTAACATGAAAAATCAGTACTGTAATCCCAGCACTTTGGGAGGCCGAGGCGGGTGGATCACCTGAGGTCAGGAGTTCAAAACCAGCCATGCCAGCATGGTGAAACCCTGTCTCTACTGAAAATACAAAATTAGCTGGGCATAGCGGCGCATGCCTGTAATCCCAGCTACTCGGGAGGCTGAGGCAGGAGAATCACTTGAACCTGGGAGGCAGAGGTTGTAGTGAACTGAGATCGCCCCACTGCACTCTCTCAGCCTTGGGCAACAAGAGCAAAACTCTGTCTCAAAAAAAAAAAGAAAAGAAAAGAAAAGAAAAATCAGTAACAAATACACAGATTTTTTTTTTTAATCCATAGCTACAGAGGTACCCAACTGAATAATACATCATGATATTTCTTATATCATTGTCCTTAAGAACTTACGTCTTTTCAGTGAAAGAAATGAAATATGAAGTATTTCGTGAGATGGTGTTCTCTGACTTTGGGGTGCATCAAATACCTGGAAGTCTTGTGAACACAGCTTGCAGGAAGGACCCCATTACTTGAGTTTCTGACACAGTAGGTCTGAGATGGGGTCTGAAAATTTGCATTTCTAACAAGTCCTTTTATGATGCTGATGGAGGGAACACACTTTGAGAAGCACTACTCTAAACCTTGTAATAAAAATGATGAAAGGTGGTGCTAATCAGGATAGCCTTATTGCCTGTGACCAACTACTTTTGTTTCCTCTTTGACATTGTAGCACTTAGGAATTATCTTATTTCCCCTGGAGAAGATCAAACCTAATAGAATTATGTATGCACTGTAGGAGATCATCAACCTTACACCTTTTCCCTTGGGCCTAGAGCAATTTGAAAAGAGACATTTCCATCAAATGACATAAAACCTGTAGCTACAGTCACAAATTAACAATTATCAGGGTGTTTGTACCAGTCTCCTCCATTTGGGTTTTATGCATGAATTGTAAAACTAGAGATGGGAAAGCAGGAAGAGGATGAAGGAGTAGCATCCAAACTGTTATTCCAATAGAGATTTCGTACTAATTGTGAATTGAAAATGAGTAGTCGGTTTAGATGCTTATAAGGCATACCACACTATTGAAAAATAATAAAATGCTGTAGAGAGATATTATCATTGTGCTACATGTTTGTTGTACGTTACTGTTGAGTTTTTATTCCAGACTTTCTTTGGATTATTTTTGGTCCTGAGCAATTTTAGAAGGCACATAGTAGAAACTGCTGGTTGCTTAGTATCCAATTACTCACCCCTTTCTCCTCCTTTTTTACCCCTTCTGATTATATTTAAGATGGCAGTGTTCACAGTGATACATTTCTCAGTGTCTTTTGCAGTTGGGTGCAACCATTGAAATACAAGCAGAGGTAGTTGGATAGGGCTTCTGAGAAAATTCCTTATAGAAGGCTCAGCTGGAAGGTACTCTTTTATAACCCTTCCTCTTCCTCTCTCCCTGGCATTTGGATGTTTTAGTGGCCATCCCGGACTCTGAGGCCACTTTGAAATTGGAAGCCAAGCACTAGTAGAGCAGGAAGGAGCCTTGATGCAACATGATCACAGACCAACATTTCCAGCCCTGGACTGTGTACTGTCAGATTGGAGAGAAAAATACATGTCTGTCTTGTTTAACCAATTTATTTGGATTTTCTGTTACTTGTAAGCAAACCTTGCTATTTATATTGAAGATGGCATTGTCTGTCTTTGTTAATGAAGGGTATCTCTTTAAAACCTATGAGGTATTTTTACAGATGACTTTGTAAGTTCATTGTAAATTATTCCACATGTATCACTGGGTCCCCGTCATCTTAATCTTTTCTTTCTTCTTCTTTTCACCTAGTGAAATGGTGTATCTTTTGGAGTCAGATACACCTGTTTTATTTTTAACAAGTTTATGGAGGCGTAATTACAGAACATAAAATTCGCCCCTTTTAAATGTACAATTCAGTAATTTTTAGTGAATTTACTGGTTTACAAACATTACCACAGTTCAGTTTTAGAGCATGTCAACCCATTTATGTTATCCCTTGTTCCTGTTTACAGTAAATCCCCACCTCAGCCTCAGAAGATCACCAATCTAATTTCTGTCTCTGTATATTTACCTTTTGGGACATTTCATATAAATAGAATCGTGATGTGGTCTTTAGTATGACCTTGTTTTAGTGAGCATAATGTTTGGAGGTTTATTTATAATTTAGCACATATCCGTAGTTCATTCCTTTTTATTATTGAATAGTATTTTATTGAATGAGTATACTGTATTTTGTTTATCCATTAATCAGTTGATGGACATTGGGTTGCATCCACTTTTTGACTATTGTGAGTATGCTGCTCTGAACATTGCTCTTCAAGTCCTTAACACACGTGACTTTGAATCTTAGCTCTGCTTAATAGGCTAGTGACCTTTGGCAAATTGCCTAACTACTCGTCTCTAAAACATGTGGTTTTCTTATCTCTAAAAGGTGATAATACAGACTTCCTCGTGGAGTTGTTGTGAGGATTAAATGAAATACCTTACAAGATCATTTGTTTAGCAGTCTAAACACTGAAAGCATACGAGCAATAGAATTGTTTCAAAAGCATGTATTAAAACAACCCACACCATTATAGTGGTTTTCAGTAATGTGGGTGGTGATAGGGGGACCCACAGGGCTTCAAATGACTACTTAGTATTGTCTTGATAGTTTATTCACTCATTAAGGACAGAGTGGTATACATCACACCAGAAGCCGTAGTGACTGTATTGTCATAGTCCTGGTAATGCACAATTTGTGACTTTTTCATTGCTCATATGGTTTGGCAAGTAAGAACCATCTTAAAGTTCAGAATTGTAGTGTCCGGTACATAATCTTAATATGCTCTTATAACTTATTTATAAAAGAAAGAAAAGCCGAAAGAGTATATCCACGAGATCTGCATCATTTTTCTTTCTCTTTTCTTTACGGGTAGGTAAGATACCTAAATTTTGTAAGTGTTAATCCAGAACATTTAGGCTCCAGACATCCTGGCTACATACCCTCTTAGGTGTGTGCTTGAGGTCTGTGAATTAAACAATAAAAAAGACAAATTAACAAGATTAACAAAATAAAAAGCATACCAGTTTTATTTTAAATTTTACATGTGTGGAATCAGAAAGGAAGTGAAATCTCAAGTAGTTAGATTGGGGGGCTTATATACAATTTTAACAAAGGGTACTAAATTGTTGAGAATTGACTAGGCAAAGAGGGTTTGGGTTTTTGGGGGCAAAAAAAAATTGTGGGAAGATTAAATATATGGGGGAAACTAATGGTCGATAAGGTTTATTTTGTAAGGGTTGATTATGCAGACTCATCTCAGTGCTCTCTCTGTCTCTGGTGATAAGGATTGTTCTTCATTTCCTGGCATGGGGGTCGGAGTGGGCCTTCGCAAGGGAGAATTAATGCCTGCTTTTAGGCAGATGGGGGAGGGCAGAGAGCTATTCCTGTTTCTGCTTTTTCTCAGTTGCCTTCAGTTCAGAATCATCTTTATGCCAAAGTGGCATATTTCGGGGTGACATGTTTTGGTTCCCTTAAGTATAATCATTGTAGAGCAAATTCAGGCACAGTACCTGTGATGTAAATATTAGTGAATGAATTTAGTCTTGTGCGAAATCCTCCCTCCCCTCCTTTCTCATTCCTTCCCACCACTTCACGCTTAACCACAGCGCAGCATTCTTTCTTTTTGGGGTGACATATTCTGGTTCCCTTAAGTATAATCATTGTAAAGCAAATGCAGAAACGGTACCTGTGAAGTAAAATTTAGTGAATGGTAGTCCTGTGTGAAATCCTCCCCTCCCCACCCTTCCCATTCCTTCCTACCACTTCACGCTTAGCCACAGCACAGCATTCTTACTTTTCTCCACCTGCTCAGCTTGGAGGATTCAGATATCAATGAGACAAAATGGATCCTACTCTGCTGGAGATTACAGTCTAGCAGGGGAAATGTATATTAAGCAAATATCACACAAATAGTTGTTAAGTTGTGATAACTACTGTGAAAGGAAGGTATAGAGTGCTTTGAAAATGCACTGGCACTGTGGCTCACACCTGTAATCCCAGCACTTTGGGAGGCCGAGGCAGGTGGATCACCTTAGGGAGGGCAGGAGTTCGAGACCAGCCTGGTCAACATGGGGAAACCCTGTCTCTGTTAAAAATATAAAAATTAGCCAGGCATGGTGGCACGTGCCTATAATCCCAGCTACTCGGGAACTGAGGTAGTAGAATGGCTAGAACCCAGGAGGAGGAGGTTGCAGTGAGCTGAGATTGTGCCACTGCACTCCAGCCTGGGCGATAGAGCGAGACTCCGTCTCAAAAAAAAAAAAAAGAAGAAAAAAGAAAATGCATAGTACAGGATCTAGCCTAGTCTATAGAGTCAGAAATCTTCTCTGGGGAAGATCTCTGAAGGATCCTAACATCAGGGAGATGGAGCAGAGGCAAGAAAGGGAATGCCAAACCTAGGGAAGATAGTTGTAAAGGCTCCCAGTGAGGAAGAAGACCAATGTGCACAAGACATTCAAAGAAGTTAGTGTAGTGAGGGAGAGCTTAGCTCAAAAACAAACAAACAAACAAACAAACAAACAAACAAACTGGACAGTTAACTGAGTTTAGGTCATGCTGCGCTGTGGTTAAGCGTGGTCTTAGTCATCTGATTTTTGGCAAGTTACTCTTTCTAAGCCTCAATCTGTTATATTAAGGTTGATCATTCTCATCCTCAGGGAAGCAGTTAAAATGGAAAATAAATTATATGAAACTGGCCAGGTGTGGTAGCTCACACCTGTAATCCCAGCACCTTGGGAGGTCGAGTCAGGCAGATCCCTTGAGTCCAGAAGTTCGAGACCAGTCTGGCCAATGTGGCAAAACCCTGTCTCTACTGAAAATACAAAACTAGCTGGGCATGGTGGCGTGCACCTATAGTTTCAGCTACTTGGGAGGCTGAGGCAGGAGAATCACTTGAACCCGGGAGGCGGAGGCTGCAGTGAGCCGAGATTGCGCCACTGCACTCCAGCCTGGACAATAGAGCAAGACTCCATCTCAAAAAAATATATAAATAAATAAAGTATATGAAACTTTTAACTGTATGTCTGGTATTTTTATTTTATTTTTAAATTTTTATTTATTTACCTATTTCTGAGACTTCCTGGGTTATGAGACTGGCTAATTTTTGTATTTTTGGTAGAGACAAGGTTTCACCACATTGCCCAGGCTGGTCTCAAACTCCTGAACTCAAGCGATCTATTACCTTGGCTTCCAAAAGTGCTGGGATTACAGGCACAAGCCACCACACCTGGCTTGATATTATTTTTATAATCAAAAGTTTTACCTGTTTTCTAGGAAAAGCATTCTAAGATATTTTACATATTTTTCTGTCTTTTTGAACATAATATTTTAAACATGATACACTTTTGTATTGATAACTTCAGGTTGTCATTATCAGCTCCAAACAGCATACTATACTAAAGTTTCAGTCCGATTGTCCTTGATGGAAGTGATCCAGCATCCTGTCTTTATGTGTTCTTGGGTCTGATTTGTATTTCATTTGTTATTTGTTTGTTTCGGGCATTTTCTTCTTGCTCATAGCTTACTGTCTTCTAATAGTCTTCGTTTCCTTCTTTCTTTTGGAGTTAGAAATCGGATATAAGAATGTGTTGCTCTGTGTAAAGTAAAAGTAAATAGACCTGAGGTGAGTAATAAGGTTTGTGAAATTTTAACATCTGTCTTGTCCCTTGAGAGGCCATTTTTGTTTACTTTCAGTTCTTGGTTATTATGAAGATTCATGAAATTGCTGGATATGTGAGCTGTATCTGCTCTTCAATTTGCTAGACAGTAATTGGACAGAGGAGAAAATTGGCTGTTCCATTGGGTAGTGTTTTCCTAGCACATTGTGGCTGGCTGGCTCAGGGCACTATATAATACTTATTAATTTATGTATGTAGCGTGATACTTAACATCTATTGTTTGTTATACGCAGACATTGTTCTAGGTGTTTTACATGTATTAATGGTATTGACAAAATTTTGTTTCTGTTATGTGATCAATTTGATTAATTTAGTTCTAATATCCATCTTGTTGGAACATCTTTTTTTTTTTCTTTTGAGACGGGAGTCTCGCTCTGTTGCCCAGGCTGGAGTGCAGTGACGCGATCTTGGCTCACTGCAAACTCCACCTCCTGGGTTCAAGGGATTCTCCTCCCTCGGCCTCCTGAGTAGCTGGGACTACAGGCGCGTGCCACTGTGCCTGGCTAATTTTGTATTTTTAGTAGAGACGGAGTTTCACCGTGTTAACCAGGATGGTCTCGATCTCCTGACCTCATGATCTGCCTTTCTTGGCCTTCCAAAGTGCTGGGATTACAGGCGTGAGCCACTGCACACGGCCTGGAACATCTTTATACTTAAAACAAGTAGCGTTCTTTTTATCCATGTAATTTCTGATAAATCCACTCCTGGAATGAATGTTCTAGAAAATTTGGCAAAGAGGTGCCTTTGAGCAGCATCAGATAACCCCTTCAGTATCTAAATGATTGATGAGAGACTCCTTAATCTAGATTTAGAGACTTTCCATACAGGCAGCAAGACGCACCAAAGTTCTTAAAAGGAGACTAATGGAAATATAAACAGTTGTGCAGAAGAATAGGTTAATATTTTTTGAGTCGATTACATGGCAAGGAAAGCCCAAGAAAAATCTGGACCCTGTAGGAGAATGTGAATTATTTTTGATCCAGTACTTTATACTCATTACTATGATAAATGATATCATTTCATATAAGGGCATTTTAATCTGATGCATTAGACTAAGGAGAGTCAATGTTTTTGTTGCTACCACCACTTCAGTCTTTATTATTAATGAGAAGCTCAGATTGATAAAGTAATATTAAACTATAGTTCTTAATATATTAATGTCAAAATAACAAATTTTTAGAGCACTTTTTTGTATACATCTCTACAAGATAGTTTATTTTGTTTACTAGCCGCTCAACTTTTTTATATGTGTGGAATATGGATTTACTTGATTATTTTAGACTGTTATACTGAGAGAGGGATAAAGAACTGGACCAACATTGTGCAATTAGTTAATGCTGATGCACGGTGCAGTATATTGCAAGAACCTCAGGACATACTTTTTTAGGTGGGTTTGTAAAACCTTTATAGCTTCCAACCATGGAGGTTACTCCAATCAGTAGCCCAAGTGTGTATACACACACACACACACACACATAATTATATATTACACATATATAATTATATGTGTAATTATATATAAATATATGCACATATATACACATACACATGTGTATATATGTACACACATGTGTATTTTACATACATATATATACATATATACATAGAGAGAGAGAGAGAGAGAGAGAGAGCTTGAGAGAGACTGTTTCATTCTGTTGCCCAGGCTGGACATTGTAGAATGTCACTACAAGGTCATAGCTTACTGCAGGGTGGAATTCCTGGGCTCAAGTGATCCTTCCACCTGAGCCTTCCCAGTAGCTGGGTCTATAGGCAGGTTCCAACATGTCTGGCTAATTTTCAAATTTTTTGTAGTGACAAGGTCTTGCTACATTGCCTAGGCTGGTCTCAAACTCCTGGCCTCAAACAATTCTCCTGCCTTGGCCTCCCAAAGTGCCCAGGTTCCAGGGGTGAGCCACAGTTCCTGACCAGCACTTTTTTAAAAAATCAAATCAAGTTTTTACAGAAGTAAAAACAGATGCTTCACTATAGCCAGTTTCTAAAGAATTCACCAACAACGTCTCTTCTTACAGTTTATAGTCATTATCAAAATTGTGTACAAATGTATTGAAGAGCTTTATTGTCTGTAATTGTGGTTTCATCAATCTGAATAGAAAATTTGTCATCTAGTTGCTCTTCAATGTTAATTGACTTATTAGCTATATACTGCAAATTGAACCATTGCTCAATGGCAGTGCTTTAAGATACTGGAAGAATATCGATGCATCACTATTGAAATTACAGTCTCTGAGGTGGGTAATATGACAGTCTTAGCAACTATATCACCACTACAAGGTTTGGGGGACTTTTTTGTTTTGTTATTTTGATTTTACATTTTAAAAAGCAGCTGTATGGAAATACTTACCATACTATTCACATACCATACTATTCACTGATTTCATATGTATAATTTAATGGTTTTTAGAATGTTCACAAAGTATATAACCACACCACAGTCAATTTAAGGACATTTATGCTATCCTGAAGAGAATTTCTGTACCTGTTAACAGTCACTGTCTCTTCTTTCTTTTCTCCTCTAATCCTAGGCAGACAAAAATTATTCTGTCTCTAAAAAATTGTCTTTTCTGGACATTTCATGTAATGGAATCTTATAAGATGTGGTCTTTTGTGACTGGCTTCTTTCACTTAGGTTTTCAAGTTCATGCATGTGTGGCATTGGTCTCTACTTCACTGCTGAATACTATTCTGTTGTATGGACATTTTATGTATCTTCTCATGAACTGTTGATGGACATTTGTGTTTTTTCCAATTTTTGGGTACTATGAATAACATTCATGTGCAGGATTTTATATGCACATGTTTTCATCCTGCTTGGGTAAACACCTAGAAGTGGAAAGTCTGGATCATATGGTCATTCGGGGTTTATTCTTTTGGGAAACTGACAAGCTAGCTGCTCATTTTTTTTTTTTTTTACAGAATTTATACCATTTATTTACAGTAGAAAACATTCAATTAAAATATTTTTGCTTTAGGCCATCATCTTCAAGGTGAGTTGTTTATTCTTCCCTCTTTGATGTGTGAACTTGTCCATTTGTGGTGTAGATTAGTCATCACATCACAAATAGTACATGTAAATACATCATTTATGCACATCCACCTAAATCTATTCTTTCTAAAATGTATGTGTCTATTTAAGTATCCTTCTGATGAACCAAGGGACGTAACTATGCCATAACCATAATGATATTGATACTAATTTGGACAATGAGAGTAAATGGGTCCTTCACAGAGCAAAAGGAATTCTATACATTTATTTAAAAGACAATTATTTGATTTGTAAAAATAATATCAAGACAGTTGGAAGACATGTTTGAAACTGCATGGGAGGCAGTGTGATTAATAGGAAGTATAGGGTTGGGAAGGAGGATTAGTTATGGCAGTTCCACAATGAGTCTGGAGAGAGGGTTTAAAGGCAGTGTGCAGGGAATAACAGCAAAATCAAGAAAAAGGTAGTGCCTGCTATTATCAATTGTCTGTTGAGATGGGAAAATGAAACCTACAAATCCATTAATCATTTGAAGATATTAACAAAGATAATATATACGTTTTGTTCTCTTGAGTTCCTTACCCTGCTCCATGTGTGTTAGCTCATTTTCATGCTGCTGATAAAGACATACCTGAGACTGGGCAATTTACAAAATAAAGAGATTTAGTGGACTCATAGTTCCACCTGGCTGGGGAGGCCTCACAATCATGGCCGAAGGTGAAAGGCACATCTCACATGGCCACAGATGAGAGAAGAGAGCTTGTGCAGGGCAACTGCCCTTTATGAAACCATCAGATCTTGCGAGACTTATTCACTGTCATAAGAATAGCACCAGGAAGACCCGCCTCCATGATTCAATTATTTCCCACTGGATTCTTCCCACAACACGTGGTAATTGTGGGAGCTACAAGTCAAGGTGAGTTTTCAGATGAAGTTCCCAGTGTAAAGCAGACCACCAGATCAATGGAAATGAATGCACATCTCAGTTTCTATAGGAACCTACTGTATATGATCATTCAGTGTGGAAAGGATATAGTCAGTAAATGGTGCTACAGAAATTTGGAAAAATCTCACAGATAATGTGTGGTTTAATTCACGTCACATTATCTGACAAAATTAATTACAGATAGCTAAGTAGTAAAATATAACAAATGACACAAAAAATTAGAAGGTAAAAGTAAATATTTAATGTTTGGATATACAAATACTTCTTGCATAATAATAGTAAAAGAACTTTAAGAGGAAATGATAACAATATTGCCACATAAAAATGTAAAACTTTTTATAATCCAAACATATAAAATTAGAAGTCAAAAAATTTAATTGAATAATGTTGCCAAAAATATGACAGAAAGGCTAAAGTTCTTACCAGATAAAATCCTCTTTTGGGTGAAAACCTGAGCATGTATCTTATTCCTGTTCTTGCCACATTATTTTGTAATTACTGTTTTTGTATCAGTCTCACTTGGGGTGGGATATGTATGTGTGTGTACCTTTCACATCTTGGTATTTTCAGGGACAAACACAAAGTCTAGTCCAGAAGGCATTTTGTAAATGTCTGAGTATGAACAAATTGGATTCTGGGGCTACTATTTTACTGTGGTCTGAAATGCTGACAAATGCATTTGTCAATCAATGAAGCAGGTTTGAGAAGGGGGTAGAAAAATGTTCAGTTAAGTTACTGTGCAAATGCAGCATACATTAACTTTCTTGGTGCAAAATATTTTAAAATATGAAATATACATTCCAGTAAAAGATGGCTATTGAAGTCACATTACAAAATGCAACTACCACACATTGTTTATATGAATCAATTACAGGGAGATCTTTCTGGTGCCGTTTTTAATTTTCCCTCCTTCCAGTTGCTGAAGCTCTACCTTAATTCCTCCTGTCTTAATTTTCCCACCCCCATTCTCTTTACCTCTTTTTTTCTCTATTCTCCCTTTCTTTCTTTTCCTTTCTCTGTTGCCTTCCCCACAACAGCTCAGTGAAAGAGTGAAGTTTTTGAGTTTCATTTATGCCTTTGCCTATTTTGCCATAAAAATCAACCAAGGATGCTTTCATATAGCACCAGTATGATGAGGAAAATAAGCTTTCACTGCAGAATGATTACTGTTGGTGATGATGTATAAAATAAAGGGAAGGATGTTATGTGGACTGTTGACCCTTCAGGGCTTATGAGTCCACATTACGTGGTCTGGATGGTAAACTGAGTGAGTTTAATATTAGCTACTGGAAATAACAGTGTTTATAAATTTTCAAAATGACATTTGTATCAGTCAGGCTTTAGCTTTTATTGTATTGAATACACTTACTATATTTTAATATTTTTCTAGAGCTGCTTTATGCTGTGGGAAACACTAGTTGGCAATTGAAAACCCTAGACATTAGATGATTTTTATTTTACGTTATCTTTTGTATTAGTTGTGATTATAATTTTCTTTTTGTAAGTCACTTCCCCAAAGCACAGGAGAAAAAAACAGATTTTTCTTCCATGATTTTCTCACTGAGGTTAATTTGTCTTATCTACTTAAAAATACCTTCTTTTAAACAATAAAAGTGGCTCTATCTAAGGCTGTTACTTTATAAAATCAGAAAGTATTTATTTGTTAACACTTATTTATTTCTGTAGCCTTTGAAATTTGTATTCTCCCCCAATGTATTTTAGCAAAATGGGAGAAATGAAGGATAACCTAGTTATTCTTAATATTGTTTTAATACCCTTCAAACTGGATATTAAAACAATCATAACCTTGTGTCTTTATAATCATCAGGTATGCTTGGATCTCTCTATAAGAGATATTCTTGAAATAGTAGTTTATAAGCCAGATACACTCAAAGTGCTAAGGAACAGCTCACTGTTGAAAGATATAGTAAGAATTGAAAGGTATATATACTCTTTATTTTCAGATGAGATCATACGTATTCCAAACACCTGTGACCATACTTTGGAAAAACATGGCAGTAAACTATGACTTCAGTGTTACATGGACCTCCCCAAACTAATTTATAGGAAACTAGTAACCATTAATATACTTAAATCCTTACTGAATTTAAAATATAGAGTCTGCTTTAACAGAACTAGCTGGTTATCTTCCATTTATTCTATGAGATTCTGAGCTTTAAACTTTTCTTTCTGGTCTGATCTTTTATTCTAAAATATCCTAAAAGTGGGTAGTCTCAAGCAATATGAAGCTGTGGGCACCTCGTACCCATTAGCTAGAATTTTAACTGAGGGCAAATAATGGTTATCATTATACTATAGCTTTCAATGTATTTCTTACTGGCATCAGGCAACTGCAAACACTAGGTGGTGTGTTAAATGCCAGTGGTCAGCTTGACTTGGTTTGGAAATGAAGTATTGCCCATGCCCTTCAAATGGGCTCGTACATGGTAAGAGTTAAAAACAAACCAGTTGGTCATGGTTTTTATATGGTCATATCAGAGATTCTTGGGAATGTAGGCTTCCATTTCATTCAAGTCACCCACAGAATGAGAGCATTTTAAATCTTGTGTATGCAAAAATCTTTCAAAGGGATATTTCTGAGACAGATTTTGTGCATTTAAAATGCTCTTCAACTAGAGGGAAAAAAAATCCCTCTCTTCGAACAAAGAATTTTCTGTTTTCCATACTACTCTGTGCCGTATGCCATCCTGGTTTTTTAAAAATCTGCACACACAATTATGATTCAGTTGAAAACAAAGATAGTACCACTATAATTGTGCCCAATGAGCCCAAAATATTAAACTTTTATTTTCAAGTTTGGCTTTCATCACTCCCTCCCCCAATGCGCCATATATGATAATATATTATTTGTTATTCAGAAGAGGAAGAGTTCCATACAAAATGAATGACTTCATTTGCCTTATAAATAAAACATGGATAAATGTCTTGGTAAAATAAATTAAAGGAGCATTTGTATTTGATCACTCCATCATATTACTGTCTTTATCTACAAGCGGAAGAAGCTGTTGTGTATTTCCTGAAATTCATTATGTGCAAAGTCTATAATGGAGAAAAATCACTACTAAGTTATGGCTGAAACTCAAACAAATAACACGTATTATGCATCTCAGAGAGACTCAAACACATTAAAGGCACATTATCTTTTCTGAGAAAAGATAATGAAGATCCACACCTGTAGTTTAGGGGTTTGTTTGTATGTTTGTTTTGGAAGAGGTTTAACTAGCTTTATGACTGGTATTCAACTCCACTTTCACTTCTTACAGTTTACTAAAATGTTTGAAGAGGACAGATATTGATGAAATACTTTTGCTGATTTTGATTTATAAACAGGAGTCATGAAATAAATAACTCACATCCAGTTTAAAAAAAAAAACTGAGCCCACACCATTATTATTATATTGTTAAAGTTACAAACATATATATAAAATAGAACTGAAATGGGGCTGGGCATGGTGGCTCACACCTGTAAACCCAGCACTTTGGGAGATCGAGGCAGGCGGATCACAAGGTCAGCAGATCGAGACCATCCTGGCTAACATGGTGAAACCACGTCTCTACTAAAAATACAAAAAAATTAGCCAGGCGTGGTGGCACACGCCTGTAGTCCCAGCTACTCGGGAGGCTGAGGCAGGAGAATCGCTTGAACCCAGGAGGCAGAGGTTGCAGTGAGCCAAGATTGCGCCACTGCACTCCAGCCTGCTGACAGAGCGAGACCCCATCTCAAACAAAACAAAACAAAACAAAAACAAAAAGTAGATATAGATGATAATATTAAAGGGGGCAAAGTTACAAAGGGACAATAACCTTAATACCACCCCTGTTAACTGGATTTTTCTTACATCAAACTGTAGTTCTTTTAAAATAATGTGTATTTAGCCGGGCCCAGTGGTTCATGCCGGTAATCACAGCACTTTGGGAGGCTGAGGTGGGTGGACCACCTGAGGTCAGGAGTTCGAGACCAGCTTGGCCAACATGGTGAAACCCTGTCTCTACTGAAAATACAAAAATTAGCTGAGCATGGTGTTGGGGGCCTGTAATCCCAGCTGCTTGGGAGGCTGAGGTAGGAGAATTGTGTGAACCTGGGAGGCGGAGGTTGCAGTGAGCTGAGATTGTACCACTGCACTCTAGCCTGGGCTACAGGAATGAAATTCCATCTCCAAAAAATAAAATAAAATAAAAAAATATATGTATTTCAGTCATCCAGTTGTTGGGCCTTCTACGTTGGTTAACTAAAGACTAGAGTATACGGTTAGAAACTTTTATCTGATTTATCCGAACATGGGATCTTCCTATGGTAAGTCTGCTGTTACTACACTCTGAGCAATACATAAAGGAATAATAATAAAAAAATTTTGATTAAAAACTAGTTAGAATAAATTTCAAGTTGTGTAGAAGAGAAAAATTGTGTTTAGTTATAACTGTAGGTTTCAGTTCATTTTGTGATGCATGGAAAATTTGAATTACATTCAAAAAATGGCTGTAGTTGAAAGAGTTCTGTTCAGTAGGCCACTATATGAAGCCCTACAAAACACTCATCAGTATTCCCAAATAAAATACAACATTGATCTTCAAGAATCATTCTTGTTTTTAGCCAAAACTGTGTGTGAGGGTGTGATATAGTGGGGAGATATTTACTGTTCATGCTCACTTCCTTTTTGTACTTGGTCAGACATCTTTGAATGTATCAGTCATTCTCGAACTTTGTTTGCATCAGAATCACCTGGAGGGCTTGTTAAAACACAGACTGCTGGGTACCATCCCCAGATTTCTGATTCATTACGTCAAGAGTGGGACCCAATGATGTGCATTTCTAATTACCACACTTTGATAACCACTATATTGTCCATTTAATTTTTCCTAGCAGTAGTGAAGACTCATCTGATGATCTTTGGCTTAATGACAGATGGTATCTATGTGACATGATAGAACACCTCATCGTATTAAAAACAAGAGGGAGCAGTTTCACAGTTGAAAGAAGGTGTATAATAAAACTAAATGGAGCTCTGAGCCTTGATCTCAGGAACATTCAAAGTCCTTTAGATTGGTGAGAGATTTCCTTATAGTCTTAGGAAATATAGGGGTCAATGAGATGTTAATATTTTTAATTGTCTGTGAAAGTCCTGATTTTACAAATAAACTTGATTTTGACATCAGTGGTTGTGATTTTTGAATTTGGCAGTAGTGATTCCTTGATAGGAACTATAGAGATCTACAGCTGTATATATTCTTTCTGGTGGCTGATCATTGTATTCTCTTCAGACTGTTGTCACTGTCAGTTGGTTTCTGCAAACCTAAATCGGGAAGAGCCTTTCAAATTATCTTCTATGGCCTTTTATATGTTGATTCATTCAGATACCGAGTGACCATGTAATATTTTAAGTCAGCCAGGACATGTGAAAGTGCTCAGAGTGAGAGAGTATATGAGTACTCCCCGTATCACCTGCTTAATTTTCTATAAACCTAGAACTGCTCTAAAATTTAAAGTCAATTAATTAAAAACAAAAAGGTACTCAGAGCCAACACATTTGTCTGAACAAAAGAAGAGATGAGAAAATGTACATAAGTTTGGAGAAGAAAGATCCTGAATGTGCAAGGGTTTTTTTCTTCTTCTTCTTAAATCTCTGCTCATTTATACATCCAAACATCAACAGATGTGTGATTTAGCATTTGCCCTGCACCTCTGGCTCTAGGGACCATGGAGTTTTGTATGTGGATACTCTGCTGCAGTGAACTCTGTCATTGTTCTGAACAGCTGGGAATGGAATATAGCTCATTAAGACAGGAGATGTTATCCAAGCCTCCCCTGGCATCCTGAAGAGTAGTGAATATGTTGTGCTTCCTGAGATCTAAAGTATCCATTTCATTACCACCTAGTGTTCTCTTCCTTTTATTGAAAAACTCTATTGGCCCCATTGCCTCTTTGAATGATGTGCACAGTTTATGCCAGCTGTTCCTTTTCTTAGTCCTTTCTCCTTCTTCTTTGCATTTTTATTATCTTTATGGTGTGTGCTATGCCTTGTATTTAAAAAAATAAAACCCTAGTGTAATTAGTACATATCACTTGTTTATGTAACCAGAAGAATATTAAGGACAGATTTTCACAATAAACCCCTGTCATTCAGACATCCCTGCTCCCTTTGGTATAAAAAGCAACTTTGCTGGAGAGAGGATTGCAAGTTTAAGTTTCTCATACTTATCAGGCGAGGGAGCTTATGAGTTTTTATTTTGTATCAGGTGCTTAGTCCTGTTACTCCAT
Source organism: Trachypithecus francoisi (assembly GCF_009764315.1). Taxonomy (NCBI): domain Eukaryota; kingdom Metazoa; phylum Chordata; class Mammalia; order Primates; family Cercopithecidae; genus Trachypithecus; species Trachypithecus francoisi. The sequence goes on along the minus strand of NW_022681469.1, from coordinate 25,399,615 downwards.
TTGATTGTAGCAAGAAATCTATGAGACATAAAGATATAGGAATTATTATCTCATTTTGTAGATGGGGCCCTACACATCAGAAAGATCTAAAACCCAATTAGTAAATTGTGAAGCGGGGATTCATATCTGTGTCTTTCTGGCTTCGTCATCTCTCTGTACTATTTATGCAACCTTTTGCTCAGTTACATATAAATTTAGATGTCTGTATTCATTTTTTATGTGGCATCATTGTTTGCTTATGTGGCATGATTATTTAGGACAAAAGAAAGATAAGAGGAACCATGTTAAAAAATATCACTTTTATCCGAAGATTCAGATTTATATCTAGGTCATCATTTTTCTATTTGGAGAGTTATTCAGGCTTTGCAAATGAAATAGGCAGGGATGTTCAGGAATAGCAACCAGCCAGGTGCTTTCTTTGTAACTGGAGAGAAGAAAATATCAACCTCTCCACTAATGTGTATTGGGAGTTTACTAAGTGCCAGGCACATACATGCGTTATTTTATTTAATCCTCTAGGTGGTGTAAGAGTAGATGTAGAAAATGAGGTCCAAAGCATTTAAATAATATGCCCAAGGTCACATAGCCTGCAAGCGTACAGCTGGGGCTAGCGCTGCCATCTGATTCCAGAGCTCGAGCTCTCAATCACTACGCTACACTGCCAAGGAATGGTAGTTTAAGAGGTGGAAGTGGTGTGACATAGTAACCTAGAAAAAGAGAGGTAAGTTATTTGAACACCTGGACATTTTCTTTTTCCATCAAACAGGAAGAAATATTGAGAAAATGGATATACAATCATGCATCACTTAATGATGGAGACACACTCCCAGAAGTGTGTTACTAGTCAATTTCATAGTTGTGCAGATATCATAGAGTGCACTTACACAAACCCAGATGGCATAGCCTACTACACACGTAGGCTACATGGTTTGGCCTGTTGCTCCTAGACTACACACCTGTACAGCATGTTACTGTACTGAGTAGAGTCTTTGTAACATAGTGGTATTTGTGTATATAAACATAGAAAAGGTACAGTAAAAATACCATAATCCCATGGAACCATCATTGTATATACAGTGTGATGTTGATGGAAGTGTTGTTATGAGGCATACAACTATACATTTATCCATCCTCAAATGCTACTCTCCTAAAGAGAAATGAAAGCACATGTAGAGTTACTTGGTAACTTTTTATTAATCCAAGAAAGTTAGTTATGTGATTTCTAAATCACTCTTGTTGGGTACAAGTGGAATCTAGGGGTTCTGAGAGTAAAAAAGGAAAGTTAAAGCAGTGGCAGAGAAAGGCTAGATGGGTTTGGCACATATTCAGCTTTGTCAGAGGGAATATGAAGGATTCCAGTTCACTTTACATGCCAAGGCATCTGTGATGATGGAGAGAGTGATGTCACATGCTTTGGCAAATTAACTGCATAACCTTAGGAAATGAGTATTAATTGCACTCTTCCACTGTAAACAGGAGCAGAGTAAGCACACCGATCAAGAGTTGGTGCTTAGTTTTATAGGTAATTTGTTTTCCTGGGTGCCAAGTGCTTTTTATATATGGTGCTATGGTCATAACTTAATGCCAAGAAATGAAGCATAATGCTAAAAGAAAACATAGTTCTAGGAGAAAGTCTTCTTTTAATACCTGTTTCTTCTAGAAGTGAATAGGACTTTGGTGTGGGCAGTTTAGAAGTTGGCCACATCAGGTTTTAAGCTTGGAATCCGTGTTTGATTTTGAATCTTAGCCCAAGAAAAATAAATGTATTATTTTCTCCAATATAAATTTGTTTGGAAGTGTCAGTAATTGACTTATTTAGCAGCAATAAAGCAATTCAGATAATTTTAGAAAATTTACTTTTGAGGAAGAATTCTAATGAAGGATAATTTAAACAATTATGCATGAGAAATAACTACTTACTAAACAAGAAATAGGGTTACTGTAGATGGTTAGAGTTTAAAAGTAGAGATTTGCTTTGAATGTAATTTTTTTCTTTGAGATTTCAGGGTGAAAATTGCATGGCTGGAGCATGACCCAGAAACAGCCTTGTCATTGATTGCCACTGGGAATACAGTAATTGAAGATTTGCCTGTGTTGATTGACTTTCAGTATCTGATTACAGAAGCTCTGAGCAATGTATCTTGTTCTTTTATCTCCTTTGTTGCCTCCTTTCAGAAATGCTTATAAAATGTGTCTGGTTTATCTATAGATTTTTGGATTCTTAGAAGGCCACTTAACCATTTCTGTTAGTATTTAACAGTTCAATCAATTTGAATAGTAATGAAGAAAACCTGAATTAAAATGTACTAGGGTTCTGAGATTGTTATTTCTGGTATATAATATACTTTTCTAATTTATTCTTTGTAGAACCTCATCTCTGTAAATGTTTGTGTTGAAATGCTTTTTGGTCTTAAGTGATGGAATGACGGCCTATGCCAGGACATCACAGCTTGTGGATGCCTACTCTTTTCAGATGACTCGGTGGTGCAGGTTAATATTTTGAGTAAACCTTTAGGAATTAAATTCAGTACTGTCAACAATGAGAATCTAGCCAGTTTACGTAGAGCTTAACAGAGGCAGAATGTATTAGTGGATTTTAGTTTTTTTTTTAAAAAAGGGACATTGGTATCATACGCTATTCTATACCTAGCTCTGGGGATAGCGTGTACAGTGTGGATTATTTATGGTCCACTCCTGGCCACAGGTCTTCTGTGTTACCTTTAAAAAGCTATGGTAGTGCCATGGCTGACTGTGCCATCTCTGTATGGATTTTCTGTTTATTTATTTTATAGAAACTGTAGTATGATGTCAGAAACTGGCTGGATTAAGTACAGTATGTTGGAAAAGAGAAATGTGTTACCTGCTTGATGGGAGTACAGTTTGACTCTTCTGTTTCCCTGATGTGCTAATCTAATGATTTGGCCTTGATGGTATGGGAGTAGCTGGTGAGAAAAAGGAAGGGAAGGAAGATGAGGTAATTGTCCTTGGATAAAAGATCTAACTTCAAGTCTTTGCAAATGACAAAATGGGAGAAGTTCACATGGCATTTGAGAATACCTCTTCTAAATTACTCAGTTTAGGTCAGAGAATTTTGTTTCAGCTCACGTAAGAACTTGATTTGTTTCTAGTGTTCCCTGTGTTTTCATAATCAAACCGTAGCCTCTGCCTTTTGACGTTTTGTTTTGCTCAGCACTTTGGTTCCGTGTATTCATGTTTTTGTTGCCATTTTTGATTTAGTGTAGGATTTGATTAATGACTGCATACATTTTAAACGATGTCACATTGAAATGTACATTTGCTCAAATTTATGTATAATCAGTAAACAGATGTTTTTGTTCTTTCTGTTTCCGAGATGCATGTTTGGTTGTAGTTGTTTCCATTTTGTCCTAGGCTGAAGATCCTTAGCTAATTTCAGTCAGCCCTGAGCTGTCATTCCTGTTCATCACTGTCACATCAACATTGTTCCTGTTCATCACTGTCACATTAGCAGCAAATCTGAACTTGCTGATTAGTAAAGTGGATGGAAATCACAGCTCTGTGTGTGTCCAAATAGCTACTCATCAGCAAAGCTTGTGATGGGGCCTGATGGTTTAATGCAGGCCGTAATCAAGGGCTAGGAAATGTTTTCTCTGCAGTTTAACCTGGTAGTATTGAATTACATTAACATGTATATACACTTGCATACACATACACAGTAGTGTTACATCAGTGTTCAAAGTCAATCAGGCCAAATCAAACAGAAGAAGGAAATAGATTTTGAAGATGACTTTTCTTGTGATTTTAGTCAGCAAACTTAAACAGCACATTTTCCTTTGGTCTCATTGATTTCCTCATATCCAGCTGAAGAACTGCTTGATTAATAATATACTGTCTTTGGTGACATGGACTGAAAAAGTATGGGGTAAATGGGGTGAATTTTATGTTTGGAGCTGTTATTATCCCATGTGGTATCTGTTGCTTACTTCTCAGTGGTACTTGTATAGATGTGTCAACAGATTTGAAGTTTTGTGCCTATGACGCAGAATACTTAAAAGGTCATGAGAGTCATTACTTGGAGACGAGATGGGCCCTCATATTGTGCTCACAATATCTCTGCGTGAGCACATGGAACAACCATATTTTATTTTTTGAAAACAACTTTTTTGAGTGTCAAATGCTTATCGGTTGAGAGCCCACTGTAAAACTGAATGTCTTTGTGGCACTTGACTTTTGAGATGATGTTTTTATAATGCCTCATTGTGGGAGGTTAAGAGTCATTATCCTGATTTTACTCAGGAAGTTCTGAGCAGGTAAGTGACTTGTCCAAAGTTACCCTCCCTGTAAGTAAAAGCCAGACCTTGAATGCAGGCCTTCTGACTCCAGCTACAGTAATTTTGTCTTTCAGCCATTAACAGCTGCCTTGTTTATGTGGCTAACATGATGCTAGATAATTATGAGAAGAATTTCATTTAAAAGAATTTCTCATACCTGGAAATTTATAATCATACCTGAATGAACACAGCCGCGTGAATCCTAACTTCAGTCAAGATAAGCAGTAATATTGGAAATACTGTGGAAAGCAAGGATGGCATCACAGTGTCTACCAGCATTCTGTGGGAGGATTATAGGATTTGCATGCAGACCAAGGGCAGCCTGGGTAATCAGAGCTCTGATACTGTTTTATGGAAAGCAATTTAATGCATATTTTTAAAGCAGTATCAACTCTTTTATATGATTAAAAATGGTTTCTAGCTTATACATTTTAATTTTCTTTTATAGATTTCAGCCCCGGAATTATACATATCCATCCTCCAAACGTGTCATTTTCTTCCTCTCAAGGCTAGTGGTACATGTTTAAGTATTTCCAGCATACGTTTTGTTGCTGTTATAAACTCGAATAAGCATCTTCATTTTCTTGCAAGATTTCTGTCACTATCGCATCATCTTTGTCTTTTCTGATGGCTTACATTAATGCAGGCAGTGCTAACACATTTGTTTCTTTTGTCTTTTATGACAGTCTGAGTTTTAAAACTTCACTTTTATTCTGAGTTTAGTAGTTTTTGTTCAGAAATAGAACTTTGAGGCAGCAGCATCAGGTAATGAAAAAAGTGTAGGCTTTTGAGACAAAGACCTGAATTTGGATTCTTGCTGTTCCACTTACTAGCTTTATTGAATTACTCAAATACTCCCAGTCACACCCAATCCTGTTAGTAAAATAGGGGTTAGTTGTGCTGTTGTGAGGATTTGATAGGGCAGCCTGAGAGAAATGCCTGCCATGGTCCCTTACTCAGAATAAATGTTCAACAAATTACAATTCTCCTTTATATGCAGTACTGTTTCTCATGCTTTTTAATTAGATATTTTGCTCCCTCTGTTCGCCTCTCCCTCCTCCTCTTTTTCTCCTTCTCTCTCAGTTTGCAGCCCTAAATTCTTATGAGATCACGCACATCCACTTTGAAGTTTACTTTGACCATGCTCTGATCATACGAATAGTTTCCAGCCAGACTTCTTCAAAATATTGCTGGTAGCAATTTTTATCACACTACTTTTTCCAGTGATATCCATTGCCTCCCCCGTTATCTATTTTATCTGTTCTTGTTTCCTTCTGTCAGTCCATTTAAAAAAAAATTTTTTTTTGAGACGGAGTCTTGCTCTGTCACCCAGGCTGCTGGAGTGCAGTGGCATGATCTTGGCTCACTGCAAGCTCCACCTCCCGGATTCACACCATCCTCCTGCCTCAGTCTCCTGAGTAGCTGAGACTACAGGTGCCTGCCACCACGCCTGGCTATTTTTTTGTATTTTTAGTAGAGACAGGGTTTCACCGTGTTCTCCAGGATGGTCTCGATCTCCTGACCTCGTGATCCACCCGCCTCGGCCTCCCAAAGTGCTGGGATTACAGGCATGAGCCACCGTGCCTAGCCTCTTTTCAGTCCATTTTAAAGGCCTCCTTATCTAGTTGACAGGCTTCCTTTATCCTGGCTATAGGAGTAGGTTTGGTTGTGAATAACAGAGACTCAGCATAATAGTGATATCACAAGACAGAACTTTATTTCTCACATAAAAGTGTGGGAGTCAAGTGCTTGTGTGGGGACTTTGATCTGCGAAGTCCTCAAGGACCCAGGCTCTTTCTATCTTAATGCTTCACCACATGCGTGCTCCATTCCTAAGGTCCCCTCCTGGTCCAAGGTGGATACTTGAACTCTTACTATTGTATCTACATATTAAGCAGCAGGAAGTAAACGGGGCAAAAGTAAGACATATCCTTCTCTTTGGAAGTTGCCCACACTGACTTCCTCTTACATTTGGCCAGAACTGTATTACATGACCATGTCTAGATACAGCAAAGACTCAGAAATGTATCCTGTTTCAATTATCCACGTGCCTAAAAGAAGGAGATAATGGATATTTGAGGACAACTGGCAGTGTCTGCCTTGTTGGTATGTGTGAGATATACCATATCCTTAGCCAAGGTTTTAGGAAACCAAATCCTCTAATTTCACACTGTAGATTTTTTTTTTTTTTTAGATGAAGTCTCACTCTGTCGCCCAAGCTGGAGTTCAGTGGCATGATCTCAACTCACAGCAACCTCTGCCTCCCAGGCTCAAGTGATTCTCATGCCTCAGCCTCCTGGGTAGTTGGGATTACGGGCACCCCCCGACCACATCTGACTAATTTTTTTTGTATTTTTAGGAGAGATGCGGTTTCAGAATATTGATCAACCTGGTTTTGAACTCCTGACCTCAAGTGATCTGCCTGCCTTGGCCTCTCAAAGTGCTGGGATTACAGGCATGAGCCACCGCACCCGGCCTAATTTCACACTACATAGCTATCTATTGTTATCCCATGCTTTATCTTTCTAAGTCCACACTATCTATGGAAATAGAATACCACTTGTATTTTGTTCATTTTCTTGTCAAGAGAAAAGTGTTTCTTCTAGTCAGATTCTTTGTTTTCTCCTGAACCACCCACCATGGTCAGTGACTGTAGTCTTGGCAGGCAAATCTAGCAGAATGCCATATTGGATTTTTTCCCCCACATTCCTCTGAAAGTAGTCTAACGTGGATTTTACTGTTGTTTTAAACCCAAATAATGGTAGTATAACACTCTTTCATGTATTTTTATCAAAGCATCTGTGGAAATATATCAGTGCTCAAATGTAATGAAAGAACATTTAACCAAACTGTATTGAAGATGGGGTTGTAAAAAGTTTTACATGTTGATCACAATAACATATATTTGTGGTTCATTTTATTTTCTTTTATAAATAAATGTTTCCTTTCTTTAGTAGGAACAATTACAAGAGCTTTCCCAGGTATCTGAGGCCATAAGAGTATTTTTATTTTAAAGATGAGGCAACTGAGTTCAGACGCTGGATAACTTGTCCAAGGCCCTGTAACAGGCAAGCAGCAGATCCCAGAATCAAACCCAGGTCGTTTGAACTCAAATTCACTTCCTTTTTCACGTGGTACAAGAATGGGAAAATAAGAGCATTCTTTTGCATATTATAGACTGAATTCTCAAAATTCTTTATTGCTTTGATTTCAGAGTGGATGGGTCATCCTTCATGGCATAACCCTCATCTCTATACTGTATTATTCAGCTGGGATAGAATTATTTCCCTTTATTTCCTGTTAAATGGTTTCCTTTTCATCCATAGCTTGACAAACATCTCCTTTCTGGTTCTTAAAATATTTTACTCTTAGACCTTTCCCCCTTTCTTCTCTAATTGAATGCATAATATTTTTTAACAGTCGTATATATGCTCTCAAGGTACTTTAAATCTCTTCAGGGACACATAATATATGTATGAAAAAGGATGGATAGGAAAGGAGTGGCAACTCATGCCCGTACTCTCAGGACTATGGGAGGCTGAGGCTGGAGGATCACTTGAGTCTGGGAGTGTGAGACCAACCTAGGTAACAAAGTGAGACCTTTGTTTCTACAAAAAACCCCCTAGATACCCGAGAGGCTGAGGGAGGAGAATCATTTGAGCCCAGGAGTTAGAGGCTGCAGTGAGCTGTGATCGTGCCACTGCACTGCAGCTTGGGCTACAGAGCAAGACACTGTGCCAAGAAAGGAAAGGAGGAGGAGGAGGAGGAGGGGGAGGAGGAGGAGGAGAAGGAGGAAAGGGGAGGAGGAGGAAAGGGGAGGAGGAGAAAGGGGGAGAAGGGTAGAAGGGAAGGAAAAGAAAATTGTCCCTGTGAAATTGCTGTGGAGGAGGTGGAGGAGGAGGAGGAGGAGGAGGAGGCGGTGGGGAGGAGGCAGCCGAGGCGGAGGAAAGGGGAGAAGGGGAGAAAGAGAAGGGGAGAAGGAGAAGGGAAGGAAAAGAAAATTGTCCCTGTGAAATTGCTGCCTTTTTTTTGTCTTACTTAGTCTTCTTTATTGGTCCATTTTTAATATAAACTGCTGCTGATCTGTCATTCTCTATTCTGGAAATGTTTACTTCATTGTCTGTCTTTATCTTTTACCCAGGTATCTTGTTTCTGTGATATGCTTAAGCCTCTGCTCTACCTCATTGCTTCTAGAAAGAACAATTTTATCCTTAGACACACACATGCATGTGTCTAAATGGCAATATTACTATTGCCATTATATTACAGAGAGTGAGACAGAAGGCAGTGACAGTGTCCTGCCCTCCCTGGGAATGGACAGAACAGCATTCTTTCTGTCCTACTTAAGCAATGTGAGGCTTTGATTTGATATGAGACTTTTTTTTTTTCTTGTATTGTCTTCTTTTTATTGTACTATTATTTTGTTGTCTGACAAAAATAGCCATCTCTCCTGTATCTCTTTTTGCCCTCAACCTTTTCTGCTGGGTTGGATTTTTTTCCTATTGCATAACTGCAATGTCTGAACCTTAAATTGAACTCAAATTATGAACTTTGAAATGAACTTCCTTTGGCAAGACTGATTTAACAGAGTTCTAGATCTCAGTTGCATTCAATTCCATGTTGATTTAAGTAAAGACAGGCTTAATACCTGTTAATCAAGAATAGGAAAGTTTGTTTGCCCCAGATATACATTCTCTCTAAAAGCTAACTATAAAATTGGTGTAGTAGCTTGGATGATTTAATGACTTGGAGATTTTTTTCCTTTTTTGTGTGTGACTTAGCAGTTTTTAAGTATAGGAAAGGAAATTATAATACGGTTTTATAAAAATGAAACCTGTTTCAAGATCCCATCATTAATGGGGCCTGAATTTTTTAGTTGGTCTTTGCAAAGGAGATCATTGCTCTGTGAAGTTTATGAATCCCTAGACCTGAGAATTTCCAACACTATCTTACTAAGGAAATGTATAGATGCTCTCCCAGAAGATTCTAAGGAGGCATGCCCTAGGGGCACATCTTCTGTAGAGGTAATGAGTTCACTGGAGGTAATCTCACAATCCCTTCTTGCTTGATGATTTTTTGATAATTCTATAATTCGAGTATGAAAAAAAAAAATTACCACCAGCAACCTCTAAAACCTGAGAACAGCAGTTAGCTATTTCCTGGTAGTATTTTTGAGGACTTTAGAAGGTAGGCACTAGATAAACATAAGGCATTTTTTGTTATTACTATTGCCATTACTTGTTATCATTTATGTAGCACCTGCTTCACTAATGCAGTTGCTTACAGGAGCTGCAATTTTACTCCTGATGGCTACTTTTTGTCATTATGTAATCTGTGGTAAACCACATACCATCTAAATGTTGCCACTGGATTTCTTTCTTCTTCAAACTCCAGCCCTGGAATACTGTTGCTGTTCTATTTGTCAATGAACCGCTAATAGAAATTTCTTAAGAACATAGCATACTAGATGCCCAGGAAAAGAAAATATTATTAAAAACCAGCGTAACTCCACCTGATTACCCCATCATAGTTCTTATTACTTCAGAAAACTGTTAAAAGAACATTAATAAGTTTTCCATGCATGGCTTCATTTGTATAACCAATTGCTAAATTGCTAAGTTGCTGTTTTATTCACTTTCAAATTTACAAACAATTTCCAAGTCTGTGCTTTCATTTACTAATGCAAAGCTCTTTGCATATATATATATATATGTATGTGTGTGTTTCCTGGTAACTTGTCATGCCTTCCTTATTCAGTAGCTTTGGGTCTCTTATTCTGAAAGATTCCTGCCAGCAGTTATCAATTTGCATGTTATGGAACAATGTATTGACCTGATAGACTTTGCCAGTTTTACTTGCAAAGCTAATAGCTTCCCATTATATGGTAGAGAAAGGCTTTGTTACACAGACACATTTATTAATTCTCTATTTACTGCTCCTCAAAAAACTAAAAAAAATTTTTGTTTTGAAATTTGGAATCTTGATGTTTGGAATATTTTTACACAATGAATCGAAGCACTTCTTGCTAGCTCTTTCCCCTTTTTTGACATTATTAACAATTTTGTTTCTTTAATTCTAGGAAAAGGAAAGATTTTACATTAAGATACGCAATAATAAGGAAAACCGTGGCACATCTCCTGAATATTTATGTCTACATGAAATAATTTTTGAGACAGAATGTTTTTGAGTTATTTGTAATATAGTGTCCTTAGGTTTAATTAAACTAATTATAGTCATTATTTACCATTTTCATATTGAAAATGATTCCCCATATTTTTCAAACCATTTGAGAAATTGTGCACTATGCAGGAAGTATCAGTTAGATATATTGTCTCTGAGAACCTATGCCCAAATGGCCTTCAGCTTAATTTTTCATGTTTGAATATTGGTCACTGTTACCTGTCCATTCTGGGGCACTGTGGTTAGAATCTCCCTGATAGCCTTAGAAACTGTTGGCTATAAACACTTGGGAATAATGATGCATTATTTCTCATTAAATAGTTGCCTCATAAATAACTACTTTCAGGCATGAATCATCTACTGAGGTATATTTGTTTTTATGTTATGTTAAGTTACGTTACGTTATGTTATGTTATTTTTTGAGAGAGCATCTCACTTTGTTGCCCAGGCTGGAGTACAGTGGTGTGATCATGGCTCACTGCAGCCTCAACCTCCTGGGCACAAATGATCCTCCCATCTGAGCCTCACAAGTAGCTGGGACTGCAGGCGGGCACCACCATGCATGGCTAATTTTTTGTATTTTTTTTTTTTTTGTAGACATGGGGGTCTCGCTATGTTGCCTAAACTGGTCTTGACTCCTGGGCTCAAGTATATTTGCATATTGAAGGAAAATTCTTAGTGGATGTTGGCCTCTATCTGGTGAATGAATAAACAGAATGATAGATTTTAAAATTCTGGGTAATATTGGGACTAATTTTTGGGGAAAGAAGTTTTCCCCAGGCACTGTATCCTGTGTCATGAGTGAGGGGTGGGTGTCCAGTGAGGAATTCCAGCAGAGACTGAAGTCCCATTTGTGGTGGTCGTGCACTTTTGCTTTCTGGTAGATTCAAGGTTCCAGGGTTCTTGTTAGGAATCTTGCTTTAGGACACAGTGTAAGTGCATTTTAAGAACTTATTTTAAAAATTATTTTGAAGCAATGTGTGTACAGGCCAAGATCCTTGGCCTTCTGAAGATTCACTGAAAATTCAAATGGCAAAAGGCAGATTAATTAGAGAAAAGGCAGACAAATTTTGTCTAGTTTGTGTGTGTGTGTGTGTGTGGGTGTGTGTGCTTTCAGAATGAAGACCCAAAGAAACAGAGGTAATTGTCCATTTTTATGTTTAGGTTCAACAAAGTATGGACAATCATGTAGAATTATGATTGGACAAAAGAGCATGGTCATGATTCTCACAGAAGGAGTGGGGAAATCCCACAAGGCCTGCCCGTCTAGATTCTTCCCAGCCTCTCTGAGCATGCATGCCTTCCTTCTGGGTATGCGGCAGGACCCTTTCTGGAACTGGGCGTGGGGAGTGGGGGCTCTTATGACCTATAGTGAAATAAGGTTGGTCAGATAAGTTCCTTTTGGCCAGTTTTTACATGGAAATGTGGAGAGAAAGTTAGGGTAATATTTTTAAGTTTTATGGCTGGCCTTGAGGTAAAGGTTCTGGCTTCCGTGACCAGCCTTGGGCAAGAGGGATTCTAGTTTCTGTGGGTAGCCTTGGGGGAGAATAGGACTGAGGAGGAGAGAAGATCAGAGAAAAACTTCAACTTCTGAGGCCACTTCTGAAGCCTTCATTTTGGGGATATTGTCTTCTGAGCCCCAATATATGTCACTTGGAGAAGGCCTACTTAAAGGTGTTCAGAAAATGATTTGAAATGGTTTGAAGCTGATCTAATGAATGGCATTTAATTCTATGTTTGATTGTCAGTACCATTTTAGTTTTTCTTCTATGTAAAAAAAAAATTTGAATTTTTTTTAGAATTGTTGGATTCAGAATAAAAACTTAGAGGTTATAAATATTAATAATATTAAGTGTGTTTAGACTAGAAATATGGTAAAGGAGTGCCCTAAGATGACCACAGCTATCAAAAGAATGTTTTGCTTATTTTCAGTTATACCACAAACATAACAGCTTGAATATATTGAGAAACTTGAGCTTTTCAGATTTGTCCTTGAACTCTTGATTGGCTTTGCCATTTGTTTTCTGGATGGTGTGGTAAAGGATCTAATACCCTTTGGTATTGATTTTAAAAGGTAATGAGAATTTTTTACATATAATCCTTGCAAAATATACTTTGTGTATAAATTGAGTGTCCTGACATAATCTCAATAGCCTAAGATTTTCCCCTAAGGCACATTTTAACGTTTCTATTCAATATTTATTTGAGCTAACTCAGGCATCGACGATATAATTTAATTAATTCTGTTTATTCCACCCAAGCTCTTATCAGTTGATTTTCCCTAATGTTGAGTCTCAGAGGAGTATTTTTATATTTTCATCGCTATGGTTATACTGTGGGCATTTTTTCCCCTCATTTTACCTGGTCCCTTAATTCCATTTCTCCTGAGTTGCTGCTCCTTGAACAGCCTCATCCATCCTTCATACAATAAGCTTTCATATATTTAATAACTATTATTAGGTTATCCTTATGCTGTCTTTTCTTCAGCCACAATAATCCCAGTTCCTTTAAGCTTTATTTTTATCCGGCTTTTATCCAGCCTTTAATATTTTAGCAGCTTCTTCTAGATCTTCTTTAGAAAAGAGTAGTATGAGATTATAAAACGAACCTACTGCTAGAAGTGTGCTTGTCACTTCTCCTCTATAGCAGTCAAATTCTTTGAGATCCTCAAACTGAAGCATCCATGGGAACATTTATTATTTGTTTAAATATGGCCATAAAAATCGACTTTGCAATCATACTGAGTCATCTTGACAGTGCTGTGAGTGACAGAAACTAATCTTATCTGCTGGCTAGCATTTTAAAAATGATAAATGGACCCTCAGTCTTTAGTTTGCCTGTAAATGAAATTAGGTTTATCTTATTTCTTCCAGAAATTGCATTACTTAGAAAAGTTTGAATTATTTCTTTCTGAACAAAGTTAAATGGCCAAGGCTAGGGGCTAAATTTTGATTATTATTACATACATTTTTTTTTTGCCTTTTATCACAAATAATGGTGCATTGGGAAAATTCAAGTACTAAGAAATCAGCATATATTTTCTAAACAGAACAAAGATTCCTCACCATCTATATTTGCAGCCGAACTGAGAAATGTATGTTCAAAGTAAATTTTACTGAATATTTGTTCTTTGATTTTTTTTTTCAGATCTAAAATAAAGTTCCAAATCTTGATAATCACAGCATGTTTAGGACTAATGTCTTCATTGTTTTATCTGTCTTCCTTTTAGTTGCCTAATCATTTAAAGATCAAATTAAATTGAAATCTAGTATAATTTCTGCTGGTAAAGTGACTTTTATAGTAACTTCCACCATTTATTTGTTTTCTCAGTAGGAAACTGATTTACCTTACTTCCACATGTGTTTCTGGTATCTTTATTCTGAAATTGTCTTTTCTTTGTCAGTCAGGATCTAGGACTTCAGAACCCGTTTGTATCAGCTCCTATAAGAAACGAAATGAGGTCACCTAACGGTGTTGAATGCCTTTTTCTTCTGCATTTTAACTGACATTTTAGAACTCCAATACTGTCATTTTTTTTTCTTTCCTCTATTCTTGATCTCTAGGACCATGTTAGTAAGTTTGTTACATATTTTTTCAAATGTGATTTTTAACCAAATCGAGGGAATTAAAGCAATAACCTTTTTATGTTCTGTTTCTAAAGCAAGAGGACATTGCTGTGTGAGTTGATTTTTTTGAAAAACCTTGTTGTCTTCCACTTGCAGGTTTCCTTCCCCTCCCCCGCCCCGCCTTTTATTTTATTTTATTTTTTTTTTCTGGTCAGTGTATTTCAGGGCTCTTTGTATCTTTCACATGAAATAATATGAAAAGAAGGTTTGAATGAATGGGAGGATAACTCTTCACTTTTTGTTTCAATTATTTAGTTTTTAAATTTCATTTCACTTTGGGCCTTTAAAAGCATATGTGTGTGTACATATGTATGTGTGTGTGTATTTATGTGTTTAGTATTTGGAAATTTGTGAGGGATGAAAAGGTTACTTCAACAATTCCCTTGTCTATGTGGTAGTTGTTTCTCTGCCAAATACTCATAATGAGTTATTCTTTTCCTCCCCCACTTTAGGTTCAAGATTCTTGCATTGTAGAAGAAAAAAGTATAGTAATGCCTCATTTGCTAGTATCTTTAAGAAACGAAGTGTCTCTCAAAAGTTAATTTTCCAGATAACTAAATCCTACCTCTGGGAATCATACTAGCTCCTCCAGTTTTAGATGTTGAACAAGTTATAAATTTCACTGAACCTCCATTTCTTCTTTTCTAAAGATGGACATGTAATACCTATTTTAATGATTTGTTCAGAGGATGAAATAAGTGTAAAATGCCTAGAACCGCAAAAAACTTAGTATTTTTGAGATATCAAGAAAACTGGATACCTTATAGCCGATTGATAAATACTAGGTTCTTTCACTTTTCCCATTAAATGCCATATCTTGATTTAAATTTTCTTTTTCTTATTTCTTCATACACTCATAGTCATAAAATCATTTAGATTTTACATTCAAATTTAAAAAAATTTTCCTTTCTGTATTTATTACAGATTCTCCAGTTTACATTCCCTTTACCATTCACTTGAACCATTTTCAATATTAAAGATTCTTAAAAGCAATCCAGTTTGACTACTGTCCCAATAGTTGAATTCTATTTGCATCCTTTCTTCAAGTTACTTTGCAGTCTATATCTGTTGCTTAAATGTGCTGGTCCTAGTTTGACCCTGTCCAACCACAAAGAATGTCAGATCTCAGTCTCATGTGGCACCCTTCAATACATGAGGATGGTTGGCATGTTCTCACTGAGCCTCCCCTTTTCCAAATGAAAATCCCTACTTACCAGTTTATATTTTGGGGTTTCCAGTGGCTTGACACTGGGGTTGCTATTTCCTGCTGTTTCAGTTGGTTTAACTTGCTCTTGGATTGGAATGGACTCTAGTCTAGATATGATTTAACCAATCCAGAGGAGAGTGAGATGATTACTTCTCTTCTAGATACTTCTGTTAATGTAGCCTAATATCACTCTAGGTATGTTTTATAGCCAGTCACTCTGTTGATTCATAATAACTTCTAAGAATTCTTTCTTATGGCTACTGTTTTTAAACTATATCTATTTTATTTTTTTTAAGATCAGATTTATTGAGATATAGTTTACATACAGCAAAATTTTACCCTTGTTATAATAGCTGGAAAACTTTTTTTTTTTTTTTTTTGAGATGGAGTCTTGCTCTGTTACCCAGGCTGGAGTGCAGTGGCACGATCTTGGTTCACTGTAGCCTTTTCCTCCTGGGCTCAAGTGATTCTCCTGCCTCCGTAGCTGGGATTACAGGCATGTGCCACCACACCCAGCTAATTTTTGTATTTTTTGTTTGAGATGAGGTTTACCATGTTGGCTAGGCTGGTCTCAAACTTCTCACCTTAAGCTATCTGCATGCCTCGGCCTCCCAGTGTGCTGGGATTGCAGGAGTGAGCCACTTTACCCGGCCTTAGCTGGAAAACTTGAAGAGTTTTGACAAATGTATACTGTCATATAACTATCACCAAAATTGAGATATAAATTGTTTCCTTCCTTTTCAAAAGTTCCCTAGTATCCCTTTGCAGCCAGTTCATTTCCCTATCCCCAGCCTCTGGCAACCTGATTCCTGTCCATACAATTTTGTATTTTGTAGATACCATTCTATTCTTACATGGTTGGCTTCTCTGCTCTGGTATAATACTTTATTTATTTAAAATTTCTTCATCTTAATTTGGATACATAGCTCTAGACTGTCAAGATATTTTTAATCCCAATTCTGTTTTTATTTTCTTCCCTATCTCATACCATGCATACATTTGATATGCATTTTAGCTGATCCTCCATGTTATTGGGGATAAAAGGCCAACCAAAGATAAGAGCCAAGGGGAAAAAAACTCACAAAAATTCCTTATTTGACACTAGACAACATTATCTAAGGTAACACTTATTCATTAATCATTCTCTTTTGATATTTTACTTTAATCCACTAAACTTTATTATTGTTCAGTTTGTACTTATATAGGCATACGTTGGAGATATTCCAGGTTCAGTTCCAGACCACCAGAATAAAGTGAAAAATCACCATATACCAAGTCACATGAAGTTTTTAGTTTCTCAGTGCATATAAAAGTTACGTTTACACTATACTGTAGTTTGTAAAGTGTGTGATAGCATTATGTCTGAAAAACAAAATATATATCTTAATTTGTTGATAAGCTTTATTGATAAAAAGTACTGATGATCATCTGAGCCTTCAGCAAGTTGTCATCTTTTTGCTGGTGGCGGGTCTTGCCTTGATGTTGGTGGCTGCTGACTGATCGGGATGGTGGTTGTTGAATGTTGGGCTAACTATGCCAGGTTCTGGAAGCTTGCCCTATGGATTGACTCTTCCTCTGACGAAAAACTTCTCTGTAGCATGCAATGCTGTTTGATAGCATTTTACTCCCAGTACAACGTCTCTCAACATTGGAGTCAGTCCCCTCAAATGCTGTCACTGCTTTATCAATTAAGTTTATGTAATTCTAAATCCTTTGTTGTCATTTCAACAGTGTCTACAGTATATTCAAGAGTAGATTACATCTCAAGAAATCACTCTCTTTGCTTGACTATAAGAACTCCTTGCTCATTCACGTTTTATCATGAGATTGTAGCAATTTCATCTTTAGGCTCCACTTCTAATTCGCTTACTGTTTCTACCATATTTGCAGTTACGTCCTCCACTGGAGTCTTGAACCCCTCCGAATCATCGACGAAGTTTGGAACCAACTTCCAAACTCCTGTTAATGTTGATACTTTGACCTCTTCCCATGAACCAGAAATGTTTGTAATGGCATCTAGCATGGTGAATCCTTCCAAAAGGTTTTCAATTTACTTTGCCCAGATCCATCAGAAGAATCACTATTTATAGCAGCTATAGTCTTATGAAATGTGTTTTTTAAATAATAGGACTTAAGAATCCAAATGACTCCTTGATGCACGGGCTGCAGAACAGATGTTATATTAGCAGACATGAAAACAATCTCCTTGTTTTTATGTCAACAGTGTTGACATTTCACTAGTGTTTACAGCATCTTCACCAGAGTAGATTCCATCTCAAGAAACCACTTTCTTTGCTTGACTGTAAGGACTCTTTGTCCATTCAAATTTTATCCTGAGATTGCAGCAATTTAGTCCATCTTTTAGCTCCACTTCTATTTATAGAGAACCAGCAGAGTAGATTTAGCATAATTCTTGGGGGCCCTAGGATTTTTAGAATGGTAAATGAGCATTAGCTTCAACTTCAAGTCACCGGTTGCATTAGTCTCTAACAAGAGAATCAGCCTGTCCTTTGAAGCTTTGAAGCCAGCCATTGACTTCTCTCTAGCTCTGAAAAGTTCTAGATGGCATCTTTTTCCAATAGAAGGCTGTTTCATCACACTGAAAATCAATGCCTTCATCAATGTTCTTGGCTAGATCTTCTGAATAACTTGCTGTAGTTTCTACATTGGCACTTGCTGCTTCACCTTGCCCTTTTATGTTATATAGATGGCTTCTTTCCTTAAACCTAATGAACCAGTCTCTGTTAGCGTCAAGCTTTTCTTCTGCAGCTTTCTCACCTCTCTCACCCTTCATAGAACTGAAGAGAGTAGAGCCTTGTTCTGGATTAGGCTTTCGCTTAAGGGAATGTTTTGATTAGTTTGATCTTCTATCCAGACCACTAAAACTTTCCCCATATAAGAAATGAGGCGGCCGGGCGCGGTGGCTCAAGCCTGTAATCCCAGCACTTTGGGAGGCCGAGACGGGCGGATCACGAGGTCAGGAGATCGAGACCATCCTGGCAAACACGGTGAAACCCCGTCTCTACTAAAATATACAAAAAATTAGCCGGGCGAGATGGCGGGCGCCTGTAGTCCCAGCTACTCGGGAGGCTGAGGCGAGAGAATGGCGTAAACCCGGGAGGCGGAGCTTGCAGTGAGCTGAGATCCGGCCACTGCACTCCAGCCTGGGCGACAGAGCGAGACTCCGTCTCAAAAAAAAAAAAAAGAAATGAGGCTGTTTCACTTTCTTATCCTTTTTTCTTGGTTCACTAGAGTAGCACTTGTAATTTCCTTCAAGAACTTTTCTTTGCATTCACAATGTGGCTGTTTGGTGCAAGGGGCCTGTCTTGACTTTCCATGTGCCTTCCTCACTAAACTTAATTATTTCTAGCTTTTCATTAGTTAATTAATTAATATATTTTCTTGAGACAGAATCTCACTTTATTACCCAGGCTGGAGTGCAGTGGCATGATCTCGACTCACTGTAACCTCCACTTCCCAGGTTCAAGTGATTCTCATGCCAGCCTCCTGAGTAGCTGGGATTACAGGCATGCGTCACCATTTTTGTATTTTTAGTAGAGATGGGTTTCACTGTGTCGTTAGACTGGTCTCGAACTCCTGCCCTCAAGTGATCTGCCTGCCTTGGCCTCCCAAAGTGCTGGGATTACAGGCGTGAGCAACCACGCCCAGCCTCTAGCTTTTAAAATGAGAGACGTGTGACTTTTCCTTTCACTTGAACACTTAGAGGCCATTGTAGGGTTATTAATTTGTATATTTTATGAAATTGATGTGTCTCTGTGAATTGGGAAGCTGGAGGAGTGAGAGAGAAATGAGGGAATGGCCAGTAAGTGGAGCAGTCAGAACGCACACATGCATTGATTAAGTTTGCAGTCTTGTATGAGTGTGGTTCGTGGTGCCCCAAACAATTACAGTAGTAACATCAAAGATCACCATGATAGATATAATAATAATGAAAAAGTTTGAAATGTTGCAAGAATTATCAAAATGTGACATAGAGACACAGAGTGAACACAGGCTGTTGGAAAAATGGCACCTATAAACGTTCTGGGTACAGTGTGGCTACAAACCTTCAATTTGTAAAAAATGCAATAAAGCAAAGCATACTTCAAAAAACATGTGCTGGTACATGTGTTTTAACCAAGGACAGCACAAGAAATCTTGGCAGATGTCATGTTGAAATCTGGAGCATGCCTTTAAGCCTAGATTTCCGTTACATAAAAGTCTAGTAACCTTTTCTGCCTACTAATGTGACTTTGAAAGTATCACTTGGCACACTGTTTATTGAAATTCACATTTTTCTTTGTCATTTTTGTTCTTTCACATTTTTAAGTTTGAAATTTATGTGGCTGATACTTTCCATAACCATAAGTTGTACAAAACCAGTGGATTTTTGTTTCTCATTTGACTATTTCTTATGAATGAAATCTTCTCTAAAGTATGTTTTTCTATTTGAATTGAAGCCCTTGTTGCCTGCATTAGGTATTAAACAGCCCTACACTGGCAGGAAGAGGTGTTATGTAGTAAATCATTTATATTTACTAAATGAGCCCTCTGAGGGCAGGCACCATGTCTCCTTTGTGTACTAATGTGATCCCAGAATCAAGCACAATGCCAAGTACATAGTAGGGATTCTCAAATCAGAATCTCTAACTCTAGCCTAAACCTCTTTCATAGCCGAATGTACTGTATTCTGTTGTATTAAATATCAGGCCCTGTTTGCAGATGACATGATTGTATATTTAGAAAACCCCATCATCTCAGCCCCAAATCTCCTTAAGCTGATAAGCAACTTCAGCAAAGTCTCAGGAAACAAAATTCATGTGCAAAAATCACAAGCATTCTTATACACCAGTAACAGACAGAGAGCCAAATCACGAATGAACTTCCATTCACAATTGCTTCAAAGAGAATAAAATACCTAGGAATCCAACTTACAAGGGATGTAAAGGACCTCTTCAAGGAGAACTACAAACCACTGCTCAGTGAAATAAAAGAGGACAGAAAACAAATGGAAAAACATACCATGCTCATGGATAGGAAGAATCAGTATCGTGAAAATGGCCATACTGCCAAGGTTATTTAGACTCAATGCCATCCCCATCAAGCTACCAATGAGTTTCTTCACAGAATTGGAAAAAACTGCTTTAAAGTTCATATGGAACCAAAAAGAGCCCGCATTGCCAAGACAATCCTAAGTCAAAAGAACAAAACTGGAGGCATCACGCTACCTGACTTCAAACTATACTACAGGCTACAGTAACCAAAACAGCATGGTACTGGTACCAAAACAGAGATATAGACCAATGGAACAGAACAGAGTCCTCAGAAATAATACCACACATCTACAGCCATCTGATCTTTGACACACCTGAGAAAAACAAGAAATGGGGAAAAGATTCCCTATTTAATAAATGGTGCTGGGAAAATTGGCTAGCCATAAGTAGAAAGCTGAAACTGGATCCTTTCTTTACTCCTTATACAAAAATGAATTCAAGATGGATTAGAGACTTAAATGTTAGACCTAATACCATAAAAACCCTAGAAGAAAACCTAGGTAATACCATTCAGGACATAGGCATGGGCAAGGACTTCATGTCTAAAACACCAAAAGCAACGGCAACAAAAGCCAAAATTGACAATGGGATCTAATTAAACTAAAGAGCTTCTGCACAGCAAAAGAAACTACCATCAGAGTGAACAGGCAACTACAGATGGGAATGGGAAAAACTTTTGCAATCTACTCATCTGACAAAGGGCTAATATCCAGAATCTACAAATAACTCAAACAAATTTACAAGAAAAAAACAACCCCAGAAAAAAGTGAGCGAGGGATATGAACAAACATTTCTCAAAAGAAGACATTCATACAGCCAACAGACACATGAAAAAATGCTCTTCATCACTGGCCATCAGAGAAATGCAAATCAAAACCACAATGAGATACCATCTCACACCAGTTAGAATGGCAATCGTTAAAAAGTCAGGCAACAACAGGTGCTGGAGAGGATGTGGAGAAATAGGAACACTTTTACACTGTTGGTGGGATTGTAAACTAGTTCAACCATTATGGAAAACAGTATGGTGATTCCTCAAGGATCTAGAACTAGAAGTACCATATGACCCAGCCATCCCATTACTGGGTATATACCCAAAGGATTATAAATCATGCTGCTATAAAGACACAGCCACATGCATGTTCATTGCGACACTATTCACAATAGCAAAGACTTGGAATCAACCCAAATGTCCATCAATGACAGGCTGGATTAAGAAAATGTGGCACATATACACCATGGAATATTATGCAGCCATAAAAAAGGTTGAGTTTGTGTCCTTTGTAGGGACATGGATGCAGCTGGAAACCATCATTCTCAGCAAACTATTGCAAGAACAGAAAACCAAACACCGCATGTTCTCACTCATAGGTGGGAACTGAACAATGAGATCACTTGGACTCGGGAAGGGGAACATCACACACCGGGGCCTATTATGGGGAGTGGGGGGCGGGGAGGGATGGCATTGGGAGTTATACCTGATGTAAATGATGAGTTGATGGGTGCTGAGGAGTTGATGGGTGCAGCACACCAACATGGCACAAGTATACATATGTAACAAACCTGCACGTTGTGCATATGTACCCAGAACTTAAAGTATAATAAAAAGAAAAAATCAGGCCCTGTTTAGACTTGTTTTATTATACATTTATGGGTATTACTCTCAATAACAGAGTTATTCTTCCTGCAGGAATTTAAATAATAAAGATTTTCTTGAAAAATGTAACTCTAAGTTTGAGACTATAAAATCTGTATCTCAGAGCAAATCTAGCATTTAATGACATCTAGCTTTTACTCAAAAGTAACGGCCTTATAGTGTTTTATTACCACCAACAGTATTATAAGTATAAGGCTTTTTACACTTTCCCTTATCACTCATTTTTATTAATTTCAGAAAATAAAAGATAAGCATAAGCACTCAACTTTAACCGAGATGCAGTTGCAAGAATACTGTCCAGAGTTTCCTAACCTCACAAATGAGGGCATGTTCCTAGCTTCCACATTAGAACTTGTAATGGCCTTTTTGATATGTTAACATTTCTGGACTACCACCCCCAGTTATTCAGCAAAACACTAATTTAAGTGCTGCTGCAAAGGTATTTTGTAGATATGATTAAAGTCCATAAGCAGTTGACTTCATGTATGGGAGATTATACTAGATACTCTAGGTGGGCCTGATTCAGTCAGCAAAAAGTCTTACAAGAAGAGTTGTGGCTTTCCCTGAAAAAGAAATTTCATTTGTGGGCAGCATCTTCAGCTGATTTCTGGGACTTAGGCCCCACCTTCCTGACAGCCTGTCCTGATGATTTCGTACTTGGCCAGATGGCTCCCACACTATTCTAAGCCAATACCCTGCAGTATATTTCTTAACGTGTATCTCCATTGGTTCTTCTCCTCTAGTTGAACCCTGGCTGATATATTACTCTATCAGAATGATGGCTCCTGATAATTTTTTAAGAAATAGTGTGATGCTAAGCATGATTCTTAATTAATCACCCTATTCCTATGCTACATATCAAAAAAAGACCGTTGCTGCATGTTAAGTTCTTGGACTAAACATACTTTTCACTTGCACAGCTGCCACAAACCATACTATTGTATACTTGCCGATTTTGTCATTCGATTTTTTTTAATTTCTAGGTTTATTCTTTCTAAGGATAGTTTCATCATGTTATTTTCTGGTCTAGAGTACAGAGAAATAATATTTTGATAATTTGAGTTGTTTCAAAATTGCTCTGTTTTTTGGAAGGAGAAACGTAACTGCCGTGCATTTTACTATAGTCAGTAGTTAAATGTATAACATGTTAGCTCAAAGATTAAAATGTGAATATTCTAGAGCACGAGTACAGAGAGTTGATACAAAGGGGGATGTCAGTTGCTCTGAAGTTAAATTCCAGGATTCTGTCACATGCTGATATAGTGCCAAGCATATGGATCTCCATATGGTGCTGCTTTTGGGGTTTATACCACCTGTAATCTAGCCGATTTTCATTCATTTACATTTGTGCAAGAGGTAAGCAAACTAAATAAGGAAATGAAAATAATACGCCTGTGTTAAAATGCCGAAGTTTGGGATGAGTTACTGTTGTTACAGTGATTACCAAGAAAAAAAGAATGGTCCATTAAAGGAGTGCATTAGTAATATAGCAGTAGTGTTTCTATCACCTCATTAACAGCAGGGAACAGTGTATCTATTTCTGACTTGTGGCGTGGAGAGGGAAATTAATTTTTTTATTTTATTGAGTCTTCATGAGAAGATGGAGTTAGATCATTTTGGACATTTTTAAAAGTAATAGTAATGAATATAAATATGTTTTCATGGTTCAGGAATAATGATATTGTGAATGGCACTTGGCATTTTGATTGAATATAAAAAGTAATAAAACTGGTTGCATTCTGACTGCATGATATTGCAGTTGTTTTATATCATTAAGAACCTTTGATTTCAGAAACAGAGGAAAAAAAAACATGGCTCAATTGAACCATGGTATTCAGACCTCATAAAAATGCTTCTCTAAGCTTGAGGCAGAGTTATTGGTTTATGTGTCAGCTAGCATTGTTTTACATTGCATCTTAAATATTTTAGCCTCTCTTCAAAGCAACTGTTTTAATAGACAGGGTAGAAATCACTGAAGATGTCTTTGTGTTACTGCTGTCACATACAAACAAAAAGGTACTACTTGTTTACAGTCTAGCAGACATTTGGGATTTTTAACTGCAGATATTTTATTAATACCCAACATGTGAGAGAAATTGAGCCATAATTATTGATATTTGAAATTACTTCAAAAGCCATCTATGTTAGGCATTACCTCCTTTCAACCATAGCCACCTCTAGGGAGATAGGGCAAATGGGACTGTTTCTGCAGACTCTGCTGAAACTCAGTGGTGACTTAGAATCGGGCTAATGAGGAGGGACAGTGTCCTTAACTAGTGACAGAAATGATCATACATGTATAATCAGCACAGTCAGGCTACATGGAAGTATCTGCCACTGTATTCATAGCATCTGGCACAGTATCTGGTGCAAAGTACAAAACACCATATTTTCCTGATAATAACAAATCATATTTTTTCACACTTAAATGTTTGTCGTTAAGGTGTATTTTACCCATTAATGTGTATATTTACTGTTGTTTTTGGCCTCCTCTTAAAATTTTATTAAATATTTGAATAAAATGAGTTTGGTGAATTAATAAAGGAAGGAGGAGAACTTACCTTTGTAAAGTCTGATCCATTTGCTTTTCATAGAATTGAAGGATTATTGACTGGATTAACATGTAGTGAGCTCCAGTACTATCCTTGCCATTTACTAGTGGGTGTGTGACACTGGGCAACTTACAACATCTCAGGCACTGATGGATTCTTTATTGATAAGCTAGGGTTAGTATTATATATCCCACTTTATAGGTTGATTATGAGAATCAAATAAGATAATGAAGTGTTTTATAAAGTGTGGTATACATATAAAGGGTATTACTAATCACAGTGTGTCTGTAATTTACATCTTTGTTTATTCTGACGGCCCCAGCTAATTCAGGCCTTTTGCTATCTCACACTTGTATTGTACCTATCTTCTGCTAAATCAATTCCCTGTCTCTTGCTTTTATAGGATGTGTTGAGTAGTCCTGAAATAATGTTCTAAATATGTTACTTTCCTTTTCAAGACTTTTTGCTGTGCCACCTGTCTACTCTTCTAGCCCTTATCTTCTCTTTATACTCCTTCCTCCCATTTCATCCTCTGAACTGCTTGCTATCCCGAGCTCTTTATACTTGCCACCTACATGCCTGTGCCCGTGCTGTTATTTCTACCTAAAATCCTTTCTCCTTTCTAACCTCATAATGTTTCTACTCAACAAAATCTGATTTGTCTCTCAAGACTCATCTCAGATATGACTTTGTCCCTTAATTTTTTTTCCTCCTTTGCCAGGCCCAATGTTTCTTTTATAAAAATGGAATAGATAATGGTAGGAATGGGGATGGCAGCCAGGGGAGAGAAAGTATTAACAAATTTTATTTTCTGTTGTTCCCAAGAAAGTGAGAGGTGATCCTAGGTTTTATTTTGCTGTTGGAGAATTTAAAATTGTGGTAGGTTTTTATCGCTCCTGTAGCATGTTACCAGTTTCTTCCGCCTCCACCCATGTCTATTCTTTGGTGCTTACATTTGTACTTTACTGATAAGGGGAGTTTATGTAGATCTATAAGCATTCTTATTTTATGTAATATAGGTAGTAATTTTTAATACATTTTATAACGTAAATTCCATAGGAAATAGCTGTTTAGAGGAATGAAGAGGTGAGCTATCTAGAAAGCAAAGAACCAGTTTTTACGTTGAAAAACCTCATAGTTTATCTGTTACGTAGACTCCTTTATATTAGCTTTTCTTAAGTCGTGCTTTATCTCAGGTGGATCTTTAGGAAAATAGTAACTTTACAGCCCAGGCCTATTCGTGAGACTATTAAAATCTTCATAGACTGTACTACTATAGATTAATGAAATGTTTTATTTTATCTCTCAGTAATTTAATACTATTCTCTAGAAATCATTCTTAATATTATTTGAGTATCAAAAATCTTGTAAATGTCAACAGAACAGCCGTATATGTTTAAATTCTAAGTTCCTAAGCTCTTTACAGGAAAAATAGAATTGTTGTTATACATTTTCTCAATTTAAAAATAAATTGAAATCTGGAAGAGTTGTTTATTGCTCTGCTCGCCAACCTTCATCTAGTGCTGGGGCAGTATCTGTACCTATCTGCCTGATCTGTGTTTCAAAATGCTGCTAAATTGATGCCTTTTCTTTGACAAAATCACCATGAATCAGAATGCCAATCACAGGACCCTTGTGAGTTTTAGGTTTTGTGGCCATTGTCATTTCCTCCTCATTATTTGAAACCTGTCCTTTCCCAGGCCTGCTGCTTCAGGCATCTTGTAGCCTCCTGCAGGTCACTTTTCATCCACGGAGCCCCACCTGACCTTTTAGAGTTTATCTTCCCTTTCCTATCCCAGTAGCTCCTTACATGTAACAATCGGCACATTGTATTAAAATTTTGCATTTATATGTTTAGCTCTCCAACTAGACTGTGAGATCCTTATGGGCAAGGGATCATGATTTATTAATTTTCTGTAATCCTATGCCTTGCACATTACAAGTAGTAAATGAGGAATTAAAAGATGGATTAATGATTGTAAGATGCCTCATCTTGTAGTTTCCCTTAGGTATAGCTGTATGTCATGATTTCTATGGATAGAAAATATTGGGGAAAGCAGTGGATTAGAAATGATTGGAAAGATTGAATCTAGCCTGTAATTCCTCCTGAGGTGTGGATTAATTCCTGTAACAGAGAATGGCTTGGGCAAGTTATTTATCTAAATAACAATGAACTATATTGAGTCCCCCTCAGCGTAAGGTACTGTGCTAGACTTGACTCTTCTTTGTATAGACCAAGGCATCTAAATAGATTGAAAAACTAGTAATGTACCTTTTTTTTTTTTTTATTGGCTGGTCACTGAGCGTGTAATGGTTAAGAAGATGGTAATATGTTAGCGTGTGTTAACTCTTTTCACAGGTAAGACATTTTATGTTTCAACTTCAAAGATTACCTAGAACTTTATTCTTGTTAGCTATATTTTTTCTTTATAATAGTAAGTTTTTGAGTAATATGTATATGTTCCTGTTTTTATTTCTTTAATAAAATTGAAAGTCATTTAAGTTATTCCTCTAAGAACCTAGGTTTATATCGAGAAGCTCTAGAGACTATTTGCAAGACACACAGACAGAAAGAGCACAGACTTCATAATCAAATTGCATGGGTTGAAATGTTGGCTTTGCTACTCCAGCTGTATGATTTTAGAAATATTTACTGTAGCATCTTTTTGCTATTTTGGCATCTACAAAATAATGGCAGTAGTGGTACTCACCTCATTCTGGGGTAATTCTGAGAGTTAAATGAGATAATGCCCATAGGATTGTTAGCTATTATAACATATGCCTGATAGGAGTTCGGCATACTCCTACGTAGCATGCCAAATACAATTTTGAATTTTCAACATTTTGAGTTTCTGTACCTTGTATATATGTAAGGTCGTTCTGCTTTTGTGAGAGGGTTGGCCAGATACATTAGGTTGTTTCTGATAGAAATAGGATGTGTGCATCACTTAGAAAATTATAACCACTTGACGTGATTTTTCATAAACTTCATTTTACCTGTTATTTGTTGCCTGTAGTTAAGTTGTTGCAGTGCAACTTGGTACCTACACTTGTCACCAGCTATATTCTTCATGGATTGTTGTAACTTTAATGAAATCTAGTCTTGCTGAATCACTAAACCTGTTCTCTCCTAGAAGGGTGTTTATTGGGACCTGACAGATCACCTCTCTAGAACCTTCAGAAGTCCTGGCTCTTTAATTCTTCTCCATAACGAGTTTTGGGCTGCATGATAAAATATTCATGTTTAAATAGGTTCTAAACTAATTATCTGTAGCCAGCAGTTGCCGCTGCAGTCATTTGCTGTTAGCTTGGCTCAAGTTAATGGCTTGTATTTCAGTACAAATAGTCCCTTCTGGCTGTTTCCTGTCGCTGATTCTTATCCTAAATGGAATTTCCATACATATCTAGAGTTAATTCTTCTTCTTTTGAAAGGAGATTTTTTGCCCTACCTTTTTTCATCTCATTTTATTAAGATTAGCTTATTTTAGTGTTCAGTTCCTTATTGTTTCTTATCCATCTTCAAATCCTACGTCCCTGCCAAATTCATAATTCCCACACTGTCCAAAAAGAAACAGTAAAGCACCGACTTTCATAAAAATATACTATGTCAGATTTTTGAAGAAACAAAAATGGTGTTCCACGGTGAGGATGGGATCTAGTTTCAGTGTGTATGATAAGCATTTCTGCTTAGTTGCTAGAGACCTACACAGGAAGTGTTATGATAGGAATTAACCACTTTGGGAAGAATTATGGGGCTGGACATGAGGGAGATAAGGCACTAATGGAATATTTTTCTGTGGGTGTTGTTGGAAATGATGAATGACTTGCTGAAGGAGTGGGAGGGTTCATTATCAGGACTAAGGACTTGATCTTCAGGGAATCTGTACTTTGATGTAGGTGTGAAAAGAACTGGAGCCCTGCTAGCAAGGAGACCTTCCTGATACCCAAGGACGGGTCAGTGCCAGGGGCCTTCTTGAATCCTTTCTGCGTCCCTCTGTTTCAGTGAGTGAATGAGTGAGTGGATATGAAAGGATAAGTCAAAGAAAGAAAATGTTATTAGACAGATAGAGGATGGACCTCCTTTAGAAATTCTAAGTGCCTCTCACTTCGGAGTCATTGTGGTCACTGAGCTCTTCAGAAAAGAGCAGTTAACCTAAAGTACTTAACTGGAATGTTGGACCAAGGAGACAGGTACCCTTTTCTTTAACTAACTGTTAGAGCTTTTGTTCCACCTGACTTATTCAGAATGTTGTAGTCATTAAACTCTTAAATACCACCTGGTTTCTCCTCCCTCCCCCAAAGCCCCTCCCTTCCTACCTTTCCCTTCAAATAAACCAAACACAAAAGTCTTGCATTTCTTTTTCATTCACTATTCTCTGTATTTCACCTTTATTTTGTATTTAATTGGCATATAATTGACACCTCATAATTGTTAAGTTGCATACTGATTCTCTGTCAGTTAAATGGTATATGCCATATGCATTCTGTTAATGGCCTGGGGATTTCACGGGCCCAAGGTTAGTACTTTGATTTTGAAATCAAAACGTTCAATTTCTCATTAACTTAAAATTGTTTTATTTTGAATAAATAGAGTCAGTACATTCACAGTGTTAGGGCTTGTCAGGATGCTGGAATCACAGATGTGTGGTGAATAAAACATACGTGATTTTTATGGCATTCGGAATAGTAAAAGTCTTTCTGATCCTAAATGCGCAAATCCAACATTTTATTTTCTGTTGTACTTAAAACAGCACAAATGGTGGGTTGTGGTGACTCATGCCTGTAATCCCAGCACTTTGGGAGGCCTAGGCAGATGGATCACTTGAGGTCAGGAGTTCTAGACCGGCCTGGCCAACATGGTGAAACCCTATCTCCACTAAAAATACAAAAATTGGCCAGGCATGGTGGCAGGCACCTGAAATCGCAGCTACTCGAGAGGCTGAAGCAGGAGAATCATTTGAACGCGGGAGGCGGAGGTTGCAGTGAGCCAAGATCGCCACTGCACTCCAGCCTGGGTAACAGAGCAAGACTCCTTCTCAAAAACAAACACAAACAAACAGCAAATACAGGAAATTAGTATGATAAGTGTTTTCCCCTCATGCATGGTTTCTAACCTGTGTCATATATTTGTTAATTCATCTGCTTTTTTATTTCTTGATCAAAGAAACATGCCTATTAAAACTCCCATGGTGAAATACTTCCTGAAAAGAAATGCTAGCTGGCGTTTTGGTTCCTTTTCTTTTCTTTTCTTTAAATAAAAGCACTTTTTGCCCTGTAATCTGTTATAAATGTAAATCCTGTGAGATATGTAAGAGGGAAATCTAATAAAGTATCAGAATTATGGCTTCTTGGAATTCAGCTATAACTTGGAATTTAAAGAGTTACATATGTTGCTTTATATTCATTCTGTATGTATAACACCACAATAATAGATTTCTTTAATTCAATGCATACATAATAATTTAAGTTCGTGAAGTACCTGAGGCACTGGGGAGAGGGGTGTGTTAAACATTGACTAATTTAATGAGAAACGTGTTTAATCTACTCCCTCCTTTAATGTAGAACAATAATTTTGGAAATTACAAACAAATGTACGTATTCTTCAAATGTCTTTTTTTTAATTTTAAGGATATAGATTGTATTTTTCTTTTGTTACTTTTTTCCCATAGGCTGTGACTATGCTCACTGAAAGGATGTGAGATAGATATAAACTGTGTTCCATGGAATCCTGATCATCTAAGATACCACAGTTAACATTTCAAATCATTTAATACACTTTCATTTGCTCAGAAGAGAAATGCTACTGATAAGTGCCTTCAAGAGAAGCCCGAGGGGCAGAAGGAGGAAACCCTGTGCCCACCTGTCGTCCGGGGTCATCAGTCATATGACCAACCATAGTAGCCTTTCTATTTTAAGAATAAAAGGCATAGGAGGAGAAATTCTTGATAATACACAGGGTCTATGTAAAATGCGTCTCAGGTTTATGATTTTAAGCAGTTAAACCAAATACTGCAAACTGTGAACTTCCACTTTGGTGTGCATTTGGTGTTTGTTTCTGTCTTTCCAAATGACCTGTTCTTATCCCTTTACCGTATTAATATATACGTATTAATATTTGTATATATTATGGGTATCCTTTTCCAAGTGTGGCAAATTGTTTTCTCCCAGTTTGTTGCTTATATTTTAAACTTTTATAGTATCTATTATTATGCAAATGTATAATGTTTGTGTCATGAATTCTTTTTTCCTTATAGCTTGTTGGTTTTTAAATTTTCTTTGGTTAAGCTTTCTCTACACTAATATTGAAAACACACACTTTTTTTTTTTTTTTCCCTAGACTTCATTGTTTAATTTTTCTGTGTTACATCCAGGCCTTTAATCCATATAGAATTTATTTCTTTGTAGGATATTGATTTAATTTTTCCTGATGTTAAAAAAAAAAAAAAAGGGTCTCAGAATCTTTTGTTGGTCAGTTCTGTCCTTTCCCAGTGATTTGAAATACACTGTGTTTCCCAATTCCAAATGCGTAATTAGAATTTCTTGATTTCGGGTGTAAAGGACTCAGCTTAATGAGCATAAACAAAGTTGGGTAATTTTTAAGGAGAGCAGGCTTTTCCTCATGACCACAGAGCGGGTGGCTGTGCCTTGGCAACAGCTATGTACAGGAACTCAAATCCCGTCAGGTTTCATTCTCTTTCTTTTTTCCTTTGTCTTCATTTCTCATTTCTTCTCCTTTTCATATATTGGCTTCATTCTTCTTTCTCACTGTACACTTTTTCTGAGTGGTTCCTGAGTGTTTCATCTACTCAGAAACTACTTTTTTGGTTACCAGTTGAAAAATCTCAGATTTCGGTCAGCGGCCCTTCACTGTGTTCTGGAAATGAAGTCATTAAAAACATAGCCAGCCCTGACCATAACCATGGGGATGAAAGGCTAATTCTTCTTTAGAAAAATTAGGCAGCTTAGGTACATAGGTCTCGTTCTGGACTCTCTAGAAATTATATCTGTTTATCCATGCCTATTTCAGTTCAGTGCTGTGTCAATTACCGTAGTTTTGTTTGGCTTATAAAACTGTAGGACAAGTACTTTCTCCTTTTTTTTAACTTTTCAGAATATTATTGGCTGATATTTATTCTTCCCAATGAAATTTAGAATCAGTATGTCAAGTTCCAGTACATATCCCATGTTTTTTGATGGGAATGTATTGAATTTATAGCTTTCTGAGTGGAAATTTGCCTTCTTATTTTGAGATTTTTTTGTTTTTGTTTTTAGACAGAGTCTCTGTCTGTTGCCCAGGCTGGAGTGCAGTGGCGCAACCTTGGCTCACTGCAACCTCCACCCCCTGGGTTCAAGTGATTCTCATGCTTCAGCCACTTGAGTAGCTGGGATTACAGGTGTGTGCCACCATGCCTAGCTAATTTTTATAGTTTTAGTAGAGATGGGGTTTCATCATGTTGTCTCTACTGGTCTGGAACTCCTAGCCTCAAGAGATTCTCCTGCCTTGGCCTCCCAGAGTGATGGGATTACAGGAGTGAGCCACTGTGCTGGGCCAAGGCTTTTTTTCCAGAATCACGGTATGCCTTTCCATTTAAAAAAAATCTTTCTTTTATGGTAAAGTGGGCTGGTGTGGCTATATTACTGTCAAATGAATGCCCATTACTAATCTCTGCTTAATCAAATAAAACTTCATTGAATAATGATAATTTAGAAAGCAAAGATGAGTAAAAGAAGAAAAAGTTTTCTTATAATCTTGCCATTTAGGGATAACTGTATATACATGTAGGCATATCATGGTGCTATATCTTCCACAGAGGTTAAATGTTTAGGATACAATAAATTGGCATTTGTATCAGGAATGCTTTCCCATTTAAGTAAAAAGAAACCTGCTAAGAGTATGATTTTATTATTCATAATCAAAGAGGTTTGAAGATATTGGTTCAAAGACGATTCTGTACAGTTCTTTTGGCCTTTCTCTGGTAGCCACAAGATGACTGCTACCAGGACAGTCATTATGTACCTGTTTGAGGCAAGAGGGTGACAGAATGTTTGATGTTAGTTTGTTGCCTTGTTGTCAGTAAAACGAAAGCTGTCTTAGGGTACCTCTGTTGCTGCCTGGTCACATGAACTCTTCTCCATGCAGGTAAGGTTGACAAGCAAGCACATGGCTTTTTAATCTCTATTGTGGGAAGTGGGATTGGAATGGCCTTTGGGTAGCCAGTCAACACCATCTGCCTTTGCAAATAAGGCCAAAATTACTCTTGATCTTAAATTGTACAAGCCAATTTTTTAGACAGTGGATAAATAAGTTCTTCTTAAACATCTTCTTAAACCAGTGTTTCTCTAAGCCTCTTAATTTATTCATTTATTTCCCTCAGTGATTTCTAGGAAGCCATTACCCCTATTTGCCTGGCACTTATACAGTGCAGAAAAGGGTCCTCAAAACCCAAAAAATCATTTATAGTGTGTTTTCATCATTTTAAAATGCTGTTTCTTGATTGCCTAAGACTGCCTTGGGCATTCCTCACTGAGCTGGAATGCTGATTCTACAGCAGGTTCTTGAATAACATCGCTTTGCTGTAACGTTGATAAGAAAAAGGAATTGATTCCTGGAGGGCCCCACTGTCTGTGTGAAGTTAGCACATTCTCCCCATGTCTGTGGGATTTCTCCGGATACTCCAGTTTCCTCCCACATGCCAAAGCTGTGCATGTTCTTTGAATTGTCATGTCTAAATTATCCTAGTCTGAATGTGGGTGCGCGCGCCCCGAGATGGAATGGTGTCCTGTTCAGGGCTAGTGCCCGCTTTGCACCCTGAACTGCCGAGATAGGCTTCTGCTACCCGCCGCCCTGAACTGGATTAAGCGGGTAAATATCTTACTTGTTGTCATTTATCTCAAATGTATGCATAGCTCACATTTATTTCAGTATTTAATATTAGTGTTTTTGTCTTCATTTAGAGGTTTGGTGATGTTTTTGCAACCAGAAATATGCCGTAACAACTCAACTCTTGTTTACGTCAGTTAGCCAGTGGGGAAATTGGTTTTGTGGTACATCATTTTGTTTAATGTTAAAGTTTCTAAGAACTTATAGACGATGTTAAGTGAAGAACTTGTTGCATTTCTGCTTATGTATTTGCTTTTACCATGAAGAAATAGTTGAACTTCTGTGAAGGGTGCATTTGCTTTTAGTCCACTGTGTGCTGCTCTAGACTGTCCAAGCCCAAGGGTTGGTTTCTGCTCTTGTGATATGAAGGCAGTATGAGCATTCTCACAGGGCCCTAGCCTGACCTCTGGATTAGGTTTTCATGGTGTTGCTCTGGTTCCTGGTTTCTGCAATGCTAGGTTTCCCGGCTTGCCTGACCTTGCCACCTTGTGCTTCTGGTTAATGCGGCTCTCTCAATCCCATTCACCTGACACTTCCAGACTTGTCATTTTTATTAGGTCTCATTGCTTTAGCAGTTATGCCATTCTCCCGACAAATACAGTTCTTTCTTACCTAGGAAAAATATTAACTTTATTTTAACTAGAGCTGTTTTCACAAGTGTGTGAAGAGCTGGAAAATTGCAATTAGTTTCAGATAAGCACAGCTGAAATATTCTTGTTTTGTACTAAGGCAACAAATTGAAAGAAAGATTGAGGGCATTGAGTCATTGTAGTTTCTAACGATACAACGATTACGTTATTGGGTTCGCGTATCACACTGGGACCTTGCTACTTACAAAATCTAAAGTAAAAGGATCTTAATGTGTCTTTAGTAATCCTCATGCCTCTTAATAAGAGCTTTTAATTTTTAGTCCCTGAGTCATCACATTTTGGTATTGCTAGCCCTCCTGTGGCCAAACTGAATACTTTCCTAATTAATTTTAATAATAGAAAGACTCATTAGGAATGCACTGGTCTGCTGGGACGACTGGTGATGCATGAAGTCTTGAAAGGAGGGTGAAATCATTTTGGGCATTTCAGTGACATTTTTTATTTAAAATGGGTATTTCAGGCCAAGGAGCACTATTTGTGGTCAGCATTTGGGAGGCTGAGTGTTATATTTCATTTGTTTGATTTGTACTAGTGGGTTGTCACACTCTGGCATTAGTGGTCATTTTTTAATGGCCATTTTAATGGCATATGAAATTGAAAGAGACTGAAGTGTTGGAAAGAAGGAAAGTTAGGTTTTTTTTATTATTAAAGTATCCCCCCAAAAAATGGAATTTTAAAGAATGTCTCAAGAAATGTATGTGTTAAAAAAGTCAATCAAAATTGGGCAAATGAGCTTTTGCTCCCGAACATCTGTAAAGCATTGCGTTTAATTGCTCTGCAGCTGCTGTTGGCTGTGAGGTTTCTAGTTTTACTCGTTTCTCCTCCATCTTACATGTCACTTTATTTCCTCTTTCCTACTGTTGCCTGGGTCACATGCATTTGCTTGTGTCAAAAAAGTAAGATGCTTTAGTTATTTTTAAGATCCTAAAGACAAGGATGCTTATCTGTTAAAGCCTTTTCCTCCAAGCACCTGTTAAGAGTTGAATTTAATCTACACCAGCTGTAGCCTAGTTATGTGTAGCTCGAGTAGGAGGTGTCTGATACATTGTTTTTCTGTTTTCATTGAAATGGATTTGGTAAAACTAGACAGCGTAAGTTAGGGGGGAAAATTGAGATATAGCTTAGATTAAATGAAGACCTTTCAAAATAGGGCTTTAAAATGTAACAATTCAAATATACTTGCTTATACTTTTACGTGAATTACAAATTGTGTAAAGATAGATAGAAATTTGTTTCCACAGAATTGCCCAGAATTATATTACACATTGAGACCACTGACTTTTGACACTGGTCGCTTTGTCCATTTGAATTTTCCTGCTGAGTTACTCTTTTGGGCATAATTCTGCAGAATGGAAGTCTTTAAAGGTAAATGAAGGTGCTGAGAATGTTTTATTCTTGTTGACATGAATATGATTCAAATTGAGTTTTATGGAAAGATCACTTACTTCATAGAAATTCTTTTATTTTACCTACTCAGTAATAGGTTGTATTAGTCCATTCTCGCATTGTTATAAAGTAATACCTGAGACTGTGTAGTTTATAAAGAAAAAGAGATTTAATTGGCTCACGGTTCTGCAGGCTGTATGGGAAGCATAGCAGCTTCTGCTTCTGGAAAGGCCTCAGGAAACCTACGATCATGGCAGAAGGTGAAAGGGAAGCAGGCCCATCTTACATGGCCATGGTAGGAACAAGAGAGAGAAGGGAAAGGTGCCACACACACTTTTAAACAACCAAATCTCATGAGAAGTCACTCACTGTCATGAGAACAGCAGCACAGGAGAAATCTACCCCTATGATCCAGTCACCTCCTACCAGGCTCCACCTTTAATGTTGGGGAGTAAAATTCTACCTGAGATTTGGACGGGGACACAGATCCAAACCATATCACAGGTCAAATTCAAGCTCTTATTATTTTTTTTTTTTGTTCTCCTTCTCCACTTATTTTAAATTGGACATTAAAAGATAGAATATAAGATGTTTTAGTCTTTATGAAATACCTTTACCAAACCAACTACACCGTACCTTAAACCTAACTAACCTCTTTTAGTGATCAATTTTGAAGGTAAGGCCCAGTCAAATGCTGAATTTTGTTGACCAGTACAAGTCAGACAAAATTTTTCACTGTTCACTTAATATTTTTTAAGATTTATAATGTATGAAGCTTTTGATATGTAATATGAGAGACAAAAAGGAGACATCTTAATTCTACTCTTAATGAGTGGAAATATTTTCTAACCTTAGAGTTCGCTGCAAATTGTCCTGGAACTGAACCTTGAGGCCTGTGAATGAAGGTTGCTAAGGCCAGGGCCAGTAGTCTGAATCACAGTGTTCCAGGGATTCCAGGAACTCATACCTAACCCAGCCAAGTACAGACGACCTCAGGGTCTAACATGGTGAAGTGGAATTGTGATAGAAATCGAATTTGATGAATAGTGGTGTTGGGATGTTTGGTTTTAGTTAGAATTAGAATCCCAATTAGTGGCCTTCGTAAATACTTCTTCCATGTTCAGAACCATGGCAAAATGGCTTGAGGTTCAGGGGAACTGTAACCTAATTAGGAGTCAAGGGAGAAGCTAATTCCCAAGGATTGGAAATGCCTGGCAGGCTTGGTAGGGAAGACCATAAACTTAGTTTGCTCTCCGAAGCATGCTGAATCCTGAGCTTAACCTCCCCTACTCTTAGTTTTCTCATCAGTGAAATGACAGTAGTCAATAATTATAGTCACCTCATGGGGTTGTTTATGATGATTAAAAAGAAAATCCATAAATAACACGTAAAATACTGCCTTGACATAGTGAGTGTTCAGTAAATATGTTGGCAATTACAGATACTGCCTACTCAAAGGAATGGGTTTTTACCTTAGGCCCCGGAGTTGTTTGGAGATCACCTTGAGTACTCATTAAAACACAGATTACTGGAAATGATCTTCAGAGTTTTCTTGATTCAGTAGCCCTAGGGTAGAGTTGCTAGATAAAATACAAGATGCCTAATTAAGTTTGAATTTCAGATATATGGTAACCAGTCTTTTAAATATGTCCCATGCAATATTTGGAACATACTTATACTAAAATAATTCACTGTTTATCTGAAATTTTAATTTAACTGTGCTAAATTCATTGTTTATCTCAAATTTGAATCTTCTGGGTTTTTGTTTTTGGTTTTGGTTTTGTTTTGACTAAATCTGGAAAACTGAGTCTGGGGTGGGGCAGTTTGAATTGGCATGTCGAATGTGTTCCTTCCCAGGTGATCCTACTGGTGGTTCAGGACAACACTTTGAGAACTTCTCGATACCTGCAGCCTAATGGATCTGAGGAGTATGTTGACGATCATTTACAAATAACTGCAGCAGAAGGCATCACATTCCCTGGGAGTTCAAAATATATGCAAGATACAAGTCAATAATGTTAGTGTCAAAATAGTTGCACTTTAGTGGGGATTATATATTTGTGGTTAAGTCTTTAAAATAAGGAACATGAGTTTGAGATCATTTGTAAAGGTGTGTAACTAAGTGCATTGACCTAAATGAAAATATAGGTTCCATCTTTTTGGCCTCATTTTAATTGAGCTATACTTTCATGAACTTCAAATTTATAGCTTTTTAATGCCAGGAATTATTTTTGGGGTTGGGAATGAGAGAGCCCAGGATGAAACCTTAAACTCATCTGTACTTTATCTATAATCCCTTTAAGTCAGAAACCAGTAATTAGAGTCGTACAGGAGGCAGTGTAGAGAGATTATTTCATGGGCTTTAGAGCTATTTCTCATTTGTGTAGTGGAAATAATCATAGTACCTATCTCATAGGATTGTTGTGAGCATGATGTGCAAGGGTACACATAGAACATGGTGTAGCTTGCTGGACACAGTGGCTTACGCTTGTAATTCCAGCACTTTTGGAGGCCAAGGTGGGCGTATCATGAGGTCAGGAGTTTGAGATCATCCTGGCCAACATGGTGAATCTCTACTAAATATACAAAAACTTAGTTGGGCATGGTGGCACGCGCCTGTAGTCCTAGGTCCTTGGGAGGCTGAGGCCAGGTATGAGAATTACTTGAACCCAGGAGTCAGTGGTTGCAGTGAGCCAAGATTGTGCCACCGCACACCAGCCTGGGTGACAGAGTGAGACTTTGCCTCAAAGCAAAAAAATAAAATAAAATAAAATTAGTTTTCTCACAGTTCCAGAGGCTGGAAAGTCTGAGACCAAGGTGCTGGCAAGTTTGGCTGTTTGTCTGGTGAGAGCTGCATCCTCCAGTGAGGAGGACACTCAGGGTCCTGATGTGGTGGAAAGCAGAAGAGTAAGAGAGCTGAAAGCTACAAGAATTCTGTTTTTCTAAGTAACATAATCTCACTCATAAGGGAGGACCATCATGGCCTGATCACCTGTGAAAGGCACCAGCTCTTAATTATCATCACATTGGCAACACTGGAATTTTAAAAGGGATACATTGAAACTATAGCAGAAGGTTAATGAAAAATTAGTATTTGCTAGGAAGGTATGCACAGGGATTTTCTTTGTTAGTGAGTTACTGGCTGAAAATATACAATGATGTGTACAAAATATGCAATGACTGTAATGAAAGAGTGGTAGTGTTTGTGAATAAGGAATTTAAGTGTCAATAGGTATCAAAGAAAGGAAGCAATTATTTGGATGGTCATACTTGTGCTTAGAGGTTCTTTACTACACCACCCCAGTCTGTTTTCTTTTGTTTCTGCATTGTTACAGCTTATTTGAATAACTCAGATTCTTGTCTGAAATGCTTTGTAAATTCCTCCAAATTTGCACCAAGGCAAACAGTACATCTGAATTGTAGCAGTGAATAATTGAACAGGCTAAAACATGAACTGGAAAAGATGACTGGAACTGAAAAATCAATAAGCTTAGGGAAAAAAAAACTTGTAAAAGCTTATTCAATATAAAAAAAGAATAAATCAAGAATAATAAACATCCAAGTTGCTTCTATAATCGTTTTACTTTGAACAATATAAATTTTTTTAAAAAAATTGATAGTCTTCTTGTGTGTACATGAAAGATTTCTAGCATTTGAAAGGTTACAGCAGAATAAAGGAAGTACAAGCAAAAAAAATACATGAAAAGATTTCCTTCCAGCATAACAAAAATCTCTTTAGTGAAATGATAAACTTTAGTGTAGATATATTATTGAGTTGAAGAGCTGTTGGCATTCCAGGGAAGCTTTTGGGGTCCCTAAATGTCATTCCACTGAAACAGCATGATTGTGATTGCTGATTAATAATCCAAGAATAATGATCTCTGAATATGGTCTGTAGTGATTTAAAAAGGCTTATGACCAGCTTCTCATTTGAAACTACTAGACAATTTTCAATTTAATAATCTTAGTTTCCCACTATGAAAATGAGGATTGCTTGGGTGTAAGAGTCTATTATTTTTGAATTTTTGAGTTAGACATCTTCCATTCACCAGAAAGCACTATCCAGATTCTAAGGTAATATTTCAGGATACGACCATATGGCAAAGCACTTACTATATGTAGGTAATATGAAATTATACCAGTTCTAAAACAAACAAATAAAAGGATTTGGTCATATATAGCAGTGGTAACACATGAACACTTAGATCTTGAGTATAGTTAATATGTTGATTGTGGAGTTATCCAATTAATAACAAAAAATACTTATCTGTGATATATAGGATACTTACAACTTTATATATATTGTTAGAGATGGAAGGAATCCCATTTTTATGCAATGACAAAACTTAGTTTTAGAGAGGTGAATTGACTTGTTATTGACAGAGATAAGTAAGCACCAGATCTTTTGGGCACCAGTGTAGATAAACCATGATGCTACTTAGAAGAAGAGAGGAAGAACCAGTTTCAGCGCCATACAGTATACTTAGGATAGCCCTTCACTCACCTCATTGCCCTCTCTGGTAAGTCATCATCTCTGGTCCTCTACTTAGGCCCATCTAGAGGTGTCACCAGAGGCAGCTTCTGTAAGGGGGAGTCAGGTACCTGGAAAGCTGTGATAATACACCCTAAAGTATACAGTCCTGCAGAACTCCCTCAACTCCCCTCCCCTCCCGGCTTTTCTTCTATTGACACAAGATTTCTCTCTATTGTCCAGGCTCTGTTGGGCGGTGGCATGGTCATAGCTTACTACAGCCTTCCACCCCTGGCCCCAAGTGATCCTCCTACCTTGGACTCACAAAGTGCTGGGATTAGAGGCATGAGCCATTGCAACTTGCCAAACCAGGTCTTTAACTGCCAGCCTATGGTTTGATTCATTGCTGTCAGCATTGTAGTTTCCTGTGTTAAGTACAAATTAACGATGTTGGGGACTTCATACATTTCTACTGTGTAGAGAGATTCTTCAGCTTTGTGAAGTCTTTTTTTTTTTTTTTTTTTTGAGACGGAGTCTCACCCTGTCCCCCGGGCTGGAGTGCAGTGGCCGGATATCAGCTCACTGCAAGCTCCGCCTCCCGGGTTTACGCCATTCTCCTGCCTCAGCGTCCCGAGTAGCTGGGACTACAGGCGCCAGCCACCTCGCCCAGCTACCTTTATTTTTTGTACTTTTTAGTAGAGACGGGGTTTCGCCGTGTTAGCCAGGATGGTCTCGAACTCCTGACCTTGTGATCCGCCCGTCTCGGCCTCCCAAAGTGCTGGGACTACAGGCTTGAGCCACCGTGCCAGGCCAGCTTTGTGAAATCTTAAAATACCTTTGGTTACATGGTTTTTTTCCAGTTATTATTTAGTATATTTGAAACATTTTGTATTCTCACAGTGCTTCTTAGTATCATGAGTTATTAAGTAAGACTGCTAGTAAGTTGCTGTGCCTATTAATGGTTTGTGATTATAAATTATTCATAACTGATATCTGATGTAAGTATAAAGTGTGTAATATATATAAGAAGTAGCTCTGGCTCTTTAAAAGAGAGTGTGTATGTTTGTGCACATGTATTTGTGTACATGCATGTGTTTTTATACATGCATAATCATATAGTCATGTATAATTATATATGATTTATACAAATATGAACTCTGTATACATATATGTTTCCACATACACCAAAATGCACACACTTACTTGCTTTCTTAGATATTTAGGGAATGAATTAGATTGAATCTAGATTATAAGCTTCTTCACTAAGGGGTTTGCTTCTTGAGGGTAGATATTTTCTCTTGTTTTTTTACTTCATAGACACTGAATGAAATATTTTTTGCTTGCCCTGATTTTGGGACTGGGTAAATTGTTACATTTCTCTAAAGAATAATTAAGATCAGGGTGCTTTGTGTGTGTATAAGCCAGTCACTTTGTCTAGAGGATTGGTGAGCTGCAACCACTGATAGCTGCCTTGACCCTGAAGTATCTGCTCTTTACGTGAATTAAGAATGAAGCTCGTGATCAGCGTAACCACTGCTTCTCAGAAATGCAAATTTTCTCACTCTTGTGAATATTGTACCTACAGCTCATGCTGGCTGCTCTCCTCTTCTTCTTTTCGTTTTTTTCTCATTATAACTTTGTCTCTGTCCATTGTACCCAGATATATCCAAAAAGTTGTCACCTGCAGAGATGCTATTTGGTGAAGATTTGAAACCTCTTAAGAGTTAAGAATGGGCCGGGCGCGGTGGCTCAAGCCTGTAATCCCAGCACTTTGGGAGGCTGAGACGGGCGGATCACGAGGTCAGGAGATCGAGACCATCCTGGCTAACACGGTGAAACCCCGTCTCTATTAAAAAAATACAAAAAACTAGCCAGGCGAGGTGGCGGGCGCCTGTAGTCCCAGCTACTCGGGAGACTGAGGCAGGAGAATGGCATAAACCCGGGAGGCAGAGCTTGCAGTGAGCTGAGATCCGGCCACTGCACTCCAGCCTGGGCAACAGAGCGAGACTCCGTCTCAAAAAAAAAAAAGAAAAAAAAAAAAGAGTTAAGAATGATCCTTTATCTTCAGCATTGATGACAACCTGTTAGAAACAAATTTTTGGATGGGATATTGTAATACAAATGAAACTATTGGTGAAACAGATGACCTGATTGTTTCATGTGCGTTTATATTATCTATATTGGTAATTTGCTCCACAGGATCAGATAATTATGAGTATACACACGTGTTGAAAACAGATGCATTCAATTCACAGCTATGGAAGTTTTAAAGTGACTTTTTCCCCCCAAAGAAGTCAGAATGTATTCATTTTTTCTTGTCATTTCCTTCTTAGCTTAGAGTTACCCATTATGGCTTCCTAATTTCATTGCTACCACATTGTCCGAGTCTTCATCACCTCAGGCCTGAGTTACTGGACACTTAATGCTTGTCTCTCCTGTTTCTGGTTCGTTCTATATACTGTATACTTCAACAGACATTTATTTACCATGGTGGTGATAGTGGTGATAAGATTTTAGTTCTAGACTAGAAGGCGTAATTCGTCAAAAAGTGCACAAGAGAGGTATTGGTTTGT
Organism: Trachypithecus francoisi; assembly: GCF_009764315.1. Taxonomy (NCBI): domain Eukaryota; kingdom Metazoa; phylum Chordata; class Mammalia; order Primates; family Cercopithecidae; genus Trachypithecus; species Trachypithecus francoisi. The sequence goes on along the minus strand of NW_022681469.1, from coordinate 25,357,068 downwards.
AATTTTTAGAGCACTAACTTGAAAATTGCCCCCCACCCAATTAAAAAATAATTGTGGACCTATAACATATACAGTACCGCTTTAGATGGTGAAAACGTTTAATATATTTACTGAATTGAAATAGTTTGTTGATTTAAAAATTCTTCTATGATGGTAGGATATGGTAATGGGACGATTCTAGAGAGGAGCAAATCTGGTATGTAGCATGTTCGTTGTCCAAAGAGGACTATTTCTGAGAATGAGTAGAGCATTTTTGAAATTAACATTGTAATAAGCACAATGCAGCAAAGAAGGTTTAAATCATAGTGGTGCTTCTCTCCTCCCTGGCTTCCCTGATGCCCAGTGGTATACAATTCAAAAATATCTGATGAGTAGTTATAACATTTGTCTGATTTTCCCCTTTCTTTTCTTCATCTCCAGGTTCATCTTAAATGAACCTCTCCTTGGTCCCATAAGGCCAGTCTGTTTTTGCATTCCTCAGTTCTGATTTCTTTTGGCAGGAGGACTAGATGTGGTTGACAGATTATATCTGAAAAGGGCTTTGGTAATTGCTCGTTCTCTTCAGCAACTGTGTTGCTGACAGATGGGCACAGTGAATATCGAAAGTGTTCTGGACCTCCGCTTACTCCTTCAGCTTATGAGTGGTGAGCACTGCCAGCATTTTTCTTATTATCCATTAGCAAATTTTAAAAGAATTGCTTGGATCTTTACATCTTTTTGGACCTATAACTAAATCACATGTATGGCTAGGTTCTTTCCCACCTCTTCTACCCCCCCGTTATGTATTTTTTGGAATAGAGAAAATTCTCAAGATGTTAGTGCAGGCTGGCATGAATGGGTGCCAACAGTCCTTACAGACTTGTTAAAAGATTTATTTTTTGCCTGAGAGTTACACATATGGCCTAGAATGATAATATTAGGATCTGTGTTGGTTGAGATAATTGGCAGATCACACCTTAAGAAAAGTGATTGGTTGGCTTGTTTCTTTCATTTTAATCTGTTGTCTCCGTCACAGTCAAATTAGCATTATGTAGTATATTACTACACTTAAAAAATTATTTAACCCATTTATAGAGGGCATCTGTCAGTTGCATTTGAATTATTTAAAATATTTTCTTACATGGCCAATTTAGTAACGGCAAGCAAAACCAAAATGAGCAAAGGAGAGGATCCCAATAATCTCAGATCTATAAAGCGGATTTCTCAAGGGGGTAGAGATAACCACCTAGCTATTACTAAATGTGATCTCACTCAGTTGAAAAAGAAACAATCAGGAGTGAGCAATGGGAGCCATGAAACCAGTGAAGACTTGTTACCAACATGAAGATGGAAGGTATTGGTCTACAGGGTACTGTTGGAGAGGTAACTGTGAGGCCTTTACACCCAGACAGCCCTTCTGTGCACGGCAAGTCTTTACTGAAGTCCTCGAGATTTAGGGCCAATTAATTCATCTGTTTTAAGATGAATTCATCTGGGTAATCTGTTTTAAGATTAAATGAACTTGTTTGTTCTTGCTTTCCAGATCTCTTATTCACTGCATGTGTGTATGTGGGTATGTGAGTGAGAGTGAGAAAGATAATATGCCGGGGTTGGATATCTATTTTCATTGATTATTAAGTAGAAGAAGATGCTCACATATTTATAGGTACAGAGGCTTCAACATAGCAGTCTTTCACAGTGTGAGTTATGATAGACGTAATCTAAGAGTAAATTATACAAGTGATAGGGCCGGGACAGACCTTTATTAAATGTTGGATACTACTGTAGATCAGAAAAGTAAAATGTGTCACCTCTACTTATCTTTAAACATTCACTCTATTTAATGTATTCATCAGACCTCAAGAAGCTTGCAATTATATTCTGAGGTTACACGTTTGTATTTTCTTTGTAAGTAATATTTAGTAATATTTTCCTTTATGGAAAAACGTTTAAAATCTAAAAATGCCACTGTGTGCCAATGTCCTGTATCACGTCTCTCTCAGTTTTCATTCTCTTTCTTCTAATAACTGTTTCTAAGAAAACTATTTTTTACAAATTATTCCAATGATTACTTTAAAATTAGAAGATCTCTTAAATAGCACCAGTGTGATTTACAACAGAGATAACTAAGTTCCCCAAAAGTTAAGTTACATGTTTAAGATTACACAATAAGTTAAGTCAGAGTATGGAGAGGAACCTAGATCCTTTCATCCTTGTTCAGTCCTTTTGACTCTAATGTTGCCTTCTATCACATTCTCAGTCTGGCTGGGTTGGCTGCAAAATGTCAAGGGTATGCTGTTTGCAGTCTAGTTTAGCAATTATAATCAGTGTTGTCATCCATGTTTTAATAATAGAATTATAGAATTAAAATTTGTTTTCCATAGGCCATCTTTGTAAAAAATGCTCTATACATATTTATTAACTGAGTGAATGAAACTGGTAGTTTTGTTTTACATATGCACTTTTTCTGACTTTCAAAAAAAAAAAGTTAAAATCAGAAAAGAAACCAAAATGGATCCATCTGGCTTATTTGGAAGGACATTATTGCATAATGAAATACCAACGCAGTCACATTATATAAGTCAGTGTTCATTGTCACAGACAAATTAGCATGGTAAAGGTGATAGATTTTCAGAATAGCATAGGGATTTTTTAAATAATTCCCCAATAAATAGAAGCAAATAGTTTTCCAACTGAACATACCTTTGAATTATTACTCATATTATTATCTTAATTTGTTGAAATTATAGTGTTTTTGTAATGTGATTGCCACATTGCTTTTCAGGAAGAGGAGATTTATGATTCTGTATCCCCTTTTGGTCCTGTTTGTCCCTTTTAAATCAGTTTCACCTCTCATCTTAGACTTATTGGGATTTTTATGAATGTACCTGACTGTCCTTAGTACATAAAAAGAAGACTCTTTTCACGTTACTTAATGCTACAAAATTTTGAGTATAGTTCCCAGATGGCTAATTATTTATTTGGTGACTAACAATCCAGCGTCTTGTTCTCCAGTCACATATGTGATTTTTGGATCTTAAGATATATTTTTATATCTTGTATGAGTGATCGTAGAATTTCCAGCCATTTCTTATCACTATGGCTAACTTGAATATAATAACATGATTTAAAAATATATATAACCCTGACATGGTGATATACTTTTGAAAGCTCCTTGTATTAGCAAGTGATTTGTACAGCTGTATCAAAAAGAGTTGCCTCACTTCAGAGGATTATCAATTAATTTGCATAAATATATTTATGCTTGAGAGTTGAAGTAATGCACTATTAGTTTTATAAAACAGTTGGCATACCTGTCAGAGTTCTTAATGTTCTTTGCAGTGTTAGGGCTAGAATTTCCCAGGGCATTGAAAGAAAAAGCAAAGAAACAAATCTTTGATAGTGTTGCATTCTGCTTGTTCTCTTGGGCTTGTATTGAAGAACGGGTGTTGAGGTGGTGTTGAAATTAGTTTGGAATCATGAAAAAATAAAATACAACTCTTTGAGGTAGCTAGGGCAAAATGACTTTGCAGCGTCACGACTGTTCTGCCTCTGTCTGAGAAAACGCTTCTTGCGCTCAGTAGCTCTTGTTAACCTGAAAAACTCTAGAATTACATAAATAATGAATGGATGCAAAATGCATTGGTTTTTGTAATGTAGATGAAGGTAAGATGTCCTGTCAGAACTGTAATTTGCATATTAGAATAATTTAGTTATCCTATCTTTTTCTTTAAAGCAATAAATGACTATGAATATTCATGGTCAATTAAAATATTAATGGTATACTGATACTTTAGTTTCAGGTCTTTAGCCATCCATAAAGAGTTTCATTTAAACTTGACTAACAGTGAAGGGATACTTTAGCATAGTGTGTAATATATTGGCATTTTGTGTCTGAAATGAAAATGTAGTACCTGATATGAGTAAATAATTTGCTTACTCATGTAATTCATCATTTCTTTTGATAAGAAAATATTCTCTTCTTGTATAGACTAAAACAGGGACACAGTGTATATATGTATTTTGGTGTTGAAGTACTGTAATTTTTTTAAGCACTAGAATTTATCTGTATTATGTAGTTAGAGTTTCATTTAGTTGCTTCAATTGACTTTTAGAAAAAAATTTGTAAGTGTAAAGTGTATAGTACAGTGTTACTCCATCCACATTGTTGTTCAACCATCACCACCATCCGTCTCCAGAACTCTTTTTCATCTTACAAAGCTGAAGCCATATCCATTAAACAATAATTCCCCATTCTTCCCTTCCTCAAGTCCCTAATACCCTAATAATCACAATTTTACTTTGTTTTTTTGAATCGGAGTCTCACTCTGTCGCCAGGCTGGAGTGCAGCGGCATGATCTCGGCTCTCTACAACCTCTGCCTCCCGGGTTCAAGTGATCCTCCTGCCTCAGCTTCCTAAGTAGCTGGGACTATAGGCATGCGCCACCATGCCCAGCTAATTTTTTGTATTTTTAGTAGAGACGGGGTTTCACCACGTTGGCCAGGATGGTCTTGATCTCTTGACCTTGTGATCTGCCTGCCTTGGCCTCCCAAAGTGCTGGGATTACAGGCGTGAGCCACAACACCCGCCCACAGTTTTACTTTCTATGAACTTGACTCCATTGATTCCTATAAGTGAAATAATGTAGTGTTTGCCTCTTTGTGACTGACTTATTTCACTTAGCGTAATGTTCTCAAAGTTTATCCACGTGGCAGTATGTGTCAGAATTCCCTTACTTTTTAAGGCTGCAGAATATTCCAAAGTATATATACATCACATTTTGTTTATTCATTCTCCTGTTGATGGACATGTACTTTAAATGTGTGACTTACATGGCATGTACATTATTTGGGTTGCTTTCAGTTTTTGGCTTTTGTGAATAATGCTGCTCCACGAACATGGGTATACAAATATTTTTTTGAGACCCTGCTTTTAATTCTTTTGGATGTTTACTCAGAACTGGAATTGTTGGATCTCGTGGTAATTTTATTGTTTTTTTTTGAGGGGTCTCCCTGCTGTTTTCCATATGACTACAGCATTTGACTTTTCCATCAGTAGAGCCCGTAGGTTCCAATTTCTCTACAACCTCGCCGACACGCCTACATTTCTGTTTAATATATTGATTTTTAAGTTATAAAAGTTTGCATATTCTTATTGTAGAGATTCAAACGATTCAGAGAGGTGTGAAGTAAACTTGAAAATCCTTCTTTATTTTCTCTTTGACTCTAGAAACATTGATTAACACTGATTGAATCAGATCCAAGATGAAGTTTCAAATTCCTCTAAAAATCTTCCCAAGAAAGCTTTTTAACACCCTCCCACACATATCTGTAGATAATTGTCTTCTCTTTTGAGCTTCTCTTTTAAGGTACTGCATCTTAGTGCAGTGACTTCCATTTAGTGAATGCAACTGAATGTGGGTTTATGTCAGACACTGTACTATCCACATAGTTTTCAACTTCATAGCATCAGCAGTACCGAAGTCATAGTGCCTGGCAAGTCATAGGTGTTCAAAATACATATGATACGTGAATACACAGGTCCAGTCTGGGAGGAACTTTTCAGGAAGTAACTAACATAGGCCTCTTTCCTTTCCAGTGCGGTATAAGCAGTCTCACGCTGGTGTTGCTTTGAGCATGCATTTTCCGTGTTGTATAATATAATATTGCTTTAAGGCACACACTGGGCCTATGAAGACTGGGCCTTTGTTTCCTGCTGCTTTTGATACAGGACCAGAAAATGTTTGGACCCACCAACTGTTCTCTGATTTGTTAACACTGGCTCAGAATTATGAAAGTTTGAAGTTGGCTGGAAACTATGAGATGATTCAGTGAGAACCTTATTTGATAGCTGAAGAGACTGACGTAGTCAAAGACTTCTACTGTTGTTAGGAACAGCACTTGTTTTAACCTTTATTTTAGGTCGGGGTTACATGTACAGGTGTGCTAGATAAGTAAATTGCTTGCCACAGGTGTACAGATTATTTCATCACTCAAGAGATAAATATAGTACTTTTTGCTCTTCACTCTCTGTATTAGTTTGTTTTCACAGTGCTATAAAGAATGACCTGAGACTGGGTAATTTATAAAGGAAAAAGGTTTAATTGACACTCAGTTCTGCATGACTGGAGAGGCCTCAGGAAACGTATAATCATGGCAGAAGGCGAAGGGTAAAGAAGGCACGTCTCTTCATGGCAGCAGGAGAGAAGGAGTGCAGGGGAAACTGCCACTTTTAAATAAACCATCAGATCTCTTGAGAACTCCCTCACTAGCGTGAGAACAGCATGGGGAAATCTGCCCCCATGATTTAATCACCTCCCACCAGGCCCCTCCCCTGACATGTGGGGATTGCAATTTGAGATGAGATTTGTTTGGGGATACAGAGTCAAACCATATTACCTTCCTCCTTCCCTCTACCCTCAAGTAGCCCCCGGTGTCTCTTGTGCCTTTCTTTTTGTCCACATGTACTCAGTGTTTAGCTCCCACTGATAAGCAAGAACATAATGTAGTATTTGGTTTTCTGTTCCTATGTTAGTTCCACTTAGGATAATGGCCTCCAGCTCTATCCATGTTGCTGCAGAGGACATGATCTTGTTCTTTCTTATGGCTGTGTAGTATTCAATGGAGGATATGACCACATTTTCTTTATCCAGTCTACTGAAGAACAGCACTTTTAAATGATACTCTTCATTTCAACTTTGGTGAATCTGACAATTATGTGTCTTGGAGTTGCTCTTCTTGAGGAGTATCTTTGTGGCGTTCTCGATATTTCCTGAATTTGAATGTTGGCCTGTCTTACTAGGTTGGGGAAGTTCTCCTGGATAATATCCTGCAGAGTGTTTTCCAACTTGGTTCCATTCTCCCCATCACTTTCAGATACACCAATCAGACGTAGATTTGGTCTTTTCACATAGTCCCATATTTCTCGGAGGCTTTGTTCATTTCTTTTTACTCTTTTTTTCTAAACTTCGCTTCTCGCTTCATTTCATTCATTTGATCTTCAATCGCTGATACCCTTTCTTTCACTCGATCGAATCGGCTACTGAAGCTTGTGCATTCATCACGTAGTTCTCGTGCCACGGTTTTCAGCCCCATCAGGTCATTTAAGGACTTCTCTACTTTATTTTTCAAAGTCTAATTGTTAAAAGTGTCCTTATGGATGTTACTGAAGCCTCCATATCCAAGATAAAAGAGACTGCTTTGCAGAGTTGTTAAAATCAGGTTTTTCAAACATAATTAATCAAATAAAATTTACCTAATGATATTTCCATAGTCCGTATGGGGTCACAATCGCTCTGTATTTTTTTTTATTTTAAATAAGGAGAAATGTAAATGAAAGTTTTTCCTAATGTTGTTTATATGTGCAGAATGATTAGATACCTTGCCATTTTAGTATAAATATGAATAATGGTCATTGGGCTAATGATTAAAAATAAAAAAATTAAGAAAAAAGCATTTTAAATTGCAACAGAAACAAATCACAAGGACCAGAATTACCCATTTCTCAAGCAATCAGAAAATTTTCCAAACAATAATTAACATGTTAAAAGAAAAAAGAAGTAGAGTCTTAAGAAATACAAAAGAGTTCATGGGGGTTTTGACAAGCTTCATTCTTTGCAGATGAATTGCATCCTTTGGGAAATAACAGTATATGTAGAAGTTAAGAAACATCAGTCTTACGTATTCTTTAGTGTTGTTTAACAGCTTTTTTGAGAAATAATTCACATGCCATGTAAGCTACACATTTAAAGTGTACTATGTATTGGTTTTAGTATATTCACTGAGTTGTATAGCCATTGCTCCGTTCTAATTTTACAATAGACTATTTTTCTTTTAAAGTGTGTTTTTTTCTTTGTTTCTTCATATTCTCACCAACAGCCTCTATTATTCTTTATTTACATTTGATTTCTTTGAGATCTTGCCTACTTTTTTTGGCTGTTTCAACTGTTAATACGGAAACACTAGTCCTACACTCCAGCTTGTTCTTCTCACTTCCTTAATATTACTCTGGTAATCTCTTATGTGTCCTGCTATTTTATGCATTCATTCAGCATTTATTGAGAGCCTGTTGTGTGCTGGGCACTGAGGAATGTTGGTCTAGCTGGGAGGACAGTTATGTAAACAAGTAATGGTGGCACTCCAGGGACTGAAACGCTGTTCAGGATGCTCTGGGAACATAGAAGGGCACTTGAGAGGTGCAGGCACGATTTTGCAGGAGGAAGAACTCTTGAGCTGAATCTCAAAGAGTAGGTAAGAGTTAACCAGATGTACGAGACAGAGAATGCCAAGCAAATGGATTATCATATATGAAGCTTCTAAGATTCGAAAGAACCAGTTGTATTTAGAGGAAAGCGACCAGTTCATTCAGTGGCGTGTCTAGGAGAGAAAAAGTGAGAGGGAGAGATGGGGAAGGGCCTGATTTTTGAAAAACCTTGAATGCCATACTAAGGAATATCATCATTATCCTGAAGGCAGAGATAGCCTTTGAAAGATTTTACTTGGAGGAAGAAATGATAAAGCCAATGATGGATTTTAAGCAGAGGATTGGTATGACAAGATGTTAGCAGGAGGTCTGAAGGTAAATTTGGTAAGCCAAGGCAAGGAGACAGGATGTCTATGAGGTGATTGTGGTTGCTTTAGTTAGAAATAATGGACTGTGGCTGTGTCTGGAGGATAGTGACTGTGTGGGTTGGGGAAGAAGAAGGGTTATAAAGGACAAGGAGGAGTGTGAGATGACTATGGCTCAGAAAATTGCATGCTGGAGGGTTTAACTTTGGTGGAGGAAGGGCAGGATGTAGGGAACAAGAGCTCAGATTTGGATTTGAACTTGTTGAATTTGGGATGTATGGACTATTTAGGTGAAATCTGGAGTTTGAGAGAGAGGTCTGGGCCACACATGGCTTTGAGTATCATTAGCATTCAGGTTCTCGTTGACTTGATATCATGATTGTGTATTTGATCAGAGATACAGTAAGAAGAGCAAAGACTTGAAAAGAATCTTGGGGACCCCAGCAGGTGAGGGATTTTGAAGGTAGAGGAGATAGTCATCATTATCTGCTCAAAACCCTTTTCTTACTAAATTGTCTTGTTCACTCAAAATTGTATCATTCTCAATAGTTGGAAGCCAGAGTTGGGAGTCTTCTCTGACAATTAACTGTGTAATCTCTCATCACTTAGTCATCATGATTTTGCATTTTTCCTGTGCAGTACCTTTTAGATCTGCCGTTTCGTATTTTTTCCCACTTGTATCACTATTTTTCAGGCCTTTGTTTTTTACCTATTTCAGTTTTTTTTTTTTTTTTTTGACAGAGTCTTGCTCTGTTGCCCAGGTTGGAGTGCAGTGGTGTGATCTTGGCTTACCGAAACCTCTGCCTCCCGGGTTCAAGTGACTCTACTGCCTTAGCCTCCAGAGTAGCTGGGATTACAGATGCACTCCACCACACCCAGCTAATTTTTGTATTTCTAGTAGAGATGGGGTTTTACCGTGTTGGCCATGCTGGTCTAGAACTCTTGACCTTAGGCGATCCACCTGTCTCGGCCCCCCGTGCTGGGATTACAGGCGTGAGCCACCGCGCCTGTTCTAGACTTTTATCTCTGTAATATGTCAGAGTTCTATATAAGATTTCCAATGACAAAGAAGAGTTCTGCTGTGAAAAAAAAAGTTTGAAAGTATTCATTTATAAAAATACAGATCCTGGCATTCAAGGCTCTTTGGAGTCTCTCCCTATCTAATTTATTTTTTCAAATGTAAATCTCAGCATAAACCTTAGGCTTCTGTCATTCTGTGATATTCAATGTTCCTGAATTTTTATGTCTGCCTTTTAAAATGCTGTTTCCATTACTTTCTTTACTCCTCACACATGCAAAGGTCAAATTCAATAATTCAAGTCTCATTTCCTCTTCGTAGAGGAAGCAGTGTGGTATTTTATAAAGTTTCATGCAAATCCTTGTGTTATGTGTGTAACTTCAAATGACGGACTTTCCTAAACTTTCGGTTTCTTATGTGTAAAATAGACCATGTGTAGGTTAAATTAATAAAGTGAATTATATGGCACATGGTTACTTTTTCTGATCTCGGCCCCTTTGTGCACCCTCATTCATTTGTTCATGTAAGAAGTATTTACTTTGGCGTTACTCTGAGCAGTGATGATCTAGCAGTGAACAGAACGAACAAGAATCACTGTCATCGGTCGGGGCGGTGGCGCACACCTGTGCTCCCAGCTACTCGGAAGGCTGGGTGAAAGGGTCACTTGAGCCTGGAAGGTTGACACTACAGTGAGCTGTGACCACACCACTATACGCCAGAGCCTAGGTGACAGAGCGAGACCCCGTCTTAAAAAAATATAATAAATTAAATAAATAAATAAATGAAAAGTAGCTGTCAGCACGGTGCTTATGTTCTAGAAGAGGAGATAAATGCTAAGAAATATATACTTTTTTTTTTGAGATGGATTTTTGCTCTGTCACCCAGGCTGCAGTGCAGTGGTGAGATCACAGCTCACCGTAACCTTTGCCTCCCAGGTTCAAGTGATTCTCCTGCCTCTACCTCCCTTTTAACTGGGACTACAGTTGCGCACCACCACGCCAACCTAATTTTTTGTATTTTTAGTAGAGACGGTGTTTCACCATGTTGGCCAGGCTGGTCTCGAACTCCTAACCTCAAGTGATCTGCCTGCCTCGGCCTCCCAGGGTGCTGGGATTACAGGTGTGAGCCACCGCACCTGGCCTAGAAATATATACAGTTTTAATAATGATAAGTGCTAAGGAGAAAAAGGAGGAAAAGGAGATATGAAGTATCAAGAGGGGTGGTAGAAATTTTATTTATTTTTTAAATTTTAGATTCAGGGGTACATATGCAGGTTTGTTAGACAGGTAAATTGTGTGTCATGGGTGTTTCGTGTACAGATTGTTTCTCCACCTAGATAACAAATAGAGTACCTGATAGGTGGTTTTTTGACCTTCACCTTCCTCCTTTCCTCCACCCTCAAGTAGCCCCTGCTGTCTGTTGTTCTCTTCCTTGTGTCCATATGTGCTTAATGTTTAGCTCCCATTTACAAGTGAGATCATGCAGTATTCGGTTTTCTGTTCCTGTGTTAGTTTACTTAGGGTAATGTCCTCCATTATTTGGATAGTGACCTCCAGCCCCATCTATGTTGCTGCAAAGGATGTGATCTTACTTTTTTTATTTTTAATGTCTGCATAGTATTCCATGGTCGTGTACGTGTACCGCATTTTCTTTATCCAGTCTACCACTGATGGACATATATGTTGATTCCAGGAATGTCTTTGCTATTGTGAATAGTGCTCTGATGCACATACATGTGCATATATCTTTATGGTGGAATGATTTATATTCTTTTGGGTATATACCCAATCATGAGATTGCTGGGTTGAATAGACAGATTGAATGGGAAAGGCTTCTCAGAAGTTTTCTCTTCAGAAATTGGGAAACACATGACATACTCATAGTACACAGCCTTTGACATGCGGTCGTTTATCTAGATATACTCATTCTGTCAGCTGTGCCCTCACCTCTGTTATGGGCTCTTTGTATTCCTCATCCAATTTTGTTTGTTTGTTTTTTGAGGCAGTCTCACTTCATCACCCAGGCTGGAGTGCAATGGTGCGGTCACAGCTCACTACAATCTCTGCTTCCTGGGTTCAAGTGATTCTTTCTGCCTCAGCCTCCTGAATAGCTGGGATTACAAGTGCACACCACCATGCCTGGCTAATTTTTTTTTGTATTTTTAGTAGAGACAGGATTTCATCATATTGGCTGATCTCAAACTCCTGACCTTGTGTGATCCGCCTTCCTTGGCCTCCACAAGTGCTGGGATTACAGCAGTGAGCCACCATGCCTGGCCCCGATCCCATTTTTATTGCAGTAGAAGTATAGTGACAAAGAATTGGTATGGTATCAAAATAGAACAGGAGATAATGGAAGAGGCAAGACCTTCACATCTAGGAAGAGACTGGTGAAATTCTATGAAAGTTAAATATTTAATACTTGTTTTGTCTAATTTTTATTAGTTCAGACACTTGCAAAATGAAAACCAGAAGAATAAAGACTACCTGCCTCTACCAGCCATTATTAATTGCCCTTTGGAGATTTTGAATGAGGATGTTAGTGTCTTTGAGTTTCATAATGGAAACTGGAACTATGGGGAGAAATTGCTTCATCTCAGAACTAACTGAAGCTCCAGTGCTCAGAGTGAAACTAAACGATACTGGCCTTGGACAGGTGGGGAGTTAGCAGCCAATTTTCTTCACTGTATTTGTCTTTTATCAAAGGTGTTTGCATGTCAGATTGAGCAAAAATCAAGTAAAATGCCCAAGTTTTAGCATCATTGTTTGAACCTATCAACAAAATCAGATGGCTTGAATATGTAATTAACAGTTAAATTTGTCCTCCAGATTTTTTTTAGCTTCTAGCGTACCAGGCAGGAAATTGAAATTAGAAAGAAGAACTCAGAATGTGAAACTCTCATTTCTGGTTCAGTTTTTTTCCAAAGAACTTATCCAGAGAAGAGTTAAATTTCCTGCCAGTGATGACATGAAAACTATGTGGTTGCTATTGCTTTTGTTTTGAACTTTGCAAAAAGAAAAAAAAAATTCACCAAACACTATACTTTGATTAGTTCTAGCAGGTTTTTTTTCCCCCTTAGGGGAGACTGTAGAGTGTAATTTCATCACAAAAAACATGGTGCCTGAGCTCTAAGCAAAGTTTGAGTTTGTTTTTCCCTTGAGGATTTGACATTTTCTGTTTCCTGACATTTTTACCATTGTTAGACATACTTCTTTGTATTCTTGCCCTATATTCATCCCCTAAGGGAAATTGTGTATTTTATCTACTGGAAGGCAGGAATGCCTTCTGTTTTGGACAAGCCATTTAATTGTTCAAATAAATTCAACTATAGTGTAATAGACCAATCATTAGGAACTGGGCCATGTGGCAGCATTTAGATTCATGAGACCCAGATTCTCAGTTCATTCCAAGAAAGAAATTAAATACTGTGGACACAAAATGAATGATTTCCTTTCCTCCCTTCTTTCTCCCCAAGGTTTCCCATTTCACCCTTTAGAAATATTAAGTGATATCCTAAATACAAACCAAATGCTTTTTGTTTCAGTATTTGCTTATTTGTGGTTTTCTTTTTAGTGGTTAATAATTTACTTATCATTAAGAAAAATATTAGCAGATTTTTTTTGCCACTATTCTCTATTTACTGTATAAAAATGTGATGTCCATATAAAAGGGAAATGAAGACTTACCACTTTTTTGCCTTCTTTTCAACTTTTTGGATGTAATTCTATTTTAATTAATAAATATATGGCCAGGTGCGGTGACTCATGCCTGTAATCGCAACACCTTGGGAGGTGGTGGCGGGTGGATTACCTGAGGTCAGGAGTTCGAGACCAGCTTGACCAACGTGGTGAAACCCTGTCTGTACTAAAAATACAAAAATTAGCTGGGCATGGTGGCTTGTGCCTGCAGTCCTAGTTGCTTGGGAGGCTGAGGCACGAGAATCACTTGAACCGAGGAGCTGGAGGTTGCAGTGAGCTGTGATCGCACCATTGCATGCCAGCCTGGGTGACAAGAGCAAAACTCTGTCCCAAAAAAATGTGTTTGTGTGTGTGTGTATGTATGTATGTGTAGATACGTGTGTGTATATATGTGTGTGTGTATATATGTGTGTATATATATGTGTGTGTGTGTGTGTGTATATAGATATGTATACACACACACAAGGGGGACTTCAAAAGGTCTTGGATAAAAGGAATTAAAAGATACAAAATAAAAATATAAACTTTATTTCTCAACATAAGCTGCATCAAGGTCAGGACACTTTTGAAAGTGATGGTATCAGCCATTTAGTCCTTCCCTAAGGAACTGAGGCTACTGGGAACCTAACCATGTCAATGCCATCTTTTTTACATTACTAACTGCAGACAAATGGGTGGCCTTTAAAGATTTTTCAAGATCATCTGGACATTTTTCTGCTAAAACTTTGGCTAACTTTCTCATAACTCTGTCATAATAATCAGATGGTATCATTCTTTGGCCTTCTAGAAAGCCGGTAAGGAGAATATCCTGAGCATCTCAAAAAACTGTTGCCATGATCTTTGCTCTTCACCTGTCCATTTTTGCTTTGACCGGACCCCTTCCACCTCTTGGGAGGCATTGCTTTGTGCTTTGGCTTCAGGATCACACTGGTAAAGCCATGTTCTGTCTTCTGTTACAGTTCTTCAGAGAAGTGCTTCAGGGTCTTGATCTTTCTTGTTTAAAATTTCCATTGAATGCTCTGCTCTTGTCTGCAGCAGATCTGAGCACAACAGTTTTGCCACGCAGAGTGGAAAGTTTGAGTGGAAAGTTTGCTCAACTTTAATTTTCCAGTCAGGAGTGTAGGTAAGCTGAACCAGATGGGATGTCTATCATGTTGGCTATTGTTTGTACTGTTAATTGTTGGCCTTCTTTAATTAGGGCGTGAACAAGATTGAGTTTTTCCTCACAAATTGATGTGGATGGTCTGCTGCTGTAGGCATTATCCTCAAGATTGTCCTGTCCCTTCTGAAAACAAGTCATCTATTTATAAACTGCTGATTTCTTTGGGACATTATCTCTATCATCTTTATATAAAGAATCAATAATTTTGATGCAAGATTTTTTATTCCTTAGTTCAGCTAAAATCCAAGTTATTGTCTCATGACCAGAAAAAATTAGGCTTGCAAACACATTTAAAGGTGAGGAAAACAGAATTGATTAAAAGAAATCTGTCTGCAGAAAAGGGGAGTTCTGCTAATAGGCTCCCACCTCACAGATTGAATAACAGGCCACCACACACAAGCTGAAGACCCCCGGCTCCTCGTCTAAGGCTCGAATTTCTGATGCCTCCACCCCGTTTTCCCAGTACACATGCAGGCCCCTGGTCCATTGTGGGCATGCTCAGGCAAGACCCTGTGCAAATTCCTTTCTCTGCCTCCTGGATCTATCAGTTTCACCACTCTTCCATCCAAGCTTCACCATATTGTTTTTCTATTTTTTAAAACGTAATTAATTATTATTTTTATTTGTAGAGATAGGGTCTCACCCTGACACCTAGAATGGAATGCAGTGTAACAATCATAGCTCCTTTCGATATGGACAGGAGGCAGGGAAATACTGGGTAGAAAAGGGCAGGGTCCCTGGCAAGGGCTCCACCCTCAAGCCTGAACCCGCAGCCCAAAGTGAGAACGTACTTTCCTGTTTTCTCTCCCAAATGCTACCCTTTCTGAAATCACCCTAGCTTGCCCTGCCCCCATCCTGTACCCATAAAACGCCCAGGCTCCGCTGGTAGAGGAGCGGGGCAGAGTGGCAGAGAAGGAGAGAAGAAGCAACCATATTTCGGGGAAAAGCAGCTTGACTTCAGAGGGACGGCTCGACGGCGGCACTTCGGGGAAGAGTTTGGCTAGGGATGGCCGAACCTCTGGGGAAGACCACCTTTCCACTTCATCCCCTTTCCAGCTCTCCATCCCTCTTGAGAGCCTCTTTCATCAGTAATAAAATCTCTTGCATCTACCGTCTTCAATTTGTTCCTGTGACTTGATTCTTCCTGGATGCCGAACGAGAGCTTGGGATACAGAGGGCTGTCACACTGAGCTGTTAAACACATAGCCATCGATAGACAGCAAAGCTAAGAGAGCACAGTATAACATTCCCTCTGGGGCATCACAGATCATAGGCAGGGCACCTCCCTAGACACTGCCACGTGGCTGATACAGGGCTCGGCCCTGCTGGTGTCCAAAGGTACTTGCCCCAGCCCCTGCACCTGCTCACCTGTGTGCTCCCCTTCCTGTGAGGGATTGAGGGCTGTGGGCTGAGTAAAAAAGCCACCCTCTTCGGGAGTCTCACAAAAGGGCCGAGAGAACTATCCCATTTCAATTGTAGCATATCCCGCGTTGCTGAGAGTGTAGGCATGTACCACCACACCTGGCTAACTTTTACAATTTTTTTGTGGAGATGGAATCTCACTATGTTCCCCATGCTGGTGTCATACTCCTGGACTCAAACTGTCTTCCCACTTCAGCCTCCCAAAGTGCTACTGATTATAGGGTGAGCCTTGGCTCCCAGCCTTCACCATAATTTTGATGTTCATTCTTGCCTCAGTTTTAACAGAATTCATGTGACTGATGTTTTATCCTTTTTAGTGCCTCAAACTAGATCCTGTTCAGGCATGCTATAGCAAGCTTAGTTTGATACAAAAAAATTTTTGAAACCCATGGCATAGTTTTTTCATATGCATTTTCTGTGAACTTTTAAAAGACCTCGTGTGTGTGTGTGTGTGTGTGTGTGTGTGTGTTTTCTAGCAACACTGTTTCTTTTCTTTCATTTTGCACTCTGTATATTTTTGTAAAAAATACATCTTTGGATCTAAGTGGCCGACTTGAATTTGTTGAGACTAACAGTTTTTCTGCAGAAGTGAGTTTCCTCAGGTCTGTGCACTGCTGGTCAGAATGGACTGCTCTGTAAAAGGTGACACTTGGGTTTGTGGGACTGAATGCATGGAGGTTGGGGAATCAATTAAAAACACTTTCATTTTCTCCATGCTGTGGCAACAAGGTGGATACAGGTATATACACATGGAGCAGTGATGCGTGTTGTGATCCTGAGCTGCCCTTTGAGTCTGCTGAGCTAAACAGTTTTTGAATTTTTTTCCACTCAGCACTCTAAAATTCACCTCCTGTGATTATTCTATGGCTATAGAAAAGTATGCCAAAGTGTGGCAAAATCTAGATGTGAGTTCTTTGGAGACATTTCTTTTTTTTCTTTTTTCTTGTTTTTTGAGACAGGGTCTGTGCTCTGTTGCCCAGACTGGAGGGCAGTGACATGATCAGAGCTTACTGTAGCTTCATACTCCTGTGCTCAAGTGATCTTCCTGCTTCAGCCCCATGGGAAGTTGAGACTACAGGTGTGTGCCACCATATCCAGTGAATTTTTTTAAAAAAAATTCTGTATAGGTGAGGTCTTGCCATGTTGCCTAGGCTGGTCTTGAATTCCTGGGCTCAAGCAGTCCTCCTGCCTTGGCCTCCCACAATATGGAAAACCTTTCCATTTGGCTACTTTAGTGCCTTGAAATATCTGGAGAGTCCTTGAAAGATCTACCCAGCAACTAAATTGGTAGATATTAATTTTTTAAAATTTTGTTTTTGAGACAAGTCTCACTCCATCATCCAGGCTGGACTGCAGTGGTGCAATTTCGGCTCACTGCAACCTCTGCCTCCTGGGTTAAAGTGATTCAAGTGCCCCGAGACAGGCGGATCACGAGGTCAGGAGATCGAGACCATCCTGGCTAATACGGTGAAACCCCGTCTCTACTAAAAAAATACAAAAAACTAGCCGGGCGTGGTGGCGGGCGCCTGTAGTCCCAGCTACTCGGGAGGCTGAGGCAGGAGAATGGCGGGAACCCGGGAGGTGGAGCTTGCAGTGAGCTGAGATCCGGCCACTGCACTCCAGCCTGGGCGACAGAGCGAGACTCCGTCTCAAAAAAAAAAAAAAAAAAAAAAAAAGTGATTCAAGTGCCTCAGCCTCTTGAGTAGCAGGAATTACAGGCATGTGCCACCATATCTGGCTTTTTTTTTTTTTTTTTTTTTGTGATGGAGTCTCACTCTGTTGCTAGCTGGAGTGTAGTGTCACGATCTCAGCTCACTGCAGCCTCTGACTACTGGGTTCAAGCGATTCTCCTGCCTTAGCCTCCCAAGTAGCTGGGATTACAGGCATGCACCACCATGCCCAGCTAATGTTTGTAATTTTAGTAGAGACAGGGTTTCACCGTGTTAGCCAGGATGGTCTCGATCTCCTGACCTCATGATCCATCCGCTTCCACCTTCCAAAGTGTTGGGATTACAGGCATGAGCCACCATGCCCAGCCCATGCCCGGCTATTTTTTGTATTTTTAGTAGAGACCGAGTTTCACCATATTGGCCTGATTGATCTCAAACTCCTGATCTCAGTGATCTGCCCACCTTGGCCTCTCAATGTCCCAGGATTACAGGCATGAGGCACTGTGCCTGGCCTAAATTGGTAGATATTAAAGCTTATACTTTCAAAATTAGGCAAGTCTTTTGTTTTGGTGTCAGTAATTCTTGTTGTTCTTGAGTTTTTGTGAAACATTGGAGAGAAAAAGTGGTGTGAACAGTCGTCAATTCTGTACCGTAGTAAGCACTGTGATGCTATTGTTTCATTTTGTTTTTACAAGTGAAACAGGAGAACGAATCACATATCATCAGCAAGAGGAGATTTGTTAAGGCAAGATGGGAGATGCTGCTTCCTTGTTTTGGTTGTGGAGTATGATGTTTCTTCATTAGTTCTTGGTATCTCTTGTTCACTATCTGAAATTAACTCTGGTAATCCTCACCCAGCAGGCATAACCTTCAGAGTCAAACAGAATCCAGCTAGAAATTTTTAAGCCCTAGGCCATCTTGCTCCCTGAATCACTAATGTGTAATTATAATGTATGTGATTATAAAATGGGAATCAATGTGTTTTGGGGAGTCTGGATTGAGAAGAATAACTGATGAAGTTCAGTTGTCAGATTTATATGGTAAATTATCATAGGGGATGTTTATGGATGAAAGCTCTTGAATTATAGAAATCTCTCCTGATTCTAGTTTTCAGTTCCGTTTCCCACACATCAAAAGACTTTCAAAGACAATCCTTTCCTCCACTTGGCACAACTCCTGCACCTCGCTTTTCTAAATTTTTGGAAGAGTGTTTCTATAATAGATGAGCACACACATATTTTGAGCAAATACAGTAAAATAGACAACATTCTTACGAATAATATGCAAAAATTTTAAGCAAACAGAAGTAGACCAGTTTTGTGTTTTATTCTGATTAAATATTAAAACAAGAATAAATGCTTTCTAATTTTATATTGGAATACACATTTATGTGGTTATGTAACAATGTGGAAAGTTTAATGATTTTTAAAGAATGAATTTATCAAAAAAAATGCCTGTGCCTAACTGTAGATTAGATAAAAATAATGTTCTTCTAACAAGTAGAATTGAAGCATAGTAATTAAGAGACTGTCCTCAAACTGAAATAGTCATATTGACCATTCTGAGTGTTATTGAGGCAAAACTTTGTTAAGTTGAACTGAGACAGTAATCTTAGAATCTAAGACTTGTCAGAACCCTTAAATGTGAACCACTTTGATACAAAGTATCTGTTGCTTCCCATTAA
The DNA here is from genome assembly GCF_009764315.1 of Trachypithecus francoisi. Lineage (NCBI taxonomy): Eukaryota > Metazoa > Chordata > Mammalia > Primates > Cercopithecidae > Trachypithecus > Trachypithecus francoisi. The sequence continues at coordinate 25,337,867 of NW_022681469.1, read as the reverse complement.
CCAAAAAGAGAGTTAATGTGTGAGTCTTTGTATATTAGAGAGACAGTGGCCAAAAAGTAACTGGAAGAAAATAAATTCAGGTAATGAGAGATAGAGTAAAAAAAGAATGAATAATATTTTCGTTTGAAAACCTTTCCTATTCTTTTCCTTTGGCAAATATTGTTGAGATCCTACCATGTGTTAGACAGACAGTGTTTTGGGCAAGGGGTATAGGCAGTGAATAAAACACACGAAGTCTCTGCTTTCGTGGAGCTTACATTTGTTATGGAGTGTGGGTGACACAAGAAATAAATAAGCTTGACTCTTTTTTTTTTTTTTTTGAGGTGGAGTCTTCCTCTTTCACCAGGCTGGAGTGCAATGGCGCGATCTTGGCTCATTGCACCCTCTGCCTCCTGCTTCAAGCAATTCTCCTGCCTTAGCCTTCTGAGTAGCTGGGACTACAGGTGCATGCCACCATATCCAGCTAAGTTTTGTATTTTTAATAGAGATGGAGTTTCACCATGTTGGCAAGGATGGTCTCAATCTCTTGACCTCATGATACCCCCGCATCGGCCTCCCAAAGTGCTGGGATTACAGGTGTGAACCCCTGCACCCGGCCAAGCTTCAGTCTTTTTAAGCCTACTCTGGCTCAAGAGCCTGCCAGAATAAAAAGATAAACATAAATTAATAAGCAGATCTGATTATGGGAAGTATAATGAGAAACATGAAGCAGTTCAGGGGTCAGAGTAATGATGGGAGTAGGTGTCAGTTGCTATTTCAGATCCGATGGTCAGGGAATGCTTCCCTGATAAGGTGATGTTTGAGCAGGAGCTGAAGGAAGTCAAAGAACCATGCAGATGTGGAGGTGGGGGTGGAGGAAGTCGTTGAGGACTAGCAAGGAAACCAGTGTGGATGGAGGAGTGTAGGTAATGGGGAGAGTAGGTGGATGAGATCAGAGAGGACTTTTTCCCCATAGAGTAAAGGAAGAGAAGGAGGATGGAACCCAGTAGACTGTGCAGTAGCACGCAGGAGAATCAGAGCAGGTGGTATCCTGGAGGCCAAGAGAAGAAGGGAGGTGATCAATAGTATATGTCAAATGCTGCTGATACCCTTAGAAGTGGTGAACAAAGTTCTTGGTCCTACAACCTGGAAAAATCTGTCTCTATCTTTCCCCTGTCCTTTGTCCCTTGCTACGAGGTCTTTAGTTTCTATAAGTAATTTGCTTTTGTTGCGTATGCCTTTCTTAAGACTTTCCCCACAAATGTCTGTTTTGCATACCTCATGAAATTAGCGTCTACTTTTATGGGATGAATTATTTCTGATGTGCTTGTTTTGTGTGTTTATATGTCAGAAAAACATTTTTTAGTTCTTTCTGTGTGTCAGGCATTGTGCTGAGCACTTTATGTGCATGATCTCATTTAATCCTTGTTACAGCCTTATGAGCTATAACTACCTTTATCCCTATTTTACTGATATGGAAACTAGTGATCAGAGAGGTTTAGAAATCAGTGCAAGGTCACATAATTAGTCAGTGGCAGAATTGTTTTTTATTTTTTATTTTTTATTTTTATTTTTATTTATTTATTTTTTTTGAGACGGAGTCTTGCTCTGTCACCCAGGCTGAAGTGCAGTGGCCGGATCTCAGCTCACTGCAAGCTCCGCCTCCCGGGTTCACGCCATTCTCCTGCCTCAGCCTTCCGAGTAGCTGGGACTACAGGCGCCGCCACCTCGCCCGGCTAGTTTTTTTTTTGTATTTTTAGTAGAGACGGGTTTCACCGTGTTAGCCAGGATGGTCTCGATCTTCTGACCTTGTGATCCGCCCGTCTCGGCCTCCCAAAGTGCTGGGATTACAGGCTTGAGCCACCGCACCCAGCCAAGAATTGTTTTTTAAAACTTCTGTCTTTCTCATTCTAAAATTTACACTCTTAGCAACAAGAAGTTCCTTCCTATACCTCGCATTGTCTTATCACCAAATATCTCTACTCTTAAAGTTTTTCTAGAAGCTAATGGAAAGGCTCAGATTCTACTATCTCCCCCTGTACCTACCTACCGTGCCTCTGTCTTCTCTGGATTCTCCTACAGAGCCGAAGCCCAGATTCTGGCACCCCTGTCTGCCTGTTTTTGTCTTAGCTAAGTGTGGCTCCCAACCAGCCCTGCCTTTTACCCACACTCCCATTTACTTTGCTCCAACATGCTCTCTTTGTACAATGTTATTCACATGACTTCCACCTCTGCCCTTGTCTTCATATGCCTTTCATCTGTGTAATTTCTTTCTCTCATCTCACAGCCTAAATGCTACATGTCTTTGATGTCTCAATCCTTGACCTAATCTAGAGTTGTTTCTTGCTATTTAGTGAAAAGTAAATAGTATTTGGTTATTTTATTTCACATTGGAAAAAGAAAATGTACCATGGATTTTTGAGAATTTCTGTGATTTCTGGCTGTTTTTTTATGTTTCATAATGTGCTGCCTCATTTTGGAGAAAAGACAAAAATAGCCTAACTTTGTTTTAAAACTAGGGAACATGTGCAGAGAATTGTTCATATTTGCAGAATGAATTAATAGTAGAACTACTTAAAATTAGATTTTCCTGCTTTAAACTCCCATTCTTTATCCTCTGTTTCCGTAAGTCAGCTATGTATTTTTGTTTGTTTGTTTTTAATCGTTTGTTTGTTGTGTTTGGAGCTTGGTAAAAGAATGAAATGATTTTGTAGAGAAATTCACTCTTCCCCCCAATAATGTGGCTCCCCCATCAGTGCAACAAGACATCTCTCAAATAGGGTGAGCTTTAGTCTCATTACAGGGGGTGGGTTCCAGCTTCATTTCCATGCCAGTATCATGGTTTTTCCCTTTTCCAAGTACAAACTTCATCTTCAACTTAGTTCCAAGATGGGCACTAGTGTACCCAGCATCATAGCTCTCATAGCTATAAAATCCACTCAGGACCTTTAGAGCCAACAAAGGCTCATCTCTTTCTGCCTCTCCTTTATAAAGCAAGTGAACCTTTACTGGAAGACCCCATGTCTCATTAGCCTGAATTGTGGACCTTGCCTATATCTATTTCTGGCCAAGGACTTTGGGTCAGTCTCCCACGAAGCATCCAGCTGTCCAGAAGAACAGAATTAGGGTTCTTTTTAGAGGAAGCAATCAGGGAGGATATGAATTTAGGTTGACAGCCAAATTTTTAGTTTGTCTTCTTCAGTATATGTGGAGTATCCCCTCATCCAGCCAGATTGTCCAGATCAAGTTTGGTGAATAGCACAAAGATAATTCATGTCACTGGAGCAGCCCCCTCCTCACCTTTATCGGTGTGGATTAGATTCTGCTACAGGTAGCAAAGACCTAAAATAACAACGGCCCCCACAAGATGGACATTTCCCCTTCTTACTTACAAGTCAGATTTAGTTCAGGGCTGATAGGACAGCCTTGTTGCATAGAATCCTTGGAGGCCGGGCACGGTGGCTCACACCTGTAATCCCAGCACTTTGGGAGGCCGAGGCGGGCAGATCACCTGAGATTGGGAGTTCGAGACCAGCCTGAACTAACATGGAGAAACCCCGTCTCTACTAAAAATACAAAATAAGCCAGGTGTGGTGGCACATGCCTTTAATCTCAGCTGCTCAGCAGACTGAGGCAGGCGAATTGCTTGAACCCAGGAGGCAGACATTGCGGTGAGCCGAGATCGCGCCATTGCACTCCAGCCTGGGCAACAAGAACAAAACTCTGTCTCAAAAAAAAAAAAAAAAAAAAGAATTCTTGGAAAATTAGGCTCCTTCCAACTCATTCTTTGGCTAAACAGTGGTCCAAAATGGTGGCCATTGCAGCTACTGAATGGAGAGAGGAACAGAGTATTTAGGTTAGTGCAAAAGTAATTGCGGTTTTTGCCATTAAAAGTGATGTCATCATGCCTGTAATCCCAGCACTTTGGGAGGCTGAGGGGGACAGATCATCTGAGGCCAGGAGTTCGAGATCAGCCTGGCCAACATGACGAAACCCCATCTCTACTAAAAATACAAAAAATTAGCCAGGCATGTTGGTGGCGGGCACCTGTAATCCCAGCTACTCTGGAGGCTGAGGCAGGAGAATTGCTTGAACCTGGGAGGCAGAGGTTGCAGTGAGCCGAGATGGCGCCATTACACTTCAGCCTGGGAAATAAGAGCAAAACTCTGTCTCAAAAAAAAAACAAAAAAAACAAAAAAAGTGATGGCAAAAACCTCAATTACTTTTTGTCCAACCTAATAGAGACAAAAGGCTTATACCAGCTATCATTTCAGGAATATTCTAAGAAGCTACCACGTAACACTTCTGCTTATGTCTCACCGGACAAAAGCCTTACCTAACTGCAAGGGAGGGCCAAAAGTGTAGTCTTAATTCTAAGAAAAAATCGGGGGAGTTTAATTATTAATTAATCTACAGTTTCTGCTAACAGTTTCTGCTGTACCCTCATCTAATCACCTGAGTTAATTATGTTAATGAACAGATGATCAATTACTTAGTATTTGGACTTTGTTTATCTCCATTTGCCCTTTTGAAATCTGTGCCAGTATCAGCAGAATGATGTCTGATGTTCTAGAGACTGCAGAACTTAATGTATGTGGCTGTCCTGTCTGGCATAGCAGCCACAAGTCACGTGAAACTATTGAGTTCTTAAAATGTGGCTAATGCAACTGAGGAACCAATTTTTAAATTTAATTTAAAAACTGATACTTGATTCAGTTTTTGGAAACTTTTAATTGTGTCTGGAACAACTTGGGTGTGTGACTCTACTTTTACAACTGTACATTTTATAAAATCTAGATAGGTATATCCGATGAACATTTAACATCTGAATTGAGTTGTACTCTAAGTATAAAATGCAAACTGAGCCGGGTGTGGTGGGTCATGCCTGTAATCCCAGCACTCTGGGAGGCTGAGGAGGGTGGATTACCTGGGGTCAAGAGTTTGTGACCAGCCTGACCAACATGGTTAAACCTTGTCTCTACTAAAAAACACAAAAAATTAGCTGGGCGTGGTGGCAGGTGCCTGTAGTCCCAGCTGCTGTGGAGACTGAGGCAGGATAATTGCTTGAACCCGCTAGGCACAGATTGCAGTGAGCCAAGATCACGCCACTGCACTCCAGCCTGGGTGACAGAGTGAGGCTCCATCTCAAATAAATAAATAAATAAATAAATAAATAAAATAAAATAAAATGCCAACTGGATTTCAAAGACTTCAGTACGAATAAAATATCTCAATTTTTAAATGTGACTAAATGTTTGCATGTTATTTTGGCTATATTAGGTTAAATGAAAATATTAATGCAACTCATTTCACTTGTTTCATTTTACCTTCTTAATGTGGCTACTGGAAAATAAAGAATTACATATGTGACCCACATTATAGTTCCATTGGTTGGCACTGTTATAAAGCCTCATCTCTTAATAGAGGACATGACTCTGCACAAATGATGAGGCTTCTTAATATCTTCTGATTTCAGAAGAAACAAATTTCCAAGATGGATACAGCTGGGCCTTATCTTTTTGTTATAATGTCCTTGCTGAATGCTACTGTCTTCTTCTTTATGTTCCTGTGTTTCTCTAGTTCTTTCACTTTATCATGATCATTTCCTCAGCCTTCCTCTTAACCCTGCCTCTGCCAGAAATAGGACTTCTCTAATGGCTGTTGAACAGAAGATGACCATACTGTGTAATCTTCATGTGGCATACTTTGCTGAATGTGGTGTATCATTGCCTCTTTGATGACAGTTACCAAATTAGCCTTTCAGACAATAATTTCCATAGCTAGATGGAGCTTTTCTGGATATTCATTTCTTCGATGATGAATGAGCAGAGACCAAACTTTTTATTTTTTGAAATTGTGTGGAGTATATTGTATCCAGAGCATACTGTTTATTTACTATTTCATTTATTTTGGTGTCTCTGGGGGGTAAAGTGGTGTGACTCTTATTCTATAAAGTACAAACTCATGTCCACCTTGACATTATTACCCCAAAATACCACACTAGATGTTAATTATAGAGCAAGTATTAAAAATTGAACAGATTCCTGAATTTTTTTTTTTTTTTTTTGAGACAGGGTCTCACTCCTGTCGCCCAGGCTGGAGTGCAGTGGTACAATCTTGGCTCACTGCATCCTAAACCTCCTTGGCTCAGGTAATCCTCCCACCTCAGCCTCCCAGGTAGCTAGGACTACAGGTGGGTGCTGCTGTGCCTGCATAATTTTTTTATTTTTAGTAAAGATGGGGTTTCACCATGTTGCCCAGGAGGTTCTCGAACTCCTGGACTCAAGCAATCTGTTGGCCTTGGCCTCCCAAAGTGCTGGATTACAGGCATAAGCCACTCTCCCCTGACTTTTGAGGTCTTTGAATGTTGCTTGCATTGCCTAGCATTTTTATTTATTTTCAACTGCCAGCCATCTGTGAGGATCTTGGGCAAGATGCTTCAGCTTTTGGGATCTTGGTTTTCTCATTGGTTGCTTCAGTAATATTTGCTTTACCTCATAATACTTTGAGACTCAGAGGAGAATATGATTGCAAAGGCAATTTGGACACTTAGTAGCTACGTTATTATAAGATACTATTTACATAGACCTATTTTCTTCTTCAGTGAAATGAGAGTGGTGTAGTTTTCCACTTTCCCAATCACCTAGGTGCAATGTACCCTCTATTATTTGCACTAATGGAGAGAATCGATGTTGCAAATTTTCCAAAAAGCCATATAATTAGAAAATCATTCAGAAAATAATTCAGCATTTACATTTACATATGGGTCTCTCTTGTGTTCCAAGAATTCATAATTGAGAAAACAAAAGGAAATAAATAAATAAATAAATAAGTCTGACTCAGAAGAAAATAAGCTTTACAACTTGCCGTCTTTGCCCTTTGTTCCCAGCAACCTTTTGTGGGACAGATACGTATCTATGTCTCTAACCGGTGCAGAGTTCCAGCTTACAACATTGTTGGCTTATTTTTATTTTTTAACATTTCAAACCTTTAGTCAGACAGGAACTGACTTGTGTGAAGCATCTTGTTTTCTCAGCTTCTATAGCAGTATCAACTACATATAGATTATACTAAGAAAGTATGTAATTAAATACTGTCAATGTACATTTGAAAGCAGGTTTGCAGTGAATCACCTATCCGGGGAATAATCCTGGATTGTCCTGTAAGAGTACCTAGAAATGCAACAGATGTACACTGCATTGCCCATCCTCCCCTTTGTTTATATGCTGCTTTTTAAAAAATTGAGGAATAGGTTGTTTGGCATATTCTTTTCATAGACCTCTTTGTTAAGTGTTTTTTTTGGGGGGGTAAAAATCTGATTGTTTTTTAAATTCATTGAAATGCTGAATTTTGTTGTTTTACTGGTATCCTTTGGATTGGCATACTTATTTATAGTCCTGTTATTTTTATTTGGAGAAATATATTTCCCTTTATTAGTGGAAAAATACAGTGAAAATCTTTGGAGGCCTGTAAGTATGTATCTATGTATGTATGTGTGTGTGTGTGTATATATGTGTATATATATATACATATATATATATTTTTGAGGGGGATACATATTTTTCAAAAATTAAGGATTAGTTCATTCCCTTCAATTCTAATAGGCCATAAATCACTCTGAATTGTTGTATATCTATCCCACCATTATATTCACATTTCCTGGTGGACATGATCTTTATAAGTGAATAAAACATTTCAATCCAGCCTCTCCCTCCCCATCTTCATGTTCCTTTCCCACTGCTACTTTCCCTGCTTCTCTCCTAGTTGGAAGGAGAGAAATCCCCTAGAAGTGGGAGTGGAGCAGACAGGATGGGCTAGCAGTTTTCTGCCTTCCTTCTCTCTCCTCCATGATGACAGAGAACAACTCCCCTGTGCTCTCACCAGCCACAGTAGCAGTGGCGGCAGCTGCTGTATCTTAAGGTGTGCTTGTGGCCTTTGCCATTTCACCAGGATGTTGCATAAAAATAGAGCTACTGGTGGAGTGAAGTCAAGCCACATGGCTTCCTGAACATCAGGGATGTGTGGCTGTTGCCAGCTTGGTACTGAAAATACTCTATCCCAAATTTCTGTTTTGAAGAAAGCCTCCAGACCATCTCTGGGGCATGGAGGCAATCCAATCCAGATCCTGCACCTGCCCACCCAGCTGGTCACCAATTTTACAGTTTCGTATTTTTCAGTAGTTTTGTTGACTATATAACCTCAGTTGGGTGACTGCATGCCGAAATGGCGGTGTATGTGTGTGTGTGTTTGTAAAAGTTTGCAACTCCAAACAGAGAGGTTGTATGCAATATAATAAGCAAATTTGTATCTATAGAAGGTGCATATATGTAAAGATTTTGGAATTTTGCTAAATTGAGTCCAGCGTGATACTGACACATTGACTTTTATGAAATTGGTTTTTATTAAAGTCTGCAGGTTGTTCTTGTACTGGCAGTGGCTTTGATTAAGCAGCGTAGTAGGGTCATATCCTAGAATAACAGCATTTCCAAATCCCTGGCTGTTTTTGAAAGAATTGTGATTAAAGTTCTGGCTGTTTTCCCATGATTACTAATGACTGCTGAGGGTTGAGTTTCCCAGGTTGTTATTGGCCATTGAGTTGTGTGGCAGCCCCTTGTGCTTTCTTGCCAATATCAGTGGCATTCTCCAAGGGGAAGTGATTTCACATTGAAATGGGAGAACTAAAAGCTGTAACAAAATTAACACGGGGTCTAGGGTTTCTGATGTGACTACAAAACTAGAATGGGAATGTTTCTGAAAGCCTAATTCATCTGTGATTGAATTTCAGACTAAACAAAACTGCCATGATGAGAAGGTAGAGAAACCCATCTAAAAGAGATTATGGATGAACAGATTGAGGAACATGATATGGCAGGGCAAAGTCTAGACAATCATATATTTCAGCTTCAGCTGGGCCTTTCTTCTTGACAGGTGTGTTCTGTGCCTTGGCATGAGCAGCTCAGGCAGCAGCTCACTTGGGAAAGCCCGTGCTGTTAGGAATGATCTCTTTGCCTGCCAATGGGAAATGGAAAATGAGCTCCTTTCTTATATAATATGTAGGAAAAAAATAAGTGTTATGTGTGTTGGGTGGCTCCCTAGATTTTAAGATGTACTGTGGAATTATGGTTGTCTAAAAACAATTATTTCACGTCTACCACCCCTGTTAATTATATGCTCTTTTCCACATTGAAAAAATATGCAGGATTTTAGAAATCAAGAATATACAAGGTGATTTTTTTTTTTTTTTTTTTTTTTTTAGTTGCTACCAAATTTAAACTTTACATAATTTTACTCTTTCACCTGCTGGTCTTTTACCTTGGAAATTCTAGGGTTTGGTGTTGATTCTGTACCTTTGTAGGTTATGAAGTGCTTGAGGTAGAGCACTATATTTTAGACTCTGTTTTCTCTCTAGGTGCCATATTCACAATAGTTTTGTAATGCCTGTCTGGATTGATTTAGAACTTCCTCTTTGTGCTCTACAAAAAATAATTTTTAAACTCAAATGCAGCTTCATGCAGATACCTAAATACAGTCATTTCTCACTTAATGATGTGGGTACCTTTTGAGAAATGCATCATTAGGTGATTTCATCATTTTGTGCACATGATAGAGTGTACTTCCACAGACATGGATGGTATAGCCTACCTACACCTACGTTATATGGTATAGCCTGTTGCTCCTGGTATAGTTTATGATATGCCTGTTGCTTTATAAACCTATACAACATGTTACTATAGTATGTGTACAACATGTAGGCAGTTGTAACAAAGGGGTAAGTATTTGTGTAAATAAACATGTAAACATAGAAAAGATACGTTTTATCTTTTACAGTGAAAATACAGTATAAAGGTAAAAATGGTCGATCTGTATGGGGGCCTTTGCTCTATGAATGGAGCTGGCAAGGCTGGAAGTTCTCGAGTGAGTGAGTGATGAGTGAATGTGAAGGCCTAGGGCATTCCTGTATTCTACTGTAGATGTTATAAATATCATACATTTAGGCTACACTTAATTTATAGAAAATATTTTTCTTTATTAATAAACTTAGCTTACTGTAACTTTATGAATTTTTATTTTTCAACTTTTTTACTCTTGGAATAACACAGCTTAAAACACAAACACAATGTACAGCTGTACAAAAATGTTTTCATTATATCCTTATTCTGTAAGCTTTTTTTCTAATTTTAGAATTGTTTATTTATTTATTTATTTTGACTTTTTAAACTTTTTTGTTAAAAACTAGGATATAAACACACATGTGAGCCCAGGCCTACACAGGGTCAGGATCATCAGTATCATTGTCTTCCACCTCCACATCTTGTCCCACTAGAAGGTCTTCAGGGACAATATCATGCATGGAGCTGTCAGCAGTTATGATAACAGTGCCTTCTTCTAGAATACCTCCCTAAAAATTCCCATACTTTCAGATTATTCCATCTGTTATTATTTCTTGTACTCATTTATAGACCCTGGGATTGTTCCACCTTTTCCTAGCTGTAGATCCTACAAAGTGTATTTGCTAATAGTAATTTATTTTCCGAGTTTTGGCAAGCATCATTGTTACAGCCTGGCTTCTATGTGGTTTATAATAGTGAGGATACGTTTCTAGAACAGTTTTTCTGAGACATTAGTAAATATGGAAGATGACAAATGCATTAATCAGGCTCCTGCCATACGGCTCTGATTTTTAAAAAAATGGATGAATTTTAAATGGTTCGTGTAGTTGAAAGGAGAACTTAACACATGTGTCTGACAAGCTGATCAAATGATAAAGTGAAGGAAAATTGAGCCTCAACCTTTTGGGCAGCCAGTGAAAGTAAAGGCACATTTGCAGTTTTCTTAGGCAGATGGAATGTGAACAACTAATAAATCAGGTTTTGAAACATTGAAGAACAACTTATTTCAATGCATATGGTGTTGGATGTCAGACAAGATAGTATTGGAAATAAAAACAGATTCGGCAGCATCAGAAGGACGTTGTACCTAAGCATTATCTGCATAACAATATTTAAATGCATTTCATGACATCAAGCTCCGATATGTAGCAAATAAATAAGTATAGGGCACCAAAAAGAGCCTTCAGGATCTCCACAGAGTTGACATAAAAGAGATCAGAGTGAAATGGCACTATCACAGGCATTCTGTGATCATTCTAATTTCTCCATCTCTCTTGTGCTTTAAGAAGATCAGAAGACTGTAATCGATTTATAGACTTCTCATAAGAAACACCAAAAGTAGAAGTGCGGATTATTATAATTAAGAAATTTGCATTAATGCCTGCTATGTGCTATGTAATATAAAATGGACCATTGCATAAAACTACGTACCCCTTAACTATAACAACAGATTTCAGAAAAGCAAACATGGCTCTGAAATTTGAATTTCATCTTCACCAAGTGAAGGGGTAGTGGGGGGCGCAAGCCAAAATTGGTATCAGTAGGTCATTTTTAAGTCATCCTTTATTGACTTTTTCAGTTGTAAATAGAGGTAGAAAATTTTCTTTTGAAATTTTTTTTTGAAATCTGGCATTTGTTAGTAGAATATGCTTCAACTCAAAGATGTTCAGACTTTCATAATAGAATTTTCCTGGGGATTTATTCTTAAGCTAGATTCTGGGATATTAGTTTAATATAGAATACTTTAATCTGAGTTTGGGACTTATTTTTTGTTAGGTAAATGGAAAACAGCAATGGAAATACATTTTCCCTTGAAAAAACAGGATGATAAGTCTAGTGAATATTTTCTCTTATATTCCTTAAAGGTATCTAGATTAACAGTTTGTTTGATTACCGCATTTGAGTTTGTGGTAATTTCTTTCTGCCTTCCCAGAATAGATCTATATTTGTTATGATCATCAGCTAGTGAACATTATTAGAGATTTAGGCATTATACTGAAATAGGAGTTAAAAAAGAATGTAGTATCAAACTTGCTGCAACAGTGTTTAGGAGTACATCATACCAAAGACCCTAGTGGATGTGGGGAAAATTAATAAATGGTTGTTATCTGTAGTAAATATGCTGTATTTCTTTTTTTCTTTTCTTTTCTTTTTTTTTTTTGGAGACGGAGTCTCGCTCTGTTGCCAGACAAGAGTGCAGTGGCCATCTTGGCTTACTGCAACCTCTAACGCCCTGGTTCAAGCGATTTTCCTGCTCCAGCTCCCGAGTAGCTGGGATTACCAGCCCAGCTAAGTTTTCTATTTTTAGTAGAGAGAGGGTTTCATCATGTTGGCCAGGATGGTCTCCATCTCCTGACCTCGTGATCTGCCTGCCTCGGCCTCCCAAAGTGCTGGGATTACAGGCGTGAGCCACTGCCCCCAACCTTAACCGCTGTATTTCTGGTAGCTTTATTTACTTATTTTGGAAGAATTTCAAATAAACACACAATTTGGGAAAATAGTTTAAATATAACTTATGTGTTCATTTCTCATATTTAAGTGTCATATTGTTATCAAAATTTTATCATACCGGATTCATCTATTTTGTTTTATTTTTTTTCTTTTTGGAAGTATTTTAAAGCAACTTCCAGACATTATGTCATTTTACCCCTGCTTGCCTGAATTCACATCTTTAAAACTGAAGAGCACCTTCTTAGATATCCACAAATCCATCAATTGGGATATCTAAGTGTGGGGAACTGTAATTATACATTTTGTCTCCATTTAGGGTTTACTGATTAAAAGGAAGTAATAAAAAAGAAATAATTTTTGTTATATGGAATCCAGTATGACAGTGCAGAACTTCTTCCTATTATTTTATGTGTGGACTGTTTCCATACTTAAATTGAACTTGTGACTGTTCCAGGTCTTGATTCAGATGTTTATGCCAAGTGATTTTTTGGCTATTGTGAATATAGCATATTCCAATTACATGTATATTGTGCCTGCAGTGAGTTGAAAAATAATAATTTTCTGATATTACTAATTCATAATAGCTCTGTAGCAATTGCCCTTTTCTCTTGATTGTGTAATAAGCACAGGGAATACGTAGAAGTCAGCTGAGAAGAAATGTTAATAGAGGAATATTTCCCATCAGCTGCAACTCTCATATTGACACATAAATAAAAAATTTATATGTGTAAAGCATAGTTACAACTAAACTGGGAAAAATCTGTATTTAAACATCATTGCCTTACATGTGGTTATGTCCTGGGGATTGGGGAGTGATAAAATTATAAGAATCATGAGAATAGTGATAGACTCGGTGGGCCAGGTGGGGTTGAGCGGACTCACCGGAGCCAGTGGTGCACATCTCTTCCCACTGAACATTCTGCATTCAGTGACATCATGTTGGTAGCTTAGAATTGGCCACGATGGTTGTAGTTACACAACAGAAATCAGCAAATGCTACAACAGGACTCTAGCCTCTCTCACAGAGCTGCTTATTAAACATTGACCAACACATCAGTAATTATAGTCCATGAACAACTTTTTACCCATAGGAAGAGAGGCTCAAATGCTGCTTTATTGTTCTGTAATCTTAGTCTTCTTAAACACTACACTCATTGTTTCATAATCACCTGTTCCTTGATGTGTGCAGTATTCCTTTTTGTTCTTGATAGACATAACTAGATGTAATTAAATTTGTTATAAATTTAATTTCCTTTCTGTGATCCTCCATGACTGTGACAGAGAATTACACTGAATTTCTTCAGGGAAGTTGACACTGGCTGCAGAGACCTTGATGATGCCTCCTGACTTAATATTTATGGATGTAATCCCAGGATATCTTGATGAATTCCCAGAATCTCGCTGTTGGAATTGATTCTTTTTTTTTTTTTTTTTTTTTTTTTTTTTTTTTTTTTTGAGGCGGAGTCTCGCTCTGTCGCCCGACTGGAGTGCAGTGGCCAGATCTCAGCTCACTGCAAGCTCCGCCTCCTGGGTTTCCGCCATTCTCCTGCCTCAGCCTCCGAGTAGCTGGGACTACAGGCGCCCGCCACCTCGCCCGGCTAGTTTTTGTATTTTTAGTAGAGACGGGGTTTCACCGTATTAGCCAGGATGGTCTCGATCTCCTGACCTCGTGATCCGCCCGTCTCGGCCTCCCAAAGTGCTGGGATTACAGGCTTGAGCCACCGCGCCCGGCCGGAATTGATTCTTAACATTCTAATCAATGTTTTAAATCTCCTTTATGAGACCACAACAAGTGGACCTTCAACTTCTCTTAGGAAAAACAAACAAAAGACTGAAGTTGCAGAGAATAAACTGTCTGCTAAGAAAGCCATTACTTTTTCATGCCCTTCTTAGTAAGTTTTTGCTTTTATAAAGTCAGATCTGCCTTTTTGAAAGTTTCAGCCTGTTTATTTTAATACTGTCTTCTAGGACCACGGAATATAATTTTAACTCCTTTTTCATCATGTAGCTTTTCACATGTCACACGACACTAATCATATTCCTCCCCACACCTCCACTTCTCTCACCTAAACATTCCCCATTTCTTCCACTTTTTTTTATATTCTTGAATAAAACTCTAAAACTTAAACATGCTTTCCTCTGAGGATTCAACTCTTGTGATTGCCTCACAGCAGGGATTAGCAAAACACACAATTGTTTCCGTGTTACAGTAACTAGCATTTATAATGTCCTTTATAAAAATTTTACAAAGAACGTAACACAAATATATATAGTTTGTTTGTTTTTTTAGACAGGATCTCACTCTGTCACCCAGGTTGCCATGCAGTGATGTGATTATGACCCACTGCAGCCGTGACCTCCTGGGCTCAAGCAATCCTCCCACCTCAGCCTCCCAAGGAGCTAGGATCACAGGAGTGCACCACTATGCCTGGCTGTTTTCTCTATTTTTTTTTTTTTTTTTTTTTGTAGAGATGGAGTTTCACCATGTTTCCTAGGCTGGTCTTGAGCTTGTGGGCTCAAATGATCTGCCTGCCTCCGCCTCCCAAAGGCTGGGATTACAGGCATGAGCATCATGTCTGGCCTTTATTTGTTCATTTAATGAGAGGGTTATGAGAGAGATTATAGAGTGGTAATGGTTAGATTGTTTCTAGCCAAGAAAATAAGCCAATGAAATAGGAGTGAGAGGTGTGATGGGCTTTGGTAGTGGCCAGAGGTTTTGTCACTTTAGCATGACTGGTGATGGTCTTAGAAGGTACAGACCTTGTGTGCTGCTTGGTAGGGAGAATAGGAGACATTTCAGATACTTTGCTTTGGAGCAGATAGGAAAAGCATTTTGAAGCTAGACTTTATATCAGGGTAAAAATTAAGGACAAGATTGTGTCAGAGGTTACTCTGAGTTTTTAACGACATGATCTTCTGACATTTTCATTGTGTCACTCGCCTGCTCTAAATCTTTAATAGCTTCCCCTTGTACTTAGGATAAAAAAATGTCTTTTCCTTCATAGAACCTACCACACCCTGTTGATCTGATCTACCTACCTCCCTTCTTCATTCATTCTCCTTCCTCCCTAGCCTTCTACACTCAACTTTTTTAAATGCCTTGAATATGCCCAGGGCCTTCACACATGCTCTCCCTCTGCCCAGAACACACCTTTCTCTGTTCTTTACAGACCACCTCCCACCTGTTTTCAGGTTTCCATGTGTCATTTCCATGAAGTGAAGCCTGAAACGGGTTTCCTTGGCCTTGACATAAATTAGCCCCTAATAGGTATTATAGAGATTATTGTTAAGTACTGTAGAGATATTAGGGTCTCTCCTGCCATTCTCTTCCAATCTTTCATAACACAGAAGACAATTTGTAATTACATCTTTATTTGCACTATTGCTGAATATTATTTACTACATGTAAATAATCTCATTTACAATATGGTCAACTCCATGAAGGCAGGGACCATGTCGCACCTACCATAGTGCCTGGTGTGCAGCAAGCTGTCTAGTAACAACTATTGACGGGTGAATGTTTGGTGCTTCCCTACAGTATTTGTAATCTTTACTATTCATGTTCTTAAGAATATTTAATGACATGGGAAAACACTTAGGATAGATTATTAGGAGGAAAAAGCTGACTCAGACATTTATATAGATATGGTTTCAATTTCTATGTGAGTTGTGAGCTTGTGCAAATGTTTTCTTTTAG
This sequence comes from Trachypithecus francoisi, assembly GCF_009764315.1. Lineage (NCBI taxonomy): Eukaryota > Metazoa > Chordata > Mammalia > Primates > Cercopithecidae > Trachypithecus > Trachypithecus francoisi. The sequence continues at coordinate 25,321,850 of NW_022681469.1, read as the reverse complement.
TGGGCATTCCCAGGTAATCTCGCTCACAATTATATCATCATGGGCAGATTTCTGAAACTTACTCTTACTTGCTGGTATATAGAAGTATACATTTTCTACTGACTAGATTTAATATTTAAATGATCTTATTTATATTGGATTTTACTCTTACTTTATATGCCAAGGAAGGGCTTACTGAGAAGGAGGTAGTTGAATAAAGACCTGAAGAAGGTAAGTGAGTGAGGTCTGCAGTTCTGGGGAAAGAGTGTTAACATAGTAGAGGGAACAAGATGAACACAGGTCTTACAGGTCATTTTAAGGAGTTTGGCTTTTACTTCAAATGAGATATGAAGCCTCTGGCGCATTCTGGAGAGAAGAGTAACTGGATTAGGCATGTATTTTAACAGTATCACTCTGGCATGTATGACAATCCACTTACAGGGGGCAAGGATGGATGAAGAGAGACCAGTTAGGCGGCCAGTAATCCAGGAGACAGATGGTGGTGGCTTGGAAGGTAGTAGTAGCGAGGGTGGTGAGAGGTACTGGGATTCTTTATGTTTTGATGACAAAATGGAAAGCATTTACTGATGGATTGGATGAGAGGTAGACAAAAATACAAGAGTGAAGATGACTCCAAAGTTTTAGACATGAGCAACTAAAGGTGGTTGTTCTTACCATCACCAGGACCTTGTACTGTACCTGTATATGGCTGGTACTTCATAAATACTTTTTGGATGTATAGTTGGCCTGGAACAACATGGGTTTGAACTGTGTAAGTCCATTTGTGTGTGGATTTTAAAAAATAAATATATTGAACAAATTTTTGGACATTACCTATAGTTTGAAAAAACTCAAGAGACAGTGTGTAGTGTAGAAATAGCAGAAAAATTAAGAAAAAGTTAGATATGTCATGAATGCACAAAATATATGTTTATGTTATCCTATTTTTATCATTTATTAGAAAATATATGACTCTATTATAAAACTTAAAATATATCAGAACTTTTACACAAATACAGACCTTACATGGTGCCATTCACAGTAGAAAGAAATGTAAAGAATCATGAAGATGCAGTGTTAAATCATAACTGCATAAAATTAGCTATAGTGCATACTGTACTATTGCGGTCAATTCATAGTCACCTCTTGTTGCTGTTACCGTTAGCTCAAGCGTTGCGAGTATTTGCTTAAAATGCTGTGTGATACTAATCATCTCCTTGTGAGCAGTCCATCTCTCCAGTAAATTTCGTATGGCAGTGAGAAGTGATCTTTGGCAGTTCTCATGTATTTTCCATCGTGTTCAGTACAATACTGTAAGCCTTGAATAACTCGATGGAACCCATTCAAAGTGCCATTAGTCACGCTGGAAGTGCTCCCAAGAAGCAGGGGACATTACAAAAAAAAAAATGTTGAATTGCTTGATATGTACTATAGATTGAGGTCTCGGAGGTTGCTCATGAGCACACCTGGTTGCCTTATTTTATTGGCAAGAAATAGAAGTCCCAGATAGATTAAGTAGCTTACTTAACGCCATATACTTTATGTCAAAGTTAGAGAACTTTGTTTTCCTAATATCTGATTTTGTAATGTATAAATTGCATTGTATTATATATCATTATATTTCACTATATCAAGTTAACATAACATTTAAGGCAAAAGCTGTATCCTCCTCTATATTAATTATTTTTGGATTATTTATAGTGATTGCCTTAGTTAGGATTACAAGAAAATGGACTAAAACCATAAAAATAGTAATAGTTTATCTGAGTAGAATCCAAAGACACTCACACTGGAAAAACTGAATGGTGAGGTGAAGTTATTTGTAGACTGTTCCATAAAGAGAGAGGGTTGGTGGAGACTTCTCTCTCCAGCATAACTAGTACCTTCATTGATCATTTCATGAAAAAACTAAAATTGCCATAAAAAAAAATTCAAAAGTGTGTTAAATTGCTTTGATGAACTGGCAAGAAAGATAGGATTCACATAAGCAAAATAACACAAACAAGCTGCAGGGAGATATTAGACAAAGTACAGCTAAAGCCAGTTTTCACCCTAAGGGTATTTGCTAAACCCAAGTGAACTAGCATGGCACAGGAGAAACAGAACAAAGCCCAGGACCTGTGCAACCTGGGGAGTCTGATAGAAGCATCCCCATCTTCTACATAAAGCATATGGATCATCTAAAATATCATCTCTTTCCCATAATACCCCACCTCCTGTAAGAGACTGAAAGAAAGTTGGTCTTCTTGACACAGGCTGAGAGGAGAAAAACACCCCTAAAGAATTCTTAACTAGATGTCTTGTCAAAATATACATCCTCTGGATAGTGTGAGGAAAGTTTAAAGTGAGAATTGAGTTCCAAATGTGTTCCAGGTTGGTAGTGCCCTTAAGTGGATTAGCAGAACTGTTGCTATTGTTTGGGTTAGGACCTACTTTCAAACCAGGCCTTAAAGAATTGCTATAGATAAAGATCTAAGGAAGATGACATATACACACATGGTACACAGGAAAAAGTTAACCAGGATTCAGTAGCGGTGAAAAGAGAAGAACCAGATCAGCAGAGACTTCCAGTATTGTAATTATCAGACACATGATACAGGCTCATTTTGTAATATGATTTTAGTTAATAACCTTTCACCTTAATGACGCCTGCCTTTTATATTTTTTCTTGCTTTATTGCAGTGTTTATTTTTAATGGATGCATAATATTCTAGTTATATATATGTGTGTGTATGTATGTCTATATTTATGTTTATTTAATCTAGTCTCTGTTTTGCATTTTGAGAGTTTTGTTTTTTTAAAGTTCAATATACCATTCTGTGAGGAACATCTTTGTTGCCAAATCTGAATTTCACCCATGCTATTATTTTTTATTGCGGTTAGGAGTAAATTCCTAGAACTGGAATTTTGAGATCAGATAATATTCAAAATGTTATAAAAATCAAGACCGATCAAATGGAAAATAAAAATTTTGAGTTTTCATGTAAGTGTGCTAGACAAATGTGGAGCAAATAAGATTGGAAAAATTCACTACTTTTTGCTTTGGTGGATGGTCAACATTGAATTTACTGAATTCAGTGAAGGACAGAGGTCAGTACTTCAAACATAGAATACTTACCTTTTTTCTACTGGTTGGTGTCATTATTTTGATTGAAGATATGTAGGAGTGCTGTATTTCCTTTTGTTATCAATATAGTACTCCATCAGAGCAAAAATTTAAACTGTATTCTACCTTGGAGATCTGCGAAATAGTCTGAGTCTGGATAGACTGTAAAATGATGATTATTTTTTGTCAATTATTTGTTGAACATAATAAATGTACAAGTAATATATATCATAATAATATGTAACGTTCTCTGTGTGAAAACAGGAAAAACGACTCTAGCAATTGTAATTTTGAATATTGATCTTGTCATGGCTCACATTTCCCTGGCTTGGAAGACCGATTTTGATTTTGTTAGAATATTATGAAAATTGCTGCCTAGAGTGCCTGGAAAGTTGACTGTTGCCAGTGAAACCTAAACGGCAACTACAGGTTTGCTGGTAAAGTTATTTAAAACCACCTGTGCCTCAGTAATCCAGATGCTTCTAATGAGCCATGAAATAATGCTGTTTCTGTTTAGATGCCAGCTCTGATTATCTTTGTCAGTAAGCTAAATGGCACCACGTTTTGCAACCTGTATTTTGACTCTGATTTTGTATTTACAGAGCACTCTATCTCTCTGACTTCTCTTAGTCATCTTGAGTTATACTTGTTATGCCAATCCCTTCAAAATAATTTCTTTCCGAATTTGGGAGTACTTCGATTTAAGCACACCTCTGTGAGTGAAGACAATTACAGCATTTAAACAGCACTGTTTCTTCTATGTGAACTAGCACTAATCATTTCCAGTGGCCTGAGCTCTTTTGTGGACCCTTTCACAGACAAAATAAGATTGATAGGTCAACATATTTTCAGTTTGAGGCTTATTTGCATCATAAATCTACTGCTCAACTGGCAAGCTGTCATCAGAGGATTCTCAGCTAGCCAACCATACGCTTTAGGTCAGCAATGAGATGGGCTCACCTGATAAGAGAACTTCATGGCATTCTGTTGTCCTTCGTATCATTCTTGCTGTAACAAGAATTACAGAGCAAACAGTAAAGTCTTCTGCAATCTAAAAGTTGAGTGAGAAGAGAAACCTTATTGTCTGTTTTAATCGTGAGTGATAAAACAGACTAGACACTTAGTTCAAAGAATGCAAATAGCACAGATAATTTCCTAGTTGGCCCAGTTCCCCAGTGCTTCTGCTCTAGCCATCATCTGTTATGTCTGGTAATGCCTTCTCAATGATTCTTTGACATACGCAAGACCACTCCTACAAGAGCCAGGTGACAGAGCCTAGAGAAGAAAATATTCATACTTTCTCTGCATGCTGCCTACCTTCTCTGTCTCCCCATCTCCCCGTTTTCTGTTTTGTTTGTTTGTTTGTTTGTTTGTTTTTTGAGACAGAGTCTCCCTCTATTACCCAGGCTGGAGTGCAGTGGCCTGATCTTGGCTCACTGCAGCTTTCACCTCCCAAGGTCAAGCAGTTCTCCTGACTCAGCCTCCCACATAGCTGGGACCACAAATGTGCATCTCCACACCTGGCTAATTTTTTTGTAGTTTTAATAGAGACTAGGTTTCACCATGTTGGCTAGGCTGGTTTCAAACTCCTGACCTCAAGTGATCTACCCGCCTCAGCCTCCCAAAGTAGTGGAATTACAGGCATGAGCCACTGGGCCCTGCCATTTTCTGTTAAGCAACTAGTTACTTAAAAACAAAAAACCTAGCATTAGGGTTCAGCCTCTCTGAAAAGCAATCTGGCAGTTTCTGAAGATGTTTAACACAGAGTTACCATATAACTTAGCAATTTCAGTTCTAGATATAGTATATACTGAGGAGAGTTGAAACATGCATCCACACAAAACTTGTACCTGGATGTTTCTAGTAGCATTATTTAATCTAAACAGTAGAGATGTCCAAATGTTCATCTGCTGATAAATGGATAAATTAAATGTGGTGTATACATGCATTGGAATATTATTCTTCCATAAAAGGAAATCAAGTACTGATACCTGCTACACCACTGATGAACCTTGAAAACATTATGCTTAGTGAAAAAAAAAAAAAAATGAAATGTAATTAGAAGTACAGTTCCCTGGCTCACACACATGAGAATCTGTGAGCTAGATATACCCAAATAGCCACTGAAACATATTTAATAGATTCAAGATAATTAAATCTGGAGAATCAGTTAGAGTGGAAAGAGAAGAATTACTGCAATCTTCCAAGGTAAAATAAAGTGAGTTGTAGGATAATGTCACGAGGATAGGAATGCTCCTCACTGGATCGTCAGTGAAAACTCCCTTGTGCCTTGTTGATCAACCGTTTAAAAATACACATGGAGTCACTGTGGATCCTTTGGTAATTGGCTCATATCTTACATTTTGCTCTTCCTAGAACATGCCGTTTTCAGACTCTATTGTAGAAACACTGGGCACTGCTGCTAATGGACCCTCCTTTGACTTATGCTCAGGGAAGAGCTCCAGGTGAACACATTTTACTGATGGCTCAGGATGAGCTATTATTAACCTTCAAATTTGTTGCTTCATTTTTGTTTCTTCCCTTGCTATCTTGTCCTTTCACTCCTCTTTTAATTTATTGTAAGGAGATAATTGAGAAAGCTGCCTTTTTTCTCTTGTTTTGTGTTCTAAACCAAGAGACTACCTCGAAATAAATAGTAGATTATTATAGAATTCATTGTTATTTAGGAGCTAGAATGTACTCAGTTGTTGAACTACAAAAAAATATGATCTTTATTTCTTTATGAGGATTATTTTATGGTCGTTAGCCAAAAATCTAGGAGAGAGTCGTACTTGAAGCAAAACTTCGATTAGTTATTTCCATTCTAGCAGTCTACTGGCATGGACATTTCCAGCACACATAAGATACTGCACATACACATGACATGCTGTTCTTTTTACTTTGGCACATATGAGAGATGTCTTTCTCACAATAATCCATCATTAGGCAGTCCCACATTTAGATTCTCTTTCTTGTGAGTGACTCTAGGGAGAACCTATTCCTGTGAGTGACTCTAGGGAGAACCAAAAGGATCTGTCCTTTCTCCTCTGAGTTGAGATCTTTGGAATTTGCCTTATTTCCTTCATTCCTCTGGAACCTTATGGCCACCTTTTTAATTCCCTACTTCTTAATACTGTTGCATGGCAATTAAATTTCAATGTGAGTTTTGGAGGGGACATTTAAACCATAGCTTTTTTCTGTGTCATGAGGAAACTGCAAGACATTGTTTGGGTCTCCGATGATTAGAAGTGTGGAAATGGTCTGCGGTAACAGTAACAGAAGCAAGAAAGGTCTGTTGACTAGTTTTCTTTTGTCTGTCTGTCTGTGTGTGTGTCTGTCTGTCTATCCATCCGTCCATCCAATAAAGATAGGGTATCACTCTGTTACCCAGGCTGGTGGGCAGTGGTGCAATCATGGTTCACTGCAACCTTGTACTCTTGGACTCAAGCTATCTTCGTGCCTCAGCCTCCCAAGTACCTGGAACTACAGTTGCTCCTCACCATGCTGGGCTCATTTTTAAATTTTGTGTAGCGATAGGGTCTCGTTACATTGCTCAGGCTGGTGTCTAACTCCTGGCCTCAAGTGATCTTCCCATCTTGGCCTCCCACAGCACTGGAATTAAGGGCATGAGCCATCGCACCTGGCTGATTTTCTTTTTCTCCTTTTGAAGGAGAAACAGAATAGATGGATTTCTATCAGTGTTTCTGGGATGACAGGCAAACTCTCCACAGTTCTTTTCTTGAAAGTTGCAAACCCCTCCTTTTTTTTTTCGTTCCTCCCTTCATGTTTTTGACACCCAGGGAGCTCTCACCAGCAGTTTGAAGGTGAGGATGGGATAAGTATCATCATAGCCACTATTAGTCAGGAGAGACAGAAAAACGCAGAGCTCTAGTTCTTGCTACTAGGACTGTATTAGAGAGGAGAGTATTTCTAGCTTCAGTTGGACCACCCAAACCTTGCATACATGATCATTATATTTATATATATAGTACATAACCTATATATTGTTTCTCTTAAGCTTCACCTACATTTATAATGAGGCTTTTTGTGTTTTGGCTGGAATAACCAGCTGCTTTAATGTTGATGCCATGGAAAACATTTTGTGTGTCAAACTCCATCACAATATCAAGGTTCAGTGGTCCCTGTTTTAGATGTTTCCTGCACTACTATCATCTACATCCTTTTATTCAACCTGCAGGTTCCTTGGAAACATAAAATGGTATTAAGCACATTGTAGGATATATAGTTGAAAAAATTGTTCTTGGAGGAACAGACTGAAGTTTGAATAATGAACCTACTCTATGTGTGACCTTGAGCAAGACACTTAATGCCCCTTAATCCCCTGTCATGAGCCTCCATTTTTTCATCTCTATGGTAGATAATAATATGACAGGAATATTATTAGGATGAAGTGAGTATTTTTATGTAAAGGATTCAGCATAGTGCCAGTTTCCTAGTAGATGTTTGATAAATTAGAATTGCCCCTTGCCCTTCTTTTATCTTTTTTCTACATATCCAGGATAATACTTGGCACCTGTCTTAACCTAAAGTACAACACGAGAGCTATACAAGAATAAAATATAACTGAACACAATATTGGCAAGACATTTACTTGTCTTATGATGAGAATAATGAATTTATTTCTATTTGTGAGATTATCTTTTATAAATAATACTGTAATCAATATACTTTTTCAGCCCTTTCTTGAAACATGGATTTCTCACTGAGCAAACTTTATGTGAAAACATAATTACTATTTGCTCCTAGTTGGTTTGTAGGTAGAATTCACTTGTTCTAAAAAAGATATTCTTTCTCACTTTTTGTTTGTGCGTATGTTCATTCAACAAATATACTGAGTGCTTATTCCCTGGTAGAAACTGTCTTAGGCACAAATAATACAATTATGAACAAAATAGTATTGTTGTTATTAATAATAATGACACACTACCTAAGAGTTGAGTGCAAAAGGTGATTCTTTCCTTGAAGGAGCTTGTTGCCTGGATTTTCTTCCTGTATCCAGCAGCAGCTCACTCTTGGGTAACACAGTACCATCACTAATCCTGATTTACTTGACTTTGCTGTGATAGTAAATCATTTGAGGGTAAGGATAAGTAATTTACCTTTGTTTCTTCTTGATGTAGCAACAAACCCCAAGGTCACATACTTGTAACAAGGTTACCCTTCTGAAAAGTTTAGTGGTGGTGGTAGGAGCAGCAACAGCATTAAGCCATAATGATCACATGTGCTTTAAGAATAAGCACTTGCTAAGAAATGTAATCTAAAAGAACCCCTCTGGCAGGGTGACAGCTGTGAATTCAGAGAACTCTTGAACCATTCAGCTGGCTCTTAGAGCCAATTAAAGACCACATTTATTGATGCAGTCAGGAATTCCATATTTATTATACTGTATACTATTTCATAATCCTTAGAAAGTAGTTATGAAGCAAAATATTTGCTATAAAAGAATTCACCTTCACTGTGGTTCTTTTCTATGTGGAAAGGCCAATTTAAAAATCAGGACACATTAAAAAGGTCAGATGGGGCATGCGACTCTCTGTGGCTCAAAAAGTCATGATCAGTTTTATGCTATTTTCACTTGAGCACTTGGTACAAGATGGTTATAATTTCAACATCTATACATTTAATATTCATTATTGTTAATTGAAAAATAAAGAGTAGGGCTGGGCAATCCCTACTTCTTTGGGAGGCCAAGGTGGGAGGATCGCTTGAGTTTAGGAGTTCAAGACCATCCTGGTCAACATATTGAGACCCTGTTTCTACAAAAAATAAAAGATGAACCAGGTATGTTGGTATGCAAAACCTGTAGTCTCAGCTGCTCAGGAACTTAAGGTGGGAGGAACCCCATGATCGCACCACTGCACTCCAGCCTGGGCATCAGAGCGAGACCCCATCTCTCTCTCTCTCTCTCTCTCTCTCTCTCTTTTTTCCCTTTCTTTTTGAGACAGAGTCTGACTGTGTTGGTCATTCTGGAGTGCAGTGGCATGATCTTGGCCCACTGCAACCTCTGCCTCCTGGGCTCAAGCAATTCTCCTGCCTCAGCCTCCCAAGTAGCTGGGATTACAGGCATGCACCAACACGCCTGGTTAATTTTTGTATTTTTAGTAGAGACAGGGTTTCACCATGTTGGCCAGGCTGGTCTCGAACTCCTCACCTCAGGTAATCTGCCCACCTCAGCCTCCCAAAGTGCTGGGATTACAGGTGTGAGCCACCGTGCCCAGCCTGACCTCATCGCTTAAAAAAAAAAAAAAAGAGTAGGGGGAACAATGGCTAACACTATCTAATGTTTTTATAAATTTTAAAAAAAGAGGAAAAATTAAGACTAGAGAAAACCTTTTTTCTTTCTGTCCTGCTAAGTGTTCCCAGCAAATTTCTAAATCTTTCACTACAGTAATATTTCCACAAAAATAAGGCAAGCATGTTTCACACATTTGTTGTAAAGTTGATCTCATTAATGATATTGACTAGTATTGTGTTGCCTAAAGTAACAAGAACAACATTTTTTGAATTTGGACTTTCTTTCTCCCTAGTTTGTGAAATCAGTTAGATCCTTCAGTGTTTGGTAATTCTAATGGAAAAGGAAAAGAGCATTGGCGATGTACTCGGCACAGAACACTGTACTTAATGTCCTTATCTGCGTTACTTCCCTTAAACATCACAAGTCTTTGAAAGAGTTTATTGCAATCCTTATTTTATAAATGGGAAGGCTGAGACTCAGAGAATTTAAATAATTTTGTCGCACTTATGCTAATAATGAATAGTGGTCTGATGTTTGACACAACATCATTTTGATTCTTCCCTCTGTTCCATAGTTATTTCAGTGAGAATCCTGTTTCCATTTCTTTCTGAGGCTTTAGTTTCTGTTTGTGTTTTATTAATATGACAATATTTATTACAAACCACATTAAACTCTAGTTGGGTAGAATCAAGGAATAAATAAATGTGGAATCTTATTACTTAAAAGCAAATGAATTCTAAAAGAAGGGACCAACCTGTGAACACTAAGATGTTGTAATTCCAGCAGTTATCAGGTGGCCTCGGTGCCTGTTGCCAGCTGTCTGGGACAGCGTGTCAAATCATCGTCCTCATTGTTAAAAATAGGAAATATCTGGGGCCTTTCTTCTCCTTTTGCATAGTATATTCCACTTGTAATACTATTGTCGGGTTCCCTTGCATTCCAGCCATCCATCATCATTCGACATTTTCTCTGGTGCCTGTCACCTGGCTTCTCACAGCTACAATTAGACCATAAATAGAGTGAAGGGAAGGAGTGCTCTGACCTGTCCAGTGCTCTAACCAGGATTGAACAACATGTTCCTTAAGAAGGCTCCTGGCCAGGCATGGTGGCTCACACCTGTAATCCCAGCACTTTGGGAGACTGAGGCTAGTGGATCACTTGAGGTCAGGAGTTCGAGACTAGCTTGGCCAACATGGTGAAGCCTCGTCTCTACCAAAAATACAAAAATTAGCCAGGCATGGTGGTGCATGCCTGTAATCCCAGCTGCTCGGGAGGCTGAGGCAGGAGAATCACTTGAACCTGGGAGGTGGAGGTTGCAGTAAACCGAGATCTCACCAGTGTATACCAGCCTGGGGGACACAGCGAGACTCCATCTCAAAAAAAAAAAAAAAAGTTCCTGACAGTAGGTCCCAGGTTATTTGATCATGAGAAGATGAGAAGGCACGTGAGGAAAAGTGAGTTTTGTTTTTCACTAAGAATACTGAAATGCTAAAGTAGATTTCAGGGGTTCAGGACTCAGACCTTATGATTTTTGGCCATGACCTTTACTTTTGTTTCTGACAGCTTTATTTTCAAGAAAATTTTCATTGGGTTGGCTCTGTTTATTAGTAATGTAGTAAGAAACATTTGACTTCTCATCTTCAAGAGGAAATCATGACAAGTGCAGTATAGATGGCATTTGGTAATGGAGCTGGAAGAGTGTATGAGGTTCCTGTAGATGGAAGTCTGGTTAGGGGTTGGGGTAGGGAGGAGAGTCTCTTTTTACATATTTCTCTCTGAACTTTACTTTTTATTTAGCTTAACTGCACTATGTGAATCAGTAATCATCTTTTTGTAGCTAGCAGGGGTTTAGAACTAATGAAAGTATTATTTAGTTTCTAACCTCATACCCTGTCATTGTACCTATATATTTTCACAGCCATATCTTCCTCTCACTGACATTTCTAGTGACTCTGATGCTGTATTTTTGGTATTGTAGCTTATCTTTTGTTATCTTCGTTCTCTGTAATATGGTCATCAACAAATGTTTATTAAGCACACCTACTCCCTATACAGCTTTGATGATACAGTGAGATTTGCTTACCTTTATTAGTTTTTGACAGTTGCTTACATTTATTCGGGTTTTGACAGTTTACATTTATTAAGCTTTCACACATACTGTCTCATCTAATTACTGTAACATTTTAGCAAGTTAGGTCTTTTTTCCTTTCATTCAGCAAATGTATTCTTGTTTAATCACTTTCCAGGAAGTTACATTCCAGGTGGGAAAAAGTGACATAAGGAAGAAAACACACAGTAACAGAAGTGACTTGTGTTAAGGTTCTTATGGGTTATTTTATACATAGTCACTGTTAATAGAATTGTGGACTTTGAGAGAAGGGCATTTGATAGTTTGGGAATAGATGTGAGACCTAAAGAAATGGTACGAGGGGAGAGAGACCTCCAGATGGTAGCGCAGTGTGGCTAAGGCATAGAGGTGCACATGCATACAGCGCATTTACCATACGTGAAGGTTTTCATTGAATGAAGCCAGGTTAGTCAGGTCTGAACTTAATTATTGAGTGCCTAATAGCGTAGCACTTCAGAATATTTATAAACTGTTGGAAATCATCTAGTCTATCTCATATAGGTTATCAAGAGACATGTTCATATTGTGTCCATTATTACATTATTTTCATGTAGACTTACTTACCTGTTCCTGAAGTGTAGAATATATCCCGGTTTCTTCTATACATATCTCCTTCGTGAATGAATTCTGACTAGATTTTATGATCTTAAAAGGAAAGATGTTAAAGAAGTTATACTTATTGTATCATTTTTGTAACTATACCATGTGACCTTTCAAGGAGGATTTTATTAGAAGTGTAGTGTTTGTTTCCGTCTTCATGCTTTCCTTAACTCAGCAAAATTTAGCAGCACGTTCATATCTCTGATGCAAACATTGTACAAGATTGATTTTTTTTAATGAGAAAAAACAGTCCACGATTTCTAATTAAGGGTTGACTATGCCATTGTATTTTTGGTTATTCTTAAGAAAAAGTATGCACTGATTAGTTGGTAGAAACGACTGATCCAAATGTCTAGACTTTGATGCCTCTGGGAAGTCCTGATGATCCAGGGTATGGATTTCTGAAGCTTCACATGTTTTTATCAGTCAATTTCCAAGATGCCTAGAGACCATTCAGATAGATAATAAATCAGGGGAGATTTAGCTGTGTTTGGTAACATGCAAAGAACTATACTCAGAAAGAAAATGTTTAATTTAGAAGAAGGAAACCAAATGTTGGAAGTGTAGATTGCTAGGGTTTTGAGGAAGCCCACTAAATAGTAGCCATCTTTCCTGCTGGAGTTTTGAAACTACTGAGAAATAAGTAAGGTAGATAGTAAGTGAAATGTCACTTTTATATTGATTTAAGCCAGATTGCAGGATGTAACCCAGTTTGAGAATCAAACAAAGCTTGCTAACTGAACATCACAATTAAACAGATTTACTCACCCGTTTAGAAAAGATGTTGGCCCACTTCAGGCCTTCTCTGACAAAGCAGGGCCTTTATAGCTAAACTTACACCAGACACCACTTAACTGTCTTCAGGCACTCTAGTTTCTAAAGTGGAATATGGGAGTTGCTAAGCCATGCATGCCCAGCCTTTTCTTCTCAATTTTTATCAGTCAGAGGCATTATATCACTTCCCCTGGAGTGGGTAAAAGGTGGAGAGAGGTCAGAGATTACATTAGTTGAACTTCATTATAGTGGCAAGAAACACAAGTAGGGGGAGAGCATTTTTCCCAACATCCAAAGTGATACATCTTTTCACATTCTAAATTCTCTGAAATGAGGATGTATCTGAAATGAGTGGCATCTTAATGGCTGCCTACTGGAAACCAGTCACGGTGAATTGTCACCGGTGCAGTGTGTGTGAGCTTGCGTTACTCCTAGCACCATGACCCTTCCGTGTTTCCATTAATGAAGCAATTAAGGACCATTTGAGGAAAGAGTATAAGTCCTGGTCGGAATAGGAAAGCCTTCTGTTTAAACCTTCTGATAGCATCAAGAAAGCATCAACTTTAAACTTTGCAGGATGGATATCAGCAGCGTGCAATAAAATATGGGATGCAGCTTGGAGCACTCCTTTATGAAACACACGCTCTTGGTGACAGTGGATGACAATGTTTAGAAAACAAGGACATTGAAAACTCTGAGTCAGAGCGATTCGAAAGAGCTAGACTTCAAATATTACTTAGTGTTAAGACTACCTTAACAAACTTATTTTTCTTATATTTTCTTATTGAATGTGCCTGAGAGGTTTATGGTAACCATTTGTTTATGTGAAAGCCAAGCTATTCAATAAGGAAAAGGAAACATTCCAAGAAAGCATTATATAGTTTAAATAGCAGGACTTTTTTTTTTCTTGGTGATGTGTAAAATAATAGTATGTCTTATAATCATTGGGGTCTCAGATTTGATAAAGTATGGTAAGTTAGGCTTATATGAATCTCTGCTCCAATCTTTACAATATGCAGCAACTTTGAATGGCAGGTACTTCATCCTTTCTCTGAAAGCTTTATGTCCCATACTGTCCAAGATGGACCCTGGTCATTGGAGATCAAAATTTTCACCTTAACGGAATTGTAGCCTTGCAGTGTTCCATTAAATGTAGCATTTGTTCTTACTGTGATTCCATGTTCTTACTCAGAGTAAAAATGCTGGGTGTTTGTTTGTTTGTTTGTTTGTTTTGAGATGGAGTCTCGCTCTGTCGCCCAGGCTTTAGTGCAGTGGCGCAATCTTGGTTCACTGCAACCTCCGCCTCCCAGGTTCCAGCAATTCTGCTGCCTCAACCTCCCGAGTAGCTGGGACTACAGGCACATGCGACCATGCCTGGCTATTTTTAAAAAATTTTTAATAGAAACAGGGTTTCACCATATTGGCCAGGCTGATCTCAAACTCCTGGCCTGAAGTGCTCAACCCTCCTCAGCCTCCCAAACTGGTGGGACCACAGCTGTGAGCCACCTTGCCCAGCCAGGGTGAAAATTCTAATCTCTTGTTTATTCAAGTGAGGAAGCCTGGATGAAGTCGTTCAAAATAATTTTGTACTTACCGAAGGTTATTGCTTGCAAAGATGGTCCTAATTATGACAGTATAGGACTCATCTAGATATGCTTGGTTTGTTTATTTATAAACGTTTCGATGAGCTAAGTCTCTTTTTTTCTTTCATCTGAAAGGGGGTCCTGATGACAACTTAATTGAAGGTGGAGGAACAAAATTTGTCTGCAAACCTGGAGCCAGAAACATTACCGTCATATTCCACCCATTACTAAGGTAAGTCAAGTGCTGTGATGTACTTACTGAAGATCAATATTTTCATTATTTATGCTGCTCTGCTGAATACCAGTTGTTGCGTCAGCATTGAAACAAGTCATAAAAGAAATTTGTTCTATTTTTAGGGCCTCACTATCAAAGTTAGTCAGTTTAACAGATAATCTCAGTCCCACTGAGTAGCTACTTATTTTCAGGAGTAAATACTTTTATTTGATTTTCTTTCTTTCACACTCCCTATCTCTGTCCCTTTCCCGCCCTCTTCCCTTCCCTCCTTCCCTCCCTGTCTCTTTCTTTTCTGTCTCAGGAGTTGGCAAACTATGGCTTACTGGAGAAATCTGCCCTGCACATGTATTTTTAAATACATTTTTATTGACACACAGACATGCTCATTTGTTTACGTATTGTCCATAGCTACTTTTGTGCTACAAGTGCAGACTTTTAATTGCAACAGAACTCATATGGCCCACAAAGCCTGAAATACTTACTCTCTGGCCCTTTACAGGAAAAAATTGCCAACCCATAATCTGTCCTTGTCATTTACACCAGTGTCCGAGATATCCTTTGAGAACTGGCAGGTCTCTGAAGAAATATGATTTATAAAAAAATGAAAGACATACACATCAAGTGTATGTTTTTATATGTTGAAAGATAACATGATGTGACCAGAGTGAAATCTATTCTAATGCTCAGTTCATTAGGATAACATGATTATAGGAAAGTAAGAATCCATAGTGCCTCCATTAAAGAAAGAAATCTAAATCCTGAATACTTTTAAAAAGATACTTTTTGAGAGTGGAAAAAAGAGGCAATTGTCGAGTAGATAAAAAGTTTCAGTTTATGATAGGAAAGTTCTAGAGATCTGTTACATAACAGTATGCACATAGTTGACACTACTGTACGGTACATTTAAAAAAGGTTGATGGTAAATTTAATGTTATGTTTTTTTTTTTACCACAATTTGTAAAATGCACCTTTTGGGATCCACATATCTAATATAATATCAATTGTATGTTTTCTCTGTAAAGAAACAGAGTATATATTTGTGGCATTTTCATATAATAGACCAGAAACTCCTGAATTTACTAAATGTTAGGTACTTCAGAATATCACCTTACCTTTCTCAGATCACTTCTATAATATTTGCGGCATTTGGAATAACAGTTAAGCAAATGCTGTTGAATTGGCCAGAGATAATATTATGAATATTTTCTCCAAGCATAAGCAGTTTATTATTACAATGTCCTACCTTCTCATTATTCGAGACTTACTAAATTGATACCATTAGAACTAATTAAATTCTAATCTCTTATATGGGTAACCAGTGTTCTAAATTGTACTGGATTAGTTTCCTCAATTGATTTTAAATACAAAAACATAAATATGTAAATTAAATATCGAAAACTTGACTTTCACACAATAAAAAGTTTTTAAAGAAATTTTACTGACTTTAAGAAGTCTGTTTTAGCAGAGATTTGTAGCAAGTAAATTCATTTAAGAACCATGGGATTAAGAAAACTAAGACTATTAAGAGATTAAGAAAATTAAAACTATTTCTCTGTAGGTTTAGTTGATAGAGTACTATATGTATATAATAAGTAAATTATAACATACAGAATTTATAGATTAAATAACATTGATTATATATATCAATTGACTTTGGTAGTTAGTTTCGTTTTCACTGTCTTCTTCAATTACAATTGATTTCTACTTAGTTAATGTTGCTAATTGTTAGAAATTGGAAAATACCTTAATCATGGTAAGCATCTTCTAACCTAGATTTAGTGCCATAATTTACTGCTGAGTTATACTATAGTTTGGATAAGTGGAATTCTTGTGCTTACATTTATTCCCAAGTAGAAAAGAAATCCTTTAGAAGCCATTAACAGTGTTGTCAGTAACCACTTTTCAAGAGATTTTTCCTCTGTTTTTTTTTTCTTTTTAAATGTGAAATTAGAAGAATGAAATATATATATACACACATAATATATAAATATATATGTTAGTACTTATTTTACACTTAATAAAATGCATTTTTTTTTTTGTAGAAGATTCTGGTGGAACTTAATGTATTACAGTTCTTGACAGTTACTTGTTAAGTCTTTATAAATGCTGCTTTGCTAGATAGTTGTTTCAAGGCTTGGTAGTACTCCCAGTGGTTTTACTCTCTTACTTGATTTCTACTTTCATTCAGAATTTTAGCTTATTGATTAAAACTGAAAAAAGTTTGTTGCCTGATACAGCTTATCATTCATTCTTTCTCTGTGTATCTCTTAATGGAAATTCCAAAAATATTGTGTGGTCTGAAAGGTAAGTTCATTCTTGGATGAACAGATGACTGTGATAGAGTTTTAATTAGCTCTTGGCCCAAATCGCAACCTTGTCAAAAACTCCTGATTGACTTGTGGAACTTGAAATGATTAAGATCTTTTAGTGGTTTTTTACCTTTTTAATTTGAGTTTTTACACTTCAGCATTTCCTGAGTGTTGGATTTATTATTTCTTCTAAAATTTAGAAGTTTCATTTTTGTAATTAAATGAACCAGTGTGCATTATCATACTTGTGTATTTTATTAGTACTATTATAATTTAAAATTTGTCTTTTATATTCAACAAATATTTATTGAATACTTATGATGCATATTTTCCTATCTCCAAGTTAGATGTAGTCTCTTGTTCAGACGTAGTTGCTCGTATTTTTATGAAATTATATAAACAAAGATTGTGTAGATATGTTTTCTGTTCTTTAGAATGGTCATTGCTTTTATTCTATGCTAGTTTAAGTGAATGTGAGTTAGTATTCTGTTATTTGAAAGATAGTGTAGCATAATGGGAGAGGCAGTGTAGAAGAATGAAAGGTGGAAAAAATGTACAGGATTGCAGATTCCAAATGGAAAACATGACAAGTGATCTTGGTTCAGGTCTAGGCTTCTTCACTTCAGATTTACTCAGTGCTTATTATTAGACTCTGATTATGCCACGTCCTGGGGAAAGAAATAATAAGATCATATCCTTACCTGCAAGCTCCTCTCTTGGTAGCCGCATGGGTTGCAAAAAATGAAGAAGCCTGAAAACATCACATATTGGTGAGGACATGGATCAGTGGGATGTCTTATACCTTGTGGGAGGATGTAAATTGGTTCAGCCTCTTTCAACTGGTTTGACATTATTGAAAAATCACATTTCCTGTTACCTAGCAGTTCCCTCTCCTAATGCTCTTAAATGTGTTTCTACTTGTTATCAACTGACTCATACTATTTTTCCATGCCAATTTGCCAAACTCTTTTTCTTTCTTTTTTTTTTTTAACAGTTTATTATAATTTATTTTATTTAACAATCTAGGAAGTTCGCAGCCATCAGCAGTTCTAGTGCAATTTCAGGTGCAATTGGGAATTTGGGAATCTCGGTGGAGCTGTTAGTGTAGCGAACCTTGTACGTAAAATACATGCATACTTTTGATAGCACATGTGAAGGTATCTCTCTAAAATTGACCTCATTGGTTTCGTTCTCAGCAAACTGACCTGGGCCACTCAACATGGCTTTTATCGTGCCTGATGTTAATGCATGTTCTCTTTTTACAATAAATTCATGGCCATCAGATGACATCAATTTGACATACATGGCATCAGGGCCTTCACAGCCACCAAAGGTTTTCTCCTCTCCATCCATTTTGTTCTTATGAAATTCTACTTTGCTTCCCCAGGAACTTTAGTAGCTTCCTGGAGCTCTGTTTCCGCCCCAGCCCGAGACTCAATCGTCAGCCCCGCAGCCACCGCAGCCGGATCCCCGCGTACTGCCACAGCCCCTATCCCAGGGCGGCCCCCCCCACCAAACTCTTTTTCTAATTGGTTACAATAATTATTCTTTATTTATAACTTAGCTCATATTAAAAATAAGTTTGGCTGGGCACGGTGGCTCACACCTGTAATCCCAGCACCTTGGGAGGCCGAGACGAGTGGATCACCTGAGGTCAGGAGTTTGAGACCAGCCTGGACAACATGGTGAAACCCCGTCTCTACTAAAAATACAAAAATTAGCCAGGCGTGGTGGCATGTGCATGTAATCCCAGCTACTTGGGAGGCTGAGGCAGGAGAATCACTTGAACCCAGGAGGCGAAGGTTGCAGTGAGCTGAGATTGCGCCACCGCACTCCAGCCTGGGCAACAAGAGCGAAATTTCATCTCAAAAATAAAATGAAATAAGTTCTAGAGGAACTTACCACAAGTTGACTTTTATAAAAAATCAGGACCCATTTGAACATTATATCTTTTTTTTTTCTTACATGGTCTCTTGGCAAACTCACATTTGTTTTCAGTGGAGGGAGATCCCTTTCAAGTGTTTAGGTCCTTCACTTTCCTTTGCTACTTTTTCCCTATGTCTGGTGTCACTGGTACTGTACTGTCTTCCTGAAACTATGCATATGACTATTCTATACACTTCATTTATTAAAATCATTCATTTCATAGTTTTCATTCTAGTAGTGCATTCTTTGCAGCTTGGAGGGTTTCTATGTTGACAATTCCAACCACCCTTCTAAGAATACCACAGCACAGTTTCCCGTTATGCTGGTTTGTATATTCTCAGTAGTTGCTTTTCCTCTCCTTTCATAAAATTATTATACTGGGTCTTCAAATCTGGTAATCTTGCTAACTTATTTTTTTACTGTTCTCATAGCTACTGCAGTTCCATCACTAGGAAATCTCACAGGATGTGAGAGTCAAATATACTGACTTCTAATTTGTTCACTGCCCATTAACTCTGCTTGTCCCTTTACTTGCTTATTTAATGCTTTCCTTATTGTTTTCT
The DNA here is from genome assembly GCF_009764315.1 of Trachypithecus francoisi. NCBI lineage: Eukaryota > Metazoa > Chordata > Mammalia > Primates > Cercopithecidae > Trachypithecus > Trachypithecus francoisi. Next base: position 25,302,391 of record NW_022681469.1, on the reverse strand, counting down.
CTTTACAGTCAAGCATGTCTCTTAGAGAGTAAATTTCTAGAAAGAAATGGGGTATAGTATATTATCTTACTTGCTTTACTCTTAGCCTACCAAGACATTGTTTTTAATTAAACCTTTAATGAATGTTTTTAATGATAGGTCTTTTTTTTTCTTTTTTCTTTTTTTTTTTTTTAACTCATTCTGTTGTCCAGGCTGGAGTGCAATGGTGTGATCTTGGCTCATTGCAACCTCTGCCTCCTGGGTTCAAGCAATTCTTGTGCCTCAGCCTCCCAAATAGCTGGGATTACAGGCATGCGCCACCATGCCCGGCTAATGTATTTTAGTAGATATGGGGTTTTGCCATGTTGGCCAGGCTGGTCTCAAACTCCTGACAGGTGATCTGCCCACCTCGGCCTCCCAAAATGCTGAGATTACAGGTGTGAGCCACTGTGCCCAGCCAATAACAGGTCATCTAATCAGTGTTTCTGCCTGTGGGTCTAAATGAACAAAACCATAGTAAAACAACGGTTTCTAGCCATGGCCAGATAGATTCTGAAATACTTTCCCTAAAATGTAGACTCTGAAAGTGATATAACTGATGCCTTTTTTTCTTCCATTGACATGTTTCCTCTCTTTCAGCTTTCTCTAGAAGGCTTAAGACAAATGAATGAGTTCATTCTTATAAATGGAATTTATGTTATGGGCCTTGATTTTGGGAAACAGAAGGAAGATATGTTAATGTTGGAATTTGAGTGACATTATTTCTCTTCTTTTGTGTAGTTCTGATGTGCATTTAGGTTTCTTTCCAAAAATAATTATTTTTGAATAATTACATCGTGGTAATTGTTAACCATGATCTGAATATAAAGAAACCTTTGGCAATGAAGTACATTTTATTATAGTATCAATCACAATTTAAATGAGGGTGACACTTTTTATTACAATTAATATATAATGTAGTCTTTTCAGGAAATTTGAAATTACTTTGTAGCTGTTATTTGTGGGATTTGTGGGGAGAAGGAGTGAGAATGTACTTTTCTCTTTGTTTTTTTTCATTCTTTTTTTTATTATTCTTTATTCTCTGCAAGTCTAAAAACAGGTAATTTATTGTGCCTTAGATTTGTTAGTACAGTTCTTTCACATAGCAAACACAGGTGAGAACACAAGTTATTTCTTAGAAAATCTGAATGCTTGCACCTAACTAGAAGTATCATTCAGAAGATACTCTAATGCCATTTTTTCTTCCTGGACCAATAAGGCGTATTGGTGGGAGCGTTGCTAAATCGAAACAAAGTCATGCCTTTGACAGGTGCACTTAGCACCTCATAACCACAGAGTCCCAGTTAAATAAGTGGAATTGTCAAAGAAGGATGGCAACATTTAATGCAGCCCATCACTGCTTTAGAAACAGTGGTTAGCTAGGACAAGACTCAAGAACAAGGACACACTGGCCCAAGGAAGCCTTCTGAGTCCTCACATGGCCTCTTCCCTGTGCACTGGGACAGAGCTCCCTGGTGTTCCTTCCTCTTACAAGAATATTAGCTCTATGGGATCAGGGCCCTGCCATTGTGACCTCATTTGACCTTAATTACCTCTTTCAGAGAATATATATTAAAATTCACTGTCAGAACAGACTATTAATTAAAGTGGTATTTAATCGTCCTTTTAGCATTGGAGTCCTATTTTAACTGGAAAGGAGTTTTGTACGTTGTATGAGAGAGAGAGAGATTAGACCACTAAAAGTGAAGAAGTGAAGTGTTGGGGCTGGATAGAAGTGAACACATTCTAAGTTTTGATGTCTGCCAAATCACCGTGAGCCTTCGTTTCCCTTATCTGCAAAGGAAAGAAAAACATTCATTAAGTGTTTAATGACAGACAATGTCTTGGTAGGTAAAGATTAAAAGCAAGATAATACTATACCTCATTTCTTTCTAGAAACTTACTCTTTAACAGACGCGCTTAACCAGAAAGAGAAAACAGTAAGGAAAAGCATTAAATAAACGAGTTGGTTGGTTTGGATGTTGCTTTCTACCTGTTAAGTTTTGTGATTCTGTGACTGGGCAGTGCTTTTATAGTATTTAGGGAATCTGAAGGCCTGGCATTTTGAAATTTAAAAGTTTATGTAGCAAGTGAGTTTTATAGTGTGTTGGAGAATTGTTGCTTATATGCTCCAACTGGCTTTTAAAAGGCATTTGGCTCTTTAAGGTAATGAACACTTGGCATGCATGAAGTAATATGTTTCTTACGGGACAACTGAAGAGCAGTTGTTTGCAGTCTTGTGACATGGCAGAGGCAGGAGGCTGGGGACATGGGGAGGATGATGCCATTCAAGTTGCAAAGTGTTACTGATTCTAGTTCTGTTGAACACTGCTGGAATATTGAATATCTGGGCTATAAGCATTTTTTACTAGTAATTATCATCCACACCTCATTAAAATCAGACATCAATTTATGTCTTTCTAGGTAGAGCAAAAAGTGAAATATTTATTGGCCAGTGAGAAAAGTCCTGGCATCTAGATCAGTTAAGAAGATGAACCTCTCTTGGCAACTTGGGCTTTTGGTGATGGACGGTTTGGTTTGCTGTGTTCCATCCTTAAGACTAATAACAGTCAGAACAAGTGGTTGTAGTCATAGCTAATGCATAGAGAAGAATTTCTAAAAATTACTCTGAGATGTAGATGTTACACATAGAAATCGCTATACCGCAGCAGTATAGGGTACTGTTTTGTGGCCTGTTTGTGAAATAGCTTTGAAATGCCTGTGATTAGGAGATGCTTAAAGTTAGGACAGGAAGTAACTGAAACCAAACCTGGAGCAGTGAAAGGCTCCAAAGGTGATTATGCTATTAACCAGTAATTTCTGTTTCCAAAAATGACATTTCAAAGTAAAAGAGAATTGTGATTAGCATTTTTATTTTATACTTTTTGTTTTAATAATTATAGTACTTATAATATCACATATTGCCAATATTTTCAGATCAAAGGCATATATAATTTACTGTTATAATTAAGCACATTTTTCCTAATATTTTTATCTTTGAAAAATGCAATGACATTGTTCTACCCATGTCAATTTGATGTGTACATTGATATTTATTTAGCAGAATATTATTCTCAGTGTTCACAGGTATTTGATATTTTTATACAGATGCATGTTTGTTCTTAATGAGCTAAAGCTTATGTAGACATTTTGAAAGATGTTAGTGATTAGACAGCCTAGCAAATAATGTTGTAGATCATACATTATTCATGCATGGGTGGAAATGTGGACACCTTGTTGCATTTTTATGAAACACAGCCATTTTTTCCCCTCTGCTCAGAATTATGAAAAAATATTGCTAGTTTTCGGTCTGCCTGACCTGTAAGGCCTGTGAAGTGCTGAGTGGTTGGTATACATAGATTTCAAGCCCTATATTTGAGTAACTTCTTTTGATTTAATATTGTAAATGTTAAATGCTATAAACCTTCAGACCACCTAACTTTTGGAGATTAAAAAATTTCATTCTAAACTTTTTTTACTTCTATATTTTCAAAATGTATGACATATGGCTAAACACTGATTGCAACTAAATGGTCAGTTTTGTACTACTGAGTAAAATGGAGAGGCAGTCAAGGTTTCAACCCATGTATTTATGCACATTTCGGCAATTTCTGAAAAGGTGAAGCATCTCAATCTAGTTAGCACAAAAGAATAGGCCATTTCTCATGAGAAACAGTTGGAAAAACTGGAAATGTTAGTGAAAAACAGGGGAGAAACAGAATATTTTTTATCTGTTTACATATATAAAGAGATCACTTTATATTATAATCCCTTAAAGAGATAGTTATTTTGTTATTTGTTGCTTCGTACATATGGATTATAACTAGTTGGTTGTATGTTTCAAGAGATTCTGCTCTACACAGTGAAAATTTTCAAATGAATAAGGCAGCAGAAATAGGAAAGCTTTTCTTGGGAGATAATATTTTTCATGGAGATGATTAACCAGAAGCTGAATTTATGATGCAGTTAACTGGCTGTTGAATTTCCAGGTCTACATTCTTTAAATCTCTGATTGTAAGCCTTTCTAACATACTGTGCAACTTCAGAGCTCTGGGGAGATATGTTTCTTCCAATCTTGCTCATTTGAGTTACTTTTTTATGCTTCAGCTTAATGCTGATGATTATCATTGGCAGGGTCAAGGGAGTATAGTTGACTTCTGTGTCACTTCAGCATTGACTTTCTTCTTTCGAACACAAGGAGACTCATGGAAGGGTTGTTAGACAAACGCCACCTCTCCCTACCATATAGTTCCTTCTATCCTCTTTTTTTCTTCTCTGCTTTTATTTTTGTATTTTTCTTTTTCATGTCCACTAACTGGTACATACGAGTATAACTTAGCTCTTCCAGTGACTGTTAAAGGAAAAAGAAAACTAGCTTTCTTTTGTTGTAAAAGCTAATTTGGGACCAACGCTGTATTTCCAAATAACCCTAAAATCAGCATTACTTTGCTGCTGTGATTTTGACGTAGATTTAAGCTGATATTTTAGATGCAAGTTTTCGTCTCTTTATCAATTACATTTTGTTATTAATTAACCTTATTAGCAGCTTACATATAAAAGACAGTAGAAAAGACTATTCAGAACAAAATGCTTGCACAATTTGTATGCTGCTTTTTATGTATTCTGAACATGTATTCGCCTTTTGGACTGCGATACACAAAATATGCTTATTCAGCATTCGATGAAATATGTTTATGTCCAGCCACAGGGCCATTTACATCTGATTTTGAAATCTGAATTGATAATGTAATTTGGTGTTAAAAATAACATAGGCATACCTAGGGGGAAAATACAGTCTCTCCCTTTAATAACATGTATTCCTCTGAGTGTTGGCTTTGCATTGTTTCTTTGTATGATTGGGAAAATTATTTTATTCCTCTTGCTCCTCAAAAAACAGAAAGACACACACACAACCTCTTTCCTGTTTACTTTTTTCTGTTTCTGTTTTGCATTCTTTGTAACTGGGCCTTCTATATAATACCAAAGACTCTTCTTTGGTCATAATTGACATTTGAGCATTTGATCATTAATATTGCCTACCATGTTTTTAAAAAATGTGTCATACTGCAAGTGAAGTATTTTTCTTTTCATGGTCATGAGATCTTTTTTATTTTCCTTTTATAGTTAAACAAAAATAAACCCCAAAATAAGCAATGATATTTTCTCAGGATTTTATTATTTAATAACTGAGAAAGGAAACTTCTTTGATTCAGCAAGATAAGTGAGAACAGCCAGCTAGAAAGGAGAAGAAAGGTGGAAGCATCATAAAGGAAGTTTTAGTTTTGAATTACCTTAATTTCATGTTTTGGTAAGAGTAGTGGTTATGAACCTGGGAAGTGCTGGGTCTGACTTTCATGTTGCACTTGAAATAGTTGCTGGAATGTTTGATGTTTTTATGTTGTTTTTACTAGCTGGGAAAGAATAGTAATTTTGACAATCATACTGTTTTTAAACTCGGTGAGCATTCTTCAAAGCCTATTTCTGTAAAATACCACATTGTAAATAGGTGAGAAAGTATTCAATAATGTCGAGAAGAAAAAAAAACTGTAATGCTAACAAGTTTCTACGATACCACTCTTTAGTGAAAGAATATGGAAGTATGTTACTTAATTGGACTCCGTAAATTCAGAATCTATACATTTTTAAAAATCTTTTAAAATTTTTATTGAGATACACGTATATACATTCAAATGTATAAATCTGTACACATTTTTGTATGTTTGTATATTTGTGTGAATTTTTACATATGTATACACAAGTATAACCAGGACACAAATCAAGATATAAGACATTGACATCGATCATTTTCAGTACCCTAGAAGACTTGCTTATGTTGACAGTCAGTTTCCTTCCCTGAGAGATAACTATTATTGTGAATTCTGTCCCTACAGATAGATTGGTTTTGCCTATGGTTTAACTTGATATAAATGGAATCATATAGTATGTACTCTTTGGTGCCTGACTTCTTTTGTGTGACATGATGTCTATGTTAGTCATCCATAGACTAACATTGATTTTTTTATGTTAGTCATTGTGTCAGTATACTACTGAAATTAGCAATTATAAAATATAAGATTCAATCATTATTTTGGAATAAAAGAACTTTTAGAATCCTACGGTCCTAAAAACTGTTCACAAATTAAACTTCTTCTAAACAACTTTCCAAGAAATCTTTTGATTTCCTATCTTGTGGGTCCAAAGAGGTTCTCAGGGCAGTAAGAGATCTTGCAGTGGGGCAGTGTCCAGCAGGGCAGTGAGCCAGTGTAGCTGGAAGCCACATTCTCTCCGTGATGGACGTAGACTGTTTCCTACAGCTTTGGTAGTAAAAGCTAGGGAAGCAAAAATTAGTTGACATGTTTCCTAGACTTTGGGTTTTCTGATCAGTCAGTGAAGAGATAATTGGCAATTAACATGAGTTGCTACTTTTATTAAATAAAAGGGATTTTTCTTAGAATTAAGATCCATCCTTTTTAAGGGAAGATAATGGGCAATTTAAAATCGACATTCTCTCTTTTTTTTTTCTTAAGAGATAGGATGTTGCTGTGTTGCCCAGGCTGGAGTGCAGTGGCTGTTCAGAGGTGCAATAATAGCACACTGCAGAATGCCTGGGCTCAAGCGATCCTCCCACCATAGCCTCCATACCCAGCTTAAGTCAGTGTTCTTAAACCAACATTAATATGTAGGCTAGTTTTGGGGGACAGTAAATTCAGTCAAAGAGGGAGGAGAGAAGCTTGATATGAGGGATTAGCCAAGAGCCAGATGCAGAATTATCACAGGAAACCATGATCAGGTGTGGACCCAATTGAGCGACCCTAACATAGTTGTAGTGAGTTGGGAATTTACTTTTATTGATCGTAAATCACATGGTTCTGGTCCCTAGCAGGCAGTCACTAAAAATGTTTTGAGTAAATGAGCAAATTAATTGAAGGTAAAAGTGGTGGGGGCAGTTTTAAATGTATAAGGCAAACTGGATGGATATTGAATATTCTTTTAGTATGTCTGTAGAACCTTTCATTGTAATTCTTGAATATTAAAAGATACTTTTTTAACCTCTTTATACCGTCCTGAGCACATATATACATACATACATATACACACGTACATATACATACATATAAACACACACACTCATTGCCTTCACTTTAGCTAGTTGATTATTAGAATATATTTTATACAGTCACATTTGTTCCAGCCACTTTTTTTTTTTCAAGTTTTTGTACATCCGCAGCCTCTCCTGGTGGCTGCTAGTATCAGTGTCACCTGCAGTGCTTTGCCAACCCCCTGAAGCTCTCTTACTCTGTCCAGTGTGCTGAGGGTGCTGGCATCCATCAATATCTTTTTTTGCGTATTCTATTTAGTTTTGCTTTTTGCATCTGTGAAAAATGGTAGAACATCTTCTCATTGTTAGAGTGGAAATAAGAATAGTAAAGAAAACTGTACAAAAATAGGCCACTAAATTCATTCTTTAGCATGAAATTATAAATGCTGAACAGGGTTGATAGAGGTGCATCAATGCTCAGAAATGCATCTAAATGAATCTACAGTTCTTTCTTTCTTTGAAGCTTTTAAGAAAATTGATATGAGGATTTCATGAAGATTAAAAAGAGACCAATATCCTTCTCTGAATGTTGGAGGTCTGTCTGCTTTATAAGCCTCAACTCATTACATTTTCTTTTTTACATATTTTTGATTGACATGTTGATTTTAAAAATGCAACTTCAACATTCAGTGGGAGTTGACAGTATTTAAACTGAATTTTGGGGCAAAATTCTTCAATATAGTCATATTTTTCTGTTATTTTTAATTCATTCTTTTTTTTCCAGCAACTACTCACTGAGTGCTTACTATGTGCCAGACACTGTCCTTGGCTTTGTGGAGACTGTGTTCCTAACGAGGGTATTGTGGTAATTTGAGAATAACAGAAAATCTATGACAAAGGAGCCCATCATTCCACTAGTGCTAAATTTCTTCCGTTTTCCTTTTTTAAGCTTAGAAGATTATCTGTTGCAGAGGCACATCTCTTTTCATGCTATTTCTTTTTCAGAGGTAGTTTCACCTCTGGTCTTCATCCCACTTCCCTCCATCCCCTTTGGGATCCAGACCAAAAAATCTTGAAGTTCCACTTAGAAGACCCTTGTGCCTCTTACCCCACACATCTAATGTTGCTAATTTCTACCAGTCCTACTTTATAAATATGTCTCAAATTTATCCAATCCCCTCTTCGATACTTGTTGCCATCGCTTCAGTCGCTCAGTTTCCTAATTGGTTTCTGCTACTCTGAATCTAAATTTCTTTAATCCGTCTTCTACACTTCTTCCAGAGTGATCCATGTCATTCCCCTCCTTCTTTGTGTTTTCCCATCCCCAGCCCTTGAAGTGGAACTCCTTGTTGTAGAATAGAAGGCCTGACTTTCTGACTTTATGCACACTGCTCTCAGGCCCCCCTTGTACACTTCAAAGGCACGAACCCTTTCTTTTTCCAGGTCTGTCATGCTATTTTCAAAATTTTTTTCTTTCTACCAAAAAGACATCTACCAACACTGACCTTTGACCTCCTTCATTATCTGAAAGACATTTTATCCTTCAAGAATCAGCTCATGTATCCCCTTTTCTTCCAACTTTTTACTGGGCCTACTCCTACCCACCCTTGCATAATGTAAGTGGATCATTGTCTGCTTTTTAAAAATTATTGTGATTTTGCTATATTTTTATTATAGCACTGAGCACATTGTCTGGAGATGACTCCAGATAGAACACAGGTGTTAGTCAGGGTTCTCTAGAACCTCACATGATCGCAAGGTCCCACAATAGACCGTCTGCAGGCTGAGGAGCATGAAAAGCCAGTTCAAGTTTCAAAACTGAAGAACTTAGAGTCCAATGTTTGAGGGCAGGAAGTATCTAGCATGGGAGAAAGATGTAGGCTGGAAGGCTAGGTCAGTCTCTTTTCACATTTTTCTGCCTGCTTTATTCTAGCCATGCTGGCAGCTGATTAGAATGTGCCCACCCAAATTAAGAGTGGGTCTGCCTTTCCCAGCCCACTGACTCAGATGCTAATCTTTGGTAACACCCTCACAGACACACGCAGAATCAATACTTTGTATCTTTCAATCCAGTCACGTTGACATTCACTATTAACCATCCCAAGTCCACCCCTTGTCAACTTGAACCCATATACATCTCCTGAGATCATGTATAATGTTAAAGACAATAATAAGGTCATTACTCTTAACATAATACAACTGTCCTTTGTACAACCAGAAACACACCAATCCTCAACCCAAATGCTATTACATGCAGTTAACAATACTTAAATGCTGATATGAAGTCAATAAATCTTATGTCACATAATGAAGGAAAAAGGAAATGAAATGAAGCAATTTTCTTAATGCAAGTGTATACATACACAAACATGTTTTTAACAAAAGAAGGAGGAAATACTCATTATAATTACCGTCCTTATTTCTGCAACCGGTCACGTGGTCATAGCTGTTGTTGATCATAGGTATTGATGACTACTTCCTCTACTGATCATTTTCCTTTCCCCAGTGTACATTTGCCATGGTAGAAGGCCAGAGGTCTCCTTGGGGAAGGATGGGAGAAAGATTCACTGCATAAATTGTCAGTAATGCAGTGGGCTCCTTCCTTGAGGGGACCTGGCCTCGCCTTCATTTAAGGAGTTCTGGGTCTGTAAACTGGCTCAAGTCTGAAAATTGATTGAGCGGCTGTGATTCCTGTTTTTATAATTCAAATTAGTTTTTTGTCTATTTGACCTAGAAGTTTTCTGTTTATATAAATAAAGTAGGAATGCAGCAGGCTTCCTGTCAATTTCACTTCTAGGAACACTGTGATTAATTAGCCAATGCCAGAGCTCTACAGAAGTCAGACTATTCTGATTGCTACTCTGCCCCTGCTGTCCATTACTGTGGCTATGCCTTCTTTGCCTTTGATGGTTGAGTATCGTCACTTGGCCCCTGCCATCTTGGGATGCAATTATTCCCATTGTATTTAAATTTTGTAGTTGAGTGACTGTGGTTCCCATGGTTAGATCTATTATAACTTTATTACTATAATTGTGATGTTTACTTAAATATGTAAAGTATATAATAGCATTAATAGCTAACATTTAAATACAGTTTGCAAAATACTTGAAAATACGTTGTCTTTTTTGGTCCTCATACCAACCCTAAGAAATAGTTCAAAGTAGACATATTATTTCTGTTTTATAGTTGAGGCTTGGACAGTTTCTTGTTTAAAGTAACATGGTATTAGAGGCAAAACTTAAAAATCTGTGAATCTGATTATAAATGCTGTGTTTTCTGCACTTTATTGGATCTGGATTCTGGGCCTGAAGAGAGCCATTCCCAGGTACTCCATGGGATGTACCACAAGGTGATTCAGGGATCCAGGCCACCTTCATTTGGTGGCCCCCCTCATGCCTAGGCCCTCAGAGTCTTTTCATTTCGTAAGTGCATGAGAAAGACAGGATTGTAGAACTCTCTTTTAAGCATCATTTCCTTCATTTTTCTGTATTCTTCCTGTAGTGCAAACTAGTTAAAGTTTTGTGAGCCACAGTGCTCGGCCATAGCTATATCCCTTTGTATCTTTGTATGTGTTTTCTTTCTCTCTACTTGATGCCCTTTTCCTCCTCCTTCACCTGATGAATTTCTACTCATCCCTCAGCAACATCTTTTCTGGGGAGCCTTCTGCCACCCCTTTTTTTTTTTTCTTGAGACGGAGTCTAGCTCTGTCTCCCAGGCTGGAGTGCAGTGGCGTGATCTCGGCTCACTGCAAGCTCTGCCTCCCAGATTCAAGTGATTCTCCTGCCTCAGCCTCCTAAGTAGCTGGGACTACAAGCACGTGCCACCATGACCGGCTAATTTTTTGTATTTTTAGTAGAGTCAGGGTTTCACTGTGTTAGCCAGGATGGTCTCTATCTCCTGACCTCGTGATTAACCTGCCTTGACCTCCCAAAGTGCTAGGATTACAGGCATGAGCCACTGCACCCTGCCCTCTGCCACCTCTCTTACTGCTCCTCATCTTTCAGTGGTCCCTTTCCTTTTCCTCTGTGCCCTTGTGGGACCTAGCACATTACTTCCTAAGTATTTCTTCTCCCTCATAAAGAAGATGCTAGGGACCATTATTTGATTAGCTTTGCATAACTAGAACTTGAATGATTTTTAGCACACACTAGATTCTCAGTAAATATTTGGTGAGTGAATCGGTAATGTGACTTTTTCATGGAAATTAAAGTCATATAGTTCTCACTATTAGAACCAGGATATCAAGAACAGACAACCGGTTGTTAGGAAACCACACACAGTTCATAGTTCAGGTTTTGTGCTCCTGTGTGCCTTCGGACCATTGTCCCCTAAAATAGATTTGCATCCAGTGTTTCTTCTTGGAGTTGCTTTTGATATCCAAATAGACAAATTGCAGATATGCACTTCCAAATGTATTTTGTGGTAAAGTTATTTAAAGAGGACTAGTTTTTGGCCGGGCGCGGTGGCTCAAGCCTGTAATCCCAGCACTTTGGGAGGCCGAGACGGGCGGATCACGAGGTCAGGAGATCGAGACCATCCTGGCTAACACGGTGAAACCCCATCTCTACTTAAAAATACAAAAAAAACTAGCCGGGCGACGAGGCGGGCGCCTGTAGTCCCAGCTACTCGGGAGGCTGAGGCAGGAGAATGGCATAAACCCGGGAGTTGGAGCTTGCAGTGAGCTGAGATCCGGCCACTGCACTCCAGCCTGGGTGGCAGAGCGAGACTCCGTCTCAAAAAAAAAAAAAAAAAAAAAAAAAAATAAAGAGGACTAGTTTTTACTTAGGTCATTGTAAAGATGAGGATGAAGCAGAGAAAGAAGGTCTTTTGTTTTGCAATCTTTATTGCTTTATGTTAGCTGACAGACTGCCTGTGTTTGATTAAAAATGATAGTCTGTAAACTTTTTAAGTTAGGCCATTAATTTCCCATGACAGCACATGAAGCTTCTCCTCTCCTCCCCTCCCCAAATCCAAGCACACATCTCAGAGGAGCCTTCTATGTGAGACATTTGTTTAACGTTGCCTGTCAGAAAAGGTGCTACAACAAGTCAGTCAGGTTTGGAGTTTGCAAACATACTTCCACCTTACTGCACATCAGAAAGGCTGTCAAAATTTATGTCCTTATGTTTTTTCTTCTCTCCAGAAGAAAAACCATTACAGATGTAAATGTTAGAGAAATTTTGTCATATGCTTTGGAGCTTCTGCAGGAAGTATTTTTCATAGTTTGGAAAAGAGGAAGGAGGCCTCTGCTGACACATTTGCAATCTTTCCAATATTTTGTGTGAACTTTATAGTTTACTACACTACAAGAGGCTAGATATTTTTTCTTCTAAATATTACTTCTATCTCATGTTGGTTTTTTTTTCCTGCTTTCTCTGAAAATGAAAGTGTCAGCTTTTTCAAATGACCTTGATATTTCCACAATTTCTGTTTATTTTTCCTTTTAGTTTCTTCCCAGTCTTCTAGATGCTTTCCACCAAACCCACTTCTGGGAATTATCCACATGTGTACTTACTTGGGAGTTGGATGAAATATATGTATGTGTGGTATGCATATTTCAGATATTATTTTATTTGATGGATGTTGAATAACTACTAAGAGAGAAACCAGTTACTCTTCAAAATGTAATTAACAACACCAGCCCTGGAGAAGTTTACGTTTGGTTGTGACAAAGCTAGTAGCATGCCCTCTGCAAAGAAGAGAAGGGGAAGATGGATGCATTTCTAATGCAATCAGGAAACCCCTCTATAATTTAAATGTATTAGCATATTCTAAGAAACCCAGGTATTTAAATGTTCCTAAGACAGCTCAAAGCCTTTCCCAAACAAGCATGATTAAATTACTTGGAACACATTGAAACAGCACACATGGCCCTTAATGGATCAGCATTATCAATATGCATTTTCATGGCCAACTCCAGGAAACCCATCTCTGAAGCCATAAGAAGTCAGATTACTGATGCAATCCTAGTGATTTTGCTTGCATTGCTCACATCCAGTTTGCCACGAAGTGTTTGACGGCATGCAAACACTGAATTTCACAAACATTAATGCCATTTCCTACTTGTCCCTAGAAATGGTAATTAGCATACATCTTGAATCCTTTTATTTTGGATTATATACAACAAAGCAAAAGTTTTCAAATATTCTGAAGTCTGGGCATGTTAGGATAATATGACATGGAACTATTATCTAAGGGTGCATTCTGGGTCATTTGAAATTTGTATATATATTGCAAAGGTCACAATCAACTCAAATAAATAATGAGGAGCTACAATGATTGAGCCTTATTGATGAACTCAGCTATGTTATAAACAGTTTGCATGTATTATCTAATTTAGTATTCCTAGCAACTCTATGAAGTAGGAAATAGTATCACCCCTATTTTATAGCTAAGGAACCTGAGGCATGCATGGAGAGATGAAGTAGCTTGACCAAGATCAAGCGATTGTAAATAGGGGGCTAGGATCAAGCCTAGACAGAAGGACCCTAGAGCCCCAGCTCGTACCTTTTACTCTATGCCTCAGGTGTGTGCCTCCATTTAAAACCCTTACCAGAGGAGGCTCTCAGGCTCGAGGACTCTTCCATAGTGGCTCTAATTAGGCTGTTTGACGCTGATAATCCAGTCAAAGAGTTTATCCACAGTCAAACAGAGTAGATAATCCACTCTGATAATCCACAGTCAAACAGATAATCCAGTTCGACTCTGGATTTTCAAACAGCCTAAGTAGAGCCATCATGGAAGATGTCTGGTTCATAAACAGTTCTCCTGTTAGGTTGAAATACATGATTTTTCTGTTAAAAAAAAAAAAAGAAACTAAGATGAAAAGATAAAATATGACCAGGCCTGTGTCCCAGAGACTTCCAGGCCAGGTCACGATGAGCTCAGAACACTTCGTTATGTTGGTCCAGCCCAGTTACTGTGCCGTTCTATTAGTTTTGCTTCTAAAAGATAAGAATCTAGAAAGAGTTGGGCCAATTTAGAAGAAAAGATTATGTATTTGATGGGCCAATATAGGTCTAATTATTTGCATAACTTAAGGGCTTTTATTAAATACATTAACCCAAGGTAAATTTTCAAGCCCATTTAAAATATAATTTAATTTATTTAAAAAAAATTGATCTGCACAGATTAGGGATGCCTCTATTGCCGAAGAGGAGCACTTAAATATTTTTAGAAGTGAACATTGTGATTTCCCTGTTAGCTTTAGGTCTTGGTCTGAAGTGAAAGGAAAACTTTCAGCAACCTCACGTGCTGCCTACGGGACTGTCTCCTTTATAAACATTCTCTGTTGGCCCTGTCTTCTGGAGAGCATGTACTTCCCTATATTTTGTGGCATTACCTTGTTTCTCAAATGACTTCTGCCTTTGTAGAATCATCTTCTTTTTTCCATGAGATATGTGCAATATAATAAATACTGTTCTCAAATATTTTAGTCTTCATGACACTATTGTGAATCGTCTTTAAACACATATATCCCCCAATGTATGACATATTCCTTAGTCCTTATTTTATAGTAGGATGATACAGTGGGTGCCATTAAAGGGGAGGAAGACAATTGTGACTTAAACAGACCGTTAGTGCCGCCTTTGAACCTTAGTCTTACATGAGGAGGAATAGATACATTTACATATTTATTTGGAAAGGTTGAATAAAGGATTTGCAATTTGATTCAGAAACGTCATTAATTTTTAAAATGTATTTACTTGCTTATCCCTTTCTGAAAAGACTGTGAAACAGTTGCCTGAATATTTCGTTTGAGGGGCGGTTAAAAACAGAAGTTGTGGGAAAACAATGTCAGCAACAATTTATGAAAGGAAAGCATTGGACATATTTAGTTTTTCTTACCCATTTCTCTTGAAATACCTGCGCTTTTCCATGTAGTGCCTTTAATATCACAAAGAGATGAAAGGGATGAATTTTGTCTGTGGTGGATTGCACAGAAGCTTGAGTAGACTTTTTTGGTAGTTTCATACGTCTCAGCATACCACTCATAAAGGGAAAAGTCACCTTGGCTTTTAAATTTATTTGGGCATTTTCTTGAGCTTATTATTTTAAAATAATAATGCCTCCTCCTCTTTTTAAAAATTACTGGTGTTGCAATCCCTTTTTAATAATTTCTTCCTAATGTTTGCAAAATCCCCCTGAGGATACTTACGGTTCTATGGAATTCCTCTTCTCCAGATATTGACAGAATCATTAAACATGCTGAGCTTCATGATTACTTTTCCAGCACCACTTTCTTTGCTCTTTATCATTGCATTTGGTTATGTTTCATCTAGTTTTCAATACACATGATAGGGTTCATAGCCCAGCCAACTGGAATGAATTTGATAGCTAAGCATTTCACGGGCTGGCTCTGTAACTAACATATTCTGCCAGACCCTACCATGTGTGAAGCATTACTACTTTTTTTTACCAGTAAAGATTATTTATAACTTTGATTTCTTTCATGCTCATTTGTGTTCCTGAAGAAGGGAGGGAAGGGTGTGCCCTATCAGAGTGTTTCTCTTGGCTTTCTTCTATGTAAACCTCACTAATACTTTCAGTCACCACCTTCTGTGTCGTTCCTTTTGAGCGAAAGGAAAAGAAGTAGAGTTCGGTTCAAGGCCATGCTTTGCTTTTCACAGGAGAGTGCTCTCAGAAGCTCTGGTGTAGTTCCAACACCTTATTTCTATGGCTGCCTGATAGTGGCTTGAAGTTGTTAGAGGGAGAGGGAGGCTTGGTGGGAATATACTTCATGCATTGTTTTTGTTGTTGCTGGTACTGGAATGAGCTTCAGTAAATGATTTTAAGGGCATAGTTCTTAGAAGTTATGATGATAAATGACTGAATAAGAACCTATTTAATGTTGCATCACTACTTTGGGGAAAAATAATTTTAGCTAAGTATTTCAGGAGTAAGAGAAAGTTTATATTCTTAAGATTTAGTTATTTTCTAGGTTTTTAATCCTTTTATAAATATACAAAACTATTCATAACAGACTTGGTTAATACTCTGAACCAGCTTGGAATACACTCTTTTATTTGATCATTTTTCCTTTATTTTTCAGTTTGATAATTTAATTTTACAGTCATATGTATGTTCGCTAGTCTAGAGAGTTCTGTCACATGGCACGATTAGCAATTGTGTGTGAAATGATTATGTGGCAACATTACTAGTGAATTACAGCTAATCTAAATACTGTATGTTTTCACTTGAGAACTTTGGCTTTGGAATGTATATCTGGCACCAAGAAGGGGGAAAAAAAGAAAAAAAGACGTGATGATAAAGTGCAGCCAGAATTTAAATTGTGAAATGGAGCTCTAAACTCAATTGTTCCTCCCACTGGTAGCAACTTGAGATTATGCATTTCCTTTCCAGAATGAAAATTATGCCCTTTTAAGAATACTTTGTCAATTTTTCATCTTCAAATTGGTGTTTTTTTAAAATAAAAAAAGCCAGAAGTTTACATGGTGTGTGTTTATGTCTATATATTATTATACAAAGGATCTAAATTATAAGCCCTAATTCATGCCACTTCAAACTAATGGAGTACTTGTTTCAAGGTCCCTAACTATAGTAGTTATTCCTTAGAATGAGGAAGTGAATCTTACGTTAAGACTTTACAATCCTGGCTGACTTCATATTGAAGCCCAAATCTGGAGGAGTGGTCTCATCATAAGATGTAATCAGCAACCTACCCTGCTGGATATTCACTGTTTGGTTGCTAACTGTACAATAACTGCAGTGGAAGAAATACAAAGCAGAAGTAAAGCCAGGAGACGTATTCCTAACTTTTAGGTTATTTTATCCCATAATAGAGAGAAACTGTTCATTTAGGATTATAAATAAAGCTTTCTTAGTACATACTGAGATTGGTCAGGTTTTGTTTTTTGTTTTTTGTTTTTGAATGGGCATTTATTGTGTGTTGTCAAAGAAAGAAAGCAGGAGGGAGTTTCCTTAATGATTTAATTATTATGATTGTGCAAGTTTCTTTGAATATGTTCAAAGCACCCCCCATATGAGAAGGAAGAAAATGGGAAAGTCATACACCACATATCCCACAGTTTTTGTCAAAATAAGACCTCAGTGTTCTGTAATAAAAAGTCCCTTTCTACTCACTCCCAGCATTTGACATAAGTGATTGACAGCATGTGTAGTACCTTCTGTTCATTAAGGTCTAGGTCAAGGAAGACATCATAGCTAAGGAAATCAAAACTCAGAACTGAAGCAGGAACTTTTCGTTCAAACTTGAATAAATCTAAAGGAAAAGGACATTGTATCTTCAAAAAATTAAAAACCAAAACAAAATGTGAAAAAACCCCAACACCTATAGTATTCTCAGCACTACAGATTCTGTGTTTGTTTTGAATTGAACATTTTCAGAAAAACATCATGATTCATTAGTCTGAAAAATTATCACATTATCATAAGAAAAGGATTGTTGACTATAATGGAAATAGGCTTTGGATCACTTATGATATGAATAAGTGCTTTGCCTCATAGCATTAAACCAGGATTCCAAGATATAGATTGTTCATTGCATAGAAAGATTTTAAAAATTATTTTGAGGACTTTTATCTGATATTAGAGTTTCCCAAAAGGATCACACCTTGTAACTCAAACTGTATTTTTTTTATATATATACCTGTTTTTGAGACAGAGTCTCGCTTCGTTGCCCAGGCTAGAGTGCAGTGGCACAATCTCAACTCACAACCTCTGCCTCCCAAGTTCAAGGGATTCTTGCGCCTCAGCCTCCCAAATAACTGGGATTACAGGTGTGCACCACCACACCTGACTAATTTTTGTATTTTTAGCCGAGACGGGGTTTTACCATATTGGCCAGGCTGGTCTTGCTGACCTCGGGTGATCTGCCCACCTCAGCCTCCCAAAGCACTGGGATTACAGGCGTGAGCCACCACACCCTGCCATAACTCAAACTCTAGAAGACAGGTGCGACTTGGTAGATTGATTCTCATTATTGGCTTAGAAATAAACGGGAAACCTGGTTGATTTTCTTTTCCAAGTAATTTGGCTGTGGTGTGGATGGTTTATAACTGCCTTTCTCCCCGTGACACTAATAGTAAATATTTTCCATGTAGATGAAAAGCTACCAGTATACGTATTAATACTTATAATAGAAAGATACACATTTAAAAAGATTTACATGTGAAAAAATATGAACTGTTATTACTTTCACATGCAGCCTAGACATATAGTATTTTTGAATGAATGTAAGTGGGAGTTGGAGGAGAGATTTTAATTTGAAAGCGAAATACTGGTAAAATACAGTTTGTTGTTGTTATTCTTCAAGAAATAGAAGTGATTTAATTTTCTTTAGCATAATGTAGAGATTATAGTGCTTTGTTTACTAAACACAGCAATTTTTTTTTTTTAAAAAAAAACAAACAAACAACCAAACCTCAGTTCCATAAAAGCCACTTAGCAGAGGGAAGGAGTGAAGACTGGAGTTTCCCGCTTGCCCAGTGGCAAAGGGAACCCATAGAAAGAAGAAAGACAAAGACAGACCAGGGTCCAAAGAGGAGTGATGGGGGAGGGGCAAGAT
Source organism: Trachypithecus francoisi (assembly GCF_009764315.1). Taxonomy (NCBI): domain Eukaryota; kingdom Metazoa; phylum Chordata; class Mammalia; order Primates; family Cercopithecidae; genus Trachypithecus; species Trachypithecus francoisi. The sequence continues at coordinate 25,283,786 of NW_022681469.1, read as the reverse complement.
GGAGTCCTGGTTCGAGAAGGAGACTTGGAGAGAAATGGAGATTGTAGGGTGGCTGGGAAGGGAGAAGCAGCCACAGGTCAAAGGGCCTTAGGTGGTCCCCTTGACGTTTCCGCCTCTGAGCGAGCCGTCGGTTTTGCTGTTTTGATGAATTTCAACTGTTTCTCCATTCCAAACCTGCCTCATCATCATCAGTTTTACTTACAGATAGGAAAATGAAAATAACTTTAATGCGTTTGTGGCAATATCCTAAAAGCTTGCAGACTGCATACTATATTAAAGTAGACCCGTTTTGGACTTAAAATAGTCAGCCTGCTTTTTCTTGTTTGAAAGAGTGAAAGTCTTTAGGACATAGGAATTATAGGAATTTAAAACTATCAGTGACCTATTTTGGCAATGCTTACAATTTTTTTAATTAGGTTAACTCCTAGGAAGAGAGCAACATCAGTAAATAAGTGAGATTGGGCCTTGAAGAATTTTGAAACCTGAGGTTATATGTTTGCATCTGTAATAGAACAGTTGTATGTAATGTTTTTCTACATACTACATGGTGGGCCTGGGGGTGTCTTCTAATGAAACTTCAGAGAGGAAGAAGATCATTATTAATATTAATATGCTATATTAGTAAGCAGATACTATATTTTCAGATTCTCTATTACTTTGAATTGGTTTGGAATCTAAAACCAAAACTTAGCTTTCACTAGCTTTTTTGCCCTAAAGGCCAATTGCCATGATAAAATGCTCTCAACATATCTACCTAGAACTGTTGAGAATACTCACTGTGTTTCAAGAGTAATTTGTTAACATGTACAGGACCTCTCTGTACTATTTTTGCACTATTTTGTGTTTGCACACAAATGCAGCAGTGCATTTATCTTTCAGAAATTTCACTTCTCTCTGGCAAGTTGATAGGGTAAAAACCCTCTCTAATCTTTTTTTCTCTGGGTCTTCGGCTCTGCAAATATCCCCTCATTCCTTGTAAACTGTCCAAAGCTCATGAAATACCTTTCCCTGTATAGCTGAATATTCTTTCCCTTGTAGCTCCAATTTCCTCCCTTTTGACAGATAAGAAAAAGTAAGCCTGACTTTGTGAACCTTTTTCTGAGTTGTCACTCTCTAAACAACTTTCCTGTTTCTGAACTGCACAGCAGAATTTGAAGTGAGCAAATTAGAGATATTGAGAATGGTGTACTCTCTGTCCATAGCTACCTTTTATGAGTGTGAGAACAGGAAAAGGGCAAGAGAGTGCCCAGGGCAGCAGAGAATTCAGGGCTAGAGAAATTCCATTTCTGTTGGCCAAGGTGAATAGTACACAAGAAAGTCTAATTACAATTAAGAAACCTAGTCGGGAAAGGTAGGGATAGTCATGGAAGAAGTGTCTCCTCTAGAAATGTTTCCCCCTTTGGGACTAATAAAATAGGCTTTCTAATAGATGAAGTTTTGCCTTAATAAGAAATCGAGTAGTGCACTGGGTGGTCTCTGTCATTACAGCACCAGTTCTATGCATGTGTGAATTAGGGCTTATCCAAATCAATTCTGCATGAAAGAATATACCTTAGTAGGAATTTAAAGGAGGACCTTAAATTCATTAGTATTCTGAGAGCTGTGAGTGAAACTGTTTAGCCCTGAGAGCAGAAATACAGTTGAGGTTCAGGTTTTAGAGTCAAACTAATCTAAGTTCCATTCTTGTTTTAGTCACTGAACTTCCCTAAACCTCAGTTCCTTCATCTTTAAAATGGCAATAATATCATTAAGTTTTATGGGATTGTTAGGAGAAGATGAGCCATTATACCTAAATTAATTAGAATTGTACTTGAAACACAGGTCTTGTTAAATGATATTTGTACAGGTGGTTGTTATAGAAACTGAAAATGGTTAGTTAAATGGATTAACACTTTTAGAGGATCTGAGGGGCCTTAGCATTTGGGGGTGTTGGTTATGGATAGAGCAAACTGAAGGGTATGGGAGTATTTTCTGCTCCTTCCGTCTTATCTCAGTACTGGGCTCAGCAGTTCTCTTTCTTTCTTTTCCCTGTTGCTCAGGCTTCATTCATATTAAAGTATAGTCACATATCCCTTAACCATGGGGATGTGTTCTGAGAAATGCGCCATTAGGTGATTTCATCGTTCTGCAAACACTGAATGTTATAACCACAACACCCCTAGGCCCCATGGTATAGCCCATTGCTCCCAGGCTACAAACCTGAACAGCAGGTTGCCGTTCTGAGCATTATAGGCAGTTGCAACACAGTGGTAAGTACTTCTGTATTTAAACATATCTAAATAGAAAAGGCAGAGCAAAAATACATATAAAAGATAAAAAGTAATGCAACTGTATAGGTCCTTTACCCTATGAATGTTGCTTGCAGGACTAAAGTTGCTCTGGGTGAGTCAGTGAGTGGTACGTAAATATGAAGGTCTAGGATATTACTGAACAGTATTGCAACTTTATAAACACTGTACACTTGAGTTACACTACATTTATTTAAAAATATTTTTCTTTCTTCAATAATACATTAACCTTAGCTTACTGTAATTTTTCCAACTTTATAAACTTTAGAAATTTTTGTTTATAATTGTCATATTGTACACATTGGGGTACAGTGTGATGTTTCAATACATGTATATATTTTATAATGGTTAAATTAGGGTAGTTAGCATATCCATCACCCCAAACCTTTATCATTTCTGTGTGGTGGTTACTGTTGTCTTTTCTAAGCTATCTTGAAATATACAATACATTGTTGTTAGCTATAGTCTCCCTGCTGTGTAATAGAACACCTGAACATATTCCTTTTAACTTTTTGATTCTTTCCTGGTAACATTTGGTTTAAAACACACATTGTACAGTGGTACAAAAATATTTTCTTTTTTACATCCTTATTCTATAGACGTTTTTCTGTTTTGGAAATTTTTTATTTTTTTACTTTTTAAAATTTTTGTTAAAAACTAAGATACAAACCCACACATTAGCGTAGGCCTACACAGGGTCAGCATCATCAATATCACTGTCTTCTACCTCCACATCTTGTCACACTGGAAGGTCTTCAGGGGCAGTAACACACATGGAGGTGCCTCCTCCTAGTATAACAATACTTTCTTCTGGAATACCTGTTGAAGGACCTGCCTGAGGCTGTTTTACTGTTAACTTTTTTGTTTGTTTATTTTAATAAGGAGGAATACACTCTCAAATAATGATAAAAGCTGACTATAGTAAATATGTAAACCAGTGACGTTGTTTGTTATTCTTGTCTGGTATTATGAACTTTACATAATTGTATATGCTGTACTTCTATAAGACTGACAGTACAATAGGTTTGTTTACACCAGCATCAGCACAGTACATGAGTAATGCATTGTACTGTGACCTTATCATGGCTTTGACATCACTAGGAGATACGACTTTCTCAGTTCCACTGGAATCTTACTGGACCACCATGGTATATATAAGCAGTCCATGCTTGACCAAAACGTCATCATGTGGTGCATGACTGTAATAGGATATATTGCCTTACCACAGTATTTGTAGTATAGAAGCACTTGGAGAAAGATCACTTACACTTAAATCATTAAGGGCTAAATTTGAAACTTTAGTGGCAAAGATACCAGTTGGCCAGGGGGAATTCATAAAACACATAGAATGTACTACTTTCTTTTCTGCCTGTGAAATTGAATTAACAAGTTTGAATACTGGAAGAAATAGAAAGTGGATTTCATCTTGTAAAGCATCCAGAGTGTGTATATATATATATATATAACTGGAACAGTGAGAATCACTATTTTTGAATTCTGAAAATATTAAGGAGGTAATAATCTCCTCAAATATAGAAAAAGTGCTAGTAAAATGGTGAGTGATCCTATTAAGTAATAGTGCAAATGAGATGACAGCCAATTACTGATGAAATGACCCATCACAGACACGTATGTGTTAAATTAATTGTGAGGACTTTAGTGAATCCTTACCAAATAAAAACACAAGTACCTACCTATTTTAAATTGTTTCCATCTTAAGCAGAAAATGTTGCCAGAAACAGTAGAGTTGCAGTTATTTGTACTAAACGGATCGGGTCTGACTTACCACGTAGGATTTGTGCCAGAACACTAACATAAATTTGAATATTGTGAAATGATATAGTATAGCTTTGAAGGGATTTGTGTAAAGTTGTATATACTTGCCTGAATTTTACTTTTGATGGTTTAGGAATTAAGTTATGATTTTGGCACTTGAAATGAGAATAATTCAGAACAGCATTTCAAATAACAAATGACACTGGGGGGAACAAAAGCTCATTTATCTAATTTAGCATATGCTATGAAGATGTGGAGACAGCCAAGGAGAATATCAGAAGTGGCAGATATTATCTCTTGTCTTTTTGTTCTTAGTCTGGAAAGGTAAAATGGTATTTCCTCTAGGAGTTGAGGCATGGCTAAGAGAAACAAGTTTTGCTAAATGCATGGTGACAGTTGCTGGTCCCCTCCGGTTTCATATTAAATTAATGATGTGAATGAAGTTCAGCAAATGAGAAGCATGGACATCAGTTTCTTTCCATTCCTAGTTAATATTCAGCCCAAGAAGGGATGGCCATTCACAGCTACTATTAAGAAAGCTTTAGAGTTTTGTTACTGAGCATAGAGAAATAACATTTTAAATATCAAAATTTTACTTCCGAGCATTTTTTTGTTTTAGCATGGATGTTAAACACCATCAACAGTTCTGTATTAGTTCTATCCCAACTCCCTTGATAGATACAATTAAATTTTACTAATGTTGGTATTTTACTAAGGAGGGTCGTTCTACTTTTAGTATAAACTGTAATTCTAAGCAGAAATGATCTTCAGTTTCCCAAGGACAGCATTTTGTAAGTGTGGTGTATGCTTTTTGAGTTTCTTCTCATCTCATCAGAGTTGCAGTGTTACGTTAGAAATCAGTGTGGATCCTGCCTTGGCTAAGTGTGGACTCAGCATTGGGGGATAATTGAGTTGGTTACAGAGACTGTATGGAGAAGCTTGGAACTGGGAGATATAGTTTCTCTGTGTTTCTTGTAATGATATGCGTGGGTTTTGCTCTTTGGTACTTTATACTGCTGCAGGGAACCTAGCACTTGAAATAAATCTTATAGAATTGGCTCTGCCATGAACCTACTGTGGGTCCTTGGACTTTGTCAAGGCTTAGTTTGCTTGCTTATTTGTTCATTGGTTTATTCATTGATTCATTCAGCAATCATTTACTGAACACCCATTGTGTGGTTGGCTCTGTGCTAGCCAATAGGAATAAAATAGACATGAGCCATTCCAGCCCTCATGGTGCTCACAGGTTAGTGGGGAATATAGGCAATCTTAAAGAAAGCAGTTAGTTACCAAAAGGATGGGAGAGTATAGTAGAGTAATCTAACTCTACCTTTGAGGGACAGGGAAATCCTCCTGAAATAGGAGATGTCTAAACTGAGACCTAGAGGATGACTAATATTTAGTTAGGGATATGGGGAAGACCTTTTCTATCAGAAAGTACATGTGCCAAGGCGGTCAGAAAAGAGAGAGCGAGAGAGATCCCTAAACATCTGTGAGGACTGTTTGAGTCTAAGATCTACCAGATTGTGCCAGTATGAACTTGTTTGTCCATTAGCTCTTGCACTTTCTCGCCTATGGTTTGAAAACGCAACCAGTTGATTGTAGGCCACATGACCCTTCTGCCAGTATGTTTTAGGGCCTTTAAGGATCCCAGCAGGTTAAAATCTACTTATATCTACCCTGTGCCCAAATAAGGAGGTCCACATCTCCTGTTAGTGTGACTGCCCCTGCCGAATATCCTCTGTATGGCCAGGCTGCTATGGGGCTCATGCTGCCCGTGCCCCAAAAGTACATGATTGCCCCTAGCCTGTGGGGTGCTGTCTATTCCCAGCCTGTGCTAACTGAAATCATGAGATTGACTATGTCTTTGGGCTAACTCTGCAGTTTACAGTCACTTCTTCTACAGACTTATTATGACATTGAAGTAAGTTGTAAGCACAACAGAAAATTCCAGCAGGAAAGGATATGAGGGATGGACGTGTGATCAACTGGAGAGATTTCCTAGGAAGGTAGGAATCAAGTGAGATATCAAGTAAAGGTACGGGAAAGGAATATTGTTGCAATAAGGAGTAAAGATGCGGTGTTGACTAATCCTGTTTAATCTCAATGCATAGTTGATGGAGAGAGTAGTGTACCTGGAACAGTGACTGCATGTTGATGTTGTTGCAAATGATATTGCATAGGAAAGAAATGATCTTTTGGTTTAGTTTCAGATAAAACAAAAACAAAAAACTCAGCCAATTATTGATTTGGTGAGACTTCAGAGAAGCTTTTTTTTTTCTTTCTTTCTTTCTTTTTTTTTTTTTTTTTTGTGGTTCATATAAATGAGAAAAGGGGCTGGTTTTAGGGCTGTTTTCTCCAAGACAGAAGTAGTTGTGGTGTCCCCTCTCAGGTAAAATGCCCTCAAAGCATTAGTCATTGACTATCCATAGAGAATAGAGACATAGACTGTGATGTAAGGGCAGTTTAGCTCCATGATATCTTGGCTGTGTGATATTTGGTCGGTTGTTTAATCTATCTTCATCTTTCTAATGTGGATAGTAGTAGTAGCAGCACCACCAGCAGCTATTTCATAGTGTTGCTGAAGATTATGTTAAGTATCCCATAAGTGATAACTATGGTGACAGTTGTCTGCCTGTGTTTGCTAATGATGAACATGTTCATTCCCTCACTCATTGATTCACTAAGCAAGTATGTACTAAGGATGCTCTAAGGGCCTTGTCACCTACCTCAGTTCTGGGGAAAAATGACTGGTTTTATATTGTTATTTGCATTTCCTCCCTTTTTTTGGCAAAAGCAAATGTTTGCTTATTTTGGTTTCATTTATACTTTTGCAGTGTTTGTCAAAGTGTGTTCTAAAAACTGCCTGCATCAAAATCAGCGGGAGTTCTTGTTGTAAGTATGGATTTCTGGTCCTTACGTCAGACCTGCTGAATCAGAACCTCTGGGCAGAGCATGGAGAATCAGCATTTTGAACAGGCTCTTAGGTGATTTCTATACGTATTGAAGTTTACAACCTGTTAGGGTCACATTGTCTCCCTGAGCACAAACCTCCCGTTTGGTGCTCCACTAAGGAAAGGCTTACAGTCACTTCCTCTTCTTTCTATTACTTATTCAGATTTTCTACAACTGTGAATCCTGACAAACCTTCTTTGCGTTACTTTGGGTGGAGAAACTGAGCAATTTACTTCTTAAGTAGGCTTCATTTATGTGGATAATTCCCAGAGATAAGTAAGATATGACTGAACTCACTTCCTTTCTAGGTAAGTCTTCTCTTACTAGCATCCATTTCTCTGAAACCAGAAGCAGAGGCTGGCACCATCAGCCACCAACCTGCAGTGTCATGGAGCTACCAATAACAAACCCCAGCTACCATCCTGGGGTTTGTTATTGCCCTGGAGCAGTACGTTTAGGATTCACAACCTGAATGTTTTTTTTTTTTTTTTTTTTTTCAGACGGAGTCTGGCTCTGTCTCCCAGGCTGGAGTGCAGTGGCCGGATCTCAGCTCACTGCAAGCTCCACCTCCCGGGTTTACGCCATTCTCCTGCCTCAGCCTCCTAAGTAGCTGGGACTACAGGCGCCCGCCACCTCGCCCGGCTAGTTTTTGTATTTTTAGTAGAGATGGGGTTTCACCGCAACCTGAATGTTAATAACAAGCTAAAAACAGACTGGAACTTCTATGTGTTTTCATTTTTTTTTTTTTCAGCCTTGAATTGATTGCTTCCCTTTCCCCAAGCATACCTACTGAGACTCTGATTTAGTGTGGCTTGATCAATAGACTGCAGAATGATTAATTTGTTTCTACTCATTTCTTTACTGAGTATTTTCCAAGCAAAGGTGAGTTAGGAAACCGTGAGCTAGAGTAAAGGGAAATGTGGAGGCATAAATAGCTGTCTGCCTGCGTTTGCTGTGGGAGTTTTTAAAAGAATAAACAGGAGAAAAGAGTGGTGGTGAAGATGCCTACCCTTCTAAGGTATTACTTCGGCCACGCTGTGTGGAAGACTTCTTGATTACGGGAGTATAGCACAGCGTGTCTTGTTTTTGTTTTGGGCTGATCTCTATAAGTCATGGAAAAGAATTGATTCCCTGCTGAATGGTCTTAGTGGAACTCTGCAAAGTTTAAAAGCATCCAGTCAGAAGAATATTAAACCTTTGAGTGAAATTTAGGGCTTTCCTTATCTTTTTAAAAAAATTATTCTTCACTTTTTTGCCTCCAATTACTTGTTAGGGAGACCCAATGGTAGTTTTATTCCTGGGGATACATAGTAAATGCTTCATTAAAGTTGAGTACAGAATTTGATGAAAAGTGTGGATGTGTGGGATGTACTGCCACCTTCAGAAGTCCACACATTGCCTGGAGGGAGAGAACTGCTGTTTATTCATTGATTGAGCACTTGCTGTGTACCAACTACTTTTCATGTCTTATGTTAATTCTCATAACAGTTATGGGATATTTAAAAACACCCCAGAAACTGGAGAAAGAGATAGAGTGATTTGCTCAAGGTTATAGAACATACTACCATGTGTTGTATTTCAGATTTTAATTCACATTTGTCTGATTTTAAGTTTCATTTGCTTGCCAGGGTACTCTACGAAAATGCCAGGCGGGGCATTTTCATAATGCACTTGAGATACCTGAAATGACAGGGTAGCATCACGCCTGAGAGGGGTCAAGGATGGGAACCCACCTTCCATGCCCGCTGCTCGGCAGTCTCTTGCTGCATGCTGGCAAAGCCACCGTATATTTGCTGAGGCTCTGGGAATTAACTGCTTAAAGAGCTGTCTTCTGAAGGGAGAAGAACACAAGGTCACAATTAACCATATACACATCTTACTGTGCGAGGTCATTGAGCAATACAGGAGGGATTTTTTTACATTTTCGCAGTTGTCTTCAAAACCTGAGCTATAGTTGTATTCTGCCCCCTTCCTCTGGGCAAAAGTGAAAAGTTTGCTGCTATAAAGAATACATAAAACTCACAAAGAAATGCTAAAATACACATTTAACTGGCCCTGCGGATATATCGTATTAATTGCTCATCATTAGGGGCTGTATATTTGTAAAATAAAAGAATTTTGGGGGTTCCCTCTCTCGGCTTTGGAGCCCCTCCCTTTGTCTCTATATAGAGGAACTTCTTCCTTCTGCTTTCTTCTTTGCCTATTAAATTCTCCACTCCTTAAAACTAAAAAAAAATAAAAGAATTTTGATCACGGTCAGACTCTATATTTTAAAATAGATTATAGCCAGTGAGCTGGGTGTCCAGCAGGAGTTTGATGTGGTACCGTGCTTTACAGAACTAGATTGGTAGTCCTATAAAGCATATATTGTCCTGTAAAGCATGGTGTCACATCAAACTCCTTAGTACTTAGAGAGTAGTTAAAAAATAAACTTGAAATTAAGAAAGGCTGGAGCTAGGAATTTGTATTTGGGAGTCACAATAATAGCCAGCATTTTTAAGATGCTTAATATGTGCCAGTCTCTGTGTTGAGCCTTTTACATGGATGAGCTCATTAAATCTTCACAAAAAACTCCACGAAGGTAGTATTAAAATCCGTCTTTTGCAGATGAGGAACGTAGCGCAGGAGAGGTTTTTGTAATTTGTCTCAGGTCACACAACTGCACTTGTTAGAGCGAGATTCAAAGGCAAACCTTTGTGATGTTTAAATCTAAACTCTTAATTCCTATGGTAGTCTGCATAGAGGTGATTTTGGAACCTCGAATATAGTTGAAAGCAAGGTTCAATTTAATCTTAGAACATACCCTTATTAAGGGTGAGAGAAGTGTTGAGATAGCACGTGAAGAGATAGCAAACGACACTGAAAGAAAGCCAATTTCGGGAAACCATGCAAGAGTATTTAGAGAAGAAGAGAGTTCTTAAAAACTACAAAGAACTCAAGGAGAATGGGAGGGAAATTATTGGATATAGAGATTATGTGTCTTTAGGGACTGACAAGAACAGTTTTGAGTATAATATTTAGTCATATCTCAATATGCCATTCATCTTGAAACTTTGAATTAGTTCATTCAGTGATTATCCTCACCTGTCACATATGGCTAGTTTAAGAGCATTATTTAATGTAGGGTAGCAGTTCTGAATATTTTTTAACAACAACAAAAAAAGTAGCACATGTGACACTTCCTTTACTTCTTTGTCCCATTCCTTCTCTTTTCTTTTTTTTTTTTTTTGAGACGGAGTCTCACTGTGTCGCCCAGGCTGGAGTGCAGTGGCCGGATCTCAGCTCACTGCAAGCTCCGCCTCCCGGGTTCACGCCATTCTCCTGCCTCAGCCTCCCGAGTAGCTGGGACTATAGGTGCCTGCCACCTCGCCTGGCTATCCTTCTCTTTTCTAAAATAAATAAATATGTGTATAAAACAAGAAAAGAAAGTGTGGGATAGTGTCTGCTTTACTGAGAAAGCAGAATTAGCTATTTTTCTCTATTTTGCCTAGGAAGTATTTTACTAAGAAGAAGTGGATGGAAGATTTGGCAGTAGGTAATAGGGTAAATGTGTTAGTGGACTCAATTGAAAGTGGGATTTCCTATGCTTTGTACTAAGGTACTCGAAACATCTCACAGACGTGCTTCGTTTTATAAATATGTATTGTGCAAAGGATATGGCTGTTGAATTTCTTTGTTTTCCCTTTTGCAGTGGAGAAATTGAAACAGAAAAGACTGGTATGGGACAATTGCAACCCCCAGTTTTCCTTTTCTGTGCAGTGTCTCCCAGTCTGCGTTTTTCCTGCTCATCAGAACAAAGTGTCACCACCATTGTGACCAGCTAGTCTGACATGTTACTAAATCCATCTATAGTATTTGATGTGGCTCACTGGTATCTTCTCCTTGAAAGACTCCCTTCACTTCGCTCCCAGGATATGCACTCTTCTGATTTTTCTCCTGCCTCACTGTCTTCTCCCAACTCTGTCCCCTTCATCTGCCTGACCTCTTATTAGCCTGTAGTACCCAGGGGTTAGTCATTGACCACCTTTTCTTCTTTCATGTACACTCACTTCCCTGGTAATCTGATCCAATCCTAAGGCTTTTAATACCATCTCAAGCTGATCACTTCCAAATTTGTATCTCCAGGCTGGACCACTTCACTGAACCCCAGCCTTAAATGCCTTTTGGCTTACTTAACATGTCCACTTCCTTGTTATATTGGAACCTCAGATTTAAAATATGCAAAACTGAGATCCCAGTATTCCACACTCTGTGCTCAACACCTGCTTTCCCATAGTCTTTGCATTTCAATGAGTGGCATGCCATCCTTCCAGTTGCCTAGACCAGAATCCCAGGAGTATCCCTTTTCTCACACACCTCAGAAGCAATCCATCAGCATGTCCTATTAACTTTTCAAAACATACCTAGAATCTAACCATTGCTCACCACTTTCATAACTCCTACCCTGGTCTAATCTGTCAATATCTCTTGCCTGGATTAGGCTTCCGAATGGTCTTATACTTTATCTCTTGCTCCTCTCCCTTTTAACCATAATGATGCTATTAAAATGTAAGTCACATTACAAGAACTTTTGGCACAGAACTTTTTAACTGCAATTCATGCAGAGTAAAAGCCAGAATTCTTTTCAGTGATTTACAGGGCCCTAAATAATCTGCCCCTACTGGTTGACACTGAATGCATTTTCTACAATCTTCTCTGTGGATCACTACTCCAGCCACACTGGCCTCTCAGCTATTCCTTGAACCTTAATCATTTGTACTACTTTTCTTCCACCAAACATCTAAGTAACTTGCTCCCTTAATACCTTTACGGCTTTTCTCAAACGTTACGTTCCTAGTGAAGCCTACCTAGGCCATCCTGTTGAAAACTGTGATATCTTCTTCCAGCATGCCCTACTTTGTAATGTTTTTCTGTTGCCCTTATTACCATGTACATACTTTATCTGTTATCTGGCTTATTGTCTGTATTCTCCCACTAGAATATAAGTGCCAAATGGGCAGGAATTTTTGTCTGTTTTGTTCACTGTAGTTTTCCTACCACTTAGAATGGTTCCCGACATACAGTAGACCTTCAGTTAATGTTTGTTGAATGAATGAATGAAGTTTCAGAGTCTAAAATAGAGTGGTTGAGTCAGGGTTATGTCAGTGTACATTGGTCTGTGAGTACGATTTTTCTACTGATCTCCAAACTGCAGTCTCAAGACAACAGTTTTCCACCTCTGAACAGAGGTGCCTCTGAGTACAGATCTTTATGTCTCTGAACAAGAACTGCCTATTAGAGCCAAATAAGAGAAACACATATTACCATCTACAATTCTTTAGTCCTTTTGCGCAGAATGACTTCAAAACGCTATCCCATCAAGGCAAACAAATCCAGAGACCTTTGTAGTTTCCCTTAGCCTCTGCTGCATTAGCTGAAGATAAATCTATGCAGAGTTCACTAAAGGGAACAGACAACTGCATTAAGCTGTGTAATGATGAACACTAATGGCCTGTGACAAAATGGGTCTCTGTAGGCCTAGCAGCCATGGGGATTTTTTTCCTGTTTTTGGTAAGGTAATGAAAAAAGAAAAAAAAAACTCATCCAAAGATGCAATGAAACAATCTGCCGGGCCAGGTGCTTTTCATGGTATCTTTTTGTTTTTCCTTTCTTTGTTTTTGTAAGTACATGCATCTTGGCTGAAAAAGATCCATGCACCATTTTATAGTGGTGAGGGAATCTCTACTGTATCAGGCAAAAATGCAATGTTCTTTATTTCCAACCTGGTATAGTTCATTCATTCCTTTTCCTGTGGTATTCACATGTCTTGCAAATTGTTATGTTGAATTGTTTAGTTCCTTGTTATTTTCACTTGTAGACACTTACACCAGGATCACAGGAATCTATACTGATTTCTTTCACTTTCCATGCATTTGTTTCCATTATTAATTTAAGTCGGAAGCATGTGTGTCATTCCCCTTCCTATTTGACCTTTACATGCTTAACTGGTGGTCTCAAGTTGATCAGTTAACTTTTCCTATTATGCATGGTTGTTGTGGGGATCAAATGTGTACAAATATGCTTCATAAATTGCTGTAAACATTTAAGTTAATGGTGCTTATGTGGATATTAGACCAGTTGATTTGTAGACTTGAATCGTTCTAAGACTTCTGAAAGTAATCCTTCTAGTAAATTCTATAAAATTAAGGTAATTGGGATGTATATACATACATACATAAAATTTGGGGTTTCTGTGAGTTGACCACGAACTATTGAATGATCTGAAGTGGCCTAGGATGTTTTTATAATCTATTCTGAATGTCACTGTGACGCACATACTATATTTTCAGTATTTGATTCTCAGACATTCAGAACACTTTTTACCCTACGGCAGAATTATTTGACAACACATTCCCTTCCTGCCCTCTGAATCTCCCTGGATGATTTACAAAAATATAGCATCTCCATTTGTGACCATATAAAGCTCTAGTTTGACTCTCCTCTACAAATCCAGTTTTATTGCCTTCTTCCAAAGTAATTTCTGTTAATCCAGCCAGAACCTTCATTTGTGTTTTGTCATTTTCAAGCTAGATTGTGAAGTAACAGAACTTACTACAATTTTAGCCTAAGAGCAAAAGAGTTTCAAGGCCTATTTCAGGACCCTGGTTTTGCTACCTCATCTACTAAATTTATAAATTCTAGAAATCCATTTACTTTTTAAAACATTTCTGTTCTTATTTTCAGTACCAATTTGTTTCCTTCCGCTTTCCCACATGCATGACTTTTATAGCATGGCATAAAGTAGAGTGCTCTGCCATATTGATTTAATGGTATGTTTCAATAAATTTCCCCTGTTACAGTTCTTGCTCCATACCAGGCATCCAAGAGGGAAACAGACGGATGTGCTGGTTAACTAATTTTAAAAACGAAAAAATTCCATTTTCTCCATCCTTTAATGTCAAAGCTGTCCTGCCAATGACCTGATAGTGAGATATATTAGGTTTCCCTGACATATGTTGTAGGAAGTAGTGACCTGACCTTTTAAATTTTTTATTAAGATTTATAAATTTGTTTTAGTGTATTATGTTGGAAGCAGTGATTTTTCTCCAGAATGGATTGGGGTGACTGGTGTACAGATTGATAGCCATGTCATATATTAAGGTGGTGGACATTTTATAGAGCGTAGAGATGCTGTCTTCCCCCCCCCCCCCCTTCTCTCCTGCCTTTAAGGGTTATGCTAATGGGGATGGAAACATTCAAAATCTTACTTTGAAGCAGTTCATAAGCAACTAGAACCATTACTGTCAGCTTTTTGGTAGCTGGTTAGGCTTTGACTATTGCTTAATAAGACATTGAGACATAGATATTCATCCATTTATTCATTCAGCCTTTCCTCAGTGCTTAATGTATTCCAGACACTATGCCAGTCAATGTAAGAGTGATTGCCACAATACCTGCTTTGACGCAATTTATAGACTGATGGATTAGGAACCAGTAGTATACAATGAAGGTCCTAATCAAAGATTTTTTTCCTTCTTCAACTCTGTTCAAAGCCCAGATAAGTATCATCTCTCTCTTTTTAAAAAAAGTTTTGTATATTTAGGGGGTACAAGTACAGATTCTTACATGCATATATTGCATAGTGGTGAAGTCTGGACTTTTCCAGATGAGTGTCTTCTTTTTTCCTCCTTCCTTCTTTCTCTTTCCTTTTCTTCCATTCTCTCTTAGCATTTCCTAGGAAATAATTTATATATATTTTGTAGGCACAAATACTTGTCATACATTAAGGGAAATCTTCATTGATGTAAAGCATTGGAACTTGGCTATATCCAGTTTTATTGCCTTAGCAATTCTCATCTTTCCTTCATACCCTAACTAATCGAGAAGAGTGTGGCTTTAGAAAAAGGACACGTCTCCCATGACAGAAAACACAGGAGCCAGGAGAGTTGGCATGCTGGCTTTCTAACCTGCTTGCCGCAAGAGCAGTTATGAGCAGTGATGATGACTGACACTCACATCTATCATTTGCCTTCTTCCAAATGCTTCTGAAACTGAAATGGAGCCTCCCAACCCCTCAGTGAGTATAGATGGCTGTTTTATTTTATAGTAAGTGTTTATTTTCTAGACAGGGAAATTGAGGCATTGAGAACATAAGTGGATAGATAAATAAGTTATGGACACTGCTGGGAAGCATTAGCTAATGTTTATTGAGCTCTTGTGGAGTGTAATACTTTCCTAAGCCCTGTGTAGTGTATTTGGTTTCTAGTTTTCCACCTTGTACTTGACGGAAGTATTCCATGGATCTTCTTGGTTTGAATTTACTCTTTTGTCTTCATAGAAGGTTATTGTTTTGTTGTTGCACATTTCACAATTATATTTGCATTTTCTTCAAACATTTTGTTTTTTTGTCTTTGCTATGCAAGACTTAATAACAGGAATTTTCTCTGTATTTCCAGGCTCACTCACTTAGTTTCAGAACTTCAGATTGTTCCAACAGTTACTCAGTTGTTGGAACTCCAACAACTAGTGCGTTTGGTAAGAACTCTTACGTAAATAGCCTTTACAATCAAATAGACAAAAAATATACTGTACGACCAAACACTTTTTGCTATTTTCCACAAAGTTACCTGAATTTGTCTGCTGTTCTTTTTTTCTTTCTAATTGTCTCATCTGCTGCCTGTCCTAAGATTTAGGATGTTTTTACCTTAATAGCCATATCATGTTTTTATCATGTCTCTCCTTCATTCTCTACAAACAAATATAAAGTGACTCAGTGTTAAAACCTGATGCGCTACAGAAGCACTGTATGGTTTATATTCTGAATGGTTTTTTATGTCAAGGGAAGTGCAATGAATATAGGCAAGGAAGTAAAACCATTAAATGTATGAATGGAAAATATTTTATAACAAGGCCTTATTTTTCTCATAAATGTATTCCAGAAACATGTGTAAGTTCAATAAAAATGTATACATACAGAATATTCAGTGGTCATCTTTAGGTCGTGTTCACAGTCATTTGCCTAATCGCCTGTTTTCTGAAGCTTTTCTATAAGCAGGGCACCCCATTATAATCATAACAATATAGTTTTTTATTTGTAAATAGATTTTAGTTCATACATCTGGTTCACTTGTAAGTCAGTTGTTTGAAATTCAACATGCATTTTCTCATAGACATAATCTTATATTATCTTGATTGGTGTAACCCTCTGCAACACAGGTTTATCCATAATGTATTTCTAGTATCTTATTGTGGCTTTCTGAAATTTAACTAAAGTGTTAAGCATGTGTCCTGGGAATGGATTTAGAGTTTGACTTGAGATTCTAGGAGCACATTTCTTCCTACTGAATGCTGTGCATGGGATCACAAGCTTATGCAATGTTAGGACATGGTCAACAGAGGGGACGTTAAAGCTTATTAGTCCGCCTTCCTTTGTTTTGAGAATGAGAACATCACCTCCAACATTCCCAACTTATGGTTCCGAGGGCCTGGGCTAGAGGTGCCTTTCTGGAGAGAGTTAGGTGGTGAGGGGCAGCCTCCAGGTGTCACTGGTATAAGAGGCAGGATGTGGCCTGGGTCAGGTAACAGCTTTGGAGTGAGGCATGGAAAGGGAAGGAGGTGATGGGGGTCTGAGGATAGGAGTGAATATGTGGGCCCTTTTTGTTATGCACAACAGATTGTTCTCCCTATTTTATTTATTTTTTTGCCTGTCACTTCATACTCCATTCTATTTACTTCCCTTCCTAGTTAGTAAGGCCTGTTAGGTGAACTCCCCCTTTTTGGCAAAAAGACATTTACCTTTCTCTTGCCCATTGCCACTATCAGCACACCAACACAGATTTTCCCCTCACTCAGGGAGGCCATGATTGGAGGGAGGGATAAGAAGCCAAATCTAGCTGTCTTTGGCGGATGCAGCGTCTGCAGTGGTGAGAGGAGGAGCAGCGGGATGTTTCAGTTGGTTGTAAGGAAAAGGAGCTCCTATGGCCTGGCTGGCATGTGCAGCGGATGAGGCTGCCTCAATGCAGGGTGAGATCCACATGTCACACGGTGGGGGAAGCCATTGCTGAGGTGGGGAGGGTAAACAATGCTAGCTCTGTGGCCAGGCCAGGGCACCTGTGTGCGTGTGGGGAGGACAGTTGAAGAGAGTGCTCAGTACTTTTCTTTGGAATCAGAATTTCTGATTTAGTGGCAAATCATGGAAAGTTTAGAATGGAAACTTTTTAATTTTAGAAACCAATTAAGTAATATTCAAACACAGCAGTGAATAAAGAACTATGTTCACTAAATGCCTGACTGTGTTTAACACATGAGAAAATATGTCCCTTGACCCTGAATCTTCTAAATATGCACCGTTTTCAAAGACAGGAAGTTGCAGTAAAATGCATTTGTGTGTATTTGGGGTAAGAGAGGGTGTTTGGAAAGAGAGGGAAGCTAGATGGGCTGAAACATGAGATGAATTCCTTCAGAATCCCTTCCACTCCCATAAAGCTTCTAGAATGGCGTCGGAGATAACATTCCCATTTCTGAGGAACACTTACAAGGACGCTAAGGAGTGTTGTTTCCCTTATTATATTTTTATATCAAAACATTGCCACAGTTATTTTCTTTACCTAATCTGGCAGTGTAGCTGTGATTTGGCAGGGGGTGGGGTGTTAGGAAGTTCATTTTCTTTTTAAAATTGAAGTGTTTAATGAACTGTTGGTAGATTTCCTGAAGGTTAGTCATTTCAACTTTTGGTATTACAAAGTCATGATTAGTTTTCATGTTGAACATTAAGATTGCAAATAACTGCTGTGGGGAGGGTGTTTCTTTGTGAATTTAAAGTGTCTCGTTTAAAGATTGGTGCGTACATTGCTAATGTACCCTCAGTAGCTATTTTAACTTATCTCAGATTGCAGAGTCTTTGGGGTGGTACTTGCGTTAAAATTCTAGCCATGCAGCGTTGTGACTTAGGGCGAGTTCTTTAATCATCTGAACTTGTTTCCTCACCTGTACGATGGAGCAAATACTACCTAGCTCACCGTTCTGTTCAAGTGTCAACTCAAATGATATATGTGAAAGATTCTGGCATTTCCTAGCTGCCCAGCCAGTGCATGGTTTGTGTCCGTTTGATTCCATGTGTGACTGCATGCTCTTCGGCTATTGCTAGTGAGCAGGCAGAGAAACAGTAGCCGTACAGTCTGGCTGCAGGGCGTCTGTTGAGCCGCCAGACGTTGAGGGCAGCCTGGAAGACTACTTTGCCTCTTTGTCAGGGGCAGGAGCCTCCAGAGACTCTTTCCTAGATGCCCTCCTTGTGTTTCTTCTTCTTCACTGTGTAACATGTTATCCTGGGACTCTCTCCTGAATGTTTGTTTGTGTCTGTATCTCTGTATTTTCTGTGACAGTATTTGCCTGACTGAGGTAATCCCAACTGGAGGACTGAGGTGACAGATTTGGAGAACATTCTTATAACACGCTGTTCGAGCATTTACCACCATGATGTAATAAGTGTTTGTATTTAACAATATTTATTTAGCTCCTGTTATGTATCAAGTAATGAAAAAAAAACCTGCTTTCATGGAGTGTACATTCTAATGGGAAGGGCAGACAATAAGCAAATGTCAAATGTCTCAGGTGTGTTAAGTACTGTGAAGAAAAATGAAGCAGGCTTAGGAGGAGTCAGCTAGGAAGCTGCTTGCCATAGGGTGCTCAGGGCGCGTGGTCAAGCAAAGACTTCCGTGAATTCAGGGAACAAACCCTGAGATACCTGGGAGAGATGCATTCCTAGTGGAGGACAAAAGCCCTGAGACCCGTACACCTGAAGACAAGCGAGCAAGGAAGGGAGTGTGTCAAAGATGACATCAGAGAGATGCTAGCACAAGATTATGAAAGGTCATTTAGATGGTAATAAGGACTTTGAATTTTATCCAGAGTGAGATGGGGAGCTATTGGAGAGTTTTGACTAGAGGGCTGTCATAATCTGCTTTCACCTTTTTAAAGGACAGATTTGGGCCAGACACGGTGGCTCATGTCTGTAATCATAGCACTTTGGGAGGCCGAGGCAGGCGGATCACTTGAGGTCAGGAGTTCAAGACTAGCCTGGCCAACATGGCAACACCCCATCTCTACTAAAAAATACAAAAATTAGCTGGGCGTGGTGGGGGTGCCTGTAATCCCAGTTACTTGGGAGACTGAGGCAGGAGAATCACTTGAACCGGGGAGTCAGAGGTTGCAGTGAGCCAAGGTCACGCCACAGCACTCCAGCCTAGGCAATAGAGCAAGACTCCATCTTAAATAAATAAATAAATAAATAGGATGGATTTGGCTGCCACATGAAGAATATGCTGTAGGGGAATAATAGTAACAGAGAGCAGAAAACCATTGTAATAATTAATGGTAAGAGATGGTAACAGTGGAGGGGAGAAGTGGTCACATTCTGGATGAAATGTGAAGATTTGCCAATTGGTTTCATGTGCACATAAGAAAAAGAGGAGTCAAGCATATTGCAAAGGTTTTTCACTTAAGTAACAGCACAATGGAAATGTAATTTCAGAAGACCGTAGGAAGACTACAGGAAGAAGCTAGCTGGATAGTAAGATTGTGAGTTTGGTTTGGGACATGCTAAATTTGATGTATCTATTAGATAGTCAAGTGTATATGTTGAGTAGCTAGTTGAAATATATGACACTAAAGTTCGGAAATGAGAACTAGACTAGCACTGTCCAAAAGAACTTTCTACCATAATAGAAATGTTTTATATCTTCACTGTTCAATATAATAGCCACTAGTATGTGTGGATATTGAGCACTTAAAATGTACCTAGTACAACTGAGAAATCGATTGTTTATCTTATTTAATCTTAATTAAAGTTTAAATAGTCATATGTGTGTAGTGGTTACTTACTGCTTGGCATGGAAGACTATGGATATAAACTTGAAAGCCATCAACATTCCAGTGTTTTGTAAGGTCATGAGACTGGGTGAGTCCACCTGGGGGAAGCATAGGTAAAGAAGAAAAGACATCTGAGGACTGAGATCTCCAGTGTAGAGGTTAGGAAAATGCAAAGCTACCAGCAAAAGGTATTCAGAAAGCAATAGATGGTGAGGAAGGGAAGACCAAAAGAAATCAGTTTCCAAGAAGCCAAGTGAAGACAGTGTTTTAATGAGAATAATCAAATGTATAAATGCTGTTGATCTGTTCATAACCTTCATTATAGAGCAAGTCATGTAAGGATTTATCTCTTTGAAACCCATTCTTATCCCAGGCCCTAGCAAATAGTTACTGCTTTGTAATCACTTCTGAAATAAACAATGCTGAACAAATTAATGGGTTACTCGATTAGCCTTTAAAACTTTCTTTCAGGAAATATGCTCTCTTCTTTGAGGTCCAACCACTGCCATCTTATAACTGCTACCTGTTAGAAATCCCAAATTCTGTTCATGATCTCTTACTCATCAGCCACCCACCATCACCCCTCCCCAGTTCTTTCAGGGCTTATTTTAGGGGAGCTGGATTGGAGATAGCCTCAGTATTTCTTATTTCAGCAGTTGAGTTTAAAGAGCCAAACATTTGCCTAGCCCTGGACTTTTCCTTTCTCCCTTACTTTGCTCTTCTGTGGTTCCTTCAAGGAGTACTTAAAGGGAGTTAGTTCCTAGATGGGGAAGCTAGAATCTGTATGTATACTTGGCCTGTGGCAACTTGTAGGAAGTTATTGTATATGGTTGAAAAGTAGATTTTACCCCAAATCTCTGATAGCTAGATCTGATTATCTTTCCATTATTTTTATCATCTTCTCTTTTAATTCTTCTTCTGGGCTTCAAGTGTAGAGAGTTAACCCTGCATGTCCTGTCTTTCTCTTTTCCCCCTGGAATGAAGTTCCATTCATTGTTCCTATGTATGCCCTGATTCAGAGTCTTTCTTGGTCTCACCACACACATCCTTGCTTTGTCTTGAAGTACTCTAACAAGCCTGCATTTGGAATTTCTCCTCCATGTCCCAACCTCTGGTTGTATTCTGTGCACCTGGCTCTGCCTTAGCTTCCATTCTGTATTTGATATACTGTTTCCTGTGTTCTCTGAGCTATTACATTGGCATGGAGATAAATCTGGAAAACAAGAAGACAACATGCATGCATTTTTTCCTTGCTATTTTTAATATGTTGATTATAGGTCTTGTGGGAATTCTGTTAAGTATGTTTTTCAATAATTACTATGGCACTCTGTTACTTATTTTTCTTATTCCTTATATCTGTGTTGTACCAGCTTATAATACTAAATAAATACTGTGATTGACACAGAACATGCATCCTCATTCCTATTGTTAAAGCCACTCACAGTCCTGTAGGAAGTGTTGGTACAGCACTGTATGAGGAGGAGCAGATGCTAGGGTTGTATGGTGCCCTATTCTTAAGACCCACTGTGACTTTCTGTAGTGGAGTTCAAGTAAGGCAAGGAATTTGCGTCACTCTCACACCCTCCAGATTTTAAACCTGCGAAGGAAAAAATGCAGAGCTGGAGCTTGCCTTGAATGATTAAAAGTCACATGAGGAATGCGGAAAGAAAATCCCAAAGGAGTGATGGCTAGAAAGTATTTTATAGTCAAAAGCTATACCAAAAGCAATTGCTCGAAACCCTAGAAACCACAAATGGAAATGAGAGTGGATTATATATAGTACAAAAGACAGATACAGACACATTCCCCACCCAATGGGCTTTACTATAAAACAAGCCAATTAAGACAAAATGCACAGTAATTAGGAGCATCTTAGAAGAGGTCAGGGTTGCTGGATTTTTAAATACATTCATATACTTAATTTATTTGAAATTCTATCAGGATAATTACATTATTTTAAGGTCTGAATTTTTGCAATTCAGGTATATAAACATGATAGATTACTAAATGAGTTTTGTTGTGTTTAACCTCATGATTCACTTATATGCCGATAATGTGCCTTGCCTATAATGTTTGCTTTGTAATGTTTCTGTGTGTTACTCCAGCTGCCTCCCTTTATTGCTGCCATATTACAATGAATGTTTTCTGCATATTTATGAAGAGCCTATTAGCAGCATAGGCTTGATTTAAAGAACTTGTCCAGTTTATGAATACAGTTCATCTCTTGTGAATGAATTTAGCACTTTAACGCTATTTATTTACTCCACAGCATAAAATGTACTATAATAAATAATAGGTCCCTTGGGCCTATGGTGAAACTCACTGATCATCCTCTCAGCAGGAAGATGAACACAACCTGAGTGGAGAAGTAACGATCAAAATTCACCATGCTCGCTGGCATGTCATTTGTATACCTGAATCTAATAAAGGCAGAATTATAGTGCTTGACATCGTGCTCACTACTAGCATCTGAATTCAGTGAGCCTCAGGGAGGGAGGAGACTGAGTCACATGAGCAACATCTGAGAAGGTGATACCAACTCTAAATCGGCAATTCAAATAAGAAAGTGTTCTTCAAAAGCATGTAATGCTTAATTTCTTATGCTAAATATGCAGTAAGTTAGTGTTTTCCACTTTCTTCACCCTTGGAAAACCCTTAGTTTTGGGGGGTTGTGTTTTTGATGGGGGGGTGGGAGAGGGCAGGGGATGGCTTCAAAATCTCTTCTCTGTCAATTCCATTTGGAATTTTCAAGGCGACCCCAGCCGTCAGCTATCCATAAATGCAATATCTACAAGCCAGAATGTCTGTGTGGCATTTGGTCCGAGGGCCATTCTGTTTTATGGTTGAAGTCTAGAAAGAGTCAATATATGAGTGTTCAAAAGTCTTTCTAGATCAATGTGTGCCTGATTATATTCTAAGATTATTTGGTTTATTTTTGTATTGTCTTTGTTTTTATTTGATATGATTTGCTTTTCTAGATATTTGTTCCTTTAAATAAATGGTCACAAATTTGAATACCTAAAATTTGAAACCAGGTAGGGTGTTATAGAAACAGTATAGGCGATGGTTCTGTATCAGGGAAGAATTGACTTTATTCTGGAAGATTTTGAGGTCTGATTTACTAGTTGTCTACTTCTATGTGGACAAATCATTCCACTTTGTAGATTATTTGATTTAGAGCAGACTGCATTCCTGATGGCTCTGCCAAGATGAATTAGCCCCTCACTACATCTCCAGATAACGGCGTAGGAGTGAGGAACCGTATACCGTATCCTTCTAAAGAGAGGCTTCAAAAAGCACAATCTTGATTTGGGTAGTTGGAAGTTGTTCCTTTGTTGGACAGTTTTAATTATTAAATTGAGATGAAATATGCCTTCTTATAATTTTTAATACTAATTTATTCAACCTCAAAATTCCCAGTGCACTCTTTGGTTCTCTTCTCAGGCAAATGTTAGTTTCTGCCTTGTGTATTATTTATGCTTATACTATGAATAAAGGATGTCTCATCTCTATGTGGCAACGTCATCTGCTTCATGAGCTGACAGTTTTGAAGAGGAACATGAGACAGTCAGATCTGTTCATGCAACTCAGTCAAGCAGGTGGTCACAAAATTAATGGCGTGAGAGTTGCAGTCATTCATTCATTCATTCCAAAAATATTTATGGAGTCCCCGTTATGTATCAGGCACTGTTCTAGATACTAGGTGGTACTCATCCTCTGTATCTTCCTTTTATTTCTAGACCATATAGTGTATGAGAACAGGGTTCTTGTCTGATCACCTTTTACCTTCTACTTCACCCGACAAAGTACATTACATTTAGAATGGACTCAAAATTTTATTTTAAACAGGTAAAATACCAAGTATGCCTGTTTTGTTTTAGCTGCAACTGCTGGAATGGGACCAACTATGCCTGTTTTGAAGAGCAACATAGAGTAGTTCTGATCACTTTATGACGGCCATTAAATATTTCAATCACATTAGCCTCCAGTCTAGACTGAGTAGCAGCAGTTCTTCTTCTGAATAGTTTGGCTGCCCTTCTGTGAGTCTTTTCTAGTTGACTCTTGTCTCTTTTCATGTGTAGGAACCAGGATTGAAGACAGTAATTGTGAGAAGATCTAGCATATACAAAGTGGAAGGGAGGATGTTATACTTCTGTGATTTAGTAATTTCCCATAAGATGTTTTATTAGCTACCACCCTATTCTTTTTTCCCCAAGGCAGTCTTTTCTCTCTTTAATTAAGTAAATAAATTAATTAATAGGATATCCATGTGGTATCTAACTGTGTATACCCTTGAGCTATTTATTTTCCTATTTTTCTGGTCATTTTCACTAGTTAAAAGTCTGTTCCTAAATCTCTTATTTACAGTAGGAGGTTCTTATGTATATTATAGAAAACTATTCAAAAAGTTATATTCATTTATTCAAAAAATAAATTATTGGGGGGTATGTAGTAAACTCTGTGTGTGTGTGTTGAGAACAAAGTGATGAATCACCAAGGCTTTGGAGTTCTTGCCTCCTTTATTCTGACAGTCATTCTTATTTATGCTGATAACATCTGTCTTATCCTTATAAGATATTATTCTGTTTTATTTGAGCTCCCTGTTGCATATACATGAGAAAAAAACTTAGTGGTTTAGTAATTCTTAGTGTCTCCCTTGTCTCTCATTTTTTGAGTTTTAGAAAAAAAGAACAGAAGATTCTTGTTAACATCTTTGTTACTGTTAAGATGTATTGTTGTTTCTAGGAACAAATGACAAATCCCATGTCTTTGTCATTCCATAAGGCTTCTACCAAATCCATGGGTCAAAGTGCCGTATGCAAGTGATTTACTGTGCTTGATTTGTTCCATGATTTCATCTTTAGACACTTCCATCTTTGTCAAGGCCATGCTAATCTCACCACAGGGAATGTATACTAGAATTTCTCAAATGTCCAATATATTGTGTACACTTAAAAAAAAGATTGTCATCTGAGTTATCAATCATAAAAGTAAAATTCTATAGCTTCAGTTTGCAATTACAAGCTTGTGTCTTAAAGTTTCTTTTGCTCCGACTTTTAATTTGGCTTTTTCTTTCTTTATACATTTCAGCTTCCTTCTTTCTCTAGTTTAATTTCACAAATATTTCTTAAATGTTGGCTATGTGCAAAGAATTGTTTTAAGCACTTTAATAGTTGCAAAGATAAGTAAAAGCTAATTTCTACTTTCTCCTACCCCAAAGCCACCCAGACCTGCTAATCAATCTTAAATTCTTCTCTTTCATCACTTTGATGGCTTTTTTTTTTGTATTAGTTGTAACTGAAGGATTTTTTTTTTTTATGTTTTAAGTGGTTATTATTGGTAGATATATTTGAGAGACCGTACATCACATAGTGAATTAGGATGTTTATTGAATGTCCTATGATGTGTTCAACATTGTACTGTTGTTAAAAAGCATCATTATAATTGTACTGCAAAACTTGCGATTTTTAATGTCTTCATTGCCTCCTGTATTTGTTGAAATCAATAATAACCTTTTAAAAAGTATGAACTTTATGATATGTAAATTATATCTCAGTAAAGCTGCTATATAAAAAAGAATAACCTAAAATATCTACATTATATTGTTGTGTGTTAAAACACAAATAGCCTTCTCTCATTAGATTTAACCCCACATGTAACAAATTTGCTGGGGTATTTTGCAGCACCATAGATTGACTGCTTTATTCCACATACTACAGTTCTAAAACATGGGGAAATCTTAGTTAACTTTAATGATAACTAACTTTAATGATAACTTAGTTAACTTTAAATGATACTATCTCAATATGAAATAGTGGGGAATTTGTTGTTGTTTTTTTAATTGAAACAGTCATTTGGATAAGAACTTGAGCATGGTTCAATAATTCTCAGTTTCCCACTTTGCTTGCAGAACACAATGTGAGTGTGGAATTACGCTCTTCACAGCGTGTTGCACTACGTGTTCACTCACAGAGAGAGAGTTTAAAGCACTTCCAACTGTTTCCCTCATGCCGACCCCTTTCTTACGGTCATGAATTTCTCAAGGTTATGTTTATTTTGAAATTATTTTCTTGGAGGTCATAAATTTAGCCACACACCTGGTTGGTTTCATTCTCCTTTTGATGTTTTCCCCTTTGAAATTTCCATATTGTGTCACCAAGCAAGCTCTTGATTGCTCCCACCCTCTTTTTTTTTTCTTTTTTCGTTGTTGAGACAGGTTCTCGCTGTAGTTCCCAGGCTGGAGTGCAGTGGCATGAACACAGCTCACTGCATCCTCAACTTCCTGGGCTTAAGTGATCCTCCTGCCTCAGCCTCCCAGGTTGCTGGGGCCACAGGCGCATGCCCCCACACCTGGGTAATGTTTTTTGTTTGTTTGTTTTTGTAGAGATGGGGTCTTGCCATGTTGCCTAGGCTGGTCTCAAACCCGGGGGCTTAAGCAATCCCCCCGCCTTGGTCTCCCAAAGTGCTGGGATTACAGGCATGAGCCACCATACCTGGCCAGCTTCTACTGTCTTTATGGCTCTTCATCCTGCCTGGTTAATCTCATACTTTATTTTATTTTTAATTTTTGTGTTTATTCTTTATGCTTTCAAACCAATGTCATAACTTCTGTTTTGTTAAAATCTTTAAGGCCCATCACGTATTAATAATTTAGGTCCTTGCCTTGGTGTATTTTCCTCAGTGCTCTGAACCATAGAAAAGTAGGACAAGTTTATAGTTGCTGTTCCTCTAAGTGTGATGCTTCTTTCCCATAGGTTGTTGTTTTGGGAATGAAGCATCTTGCTGAAAGTGCATGTGCCATTTTGAAAATCTTAGCAAATTATATTTTTAGAGTTTTATAAGGCCTTTTTTTCCCTTCGCTACTTTTGTTTCAAATCGTGTTTTTGAAACAATCTCTCTCCCAAAGCATTTCTATTAACAATACTTTTCAGTTCTCCCTCTTAAAACTCATTGTGAAAAATTGCTTCCTCTCCCCATGATGTTAATGCTCTGGAGGCCTCTGAGAGTTCTCCTCGTGGTGAAAGTCCACTACATAGCTGCTGAGAGCAGAGCCTTTGGCCTGATGGTCCAGGAGCTCCTACTACTGCCCCATCCGTCCATTTATCCATCCATCCATCCATCCATGAATGATAGCTATCATCTATCATGCCGCAGAGCTGGCCCTGGGGAGTGGTTTTAGCTTCACTTGAATTCCACCTTCTCCTCATAGAATGGTATGGACATCATATTCAGTATAATACCATTATAATCAGTTGACTTTGCCAGTCATTATTTGAGACAGGCGTTTGTTCTTCTAGAATTTGCATATTCTCACGCAAAACATTCTGTAGAATGGTAAAGCTAAAAGATTGCTCTTGAGTGGCCATATGTGATAACATGCAGTACATTAATTTGCTCATTTGTTTGTGATTTAATTATGAGAGTAAGTGGAAAAGAAGGTTTACACTGGCTAACAAATGATACTATCTCAATATGAAATAGTGGGGAATTTGTTGTTGTTTTTTTAAATTGGGTGAAAGTCCTTCATTACTTTTTTTTGTTTAAGTAATTTGTATGTTTTCTCCCTTCCAGGGAGTGACCTTTATTCTTCATCATAATCCCTGTGAATTAGAGGCTAAAAATCTTTGTTTTACATCTGGAGAACAAATGGATGTTCCTGCCTCATTCTCAGACAAGCAAGTGATTGATAGCTTTGATATCAGATTCTGAAATGAAATAAATTTTGTCTACATTTAAGAGAAAATAGTGATAATACAGATCCTTTCGGCCAACAAACTCAGGCATGTGGGCCTTTTTTTTTTTATCTTTTTTCATTCACTACAATTCTAAATTGAAAAAATCTCACATTTTCTTCTAAAGTAGATTTAACAATATAGTTAACATTTAAAAATATCTAAAATAAAGAATATAGCACATTCTATTGAAATAGGCAACTGGCAGTTTATATATGTTTGGTCTAATACATTCCTCACCTTACATAAATCTCCAGAAAAGCTATAGGAAGGAAACACATTCCCCTGACATGACAGGATGTAAAATGGATATAAACCAATTACTGTTTGCAGTTCCCAGAGTCTCAGGAATACTGACCCTTCTGACTTCATTTTCAAGCAAGAACTCTCCACCCCCATCTTTTAAGGAAAAATAATTGAGCTGAATTTCTAGCAAGAAGTGAATCAAGATTTTCAAAAAATAATTTCGCTAGGACCTGTGGAGCAAATCACCTTTCAAACATACCAAAGGTAGTTATTTGAATACATTTAAGCCCCTAATCACAGAAATCTTTTGATGAACTTTGCCCACTTTAAATACATCAAACAAAGCAAAGAGAGTAGAGAAAGCCATTAGAAAATCATTATAATAAATACCAATATTGATCTACTTCTTCTCTCTCCTTTGGAACCTCCCCTTTCCTTGTTTTAAGTCTTTTAGTTGGACTTTATATAGTAAAGTAATCAAACTCTCACAGGCCATTAAAAAAGAAATTTAAATGATTTTTACGAAAAACATTTTCCTTGTTTAAGATTTCAGGGAACCTGGTCAGTACTGTGAGGGCTCAGTTTTTGGCTGTGACTTTCAAGTTGAACCTTTTTGATGGTAAATAGCCTTCTGCTTATGCCTGTGTGTTTTGGCTTAAAAAATCAATCTCTGAGAAAATGGGCTTCCATCTTCCTTTCAGCCCCGTCTCCTTTGATGATTGATGTTAATTCAGTAAGCTGCTGACCCAAGAAAAAAAGAATTGTTTGTGCTGTTGTTTTGAATAAATAAACTTACAAAGAATCAATGGCTGTAACTTAGAGAAATTAAGTAGTAGAGAGCATAAAGTCTCTTTCTGTCGTGTTTCTCATGTAAATAAAGCAAGGTAAAGGACATTTCAGCACCAGATATCTTTTTGAATGATGAAAATTTGCTTCAAGGGCAAATTTGTTTTTATTTAAAAATAAATGTTCTCTCTGTATCTATAGTGAGAAAGGTCTGTAGTTGTGACAAAATAGGACACCTACTTATTCGCATAATATTTCGAATAAGTAGTGAAGCAAAGCAAATTCCTCAGTCACTGGGCTCAGTTTACATTCAATGTTGTTAGTATGTGGACTTCAGTCTTCCTACCATAGTTTAGAGAAAAGTTTTTGAAGGACTTTATAACACCATGATTCAATTACCTCCCCTTGGATCCCCCCCACAACATGTGGGAATTCTGGGAGATACAATTCAAGTTGAGATTTGGGTGGACACCCAGGCAAACCATATCATGGAGCAAAATGATTAGCTTGCATATTGTATGAATTTGTCCTTTACTTCTCTGTGTCTGAGTTATCTCACTATGAGATAAGGAAGTGCCTGCTTCATCAGTTATACGTTTTAGTTGTAAAGATTAAATAAATTAATAAATGTGAAATGCTTAAACCAGCACCTGATTTATAATATTCCATAATTGCTAGCCATTGTTATTATTAGAGACAGTATCACACTCTGTAGCCCAGGATGGAGTGCAGTGGCATGATCATAGTTCACTGCAGCCTCGCACTCCCAGGTTCCATCAATCGTCTGGCCTTAGTCTCCCGAGCTGGGACCACAGGCATGTGTAACCATGCCCAGCTATTTTTTTTTTTTTAAGAGATGGGATCTTGCCCTGTTGCCCAGACTTGTCTCAAACTTGTGGACTCAACTGATCATGGCGCCTTGGCCTCCCAAAATGCTGGGATTACAGGAGTAATCCACCACGTCCAGGCAGCTATTGTCTTTATTACCTAAATAGATTTACTGATTTTCTGACTTTTATATTATTTACCAAAGTTGTAAATTTTTGTATTTTAAAAGTTTCCATTCTCAACCATTTTGATATAAAATTCTTCACCCATAGTAATTTGAAAAGTATATGTTATGTGCTATTCTCGTGATGGTGAATAAGTCTCATGAGATCTGATGGATTTATCAGGGGTTTCTGTTTTTGCTTCTTCCTCTCTTTTTTCTTGCTGCCGCCATTATCACCTCCCGCCCTGCTTCTGAGGCCTCCCTAGCCATGTGGAACTGTAAGTCCAATTAAACCTCTTTTTGTTTCCAGTTTCGGGTATGTCTTTATCAGCAGCATGAAAACAAACTAATACACCCCATATCTGGAATTCTCCTACCAGGTTTATACCATTAAGTTTATAGGGGTAACAATCAGATAACTGTGTATGGCATTATGAAGGAAGGGCAAACCCTGAGCACTTTCTTAAGCCATGTTTCTCATGTACACATTATAATTTCACTGCCTGCTAGTCACCTACCACATGTAAAGTAGTGGTGAAGATCAGATGCTTTTACCACCACATAGAGTTTGAGGCTCTCAGTCAAAATGACTCAAATGCTGCACCTGCTGGGTCCCAGAGCCCATTGTGATTTTCTCAAGTACCGATACATGCTTTTGAAGGAAAGGAGGTGGTCCAGACATGGCAAAGAGATGTATGGATTTACCCTTTTGTGCTGAACACCATGAAATGCTTTTCTTTAAACAAGTTGGTTTTCTGATCTTACAGAGATGTTGTCATTCTGTGAAAGGGGGAAAACTGTGAAGTCTCATTTAAAAGACCACCCTTCTCACCTTGATTATCTGAGCACTATGACTCTTTTGAATGTCATCTCTCCTCCTCATCTTTTACCCCGTCTTTCTTTAAGGGACCTGACTTCTCCTTCCCCTTGTGTTTATATTGCATAGCTCATTCTAGCTGACACATTTTGTTAGTGTTATCAGAGAGATTAGAAGGAGTAAAATCACTGAGAATGTTGTTTTTCATTCTTCCAGGTCAACAGGCTTACTTTCAAAGATAGCACTCCTTGATTGCTCTGCTTGGGGCATAATTGATCAGTATCAAGTTTGCAGTTTATTCTACATCTGACTTGTTAATTTAACTCACAGTGTACTGATTTTATATGCAGTGTTGGTTCATATCTTGGGGCTCAGTATCTAACATATATATTAAACTGTCAAGACTCTGGCAATAGGAGAATGAATGCTTTATAATTTGATCATCTGAGCCATTTGAACTAATATCTGTATCTTTTGAATCAAATGAAAATATATTGTGAGAATTATTCTTTCACTGAATGTTGTGTTATTTTAAGCTTAGAATTATGAAAATAATTTTTAGTAAAGCCCACATTTAAAAGCCCTACCCCTAAAAATAAGACAAAACAAGAAAAGCAAGGAAAAATAAAAAATTCCTACCCTTCTTACAGTTGTATGGTCTCTACATAGCACATTGTCTCTTTTTTCCAATTTTGGGGTACTCATATGAGATTGTAGGCATTCTTCAACCAAGAAACAACTTTACCAACTCTGTTAAAATTGCCACTTTTGTAATATGTGGGGATAAACAAGATAATATTTATTAACATCAAAATATAACGAGCTGGTAAATATCTTTCCTATAGATCTAAATGTACAAAATATAAGGCTGCAAAATAAAAGTCCTAGAAAATATCATTTTTTTTCAAAATTAAATATAGCCTATTGAGCAAATGATCACAATGTACATCCAAGTTAGTTTATACATGTTTAGCAATCTGTCCTATATGATTTAAAAAGCTATGGAATCACATTTGCTATTTTAAATATTTATTGTTCTGCTATAGCATACACTGTTTATCCAAATTATTTAGATACCTCTACTGTAATAAAGTATAACTTGTAGATCCTACTTAGCACAGATACAAGGAACTTGAGTGAGAACTGATCATATCGCTCAGAAAAGATGTCTCAGGATGTCATATCATTCTTGCTTTACAAATCAAAGCGTTCATCCTTCATGATAAAAAGGTTATTTAGAATATCAGAATTCTTTATTCTTTGAGTTGTAATACACTCTTAACTTTGTAAAAGATTCAAAATTGATGGTTTATTATGTGTAAACTTGTTATGCTTCTAAAGACAGTTATAGTACAAATTACCATATTTTGGATTGGTAATTTAAAAATACTAAATTACTTTGACTTTTTAATAATTTGGTGTGATAAGGTAGACGGCTTTTCCATGATATCTGATAGATTTGTGGGTTCTATGTCTAAGAAAATGCAAAAGAGCCAAACATGGGGCCATGGACCTGTAGTCCCAGCTACTCAGGAAGCTGAGGTGGGAGGATGGCTTGAGCCCAGGAATTCAAGGTCAACCTGGGCAACATAGCAATACCTTATCTCACAGAGAAAGAAAGAAAAAATGGTGAAGAAAATATATTAAAAAGGACCCCATAAAAAGAAAATGAAAGGACTTTGATTCCTGGCAAGGTTGAGTGCTAAAATGTCTGATAAATTTCCCAGTACAAAGCAGTTAGAAATGCTGGGTAAAATGCAATAAACTTCCTTTTAAAAGCATTGTTGACCTTGTTTAGAGAGTTAGAGGTCTCCTGCGGATGCAAATAAAGAGAAAACTAAAAACCAGAGCAGTAAACGGACACTGAAATTTCAGCTGCCATGGGGCATTTTTCAGCCTCTGTAACCTAGAGGTCCAAGTTTTAACAGCTGGATCACTATTGAAGACAGGGCCTTTGGCCTATACGAAATGGGACGGAGAATTGAAACCTCCTTTTTATAAAGCATGTAATTTTTGAAGGGATACATCATCAGTTAAAGGGTAGAATAGAAAAAAATCTAATCAGCAAAGGGAGATGGCAAGGAAGCTTGTCTTGGCAAAAGCAAGCAGTTCTTCTCTTGAGGAATTTGCCTTCAGTTTAGGCCTTTGTTCTTCCCATGGATAAAATCTTCTAAAACATGAGTTCACAATCCCCAATCATAGAAATATACAAGAAATATGTAACCATAAACTGGAGTCGGCAGAAACAATAAGCAATTGGTATGGTCAGGCCTTGTGTCCCCACCCAAATCTCATTTTGAATTGTAATCCCCATAATCCCACGTGTTAAGGGAGAGACCAGGTGGAGGTCATTTAGTCATGGGGTGGTTCCCCCATGCTGTTCTTGTGGTAGTGAGTTCTCACGAGATCTGATGGTTTTCTAAAGGGCTCTTCCCCCTTTGCTCAGCACTTATCCTTCCTGATGCCTTGTGAAGAAGGTGGCTTGCTTCCCCTTCACCTTCTGCCATGATTGTAAGTTTCCCGAGACCTCGCCAGCCATGGTGAACTGTGAGTCAGTTAAACCTCTTTCCTTTATAAATTACCCAGTCTTGGGCAGTTTTTTTTATAGTAGTATGAAAATGGACTAATACAACAGTTCAGTTAGTTCCTAATAACTTTAGAAATGAGATTTCTGATTACAGAATATCAAATGGCTATGTTTTAAACATTTGAGAAATAGAAATCAAAACATAGTAAAAGTAGTAAAAGATTAAGATGCTACCAGAGAAGATTAGGCTGACTTGAGAAAGAACAAGTAGACCTCTAAAAATGAAAATGTTAAATATTTAAAAATTTCTATAAATTTAAGGTACACAAGTGCAGTTTTGTTACATAGACATATTGCGTAGTGGTGCAGTCTGGTCTTTTAGTGTAGTGATCACCTGGATAATGTTATTAATTAATGCTATTAATTTCTGATCCCTCACTTACCTCCTACCTTTCTAAGTCTCCAGTTTCTATTATTGCTCACTCCATGTCCATGTGTACACATTATTTAGCTTCCACTTACAAGTGAAAACATGAGTGTTTGGCTTTCTTGTTTCATTTAAGATAATCACCTCTAATTCTCTCCATGTTGCTGCAACAGACATGATTTTATTCTTTTTCGTGGATTAATGGGTTATCATGAGAGTGGGACTGATGGCTGTGTAAGAAGAGGAAGAGAGACTTGAGCTGGCACAGTCGGCCCCCTGTCCATGTGATGCTCATTACCACCTCATGACTCTGCAGAAAGTCCTCACCAGATTTGACCACTTGACTTTGGACTTCCCAGCCTCCATAACTGTAAGGATAAGTTCCTTTTCTTTGTAAATTACCCAGTTTTAGGTATTATAAGCAACAGAAAATGGATCAAAACATGTATTTTGAGTTCAGAATTTCTGTATTGGCATTTCCCTCCTCTCTGTTGCCTCTTAGCATTTTTTCCCCACACCACAGGACTCCACTGTTGATGAAAACCCAATAGTCCTATAGACAGTTGTTTTTGGATAAACACAGCAATTGATCCTCCTGGCCCTAAAGCTTGAAACTTAACATTTGTTTTGTCTGAGTACCTTCCTCAGGAATGGACTTTCAGGCCTCCCAAAAAAGTATCTAAAAATCAAAAAGTGGACTAAGGACATGAATAGACAGTTCTCAAAGTAATATATACAAATGGCCAAGAAACATATGAAAAAATGCTCAACATCACTAATGATCGGGGAAATGCAAATCAAAAGCACAGTGCGATACCACCTTACACCTGCAAGAATGGCCATAATAGAAAAATAATACATGTGGGTATGGATGTGGTGAAAAGGGAACTGTTACACTGCTGGTGGGAATGTAAACTAGTACAACCACTATGGAAAACAGTGTGGAGATTCCTTAAAGAACTAAAACTAGAAGTACCTTTTGCTCCAGCAATCCCACTACTGGGTATCTACCCAGATGGAAAAAAGTCGTTATACAAAAAAGATACTTGCGCATGCATGTTTGTAGCAGCACAATTCGCAATTGCAAAAATATAGAACCAGCCCAAATGCCCATCAGTCAATGAGTGGATAAAGAATCGTGGTGTGTGTGTGTATGTGTGATAGAATACTACTCAGCCATAAAAAGGAATGAATTAATGGCATTTGCAGCAACCTTCAGGAAACTGAAGACTGTTATTCTAAGTGAAGTAACTCAGGAGTGGAAAAGCAAACATTGTATGAAGTTCTTACTCAAACCTGAGAGCTAAGCTATGAGGATGCAGAGGCATAAGAATGATACAGTGGACTTTAGGCACTTGGGAAAGGGTGGGAGGCAAGTGAGGGATACAAGATTACAAATTGGGTTTAGTGTACACTAGGGTGATGGGTGCACCAAAATCTTCCAAATCACCACCAAATAACTTACTCATGGAACCAAATACTACCTGTTCTCCAAAAACTTATGGAAATAAAAAATTAAAATATTATATTTAAAATTAAAGAAAAAAGAACTGAAACTCACCAGATCACTAAATCCAGACAATAAGATGCTGGACCCCTCATTCACCATGATTGCTTCCTTGCCTATCCCTAGTTCTGGTTTTCTTGACACATTGTTTCGTTTCTTCTCTGCTATATAAACCCTTTGTTTTGGACAGTCAAGGAGATTGATTTGAGACTGAGTTCCTGCCTCCTTGGCTGTAGCACCTGACTAAAGTCTTCCTTGGCAATAGTCACCATCTCAGTGATTGACTTTCTGCACAGTGAGCAGCAGGACCTATACTGAACTTCTGGTGTTTCTGTAATATTAATACAAGTGTTAGTTTTTCTCCTAACTAGTTACATTCTTCAATCTGTCCTTAAAAAATAATTCAAACAATTGGTCATTATTTTAGCTTAACTAGCTGTTAAATCAGTTGCCAAAAAAAAAAAAAAAACCTGTTAGATAAAAGATATTTAACATAAATATTTTCATTGCATCTTAAAATACTAGTATATAAATCTAACAAACTGTATATACAGGCATGTGTGAAATTTACTTTTTTTAGGATTAGAGAACGTCTATATTTGCCTTCAAGCTCCCTTAAAATAGTTAGTTTAGAGAACCATTTAGCATCACTTTCCATGCCATTGAGCTCAGAGTTAAAATCATGATTGAGACACCCTGTAATGTAAATAGAAATGTCCTGAGGTCATTGTGTAATTTTATAGTGGTCTTCACCAAAGCAGGGAGGAAGGCAGTAAGTTTTATAGCATGATAGGTGGCCTGTATGTGAAGTGGGTTGAAATGTGCCTCTCTGTGTAGGCACACAGTGCATGGAATAGGCATTTCATTATGTTCATATCTACCTGTATTTTTCCTTTGATCAATGCATATGTTTGATTAAACCGAATGAAAATCTACAGAAGTGAAAATATGTATTGCAAAAAGTAACAGCAGTAAAGCAATATCTTGCAGCTTTTTACTTTGAGTCCCAATGGATTAGCGATTTTACTTTAGAAATGACAGTACAGTGATGATTATTGTTCCTTTGGGACTGATAAGAACAGAAATGGTGCCCAATTATATTAGTCATTAGTATTCTTTGTTATAAGTAGTATGGGAAGCTTGTGGAGCTAGAAGAATGTGGCCTGAATATATTTTTAAACAAGTAAATTATCTTTCAGTGTTGGCAAAAGGTAGTTTGTCTGCCTTAGAAAAATAAAATGTTCGTACACAATTTAGCTTGTCTGTCATTTTAAACATTTCAGAAGGCATAGCCCCATGGTCTGGGCCCCCTTTTTTTTTTTTCCTTTTGTCAAGAAGTGCTTCATTGGTTCCTGTGTGAAAGTGTTGACATTTATATCACACTCTGAATACTTAAGAAACCAAAGGATTCTAGTTCTTTTGGAATTAACCAATGGGATCTCATCTACTAGTCAGGCATTCACAACATTCTGTGCACATGCTGAATTTGTGCTGTCTTCTTTCCATAGATATATTTTGTTAATGTGACTATTTATCTATATGGTTTCTTTCATACATGGCCCAGTCTTCATTCCCTTGTAGCTACCCTCCTTCCCCAAATGTGTTGCTTTAGTCGAATAGTTTGGAAAAGAAACAGTCTGGAAACTATGCTTCGGTCTCTTAAGTAGAATAACCAACACATCCAGCAATTTCTCGGTGAATGGCTGTCATAGTAGAGGTGATTATTCATGATCATGATGAAATACTTTCCCTGACCAGCTTACGCTTCCTCCTTTAGTGTTTTCATAGTTCCTCTTACATTTATCTACTCTAACACATATAAAATACAGAAAGCTGAGCAGTCTCGTGGCCTAATTTAACAAACCAATCCAACAATGAGGGCTATGAAGGAATTGTTAAAGAAAAAAATATCAATTATTTCATGATTCTTGTTAAAGACAGAATTTATTCAAGGGGGGGCTACTACAATGGAGTTTTGTAGTGGGGTAGAAAGATCAGTTTCAACTGCGAATATATTAAAGAGAAGTAGAGATTTATAGCCAAGGATATGGATGTGGCTCACTGTATGGAAAATTACTAAGAAGAAACATCAGGGGTAACAGTGTTCTGGCTAAACCAACTTGATAGGATTATTGCTGAAGGCAGGCCAAGGTGGTAAAACATGGAAGGCAGGGGATAAAGAATTTGATCAGATATCAAAGGTAGTCAGATATCAAGGATGGGGAGGTGGAATTTGATCAGATATTCAGAGTGAGGGACTTTTCCTCAACTGACCCAGTAGGATTGTTGCTAAAACTAGACTGAAGGAGCCAAGGACAGAACCCAAGGTCAGGGACCTCATCAGAAGGAGGGCTCAGAGAAGCCTGACTCAAGTTTGATCAAGGGAAAGAATTGTCAAAAGAGAAAATTACAACAAATTTAGCTTAAACATCTTAATTGACCTTTATTTGCAATTTTAGAATCAAGCAACGCCTCATTCTATAAAACAGAATGAGTGTTTTGATGAGCTGAGCAGATGAGTTTGGCTTTATAGACTAAAAATGACTGTGGAAAACAAAAACAGACTGCAGAAATTGGACTGGTCATTTCAAAGCTATTTTCTTTATGAAAGTTGAAGCACCGGGAACTTCTTTATCATGCCAGCTAAAACTGGCCTGTTTGGAGTTTCGGCTATCATTTCTCTCCTGGTTTCCCAGAAGGTCAGATAAATAACTTACTTTCAGCTTGGTGGCTTGGTACTTCAGCATGAGTCACTCCATTTTGGTTTGGTCTCTTGGGCTTAGTGTAGGATCTGAGTCCAAACCCATAGCCTCCTATAAATTTTATTCAACAAAGTCTTTGTCAGAATAAAGATACTTACTCTTAATTTTCTTGAAGAGGAGAAAGTCACTTTTTAAGATTCACCTCACAGCAAAACTTTGTAAAAGCCCTCTTCAGATACCTCCTCCTCAGCCCAAAGTTTACAGTGATGGGAGCAGCTAAAATTGTGCCCACAGGCCGCATATCACCATGCTATCTCCCTGTTACCTTTGCCTTCTTCTTTCTCCCCTTCCTGCTGATGCAGCAATGCCTCCTTGGATACAGGATCATTCCTGCTGCAGGCTTTTTCCTGAGAGGGGCAGCTCTCCTGGGATTCTGGCGAATCAAATGCTTCATCTCAACAAACAATTAGATTTTG
The DNA here is from genome assembly GCF_009764315.1 of Trachypithecus francoisi. Classification (NCBI taxonomy): domain Eukaryota; kingdom Metazoa; phylum Chordata; class Mammalia; order Primates; family Cercopithecidae; genus Trachypithecus; species Trachypithecus francoisi. Next base: position 25,245,709 of record NW_022681469.1, on the reverse strand, counting down.
TTTATATTCTCCCCTTTTCCATGTGGTGGGAGGAGAAACTTTTTCACCACATTCTTCATTTCAGTGCCTGAGGACCACTGAATTAGAATAACAAAGGACAGATTAATAGGATAAAAGCTGCACAGGTTTTATTAATATTTATATACATGGGAGTTCACAGAAGAGAAAATCAAAAAAGTAGTTAGTCTCAGGGTCTTATGTCATTCAAACGCAGGACAGGGTGGGTTGGGCTTCAAGGAGCCATAAATTGTGGGGAAGTGACTAGGAATATGGGGGAAACTAATGGAAGATAGGATTATTTTAGTAAGAGTTGCTTATGCAGCCTCATCTCGGTGCCGACTCCTCATCTTGTGATAACTTGTAATAAGAGTTGCTCTCCTTTCTCTGGTCCAGAAGTAGGGAACATCCTCACAAGGGAAATTTCCGCCCTGCTTTTGAGTAGATAAGGGAGGGCAGAGAACTCTTCTGCATCTGTTCTTTCTCACTTGCCTTCAGCTCAAAATAATCCCTATGTTTGAGCCATATATTTTAGGGTAGTATATCCTCATCTCCCTCATTCACAAAAGATTTAAGGTGGCTTTTACAGATGCAATTAAGTAAGCTAAACTTAATGATATATGAGAAATATGAAACTAAGGAAATGATGGCTCAAAAAGTCAGAAGCAGCCTTTGATGTTAGTGGTTGGAGATGGACTGTGACTGTCTTGAGCTTTCCAGCAGTCAGCACAGAGATGCACATAGATATATCTCATTTGATTCCTTGGGTCTGTCATATAAAATAAATCATTTGCTCAGAAGAATTATCTGTTCCTGAAAATGGGATAGCTTCTAGAGATTCTCGTGAAGATAATACTTGGTAATGTAATGCATGTATTTTTAACAATGAAGTAAATGCAGTGCAACAGAGCAAATAAAATATTAATCATATGTATTTACTGAGTATATTCTGTATGCCAGAAACATACTATGTATGCTGGATATGTAATAGTGAACCAGATAGACATGACCTGTGTCTTCAAGGAGCTTATAAATATAATGGGGAGAGACAGATAATAAACAAGAAGTAAGCAAGCAAAAACGTCAGATAATTACGAAATCCAATAAGTGGCTGGCAGGAAATCCCCAGGGAGTAGTACAGTAAGGAATAAAATTTGGTGGCAACTTTAAGAAGTTTCAGCCAAAGTTGCCTCCTGGGGAGGTGTATTCAAGTTGAGAATGGATGTTTCTGAGGTGAGGAAGAGCTTGGCACATTTGAGAAATCGAAAAGCAGCCAGTGTGCTTAGAATAAGGCTGTGCTTAAAATCACAGGAAGCCTTCACATGGAAAAGATACTATCCTTTGACCACCTCCACTGTGTGCGTCATAATCTCATGGCTGATGTTTCAATCTGCTGTTGGAGAGACCACCTCATCTCTGATGGGAGGCAAAATAATATAGAGGAAATAATGATAGAGCTGGGTCAAGAGTGTCTTTGGAAGACATTCACTTCTCACCTATGCATAAATAATGAGGCTATGGAGTATGTCTGCGGTAGTTTTAACCTACAAAATTTGTGAAGCAGTAGTAACAAAAAAACTACCTTAGCGCCAATAAACCTAAGTAGAAAAAACTATCAAGCCAAAAGTAATCCTCAAGAGAGTATTTCTAGAGTCTAGCTATGAGCAGTAGAATTTCCTGGCATACTCTCCAAATGTGATTGCAAAAGATACACATTATTAGTTGTAAAAAAAAAATAGTTTTTACTAAAGTCTTTTCTCTACCAATCTAGGAATTACTCACTCTGTGCTTTTCTTTTTATAGCATCACAGTGTCTCCCCTAACTGAGCTCAGATTGATGGTGTACAACTCTTAACACTTACCTCCCGCCCTGGGACACTCACAGGGTCTGTGGACCTTTTATGGGAAATCTAAGGAAATTATTGTTGTGTGAATGGGAAGATGGGAGAAATCCCAGATACTTGTTAAACACTTCCATCTTACCCATATTTGAGAGATTCCACTTCCATAATCTCCTCTTCCAGTGAATCAGAATCCCTCTGGATTGCCAGTTGTGAGAAACTGGAAAAGAAAATATTTAAAAAATCAACAGAGTTCTTAGTTCTTGTTAAACTTAGTACTCAGTCTGTGTCCAGAAGCAATAAGTATCAGTCTATGTGTAAAAATCAGTGTATGTTCATGTACCTTTTTATTCAAGAGTTTTCCAACAGCACTTTAACCTTCCTCCTCCTCCTTAGTATTTCTTAATAATATTGTCAACGAAATAGAAATTAATTATTTTCCACATGTTCGTTACTGTGCTAAGCACTTCACTTATTATTTTATTCCATTTGTAGCTTGGTCCTGTGAAGTGTGTCCTGTTGATATCCTCCTCCTTGTTTCGGATAGGGAAACTGAGGTCCAGAGAATTTAAGTACCATGCCCTTATATTAGGGTTCTCTAGAGGGACAGAACTAATAGGATAGATGTATATGTGAAGGGGAGTTTAGTAAGGAGCACTGAGTCACACGACCATAAAGTGAAGTCTCACAGTAAGCTGTCTGCAAGCTGAGGGGCAAGGAAGCCAGGCTGACTCCCAAAACCTCACAAGTAGGGAAGCCAACAGTGCACCCCTCAGTCTGTGGCTGAAGGTCCAATAGCCCCTGGCAAACCACTGGTGTGAGTCCAAGAGTCCAAAAGCCAAAGAACTTGGAGTCTGATGTTAGATGGCAGGAAGCATCCAACGTGGGAGAGGGATGTAGCCGAAAGACTCAGCAAGTCAAAATTCTTCCACCTTCCTCTGCCTGCTTTATTCTAGCCCTGCTGGCCGCTGATTAGATGGGGCCCACCCAGCTTGAGGGTGGGTCTGCCTCTCCCAGTTCACTGACTCAAATGTTAATCTCCTTTGGCAACACCTTCGCAGACACACCCAGGAACAATACTTTGCATCCTTCAGGCCAATCCAGTTGACATCCAGTATTAACCATCACACTCCTAATTACACAGTTAGAAAGTCATGTAGCCATGATTCAAACCCAGGCAATCTGATTCCAGGGCCCACTCTCTTGATAATCACATGCATTTAAATCAGTAACAAAAAATAAAATGCTGTCTCTATTGTAGGCACGGGTGATAGAAAAAATAGCCATGTAGATAAACCTAGCCTCAGTGCAGTCCCTGGCAGAGAAGGGCTGTAAGGAAAATGTCTTTTCTATAAGAGGAAGGGGAAGCAGGATAGGAAGACACCACTAAGGTCTCAGATGAGGCTTCAGAAAAGAGATTATTTATGACCCAAGCTTCAGTGGGTATGGCCAGGTTGTTTAGTGGTGTTCAAGGCTGAAGAGATAATGCTTACCAGGGAGTCTCACAGAGTAACCCTTGGATGAACATCTCTTAAGATTGTTAGAAATGCTGGCCAGGTGCAGTGGCTCACACCTGTAATCCCAGCACTTTGGGAGGCCAAGGTGGGTGGATCACAAGGTCAAGACATTGAGACCATCCTGGCCAACACAGTGAAACCCCATCTCTACTAAAAATACAAACATTAGCCAGGCGTGGTGGTGCATACCTATAGTCCCTGCTACTTGGGAGGCTGAGGCAGGAGAATCGCTTGAACCCGGGAGGCAGAGATTACAGTGAGCCGAGATCAGGCTGATGCACTCCAGCCTGGCAACAGAACGAGACTCCTTCTCAAAAAAAAAAAAAAAAATTGTTAGAAATGCTAAGTCTCAGACCTATGGAAGTAGAAACACTGTTGGGCCCTGAAATCTGCGTTTTTAAAGCCTTTATAGGTTATCCTTAGGTATGCTCAAACTTGAGAACCGCTATAAATGCTCACAAGATGAGCGAACGTGACTTATTTCAAGAATTACAATATTATTTCCATTCCTCTCCCTTGAAACCTAAAATAAACAGAGTTGTTTATCATACTGAAATTGTCTGCTTTTGGTCTAACAGTGTGTGTAAAGAAAAGCAATTAAAGATGTATTCTCATTTCATTTATTTTTTTTTAAATTGTTACATAACAATTGTGCATATTTTGGGGGTTCTTCTGAAATTTTGATACTTACATTTGATGCTTACAATGTGTAATGATCAAATCAAGGTAATTGGGATATCTGTCACTGTAACATTTTTTTTTTTTTTTTTTTTTTTGAGACGGAGTCTCGCTCTATTGCCCAGGCTGGAGTACAGTGGCCGGATCTCAGCTCACTGCAAGCTCCGCCTCCCGGGTTCACGCCATTCTCCTGCCTCAGCCTCCCGAGTAGCTGGGACTACAGGCGCCCGCCACCTCGCCCGGCTAGTTTTTTGTATTTTTTAGTAGAGACGGGGTTTCACCGTGTTTGCCAGGATGGTCTCGATCTCCTGACCTCATGATCCGCCCGTCTCGGCCTCCCAAAGTGCTGGGATTACAGGCTTGAGCCACCGCGCCCGGCCAACATTTTTCTTTATGTTGGGAACATTCAAATTCTAGCTATTTTGAAATATGCAATAAATTATTAACTATAGTCACCCTATTTGCACTATCATACTCTAGATCTTACTCCTTTTAACTGCATTTTTGTACCTATTAATCAACCTTCCATCATCTTCCCTTCCCATTACCTTTTCTTTGTGCAGTGGCGCAATCTCAGCTCACTGCGACCTCCACCTCCTGGGTTCAAGCGATTCTCCTTCCTCAGCCTCCCGAGTAGCTGCGATTACAGGTGTGCACCACCACGCCCGGCTAATTTTGTATTTTTATTAGAAATGGGGTTTCTCCGTGTTGGTCAGGCTGGTCTCGAACTCCCAACCACAGGTGATCCACCCACCTCGGCCCCCCAAAGTGCTGGAGTTACAGGTGTGAGCCACCGTGCCCAGGCCCCACTACCCTTTCTAACTATGGTAATCAACAATCTACTCCCTATCTCCATGAGATTCATTTTTTTACCTTACACATATGTGTGAAAACACGCAACATTTGTCTTTCTGTGCCTAGGTTTTCTCATTTGACGTAAGGACTTGCAGTTCTATCTATGTTGTTGCAAATGACTTCCCATTCTTTTTAATGACTGAATAATATTCCAATGTGTATGTGTATTGTAGTTTCTTTATCCATTTATCTGTTGACGGACTCTTAGGTTGATTCCATATCGTGGTTATTATGAATAGTATTGCGATAAATATGAACATATAGATATCTTTGATATATTGATTTCCTTTTTTTGATTATATGTCTAGCATTTTTTTAATAAGAAGGTAGACTTTGTAGATAGCAGGTTTCCACATTTCACCTTCACTTTTCACCTCTTTCTCAATAGTTGAATCCCTTCCCAACTAGCCTCTTACTTTAAAGAGACTTCATATGATTTAATAATGTTATAATTAACTAATGACTTACTATTTAAATATTGGGGTAAAACCAAACCATCATCAGCTTGAATAAGTCTGTATTGATAATTGTTGCAGTGACATAGAGATAGCACCTTTTCTAGTCCATTATCAGTGATGTTCATTGAGTTGTCTCAGCATTTTACAAATTTGAAATAGAATTCCAGAGGCATCTGAGTTATGCTTATCCTAACAATTACGTTGTATGAATCAAATCCTATTATAGTAAAAGCCAAGGGACCATCCAAATTCATTTGTTATACTGAAACACAACTGTATGTAGGGATTGCTTGAAATAATGTTTTATTATATGAAGATTAACATATAAATATGGTTCAAACATTTTTCATGTTTTAGAGGTTGTTTGTACTGCTTCTTAGGTCATTAAAAAATAAAACATTTTACTGATCAAGGGGCATTTAAAGCATGACATTGTTAAAGTATGCCCCCGGCTGGCAAAGTGGACTTCCTGTGGCTAACTGAGGTGCTTGTTAAACAGATCAGGTGGCCATGACTGCGTGAGGGGGTAGTCATATACTCTGTGTTTTGCAGAGTACTGTTAAAGTGTCACAGGACCTCCCTTTCTACAATCATGCCAAACCAGTTTTTGTTGTCAATGCAGAGATTGGCTGTAGCTGGAAATCCTCCAGCTGACCACCAACAGACCACCTGACACCAACCAACTGACCACTGAACCAGCTGGTTAAGAGAGACTGGTGATTTAGGGCTTAAAGGTCATCCAATCAAGACTATTCCTCACTCCCCTGACTCCCCTCTTCTGTCCTCCAGTTTTTGCCTTCATAATCTCTGACTCTCCAACCCATCCTCAGAGCCAACACATTTTCAGTTTGCACTGTAGGCTTCCGGTCCCCAATCTGCATATTGCTTATAGAAAATAAAGCTCCTCTTTTTTTCTCGCATGTACCTCATGGTCTTATGTTAACAATATTTTAAATGCAAAACAAATGAATGTTTCCACTCAAATTCTGGTCTCTTTTTCTGTATAATCTTGGTTGTTGTTATTGATATTGACAACAGAATAACATAATTATTAATCTCTTATAGCTGCTTTAGAGCAGCACATTAATCCCACTTTCCTCTTTACTATGTTCCTATTGTTGCATTTACCACAATTTTATTTAATTTCTTTGTTTATATATCAGCCTCTCCCTTACTAAGTCGTGAAGGCAAAATGTCTTATTTTTCACTACATCTCTTGTCCCTGGCAACATCATTAGTGTAGTTTTTCTTTTTAATGATTTTACAAGTGGGTCAATTAGTCAGTCATGCAATAATTCATTTAATAAACATGTTTTGAGCACAAACTTTGTGTCAGGACTGTTACCTGTTGTAACAAGTTTGTTCTAAGCATAGGGCTGGCTGCATCATGTTGTTTAGGGAACTTTGAAAGTAGTTCTTACTCCTACACTCCATCCCTGGTGATTCTGATACTATAGGGTAAGGCTTGGGACTGGAGAAGTCTTTCTCTTTTTTTTTTCCCCAAAGCTCTCATAGTGATACTAGTGTTCTGTCATGCTTCAAGATAAAGAGATTGTCCTTTCACTAGACTGGATATATCATCTTTTTCCTTTTCTTTGATTAATATCCTTGTCTCTGATTTTTAAAAATTTTTATTTCTATTCACAGGAGAAAATAGGAATTGGGAGACTAAGTAGCTTATTTTCAAGTTTAAGGAAGGGGAAGACACTTCAATATAGATTATCTTATTTCACTCAGAATAATTTTGTAAAGTGAATGTTATTATTTCCCTTTTTTTCATTGAGCACTGAAGGTTTTTAAAACTTACAGAAAGCCACAAAACTAGTTAATGGTAGAATATGGCTTGGGACCCAGAGGTGTGTAACTCCAGAGCTCATATTCTTTTCTCTTAATAAAAGCAGTGTTAAAGAAAAAAATTATTCTTGGCACTTGTTAAAGATGGTGAGGGAGGCTTTATTCAAGGGGTCATGGCCATAGGTATGGGGACCGCTGCGATGGGGCCTTTCAGTGGGGGAGAGAGATTGGGCTCTACCCTGACTCCAACAAGGACAAGTGGAGATTTATAACTGAAGAGCATGATGCAGGATTGGATGGAAAGTCCCTAAGTGGAAGCATCAGCTGCAGAGGTTTCTGGCTAACTCGACCTGATAGGACCCTTGTTGAAGGCAGGCCAGATGATAAGTTATCCACGGTGGTCAGATACCAAAGGTGGGCGATTTTCCCTAAACCGACTTAGCAGGATTCTTGCTCTAACTGGATTCTACAAGAGCAGAGAGGGAAGCCCAATGTCTCCTTACTCAGAAAGGACCCAGAGGAGGCCGACTCAAGTTTTGGTCAATGAAGAGAGTCTATCACCAGCTCTATAGTAAAACCAAATTTAGCTGGTTTATAAATGTGTTGTACTAACTGCATATGTGTTCTGTTTTGAAAAACAGAAGAAAGTGAATAAGTTATTTCGTTAAAAAATTTAAATAATTTATGAAAATAATTATGTTGGTTTATATTTGTGACTTTGGTTGTGTTGTGTTTTGTTTACCCCTGCTCTCTGTATCAGTGCCTTTCCATGGGGGGCGGGGAAGGGGGGGGAAATCCTAGGCTATCGTTTTTTTAAAAAACATTGTGTATAGTTTAAATAGTGCCTTCACTTCTGTGTTGAGACTGTTACTCTTAAAGAAGATGCAGTCCGGTTGCGGTGACTCATACCTATAATTCCAGCACTTTGGGAGGCTAAGGCAGGACGATTGTTTGAACCCAGGAGTTTGAGACCAGCCTGTCTCTCTACAAAAGACACAAAAATTAGCCTGGTGTGGTGGCGCCCGCCCTTAGTCCCAGCTACTTGGGAGGCTGAGGTGGGAGACTCACCTGTGTGTGTGAGGTTGAGGTTGCAGTGAGCCAAAATCACGCCACTGCGCTCCAGCACGGACAACAGAGTGGTGTCAAAAAAAAAAAAAAAAGAAGCAGATACGATACATGTAGATATACAGCTATTTTTTCACACTACAGACTATATAACTATTTCTTAAACTTATAAAAACAGCAACCTATATTCAGTGTGCACATTACTTTAACACACTCTGTGCCTTGTTTTTTTCTTACGGCAAGTATGTTGGCTATTGTTTTTCTGTCTTGGTGGCTTTGAGGCCTTGTACTGTGATTTTGCATAGAATGTTAAGGTTTAGAAGGTGATGGTTAATTTATTTGTGTATGATGTGTGTCTGCAATATGGAAATTAAAAGCTGACTGTAACAATAAATTATGAAAATGAAAAAGTAGGGAATAAAATAGGCATGTGCTTTGAAGTTCTGTAGCATGTATATTATATTTCTTGTAAAACTGTGCACTAACTTGAGGTTGCTTTCTAGAAGTAATGTTATTGTTTAGTATCAGCATTCACTTTTTTTAGAATCACATTGATAAGATATAAATATTTGCACAGGTGAAATTAAAATGCACAGTAAAGAGGCTAGTCTGAAATCTCAAGAGGGATGTATTTAACTTAGAGGGTTTAAAAATGCATGTTCTTACACTCTTCTCTCTCTTTGGAATTCTCTTTCCCTTTGCTGCTCCTGGAGCAAATTGGTATGCATCCCCTCAGGTCCATTCTTCAAAAGAGCCTTCTCCGCCTGACACTTTTCTAGACTGAGTCAGTGTTTTTCCCCCAGTCTGTACCTGCGATGGTTTTTTTTAAGTGTATGTCTTATCAACCTAAAATAAGCAACAGAAAGATCAACTCTCCAAAGAGTTTCTTCAGGAATAGCAAGGGAGCGATCCAGGATATTCCTGCTATGATGGATCATAGGCGCTTCCAGAGAGGCAAGGGAAGGTAAGAGTCTGTAAAGGCAAAATGAGGGAGGTTACGGTAGCTGTTTGGCATCAGTTCATTAGTGGAACAGGCAGTTGCTGGGCAGGTCTCCTCGTAGAACTAATCTGTATGTAGGGTTGCAGTAGGCTTTATGTAACATTGTGGTTTTGGCAGCCTCTTATGATAATTCCTTTTGTCAAGCAAATGTGCACGAGGGCCTGTCTTTCCTTGCATCCTGGCTCCATTTTGTTGGAGTTTGACATAAGTGGCTCTCTTTTGACGTGGACAACTTTCACAGTCCTCTCAAGTACATATGAGCTCCTTCATTTAAGGACCATCTCTGGGAGCTCCCATAGAGTCTGAAACATTGAACATTCACTAAATGTTTGATTTTGATTTAATGAATAAAATTTATTGTTTGCAATAGAAAATGTAACAGAACAACTGATTTCACATTATATAATTGTGACATATGTTATGATTCTTATTTTTAGAAAAACTGAGGTCTGAGGTAGCTAAATAGCTTGCTGAAGTCATACAGATTGTCCCTTAGATTTAGTCTGACATTATGCTCATTTGTCAGTCAATCCTATATACTTTTCAAAAAACTAGCTTTTGCCTAGCTACAGTCCACGTGACACTGTTGCTTCCAAGAAACGTAACTGGAATCATGGCCAGTGGAGGAGAAGATGGATTTTGGAAAAAACTCAAGTAAAAGTTAATAGTATTTTTTACTTTTGACTCCAGGACTTTTCTCAACTATAATGGGCTAAAGTGCATAGTGCCAAAGAGATTGCTGTAACACGCAATATTTTACAGTTATATGTTAACACAATCCCTCTTCAAAATTACTCTTATTTTTTCTTGAGGAACTTTTTTTTTTTTTTTCAGGATGTAATTTGGAGGAGCTGCACTAATCTATTCTGTAAGATGTTGATTCAAGTTCTTTATATCAAAGTCATCTCAACTTTGTATGTTAACAAAAGATATTGAAAATATATTGGTTGTGGGCTCTTATATTCAACTCTGATATGCTCTATGAGTTTTGGCAAATTCCAAAATTGCAGGAAATTGTTTCCATTTATTCATTAGCAAGGGGGCTATCTGAGGAGACACATGGGCGAATACTCAGCTTTTGGATTTGTGAATTTCAGCTTGTAGTCATTGTTTTGCTAATAGGTCTTAGTTAAGATGTATATGTCAGATTATATTAGATTGTGTTATAACAAATAATAGACAATCCACATTTGTTTATTTCACTGGATTTATGTTTTTATTAGCTGAAGGAGGTTGGCTTGGTAATTGTTTTTTATGTGGAGACTTAAGTATCAAGTATAGTCTAAGGAACACTACAGGGACCCTTGTCTGTGGCCCTTATTTTTAGTTAGTAAAGGGAAAAAAGAGGGCTTCTCTGATAGTCAATATTAACTTAGTTTAGTAGTGTCTGTTGTAAGTTAATTTAACTTGATCAAATTCAAATATTAGGCTTAGTATGAGCTCAGGAGTTCAAGGTCAGCCAGAGTAACATAGCCAGACCCTGTCTCTACCAAGAAAAAAAATTATAATGTATTCTTACCTGGTATAATAAATAGAAAAGGCCAGGTAAGCAGTATGAGAATAAAAATACAGATATGTATGTTAATGAAAATAAACATCACTTTGAATTTACAAGTAGTATTCCACCAGAGTTAAGAACACATATGAAATCTTACTTTTCCAACTTGAATTTCACCATAGATAATGCAAAGTAAAATGTCCTAGACTTGAGAATTTTTTTATTATCCAAATAGCTCTTACATGCCCCAAAAAGATCTCCACAGGGTGCAAGAGACTTCATCATTCAGCATTAATCTGAATTGGAAGTGAGTTGAAGCATAGTATTACCTTAAAGATTTTAATGAAGGAGAATATTAACCTGATTAAACAAGATCAATAAGCTGAAAAGGGAAACATTTGCCTGCTTAAGCAACAGTGTTTTAGACACTGTTAAGGATTTTGCCTACACTGGGGCCTTGTTATGCTGGTTGTTGGTTAGAGTGACTCCCCGCCTTATCCATGGGGAAGACATTCCAGGACCTCCAGTGGATACCTGAATCCATAGCTAGGGCCAAGCCCTATATACACTGTTTTTTCCTATATGTACATACCTGTGATAAGATTTAATTTATAAATTAGGCACAGTCAAAGGTTAACAACAATAACTAATAATAAAATGCAGGTTGAATATCCCTTATCTGAAATTCTTGGGACCAGAAATGTTTTGCATTTCTGATTTTTTTCAGATTTTGGAATATTTGCATATATATAAAATGAGATCTCTTAAGGATGGGATCCAGGTCTAAATAAAAAATTCATTTATTTTCATATACACTTTGTGCACATATCCTGAAGATAACTTTATGTAATATTTGTGATAATTTTGTGCATGTAACAGAGTTTGTGTACATTAAACCACCAGGAAACAAAGGTGTCAGTATCTCAGCCACCCATGGGGACAATCTGTGGTTGTTTGGAATCACTGTCATTTCCCTTCCCTTCCCTTCCCTTCCCTTCCCTTCCCTTCGCCTCCCCCTCCCCCTCCCCCTCCCCCTCCCCCTCCCCCTCCCCCTCCCTCTCCTCCTTTCCCTTCCCCTTTTCGAGGCAGTATCTCCCTCTGTTGCCCAGGCTGGAGTGCAGTATGGTCATCTTGACTCACTGCAGCCTCGACCTCCCAGGCTCAAGCGACCATCATTTCTGACTCTGAATATATATGCTACTGATAAGCAATCATTTTCTTACGCTTCGCTTATTCACACATAAATAGTTAATAGCAAAATATATAACATACCATTAAAACAGTGAAAACATAATGTGTTCAGGGTATCTAAGCAGCACAGCAGCATCACCAGAACACCCACATCAGCTGCTGAACCACAGCCGGCTTTGTCGCCTCCCTCCCTCCCTCCCTCCCTCCCTCCCTCCCTTCCTTCCTTCCTTCCTTCCTTCCTTCCTTCCTCTGTCTGTCTTGACAGGATCTCACACTGTTGCCCAAGCTGGAGTGCAGTGGCGTGATCACATCTCACTACAACCTTTAAATCATGGGCTCAAGCAATTCTCTCACCTTAGCCTCTTGAGTAGCCTGGATTGCAAGTGGGCATCATGACTTCCAGCCAATTTTTTAAACTTTTTTTGCTCTGTTGCCGAGGCCAGTCTCAAACTCCTGGATTCAAGTGATCCTCCTGCCTTGGCCTCCCAACTCGCTGGGATTACAGATGTGAGCCACTGCACCTAGCCTGTATTTTATTTATTTAGGTGAGAAGAAACATCAGAAGCAGTTGAGGGTCCAGGAAGTGGATCCCCTAGGGATAAGGAAGCATTCTGCTGGGTGGCTTTTAAAAATGCTTCCAGCAGAGTCATCTGCGACTCCATAATGATTTTTTACTTAGAAGTCTTTCTTTAATTTTGTAAACTGTCATGTTCTGTTATGAATGTGCACTGCTCTAGTCCTTCAATAAGCTCATCACATATTTGCACCATGTTGTCTGTAGATAGTAATTTTGCAGTGTTAACAATGCCATCTTTATCATCACTATTATGCAATCACCTTGATTCAGAACCATTTTGGTTATTTTGTCATCAGTCAATGAATGAAATAACTGAAGCCTCATTATCAATGTTAAATTTCTTTAATATCCACTTCTTCCAGCATACTGATGGATTCTGAAGATACATCTTTTGCATATGTAAGGAGATCAGACATTTTTTTTCTCACATGGCATGTGAAATCCTTCAAAGTCAGCATTTTGTTCATCATTATCACTGAACGTAGTCACAGGTTAGCAGCCGTGTCAGGTATGCACCACTGTGTCTTTAGTCACAGTGTTCTAGATGTTGGCAACAGGATATGTAGCATTATTTATGTTAAACTCCTTTTGAATATCTTCCACAAGCACACCAATGTTCATTGCTGCTAGCATGTTGTTCAAGAATGCATTTTTATATTCACTCTGCATTGATGTAAGGATACCTTCGTCACATGGATGAATTAATAAATTCACATTTAGGGGGAGTATGTGTGGCATGAACATGATTTTTGATGAGAATTTCTGCTGGAGGATGAGCAGAACCGTGGTCAAGGAATAATAAAGTTGTGCATTTGTCATCCCAGCCAGCTTCCTTTCAGTGAGCCCAAGTCACTGGTACAAAATGTTTGTGAAACCAATCAGAAACCAATCAGAGATGTCCCTGGTGATAAATGCCTTTTTGTTCATTTAATAATAGACTAGTAAGAAATTCACTCCTTGAAAACAGTGAGATCATAGCCTTTGCCTACCATAACAAATTTATCCTTATGCATGCCTACTGCATTGGAACATCCCAGCACAGTTATTCTGTCGTTGGCATCCTTAATTCCTGTAGGAGCTGTCTCATCAGCTGTAGCCAGTGTCTTTCTGGGACCATACACCAAAACAGTGATGTTTTAACAGCATTATAGACTTGTTCAGGCATCAGATTTCCATCAGCAATGACCTTGGCAAATTCGTCAGTGAATTGCTCTGCTGCTTCATGGTCAGCAGATGCTTTCTCACTGTATAAATCTTTAAAACAAATTGAATTCCATGTCTTAAGTTTCTATAAGTAGCCTGTTGAATATTTACAGTTCCCTTCAATTTTCAGTTTATCTTGATAGAGCTTTGCTTGTTTCATCATCAGCATACCATTAAGTGGCATGTGTTCACTGTGACACTGATGAGTCCCCTCTTTCAACACCTAACATTTTAAAATTAATAAATTGTTTTTTAAATAGTGGTGAGGACTTGCCATATTGCCCAGGCTGGTCTTGACCTCTTGCAGTTAGGTGATCCTCCTGTCTTGACCTCCCAAAGTGCTGGTATTACAGGTGTGAGCTGCCATGGCCATCCCTAAGATCTGTATTTTTAGCTTTCTGCAGTGTTTTTCTGTGTTTCATTAACTTTGTTTATCACTTTCAGCATGGAACTTCAACTATTTATCCTTGTTTTCTTCAGGTCGTATATGGAGGTCATTGTAACACCATAGTCTTCTGTGACATGTTTCATACTTAACACTGCTATTCAGTTTCTCCAACAGCCTGACTTTCAGAGCTATAGAGAAACATAAATGCTTTCTCTTTTTCTGATCACTGTTATTCATAGCCTTCTTGACATTTTCAACAATATCTTTCACCACAGAGCAGAGAATAAGCACACAAACACAGTGACTAATGCACATAGGTCTTAGCCTCATCCTGGAGAACTTGTCCTTGCTGCATCTGGCCTGTACATGTGGCATTGTAATACACTTTGTGAGCGTGCTTTTATGGGGAGAATCTGGGTGTGTGTGGAAGATACACTGCAGCTGAAGGGAAGAAAGATATCCTTCCTGGGAGGGTCATTTGTCCCTTGGGAGTGCTGAATAAACTGTGTTGTGCACCTGCAGTTGGACTGTGACTTGTCACGTGAGGTCACATGTGAATTTTCCACTTGTGGCATCATGTGATGCTCAGAATGTTTCAGATTTTGGAGCATTTCAGATTTCAGACTTTTGGATTAGGGTTGCTCAACATGGTGAACAATTATAAGAATGTGCTGTTCACAATTTCACAGCTAGAAAATTTGTTCTTACCTTAGATCTTAGTAACCTCAGCATATGATTTTATTTTCTTTCCCTAAGTTAAGAACTTTCACCTTTCACTTAGCAGAAAAGCCAGGTAGATACTGTATTTTTTAAAAATTGAGAGAGAAGCAGCCATGGTAGCTCACGCCTATGGTCCCAGCACTTTGGGAGGCTGAGGCCGGTGGATCACTTGAGGTCAGGAGTTCTCAAGACCAGGCTGGCCAACATGATGAAACTCCGTCTCTTACTAAAAATACAAAAATTAGCCAGGTGTGGTGGTGCATGCCTGTAATCCCAGCAATCCAGGAGGCTAAGGCAAGAGAATCACTTGAACCTGGGAGACAGAGGTTGCAGTGAGCTGAGATCATGCCACTGCACTCCAGCCTCGGGGTCAGAGGTAGACTCCATCTCAAAAAAATAAGAAGAAGAATAATTAAGAGAGATTATTTCTAAAATTATAAATGTACTGGAACTGCTAGTTAAATTCTGTCTACTTTTAGTAGAAACTATAGTTACTAAACAAATAAAAATATAGTAGTTTCTCCTTATCCACAATTTTGCTATTTGTGACTTCAGTTACCCGTGGTCAGTTGTGGTCCAAAAATGTTAAAAGGAGTACTTGAACAGAAGCACTGCAATACCCATCTGAGAGTTGACTTTGTAATCGAGATGGCTCCAAAGTGACTAACGGACAGGTAGCATAAAACTCATGGATACACTAGACAAAGGAATGATTCATATCCTGGATGAGACAGAGTGGGACAGCATAAGATATCATCACACTATTCAGAAGGGTGTGCAATTTAAAATGCATGAGTTGTTTATTTCTGAAATTTTTCATTTTATATTTTTGGAACACAATTGACTGCAGGTAACTGAAGCCACAGAAAGCAAAACTATAGATAAGGAGGAACTACTGTATTTTTATTTGTTTTTTAAACTTAATTTCTACTAGAAGCAGACAGCGTTTAACTAGCAGTTCCAGTGCAATTATAACTTTAGAAATAATCTCTCTTAATTTTTAAAAAAGTATAGTATCCACCTGACTTTTCTGCCAGGTTTTGTATAAACTTCCCTCCCAACAAGTTTGAATTAATGTCATTTTGATGACCACCATATGTATGTGTACGTGCAAGTCTGTATCTGTGTGTGTGAAAAATTGTGTATGATTTTTTTATTAGTTCCATTAGCCTCAATATAATTAAATTATTGTACCAAAAATATCCAGATAAGTAATTTCCAGCATGCTACTATGATTTTACTTTATAAGAATTTACAGAATAGGTTTATCAGTTACAAAAGGATACAACAAAGGAGAGGTGCACAAACATATTAGTATTTGTACTTACATTTTACATTTATACACATATACGTGGAAACCCCCAAGTCACCATTAGACATGGCTTTTGGTTGACTCAGAGCCCTCTCTGATAGCAGAAATATAATGCAAGTCACAAATGTAATTTTATTTGCAATAGAAATAATATGAGCCACATTAAAAAAGTATAAAGAAATAAATGAAATACATTTTAATAATACATTTTACTGTACCCAGTACATCCAAAATATTATCTTTTCAATCTGTAATCAATATAAACATTTTAAGGAGATATTTTACATTCTTTTTTTCATGTTAGGTCTTAGAAACCCAGCATGTATTTTACACTTAGAGCACATCTCCGTTTGGACTAGCCACATTTGAAGTGCTTAATATCCCCTCATGGCTTATGGTTGGAGTAAGGGGAAAAGCGGGGGAGGGAAGAGCACCTGTCTCTCTTCTTGTTTGCATAAGGGCACTAATGCCGTCATGAGGCCCCACCCTTATGACCCCATCTAAATCTAAGTACCTCCCAAAGGCCCCATCTCCTAATACGGTCACACTGGGGATTAGGGCTTCAGCCTGTGAATTTGGGGAAACACAGACATGTATAACTTCAAGCTTTCACTGTCTCTATCCCAGTGAACCGGAGCTCTTATAAGACATGGGTGTGTACACATTAAGTGGCCTTTTTTTTGCCTGTGCTTTCAAAAAACCAAAAAGAATTGAAGCTAAGAGACTAATTTAGGACATAATTCATTGTAAGGTTCTTTGAAGGATCTGTATTGAAGCATTTACAGGTAAAAGTATAGAATTTAACATAGATCCATGATTAGTCACGAAAATGACAAAATGTGGTGGTGTATGTCTATAATCCCAGCTACTCTGGAGGCTGAGGCACAAGAATCACTGGAACCCAGGAGGGAGGTGGAGGTTGCAGTGAGCCAAGATCATGCCACTGCACTCCAACCTGGGTGACAGAGCGAGACTCTGTATTGACATATACAAAGAAAATAAAAGATGACAGAAAAGCCGTTGTTGTTGTTTTTTTCCTCCACAAGAGTCAACTCAAAAAAAAGCCATTGTTAAAGAGAAGCAAAGACAAAGTTGAAAATGAAATACCACTTAATTAAGTTTTCTATTTTAGTGTAGATTTTAGGAATCTGCCCCGTTTGTGCTCACCTCCCAGGTGCTTATTTCTGAACAATATTTGCTATCTTTTTTTTTTTTTTTTTGGAAACAGAGCCTCACTCCATCACCCAGACTGGAGTGCAGTGGCATGACCTCGGCTCACTGCAACCTCCACCTCCTGGGTTCAAGCGATTCTCCTGCCTCAGCCTCCTGAGTAGCTGGGACTACAGGCACACACCACCACGCCCGGCTAATTTTTGTATTTTTAGTAGAGACGGGGTTTTGTCATGTTGTGCAGGCTGGTCTGAAACTCCTGACCTCAAGTGATCCACCTGCCTTGGCCTCCCAAAATGCTGGGATTATGGGCATGAGTCACTGTGCCTGGCCTCACTTTTGGTTTTGATGGAATGGAATTCCTGGATTTTGAAATTCTGAAGTTCTGGTTATCATGAGTGGCAGTGAACAATTATTTAGATAATGGAATGATAAAAATACCAGAAATTTTTAAGGTGCTCTGTGGTTCATATTATTTATAATGCACTGTTTTGAAATCTTCAAGATAGAATCTAATAAAAACTTTCAGACTCAGAAGTTGGAAGTAGGAGTACTGACTTCTTAGTATAAGGTGAGGCGGAAGTATATGACTCCTTACTGCAAGGAGAAAAAGACACAAAAAGGAAGAATATGTGGCCAATACAGAAAAATAGGAATTCTTCATATGTGACTTGATAAACTAAAATAAATGAAGAATTTGAGGCATTTTTTATAGTCTGTTGTTGAGTTTGTGATACTGAGTTTGGGAAAGAACAAACAGTTTAGTTGGCTAGATGGCGAACATTGATACGAAAGAATTCAGTAAGTTACCTCGTCCTAATAAAAGAATTCCGTTCCACAGCATGGAAAAACAGAGATCAGTATTAATTGGTATTGAATGGATTGGAAGAAGTCAGTCAACACATTTATTCATTTATTTATTCAATAAATATTTGTTGGACATTTATTATGTGCTGCAGAACAGACAAGATTCCCTGCCGTTGTAGAGATTAAATTCTGATGAGAGAGAAGTTGCCATTTTGTTGTGGGCCCTGTGCTGAGTTCTTCATGTTCATTCTCTCATTTAAGTTCTGCAGCAACTTATGGCATTATCATTATTTCCCATTTAAAGATGACCAAACTGAGTCTCAGAAAGTTGCTCAAGATTACACAGCTTGTAAGTAACTGGAAAGGTAATTGGTGTATACTTATTTACAAATTCATCAAGTTACATGCATTAAATATGTACAGCATCTTGTTTGTCAGTCATAGCCTAATAAAGTGGTTTCAGAAAACAAAACTCTCAGTTGGTCTGACCCCATGGATCCATAGCTCCACTACTGTACTGTCTCCTTCCATGGTCACACTCTTTGTAAGAATTCCTTACCAAATGTCCACATTTAATAATTTTAGAGTATATGAGTTTGTTCATCATTCAGTTGCATTTTTTCAGAGCAGTTATTTTGGAGTATTAGGCTTGGTAATGTCTTCAAAGAAATGACATCTGATGTGGCTGTTCTGATCTGGTCGCACAAATGGCTACTTCTCGTCAATAACAGCAGGAAGATTCGTAATGGGCACTGTGTTCAGAAAGGTTCTGATAAGCAGTTTCCTCTTTACTAGTGTAGTCTGTGTAATTGCAAAGGACAACAAGTTATCACCAGGCAGTGTCTGCCAAGGTGGACATTGATGGAGGTGCTGTAGACACGTATAGATTTTGTGGAGGAATAGGACGTAGGAGATGACATCAAGGAGGAAGAAAAGATAAAAAGGAGGCAAGACAGTTCCATGCACAGACCAGTCAGCTACAGTGAAGCGTCCTGCAAACTGATTATCAGCAGTGGCTGTCACCAGGCTCTGCCCCAGCAGGTGAGAGTTGCTACCTGCCAATTTCTTTAGACACCTTGTTTGTTATTAGATTAAGGTTTTCATTACATCTGATCCAAGAGAAGGGGACATAATCATATTTAATGTGGTTTTGGCCAAACCTCAGACTACATAGCTGGAAGATTATAGGTATTCATTGCCTATAGTGAGTTTAGCAGTTTAGCATTGTTTTAAAATATCCTCTGATATACTCATCACTATCATAATCTGTTTTCTTTTTTTTTTTTTCCAAAGCAGTGTGTGGTTTCAGTGTCATGGTGAAGACTCTGTGGCTTTTTAGCCAAATCGCCTTAATGCCAGTCCCTTAACCCCTTGTGAAACCTTTGACAAGTGACTTAATCTCTTGTCTCAGTTTCCTCCTCTGTAATATGGGGATAGCAGTAGAACCTACTTGATAGCATTTTTGTGAGTAAAGCACTTTGAAGAGTGCTTGGCACATGGTAAATGCTGTAGGCATTAGCTAGACTGCTATTACTGTGATTGTTGTTATTGCTGTAATTATTATTACACATGTGTTATCACACCATGCTTAAATCGGCCACCATTATCCTCTTAGCATCAAATGGCAGATGAATAACAGCATTTACTTTTAGATTCCTGGCACTTTGCCTATGAGTGTTGTCAAATTTTTATCAGCCATAAAGTAACTTACGAGTTTAATGAAATATCGTATGCTATAGTAGCCAGGCATTTAGAACAGAATACTTGGGAGGAAGTGCAGCAGAAGCAGCACTGGTGATGGTCTAGGCTTCCATCACAGGGTGGGACTGACCTCGGAGATATGCTGTCTCCTCTGTACTTGATCTTTCAACTGCCATCCATAGTCTTCCCTCTTGCTCAAAGGCCTGGGTCAGTGCGTCTTTAATGGCTCAGTTTGTATGGGGATTTCACTCAGTGGTGAGATGATTTGGACACAGAAACTAGTTGTGATATAAATTGGTAGTTGCAGATACAAAATGCTACTGCGTAAGATCTGTCCAGTAGCTTCAACTATTTTTAGTATGCAGTCAGAGAGATAGAAATGTATTTCAGGACAGCTGCTACTAATTTCTTTGTTGTTGTTGTTGTTTTGTTTTGACATGATACTTTTTGCCAGATACTGTTCTTTTCTATAGAGTAATCCTAAATCAGAAAACCATGTCATGGCATCAGGCTTAATTTTAACAGCCAAAAAAAAAAAAAAAAAGATTGCCACCAAGATATAAAACATTTTACAAAATGAATGAAGGAAGAGATTTTGAGCACAGTATTGGTAAAGTACAGTTCAAGGGGTGAGAGGTATGATACACCACACTGTCCCCATGGAAAAACAGCAATAGAAAATGAACTATATCATTTTTTACTGACTTGTTCTGTTGGTGATTGAGGCATTTCAGTGCACAACCAGGAAAATAATAGGTTACTTTCACAATGGTAGAAGTTTAACAAATGCTCAATCATTCACCCTACATCATCGCTGTCATTGGTGAGAGCTTTACTGTATGATATTGATGCCTGGCTTCTTTCTTATTGCTGTATTCTTTTCAGATTCAATCTGTCTGCAATGGGCCACTAAACATTTCAATTTGCTACCTGTAGAGCTAGATTGCAATGCTCAGACTGAAATGAGAAAGAAATGGATTTAGTGAAACTCAAAATAGAGAGAGTTTCATGGATTTTTGTGGAAGGATGCACAAACTGAAACCCACTGATAAAAATACACACGATTGCTTTTGAGTGTCTCATAAAAGTACATGGTATTAAGCAATTCATGGATGTTTTTAGGGAAAATAGACTCGGTGAGATGGAGACTGATAAGACCCCCAGCACTTAGAGGAACTCAGACTCTGTCAGTCTGGGATGTAGTTGTGTATAGTCAATGCCATTATCATAGCCCTTGAATACAGTATTTGTAAAGCCATGCTTATTTAGGTGCACTTAAGAGAGCTGAGCGAGCAAAGAACAGGATAAAGTCCAAATTATTTTCTGGCCAACCCCAGCATTTAGTCTTTTCCTAGCAGGAATCATTTAGGATGATTCCTGGTTGGGGGAGAGAGTTCATTTCTTATGGGTGCCTCTTATTATTGTCATTTCCTGACTGTTGCCCATAGTTCTTGACTGACTGTAGTACTCACTATCTTACCATGCCTCCCTGTTTATTTATTCATTGATGCCCATTTTGGATTTGTTGTTCTCTTTGACTATCAAGATGCTTTAAAAGTTTCCCTACCTTGCCTAAATTTGAGCTCCGTGAAATAAAGTGGATTTGACAAACATCAAGAACATTCAGAAGTAGTCAATAGAAAATGCAGGTATTAACAATTAGAGCCTTAAAAAAGACCGAAATGCCACAATAAGGTGTTACTTCTCACCCACTAGGATGACTGTAACATAAGAATGCAAAATAACAAGGCTTGCCAGGACATTAAAAAAATGGAGCCCTCTGGCCGGGTGCAGTGGCTCGTGCCTATAATCCCAGCACTTTGGGAGGCCGAGGCGGGCAGATCACCTGATGTCGGGAGTTTGAGAGCAGCCTGACCAACATGGAGAAACTCCATCTCTGCTAAAAATACAAAATTAGCCGGGCATGGTGGTGCATACCTGTAATTCCAGCTACTCAGGAGGCTGAGGCAGGAGAATCACTTGAACCCAGGAGGCGGAGTTTGCAGTGAGCCAAGATCATGCCATTGCATTCCCGCCTGGGCAACAAGAGTGAAACTCCGTCTCAAAAAAAAAAAAAAAAAAAAAAAAAAAGGAGCCCTCCTACACTGCTGGTAGGAATACAAAAGGGTTCCACCATGATGGCAGGTTTGGCTGTGCCTCAAAAAGTTAAACATAGAATTAGCATATAACTTCACTATTCACTCCTAGATACATATACCAAAAAAAAAAAAAAAAAAAAAAAATTTAAACAGGGGACTCAAACAAGTACATATACACACATTAATAAAGCTGTATTCACAATAACTGAAAGATAGACATAGCCCAAATAGCCATCAGCAAATATATGGATAAACAAATTAATGGTATATCCATACAGTGGAGTATTTACTCAGTGATAAAAAGGAATGAACTATCAATACATGCTACAACATGGATATACCTCCAAAACATTGTACCAAGTGAAAGAGGCCAGGCCCCAAAGGTCATGTATTATATGGTTCAATCTATATGAATATCCAGAATAGATAAATTTATAGAAACAGAATGCAGATTGGTGGTTACCAGGGGTTAGGGAAAGGGGACAATTGGGAGGAAGTGCTTACCAGGTAAGGGCTCTTACTTTGGGATGATGGAAATGTTTTGGAAATACAGAGAGGTGGTGATAGCAAAATATTTATTGTACTAGGTGCCCCTGAACTGGTCATTTTAATATGGCTGATTTCATGTTATATGAAATTCACCTTAATAAGTTATTCCTGAGGAAAAAAAATGAAACAGCTAAGAATTCTTATCTGGAAAGAGAAAGTAAAGGGCTAATAAAGACAGGTCCTTATATGCAGTAGGTTTTATAAGAATAACCAACTCACCTCCTCTTCTACACAGTTGCCTAAGTAAGAAAAGATAATTTAATTTATAGTGGAAGGAATATGAACTATGTTCATTCCTACCAACTAGATTGTGACCTCCCTCAGAATGGGGATTATTCTTTGACTTACCAATTATTTTTTCACAAAGGTACATAACAGTCATTGATCTCATCATTTTGAAATATTCAGAATGCTTGCTGTGCTGTAGGCATTATGTTAGTCTTAGGCATATAAATGTGAGTAAGATATCATCTAGAATTAAGGTTCTGTTTGAGTAGAAAGACCAAAAAATAAGTAAACAAACACAAGAAAGGTATTTGATATGGTTAGGCTTTGTGTCCCCACCCACTTCTCCTCTTGAGTTATAATCCTCATAATCACCATGTGTCAAGGGAGAGACCAGGTGGAGGTAACTGAACCATGGGGGTGGTTTCCCTTATGCTGTTCTTGTGACAGTGAATGAGTTCTCACAAGATCTGATGGTTTTATAAGGGGCTCTTTCCCCTTCACTTGGCACTTCTCCTTCCTGCCTCTTTGTGAAGAAGATGCCTTGCTTCCCCTCCCCCTTCTGCCATGATTGTAAGTTTTCTGAGCCTCCCCCCGCCCTCAAACATGCTGAACTCTGAGTCAATTAAACCTCTTTCCTTTATAAGTTACCCAGTTTCGGGCAGTTCTCTACAGCAGTATGAAAATGGACTAATACAGTATCATAGAACATAAGAACTATAATGGAAACCAATAGGCAACTGAGACATAGAAATATGGTGGATCCAGGACTTGGTCTATCCTGCTTGATAGGATACACAGAGCCTTGGATGCAGGCACAACCACTGTCAGGCCCACCCTAACACCAACAATAAGTGCCAGTACTAGGTAGAAGCTTTCTAGAGTTGGGAGAGAGAGGTCTTCCCTCTTTTGCAGTTTAAAGGGAAGATAACCTGAGGGCAGGCTGACCATAGACTAGGCAGAAGCCAAGGGAGTGACAGACAGCTGGAGCCACAGTTCACCATCCTGGAACCCTCCCCACCTTCTGACTAACTGTTGCATCCTCTTGCTGCTGAAAGCGTGCTGACGGAGAGGTCACATTGGATGTTTCTTCCATAGTCTGTATTGTATGTTTAGGAATTTTAGTAACCGATTAGTTAGTTAGCAAGTCATCCCCATTTTACCAGAGTGGGAACAAAGCCTCTAGTGGTGTAGTGACTTGCCTAAGACTCAGCCAGGATTCAAGTCCTGATCTTTAGAACTCAAATCTAGCTGTCTTTTTCATTCATATTATAATCATTGTCATAATATAATAAAAGTAATACAGTTGGTCCCCCATATCCTGGGTTCTGCATCCAGTTCAACTGAGTGTAAATCAAAATTTTGTTGCATCTGTATTGAGCATGTACAGACTTTTTTTGCACAGCTATTTACTTAGTATTTACCTTGTATTAGGTATTATAAGTAACCTAGAGATGATTTCAAGTATGTGGGAGGATGTGCAAAGGTTACATGCCAGTACTACATCATTTTATATCAGGTACTTGAGCATCCGCGGGCAGCGGACTGGGGTTGTTCCTGGAACCAGTCCCCATACAGATACCGGGAATGACTGCACTAGACTGCAAAAGAGCAAGCAGATTTGGACTTTAGCCTCTACTCTGCTACTGTGTGACCTTGAGAAAGACATCACATCTCTGGGCTTCGTTTTTATCTGTGGTATGGGATAGGTTATATGTGTTGATCTCCAGCTTTTCTTATGGTTCTGATACCTGATTCCATTAATATTTCTTCTTGTCTTCTGTTTTTTCTTTACTCCTCAGAATCGTCATGATCATCACAAAAGAGCAGCAGTTTTTTTTTCCTGTGTTGTATAAATAAATGAGGCTAGAGAGCAGAGAATGGAAACTGTGGGCAACCATGTACTGAGTGTTCCAGTATCTCTAATTCCAAACTAGTATACGTTTTTTAAAAATTTCTTTTAGAGATAGAGTCTTGCTATGTTGCCCAGGCTGGCCTCAAACTCTTGGGCTAAAGTAATTCCCCTGCCTTAGCCTCCTAAGTAGCTGGGACTACAGTTCTGCCCAAATCAGTTATTTTTGAGACTTCAGTGTTCTCATTATCCTTTCATGTCTTGTGATTACCACGGAACACGTTAGCTAGAAAAGGTGTAACCTGACTGCAGACTACAAAAACAGATCTGGTCTCTAGCAGTCGTACAGTATAAAAATCTTTATATTTTGAGTGAATATAGGACATTTTCTTTTCTTTCTTTTTTTTTTCTTTTTTTGAGAGACTTATCTCTGCTCTTGTCTGCTGAATTCAAAGCTGACCACTTTCTACCTCTTCTGCATTTTGTGTATTGTTTCAGCAGACATTGTTTGTTGTTTTCTTTTCACTGTTAGAGGCATTCAGCGAGGCAAAGGAAGGGAAAAGAAGGGAGGATGCTAGGGTACCAATGTCCTTTGATTCTTTAATTCTCATGAGTCTGTCCTATAGACACATGAGGCTAAGCAGTTTACTTCCCATGTTAACTCTAAGTCTAAAAAGCATATTTTTTCATTGGAAGTTTACTGTCAGATTGCTATATTATCCTGTTCAAATGGGGAGAACCATTTACAGGTGATGCAGAATCATTAAAGCACTTAACTCTGCCAGAGAATATGGAAGGCACATGGTATCTCAATTGAGACATTCTTTTCCTGCTTCTTTAAATTATTAAAGTCAAATTCTTAAAGACTATATGCTACAACACTGCTTTCAAAAAGGTTTATTCTGGCATGATACTTAAGTATTCTTTTTCTAGATGCATTTCATTCATTTAGGCATCCATTCAGCAAATGTTTATTGAATACTTATAATGTGCAGGGCACTGCAGAGTGCTGGGCATGTAGCAATGAAAAGTTGACATGGGACTCTGTCTTTAAGTGGCTTTCACTGGGTGGGAGAAAACAAATTGAAAAATATAAGGGCTTGTTATAGAGCTGAATACTTGTATATGGGAGCGAGTCTTGGGTGAATGCAACCTATGTATACAGATAAGGATTTAGAAAAATGTAAGAGCAAAAATACTACTTTAGAAGGATCTATAAGAGACATTCTGCCTATTCACAGAACAGTGTGTACTTTCTACATCTAATCTTGCCTGTTAGACTTGAAAACATAAAATGGTTTTTAATATAGATTATGGTTCCCTATCATGACATATAGAAATGAAAATGCCCCCCAAAAAGAGCTTACTTCTAGAATATTTTTGTAATGATAGGATTTATTTGTTTTACATTAGTTAGAAAATATTCTTCGGCCGGGCGCGGTGGCTCATGCCGGTAATCCCAGCACTTTGGGAGGCCGAAGCAGGCAGATCACAAGGTCAGGAGATCAAGACCATCCTGGACAACATGGTGAAACCCCGTCTTTACTAAAATACAAAAAATTAGCTGGGTGTGGTGGTGCGCACCTGTAGTTCCAGCTACTCGGGAGTCTGAGGCAGGTGAATCACTTGAACCTGGGAGGCAGAGATTGCAGTGAGCTGAGATCATGCCCTGCACTCCAGCCTGGCGACAGAGCGAGACTCCATCTCAACCAAAAAAAAAAAAAACAAAAACAAAAATTCTTTGAAAGTACATTTCTTCAATTGGCCATAATTCATACCAGTTCTGTGTTCCTTGGGCTCAACTGTAAGAAGCAAGAAATTTAGTTTTTCTTTCATTGTTACATTTTTTAGAAGTTGGTATCCTGAATAGATTCCAATAAAAAAAATTCCAGAGATGAACTGTGAAAACTTCTGAAAGGTTCACTATTTTCTTATCCTTTAAGGTGGCTACGGCTGAAGAATGAAATCAGTGAAATTACTTTTGGTGTGTAATTCAAGGTTAATAACTTGAGGGAGAACTTTTGATCATTAATTGAGCTTTATAATTTTATCAATGATAAGAATAATCGGCCGGGCGCGGTGGCTCAAGCCTGTAATCCCAGCACTTTGGGAGGCCGAGACGGGCGGATCACGAGGTCAGGAGATCGAGACCGTCCTGGCTAATACGGTGAAACCCCGTCTCTACTAAAAATACAAAAACTAGCCGGGCGAGGTGGCGGGCGCCTGTAGTCCCAGCTACTCAGGAGGCTGAGGCAGGAGAATGGCGTAAACCTGGGAGACGGAGCTTGCAGTGAGCTGAGATCCGGCCACTGCACTCCAGTCCGGGCGACAGAGCGAGACTCCGCCTCAAAAAAAAAAAAAAAAAAGAATAATCTTCTATTAGGTTAGTATTATTCATTTAATAACTAAAGAGTTGATGTACTTTTCATTCAGTTGTAGATATTTTCTCCCTTTTAGTCTAATCCATCAGAGCACTACTAGAATGTAACTCTTCTGGCTGTGCACATGCTTGCCTCCCCCAACCCGTGAGGTCCTCCATGACGTGCCCTCCACACTACCTCACGGTTCTGCATAAATTTTTTGAATATATTGTTTGTATATTCATCTTACTGCCAGCTTGGGAGCTTCTTGTGCCAAGACAGTATCTTTGTGGACCCAGTGCCCAACACAGTACTTGGTGTATTCGATATGTAAATAATGAGTAGATGAAGTGTGTGGTCTTGTGAAGGACAGAATATACTTATACACACAAAACCAGCAAATATGCATTACATGCTTATTTTTTACATGTTTATATCTGGTCCTGTTGAAGTTGCTAAATATAAGGCTCTTGTCTTACCCTTAGGGAGTGTACAGTTTCATTGGAACCAAAATTAACATTTGTGAAAACATTGCCTTAACTAAAGGTGGTATATATCTCAAAGCCTTGCTTTATTCACAGGCTAAAGGATCACCTCTCTTATAAACAGAGGTTAAAGAACTCCCTTTAATAAGGAGAATCAGAGACTTCTTCACAGAGGGAATGGGACTTTAGCTCAGCCTTAAAAGAGTGAATGAGACACATGCCAAAAGGCACTGTCGTGGTGGTGATGGTTTCATTCACTAGATTCCATCTAAGTCTCCATTCATCACGCACCAGAGTTCAACACTGATTGCCCACCTCACCCAGCGTGGGTTAAGGAATAGATTTTACTGGTGAAAGGGAAAACTTAGAAGGCTCAGTCAGCAAGAGAAAAGAGGGCGTACTAGGTATACTATGTTTGGATTCTGCTGAACCTACTCTGTGGATTTGAGTGGTATTCTGCCTTACCACAGGGCAAGAATGAGGAAGCATTCTTACTGGTGGAGAATACAGAGGCTACTTAGGACCCAACAGTTCAATTTAGGACCCCAGCTGCCTACAGAAGTTGTCTGAGAATGTCAGCTGCTTGCCTAGTGCTTAGATGCCTTTAGACGGATGTGAATTGGCAGTTTTCTCTTTTCAGGGAAGCCACCAGTGCTGAGGATAACTGATTTGGGAGGAAGGTGTTCACCTACCCAAGCCAGCCCATTGTCCCGGCATGAAGTGAGGATTAAATAAAATAGTCATGTAACACATGGTGAATGTTTAGTAAACATTAGCTGAAAAGTAAGGATCCTCTGAAAAAGTGAGTGGTGAGAACATTTTTATGGGCATAGGCATGCTCAGGGATAGTGAGTGGACCCACTTTCCCAGTCTTGTTAGGGAAAGGGCTCATTCTAGGGAGAATAGACCGGATTTGTGGAGGGCCCTTAATGTAAGACCAAAGAGTCATCTTCCAGTCCATTTGGAGCCATTCATGATTTTCATGTCGAACCATGTGAAACGGTTTGGCTGTGTCCCCGCCCAAATCTCTTCTTGAATTATAACTCCCACAATTCCTATGTTTTATGGGAGGGGCCCAGTAGGAGGTAATTGAATCATGGGGGCGGGTCTTTCTTGTGCTGTTCTCTCAATAGCGAATAAGTGTAACAAGATCTGATGGTTTTAAAAAGAGCAGTTTCCCTGCACAAACTCTCTCTCTTTGCCTTCCGCCATCCACGTAAGATGTGACTTGCTCATCCTTGCCTTCCACCATGATTGTGAGGCCTCCCCAGCCATGTGAAACTGTAAGTCGATTAAACCTCTTTTGTAAATTGCCCAGTCTTGGTTATGTCTTTATCAGCAGCATGAAAACGAACTAATACACCATGACACATAGAAGAATTTTTAGGAAAAGTAATGTGGTGGTAGGCATTCCACGTAGATTAAAAAGTAAACAAATTAAAAGCAGGAAGACCTTTTAGGCTAGAAGTAATTTATTTTCCAGGAAGTCGTGGATTTGAGTTTTTTAAATTTCGACTTCCATCTCGTCTTCCATCAGCCTTCATTCCTTTAGTTATGCCCTTATTTGCTGTATGCCTCAGACCTTTGTCTGTCTGCTGCTTTTCTTCATTGTGTGCATGGTTTGAGGCTTAGCATTGCAAAAAAGAGTTAAGTAATCAAAATTATTTTTAATAAGGCATAGTGACAAAAACATAAATGGCATTTCTCTGAAGTGAGTTTTGGTGATTTCTCATTAAATTGAATTGGCAGAAACTCAGAAACAATACTTTCTCATTGCAAGAAATAGTCATTGATTTTAATGTAGCGAGCCAGAGTTCTATAAAAGTTTGCAGTGTCTTGTTCAGCATTGTGTCTTCTAACCCTGTCTAGCATAATGCTTGTAAGAAACTAACTTCTTCTCAGGAAAGGATGGATGGATGGATGGATGAGTTGAAGGTATGCAAAGGAGTTCAGAATCATTGGACCTTATCCCACTGATTGTGATTGATTGTATATGATTGTCTAATATGTCTTCACCATCACCACATTTGGCTGTGGACCTCTTGGGGCAAGGTCTGTGTCTCTTTTTTCTTACTGTATTACCAGTTCCTAGCTCGTTAACTAGAATACTCTTTCGTTAAGTGAGTAAGTGAATTTATCCCCGAAATAATGCTAAGCATGGAGTTCTGGGAGAGTATCTCACCAATAAAGGATTATGTTCCGGCCTTGGGCCTTAAGCCATTCACTTAAGATCTCTGAACCTTGGTTTCCTTATCTAAAAAAATATGTATAGTACCTATTTTGCCAATACATAATAGGTTAAAATATAGTAATACCTTAGAGTAATAATAATTAAATCTGCTATATATGCAACTAATCAAGGGACTTATTTAATGAGTGTTGTGCATAAACCTTCATAATAGGAGGCTGCAAGTCATAACCACTGGTAAGGAAATAACCTGTTTATCCAAGAGAACCATAATGCACGGAACAGTCGACCATAGGCTCTTATTTTGGGGGTATTTTATTTTTTATTCATGTTAAAGAAAATAAAATAGCCCCTTTTGGAATATATCAAGTTATACAACTAGAAATTTCTGATAGTGGGGTGGATTTTGCATGCCTGCCTCAGTTGTTTTCTGTTAAAATACCAAAGAAAAATAAATTTCAAGAGAGTCAGGACAATATTTTGCTTAACTTGTTGACGGTACTTAACAGCAACCTGCTATTGTATTTAGCAAATGATAATATTTCCATGGTAGATAAACAGAACATAGACTATTCGGAGATACAGAAGATGAACATTCCAGCAAGAGGATAGATAACTTCAAACTGACCTGACTGCTATCCTAAGCATGCCACCACAAAAACAGTGAATAGTTATTTAGGACTTAAATTTATCTGATAATTTTGAGAAGAAAATCTTTTGAGCTAGAATATAACTTTATAGCTTAAATAGGAGCCTTCAATTTTCCTACAGTAAATATGTAGCTTAGTGGTATTTGATGTTGAAATGGTAGTTTTGTTCTATTCCTTTTGCTTCTGGCAGACTTGCTCTTGAATTTACTATCTGTATCCAATTAAGGGAAAATAAAGAACTTGAAATTCAGAGAACTCTTTCTTCGTATCACTAAATTAATGGGCTGGCCTTGGTTTTGGGTGAAGATGAGAAAATATGGAGCTTCATTTTGATTTTTTTCATTAAGATTATGAAAAAAAATCTGTATTTTGCACATTTATCAGCAATGGCATTACCTTGCAATTTACTATTTCCCATACTCATAGGAACTTATTATAAAGAAAAATACCTCAAAACATTACCAGACATACCTTTTGAGTGTTACCTGTTTGAGGTTCATATAGTATCCTTAGGGAAAGAGCTACGAATCAAAACTGGTAATTGGAACCGTTAATAAGAGAGAGATTCTCTTATAATTTGAAGCCAGGGTGGTGTGTCAGAAAAACGATATGTTTAGAAGCCAAGGAGTCTCATTCCTATTCCTAATGTTGTCAGAGGCCAGATTTTATCACATTAGACATAGGCCAGTTTTAAGATTAAGAAAAAGAAAAATCCAGATAAAATATGATGCTTGGTGTATGATGCAGTAAGTTTTTGAATCTTTGTGGTCAACCAAAAGCACCAGGTCTTTTTCATGACTTCCTAATACATCAGGTGTCTCCTTTCATGTAACCATGGGGCAGGTTTACACGATAAGAAGGAATTTGTTGGAGACAGTGCTCCATGGATTACTTGTGTACGTGTCTCATGAACAGAGGCACAGTGACACCCTTTTGGTTGCGAACTGAAGGATGGTTCGTTAGTGAACAGCCTTGTAAGAAAGAGACAATGCCTCCCACTAAATGATGATACTCTGGCTACTATTTTTGTGGGGAGTAATAAAATATCCTTGTCCTTGACCCAGGAAGTTTTTTTTGTTTGTTTGTTTATTTTTAACTTCTACCAGCATTCGTGAAATGATAGCAGGCCAACTTGTTAGCTTGCAAATAGGGTAAAACCTGAGATTCTTCACAGTTTCTGGCAGAATTGAGTTTGAACATACTGAATTTAAAGTAAGGAACAGAGATGAAGTTATATATCTGATGCAATTTGCAGCTGCATATAAATTCTGGCACGCAAATGGGAGGTCAGAACTAAAGACATAAAAGTGTGGCTTTATGATTTCTTGCTAAATAGGCTTTGCCCCTTATCCCATTTGGGACTTGGATGCCTGAAAGCTATTCTTTCGTTGCAATGAAATGTTGGAAGTCTACTGATAATGCACTTTGATTTTGAGAGTGTTAAGACATAAAACCAGAGAAAACTGGTATCTCTGGCCACACGTATTCAGCTGCTTTACCTGAGTTCATTACATTCTTGTTGCCTTTGCATTTATCTAGAGTACAGTCTCTTTAAATGGAGAAAATAGTTAATTTCTTTCTCCTTTAGAAATCAAGATTCTACAGAATGAGGAGTCCTAAGGAAACAATATATTTTGTTTTTTCCACAGGGAAAGGGAAACCGGCTATTGTTCAACCCTGTCATTGGCAATTGCATGTCTCTATCAGTAGCCAATTTGGAAATATTGAAACCCTGTCTTTGGTGTAATACAACTGGTGTAGTAAGCAGAGGTGGTAACTGTTAGGTACTTCACCTTGAATTTTAGGCATTTTAAAGGTCATTGGGGAAGGTAAAATAATCCATTAATTTTTACTAGAGTGTTCATTTAAGTGTCTTCTGCTGTGAAAATCAATGTAAAATTTCACTGCCATTCAAAATGCAAAGTGATGTATAATATCACTACTCCAAACTGCCCTAAATTGTTGCATTTTTAAACAAGCAGGGTTTGAGTTATGCCCTTACCTCATAAATTCAGCTTCACAGATTGGATTGTTGCCATATGGATGTAGTAACAGGAAAAATAAATTTGTGTCTGTCTGAATTCTACTTGTGCATTTATTAAACTACTCTTAACCTTTTCTTAGGTCAGTGATCATTATACAGATTTGCTTTTATATGCCTCAAAGAAGAAAAATTCTTCTATGAGTATTATTTATGAGTTAAGTGTTACTTATCCATTTACATTAGTGATCTTAAATTATTTACCTGCTTTGGAATTCATATGTTACAAATTTGCCAGATGAAAGCTGCCAGATGAGTGAATATATTTATGCTACTTGTCTGTTGCTCATTAAAGTAGCTGGCTTGGTTCACAGCAAAAATAAAAAGTGTTATAAGGGGCAGAAAAGAGGGAAGAAGAGGTCAGGCAGTTTATAACAAAGTCTGCTGTGCTGCAGCTGGCACTGACTGGTGCCTTTGGGCAGTTTCTGCTAAACCTTGAACAATTGCTTTCACTCTTCCACCTCCCATGTTGTTTCATTCATTCAGTCTTCGATGGGATTGGTTGGAGTGGAGAAATAGAACGCTATTTAAAACAAGAGAAATGGTCTATCCGTCTCTGGCAGAGAACACAGGTAAGACATTACCTTTTGTACTTGATGGGAGAATATATATTTTTTTCTTTTTCTTTCTTGTTTGTTTGTTTGTTTGTTTGGGACAGAGTCTCACTCTGTTGCCCAGGCTGGAGTGCAGTGGTGTGATCTTGGCTCACTGCAACCTCTGCCTTCTGGGTTCAGCAATTCTTGTGCCCCAGCCTCCCGAGTAGCTGGGATTACAGGCATGTGACATCATGCTCAGCTAATTTTTTGTATCTTTAGTAGAAACGGGGTTTCACTATGTTGGTCAGGCTGTACTTGGACCCCTGACCTCAGGTAATGTGCACGCCTCAGCCTCCCAAAGTGCTGAGACTACAGGCGTAAGTCATCATGCCCAACTTACTTATTTTTTTCATTTTAATGAGACAGGGCCTCACTGTGTTGCCTAGTCCGGTCTTGAACTCCTGGGCTCCAACAGTCCTCCCACCTCAGACTCCTGAGTAGCTGGAATTATAGATGTGCCACCATGCCCAGCTGAGAATATTATCTCGATCTACTAAATAAATAGAATTTATTTATAGTGACTTATTTAAAATTAAAAGTGAAGCCCTGAGTTATGTAAACAACAACAAAAAACGTACTTGCATTTGCTAGTCAGACCAGTTTAACTTATGTGAGAGTCAAAAATCTTACATAATTATTAACAGTTTAATGATGATAGATTATTGATTATAATTAAACCTAGGCTGTCAGACTAATCAATGGTAAGTTTAGTCTGAGGTCTTGAGTTGCTAAATCAGATGTGGTTTTCCCTGGCTGATATTTCAAAAGTCTTACAGTCTTATTTTGTTGAGACTCCTTCACTTTTCCAGTTACTCCAAAGGAGACCTCAGTCAGACCAAAGTTTGATGGAGGTCAAGATAAGATTTAAACCATATCTGGAAGCTAGGTCAGTGCAGCAAAAGCACTTTCTGAAGCATTGCCTCATGCACCTTAATTCTTCTGGAGACTCATTTGCTGGGTGTTTTCATTCATAAGTTCATTTACTCAGCACTCATTCAACAAATATCTTTTATTTTTTTCAACAAATATTTACTGAGCATCTACTGTGTACATGATATTGTTCTAGACTCTGGAGTTGTATTAGTGACAAAACAGAAAAAAATTCTGTTCTTTTGGAACTTGTAGGGAAATACAGATGTTAATAACATCATATCTATTATTGTATTAATGAATCATAAGATACAGATAATAGATCATTTGGTGACGAGCACCATAAAGGTAAAGTGAACTGAAGGGCTAATTAAGAAAGGGATCTCTGCAAGTGATATTTGAGCAGAGGCCAAAAGAAGTGTGGGAATGGTTCATGCAGATATTTGGAGACAGATGTTCTAGCAAGAGGGAACAGCAAGTACAAAGTACCTGAAAGAAGCTTGTGCTTGGCATTTTGAGGAACTGTGAGGGGACTGGTAGGATTAGAAGATGATGAGTGAGAAATGAAGGGAGATGAGGTCGGAGAAGTGCTGTGGAACTGGGGATGGAGGGTGATCACATCATAGGCCATAGCAAAGATGTTTACATTGAATTAAAGAGCTATTGGAGGATTTAGAGAAGTAGAGGAAAATGATGTGACTTTGGTTTTAAGGTGGTCCTGAACAGTAGCACTTTCTGTGATGATGGAAATATTCTAAAATCTGCAGTGCCCTCTAACCCTTTGTCGTTATTGAACACTTGAAGTGATGCCGGTGCACCTGAGGAATGGAATTTTTAAATTTAATAGAATTTTAATTTAAGCAGCAACATATGGCTAGCATATTGGTAAGAAAAATTTTATACATTTTCACAGGTTGCTTTATGGAGAATATGTGGAAGCAAAGAGACAAAAGCAGGGAGAAGCCTTAGGAATGCAGATCAAGGCTTAGCAAAAAAAACAAAAACAAAAAAATTTTTAATTAAAGGCTAGCTGGTAACTATTGTTAGGGTTTATGTTTCTTTTTTTCTTTCTTTTTTTTTTGAGATGGAGTTTCGCTCTTATCACCCAGGCTGGAGTGTAATGGCGCGATCTCAGCTCACTGCAATCTCTGCCTCCTGGATTCAAGTTATTCTCCTGCCTCAGCCTCCTGAGTAGCTGGGACTACAAGCCCCCGCCACCACATCCAGCTAATTTTTGTATTTTTAGTAGAGACAGAGTTTCACCATGTTGGCCAGACTGGTATCCAACTCCTGACCTCCGGCTATCCACCTGCCTCGGCCGTCCAAAGTGCTGGGATTATAGGTGTGAACCACCACATCTGGCCAGGGTTGACATTTCATATGGACTCTGACAACTGCTGAAGTATGCTATTGACAATATGTAAATGAACCAGCATGGTTGTGTTTCAATGAGAGCTTATTCATTCATCAGTCAGATTTGGCCCGTAGGTTGTTATTTACCAACTCCTGGTGTGAATGAG
Organism: Trachypithecus francoisi; assembly: GCF_009764315.1. NCBI lineage: Eukaryota > Metazoa > Chordata > Mammalia > Primates > Cercopithecidae > Trachypithecus > Trachypithecus francoisi. The sequence goes on along the minus strand of NW_022681469.1, from coordinate 25,210,502 downwards.
CGGTGGCGATGACCAGGCTTGTTTCAAAGGCAGAGTTGATAAGATGTATTGGTGGATTGCATGTGTGGTGTAAAAGACAGAGGAAATTCAAACAAATAACTTAAAGGTGTTTGGCCTCCGCATTTGACAAAATGGAGTTGCTATTTACTGTGATGGGAAATACTTGGATAGAAGCAGATTTGAGAGAAACTTTTAAATTGGGCTTGAAGTTTAAGATGTCTGTCAGTTATCCAAGGGGAGTTTGGAGGTGAGGACTGAGATCTGGACTGCAGCTATATATATTTGATAGTTATAAAAAATGGTATTAAAACCATGGGTAGGAATAAGATCTCCTAGAGTGAGAATTTGACAAAGATGGGAAAAAGGTCTGAGGACTAATCCTTGGCATACTTCAGTATGTGATAAAACACATAAGGAAAACTGAGAAGAGAAGACTGCGGAAGGGTGAAAGAAACCAGAAAGTGATGTTTTAGCAGCCAAGTGCAAGTGTGTCAAGGAAGACTTCATCAGTACTTATCACATGCTGCCTGGTACATAATAGGCACACGTATGTGTGCTGTGTCAACGAATGACTGGGCACGCACTATTCTATAGTGACTTCTGTTGAGTTCTAATATACAACACCCCCTTACCCCATTCAGAGGCCTTTCATAGCTCCCCATTGCCAACTCCTTGACCAGGAATTTGTATTTTAATATATGACTGAGTTGAACTGCAGCACCTCTTTATAGGCCTCCAATAGGCTCTGCAATTTTGCATTTATTTACTCATTCTATGCAAATTCCTTCATGTATGAAATGCCATTCTGTCCTTCTTTACCTATTGAAATCTTATCCCTCTACTAGGGGCCATTTCAAATGCTCTCTGCTTCATGAGTACTTCCCTTTCCCTCCACTTCTTTTCTAACCTGTCCTTAAACCCTTGTCGTGGCTCTACTGACATGCATCCCACTTTCCATTTGGTTCCAGTTGTTCATTTTGTTTTGCACATATTTTGGGATCCCTGTGAGCAGGTGCATGACACCATAGTGGAATGATTATGAGCATGGAGAATGGTATAAACAGACCTGTTTTCAAATACTAGTTGTTTCATTTACGAGCCTGTGACTTTCCTAAGTAACCTAAACTCCTGAAGGCTCCATTTCTTCACTTGTAAATGAAGACAAATAAGGTGTCATGGAATTAGTTGAGATAGTTACATTAAGTTTATTCAAATATTGTACTTATTGCCTGTCAGATTCAAGCTAAGTGTTTTCAATTTAAATGATTTATTTTTAATAGATTGTCAATCTATTTTTGTTATTGATCTAAGCACTGTACACTGATTAGATACTTTAAGTAAGTGGATGGCAAGCTAGTGTTAACAGATAGCTATTCCCAGCATAAGAATATTCCATGCCTACCTAAAAATATCAGAAAGAAATAAGACCAGCCACTTATGAGAGAAGGTGCCAATGCAATGGCTAATTTTTATCAGAAAGAAGAAACTTTTTTTTTTTTTTGAGACGGAGTCTCGCTCTGTCACCCAGGCTGCAGTGCAGTGGCCAGATCTCAGCTCACTGCAAGCTCCTCCTCCCGGGTTTACGCCATTCTCCTGCCTCAGCCTCCCAAGTAGCTGGGACTACAGGCGCCCGCCACCTCGCCCGGCTAGTTTTTTGTATTTTTTTTTTTTAGTAGAGACGGGGTTTCACCGTGTTAGCCAGGATGGTCTCGATCTCCTGACCTCGTGATCCGCCCGTCTCGGCCTCCCAAAGTGCTGGGATTACAGGCTTGAGCCACCACACCCGGCCGAAAGAAGAAACTTTACAGCACATTTTGAGTAACTTAGTGCATGGACTTAGTGGGCCACCTGCTATGACACCACCTTGTAATGGGTTCTACAATTAAGGCATTGCTGGGTCTTGCCTTTGCGCTGTCAAAACCAGATGATGATGCTATTGTCCTCTTCACAGACACAGCCCCCTATATGCTTGTTGGTGATGGACAGGACTAAATTAGGCTCCTCCTTGGTTCCTGCCTTGCAGGCTGTCTTTGGGGTCAGTATATTGTAGGGTCCAGTCCCTTCAGGGCAGCCATCATGACCTCTCTCTCCAACCCAGTCACCTGCTTGCCATCACTAGGAGCACCACCTCCAGATGCCATGGAGCGCACTGTGGTCGCCCCATCAGGAATGCGGGCCTGCACAGTCAATGCTCCAGCTCCGGAAAGTAACCTCGAAGCCATCACACCCACAACAAGCAGCAGCACATCAGGGCAGATAATTTAATAAACAAGTGTGTGCAAGGAAAAGTTATAAAAAGATGACTCCCATTTTTATTCATGTTTTTATGTTTTTTATAGTGTTTACCACTTTCCCTTGTGAACACATGCTTATTCTTAAATTATTTACATTGAAAGGATTAAGCATTAACTTTTATGTTTTAAGTTAATTACAGTTGAATTTCTTTCTTTTTTATTTTTCATTCTACACTCCTTGTTAAAATCCTTTTAAATCATTGCCGACTTGGCAGTTTATTGCCTTGATAACAACAAATGAGTGTCTGATTCTTCCTTTACCCCAAATTGCCACTTTTCTTGTTAATCAACAGCATCACTGAGTGAGAACGAGCAACAGCCAAAGTCAATATTCATAACTTTATCATTAGACCTTAAAATCTTATGTTAACAGTTTATGGTAGCGCATCAGGTGGAGAGAGAGAAAGTTCCATGGGAAGCTAAACCTCTGCTTAATAGCTTTGTGAAACTTGGCTAGTAAGAAACATAGTTGCTGTTTCAAGAAAGTAACTATTTGCTAGGGAGCCGTCTTGATAGGATTATTTCTGTGACAGTATGTACTGGGGAAATTTTTATTGAGACTTTCTATTGATGTTGTCACATAATGTTTACTGTAGACAGCTTTTTATTTCAGAACTGTAGATAACATTGAGAGTTATAGACTGTCTCAAGCTTTTCTGACCCTATCGAATGAATCAAAGAGTGTCTTTCGTGTCTTTCCTTGTTAGATTTAAGTTGGATTTTCTTTCCTTCCCTTGGAAAATGGTTGTATTTGCGGGTAATTTGTCTTGATATTTAGTGCAAACTTCCCTTACTTCATTGCCACCTAGCTATTTGTAATTTACAGTATATGCCACTATAACATGATGTGTAAAATTCATCTATTCTACAAACTTCTTTTGGGCTGTTACCCCATTTCATTATTTGCTGGCCAGTAGCATTAACAAGAGGGACTTCTACGTACAAGTCATTATACTGAGACCTTGAAGGTTTTCTAGCCCAGCCACTCTCTAACACATGATCTTTTCTCTAGCATCCCTTCCTTTTGAATTTTGTCCACCCTAACATTTAGGCTGTTAGTAATACAGAACTCCCCACCTTTTGAGGAAACTCATTTCATCTCTCAATGAAATTACCTATTAGAAAGCCTTCCTCTAATGCAGAACACAGTCTCCTCCCAGCCTCACCTGTCCTTGAAAGGATTATTTGTTTGACAGTGTATACTGGGGAAATTTCCATTGCACTTCTAGCCTTTGGGTTTCTATGGAAATAGTCTAATCTCTCTTCCACAAAACAGTTCTTCATATATTTGAATGACAGATTCATAGTTCTATTCTGTAGACTCTGTTGGTTCTCAGATAATGTTGGTTATTGATGAATTTTCTTCCATTATATTTCCTTAGAATTAGTTTCAAGAAAAGCTAAGAAGAACAGATACAAAAACTTAGTTGCAAACTAAAAACTTGAGGCAAATTGTGAGAAGAAATGTGGAAATGATTGACAGCTGGCTTGATTACCTTCTATTGAGTAAATATATAATTATGTCATTTTTAAAAACTTTTTTTGAGAAGACAGTAATTGCACTAGTCTATTGTATAATTGTTAAAGCAATGCTATTTGCTTATTTGTCTTTAATCAATGGATTTGGACTCACATTGACCTAATATACAAATCTTGCAAACTGCTCTTTAAGGGGATTGGGGAAGGGAGAAATACATAAAAGATACTGCCAGGTAAATATATATTTAACCAGGAAGAGTCAGCACTGTCAGCTTAGTTCACTGCATATTAGGGAGCAATGAAAAGGCCTCATTGTGCCTCCTGTGATTGAAATGATGTTATCTGGCATGATTGGGAGGGAGTGCTTACTTACAGAATAACTTCTTTTCAAAGATGGTAAGACTTCTCAAGCTTTCTTGTTATTTTATTTTTAATTATAGATTTTTCTTTTAGAGTATTTTTCAAACTTCATTATTTTGATGGTAACTTTTTAAAAAGAATTGAAATAGTCATTATCAGCTTTTATATTTCTCCTTTTCTAAATGCTTCCATGTATTCAAAAGATAGATTCTCTCCTCACTACAGAAGACTAAGAAAACTTCCTTTTCTAGGTCTAAAATAGCCTAGTCTCTTGGTCAAAGGTATGTGATAAATTAAATCTTTATCTGAAAACCTCCCAGAGGGAGATAAAGTAATTGACCTTTAGAAATTAAATGTTATAGCATCCGGATAAATAATCATTGGCTATTGTGATTACTTTTCTTGGATTTAGGTGAAGGAAATAAAAGATGTAGGCTTTTGACCAAATAAGAGCATGGCTTTAATTTCCTGTTATTCCAACATTGCTACTCTTTCTAATAACCACAAATCAAGGATAACAAACAAACAAAACCACCCACTAGATCCCAAAGGCAGCTAAAACAGCTTCTTAGTGACCTTCTTTCTGACCTACATTGTACAAATGAGATGATTGGAAACAGGATAATAATTGATTGTGACAATATGACAATCTTGTTAAATAGGCTTGAAATTACATTCTCTACCTGGACAGGGACCTTATAGGGGAGATCTTAGAGGTAATGGGATCCTCATGTATGGAGTGTTAGGATTCATTGTTTATGATGGAACTTTACTGAAATGTTCTAAATTCTCATTATTCCTTTCAAACAGATTATAGATTAGTAAGATGGTATTAATGGTCCTGCCCTATCTGCTGAGCACTGTTGTTAAAAAAAAAAAAAAACTAGCTTTCTGATATAATGAAAGTCAACTTGGTGAGCTACCAGTTGTTTCAGATTTGGCAGATTTCTCATTCGCTTTGGGATGCCTGTTTGAATATGTTTATGAAGTCATCAGTCTTCCATCTCTCCTCTCTTCCTGCCTTCCTTCCTCTATTACTTGCTGAATTCTGGGCATACAGCAAAGCGTAAGACGAGTCTCTGTCCTCATGGAGCTTACAATCCAAAACATATTGAAAGAAGAGTTCAAAAATACCAATACTGAATATCAAACTATTAGAAATTATGTGCTTTATTGGTTTTATTTTTCAGTTTTGTATGAATTAACTCACAACAACAGATAAACACAAGTATGGTGCGCTTTGGTCATTTTTTGGTGAATGCTGTGGAAGACAGGCCTTTAGTACAGTTAAATATTCTACTTTCCTCTATCAGATCTCATTGATTTCACAAGACTCACTTGATAATCATTACAAAGTGAATCCAGCTCTTCAAGTGGAAGATAGGACTTAGGTATTTTTTACTTTAGATTTTACTTAACAATATAGATTATGTTTAAATTAAAAAGCAGCATATTTAACAGATTTTCAAAAATATTAGATTTCACCCTAATTTATGTTTTGGACAATATTTCAATGAAAATTTGATGTGTTTTTAAATGTTTTATTCCCTTTGATCATTGCAATAAAATAATAAAACATAACATCAGATTTACTGTTTTAACCATTTAAGTGTATGATTCAGTGACATTAAATACATTCACATTGTTAAACAACCATGAACACCATCTATCTCTAGGAGCTCTTCATCTCCCCAAACTGAAATGCTACCCATTAACTAATAACATCTCATTTCCCTTTTATTGCTTGCTTTCTTCTATGTGAGACGTGTATAAATGAATATCCCATATCTTTGGCTTTTTAAAAAAGTAATAGGTACTAACTGAAGACTCTCCATTTGTTACTGGGATATGATAAAAAAAAAAATTAACCTGTAGAACTAGTAGACTTCTAGAACTACTACTAGGCTATTGCAAAACAGCAGAGAAAGAGTAAAGAGATAAATAAAATAGTAACATGTCTGGCCAAGCAAAACACTCACTAGTACAATGGAGTAGCATGGAATTTGGCATGAGACCTCAGTTTGAATCCTGACTTTACCATTTAGCCTAAATGGTTGGTTCTAGGCAAGTTGCTAACCTGTCTTAGTTGCCTCAGCTGTAGAATGGGCATAATAAAAGCTTGCTTTTTTAGCCTCACATGGATGTTGTGAGGAACCAAAAATTTAATTATATCAAAGTATTCTGAAAATCGTAACTCACATTTCAAAAAGAAATTTAAACAAATCAAATGATGGAAATGTAAATTAGTTCAAGCATTATGGAAGACAGTGTGACGACTCCTCAAAGACCTAGAACTAGAAATACCATTTGACCCAGCAATTCCATTATGAGGTATATACCCAAAGGAATGTAAATCATTCTGTTATAAAGATGCATGCATACGTATGTTCATTACAGCACTATTCACAATAGCAAAGACATGGAATCAACCGTAATGCCCATCAGTGACAGACTGGACAAAGAAAATGTGGTACATATACACCATGGAATACTGTGCAGTCATAAAAAGGAACAAGATCATGTCATTTGCGGGGATATGGGTGGAGCTGAAAGACATTATCCTCAGCAAACTAACACAGGAACAGAAAACCAAACACTACGTTTTCACTTACAAGTGGGAGTTAATGAGAACACATGGACCCAGAGAAAGGAACGACACACACTGGGGCCTGTCAGGGGTGTGGAGGGAGGGAGAGCATCAGGATAAATAGCTAAGCATGCGGGGCTTACTACCTAGGTGATGGGTGTATAGGTGCAGCAAACCACCATGGCACACATTTACCTATGTAACAAACCTGCACATCCTGCACATGAATCCCAGAACTTAAAATTAAAAAAAAAAAAAGACTGAATTTTAAACAGATTCTTGAACTAGTGATTCACACCCATCAGCTTGTTCAACTTCAGCAACTGTCTGGTCTCTAGTAGCTTTTCCAGAACCACTACCTTCACCATGAAGCTTCATGCCTTTTCCCAATTCAGACTTGGGCTTAGTATTTTTACTTTTCTAACAAAGACATCATGGAAAGGATAAATAGATTGGCAACCCATTTTGATATATTTTCCAATGCTGTCCAAAGTCAATTTACTGGCCACTTCTTTCAGGTCATTTGTCTTATACTTTTTGGGTCAGGGTTTTATCATCATTTCCTGAATTTGGCGGACCTGTTGGTGCTGAGCATAAGAAGTCTTTCATATCTGATTGTTTACTTTTTAGTAAAACCCACACAGAACAGATGAAGCAAATAAGTATCAGTAGTCTTGACATCAACATGAACTTCAATTATGGTCTGCCATTTTTTGGCCATGAAACATATTTTGTCACTGGTAAGATCCATGCCATGAAAGTTAGGCAATTTTTACCTTGTTCATCTTCAGTAATCAGCTTGACTTTTCTAAATGCAACTTGACTGCAGATCAGCAAGGCCCACTTCAAACGCACAAACCCTTGAGGCCATCTCATGCAATTTTGGTTCCTTGAGTCCTGGTGACTAGTGTCGTTATGATATTTCTTACATTGAACGTAGCAGATGCTTTCACATCACACTAGTCACTCTTAGAAAATGGATCAACCAGCTGGGCACGGTGGCTCACACCTGTAATCCCAGCACTTTGGGAAGCCGAGGCAGGCAGATCACGAGGTCAGGAGATTGAGACCATCCTGGCCAACGTGGTGAAACCCCATCTCTACTAAAAATACAAAATTAGCCAGGTGTGATGGCACATGCCTGTAATCTCAGCTAGTCAGGAGGCTGAGGCAGGAGAAACTCTTGAACCCGGGAGGCGGAGGCTGCAGTGAGCCAGGATCACACTACTGCACTGCAGCCTGGGCGACAGAGAGAGGCTCTGTCTCAAAAAAAGAAAACAAGAAAGAAAAAAGAAAAAAAGGAAAATGAATCAACCACTTTCTTGGCTTCCTTTTTGCCACCTTTTGTAAGGCACTTGTTCTTGGCAACTGTCGTGCTGCTACTGAGAGAGCCAGAAGGGCAGAAAGTGCCTCAAATGTTAATGTACATGGCATTTGGCATATACAGATATATGGCATAAATTTTCCTCTTATTGTCTTTCCTTGCCAATTCTTGACTACTAGATTTGTCATTACACTTGACACATCTAGGTGTCACTCTTTAATTTTCATTCTCCCTGAACTTTAATTTTTACAAGTCTATGGTAACTTTCTCTTCAGTGTTTGTAACCTACCACATTTCTGTAGAAATCTTAGGGTGATGTATTGAGATTCTTCACCCTTCACTTCTAATTCCTCATGATACTATGGCAGTGACAAAAAGGTGGCTTGTGGCAGAGAAATATGATATTTAAATAAAATCCTTAGAATCAAAAAAGTGCCTAAGTTAACAACTTTTTAAAAGGGCTATTTTACCAACTCTGTAATTGACATCCTGTCACTGCTCAGACTTTATTTCATTCCTGCTCACCTCAATATATGGATTTTTATACAAGCCATTTACCAACCACTAGACAATAGCACCTGTGGCAGATCAAATTTGTACAGGTAAGTTGTTTGTTATCCACCGGAGAGCTTCATGGCATCCTTGGGACAGCTTCCGTTAGCAGCCCAGAGTGAGAGTTGATGACACTCACAAGCTCAAATTATTGATGAGAACATCCCAAGTACTAGGAAGAATTTAAAATTAAACCTTTTAAGCCTGTGCAGTCATTATCACACTAAGCAGGGGGATGGCGATGGGTCATAAATTGGTTTTCCATTTTACTTAAACAGGACCTGGCAGAACGTAAATGGAATCTTTGAAGTTCACTTATCTCATGACAATTCTTCACTTTTTTTTTTTTCCAAGATGGTTATGAGGTTGAAACTTTAGATCTCTAATTGTTTCTGTTAGATTACATTTACTGGAAAAATTATATTTTAAAGATTTTTCCTCCAGTTTCTGTATGCCTTCCAGAAACCCAGGGATTTCTTGACATTCTAGTTTTTCTGTACAGGTTGAATCTCCCTCATTTTGAATTAGAAAATTCAAAATCTGAAATGCTCCAAGTTTGACAATTTTTGAGCACCGACATGACATTCAAAGGAAATGCTCATTGGAGTATTTTGGATTTTGGATTTCTGGATTAGATATGCTAAACTGGTAAGAATATGTGATGCAAGTATTTTAAAACCTGAAAAAGTCCAAAATCCAAAATACTTCTGGTCCCAAGCATTTTGGATAAGAGATACTCAACCTGTATTAGTTTCAGGCAACTTTTTGAAATATTAGAGATTTAACAAGTCATGACCCTCACTTCATTGTCTGTATATCGTAAATGTTAAAGGCCAGGTGCAGTGGCTCACGCCTGTAATCACAGCACTTTGGGAGACCAAGGCAGGTGGATCACAAGGTCAGGAGTTCGAGACCAGCCTATCTAACATGGTGAAAACCTGTCTCTACTAAAAAAAAAAAAAAAATTAGCTGGGCATGGTGGTGTGTGCCTATAATCCCAGCTACTCAGGAAGCTGAAGCAGGAGAATTGCTTGGACCTTGGAGGTGGAGGTTGCAGTGAGCCAAGCCACTGCACTCCAGCCTGGGCAACAGAGCAAGACCCTGTCTCAAAAAAAAAAAAAAATTATAAGTTAAAGTACAGTTTGGTGTTTGTCAACTATTTTAAAGCCATTCCTTACTCAAAACTTTGATCAGATCTTTAACTTTCTTTAGACTTAATATACATGTTGAAACATCAGTTTAAGCAGCCCTTTCTCTTTTTTATAAAGCAGCTGGGATCCGACTTTTAATCTTAGCATATTGTTTATAAACCTCTACTAGATGACTTACAAGTTTATCTGAGTCATCTCCATGCACACCACTCATCTTCCTGATCTTTTCTTATAAGGAAATCTGATTAGTTGCATTAGAAGATTATGTACCTGCCTCAGTTAAAGGGGATCTTACATTCTTTATTTTTATAGATATTATAGTCCTCCCTTTTTCCATTTGAGACCCTCTGAAGAGCCTTCTTCTAGCATGCCCCTACTCTACTCAAAAATCTCTTTTTATCTTTCTCTTCTCTTCTTTTCTTCCCTCTTTCCTCAGAACGAGTTGTCTTCTGCTATATCAATCGAAACTCCCCATTTGTGTTTTTGATTATAAACTCTCCAAATTTTCTAGAATCTTGCTACATCATCCCCCACCTAACCCAATCCAGGCCTCTATTACCATAAGATACTTATTTTCTGCCTGGGCATGGTGGATTATCCCTGTAATCTCAGCACCTTGGGAGCCCGAGGCAGGCAGATCACTTGAGGTTAGGAATTTGAGACCAGCCTGGGCAACAGGGTGAAATTCCATCTCTACAAATAATAATAATATAAAAATTAGCCTGGTGTGGTGGTACATGCCTGTGGTCTCAGTGACTTGAGAGGCTGAGGTGGAGGATTGCTGGAGCCTGGGAGGCGGAGGTTGCAGTGAGCCTACATTGCACCACTACACTCCAGCCTGGGTGACAGAGGGATACCCTGTCTCAAAAAAAAAAAAAAAAAAGGTATTTGCTCTATGTCCACTGATCTCGTTCTTTCTACTTACAAGCATGCTCATTCTCCCCTTATCCTAAACAAACCTTCCCCTAACCTGAGATCCTCTCAAGATGCTCTTCTACCCCACATTTATCCAAACAGTAGGCTGTGTTCCTTTTCTCTACTTGAACCACCCACTGACTCTAATCTTTCTCTTTTGAACATTTTTTGCCTCATCATTCTGTGTAGAACAGTGTTTTCAGCCCTGGTTGTATTATAATTCATCTGGGTTGCTTTTAGAAACTTCTAATCCTTTGGTTCCATCCTGAAAAATTCTGATTTCATTGGTCATTGATAAGTCTTCCCATTGATAACTTTAAAAATTTCCCCAGAAGACTCTAATGTGCTTTGGGTTGAGGACCATTGCTCTAACCAATCACTATAATACCTCCTAAAGGTTAAATTCAACAGATTTCCTTCCCAATATTTACCCTTCTAGGTTTATTCTTTCAAAGCAGAATAAAACATTCCCTGTGTCCATGAATATTCATGGTTGAAATAGTGAACCATATTTATCCTCCCACCTTTCTGACTGCTCATTGTCTTTGTCTTCTTTTGACTGGTCTTCCCCTTGCCTATTCCAAAAATACTGTTTCTGCCCCAATTATTAACCTAGGTAGTTGTTCTAATCTATATAGTCTAAAGTAATGATCTTATTTCCTCACTTTTCCATTATGTGTGTGTAATGTCACCCTACTCTTTCCCCAAACCCAGAATCCTCAAAACAAACTGCCTTCTGGGTACCTTTTTACATATACCATTGGCATTCTTGTCCAGAGAAGAGCTTATTGTCTTGCTGGAATTGTTTTTTTTTTTTTTTTTTTTTCTTTCTAGCTCCTGTTTTTTCAGCCACCTGTGACATAAACATCATATTTAAATTTTATCTTACTTTTTGTCACTAACAGTTCTTATCTAAAACCTATAGATTCCATCCTATGAATAGCTTCTTAATTTGCTATTCTTTTAATATTCCTATAGTCATTAATCTTATTCTGGCTGCACATGTACAATTATAATAACCTAGTAGCTGGTCTTTACTGTGTACTACACAGTGCTGTCATATTTTCAGGCAAAGCCCCAATCTTTTCACTGTCTTTTAATATGTTCTATGGCTCCTTATTGACTATAATTGAATCCAAACAATTAGGGTGAAATTCTAGGCACTTGGTAATAGTTCTCCGCCAGCATTTGCAATCCATCTCTATCACTCTTCTGCAGAGACTCTGTGCTTCAGCTAAACTGGGCTGCTTGGTGTTCCCTAGCCTTTAAACTTTTTTTTTTTTTTGACATTTCTTTTCTAGCATAAATGTTCTTTTTTCTTATTAAGCTTATTAATTTTTTTTCTGAATCCCTTAGGCAGGAACATTTTTGCCTTGTTCTAGGCTATATGCATCTACCTCATGTTATATTAGACTTCCAAATTCAGTATAGAACTAGTAAATTACCATTTCTAGTTATTTGGATCTCAATTAACTAGAATGTGTTTGTACATTAGAAGATGGCTTGTGGCTGACTGTGATGTATGTGACATCCTAGGACCTTTGTGTAGCAGATTTTTTTTCCTTCAAACCATACATGGCAAAGAAGAGGTTTTTCAGGTGTGTTTTGTTTTGTAATTACCATGTTTTTGTAGGTCAGAGGCTATCTTCACAGCCTCCATGATTTATGGAATATGCCATTCAGACTTTGAGTTAAATGACAAAATAAATACCCTAGAAAGTTGGACTCATATACTTTTAGATTCTTCTAACTTCACCCACTTTTTGTGCCTCTTGATTTTTTTTTTTTTTTTTTTTTTTTTTTTTTTGGAGACAGGGTCTTGCTCTGTTGCTTAGTTTAGAGTGCAGTGGTGCAATCTCATTTCACTGCAGCGTCTGCCTCTTGGATTCAAGCGATTCTGCTGCATCAGCCTCCTGAGTAGCTGGGATTATAGGTGCATGCCATCATGTGAGGCTAGTTTTTGTATTTTTAGTAGAGACTGGGTTTCACCATGTGAGCCAGGCTGATCTCAAACCCTTGACCTCATGTGATCCTCCTGCTTCGGCCTCCCAAAGTGCTGGGATTTCAGGTGTGAGCCATCAGTGCCCAGCCCTGCTTGATTATTAAATCCAAATTGTCCTCCTGCTACCTTGAAAGAAATGAAATTTCTCAGTATTAGCAGACAATGTCAATCTATTTGAGACCATTAATGACTCATTTATAATGTCAACAGTCACATGAAGGCTAGAAAAATTAAATGTGTAGCCTCATTACCTTTGTGGTTATCTTTGCTTGGAAATAGCGTGGTGCTTACTTAGTGCAACATTTTAAAAGACAAGAAGAATTCCTTTGGAGAAGAGCTTTATAGTTGAGAATGTGGATAATGGAATAACAAAATGATAACTTCTTACTCTCTGAGCTGCATTCTATGAGACATTCTTTAGGATTAACTATCAGACTCTGCATGTATGAAGAAGCTCAGTTGTTCCAGTCATTGTGACCTGTTTTTTCATAGATAATTTTGACATATATTTTTGGAGTTTTGGAAACATCATTTTCAGGGAACATGATTTAAAATATTTTATAAAGTGGTAATTATTAGAAATTATCTAAACTATTAGCTTCTTCTAATTTGAAGATAGTGTTACATCTCCAAGGGTACTGCAAAAAGGAGCTTGGGTACCATGTGAACCAGCATGCCTGTAAGTTTCCTATCAGCTCCAAGTTGTGTTGGTACTTCCATTCTGTTCAGATTGTTTGCAGCACCTGAAATGAATATGCTCTAGGCTAGTCTTCCTTTTTATATATGGAATACACTTATAAAATAGATGGATTATTTTAACAGTTTGTAGCTGTGGAAGGGAGCGAAACCAACCTGCACAATGGAGACTGAAACACAGCTTGAGACCCGAAAGTGTACTCTTAGCTATAAAATGTAATATGAATGTAAATTATTTGTTGTGGTTTAGACCTGATACTCTTACTTCTGGTGCCTTTTATGAATACCCGCCATAGTATAGGACTATACTGTTTTCTAATAGAACAACAAAAGACATTTTATGAAAGGATAGCATTGAACTTTATCATGACATCTACCTACCTTACAGAGGCACATGTACAGGTGAGTGTGTGTATGTGTGCGCGCGCGCGTGTGTGTGTATAAAAAGAGATTTGTTGCAGGAACTTGACCTCATTTAATTGTGGGATCTGGCTAAACAGTCTCTGTAAGATTTTTGTCTTCACAACTCATAATGGAGCTTGAAGCTCAGAAGGCAGGTCATCAGAAGACAGAGAGGGATATAAAGTCAGGGAGAGCAGTGACAAGCTGGAACTGCGAGAATAGGCTGGAATTCATGTCAGTTCTCCCTGTCTCCAGTCCTAATGATGTCCTGTAGGAGAAGCATCATGGAGCTAGAGAAACCCTCGGTTTACACATTGATGAAGCAGAAAGGAGATCCAGGAAAGCTGGAGCAGCTGCCTCATGAAAAGTTGCTAAGCAGCAACATTAAGGCTGCAGCTGCTGATTGTCTAAAACAGACTGGCTATTGCTTTACTTCTACCCTTCACAGCTCAAGCAAAAATGTCTCTTTTAGCCCACCCTACCCCTGAACACACAAGAGAATTCTGGGAAATGCAGTTCAGCCTGGCCAAGTTGCATATTACAAAGCCATCATAACAAATAAGCCTTCTGCATAACTTGTCTAATATTTCAAAAGGGTAGTATTCTGCAACCAAGGCTTTTTCCAACCTTCTCATAATATCCGGATGATGAAATTTGAGGCATAACCAGTGTATTTCCTTGCATCACTATTGTTACTGTGGGGCTGAGAGTCCTATAGCATGGCTCATTGTATTTAAGGGTAAATGATTCTAATGTAGCAAAATTAAGAGTAAAGAAATGACGATATTAGAGGAAATTTCTTTGAAAAGTTTCATCATCAATTTATGACATCCAGTTTTGTAATATTTCATGTTATAATATAGTTTGATTCGGTGAGTTAACTTTAGCAAGCAGAAAGATACTACAAGCATGATAATAGTAATACTTGCTACCCTCATAGAACTATATGAAATAAAATTCTACTGAGTGTAAAAAAAATAATGTTAGGACTTGACAGGAAGACTTTATGCATTAGCTTGTGCACTGGAAGCAACAAGTAAGCATATGACCCTTTGAAAACTGTGGGACCATAAAATTTCCAATTTTTCACACATTTTATATATAAGAGTCTGCATGGATGTTAGCATGTACATTAATACCAAAACCTGTCCCTTAAACTTGAGGTTCTTGATCTGTTATTACCTACTGGGATGGTGGAATTGCTTCATAAATGTAGTCCACCTTCATTTACATACTGACACTGCTAAGAAGAGTCTCTGTTAAAAAAAAATTATCTGGAAACACTCCAACACTTTTGGGCAGTTTCATGGTTTGCTGGTTGTCTTTCATTAGATATGGTCTAACCTTCTTTCCCATGATGACAATATAAAATGCTTCAGAAACATACATCTCAGCAAATTGCTTTTCCTCATGGCAATTATTTGTCTTTCTAATTAACACTATTCCGAGACTGGTGATACTTTCTGAGAAACAAAGTCCCCTTTCTCACTCCCCCCTTATAATAATAATTGCATCTGCTTGTATACAGAGAGTTTACATATGTCATTTAATGTGATCCTCTAGGAATGATGGCCCCATTAGATAGCAGGCATAGGTTCGTTCTCTTGGGAATGATGACCCTGTTCAATGAGTAGGCAGATATTAACATCCTCATGTTAGAATTCAGGAAAGGAAGACCCTGTGAGTTGGAGGTATAATAACTAGACTGGTTTCTGTCTGTTACAGTGAAACCCTATTTGCCACCTATAGTCAGTTTCCTGTTATTTGCAGCTCAGTTAACCCTGGTGGAAACAGTCACATACAGAGTAAATACTGGAGCTAGAACTTAAATCCAGCCCATCCACCAGTAAATTCAAAGCTCTTTCAATTATCGCATGCCTAGAAAGTTGGTAAAAACTAGAGTTCAATTTCTGGAAAATGACCGTCTACTTATTTATTTCATCTTTCTTTACTCTTCACTTTGTCTCCTAAAGTAGCTCCCCCGCAGGTATCTTCATCTCTCTTCCCATTCTTGCCTCTAAACACAGGTCTGTTCTTATTGATACCAGCTTGTCTCTCGCCAGCATGCCTGAGCTGACCTGAGCATGCCAGGGCCCCTTTCTACCCACTGTTCCAGCCCTGCTGCTCTCCCGCTGATCATTTCAATTATGTTTCAAGATATAACTTAATGTAACCTTCTAAAAAATATGAAACCTCCTGTTTTCTTTCTTTAGTTAACATAACACCTTGCTCCTGTCATAATTATTGTTCCTATCACATTGTATCGTAATTATTTGGGTGTTTCTCTCCACTAGGGAAAGACCTTTCCAGAGAGAAAACCTCGGTCATATCTGGCCCTGTATTCTACCATCTGGGACATAGTTGGCACTCAGAAAATGTTTCCTGAACTTCTGAAACATTGAGTGCTCTAATTGAACTATGTGCATAGTACGGTATTACTTTTCAGAATTAGGTAATTCAAAATCCTAAAGATATTGTTCAGCTTTCATTTCTGAACCTTAAATTTAAGGTACCCGAACTAACATTTCACTAAGGCATGTTTGAAACCTATATTATGGATGAGTATCTATGACTTTGTCTGATGCTTTTCATACTGTTGTATAGATTGTAGTATGACTTCGTTTCTCAGTACCTTCCAATGAATTGTTTGCCATTTGCTGATCTGGACTGGTGATAGACTTATTCCTGAGACTAGCTGATTACAGTGCTCTCAGGGACCAATGGAGCTATTTTAGTAGAAATCCATTTGCCCTTTCATGAAATGAATGCCCCCAAAGTCTGTAGAATTGTCATGTTGTAATGAATGTGCTGTTGTTGTTATTATAATACACTTTGTAAGTACTAAGCTACTTCTGCAGCTGCTTCTACTGCTTATCACACCGTCTGTGTTAAATACCAGTCATTAGCCCTCTTTTTTAGTCTAATGCTTTTTTAATTCTTTTTTCCTTTGACTGATTGGATTCCTTCTCCTGTCCCTTTCCCCATGCTTCTTGGATTAGACAACACTAACACCGTTTTTAGGGCTGTTGCTAGCTAGCCCTTGAGAAAGTCCCCTTTTTAGAGATTTCTGGTTACTTTTAGCATTGAGAACTGCTCTTGCTTCGTTTATTTCTTCTTAGAGTTCTGCTTTAAAAGATACAGTAAAACAGAATGCAACATGATACCCTGGTTTACCAAGGTCTTCTTGGCTCCTAGAAAAATGGATTTGTGACAACTTTACTGAATTATGTTTGCTTAAAGTGAGCTACACCTTGATAGCAATTTAAGATTCCCAACATATAAGATATTATTAGTATTCCATAAAACTTGGATTTATGAAAAACCAAAAGGTTTAAGGTATTTTAGAAGTATTTTTAAAGCTAGTTTCATATCCCGCAGCAAGAAAACCATACATTTCTCTCTGACAAAGGAATCAGAATCTGTTA
The DNA here is from genome assembly GCF_009764315.1 of Trachypithecus francoisi. Classification (NCBI taxonomy): domain Eukaryota; kingdom Metazoa; phylum Chordata; class Mammalia; order Primates; family Cercopithecidae; genus Trachypithecus; species Trachypithecus francoisi. The sequence goes on along the minus strand of NW_022681469.1, from coordinate 25,193,315 downwards.
AAAGCATTTGTCAGTGATACATTAATATTCAGGATAGCTCTTGCAATATTGCTTAGTTTTTGGTTTGTTTTTCCCCCCAAGTTGACACTTTAAATACAACAGCAGTTAAAAGGGAACACATGTACCTCCAAAGGATGTCACCTTCATTCCTGGGTTGTGCATCCCCCTGGAGTTGTGGACCTGGGAGTTCTAATAGAATATGTGTTAAAAATAGGGGAAACATTTTAACATCGAAGGAGGAACAAAGAAAAAGGGATTGTTTTTGCTTTTCCCAGCTGCCCTCTGGTGGCAAAGGCACAACAGACAGCAAAGACGTTTAACAAAGATTCTTGGCTGTGTAGGTGCTGCTGGTGGTTCCTATGAGGGTCTTAAATCAAAGTCTGTGCTGTACATGCGTGCTTCTGAAAAAGAAGAACAGAATATTGGGTCTCGTAATTACGTTTCACTTCCCAGCGGCATCTCTTCTTATCATAGTAGCACCAGGCTCTACCAGCTCAGTCAATACTTGTATATTAACAAGAGACAATCGATAGAAAAATTAAAAAGAAAAGTCAAGGTAATTAGGCTAAAGCTGCTGCTTATGAGTTTTCAATAATTACTTTAGCTTCCTCTTGTTTTCCCATCTCCAGAAAAATAGGGCCTGATTGAAGGCCCTGATTGAAGGGTCTGGGTCGTGTTTGACTGAGGACATGTCAAAATTATACAAAGCCAAGCAGGAAATAAAATTAAGCTGTATTTGTTTTAGAGCAGTAAAAGGGGCTTTGCATGATGGCATGGGAAGAACAGATGTTGATTTAAATGTGCCCCTTAGCAGCTGTGCCATTGTTGGTACCTGTTTCATGTCATCAGTTTCTGTACTACTGGCAGTAGCCCACTCAAAAGCACTATGACATGTCATATATTAAAGCTCCAGAGGAAGATAGTGGATGGATTTCTCCCCAAAACATCAGGATATTTTTGAAAACTAGATGCCATCCTTTACAAAATCATGAAATAAGTCAAAAACCCCCATGGTTGCCATTGTGGGCCATACTTGGGCCATTGTTCTTTATGGACATAATTGCTAGAGATCACTGTCCATTTAGTGAGGCTTAATCAAAAAGCCATACACATTAGGTGAAGAAGCTACTTGGGTGTTTTCGTGCCCTGATGCTGTGAAGTCTTCTAAGTAAATCAGAGCCACCCTGCTTCTCACTGCTACTTATTAGGTTGGTGTGTCTGCCTCCTAGGGGAAAGAGAAAATCAGAGGAATTCCTAGTTTTGGAGAGAGAACTCTATGGAGGAAGGATAGGCTACTGAGAGAGATATTTCATTTTTTATGTTCATTTACAGTCTTCATTTGCACTATTTCTGTCAGCTCAAAGCACTTTATAAACTTTACAACCAAATTATGTACCAACATCATTTCATTCATTGCTGATATATAGCTGTTAAACATCTGCCAGGTACACATTTCCTAGAGGCAGAAAAAAAAAATGTGGAACAGAATTAGATCTTGTTAAATGTACAGAGAAAATGTAGATATGGGGCACATTATATGAAGATATTTATTGAGCACCTATGTACAAGGCATTATCGAAGACATCTTCTATACAGGAACTATAGCAAACTCTTAACTCTGCCCCTCACCACCGCTGTCCCCCTGAACCTCCCCTCCTTCCCTCATAAGTTCATTAATCAAAAGTGAGTGATGGAGCCAGGATTTGAATCCAAGAGAGTCTGATTTAAAAGCACAAACCTTTCATTACAATTTTTACTTGATGTTTAAAAGAAAGCCTCTCTAGGGGAAGAAGAAATGTATGAAGCTGGTATTTACTCAGTGAACCCAAAATCTAACTGATGATAGAGATATTGGTTTGGGAGAGTGAGATAGAAGAGTATTGAATTAAACGTACATGCCCAAAGGCATTGAAAAGTAAAGAGGAGGAGGCATAGATAGAACTAGAGCTTTGTGAGAACTATTGTTGATTATTTTTAATGCTACAAGTGGCTTTATATTATTTCACCACTGGTTAAGCTCGCATGTGTGAATCCCTGCTGTCTGTAAAACCTGCAGCACGTAAAACCTTTGCTGATTGGTGACTTGGCTCTGTCATTTTTATGAAACTGTACCAAGGCTTGCAGAAAATGCTTGATTCTATACACCCTTTCCACTGAGGCCAGTGAATTGCACATGCAGCCAAACCTGAACAGAGCTGATGGCTACATTTTTGCTGCTTTTTGCTCATGATCCCAAGTGTACAGAAGGTTCTAGCTGATGATTTCATGGTGAAACTAGTACATAATAAGCATTTGTTTTTTTACTTAAAAAAATAAAGTTATTCCAAATGCATAATCACTTCTGGATCAGCAATGTCTGGAAATTTGCCAAGGAGATAATTTTTGAAATTCACTTTTTCTCCCCTTTCTTGATCCTTTTCATTTCATCATTCCCAGGAAATGTTCTTTCTACTGCTCTGCCTTTTTTCTTTCATATTTGTTGCTTCCATTGTCTCTCCATATTTTTTGTCTTTACTGTTTTGATTTTCACCCTATAGAAAGTTTGTGTGCCAAATACCAAATAAAAATGATGGAATATTATGCAAGCACTAAGGCAGTAGAGTGTAGTTATGTAATAAGAGCTTACAGTCAAGTACAACTGCCTGGTTTGAATCTCAACTGTTCTTTTACTTAATTATATAATCTTCAGTAAGTTCTTTAAACTTACTGTCTAATTTTATATTCTATAAAATGAGAACTATAGAAGTATCTTCTAGCATTGTTATCAATATTAAATGACTAACATATAGGAAGTATTGTGTACACAGCACTCTATAAATATATGTTAACCTATTTAATAACAAAAACTTATTAAATTATGTCTATAAGATATGTGTAATGATACAAAAAATGTTCATGAGAGAACTTTAAGAAAGGATATAAAGTGACATATGAGCACAACTATTAAAATAAACATTTAAACATTTTTAAAAGGACTGGAATAAAATAGAACAAAATATTAATTATGGTTTAGTTTAGAACTATTGCCTTCTGTTACTCTTTTTTTTTTTTCCTGTTTGGGTTACTTATCACAATCCAATTTCTGTATTTGTCTATTTAGTTGGTTTTGATTGTCTCTCCTTGTAGCATGTATGTTTTAAATGAGAAAGGACTCAAGTCAATCTTTGTCTACCATTATATATTGTGTCTGATGCCAAGTGTCTGGCACAGGACATCTCTTCAATAAGTACGTGTTGAGTGAATGTATTTGCTTCTTACTTTTCTATGTTTTCCAGTCATGTTAACAGAAAATCCCTAACTGTTATAACATTTTTTTAAAAGACTGTTTTTAAAACATTAGCTCAGCTTTCTTAAAGGCTTAAAATAGGTAATACTTAAAAGTATTACCCTACAGTTCATGGTAAAGTATCAAAGAAGAAGAAAAAAATTCTTGTATTACTGTTCACTTGTTTGTTTTTAGAAGTGGCCATTCCAACTCACAGCCTTTATTTATTTTAACTTTTTGATGTTTTTGTTGTTAGCTTTTAATCAGTCTGAGAAAATCCTAAGTATATTAATTTTCCACTATTCTGTTTTATACCGACTAAAGCTCTTCTTTTTTGATTAGGATAGTTAGTTCCAAGTGACATAAAGAACTTTCATTACTTTGCTAGTTAAATGTTACCTTAAAGCCTTGTTGTAGGTGAGAAAATATCCCTGTTTTTAATTCCAAAAATTGTAGCGTGGTTAATGAACTCACAGATTCCATTAATGGTTTACTCTGTATTAATTTTCCCAGTGCCAGAGTTTCTACCTAGCATGCTTTGACTCACTGAGCCACAGTGCATTTCTGCCTACAGCTAGGTTACCTGTAAGTTACCTGCAGATATGCCAGTGAGAGGAATGCATGTTTCTTTGCCAGAGACTTTGCTTTCCAGTAAAACTTGGCCTTGGCATTCGTTGTTGAGGTTCATAAGGTTTTCTGTAATTCAGTGCTCATTTTTAAAGATGAAACTTCAGTGAAATAGGATTGTAACGATACACACAGGTTCATACAGAGAGAATTCAAACAGAATGCAGAAACCTTCTCATCTGTTACTAACAAATTTCAAAGCCAGAGACGCAGCCCATCTTTCTTGTGATTCCTCATTCAACTGCCAGATTGACAGCAGGAAATTCTACCATGGTTCTTATGAGTCAGGGCAGAGTTTTCTCTTTTCTAAAGAGGGTCTCACTGAAGGACTTTAGAGAAAGCAAAAACAGGAGATGAGAGAAAGAGAGAAGGAAATAACTTGAGGAGAGAAAGTCAGAGGCTCAGACGGGTATTTACTGACTGGCAATACTAGTAGTACAACTACACCTGGGGAATGTTAGGAATTAGGTCCAGACAAAAAGTATGTTGTTTGAAGCAGCACTTAGAAAAACATCCACTTCTCTAAATCTTTGGTTGAAGTGATGTAATTAAATGTGTGTAATGAGTCTTCCAGTAGCATTTGTTTACTTTGAAGGTCTGAGACTTTTCTGAGCCCTTAACTCCAAGTTGGTGGTGTATTCAGTTTTCTGAAATACCATATACTGTTATTGCTCTATATTAAGATCTGTTGTTTAATATAATATTGGAAAGCATTGCAGCAAACACACCTAAAAGCAGTTACTATTGAAAGTAATGTAGTCCAGAATAAAGACAACTGTATGCTAAATAGAAGGAATAAATGGTACATTTGAATTGATCTTATGGCAGTGGTAGTACTGTTGGTCACTATCACTGTTATTTTTCTTACAGGAAATAAACTTGGCATGTTTAACTTGTGGTTAGAACTCCAAGAAGACTAATATTATAGTACTCTAGTAACATTTATTTAAAATCACACCAGAAATAGTCATATAAATTGATATACTATGAGTATCAAATGAAATAATTTGTGAATTGACTTTGAAATGCATGTACATTGAAGTGTATGTTGCTAAAATGGTGATGGTAATGTACCTTTCTGACCTTGGTGTATTCATTTACGTTTGTCAAAAAATAAAGGTGATATGAGCTGTTTTGCTCCTCCGAGGATCCACTTGAGCGTATAACCTGACTTCCTAGCTGCTCTGTTGCTGCCCGCTCCTCCATCCCCACGCCAACATAACTGTTCCTATTCTGAGACAGTGTTTTAAATCTGTATTATTCAGCAGGAAAAAAACAACAGTCAGGGAGAATATTAATTATTTTCTTGCCTATCAGTCACCATCACATAATTGCAACATCTACATCCTAATTGAAGATTTGATCTTTCAGATTTAGAATGTCTCATTAGCTTTTTGCTGCCTGTCTCATACTGAAAAAGGAGAATCTAAACAGTCACAAAGACTAGCAGAGCAGTAGGTTTTCTCTTCCTGTGGACATATACCTCAATCTTCGTGCTAGACCAGCCCTCTTTGCAGATCTAAGAGCTGCTGGTGTATTATGACTGGAGACACTGCAAAGCCTGTATTGCCCCCAAATTTTTTTTTTTCACTCATCAGTTATTGACCTATCATCTTTCTACCTGACCTTAGATTTCTCCCATTATAGTTAATACTTTGGCTCAGAAAATGAACCTGGGGATTTTTTTTCAAACATGATACAGTTTTGAAGGAAGACCTTACATCTTAGAACTCTGCAGACCCTTCTTCACTAACACACTTTATCAATAATCTAGGAGAGTAAGAGCTAGGCAGGTTTCAACAGGGGGAAAGTGAAGCCTATCAATCAGTGAGCCCCAGGGATGAGAGGAACCACGTGAAGGCCCAGATTGGCTAGGCATTCCAGAGTTGCACTGGGGTCCCCCAAATCACTCCCGTGTTTGGAGATTCACTAGAAGGACTTATGGAGCCTTAGCGTATAATTGTATTTATGGCTGTGATTTATTACGTTGAAGTAGTAAGGTTACTCAGCTGGATAATAAGGGGGAAAAGCACAGGTGTTGAGGTCTAGAGGAATCCATGTACAGGCTTCCTATGCTGTCTCCCTTCCATGAGAGGGTCATATAGAGCACACTGTTCCCCAGGAGACAAAAATGCAACATTTGTGAGAGATTCAGTGCCTAGGATCAGGGACTTGTCACCCAGTCACGTCGGCAACTCTCTCACTGGCATAAACCAAAATTTCAGACTTCCAGAAGGAAATCAGGTATTTGGCATAAACCGTGTTGTTTGCACAGTCTAGACAGAAAGCTACCCTTATCAGTCAGGGAAAGGGAAGCTCACTTCCAAAACCCAAGTTCCCAAATGCTACTCCAAGGCCAACCTTGCAAACAGGTCCTTTTTAAGATAGCAGTCTCAGCCTGCACAAAGATAAATACATGGCTTCAGTGATTTTAGTGGATAGGCAACATGTAAAAATAGGCTCAGGAGCCTGGGCAGTTGGTGCCTGTTTTCATACATGAGAGATAAATACTTGTATGCTTTCATTAGTACATATAACTCACTATTAGTAATCTAAGGGAACTTCATTACTTGGAAATTAAATTCAGGAGATTCTGGTGCCCTGCTCTTTTGTTTGAGAATCACTGTTCTCTGTGATAGACTTTTCACTGGCGCCTGAAGGGGTGATGGAAAGGAGAGATAGTCCCCCATATGGCCTGCTTTACAATTTTACCCATGTCTCTGGGTCCTGATGGATAGTGGCCCATATTTAAAAGCTTTCCGCATAATCAGTCTGAGGAACTCTGAAAATGTGACTTAATTGTTTTGAGTCTTTTTTTTTTGGTGATAGAGTCTCACTCTGTCTCCCAGTCTGGATTGTAGCGGCCTGATCTTGGCTCACTGCAACCTCTACCTCCTGGGTTCAAGCGATTCTCATACCTCAGCCACCTGAGTAGCTGGGACTACAGGGGCGCCCTACCACACCCAGATAATTTTTTGTATTTTTAATAGAGATGGGGTTTCGCCATGTTGACCAGGCTGATCTTGAACTCCCGACCTCAGGTGATCCACCCACCTTGGCCTTCCAAAGTGCTGGGATTACAGGCATGAGCCACCAGGCCTGGCCTGTTTTGAGCTTGTTCAGTCTATGTCATAAGTAAACCTAATCTTATTAAACTTCAAAGGGATAATATTGTGTCTAAAATTTCAATTCAAGCACTGAGCATGATATGAATTAGTATCTTAACATCGAACCAATAGTCAATTATTTTTCTAAGCTAAATTGCTTTTACTTTTACAGTACCTTGAGGTTCAGTAGAAGACGAACCCTAACACTTGTTTAAGACATTCTGCTCTTCCTTGTTGGGCTTCCTAAAGGTGGTTGGCGTTTTTTGTTTTTTGTTTTTTTACCAGTGGATTTTGGTGCCATGAACTCTAAGCAGATAAGCCACTGAGACCAAAATGAGATTGCTGGAAATGTAGCAGAAGTGAAGGAATGGTCCAAGGCCTAATGTGTTTTTCTTGGTCATAAGCAGAGAAGAGAGGTTGTATATTAGAATTATCTGAGGACTCAGATTACATGGGCTTCTGTTTCTTCACTGCATCTGCTTCCCATTGTCTCCTTTCCCCCAAGACTCTGGATTCTGTGTGTACTTAACAGTGAGCCATTGTCATGATCATGGATGGAAATGTGCTTTATATTTCAAGCATATTTAGATCTCGATGTAAGGATCATTGACCTAAAACACTTTTCAAGGCATCCATTGAACTCCATTTCCTTAAGAGGTCTTACGCTCTTTTGGTTTTATATGGTATTCCCTAATCAGAGGTTCAGAGCATCATTGGTAGCTCACTGGTTTCTTCTGTAATGAATATATATGTAAAGCAGAATGCCTGTAGTGCTTCACGCTGTGAGGAATCCAGCTTTAAAACTATGGTCAAGGTAGTGTGCTGCTGGAGAACGTAATTGTTGTGTGAGGGGATTATGGACTTGTTTTTAACCTTTTTTTTTTTTGAAATAGGGTCTCATTCTGTCTCCCAGGCTGGAACACAGTGGTACAATCATGGCTCACTGCAGCCCAAATCTCCTGGGTTCGAGTGACCCTCTCACCTTAGCCTCTCAAGTAGCTGGGACCTCAGGCTCACAGTACCATGCCCAGATAATATTGTTTACTTTCTGTAGATACGGGGTCTCCCTATGTTGCCCAAGCTGGTCTCAAACTCTTGGGCTCAAGCTGTCTTCCTACCTCAGCCTCCCAAAGTGTTGGGCTTACAGGTATGAGCCACTGTGCCCAGCCTTGAACTTTTTTGATGGGAAAACTTATGAAGACCCATTTTTGGAAAGCATGAAGTTTCCTGAAATACAAGAATCACACCACTTGGACAGACGTTGTTTGTATTTCACACCCACACACGTGTGTTAGTGTGGAGGAGGACCATTTTGGAAGAAAGTACTTTTTCCCCTGAACTGGTTTCCTGAATCCTTTGAGTTTCGTGTTTTATGAAAGACCATCAAAATATTTGGAAGGCCAACTTATTTCATGGTCACAAAGGCAGCTTTAATTGCTTGCATAAAGTTGGAGCCTGTCTTTCTCCTTTTCCAACAAAGTGACATTTATTAGCATTTCTCTGGTAGTTATTTGTAATTGCACTAGTGTTCACCATTCCCAAATGTTACAATTAAATCATTTGGGAGTCTAGTCACATTTCTAAGCAGATGTACCAAATTACAGCTCAAGACTTCTGCTTGAAATCTAGAGATCCAATTAGTAAAATTTTGGGGTTGGGAAGGGTTAGCCAGGGAAAGACCTGAGAAAACACATAGCCCAAAATAGTTTGAAATTTCCTTGCTGCTTTGCCTCCACCCAAAGTTGATTTGTCAGCATGTAAGGGGGTGTTACATCTTCTCAAAAACTGCTTGGCTTTCTTTTCATTCAAGTTTAATTGGTTTTCATGGACTGAATTGAAGCAGGAAGGCAGAAGTTAGGTAGATGATGTAAGTGAGCAAATCTCCATATATAGCAGCATCTTGATTTGGGTGTTTGTTCTTTGTTGTTCTTTTATTTCTGTCAAAACCACAGCTTCCTATGTAGCTCTTTTTGTCACATGGGTTTTTACGTTGTCTTAAAACTGTGAAACAGTTACATCTACTTTTCCTTTTTAACTTGATTCAAGAGCCCTTGAAACTATCCTTTTACATACTATTTTTCTTCACTTGGAACGGCTACTCTGTTATATTCTCTGAATTTTCTAATTTATTTTCTTCAAGACCAGCATTAGCCAGGTACTGTGGCCCCTACTTTTACTTTCAGAACTTTGGGCGGCCAAGGTGGGAGAATCGCTTGAGGCCAGGAGTTTGAGACCAGCCTGCGCAACATTGTGAGACTCTCTCTCTACCAAAAAAATTAATAAATAAATTATCTGGGCATCGTGGTATGCCTATAGTCCTAGCTACTTGGGAGACAAAGGCAGGAGGATCTCAGGAGCCCAGGAGTTTGCAGGTACAGTGAGCTATGATCCTGCCACTGCACTCCAGCCTGGGCAACAGAGTGAGACCCTTTCTCTTAAATGAACAAACAAAAAGACCATTATCTAAAATTTCTTCCTCTAGTAAGTCTTCCTTTTCTGGAGGACTCATTTATGTTTCCTCAGCACTTAAGAATTTAATTTTACTTGCTTTAAAAGGGAAGCTCTGTGATCAGGAGGAAAAAGCATGGGTGGCAGAGTCCTAACGTTTTTGGACTCGCAACTGCCTTTGCTGCTTTCTGTCTCTGTGAATTTGGTCAGATCAGTTAATTTCCCGGTCCACAATATTCTCATCGTAAAATGGGACTAATGGTACCCACCTTTCTGGGATGATGTTTTCTCATTTGCTCATTTGTTCTTTCATTCATTCAGGATATGTATTGCGCATTTACCTTGTGTGAAGCCCTGTGCCAACACCAGAATGTCAGGAAGGACATAGTCTATGCTGTCATAAAACCCACCATCTATTAAGGAAAATGAACATTAAAAATGTGGTTATAAGTGTGATCACTGTTTAAAAACAAAACAAAAACAAAAAAGAGTGAGTACAGGATGCCATGGGAGCATTAAACAGAAGAAGCAAGGGGAAACCATCAGTCTTTCTTTTTTGGTGGGGTATGGAGAGAAGGCACAAGCAACTTTCCTCAGCATGTAAATGTTTTTTTTTTTTTTTTTTTTTTTGAGACGGAGTCTCGCTCTGTCGCCCAGGCTGGAGTGCAGTGGCTGGATCTCAGCTCACTGCAAGCTCCGCCTCCGGGTTCCCGCCATTCTCCTGCCTCAGCCTCCCAAGTAGCTGGGACTACAGGCGCCCGCCAACGCGCCCGGCTAGTTTTTTGTATTTTTTAGTAGAGACGGGGTTTCACCGTATTAGCCAGGATGGTCTCGATCTCCTGACCTCGTGATCCGCCCGTCTCGGCCTCCCAAAGTGCTGGGATTACAGGCTTGAGCCACCGCGCCCGGCAGCATGTAAATGTTAATCTAATGAATGTCTTCATGAAAGATGAGGAAAAATAGGCCTTGTTTTGCTGCCCTTAGCAAAACTTGCAGGTGTTTCACCAGTCTCAGTTTCCCAGTCCTTCTCAACCTTTGACTGCTCCGCTGGCTCTGTCAGACATCATCCCACAAAGATGCCCAACCTCCAACGCCATGTTTTGCTAATGCCATCCTGCTTAGGCGAAGCTGGTTCATCTGTCTTCCTTTTCTGTTATTTGATCATTTCTGCTTCTGCAACATCATTCTTTTTATCCTTATCCTGAGGAATATTCTTGATATTTTTCTTCACCATATTGACCAACTCTTTTAAAGATCAAAGAACTCAATCTTCTAAAAATGTGCTTTATATATAAATTATGTTCTGTGCCTTTTCAGCTTAAATGTATAAATATGGAAAACTTGATCCATTAGGAATGGGAATGGGAAGAAGGTGAGGTAACTGTTCTTTCCAAAGACCAACTTTGTAGTCCTCATTGTAACTGTTTGTTTTCTGAATCTGCTACCTTTTTTTTTTTTTTTTTTTTTTTTTTGAGACGGAGTCTTGCTCTGCCGCCCAGGCTGGAGTGCAGTGGCCGGCTCTCAGCTCACTGCAAGCTCCGCCTCCCGGGTTCACGCCATTCTCCTGTCTCAGCCTCCCGAGTAGCTGGGACTACAGGCGCCCGCCTCGTCGCCCGGCTAGTTTTTTGTATTTTTTTAGTAGAGACGGGGTTTCACCATATTAGCCAGGATGGTCTCGATCTCCTGACCTCGTGATCCGCCCGTCTCGGCCTCCCAAAGTGCTGGGATTACAGGCTTGAGCCACCGCGCCCGGCCCTGAATCTGCTACCTTATTGTGGTCTCAGTGAGGCAGGATTAGAATTTATTCACCTTTGTATTACTAGCATGGACATCCAAGAATGATAGACACTTGATAAAATGTTACTTAAGTAAAGGAATATATTAACAAACATTTAGGGTTGAGCTTAGATTATATCTAAACAACAACCCAAAAACTCTAGAAATCAGCTGTGTAAATATCTAATAGGTAATTAGAAATAATTATTACTACAGAGATATACTGAAGATGTTAAATCACCCTACCAGGGGAGGTACAGAAAAGCTCGATGAATGTTATACTATTTATGTTAAAGGATGGCAAGAATTTCTCCAGGTGAACAAGGAAGGAAGCACATTCTTGCCTGAGGAGTCAATCTGTAGAAAGCATAGAATTGGAAAGAATCTCACATTTTTGCACAGCTACAAGTTTCTCACTGTACCTAGCATGCTGAGTGTATTTAGTGGTGTGAACTTGAGGCTGGAAGGGTGGAGCAAGGCTGGAACCTCACTGATGTACAGAGGCCTGATTTATAGAGGACTCAGAACTTTAGACTTTATGGGTTGGGGAATGTTGAAGGAGTATAAGTCAAAATGATTTGATCAGATTTGAACTTGAAGAAGGTGGAAAAAAGGGAAGAGAAGGTGATTATAACTCTTCTAATGTGCCAGGCAAAAATTCACATTCTTTATATATATTAACTCATTTAATCTTCACATCTTCGATGCCCAGAATAATGTGTCAGTCATGTAGAGGATGTTTTGAATGGGGGCAAAACTAAAGGCAATGGGAGTAGTTTATTATAATACCCTGGTTGAGAAATGATGGGTCCTTGAAATCAGATTGTTTCAGTAAGACTGAGATAAGGGGTTTTGTCACAAGAATTGACAGGTCTTAGCCTGTTGGAGGTAAAGGGGAGGGAGAAGGCCATGGTGACCCCCTGGTTCTGCCCTGGGCAGCTTGCGATGGCAGTGCTTTTCTCTGAGCTAGAGACTGAAAGCAGAAGCAGGTTTCTGGAGAAGGATGTTAAATTTAGGTTCGAATTTGTGGCGTTTGAGGTCCCAAACAAATACTGAGAAGGAATATATTCGTTTGTTAGGAATGCCTCTCAAGAGCTCAAAGGGTTATCAGTAAAAGGTTTATGAAAGGGAGTTATTGGTACTTGGGTGCTCGCTGGGACCATGTCAGTAGTTGAAATGAACTATGTAGTTTGTTAAATAAGAAGAGAACTAGGTGACACCTTAGGGAACATAACCATTTCAGGAATGGTCAGAGGATGGGGACTAACGTGAAGATTCTACTACTATATACTGTTAACATTTTTGCTGTGATAAAATCATTAGCCATCATAAATGTACAATACGGATTGATTATATGAGATGCTCTGATGTACTATGAGCTATGCATATGTACTATTTTAAAGTCCAACTTGATTGTACTTTAAATTTAATGCTAACAAATAGGACAAACATCACATATTTAGTTAATAATAATTTTCTTTCTTTCTTAGAATTTAGAAGGGCTAAGAAGTATTATCTCTAAGACGTGGTCAAAAGCTCTTCAAAGGGACTAAATTGATGTTTTCTTTTCTCTACATACTTGCCCTTGCTCTTAACGAGGAGGGATTGTTTGCATTTTCCCACAGATCTGTAAATACAGTATTATAGTTGCTGGTCAGTGAATGCATATTGATGATGTTCTTTTCCCTACTTAAAACAAAAATCTTGCCAGAAACGTTGACCCTACATTTTTTCCAACATCCCTTTCTCTATCAACTCTTAGCCTATTTAAAATATAATGAAAAGCTGAGAAACAGGCTAAAGATCAACAGAAAATAAGTGCTAACAAATCCTTCATTTACCAGTTTTATTTCCATAAGGCTTACTTGATGTTACATAAATTCTTCACACAATGAAACAGTTAGTAAACCATTCATTTATATATATATTAATAATATATATATATATAATAAAATATATATATATATATTTTTTTTTTGAGACTGAGTCTCACCCTGTTGCCAGGCTGGGGTGTAGTGGTGCGATCTCAGCCCACTGCAACCTCTGCCTCCCAGGTTCAAGTGATTCTCCTGCCTCAGCCTCCCAAGTGGCTGGGACTACAGGTGCATGCCACCATGCCCAGCTAATTTTTGTATTTTTAGTAGAGATGGGGTTTCACCATGTCGGCCAGGATGGTCTTGATATCCTGACCTCGTGATCCGCCCACCTCGGCCTCCCAAAGTGCTGGGATTACAGGCGTGAGCCACCGCGCCCAGCCTCGTTTATAATTTTTAAAGGGTCTATAGAATAAAAACAGTAACACCTAATTCCATTTGCAAATGCCTAGCATACTAGGCTCTGTGCAAATAGGTACAGTACATGTCTCCTCTTATCCACAGAACTATGTGCTCAAACACCCTGAGCTTCTTAAACCATTTCCAAGATCTTCCTGTTTTTAAATTCTTTGTGTCTCTTGTCAAGGTGGAATCTTTGACTTAAATAACTTGCTTTTCCTTCTCTATTTTACCTCTTCATCCTCCATGACTTAGCTGATATTACCAGAGTCTGCATAGTGGCTGTACTGTAAATAAGATCATTGGGAAAATAGTCTGATGCTAATGAAATATTTGAATGAAGAAAAAACATCATATTCTATCCCAGCATAACTCATTTTAGTTCCATACCCTGCAGCTCTTTTCCTCATGCATGTGTATTCTTATAAAACCACTTGTACTGTTTTGTATTCTGCTTTTCTCTTACACAGCATATTTTTTCATATTTCTATATAATTTTCAGAAGTATCATTTACATCATAAAAACAATGTTAACCCATTACAGAAAATAAATCAACCATAATTACTATCTTGATGACACTTCCTGCTTTTTTTCCCCTAAGTACTTGTGTTACAATATAAGGTAAGGGGTGGGGGTGTTTAGCTGAGGAAGCCTAGACTGTCACTTTTAATTTTGATAATGTTACTTTTTCACAAGAGTTATTTCAGATTCGCTTAACCTCTCTGATCTTTCATTATCTCACCTGTAGAAGAGTGTTGAGCTTGATCATCTGTAAGATTATCTCGAAAGTCCTGTTAAGCTCTAACTAGTCTGTGACTCGATGACCCTCTGAATGTTATAATCCTCTATAATGTTGGTGATTCTTCACCTTTTTTGTGTCATACACCCCACTGAGAATACGGTGAAAGTTTTGAATCCTCCTCCGTTTAAAATTGCCACTGTGCACAAACATATATAATGTTTCATGCAAAACCATCTGGGGATCAAGAATCTTTTGCCCTAAGCATAGGAAAGAAAAATTTATGGAAATGACATAGAATTCAGAAAGTATTCCCTATCTAAGAGGTGGGAGAAATTATGTGGCTTATTTTACTCTAATATTATGCAACCAGGAAAGTAGAAAATTGGAAGATATTCTGAAAAGCATGTATAAAACGCATTGCAAGGTTACATAAAATAGTGACTAAAATGAGTTCAATATATCTGGATCTGATCTGATTATTTAGCTTAGGAGAATTGCTGTTGTCAAAGATGGTGACTCTGGAAATGCTAAACTCAGGCTTCTAGAATGAGAAGGGGAAAATGGGCAAGGTCACGATGGTCTAGCTGCTTTTTAAAAATATGTATTAAAGACTTGAATATGTTTCCTAGCTTCACTGTATATTATTAGAAAATCTATCTGTGAAATTGGTTGTTCGAGTTTCATTTTCTGTGTGTAAGTGGCTGTTCAGATGCTTACACGCTGTCTTAATGCCGAAGATGCCACCCATTTTTCCAGGGCCCTCTTCTTACATGGGAAGATACTGGATCCTACTTCAAAATGCGATTATAGTGGGGAAATGATCTAATGTTGAATGTGAGCCATTGAACACAAATTGCATTTTATGGCTTTAAATGGCTCAGGATTGTTCTGCTGAGTTAAGGGAGGTGGGAGGAAGTAGTTTTAGGAAAAAATATGAAGCATCTTATTATTTAAAAAATGCAGATTGTGTTTGCTTTGTGATTTTGATGTTTAAAGGAGTGTCATGAATAAGGTCATGAGTATGCTTCAGCTTTGGAAGTGTCCAGGTTGAGATGAGAGAGAAAAATGTCAGACAGCCCTTTTCCTGAGGGATTTTGAAGTCAAAACTACTTGGTGGATTCTTCTGAGAGAGGCCTATGCCATGGAATCCCAAATTGGATTAAATTACAGTGAAAAAAGGACAATAATCCCACAGTGGGATATCTTCCATTGTCTGTGCAAAACCCTTTTATATTAACATTCTTGGAATACCGCAGAGCTGGATAAAGACAAGGTATTCGTATATCTGGTTTCAAGTAAATACGTGTTTGTTCAGTGACCCCACTGGTTTCTCCTCAGCCCTGAGTGCCATTCGTGTGAAAAATACTGTGTGAGTGCTTCTGTGTTTATAAACTCATTGAATCCCTTTAACACCCCATGAGGCAGTTACCTGTACTATTAGTATCCCTCATTTTTAAAGAGATAAGGAGACAATCTTAAAATTTTTACACAATTTGCTTAAGTTGACACAACAAGTAAATGGGAAAACGGAGCTTTGAACTCAGGACGTTGAGCTGCAGAACTTGCTTTCTTATACAGAGGGGTTGAAGAAGGATCACATTAATGGTTGCTTTTATTTTTTGTTCAGTTGGGGGAATTTTGAATTGCTAGACTATTTAGAAAACATCTTCAGTGGGATTATTAGTAACTGCGATCCAGGCAGAAAGTCATGAAGCTAATATGAAATAATGAAATCAATGCATAGTTTATTTATTTTTATTTTTGTTTTTGAGATGGAGTCTCGCTCTGTTGCCCAGGCTGGAGTGCAGTGGCATGTCTCAGCTCACTGCAACATCTGCCTCCCGGGTTCAAGCGATTCTCCTGCCTCAGCTTCCCGAGTAGCTAGGATTAGAGGCACGCGCCACCATGCCTAGCTAATTTTTGTATTTTTAATAGAAACGGAGTTTCACCATGTTGGCCAGAGTGGTGTCGAATTCCTGACCGCAAGTGATCCTCCCGCCTCTGCTTCCCAAAGTGCTGGGATTACAGGCATGAGCCACCATGCCTGGCCCATAGTTTATTACTTGAATTGAATGGTTACTTATTGAATGTTTATGATATCCCAGGCCCTAGGGACAGAAAGATGATTAAAGGCTAGGTCTCAATCCCTGAGGAGCTCTCTGTCTGAGAGAAGCAGATATACAAATCAACAGGTACACAGAGTCACATATACAGATGCAGTGAGGGCACTGGGGATGAGCATGTGCTCTTTGTTTCACTCATACTTCAAGAATGCATATATACTTTTGATAAGTAAAATAGACACATGCTATATAGTTATACCCTGAAAGTGTGTATGTGTATATAATAGTTTCATTAATTTTTCTTGCCAACCAGATGATTCTTTATTAATCTTTGAAGTTTAATAACTTTACTAAGATACAGCTCTTCTCCCTGCGCCCCAGAGATACAGCATGCCTTTTTAGTCTGTAGATTACAGAGGACAAAGATTGTGTTATTCATAAGGGGAAATCAAGAATTCAAGTGCTTTGGCAGTTTCAAGTGCTTAAGGAAAAAATGCTGAAATGTTGAGGCGTTTCCTAGAGGGTAAGGAGGAATAAGGAGAGGGACCGCTATCATGTTGACAGAGTAGACAGTTTTAACTGTGATGAATTTTTTTGGATTTAGGGATTGCTCCCCATGCCAGAAAGCCCCTACGGGCACACCTCCTACCCCAGCTAATTAAAAACAACAACCACCACAACAAAAACAAATGATTTTTTTTTTTTTGTTAGAGATGGGATCTCACTTTGTTGCCCAGGCTGGTCTTGAACTACTGGCTTCAAGCAGTCCTCCTGCCTTCATCTCCCAACATTTTGGGATTACAGGGATGAGCCACTGTACCTGTCCAGAATCCTTTTTCTTGTGGAATATTAAACTAAGATATTATTTCTCTGAGCAGTCATCATTTAAAACTGAAATGGATCTGGGAGAGGCTAGTAAATGATGATGAGATGATGATGGTTACATTATGATGTTTTAAAATGGTGCATAACTGCACTGTGTCTCAGGCACAGATCTACAGTGGCTTTCCATGTACAAGTATTATCTCACTTAAATATGACTGTCCTATGAGCTTCCTCATTTTGCAGATGAAGAGATTTTGGCTTAACAGATTTACATAACTTTTTCATGGCTACATGACTAGTAAATGGCAGAGCCAGGATTCAAACCCTGGTAGTATGACTCTACCCCCACTGCATATAAAGTTGTCATTAGATATTTGCCACCTGAAATCACGTATTGACTCCTTTCCTCTATCCTCTATGACAGCAAACTGAGAGAAGGTCCCTGCTTAGTTGGAGTTCTGATGGAGGTTGAGGGAAAGGAAGAAGGGGAAAGGTTATCAGTCCTTGGATGTTAGGGGTGTGGGGGTGGTCAGAGTATAGGAAGGAGTACAGTAGAAGAAAAGTAAGATGGGAAGGCAGTAGCCGACTCACCTGCTTTCCACTTTCGGCTACAAGAACACGAAAGGGCTACAGGAAAGGACTGAGAAGAAACAGTGTGCAGACGAGAATTCAGCTTTGACTCTCCACGTCAGCACGAGTTTGACCAATGATGAAATGGCGTGACGAGTGAAAATCCTTTACTGGCAAAATCACCAGAAATTAAATTCTGTTTTTAGGGGTACCGTTGTGCTGCTCAGTTCTGTGTAATCAGGCTACTCTCTGGGGACAGCCATTGTAAACACTGCCTTCCTGATAGGGATACAGCAAGCTGTAGAGTCAAAGCCAATTTGTATAACAGAGCCATTCAGAAGACCCTGTCCATTTTTTGTTCTTTTAATGAAGAAAGTAACATTTTGAGTGTAGTGTGTATGTATAGTGACTATAGTGGAATATAATGTGTAATGCTTTCAATAAACCCAGAAACTTCTAAAATATTGTTTTGGTTCATGGGATGTGATATGGAAGGATAGACACCATCTTAATATTTTCCTCTAATAGAATGTCAGTTCTTAGAGTAGGGGTGGGGCTGGGAAAGTGGGCTGTAAAATCACTGGCTATCAAATCAACTTGTCCCCTTTGAATCTCAGAATCCAGTGTCTTCTAGGGCAGATCTCTACTCGTCATCTCTACCTGATATGACTGCACACGTGAGTGCCTGGCACCTGCACTTTCTTTTGCTCTGATGACCACTTCCTTTCTGCCCGTGTGTTTTGACCTCACACCATTCTGGGGCTTTTAGGAAAGGCATTTGTAACAAAGACGGGACCCAAGTCTCCTGGTTTTCATCTCCCTGTTGTTTTCACTATATTATAAAACCTTCTTTACTTAAAAAAAAAAAAAAAAAAAAAAAAAGGTTTAAATGTAGCCCAGCATGCTTAATGTCCTATCAGGTTGATTTAAAAGGGGCCTCTTATCTGGACAACAGAAAGTTCTGTGTAGCAAAAGTATTTCCAAGGCCTAGAAAATGGTCTTATTTCAAGCAATGTTTGATACAACAACATTCTAAGCAAGTAAACAGATACATATCACCTTTTGTATTTCTGTTTATCATTATTTGACTCATAACACCCAGTTTTACAGCTTGATGGCAAAAAAACAAGATGGCAAATTCACAACCCTCCACCAAAATTATCGCATGTTCAGCCTATTGATGATAAGTGAGAGGGCAAACAAACCGATAAACTAAGAATGTAGTATTAACAATAAATCTACTGGGGCTTCAACCTTCCCTAATTAAGAAGTCTTAGAGGGAGATTAGTATTCTCTGTTGATGTTTACCTTTGAAATTTTGAACAAAACATTGTAAGCAGAAGATACCCTAAGGAGCATTTTTGGAAAAATCCCAACAATTGCATAGAGTCACACAGATGAAATGATTTAATTAGCTTGGATAACACTATTTCTTCTAAAGTATCTGAAACAGACTCATGAAACTCATAAAAAGCCTTGTATTTTCTAGCATATGTGAGAGTTTAAGGGTGCTTAAGAGCCTGCTTTGAAAGGTTTGCTGAGTCTCTTGGTAAAAATTATTGCCAGAGTTATATGGAAAAGAGTCACTCTATAGTATTCTTCAATTGTCAGTGTCATCACAGAATTTAGAACTGGAGAGAGACTTTAGAACTCTTCATATCTGACTCTTTTTACGAAAGGGTGAACTGATGTGTTGACTGTTGACTCAGCGAAGGTCCCACAGCTGGCTTTGGCAACAGACCCAGGGCTAGACTCCATGCTGACTGAAAGATAAAGAAGCGTTCACTGCTCTTCCCATCCCACCATATTGCCTGGCTAGTGTTTGATTAGCTTTTCAATGTACAGTCAAGTTGTTGATTGAGGTAATAACTTATAAGTGAATTATCTTTGTGATTGTTTTCATTTCTAACCATGTCCCTGTGCAGTTTACGAAGAATACTAATTTTAAGCAAATACTTTCACCTGGGCCCAGTGATTTTTACCTGTACTGACCAAATGAACAACTTAGGCTGGCTTTTGTGAGTGAAGTGGTGCTTCTCCCTCCTGACATGAGACTTCACTGAAGTGACTTGCCAAGAAGAAATGAGAAGGTGGCACATGGAGAGTCGTGTGGATGCTCATCTCTGCCTCAAGCTCAGCTCTGTCATGCTTAATCTGTTCTCTCTGTGCCCTTTAATATAAATGTTTAAATGTCATTGGCTACTTGGTTATAGGAGAAGGCAGAGCTCTGAGTGGAATCCATGATGGTCCTGAGACTAGTGATATGTATTGTTTTCTTTTCATGTATATATGTCTTATATCCCCATTTGAGAATTCTATCACTGTAAGTGATACAGCTTCAGAATCCTAAAGGCTAAGCTATTAGATTTGAAGAATATGAAATTGCTGGTTTCAACTATATTATATCTACAAAAGGGCAAGTTCATATGGCTTAACCTAAAAAGTAAAAATCAAATGACATCCGTTATGTGCAAAAATGTCATAAATGGCTGGTGAATATATAAGAAGTTCAACATTACTAAGAGTCAAAAATTGAAAAAATAAGAAACCATTTTCTTTTTACTTCATTAAATAATAAACCAACAATTAGTCTTATACTTTCCTGGTTTGAGCATTGATTAATACAACCAGTAAGTATGCAAATATTTAAACTCAGTGTTTTTCACTGCTAGATATTTATACCAAGGTGCTAGATTGATACGCATATAAATATTTTTGCACAAATATGTTCTTCAGAATGTGTTTATAATAGCAGAAAATGGAAACAAACTAAATATCTAGCAATAGGGAAGGTAAATTAATCATGTATCCATATTATGTAGTGTTATATAATTAAAATTGCATAATATGTAATTAAAATATTTACCAAGTGTTTTTAATGACATTGGAAAACATGTAGAATATAGTAAGTGAATAATTTCAGAATAGTATATACAATATAATTGTGTAAAAAGCTGTAAACATTGAAAAGAACAAGAAAATATACCAAAACATTGACAATGTTTTGACTTTTGAGAAAGAAATATTTTTTCTTTGCTGTTTTAATTTTATTATGCAATTAACATCTATTGTTTTACATCATTTATATATTAATAATTACATGCTTACAATTGTTTATACCAATTTATAAAGTCAATATGCTCCCTGGCCAAAGGTTAGCATGTTCACATGGCAACATGCACATAATGCATTTCTAACAAGTTCCCAAATAATGTTGATGCTGTAAGTCTGGGCACCACACTTTAAGAATTACTAATGTAGAGAATCACCATATGGAGATATATATCCCCAGTGAGAAAATAAGTTGCTGGTGTCAACACGTATCCACTGCTACTCCCCCTGCCACAGCCTCTGCTTCCAGGGGTCAGAAACTCTTATCAATGGTCGTTGAATTTCGTTAAAACAGGGCTGAGTACCAAGTATAAATGCTGTCTTGAAGTCACCAAGCTGTAACAAATTAAAATTCCTGTCTGTATCCCTTTCACCTAGCACAGTCCGTGACTTAGGAAAAAATGTTCAGTTGTGTTGGTTGGTTTATGGAATGGAATAAGTGGTAAAGAGTACAGTTTTGAAATCATAAAAAATGAATTGGAATCTTGGCTCCATAAACTTACCCTGATGTGCTGTTGGCTAGATTATGTAACCTCTTGCTCCCCCAGTTTGCTCGTCTGTAAAATAACTTCATGAGGGAGAAGTAAATGAGTTAATGCACAAGTTTTAGAACAGCACTTAGTCAATGTCAGCAGCTGTTGTTACTGTCGTATAGGATTGCTTGCATTTTTAATCCTTTTCAAAAAAGAAGAGTTATTTGAATACCTAGAGGAAAAAAAAAAAAGATTGCAACAGCAAACACTTTCAAGAAATTGTAGTTTTGTTGCTGTTGTTTTTTTGTTTGTTTGTTTTTTAATTTACTAGGGAAACTTGGGGAAAGGACTATAGAGAAAATAGAATTCTCTGAAAGTAATATGGCAGGTTTTACTGGACTTTTCTGCTTATAGTGGCTCTAAAAGTCCCAGGATTTACCAACTAGGAGACCTACCAAAAAAGCATATGAAAGTTTCTTAGTCTTGTTTAGATTTTTGTAGCCATAAAAAATAAACCACAAAGAAGCATGGGAAGTTTTCTCTTTGACCTTAGTAGAATTCTTTAACCTTGTGATTTTGCCTTTGTCTCTCTGTGAATGGTGACAGTACTCACTCCCTTACAGGTTAGTTGTGAAGATGAGGTGAGGAATTAGCAAGGTGCCAGGCACACAGCTGATTCAGCTTCAATGTTAATTCATTTCATTTTTCCTTCCCACTTTCCCTTCTGCTCATCCTGCAGCCCACATTCCCGTCGTTTTCAAATGTACGGAAGTGAAGATTGTGTTGTCTCTAGGATTGGCAAGCTTTTTCAAGAACTGCCCTAAAAGTGGACAATCTAATAATTTTTCTGATACTCCTATTAAAAAATGTATTCTCTAAGAGTTAATCCAAATCATCAAAATATGAAGTCCTCCTTTCTCTTCCAGGACAAGAAGGCTTCATGAATATTTTATGATGGCATCTCTATTTAGAGATGAATCCATTCCCCCTCCTAGAAGAGCTGCAGCATGCTGTGGGCTGCCAGGACTTAGTCCAGGAGTATGATGTTTTACTGAGGCAAAGGTGCCACTGGAAATTGTTTGGTTTGAGGCGTTCAGTTCAAAAACTTTCTAATCCCGGAAGAGTGAATTAATTTCCTGTGAGGATTAGGAAACGAACTTTATATCTCATATATGCACAGTTGCCATTTAATTTTCTTTTTAGGTAATATTTGAAATACTGAGAAAGTTTGTAGTTTTAAGTATATTGGGTAACTTTTCTAGATAAGTTGTTTCGCCATCAGCTAACCCAGCTGGGAGGTGCTTAATATTGACCAAGCATTTGCTCATCTGAAGAATGATGATGTCTATTATACATATGTACAGATCTGTGTTCTCTTTGACATCTGGAATGTGGTAGGAAAGAGTAAATTCAAAATACAAAGACTGGTTTTGAGCCCCAGTTATGCCACTTATTAGGTAGGTGATCCCAAACAAGATATTTAACCTCTGCAGTCTCAATTACCACATCATTAAATACAGATATGAATCACTAGGTAACTACAGTTGTGACCACCAGCTAAGTTAAACTGTGAGATAATTTCTGCAACCACTGAAGCCCTACACAGAGGTAGATGGGACCTCTAGTCCTCCATAGAGGTAGGCTGTCGCTGCTATCTTTATGTTATATTGTTTATGAAAATAAGTTTTCTTTTCTATAAAGTAAGCATACTTTCATTGCTTAGGGAGGGTTTACACTTTCATTGAACTGGATATTGCATCTAGTGAGGATTGCTGTTTTTTTCTCCTTGATTTCAGGATTTAACATTTAAATGAAAGTGATCCCTGCCTGCCTTTGGATTGAATTTATCACTGGTTTAGAATAACATGTGTGACACAAAATTTAAAAAGCTGAATAGCTGATTCTTTTTGAATGCAGAGTAGATCATATTTTCAAATGGCTTGTTCTCATTTAAAAAACCCAGGGCAAATAGAATACCTATAAGGATGGTAGGCTTGGGAATTGAAAGCTGTATGTGTGTCTCCAGATGTGCCGTTAACATGGGCAGATCGCTTATTTCTCGATCACTAAAAGCATCATAGTTTTTGTGTGTTTAGGATAAAAATAAAAAGGGAGTATGGTCTTTTAAGATCTTTGTGTAGCATAGCATTGTGATGTTAAAGTTTATACTTGGGCTTATTTTAGAAGTGACCTAATTAAGTCTTTCTTTTTTCTGCATTAATCACCTTCCTTTGTATTATAATCTTTCCTATAAGGAAACTAGCAGACTGACCCATCATATTTCTTTCCTCAGTGTTAAATAAGAACACATATTTTAAACTTTACCTGTGAATCATATTCCTCTCTCTTCGGTAATTTATTTCCCTACTCTCTCTTTTGGTACTCAAAGTAGTATATGACTTCTAGATGACTTGCTTTCCTTTCAAAGGACAAGAGTACTTACTGCTAGGAGATTATGTAAAATCAGTCTTTTAAAAATATGACTTTGTCTCTCCTAGCTTAGAGATACAGCTCCATAAAACGAAAGTGAGGATGATACCTGGTAAAGTTCAGATGGAGCTAAAGAATCAAAATCAACTGAACTTTTACCGGGAGTCCTTAGTGAAGTAATTGATTGCGTTCTCCAGCGCCCCTCCTTCAATAAGATTTCTGTTATTTGTTTTCTTTTACTTGAATATGGCTTTTAGGAGGCTTGTATTTAGAGTTTCTGTGCTTATGAAAAAAGAGATAGCTTTATAATTACTATGTAAGAACTATGAAGTGGGAAAGAATACGCTGGCAAGACATATTACAATTACTTTGTCATGCATCTGGTTATGTTGGCATATTTGTTTAATTAAATTCCCTGCTAATTATAACTGTGTGTACTTGTGTTAATTATTATTTGCCTAACACTGGTAACAGTGTAATTCTTTAAAGGAAAGCAACTCACTTTCTACTTAAATTAAACTTCAATTTAATATGCTTCCTAAAATAATAGTAGTGACATTTCATTAGAATAGTAGTTGAAAAATCTTTATCTACCTCAATGGAATTTGGACTCGCTAAAATTTAACAGAGTTGTTTTAATATCAGATTGTAATTAGGGATCTTCAAGTTTTAGAGTAAAATGGTTAACATGGCCAAACCACCAGCTGATGCTGCACGTGGTTCATCTGCTGAAGGAAACATTTTCATCCTTTAAGGAAAACCTTGCCTGTTCTTCCAAACTTCCTGATCACCTACTATAAAAGAGAGAGGGAGGGAATTATACTTGACAGTGATTCTCAAAGACCTAATTAGAAGTGGGTCTAATATATTCTCTGAAGCATTTGTTTAAAGTCACATTGCCCAGGTCACTTGGTTATGATCACTCACCCAGGTACTTAGCATATGTGTAAGCCTTTTCAGGGTTGCAAATCTATTCGAGTTAAAATGGGATTCCCAGTGGAGTTGAGTGTTTTCCATTTCATTCATTTCATCCCCTCTGTTTCAAAATTCTTCTACCTCTACAGATGTCTTCTTCCTCCTACCCTTTGTCAGACACTAGATATTTTTTTAAATTTCCCCCACTTATCCTAGCGATAAGCGGGGAACTCTGATTTCCATAGCTGCTCCCTCTTTTTGCATGCATACTTGCATCTTTTCAGAGCGTTTGACTCTTATCTGGGTTTTTTCCTTCAATTTAAAACTACTTCCTCTCTCTGAAATGCCAATCTAAAAAAATTTGCAATTTCTTCTACCTAGTCACTCTCCCTAATTTACATCAAAAACTTTCTTTTCTATCACAAGAGCTTGATCTTTGGCTCCAGACAGAAATGAGTTTAAAACATGCCTCTTCAGGTAAGTTACTAATTTTCTGAGCCTCAGAGTCCTTATTTGTAAAATGGGGTGCTCAATGATGACAGCCATCTAGGGCTAGAGAGAAGGTGAAATGATGTAACATATGTAAAGCATCTAATTCCTAGTAGGCTCCAATTATAAACAGTGGCCTTTAATACACACACACACACACACACCCCACCCCTTATATATGTGATATTTTATATGTACCATGTACACACCACTGAGTTCCTTTTGTCATATGCTCACACTCTATTTCAAGAGACAAAATATACCAACCAATGAGACAGAAGCTACTAAAGTCAGTGCTTTTCAAGCTTTCTTAGTAGTGAAAAATCTTTTCAACTGCAATCTTACATGAAACCATAAGAAACTTACGTGAAACGAGAAAGGGGTAACTGCTGTCCATGAAATACAAGATCCTTTTGTGTTCTAAGTCAGACCCTGCAAAATCAGATAGTTCTGAAGTACTGAACCGTTATTTTGAATTCACTCACATTAATGAGTGCCCACTACATGGTAGACACTTTGCTAGGACTAGACACAAAGACAAATTAACACATAGTCCTTCCTGTGAAGGAGTTCATAGTCTGGTAGACAACCTCTTTGAACTCTTAGATTCAGCAATTCTAGATTCAGTTAAAGAAAGTAGTTTTAAGTCAATATGCGTGGCATAAATGGAATGTGTAAGTACCTAGGGCATAGAAAGCTGTGCTTATCCATGAACTCATCTGAGAAGGCTTTCTGATGATTTGAACAGTTTGCGCCTTGATTGCCAGCAGTGGAAATGAATCCTTATGTAAACAAAAACCTCTGCAAGACTATCAAGGACTAAGACAGAAGACTAAGAAACCCTGGTAGGAAACAACAAATCACATTTATCCTCCTAAATGGGAAAGACCGAACTAAGAAGCTGGAAATGAGGTAGAAGGAAAGAGAAGGGACGAGTTGTTTGATGATTTGAAATAAATATTTTTTATTAATATGAGGAATATAGATTTTTTTAAATTAAGAAAAAGTGCAATTTAGAAAGAACGTTACTGTCCATCTTAAAGTTTTTATTGTCTCCCCCACAACTCTTCCCCAGTGTCAACTGGGAATGGTCAGTCAGGCTGCTGTCTAGGAGAGAGAGGCCCTAGGGTATGTAAAATACTGCAGATAAATCTACTGTGTCTACAACAGCAACTGGGTTCTCTAGGAACCTAAAAATAGTCAAAACTTCTTTTCACGTTGAAACTGTCACCAAGGTTAGATAATAAACCTTAATTGGCAAAACAAAAATGCTGCATTGTTTTTTGAGGATTCTCAGTTATAATATGAAATTTGTATCTGGTTCATAGTAAAGTGTTATCTATTAGCCACACCTTGATGAATTCCCTAAAATTTGTTGCTGAATTTGGAAGAGATGTTCAGTTCAATTCAACACTCTTTGAGATTGACTGTTGGATATCAGGCACTATATTAAGTGCAACAGTGAAAAGGCATGGCCCGTTTTCTCAGAGAGCTCATGGTCTAGTGAAGGAGTCAGATGAGTAAGTAGATAATTACGAAATATCGTGGTAAGTGCTACAGAAGAAACCTAAAGAGCAGGTTATAGAAAAGAGGATGTCATATCAGAGGCCACGACACAAACTGAGTCTTTCAGAATGAATGAGAAATTAGGCAGATGAAAACACAGGGAAGGATGTCCTATGTGCTTTCTGTTAATGTGCAAATCACATATACTTGGATGTCCGATACTTGGGCCAGTCATGCAGCTTCTCTGAACGTAACTTTCCACATCTGCATTTAGTGTTTACCACAAAACATTGTGAGAATTGCACATGTGAATGCAGGTAAAGAAGCTACTCAAGCCTGGTGCGTAGTCGTTTAAAAATAGGTTGGTTTCCACCATGGCACACGTTATACCTATATAACAAACCCACACGTTCTGTACTTGTGTCTGGAATTTAAAGTAAAACAAAAAATAAAAATAAATAGATTGGTTTCTTTTTAAGTGTTGAAAGCTGGGCTTCCATTGCCAAAGAAGGCAAATGTTGGTGTTTCATAGCAGCTGAATTTGCCAACCACCTACCCAGTGGTTAGGCTACTAAAATGGAAAGTTTCATTCCCAATTAATGCACCATTTTTCTCAGAGACTTTGAACAGACATGTTTTTGATCCATCAAACCTTTCTGTCCTGAGGTTGTGTTTGGTTTTTATTTCAATACTAAGATCTGTCTGAACATGCTGTGCCTTGAGCCATGTAGCACACAGAAGGACAAATGATTTCTTCTTATTATTCTTTTTATTAACAACTGAGGGGAATAGTTAACATTTATTTAATTAAAAAAAAAAAGGACTGACTTGAGAGAAACTTTTGGTTATTTTCTAGTGAGGGGAAAAAAAGCTCTAAATGCAGTATGTCAATCTTGTTTCCTAGGTAACAAAGCAAATCTAAAACAGTTTTGAACTTTTTTCCTTATTCCCTTTATCATGAATGTTTAATATCCAAAGGAGCCAATTTTTGTTGAGAATTAGCTTCCAGGTTTGGAGACTATTAGCAATCACCACAGGGAGCCTCACACTCCAATTCTGTTTCCCATCCTTTTTCCTGAATCGGAATCATTTTCTGTGTAGTTATAGCAAGTGCCTCTGTTTTGCTAGCCTCATCTGCTGTTTTTAAATGTCCACCTCTGCCAAGCTGAAACCTCGTGAAAGTAATCAAATTATGTATTAGGAAAGAGTAGGTCATTGCTTCAATAAACTTGCCAAAATCAACATGTGTAGCCATCTATACATGTGGAATGTCACTTTGGTCCCTCCTGTAGCTATTTCAATAACGTCATAAATGTTCTTGTAATCATTTTATAATCATAATATTAGTTAACTATTACGTTTTATCACTTAACTCATGCTAAGCATTTAGCTTGTATTACCCAAGTTACCTGTACAGTAGTTCTCTCAGGTAGATACTAGAGTGTTATCCTGTTTATTGTGAGGAAGCTAAGGCACAAGAAATTAAGCAACATGCCCATTATCCTACAGCTAACGGTGCTGGATTCATACCCAGGCCTGTCTGGTTACAGAGCCCATGCTCTTAAATACTATGCTATAGCTCATCCTTTTAATCCTTCTTTGATCTTAAAAAAAGACATGACAGTTATTGCTGTAAACCATAATTTGATCTCTTATGATAGCACTTATTAGCTTATTGGTAGTTTTGTTTGTAAATATTGAAAGCAAGCTTTAGCCAATGCATACTTAATATTCAGCAAATGTGCTTTTGCTAATAGTAAGCCAGACATTGTATCAGGCATCAGGGTAAACATACATATACATATGTATATGTCCCGACCTTGAGGAGGTCACATCTAGCTGGGGAAACTTACTAATTGTACATAATCCATTATCCACAATTCTGATTTCCAAAATGCACTAAGAAATGAAATTTTAAAAATGTGTAGACTCATTTAGCACTAATGCCTGAATTCATATGCGGCCACATTATATATAGCCTTTGTTTGTACCTCTTAATATAATTTTTCGTATGTGTGTTTGATTATGAGGTGCTACCCCAAGCTCTCCTGGCATTGTTGCATAATACATATAATACATAGTAAATGCCCTGAAAACCTTTCTAAAATCTGAACTTTTTGAATTCTGAAATATATCTGGTCCTAAGAGTTTAGCAGAAGGGATTGTGGCCATACATGAATGGACATGTTGTAGCCCAGTGAAAGGAATGATTTACTTCCCCTTATTGAGTAAGGATTCACTAAAGAGGCTGCAGGCAGTGAAACTGGAATTTACCAAAGTTGTTTTGGCAGCCTAGGCAGAACTGAAGTCACAGCCAAAGACGTAGACTTATAGAGAATCGGGGGAGGGTATACATGGGAGACAGGACTAGAAAGGCGAGTTGGCAGCAGATTATGGAAGGCCTCCCATGTCACAGGAGAATGTATTCTTTTTCTATCAACTGACAGCCTTTTTTCCGATTTTATTCAGCCTCATTTGCTGATGTGCCTTGCTTTGTTGCAGTGTGTCATGGATCCATTTGGAGAAGCTGATGAGTCATCTTGTGGATGAAAAAATGAAGTGAAGGAAATTGCTTACTTTCTATGTTGATTCAGGCCTCATTTCATCTTAACCCCCTAGTTAGAGGACATCAGTAATGATTCAGTCTCTGCAACTCATTCCTAAATAAAATTAATTGGAAACTAGATAGCTCCCTAATAACCATGCTTGTTTTTGCATAATAGAAGGAGAAAAGGATTAAATTCTTTGTTCTAATTAATAGGAATGAAAATAGAATTGCAATCCGTGGTATGGCAAAATGAGAGAAAATAAGGCTTGTAAGTAATTTTCATGGTTGTTTAGGAATAATTGTTTCATTATTGAGTTAATAGTTTTTACAGACAGCTTCCATTTCCATATCATATTGCTACAGTCGCTCTTTATTGAGATTGCCTCGGCAGAAGATGACAAGAAGTTGTTTTAAATCCATCACTTGTCTAAAATATGAGTTCCAAAGTAGTTAGGGGAGGGTATGCAGCAGGAAAGAATGAGGTATGGGAGGGAAACAGGGGGTCAGACTGAAATCAGTTGATTAATAAGACAACAAAATTCATTCACCAGCTTGTTTCAAAGGAGACTCTTATTATTCTGGAAAGAAATTAGACATCAGATCCCTCATAGGCCCCAGGCTCTGACATGTGTTTTATAATGACAGTTAATTAGATACTGTCTGCAGCAATCATAGGCTGTCATTTTTAATACATTTCTGGGAAGTTGAAGGACAGGAGAAGTCACCCCCTCCTCATATTCCCCCTTCCCGTAACTGAAATCGGTTGCCAAAATTAACTGTGAATACATGAGGCACGAGTTCAACAATTATACAGCCGTTCTGCACATTTATGTTTCCTACTTAGTATGTACTCTGCGTCCCAGGCTGGGCTGGGCATGCCTTTTGCAGACGGAGATGTTACTGCAGCACTGGTAATATTAGGAACATCTCACACAGCAGTCTAACACCTGGTCTCAAGTGGAAGATGCCTCTTGTCATTGCAACTTATGCATTAGAACAAAAAGAATCTTTCACACTGTTAAATTCAAACTACGAGGCTTCCCTCTTTTCTAAAACAGAACTTGCAAGTCATCTATTCTCACATATGTTAAAACCTTAAATTTGAATAATTCCTGCAGTAGTACTTAACCTAAATTTTTCATGCTCCCTTTTACCGAACATCATTATAGTATGACAATAAAGTATAATGTTTCTTAAAAACTAAGCCATGAAGTAGAAACCGTGTTGAAATCATAGATTGTTAACATTGTGGAATGTTCTTGGAGCATTCTTGGAAATTTCCTAGTCCACTCATTTTGCTCTGCAAACAAGGACATTTGAGTCCCAGAATGCTACAGTAATTTGCCAAGATTGTGCAGTTTCTGGGCAAGCCTGACTTGGAATTCCATTCTCCTGAGTTCTAGGCTGTTACTCTTTCCCCTTAAGGGCACTAGCTAGTGACATTACCTGAGTGACTTTGAGCTAAGCCCTAGATGTTTCTGAATTTGAGAGTCCCAGTCTGTAAAATGGACACAGGAATAATATGTACCTCATAGAATTACAGTGAGCGTCAGTGGGGAAGCCACTCCGAAGCCTTCAGTAAGACTCCAAGCAACTTTATGTTGCCTTCTGATTGCCTTTATCCTTAGGTGTCCCTAGGTCATTACTGTCGTCCCAGAGCATGCCTGGAGCTTGTAAGTGCCTTCTCGGGGGCATAAGAAGGCTCTCAGTGCCTTTGTGATTGAAAGCCGTACTCTTTTATGGGCCACCCAGTACATTTGTTTCTTATTTTAGAGCCATGCCCACTCGAGCCATGTGCTGACATTCAAGCTTTTTCAACCCAAGTTGTCATAACTGGTGTCTCTAGGACAGTGCTTCCCAAACATGCCAGAGGAAGAATTACCTGGAGAATGTTTTAAAAGTACAGATTCTCGTTCCCTGACCCACTCAATGCTCTTCTGTCAGTTCCCCTCGAAGGAAAACCTTTAGTACAGGAAGTTTGGAGAAGAGCCTGTTAATCTATGTATTTGCTAGGTTTTGTTTTATTGTTATTATTATTTTCTTTTTGAGCTCCCTGGATAATTGTGAAGACCAGCCAGGTTTTCGAGTGCCTAGTTCTATCAGAACAGATCACACCATACCCAAAATATGCTAGCTTCAACAGCTGCTAAAATCTCTGGGTACTTTTTGTGGGTTGTAATTAACTTTCACATGTTGGGGGTTGAAATATCAGCAGTGAACTGATAATATCAATTTTTGGACGCACTGGTATTTCTTTGCTTGCGCTTATGTACTCATTCGTGCACAAAGCTACCCAGCACCCACTATCACCACTTGGTCTACAACCCTTCTAGTCTAAATGGATTATATAGTAGATAGCTGCTATTGTCTATGAAGATAAGCCTGCTGTCTGCTACCAGTAGAAAACATGTTTGAGATTTGTTTCATTTTATTTTATGGTGGTAGTGGTTTTAATCCCTTCATACTCACTATCTGAATGATATGGCTGGGTTTGTATTAGGTCATTCTTTCTTACATCTGGTTTCCTCATAATCAGTGATACAGATTTTCAAAACATGTAGCTGGGATTAAGGATGTGGTGTGTGGTACTGATTATTCTCTGTGCAAAATAGACTGGGATCAGAAAGCATAGTAAGCCATAAAACAAGGCCTAACCTTGTATGAGTCTCTACCCAATGAGCTAACCAGCCAGGGCAGAGTTGGGAAGGCTATAGGATTGCAGGCCATTAACATCCCCAAAGAGCTAGGCTGATCTCTTGAATTATTCTCAGGCATGAGCAGAGAGTGTATGCAATAGCTAATTCCATATGTTACTATAATGGTTCACTTGCTTTCTAAATGAATGCAACCTCCTTACCAGCTGTGGACTCTTAAATGTTTGTAAAGGTTTGAAGATGCCCCATAGGAGGTAGAATGACATTGAATAAAGATGTTGAAAAAAATAATGCAACCAAAGATGACGAGATAAGATATATTAAAGTTAGTTTAGCCAGAGCCCAGCACATAATAAGCTTTCAATAAATGTTAACTTCAGTTGATGTTATCACTATTACTCTTGTGCCATCATTGTTTAACTCAAGTTATTACTGATAATCAGTGGCATATTGACTATGGATGTGAAGCATAGAAAGTTCAAGGTATTTAACTTGATTTTCTAGAAAACAGCAGTTTAAACAATCTACTTTGTTCAAGCCTAACTTCTTACCCTATTTGTGCATATTATAGTATATGGTCCTTAACTTATGGACATTAGTTCTGAATTCATATTTCCACTGGGTTTAGTGCATTGGATGTTTTTAGGTGAACTAAATGGGCTGTATGAAGCTCATCTCTGGAATAATTTCAAGAATCACTGAGGCTTATGGATAATTCACATTGTCAATTCAAAGTTTATGATTATTTTTCCCTAAAGACTCAATCCTCCACCCAGCTTGCTCCCCCACCCCCCACCACCACTTTATTAGTTGAATAAATTAGGATGAACACATGGCTAAACTGACGAAAGCCTGTTCTCTCTAGCAGTGGCCCAGATAAAGGGCAGTGGAATAGAGCACCGTCTTTACCCCTGGGACTCCAGGTCTGGGGATTTTAAATAACATTAACTCTATGGAGCTATAATTATGGCAGTTTTTCAAAAAGGTAGACAGCATTTTACATGATTTTTTTTTCCCTTAGTTTGTCTTTTCAGAAGTGAGGAATTGCATTTCTCTCCTAAACTCTTTACTAGGCTGTGCCATGTGCCAGGATTTCTTAACGTCTTTAATCTGTAGTATGCCTAATCTTTGGGGGAAAAGGAGTAGAAATCAACATGCATGAAATGTACAGCCTTCATGTGTTAGGCTTTGTCTCAGTTAGAAGAGTGTACATGGATCATTTGCAGCTTGTAGCATGGAGAAATGATGTCAAGCCACCGGTGAGGCCATTCATTTAAGCAGTCAGTTTGACAGTCTCACAGGGTGATCTGCAAACACGTGACCTTAATCTGGGTACACAATGTAGCTCTGTTTATATATTCTTGTCTTTTAGTTTATTGTCTTTAATAAAGTTAGGCAAGAGGATAAATTAGTTTTATCTGCCAAATACATAACGGGTGCATCAGCAGGCATGTCTATAACTACACTAAGGCTATCTGGGATATATTCTCCCTATAGTTTTTCTTTGTATTAAGTATATAGGGAGAACTGTGGCACAGTTAAAGCATCAAAATGTCTAAGAAAATATACAAGATTTTTTCCCTATCCATGTCTCCCGTGGGGCATCAGTAAGCCTTTCATTCACTTTTCTATCATGCATCCTTAGAGACAGTAGGACTGATTTTGCACTTGCAATGGAGAAAGTCATGGCTTATAGACCATGTGGGATATTCTTGTGTCTACATTAGAAGAATTGAACTTTGATGTTCTCTACTTTTCTTCACTTCAGGAAAGGATTTCTAGGAGATACAAGACTAGGCTCAATGCTAGAGGGAAACCACATCATCTAGAAGGAATTGCATCTATCTTCTTTTTACTTATAGTCTTAATAGACTTAGGGTTTATTGGACATTACTGGGTATTCTGTAGGTAAAAAGCACTCTTAAAGAAATAAAGAAAAATAAGATGGGATATCTAATTCTAGCTGGGCTAGAAAGCTAAAGCAAGTAGGGACTTCAAGTTGCAACCATGATTTTAAAGAATAGGTTGGCAACTTAAAGATACTGAGTTTTTCAATTTCTTTTTCCACCATCTCTTTATTAATTGTCATGAGTCTATTTTCCAATTCCACCCGTCGGTTCTAGGAATACAAATAGTCTTGTCTTTATGTTGTTGCAAAATAAGGTAACAATGCAGCATCCTCCTTAAAGGCTACTCTCTCTCCTTTTCTGATGCTGCCAACTGAAATGACATGGTTTTTATGTTAGTTTCGGTTCTATATTAATTTATTCAGTCATCTTTCAGGAGTTAATTGAACATCTTGTCTCTTGTTCCAGACATTTGGCACGTATTGCCCCAAGCCCAATTCTTTTATGTGGAAAAGGGATTGCCAAAGAAGGCTAATTTACCTTCTTGTGAATGAAGGACTCCAGAATGTGAATGATG
The DNA here is from genome assembly GCF_009764315.1 of Trachypithecus francoisi. Taxonomy (NCBI): domain Eukaryota; kingdom Metazoa; phylum Chordata; class Mammalia; order Primates; family Cercopithecidae; genus Trachypithecus; species Trachypithecus francoisi. The sequence goes on along the minus strand of NW_022681469.1, from coordinate 25,159,068 downwards.
AATTGGGATCCATTGTCACTGTGGACATGAGTCATTTACTCTCCTGTCTAATTTTTTAGATCATGGGTAATTTATGAAAAATTCAATTCATGTTTGATTTGTACCCCCTTAAATCATCAACATATTATTTTTTAAGAGTTATCAAGTGTTCAAGAGCTAACATTTGGCTTAGAGTTAGCCTGTTCATATGCCAAATAATTTGGATGAAGTACAGAAACCTATTGCTTTGGGTCTTCAAATGGATGATCTTAACAAAGTATGATTCTCTATGTTTCTTTGTTGCATGTTATGGGCCATGAATTTGTTCCCTGCTTTACTGATGTCCTCCTAATTGCTTGGTATCTAAGAATTCTTATCTGTAATTCGCTGCCATATTACAAATACGAAACAAAGCTGTCCTGTAACAAGAAGGTCCATTTAGCATTCTGGAAAGTAACAAAAATGAAAACAAAAAGGAGCAGGAGCTTTAAATTTGTTCTAAATACAGGACCATTTGAGGAGGAGAATTAATTTATATTTTTAAACATTATTTTATAAATATATTTTGTTGTTGATTTTTTATATTTAGTCTGCTAAGATTATAGATTTAAAATGGTGAGTTTTACCACAATCTTTATTGATTTTTGTTCCCTATCAAGCAGAATTCTTTGAGCATAGTATTTATCAGAACTTCTCCTGAGATTGAAGATCATGCATACTTTCTTCTAGTCTGAGAGAGAGAAAGAGAGAGAGAGAGAATATGTATATATCAAATGTGATTGTATTAGACATATTTTTCAGAAGAAATTATCAGGAAACATTATTACTGAATTCTCTATCCAGATCTGATTCAGATAATCTGAGGATCACCTTTTGGAACACAATGTAGAGAAAAATACTTCCTGCAGAGGGTTATGTGAGAAGGTGCTACTCTAGAGCTGAAAAGGGCTTTCGCATTCTTAGTGCATTTATTCTAAGGAATAGGACAGTGTTATGATTATTGGTGGAATGAGGATGCACTGATTTGGAATTATAGTAGAAAGTGGATGAGTAATATAGATGCGAGATGGCAGCACATTGGTGGGAATGCAGACTATCTGGGTTCAAATTCTGACTCAGTCACTAATTAGCTTTGTGACCTTGAGCAAGTCGCTAAACCTCTCTGTACTTTGGTTTCCTTATGTGATATATGGGGATGATAATGATCAATACCACCTTTTATAAGGTTGTTTTAAGGATTAAGCTTGTTAATACATGTAAAGTTATTAGAAAAGTCTCTGGCATATAGCTAGTATATATGAGTGACTATTATCATGAGTCGTTATGAAGTTTGTCTTAGTGGATACCTTACCCAGGTAATAGTCTGTGCTTTCTGGAATTACATAATCTCTGCATCTCTGTGCTAGTTGAAGCCTGGATATCTAGTAACATTCATTCTCTATCTTCCATTTTTTTAAAAAAATTTCTCTGAAAGATTTATAAAAATATACTTGATTGAGAATTACAGGCATTCTCCCAAGAATATTTACATTTTAACCAGGACTGTGCCATGATTAAGACAAAGGAAAGGTCCAAAGTATTAAGAGTTTTGACCCAAGTTGCCATCCCTCCTACTCCATCTCTTGATGCTTATCTTAGGGGATAATTAATGAAAAAAGAAAAATGTAAACCAGGTTCCTCATGAATCCCTTATTAACTTTGAACAGGACTCAGTCTGAGATATTATCTCATTTAAGACTTCTCGGGTCGGGCATGGTGGCTCACACCTATAATCCAAGACCAGGAGAGAGGCAGGAGGATCACTTGAGCCCAGGAGTTCGAGACCAGCCTACGCAACATCAGGAGACTCTCTCTACAAATAATAAAAAATTAACTGGGCGTGGCGTGTGCCTGTAGTCCCAGCTACTGGGAAGGTTGAGGCAGGAGGTTGACTTGGGCCCAGGAGGTGGAGGTTGCAGTTAGCTGTGATCACACCACTGCACTCCAGCTTAGGCAAGAGAGTGAGACTCTGTCTCAAAAAAACAAAGACTTCTCTACTATTCTAAGATGCAGATAGGTCAGAAGTTTGTGACCACTGACTGTGTCCCACCATTACTCATTCGAAAGTTAGCATCTTCTAACTGAAGTTTCAGAGCTGTGTCCTCTTCATTCTATCACACAGCAGAAACAAAACCTAAGCAATAATTGCTTTATCTAATCACTTATTAGTCTATAATGTGGTCTCTGTTATGTCATTTTTTTCTTTTAATTTAATTCTACTAAAATGCTAACACTGTTTCCCTTCTGATTTAGCCTCACATAGGCTGCATCAGAGACTTTTAAGTAAATTGTTACAGTGTTAATTAGAATTTCATGGTCAGGCTCCACTCCTTTAATAGATATGATATGATTTGGCCTTCTCTGTATCTTCGAATAAGCAATACTCAAACATCCTTATGACCTCTCCTGCTGCCTTAGAAGATTTGAGATAATGGAGGGATGATGAAGCAATCAAACAAAATCTATTGATTCACCTTGGTGAGTATCATTTATACATCAGTGAGTACCTTGGATGCAAAATTACCTTTGGAGTTTAAATGTTGTTACAAAGTTGTATTGGAAAGGTAATTCTGTTTTGGTAGGCCATGGGGTTTTGCTTTCTGATACTATGAAATTTATATCTACTTGCCATCTTCACTGTATAAATGAGAGGTTTAAATGCTGTGTATTTAATGCCCCTGTCTATAAAAATGAGGGGTTTTTTTTAATGGCTTTCTCAATACTACTAACTCTTATTTTTGCCTCAGTGTTGAGAATTATGGATTTATGATACTATAAAATGCAAAGAATAGGGTGACATCACAAAACTGGGTAGATAACCTTTTATTAGCCTTTGGAAGCATGAGGCACTGGCCAGGGAGTCAGCAGCCCCAACAGGAGTAGAATATGCTGTCTGTATTCCTGCCAACACTTTGGTTCTGAAAGAAAATGCTGACTCTTGGATATTATATCTTTCTATATAACGGAAATAAAAAGTACCAAGAAGCAAAATTCCCTTCTAAGTGTTGAATTCAAAACCATTTGTGAAGAAGACTTTTGGAAGCAGAAAACTTTTGAAGGCCATTCTGGGTTTTCTCGTCCATTTCTTCACACCTTAGGGTGGCCGTGAAACTCAAGATCAGACCAGATCTCTTGGGGTTCCTGGAGTCACCATAAAAAATGAACTGGCTTTCTGTAGGCTATAAAATCTGAAGATGGTTTGTCCACACTGAGGTACCATTAAAAGAATAGTGGGCCTGGAGTTTGTAGACCTGAGTTTGGAATCTGGCAGAGCCACTTACTAGTTGTGTTTCCTTGAAGATATCAGTTAGTCTCTGGGTTTGTTTCTTTGTTTGCAGAGTGCAAGAATTGGAATGGCAGTGAGTGAAGAGTCCCTGTACAATCCTAAAACTTAGTAATTCTGTCAGTGTCAGAGCTAAGTAATTCTAGATGATTGCAGTCCTCAAAGCCCAGCTGCCCACATACTTAAAGCTCGTGGGAGAGATTGATATGTCTCCAGAGAGTCTGCCTTGCTCTGGGCCTTCTTCACCTCTGTGAGTCTCCCATGTGAGGCTCAGCAGTGACTCATGATGATCACTGGAGTGGTAGGGGGCTCGGAGCCGCAACTCCCAATTGTGTTCTGGACTTACAATTCTTAATGCCTTTGGCCAAGTTATCTAACTAATCTTTAGTTTCACCAGCTGCAAAGCACAAATAATGTGTACTTCCAGACCTGCCACATAATCAGTGATAACACAGAAAAAGCTTTTATTATGTCAGAACCAATCTCTTCTAATTTTAATTATTACTTTGTGGCTTCTAATTTTAATAATCATTTCTTTGTAATCCTAGCCTATATGAATCATTTTGGGAGATGAATAGAACCAAGTGGGGTCAATATCAAAAGGCTGCCAAGTGTCACTGCTGCTTGTGTTGCAGTATTGTCTGCAACTAGTATCTTTGAAGGTTTTAAGACCATATTGGCTTCCTTAGCTCAGAGGAGTTAGGAAATGTTATATTTATCCATATCCATAGGTATACTAAAGTAAATGTAACCTCTGAGGGCATGCAGTCATTTAGGGATCCAGACTAGCTAGATAGTTGGGCCTCTAGGCTCACAAATAAAGCAAGTATCCCTCCTTGGTTTTATAAAGTTCTTGGATTACTTCAAATCACACAAATGTACCCATCCTTGGGGCCTTGAGGGCATTAACATTCATCAAAGTGATGCAAAATTCAATTAGAAATTATCTGATGCTCCCTGCATGTTGATTTTACTAGGCAAGGAGTCTCTTTTGCAATAATCTGCTTGAACAGATGAAACCAAGATCAGGCAGGCTGAAAGCTGTCAAAGGATAAGTTTCACATAAGGGCAGAAGAATGAACCTGACATGGGAGCCTTCTTCACAGTCACTCATAGTAGGAGTGGAGCCTGGAGCAAATCACACTCTAATAGGTCCCCTGAAACACTTCCTTTTGTAGATAAAATCTGGTTAAATGAATGCCAGGAATGACTGTCACCTTAGATTAAATGTTCCTCAGACCTGGGTACATAACTACAATTAGACTATGCATGTGGAGAGAGGGGCACCATAGCAAAGGCAAATGGTATTGTGAGGTATGTATAGAAAGACAAAATTAGTCTCCATAGACCGTCCCTCTGGCTTCAAGACCACCCACTGGTGGATTCTGTGTGGTTACTTGCCCAGGCCATTGGAAAGCAGGGTGTCAGAGTGGGAAGACCCAAATGTCAAGACAGACTAGGGTCGAATCCCAGCTATGCCATTTATCTGCCTGGTGACTTTGGACAAGTTACTTAACATCACTGTGCCTCATCTTTAAAATGGGGAAAATGGGAACATTTTGAAGATGGGTAATAAAATGTTTATAGGAATTCATATAATGCCAGATACATAGTAGCATTAATACATTATTTTTTAAGGAACCTCTTGTAACTTATATCTGCTACTGTGAATATAAGCCTTTGCATCCCTTGAAAACTTTACTTTTTTAGTCCCTTTCCTGTCACAGGGGACTGAAGTATATGAAGTTATCTTCGTAGCATCCTTAAGTCTCATTGTTGCCCGTGTTGCCAAGGCCAGCTCTAGTTGGACATGTCCTGGGATCAGGGGTTGGTTGTTGAAAGAGTAAATCATAATTTCATACCCATATGGACTTTGATGCTTACATATGAAGCACTGCTGTGTGTGACATCATGATATCAAGTCATGGCCTAGCCTTCATCCTATTTGTGGTTCCCTTAGGATGTAACTGCTTTTATGAGCAATGAATTTCATATGATTCCTAGTGGCAGAGGACCAGAATGTTCATATCCCTTGCCATGCAGAATTACTCATCCATCTATATTCTCTTGAACCCTGTTACATTTAGGTAGTGTAATGAAGTGTGTGTTCAGTGAACTGTGTGGAGAGTTAGTGTATGGGATCATTGCTTGTTGGTAGTTTTAAAAACTGCAGATGATTTGGAAAGGAAGAAGGTTTAGACTTTGATAGACTCACAAAGATAGCTCAGTTCCTTCTTACTTTATGTACAGTATACCAGAGATACATGTTCTCAATAACAGGAGGTAGTACAGATTTGGGGCTGTGATGCTTTCAAACTTTGCCAGACTCTTTCATACAGTTTAATTGCATAGGCCCTTAGTTGATGGCATGAAGAGAAAGCTTTATACAGTGGATGAAATGCATGTTTATTTTTGATGTGGTTTGGTTTGCTTTCTTTGGACAACTTATGCATGTAATATATTCCTCATACCCCCATCCTTCCACTCTTAAATAATAGGAATCATTAGTTTAAAAACGTCTGTTTTGGCTGGGCACGATGGCTCACGCCTGTAATCTCGGTATTTTGGGAGGCTGAGGCAGGCAGATCACAAGGTCAGGAGATTGAGACCATCTTGGCTAACACGGTGAAACCCCGTCTCTACTAAAAATACAAAAAATTAGCCAGGTGTGGTGGTGGACACCTGTAGTCCCAGCTACTCAGGAGGCCGAGGCAGGAGAATGGCATGAACCTGAGAGGCGGAGCTTGCAGTGAGCTGAGATCGCGCTACTGCACTCCAGCCTGGGTGACAGAGCAAGACTCCATCTCAGGAAGAAAAAAAAAAAAAAGTGTGTTTTAACTATCTTTCCATTTTCAATGATAATAATACTAATTATGTTAATAATTCTAATCAATAAAAAATGCCACTTAATTTTTTTAAAGTGCTTTATCATTTGATTAACATATAGTCTTCTCTTTGCTCATATTTTTTTTCTTTATCATCATCTCTTTCTTACTAGGCAAAGGCCAAGTAGAAATGCTTGTAATAGTCCATAGCAGTTATTGAACTCTTGTGGTTAAGACTTCCAAGAGTTCATTAAGAGGACAGAAAAATGCACCTTTGATATCTTAATCTGATCACTCTAATTGAGAAAATACACCTTAATAATTATTCAGTAGGTATATTGGCCTGATCATTCATTTGCCTTCTAATTTGGACCCTTGGTCTTGGCCCTTCTAAGTTTATCTCCATTTAACTAGGTGATATATGAAGCACCCTGGACATGAGTATTCAAGGAATGGAGCACAGGCCTTTCTTCCTCTCTGGGGTCTGTTCTTCTCGTGTGTGGCATTGCTGGTGAGCTCCATCAGGGAGCTGACAGTCTGGGCTAGTGATAATGATGCCTTCAGATTTCTTCAAAGTCTGTAATTAAATGACATCACTGAGTCTTAAATGCATCTGCTGTGAAAGTCAGAAGGCTAAATTATCCCATTAAAGAGAGAAAAGTGTTACTTGGTGTTACAGAATCCCAAGTTTAGTATGCTGAGGAGTTGCTTCGGGAAGGCTGTTGAAAGCCAGTTGAGCATGGAACATAGTGGGAAGATTGGGAGGCTGGAAGGCCATGTGGTTCAGAACAAGCTGTTCAAGAATCACAGCTGCACCCAGGCTAAAGTTTAAAAAAAGAAGCCATTAAAAAATATATTTTGCTTTCCCAAATGCAATTAACTGCTTGACTGCTGGTTTTTACTCCTAACAGCTGTGCTGTTTCGGGACCTCCAGAAGAGATCTGCAGCTACATGACTACAGAACAGTGTATTGTAGTTAATTAGAGCATGGTTTGCGTGAGATCAAGTCCACGAGTTTAGTTTCCATAGGGGCTAACTTCACTAAGTTCAATCACCAGTTAATATATTCCCAGCCTTACTTACCCATCTTCCAGATTACCGCCTCATAGCAAAACGGGTCTGGAAAAAGGAACTGCTGTTAATCAGCCCAAGTGCCCCCGCCGTTGGAATAATACCTGAAAATTATGTTCTCCAGGTCTATTTGCCTACATGGGTAATTTCTAGAATTAAAGCACTACTAATTTTTCAGTTGCTAGTTATGATATCCCCTTTTAAATATAAAAAATAACAATATAGGCATTTGATCAAATCTGAGTATTTTCAATACCCATTTTCTTTGACACTTCTATAGAATTGAGAAATTTTTTCAGTTGACTTTTTTTTCCTTCCCATGTGTGTCTGATTTACTGTACTGTATCATAACTTAGGAGTTTTGTCTTTTGATGACTGCATAATTTAGGGATAGAGTGAAAAGACAAGGAGGAAGTGAGGTGACTTGGACAAAAACCACCACATATTCCCTCCTTTTTCACTAAGCACATACTTACTTTCTCTAAATTGACTGGCTTCTTTCATCATCAGCCCCCAAGAATGCCATTATTTCTACTCACCAAACCGAGGCCAGAGGAAGAGATGGAAGACAGAAATGGGCACATGTTTTGGTTTTGTTTGTTTGTTTTGTTTTGTTTTTTGAGATGGAGTCTTGCTCTGTCGCCTAGGCTGGAGTGCAGTGGTGCAATCTTGGCTCAATGCAAGCTCCACCTCCTGGGTTCACGCCATTCTCCTGCCTCAGCCTCCTGAGTAGCTGGGACTGCAGGTGCCAGCTACCACGCCCGGCTAATTTTTTATATTTTTAGTAGAGATGGGGTTTCACCGTACACAGGATGGTCTCGATCTCCTGACCTCATGATCCACCCGCCTTGGCCTCCCAAAGTGCTGGGATCACAGGCGTGGGCCACTGCACCCGGCCAGAAATGGGCATATGTTTTATTTTCTTGGTTTTACTTTAGAAAAAAAAATTAGCCAGGCATGGTGGCGGGCGCCTGTGGTCCCAGCTACATGGGAGGCTGAGGCAGGAGAATGGCGTGAACCCGGGAGGCGGAGCTTGCAGTGAGCTGAGATCCGGCCACTGCACTCCAGCCTGGGCGACACAGCGAGACTCCGTCTCAAAAAAAAAAAAAAGAAAGAAACTTTAATTAATATTCTTACTTCACACTTCAATTTCTTTCCAATATACCAAATATATCAATAAAGGGTTCTATTTGGTACATAAGAGAAACGAATACAAAAACAGTTTTAAGCAAAAGAGGTACTTTTTTGGAGGACACTAGAATGTCTCATAGAATCTAACCCTTTGGAAGGACAAAAACCAGGGCAACACTGGGGGCCTCAGCAGGAGTCGTCTGCGAATCTTCCCTCTGGGTCATTGCGTGACCCAGTTATCACTAACTCCTAAGCCCCAGGTCTCTTGCTTCGGCCAGGGGTCTACTGATATTGTGCACATCATCTAGAGCAAAGGCAAGGCCATGAGACAGAAAACATGGTTTCAGAGTCCACCCTGCTGGAGACTGGATCCTTCTCTGAGAAGGGAGACTGGGTGTGCCACCCACGAACTATCCATGTTGGTAGATCCAGGGTTAAGGCAGGGTCCAGAACATAATTCAGAATATCACAAAACAGGTGTCAAAGAGTTTTCCAGACCAGCATCTGTTCCAGAAATATGAGGAAAGCTCTCAAAGCATATTCAGTACCTGAGAAGTTTGGAACTCCAGATCAAGAGAAGCATTTTTCCTCAGGCTTAAGGCCACATTGAAGGTCTGCACTCTGTGTCGCTTTACATTTTACTGTGCTTTATTCAATTGTTTTCCTCGTCTCCCCCATCTAACCAAAGGCCATGTAAGATCCAACAGTGATGATTTCACCATCTTGGCTATTAGAAGACTTATGGTTTAAGTATCTCATATTAAATGTTTCCTCCTAATCATCCAGGCAAACAAAGAAGTCAGAATATATTAGTCCCCTAATGTATGTTCAGCATCTGCTATGCTCCCAGTATTGTGCTAGAATCGTAGAAAACATAAGGAAGTTGAACCAGTTGCTGAATTCAAATTGCTTATACTTGAGTTATCAATATAAGATATAAACAGGGAAGTAGTTACAACTATTCTTCAAGGTTTTAAGTAAATTCCAAACGATCAGTCTGTAGATGCAAACTGCCTTAGGCATCAAAGATTCATGAATAACAAAAATAATGATAAGCAATATTTACTGAGCATTTTCTGTAAGGTGCTTTTTTGTTTTTTTTGTTTTTTTTGTTTTTGAGTCAGTGTCTTGCTGTCTTGCCAAGGATGGAGTGCAGTGGCAGCATCATAGCTCACTGCAGCCTCCAACTCCTTGGCTGAAGTGATTCTCCCACCTCAGCCTCCCAAGTAGCTAGCACCACAAGCATGCACCACCACAACAGGCTAATTTTTTTTTTTTTTTTTGGTGAGATGAGGTCTCCCTGTATTGCCCAGGCTGTGTCAAGTACTTATACAAAGCACTTTTTATGGGTTAAATCATTTAATCCCTTAACATATAGGTGGTACTGCTTTATAGTTAAAGAGACAGGCTTACTGTCTTAGTCACTTTGACCTGCTATAATAAAATACTGTAGACTGGGTGGCTCAAACAACAGACAGTTCTGGAAGCTAGAAGTCCAAGATCAGAATGTCAGTGTGGTCCAGTTCTGGCAGAGGCTCTTGCTGGCTTACAGTTGGCCTCCCCCTTGCTGTGTCTTCACAAAGGGTGCAGGGAGAGAGCAAGAGCAAGCTCCCTGCTGTTTCTTCTCAGAAGGGCACTCATCCTGTTATGAGGGCTCCATCCTCATGATCTTATGTAAACCTAATTGACTCCCAGATACCCCACCTCCGTATACTCTCACATTGGGGATTTGAGTTTCAACCTATGGATTTGTGAGGATAGGGAGACCCAGTCAATCCATAGCACTCCTGGAGGTTAAGTAACTTATTCAAGGTCACACAGGTAGCCATCTAGATACTTCTTCTCTGTGCATATATATATATAAAATATATGGAATTCATATACATACGGAATTTTCTACAGGAAAGGGAGCTTGAATGAGGTTCATATAGCTTCTAAATACTGCACTTGCTGGTTTCTTGGTTGGTTCTTCTGCTTTACATGCTGTTACTTTTCCTTTGCTGGCCCCTCCTCATCTTCTCTACCTCTTAATTGGAGTATCTTAGGGCTCAGTTTTAGACCTCTTCTCTCCTCTTTTCCATCAGATCCACTGCCTAGTCTTACAGCTTTAAATAACAACCGTACAAGAATAGCATCTAAACTTTTATTGCAGTGCCAGTCTCTACTCTCAACTCTCAGTTCATATATCCACTGCCCACTTCATGTCTCCACTTAGATGTCTAATCAGCATCTTAAACTCCACTTGTCCAAAACAAAACTCACCAATTTTTTTTTTTTCTAGAACTGTTCCTCCTACTATCTTGGTCATTTCAGTAAGTGCTTCACCCTCCTATTTGCTCAGACAAAAGTTCTTTATGTCACGCTCAACACTTCTCTTCTTTTTTTTTTTTTTTTTTTGAGACAGAGTCTCAGTCTGTCACCCAGGCTAGAGAGTGCAGTGGTGTGATCTTGGCTCATTGCAACCTCCACTTCCCAAGTTCAAGCAATTCTTCTCCCTCAGCCTGCCTAGTAGCTGGGATTACAGGTGCCCACCACTATGCCTGGCTAATTTTTATGTTTTTAGTAGAGACGTGGTTTCACCAAGTTGGCCAGGTTGGTCTCGAACTCCTGACCTCAGGTGATCCACCTGCCTCAGCCTCCCAAAGTGCTGGGATTATGGGCGTGAGCCACCACACCCGGAAACACTTCTCTTTTTTTTTTTTTTTTTGAGACGGAGTCTCGCTCTGTTGCCCGGGCTGGAGTGCAGTGGCCGGATCTCAGCTCACTGCAAGCTCCGCCTCCCGGGTTCACGCCATTCTCCTGCCTCAGCCTCCTGAGTAGCTGGGACTACAGGCGCCCGCCACCTCGCCCAGCTAGTTTTTTGTATTTTTTGGTAGAGACGGGGTTTCACAGTGTTAGCCAGGATGGTCTCGATCTCCTGACCTCGTGATCCGCCCATCTCGGCCTCCCAAAGTTCTGGGATTACAGGCTTGAGCCACCACGCCCGGCCAACACTTCTCTTTTTTTAATATCCCACATGCAATAGGCCCTCAACAAACCTTGTGTGCTCTACCTTCAGGCTGTATGGAGAATCTGACCTTTTCTAGATAGCAAGATGATCTGCTCTTTCACCATATAATTCATGAAATATATGTTTTCTCATAAAACAAACTTGACACCCTACACTATCTACTGCTACCCCACTGAATGAGGCCACCATCATGTCTCATCTCCATTATTTTGCAATGTCTCCTATCGGACACTTTTTACTACTTTTCTTGCCGTATAGTCTGGTTTTCACATGGCAACCAGAGTGATCCTATTAAAAGACAGGGTACATTATGGCACTTTGTTAGGGTAAAGTTCCAATTCTTCACCATGCCCTATAAAGCAAGAAGGAAGGAGGAAAGGAAAACTAGGGGCCAGAGCATTTTCTGGATCAGCATCTATTCCAGAAATGTGATGAAAGCCTTAGTTTATTCTTTGTCTAAAAAGTTCTAGAGCACAGGTCTCCAGAAAATACTTGAGGAAAAGATTACAGCCACACAGAAGCTCTCCATTTAGTGCGACTTTGCATTTTGCTGATGTTTCTTGGATTCTGTGCCACTACTCCCTCCCCTTCCCCAGGACCAAAGGGCATATATTTTGCTTTCGATTACTTGTGCAGTTGTTGATTTCCAGCAAGCTTCTGACTATAGTTTCCCACTAATGATACAGCATTACCATTTGATGGTAGAATAAAAGCAGTATGATGTATTAGAAAGAAGACTGGCTGAGGATTTGAAAGCTGTGGATTCTAGGCCCGTTGCTGATCTTAGGTGTATTTTTGGTCTACTTTAATGACTATATATCTCAGTGACTGTATTTGGTTATAAGATTGTGTTACTGTTATAATAATTACAGGTTTACTAATCAGCCTGTCTATCCATTTCAAAGGGAAATTGTTATTTTGGTGTCATTTTCAGGGTATGATGGGGAAACACTTTCTCTGTTCAATTTCAATTTCTAAGAATACACTGTTAAAAGTACTGATAAACTTGATATACAATGTGTGCATTTTAACCATCACAGCCATATTATACTGAGTTACTTTCTAACTCTCCATCTTAGATGTAGTCAACATTTTGATCATATGTTTTAAAGTATCCAAGGACTTGCCCCTCTTTCTGGATAGGGAGATCTTCAACCTGTTGACCACATAATTAGATGAAATATATATTCTCTTGTAACAAACCTGACGTCAGTCGTGTTAGGCAGCTCCTTGGGGAGTCAGAAGCTGCTTCCAGCCTCGTAAATAATGAGCACATAACTAACAGAACCTGATCTTCCCAGCAGAAATGTCAGCCTACTTCACAGTATGCAGTATGGTCCAAGTATCAGTGGTTGCTGAGTGAACTGCATTTCCCCCAGCTGGAGGAGAAGCAAGCTTTTTTAGGAGCGATAGAGCATGCAATAGGATGTAGACAGGAAAGGAGTCTGATGAATTGATTTTCACTGGAAAAGTCTCAGAGATTATTCACCTGAGATTGCTTAATAGTCTTAAAGCTTTAAGCTGCTGCTGAGTCTCTGTCCAGCCCACTGAGGCACTTCCATGTTGTGAAGCACTGAGTAGGCTGAAACAAATCATGGAAAATCATGCCTCCATTTCCTGGAGCTGTGGGGGCGATGACCATAACACCTCAAGTTGCATCAAAGTGATGGAACTTAGGCAACTGGATGGAAATATGTGGAAGTAATTTGCTGCTATCACAAGTTCACATGTTAACCTTACTTACCCAATTTGTATTTTGTGGGTGACCACATGCATTTCATTTGAAATAATTAGGCAAATTCTTCGTATAATTCATCTCCTGTTACTAGAGCTAGGTTGTCCTTCTATTTAAGATTTACAACTAGCCAGTAACTTAAGGCAACATATGACTGAAATATTCTTCAGTTCCATGAAACAAGCCTTTCCAGATTGAGATTTGCAGGTAGAATTTCATGAGGCACGCGGCTGGGGGCTCTCTGGAACCTGCTTGTCAAATAAACAGAGAACATTCATTCTCAGACATGTGGTCCAATAGCTTTCACAAGCATTAAACTCACTTAGAAAATAATTAGTAATCAAAAAAGGCATTTAAACTCAACTCTCTGAAGCATGGAAGGAGATGTATATTACATCGATTGAATTATCATTACAAAGATCTACTTTAGTTGTAGGCGTAATTAGGTTTTAGAAAAAGAAGACATTTATGTAGATTGGGTGATGTGGAAGGTTTTAATCACTGGAATACCATTTTTATTACAGCTGGATATTAGGGACTGATATTGAACAACGGATCCACTCTTTTCCACTGAGAATGGTGGAATCTTCACATTTTAGAACCAAGAGGAAGCTGGCAACTGATCTCATTCAGCAGCTGCCTGTTCAGGCTACCCAATCCCTAGAAGTCTGAGAAGTTGGTGATAGGGTTTACAAGTTATTTTTAGTATATTTATGAATATGAATGCATGCATGATATGACCACAAAACTACAAATCGATTTATTTGTATTTGGGTTGGAGTTATATCAACTCAAAGTGTAGCGTGTATTGTATGCTCCATAGAAATAGGGGCTGGGTCTACCTGGTTGAGTTCTGTGTCCATAGCTCTCATGAATAGGACTTCACACCTGGTAGGAATTTTAATATTTGTTGGTTGGACGGTTGAACAAATGAGTGGAAGAAGAACTAATCAGAAATTCTTTTGGCAGTTATAGAAACTTGGATTAATTTTCTTAAAGAAGGAATCAATTACTGTTTAATAAGCACAGTTTGGTTAGTAAAAATATTTCAAAACAAAATCTCCTTGAGAGCAAATTAGTAATATAAGTTCTTGGTGTGAAAATGACTTTGCACAGTTGTAAACTAGAGCCCAGAAAACTTAAGTGTCTTAAGTTGAGCAGGGGGATGATGGCAAAACCAGGATTAGAATCCAGAGCTATTGGCCCACCGTCTTCCCACCACAAACTATATTATTGAAAACAGATCAGGTTCCTTTAGGTGTTTAACCTTTATGAATGAAAATGCTGCCTAAGATTTGGAAATCAAACATTTACAGCTCTAAATAAAACTTGCCTCTACAGTTACTTCTCACTTTTATTCTTACGTCTAAAAGGTGTGGAAACATCACTGAACATTGTTTTTCACATGCAGTTGAGACTCTGTTCAAGGGAGTTTTGTGGTTTAGGAAAGTTTGGGGGTTACCAGTACCTTTGAGAATCTGATGACAGCCGTGTACCATGGACAAACACGTGTATGCCCAGACGTAGGCAGTTTTACTCATGGCATCGGGCAGTTCACAGACTCCACGGTGAGGATCCTGATTTGGGGGCTCCGCCACCATTCTGTTTGGCCCTCTTTTGGTTTGGATGTTCCTTTCAGAATTGATGAGCTTTCACATTTGCTTCTACTCCGATTAAACAGCTCACATTGTTTCATCATTTAAAATGCCTTAAAATGGCCAGGTATGATGGCTCAGACCTGTAATCTCAACACTTTGGGAGGCCAAAGTGAGAGGATCACTTGAGCTCGGGAGTTCAAGACCAGCCTGAGCAATGTAGTGAGACCTCGTCTCTACCAAAAATTGAAAAATTAGTCGAGTGGTGTGGCACACACCTATAGACCCAGCTACTCGGAAGGCTGAAGTGGGAGGATTGCTTGAGCCTGGAAGGTTGAGGTTGCAATGAGCTGAGATCAATCACACCACTGTACTCCAGTCTGGGTAACAGAGTGAGACCCTGTCTCCAAAAAAAAAAAAAAAAGACCCTAAAAGGTACTTTTTACATTGTCTGTAGAAGGTGATTACTTTACAACTAAGGCATTTTCATTTTTGAAAAATATGGAATATAAAAAACCTGTTGTAGAAGAAAATTGTTCACAATGAACAAAAATCTAAATCACTATGTTATGTTGAAGCCTTAAGTGGAGCTATTGTAAAGTATGCATTTTTATCCCAAAATGGAAATGGCACTGTAAAAATGGAGACAACTTTAATGTTCTGAAAAAGTGTATAAAAATAGCATACATTTAGAGTTCTTCAAGAAAAGGTACTAAATAATAGAATAGTCAATGGTAGGTTGTCTGTGTGGATTTGGAGGCTCATTAGTGTAGAGGGAACCAAATGGTGAGTCATCCTCTCAGGCTGCTCTCCTTACCTTCAGAACATCAGCAAGACCCTGATGAGGAAAGGAAGATGCACGTGGACAATCACCTGGGCTTTTTTTTTTTGCCGTTCTCCCCGTAACCCTGCCCATTTTCTTTACCTGTGAAAATAAGCCAATTACTAGGAAAGCAAACCCAATGTATCCAATTAGCAAATGAAGATATTTAGTAAAAATGAAGCCCCAAAATCTTGAAAGGGCAGAGTGAACAGGGAGCACTTTCAACTCCTTTTATCTTCATTAATACTTTTAATTCTAGTGATTTGAAGAGATGTTAATAGACGCAATAGTACTCTGTTAATCTTGACTATATTAATACAAGATTAGGGAAGTTTGGGAGGGCTACAGCTATGTTTAAGAATCTGATGACAGCCATGGACTGTGGACTAACACTTGTGTGCCCAGACCCAGGCAGTTTACTCATAGCGTCGGGCAATTCACAGACCCCACGGTAAGGATCCTGATTTGGAGGATCTACCACCATTCTGTTTGGCTCTTGTGGTTTGGACGTTCCTTTCAGACTTGATGAGTTTTCACATTTGTTTCAACTCAGATTAAACAGCTCGCACTGTTTCATCATTTAAAATGCCGTAAAACAAGGCCGGGTGCAGTGGCTCGCGCCTGTAACCCTAACACTTTGCGAGGCCGAGGTGGATCACCTGAGGTCAGGAATTGGAGACCAGCCTGGCCAACATGGTGAAACCGCGTCTCTACTAAAAATACAAAAGTTAGCTGGGCGTGGTGACGCATGCCTGTAATCCCAGCTACCCAAGAGGCTGAGGCGGGAGAATCTCTGGTACCAGGAGGTGGAGGCTGCAGTGAGCTGAGATCACCTCTGCACTCCAACCTGGGGACAGAGCAACACTCCATCTCAAAAAAAGGTAAAAATAAAAATAAATAACTAAATAGCTCTAAAACAGCAGGATAAAGTTAATTCTGACTGTATTTATCAGGTACTTCACATAACTGTTGAACTGTGGGTCTCAAATATACAACTCCAAGAGGACTTTCAGCTTCACGTTACCCTTCTAAGAACAATAAAAATGCCCCCTTAGATTTGGTAGGTCTTTCCCTCCATATGTAGTCCTGATACAGTGAGAAACTGACTGAAGAGGTAGATTCAAGGACCTTGAACTTCTCCTCATACATCTAGTTCATTTTTTTTGCTACTATCTAGTAGCAAAAACTAAAAAAGTTTAGGTTTAGTTTTTTAAAAACTAAAAAAAAAAAAAAAAACCTGACCTGTCTAGTTCATTTTTTGATTTGGGCTTTTTTGATACACTTTCCAGTTACTATAATCAGCTTTGAATCCTCTGTGATGCTTCTCATATTCTTTATCCCTAGTTGGAAAAATAACTCTTTGAAGATACCTTTTCAGGCACATTCGGGAGACATCAATAATTTGGGTGATATTTTCATCTTTACTGTCTAGATGAGTCATAGACTGTGTCTCTCTCCTGGTTTAAGTGGTGAATTCCTTCAGAAAGCCACTGACGGACTAACCCCTCGGCGACTGTCCTAGTAACATGGAAGCTACCTGGCCTCCTTAGTGAGCCCAGGAGAAGAACCTTATTCTTCTACTTTGGAGTTCTTACTTTATTTTCAGCGTTTGTGAAATCTCAAAATTAAGTTACCTGTTTTTCTGATTTTGAACTTTAGTTACTAGGCTATTCCATCTCTTAGCACCTAAGAGGCACTACCCTCAGTTCGATATATTCAGGTTTCAATTCCTTCAGCCCAGATGTTCCTTCTGTCATTATATTAGTTCCCTTGGAAGCTATCCAGGCTGCTGCTAATAGCTTGAGTGTGTCACAACCCACTGGCACTTACCATTGTCTCTTCAGTAGCAGAACTGTTGCCCCATTGAGTGAGCATCTCCCAATCGAATCACAATGGATAGTTTTCAAAGCGACTACCCATTATGCATGTTTTCTTAACTGGTACATTGAAGACACTATTTATTCAAAAAACCTTTTTTTAAAAACTCAAGTATTGCACAAGCAAGCTCATATATAACCATTGTTGAATAGAACTATTACCCTCAATAAATAAGAAATGATGACACCTAGAAAAGAGAGAACAATAGGTAATGGGTCTGCTTTTCCCTCTAACCGCAACCACGAAAGTATAATCCTCACTAAAGGGCTATAAAGTTGTCTGCTTTCTCGGTTCAGCGCACTGATGTCTCCTTGCTTTTAGTGCTGTTTTAGTATGTTGACCCTCTGTTCCCTGCAGCTGGGAGTTTATTAGTCTTTGTGGCCTTTGGGAATGAATATTCATAATGAGATAGTAGTGATGTTTCAGATCCTTTCTAAGGCCCCAAGAGAATTACTCTCAGCAACTCAGAAAACTGAGAAAAAGGCAAATCATGCCGGCATCCCATATTGACTCATGGAATGCGAGGCTGTATTGCAAAGGACCTGGTGAGGAAACTGAAGCCTAGGGCTACCCAGTTATGAATAGCACAGCCAGGCTAGAATCCAGGTCTTTCAACTCGCGGTCCAGATTCTTTCTGTGACATCGTATTATCTCCATAAGAATTCGCCTTTTCCATTCCTGAGCTTCTAACCTATGAAAAAGACAAAACGCCAAATATCTAAAATTAGAATTTGACCATGACGGTAGAACTTACGTGACAAAGTTATTCAAGGAGGGTAGAGGAATAGAAAAGCATCTCTATCAACCGTGTAGTTTCTTAGAAGTAAACTCCGGTTATATTTGGGAGTATTAATTTCACCAACTATATCACATATTTTTCTTTTTAAAAATTATCATTATTCACGTTTTAAAAACATCCTTAAGCTTATTCAGAGAGTCTATGAAACACCTGTTAGATCATATTTACCCTTCTTAGAACAATAAAAATTGATCACTATGGTAGATACAGTCGAGAAGAAGGAAGACGTGTGATGATGCTTCCTTTTACTTCTTTTTTCCTAATTGTATGATGAACATCCTATGAAGTTAAGGTAACTTCAATAAAATTCTTATGATTAGGTCTTAATTTACAATAGACATTTAAGCCTTAAAAGTTTTCAGTTAAATTCTACATAACTTTCTCCATAGGCAACTTCTTTTAGTCAGTGTGGTACTTCTTTAAATTCTTAATAAGCTCAGATCTGATGAAATAGCTGTTTTTCTTTCCCAACGTGACATCATTTGGATCCCAGACTGAGGCTGCCTTTTTCCTTGAGTGAATACCAATCAGATATACGAGTTGTGGGGGAAAGACTCCGGTGGAAATAGGGCCAGAGGACCACTCCTCCTGATCAAGGCTGCTCAGAAAGTTTCCTCAGTTCAGATGAACTGGATAGCTTTGCCTATTACAGGCATGGCATTGATGTAATAGTGGGTTAACAAGATTATTTTGGCCGGGTGCGGCGGTGGCTCACCCCTGTAATCCCAGCACTTTGGGAGGCCGAGTTGGGCGGATCACAAGGTCAAGAGATCGAGACCATCCTGGCCAACATGGTGAAACCCTGTCTCTACAAAAAATATAAAAATTAGCTGGGCATGGCAGCACGCACCTGTAGTCCCAGCTACTCTGGAAGCTGAAGCAGGAGAATCGCTTGAACCTGGGAGGCAGAGGTTGCAGTGAGCTGAGATTGTGCCACTGCATTCCATCCTGGTGATAGAGCGAGACTCCATTTCAAAATAAAAAAGATTATTCGTAGTAATCTATGTCTTTGGGTTTATTTGGAAGGCACCTGACTTCATCGAAGGCTCCTTCCCCAGTTACGTGCCTGGGAAACTAATTATTCAGTCGGAGGGTAATGAAAGACCCTGCCATCTGTCTGCCAACTTAATGGAGTGTCAGCATATCCCAAATAGGAAGTAATTGGATTGACAGACACAAAGTCAGTTATTAGACTGTTATTATCTGATTGGAAAAAAGCAACCAGAGAAGCATACAACTGTAGCAAAAACTAATCTGACGATGTCTGTTGTTCTGGGAATGCAGAATCCACCACACAGAATGCATGGGCTTTGAAACCCCTGACCGGCTTAGGAACGTTTGGAGTTCCTTCTCTCAGAATTCATCTCTGTATTCTTATTACAAATCATTGTAATGCAATCGAATAAAACACAGTTTGCATAAAGATGGGGCCCATTTATAAAACTGTCACCACAGCCACTCTATTAATAGAGCCATTTTAAAGATTTATTGTGAGCATATGTTACTTTTTACAGGGGGCCAGATTGAGAGCCGCAGGATTTGAACATGGAAGAATGTGCTACTGGTGATAATTCAAAAAAAATTAAAGCTCTTCTGCCCAAGTAATATCATTAGACTGGTACTCTTCTCTTTTCAGGTGTGATTATCAAAGATCAATCTTAATGAGGCATTAAGGACAGGTGACAAGGTCTAGAGCAGTGCTACATAACTACTTTTTTAAGTTCACAGATTCTAGTTTTACTTCCTGGGACCGCTAGAGGTCAGGGAACACAATGGATGGGCTAAATGTAAGGGTTTGGAAGCAGAACTGGGTTATGAGCTTTATTCTCCTTTGAAAAACTGTGGCTGCATGTGTCTGGTGGGGAAGAAGTAGTAAAGACATCATCTCTATTCATTCACTATTGATTCAGTGAGAGTCACAGCCCTGCTCTATAGGATTCCTAGAATCTCTAGTCCTTGAAGTTTATGCAAAGAGCTAGACAGTTTCACAAGCTTACATTTATTCAGCAAGTGTCTAAGTAGCACTTGCAGTGTGCTAGGCACTTTCCTAGGTTCTAGGTATACAGCTGTGAATCCATCTAAGACCCTGCCCTCATGGGGCCTGCTTTCCAGTAAGGCAAATGAAAAGTAAACAAAGTCAGTGCATGTGGTATCAGATTATAAGTGCTGTAAAGGAAAAAAAAGGCAGTGAAGGGAGATGGAGAATGATCTTAAGAAGGTGATGTATGTCCTGGCACCCTACTGAAGTCAGCAAGTGAGTTGTGTAATTGTCTGGAGGAAGAGCAGCCCAGGCAGAGGAACCAGGACTTTCAGAGGCCCAAGCAAATTATAAGTATTTTTGTCAGTCCTACCACCAAGAAACCAGCTGCTTCCAGATTCCTTGGCCTGATAATATTAGAGTTAGTCCTCAACATTTCTTATTTGTAAGTTAGGGAATACAGAAAATATGCATGAGAAGGTACTGTAATCTATAAGTAATACATAAACATAGGATATTGTTAGTAAGCTCCAAATAAGCTTTAGAGATCTCCATCATTATAATCTGAGTCATTAAAAGCTTTGAGGGAATTCCCACTTAAAGAGACCAACTCTGTGGTGATATCACTTTTATCACACAAACCTTTTAGCAGTAATTTTCTTGGCATATTTACAAATAAATAAACAAAGGAATTACTTGTTAGTCATATTACCTGCCATATAATGAGTACTACCATATTTCAGACACTGTTTATAGACACTAGGTGAATTTAAGGTACGACTGCAATACACACATCACTGCCAACCGTGTAATAACCCTGCAAGGCAGATATTATTTCCTCATTTTACAGATTAGGAGCCTGAGAGGTCAGAAAAGTGCCACAGGTAAATATCTGGGAGAGCTGAAATTCCAACCCAGGCCTGTCTGACCTCAAACCCTGTGGCCTGTCCTGTATATTATGTTGCTCAAAAGATCATACCATTGAGTTCTTAATATGAGTGGCACACTGTGTTAGGAACCATGAGAAAGACAGAAAAAAATAAATAAAAGCACAATCCCTGTACTCAGAGACATGAAAATATAGTTGGGGAGAGGTAATTTTAAGAGAAATAACTGAGGGCAGAGAAAGAAGAGTTAGAAACACATCATTGCATTCCTTGGACTGTGAAAGCTAGGGAACAGAAAGAGATTAATGTAGACTACAGACAATAAGCCTTAAGCTGCAATTTTGAGACAGGTAAAATTCAGGTGATCTCTGTCATAGAGTTCCAATCACATATGGATGTTAGAATCTATTCCTGTACCTAGGATGAAAATCATATGTCATCATGGTTACCTGTGAAAATTGCTTAGCAAGAGATGAACTACTGTCTCTCAATATGGTCAATATAACCCAGCTACGTTTTCCTCCAATTTTATACCCGTTTGGTTAAACTCCAAAATAAGTATTCCCCCTGTGAATAATTATGTCACATAAAAAATGCACATTTTAAGTACTAGATCACACAGTCACACTCAGGGTGACTAGAGTCTAACACCATGAAAGACATCCAGGAGCTGAGTCTGATTGAGGGACTTGGATTGGTGCCTCCCTGTCCTGCATACTATGGGACACATTCTCATCGAGTGGAATGGCAGGCCAAATACCTTGTTGTATTTGCATTGCCCCAGACCCTGTCAGCCCGTGCACCACTGATTTCATGTATATTAAATATGGGTATTCTGAAACCTCACTGAAGTGGAGTATATTCTCAACAAGTAGAAAAACATCAGCAAAAGAACCAGGACAGAAATAATTTTGGATTCTCCTGAAATCATCAAATGGCCTTTATGCAGAGGTATGGGAAAGTAACGCAGCCTGATCCTAAGAGGGCCGTGAAAACCAGAGAGAAAATTAAGAGATTCATGAGATGGAAGTAAAAACCATTAAAAGTTTTAGATAAATGAAATATACTGTGAAAACTTGATGCAAATTAGTCTAGTGGTGAAATGTAGGGCGGGTAGTGAAATAGAAATGGAAAAGACCAGACCAGAGACACTCACAATCTAGAAGAAGGTATGGACTAGAGTTAGATCATTTCTAGAGATGGGACTTGTTTGGAGATTACTTTTCACCTTACTTAATCTCATTAATGTGATTTAAAGGAAATAATGCACACTCGAAGGAGCAGGTTAAATACCAAGAACTTAGTGAGTCAGGTAGCTGTAGCTTTTTAGAATGCACTTTTTTCATCCATCCTTTCATCCATCCATCCATCCATTCATCCACCCATCCATCCACCCATCATATTTTCTTTCCTCCCTCTCTACATTTATACTTATGATCAAACATATCACTTCCCCAGATGAGAGTCTCAGCTTAGCACTCTAAAATGCTGGTGGCATTAAATTAGGTAATGAATGTGAAAATGACTAAAAAATTCTGAAAACAAATTTGAAATGTTATTATCCAGTTGTCATCCTTTTGAAGTCTCTTAAAGTCACATTTAAAGTAGGTAGATTTATATATTACTTGTACTTTTGGAAATAAATATATCCTTCAATCATTCTAATAGTTTTTAACTATTCTGATTCCTTTTGAAAAGTAAAAGTTTTCCAGTTTTGTTTTAATAACATTCCTTTTATTGTCCTCATAAAGCAGTATTAAGTAATCATCACATTATTAAGTAGTATTTCTGCACTGAATTTTCAGTCCTCTGATGATAGATTTTCTTTCTTTTGTTTCAAAAGTTGAAGCAATCTTAGGAACAATAGTCAAAAATAATTCATTTAGGGAAACATTTCACAAAGATCCCCTGGTCATTGCTTTCAAAGTTTAGATGACCCAAGTAATGGACAGTGTTGACGTCTAGTCATAACTTCAGTGTGGATAGGCAGGCATCTTCTGTTCTCTAATAACGATATTACAAAGTGTCAAGCATACATAAATTTTCAAATCTGAGCATGAGATACAATTTTTTTTAAAGATAATCTCATGCTTCTGTTCCATTCCAATGTTTTAACTTACATAAATTATCTTGGGGAATACAGTGGCTCAAGCTTGCGGTTGAAGTTGATCAAGTCCTTCTTTTGATGAGTGAATAAGTGAATAAAGGGATACCCATGTCTGCTCAGAACCATCTTTGATTCGACCTTATGAATAACACAGATATGTCCTCTATAATGACCTAAAGAAATAAGAAAAAAATTGTTAGTATCTCATTCTGTCATCTCCACTGAAATGCCTATAGCAAGATAATGAATTATATATTATCAGGAAACAATCCATGTAGTGTAAGGGTAGGCAAAACATCTACCACTCTCAACTTTTAATTCATTTTCTCTCACTAATGGTCTCTTTTCAGAAATCAGCATGCTCTTGAGGATTTTCCTGAAACCATGACAGAAGGAATGAACTCTGCCTTCAATTATTTATGGTTTAAATGAATGCAAATAAGACTTTCTGGCTTGCTGTGCTGATACTCATTAATAAATATTTCACTGGGTAATAGGAAGATTCAGATTGACTAAATGAGGCTCTTCTTCAATATAAACAAAAGCCCTTGTGTTTTTCGCTACTGTGCAGGCCTGATTCTCATGTCTGGCCTTCATTAAGGCGGATGAATGTTAGATATGTTAGATGGGTGCATCAACACAGGGATGGATCCTGTGGGAACCTGAGTCGGCGGGGGGTTCTGCAGTGAAATAATCCTCTAGTTAAACCAAATTTAATCTCATTAGCGGGGTAATTGTGCTGTTAGGGGAAATGGCCAACCAGGTTACAGAGAAACCCACAGTCTAATTATTCTTTGACTTCTGTCATTGGAGAACTCAGAGGCAAAAGATGCAGGTTTTGTGCTCAGCCTACTGTTGTGGTTAAGTCTTAGAAAAATCTCAGATCTTTCACAGTTGCCAGAACCTGTGTATAGCATTGATCATGTCCTACCCATTTTGGGATCCTTTCCTATATAAATTAACACACCAATAGTACAAGTTCCTGTCATGTTGCTCCTTTTTATATACACATTTTGCCCACCCACTTTTCCAACAAGGTTGTACACATTAGACTTTGCTAGTGTTGTAAAACTGTTCAGGATATAGTAGTGCATCAGAAAGTTCTAAAACTACCAAAATATCTAAAACTTAGTTATGAAAAATGAGCCTTTCCGTATTTCTGCTCCTTGGGAAATTTTCTAGAATCTTTGAAGCTGTGGGCCATGTATTTTACATTCCTCTGGATTTCCAGGCATTATGGACTTTGCCATTTTTAGGATGTGGTATAGAAGAAAGAATGGTGGACTAATTGGGAACCAGATTTGGCTTCAAGATACAGTCTGAAAGCTTGATAGCAGTGTGACCTTCAGTAAATTACTTATCTTGTCTGAACTGTAGTTTCCTCATATGTAAAATGGAAATAATTAACACTGTCAAAACAGCCCCCAAAGCAGAATGAGGTTCAAGTATATGAAAGTCTTTTGTAAGCGCTAACATGCACTATAGATATGAGCAATAATCATGCATCCACTTGACTTACATGACTTGGCATTCCTAGCTTCTAGGGCACAGCTTGCATATGGTCAGTAAATGTTAGTTGAATTAATACCTAGATATTTGGTAGGCTTACTGTCATGTTTCAGGTTGTTGCTGGGATCTTACGTGAATAACTATTGCTGAGAATTTGTCAAAACCAAACAGCAAAATGGATGCTGCTCCATATTTTTTAAAAAGAGCAAATAGGCCAGGTGCGGTGGCTCACACCTGTAATTACAGCACTTTGGGAGTCCGAGACAGACAGATCACCTGAGGTCAGGAGTTTGAGACCAGCCTGCCCAACATGATGAAAGCCCATTTCTACTAAAAACACAAAAAATTAGCCAGATGTGGTGGCCAGCACTTGTAATCCCAGCTACTTGGGAGGCTGAGGCAGGAGAATTGCTTGGACCCGGGAGGCAGAGGTTGCAGTGAGCCAAGATCAGGCCACTGCACTCCAGCCTGGGTGACAAGAGCAAAACTCCATCTCAATAAAATAAAAAAAAAATAAAAAAAAAAAAGAGAGAGAGAGAAAATACAGTGAATACCTCCTGTCCAAGAAGGGCTTATTATATTGCTTCCAAAACAAGATATGCATGTCGAAATGACAACAACAAAAAAACACTTCTAAAGGCATGAATAAGTGTGAATGCATTGAAGTAATGAACTGAATACATAAATGGTCAATGCAAAACTAACTTTTGTGCTTGTGGCTATCATGCCTGTTGCCATAATTTTTTATTGTTAGCCTTATAACAATGGACAATTTTATGAATACTATCATATTTAAAATCAACTGTGTTAGAACTCGCTGCCAATATGATGGCTAGAAATTTTTTCACAAGTTTTATCTGAGCCAAAGTAGTTTTCTGAAATAATTTTTTCCATTAAGATGTATTCTGTGTTTGTGTTATGATAAAGCATATATTTCTTGTATTTTTCCATTACTTTGAAAACAGGAAACAGTTCTCAGATGAAACCAGGGCTTATACTGGAGTTTTGTTGTTTTATTTTTTTAAATGTACAAACTATTTCTACAGGCTTTTTCTGTCTCTTGCATATTCTGCTGAGTATAACACACTGGGCAGAGTCACCTGATTGCAGACATTGACTCTTGCTTGGACAGCTCTTTTATCTTCTGTGAGTTTTAGGAATTTGTCATCAACATAATCCAAAAGAATATCAGTTCTGCAGGAACTGATAATATTGTAATCAAAATACTTCTACAGAGTCTAGTTTTTCTTAGAAAATGATGCATATTCTATCATTTTAATGCCTATATACAATTGATAGATATTCACTTGCAAGTAATAAGTTAGACAGGAAGATACCTTTTCTTTATTATCCTGTATAGAGATGTAATAATCTATACTTTTCTACATCTCAGATTTGTAAGCAGAGTTTTTAACTCTGATTTAGCCTTACAGGGGATATGAAAACATAAATAAAATAGAAAGGTGGAAATACTAAAGTATTTAATTCCTATGTAATAAGTGGACCTATTTATGAAATTAACTATAAAGAAGAATTTAACACTGATGCCTCTTGAAGGAACAAAGAACTGTAAGAATGGAATGCTGGCTGAGATGGCTTAAAATATTTAGCTTGGTTTACTGTTAGTTCACTTTTGATGTAAATTTGATGTTACTCCAACCCATTTTGTTATGTTGAAATCCTGATAGTGTGATGTTTCAATAGATGGCCCAAAGTGAGACTCTAAAAGGCAATAATCTCTTCTAAGTAGGAAAGGGCTCTGGAGGAGGTAAATTTGAGAAAAACTTTGAACCACCGTAGAAAAATAACTTTGTGAATACTGTTGCAAGATCATTGTAGATATTTTTCAGGCAAAGTGTAGATATGGGAACAGAGAAAGAAACCAACAGTGATATGAGAAGATGATCCTGGCTTACCTGAATTAATGATCAAGTGTGTGAATACAGGAAAACAAAAATAGAAAAGTTTAAGGGACAAGACTTATTGCCTGTCTGTGACTCATATCATTAGTGACTACTTTTTTTTTAGGGCACTGTGCATTCAGAACACTTTGCCAGTTAATCAAGTGATAGTAAACATAAAAGTGCGATAAGAAATAATAAATAAATAAATAATAATAAACTAAGTTCAGCAATAAGGGTAGTTGCCAAATAGGCTCATTAGAGACCATTCAGACTAAGTTTTCCAAAGCATTCATTTATTAAATGTAATGCAATCCATCCTGTTGAAAAAGAGTGGAAGAACCATGGAGCCAGTTTGTTTCTTCCAGACAGTATATACTATAATTTTATCCTAGTAGGTACACAAGCCAGTCACATTTTCGACATACGAAATACTTCCAGACTTTGACTTCTGTTATTGATACCTGAGTAATGTTCAGCTTAGGCCAGCTTCACTAAATTTCACGTTTGAGAAAAGGACTAGGTTTTAATTTGCTGATAGTTCGCCTTAAAAATGCCTCATATTGATATGTTTAACATAGTACATGCATCATTTAACTTCACAACTTTTTTTCTTTCACCATCTCTATTCTTTATCTTGCTTAGCCAGCCATATTTCTTTCCTAAAACATAGCTTTAAAATAATCTGTATATTGTATCCCCTTCAAGAAGGACTTGCCTTTAAAGACAAGCCTAAACAAGCTGTAAAAATGACAATATGATTTATTAAAACATTAATTATGTCCACTGTACTTGATATAGTGTTAAGTGTTTCAGGTATGACTCAAAGATGTACAAAACACAGTTGCTGCTCAGAAGGAACTTAAAGAGAAAAACAGGTAGAAAAAAAGACTAATGCTATGAAGTAAAATAGTTCAAATACATGAAGCAGTTTTAAAGGCATCAGGGAAAACTTTGTGAGTGACTTAGTTTTGAAGTGGTCCTTGAAGAAAGGCTGTTGTGAAAATGATAAATTTTCGAAACTCCTCTTTAGCTGATTTGCTACAATTTAGAAGATGTAAGGGAACACTAGAAGTAGACCACAGGATCATCATAAGAAAAGGCATGAACTTAAAAAAATACAGAGAGTACATGGGACTCAAAGTTTGCTAACGAGTAGAAGTAGAAATAATGTTAGACTTACTTCTTGAGTTCCTACTGGATGCCAAACATTGTCTACAATGAAAAAGCCATGTTCCCTCTTTTCAAGATGTTTAAAAACTAGTAGGGAAGACGGATACCTCCATAGCAGCAAAATTCTGTGGTCTTAGGGTGGTGTGGTGACATAGTCAAAGGGCATTCAACATACACTTAAGGAGAAGGGCCTCTGGAGGAAGTGACATCTAAGCTGGTGGCTACCGGACGAGTGACAGTCAGGACAGATATATGGTGACACTGTTCTAGATAAACAAACCAGCATGTACAGAGACCATGCTGGAGGCAAGAGAGAGCAAGGCATGCTTTATGAAACTGCGAGGAGTTCTAGATTATTTGCTTTAGTGAGATTAACCAAATAGTCATATATTACATAAGTTGAAGGAAGAAAGGATGGAAGAAGGAAAAACCAGTTAGGAGACTATTTTAGGGAGGCCTGGGAAAAGTTTTGCCTTATTTTAAATTCTGTCTGTTCACCTACATCATCTCATTTTGTAAGAACCTGAATTAGTATGTGAGTGTTACAAATGGAGGCACAGGAATGTGGGCCTGAGTGCCAGCATTAAACGACTTGAACACTATTCATATCATATGCTAAGTGGGTGATAGCTCCTGGGGCATAATTCTTTCACTGTGGGTGCCTTAGACCTAGAACACTAACATAGTGCCTACCTTTCAGCATAAGGAGTAATAAATAAGTGAAGGGGTAAACAGGTAGATAAATGTATGAACTTAAGACTTAATATAAAGAGAATGTCTATACATCTAGAAGCTTCTTGCATGAGTAGCAAGGCTGAAGAAAAAGTGAAAGATGATTTTTAGGCTTGAGCTTAGGTAACTGGAATGATAATGACACAAAAATAGAGAACACAGGAGGAGAGAATGGAAATGATAATGGGAGTGCAGCAGCGAAGAGCTCCATGTTGGACATAGTTTGAGTTATCAGGAGGACATCACTTGAAAGTATCTATCAAGTGATTGGAAACACAGGTCAGGAGCAAGAAGTCAGTGCTAGAGATAATATTTATTGTATTTTAAGAGAAATAATTCGGTCTTTGATATATTCAAATGCTTATGTTTAGTAATATTATGGTACTCTCCATCCACACAAGGTCCCAGTACCTCAACACACACTTTAGGGTTTTCAACATGGACTTAAGTCTATTGATTGTCATCCCCTTACCTGCCCACCTCTGGAGTTCTAACCCTACAGGTGAACCCTTGAGAGGCAGCGATGTTAGAGAAGTATGTCGGATAGAGTGATGAAGTCTGGCATGGTCTCTGGAGACGAACTGTCCAAGGTCAAATTTTGGCCCCATCCCTTGCTAGCTATATGACCTTGGGAAAGTAACTTCACCTTTCTGTGCCTTCATGTCTTCTTCCAAATGGCAATTATAAAAGTACATAACTTCATAGTGTTGTAAGGAATATGTGAAGCAAAGCATGGTGATTACTTAAAACAGTGCTGGCCTGTCCAGTTGGCCCTCAGACAACACTGGTTTGAACTGCGCAGGTCCACTTCTATGCTGATTTTCTTAAATAAATATAGTTGGCCCTCATATCGGAGGGCTGTGCATCCACAACCAAATGCAGATCGAAAATACAGCATTCACAGCTTGTGAAATCAGAAGATATGGAGGGCCGACTTTTCATATACGCAGGTTCTGCAGGGCCAACTGCCGGACTGGAGTGTGCACACACCCAGATGGTCTTGTAACCAGTCCCCCAGGGATACTGAAAGATGACTGTAATCAGAACAATAAGAACTGTCAGCTGTTAATGTTACTGCAATTTTTTCAGCTGCTCAGTTTTATCACATGTAAAATGGAGATAGTAAAAGCACAGTCCTCATAGAGTGTCTGAAAATCACATAAAAAAGAATCCATATAAAGCTCTTTGATCAGGACATGGTAAGCGCTCCATGGGTGTAAGCAATTATTAATACAGCTCCTACTGGCATAGCTACAGGTAGAAGCTTTCCCAGATTCTTCTGTGTCCTGCATTACAGAGTCTGAAGGCCAAACTGATATGGGGTGCCTAAAACAGAGTATATTTAATATGTGACACGTAAGTTTCCAGGTGTATGATAGACATTTTGTAATAAATTACAGTTTTTCTTGGAAAATTTTCTGAAAGCTTTACCTTCTGAAAAAAACATAAAGAAGAGGTTATTTTACTGTGAGATAAACTGAAAGGATAAAAACAAAATTCCAGACCTATCGGAAAAGCAGGATTATTATTTCGTTCTCTAAGTTTTGTGTCAGCATCCCTTATTTATTTATGCAATTTTTGGTTTAAAAAGATTGTTTGATATTAAGGGTTAGAGTTTAAGTCACTTCAATTTCCAAATTATATGCTTAAAAAAATTTAACAGCTGTCATTTTTAGAGAGGCTTACTTCATTTTACCTAAAGTGCTTTTCAGTCTAGAGGGAACACTTAACTGCAGTCACAAATCACTTGCAATATACTCATGGTAAGATTTTTTTAAGTTAAATTTGTTTATAAACCTGCAGAATCCAAATTTTATAGATGATATTCTTTCTCCCTTTATTTAACGATTTTTACCCCTTTTCTCTTCTACTCCCAGACATGAATTTCACACACTACAAATAAGAGCACCCAAATCCCTTTTTATTTGATTAGTTCAGCAAATTGTCTCCTATGGGTATGGGCTGAGGACACGATTGGGCTCTGCAGTGATGAGCTTATTTTGCACTTTTACACAGAAAATCTTTATATACAAAAGGCACAGATAGTAGTTACACTCAGTATGAACAATTACAGCTTGTTGGGAGAGAACCTCTTCCTGATGTGCCAATGGCTTACTCCCATGAATTAAGAGGCAAATGTGCTCCAAAGTGCATTAACCTTTATGGATTTTTCTTCGGTTTTCATGTTCCACTGATTTATGGTCTTAAATATGCCTGTTGCTGCTGTTTCTGAATGAGTCCCTTGTAAATCATTTCTAAATGATCTTTTTCGACTCAGATAATACTAGTGAGTTGAATATATCTCAAATCAATTCCTCTGAGGCTTCTTTCCTTTGCCCGAGTTGTTTTCCAGTTTTTTCTGTGTCTTAAATGTCATACCTGAGAGCAGTTGAGAAAGTAAGAAATATATCTTAAAGGAGCCCTGTTTGCTGGGGGCGCCTTCTTTCTGCAGACGGAGTGGTTTCCAGCCTTTGGCATGGCCTCGCTTGGCTTTGATTCCCAAGGCCTATTTATCATCTGAGTATAGCTAACTGGTCACAGTTCTTCGTACAAGGATGGGCCCATGTCTGGGGGTGGATTTTATTATGAGTTGTAGGTTGATTTTTTTTTTTCCCATATAAATCTAGCATGGTAGAGATTTTGATTATACTGTGTTCTCATAAAAGTCCATGATTTCCCTTAGAGTGGTGTGCAGAAAGTGTTATCAGAATGCAGCACTGTGGTATTAGTGCTGTTTGCCATCTTTGTACATGGGCCCATATCTCTCCTGAAAAGTTCTGCATTTGACAGTTAGTGTTTCATTCTCATTCTGGGTCCAAAGATTATTTCAGTTCGCTGGATTTGGGGGGAAATGTGCATTTTATTTTCTCTTTGTAACTCATGTATCATTCATGCTACAGGCTTCTTATTACTGTTGTTTGCAATCTTTACATAAAACCAAACTTCGAAATCAAAGGTTCAGGATTCTGATGCAGAACTGTGGCTTTTGTAGGACACATAATTCATTCATGATGGTGTCACAAACAGTATATCACTGCTTATTGCTAATTAAAATTTTAATGTATGCTTTTATACACAATCTGTGTCATACAACAATATTAAATGTGACAGTAGAGGATTGGCACAATGAGGATGGGACCGTGTGGACTTACTTTTGATCATGCAAAGCTTCTGCAGACCTGTAAATGTCATGCAACTTTTCACATAGAAATCTTGGACTAAAATGGAGATAAGAGAATTCAGATTCTTTTTTTAGTCTTTAAAATTATTAGTAGGAGAGATTCAGAGCTTCTCAGTAAGGATAGTACATCTCTGCAGAGTGAAGACTAGATTAGAAAACATATAAGAGGAAATGATATGTTGAGAGATCCTGCAAAATGCAGAAGTCGTAAAGGATAAATCACACATTTCTATTGGTTGTGATACATGGAATCAGTAGAAAACTTCCCAGGCCTCCCAGATATCTATATTAATGTGTATGTTATTCATCCTAAACTACCAAATTGTATGTAATGATACACAACAAAGTCAGGAAATAGCCAAATGAAAAGTTTATGTTGTATGATACAGAGTATATGTAAATGTATATATTACAAAACATAATTAGCAATAAACAGTGATTCACTGTTTATGACAGAGTCATGCATGAATTACTTGTGCTGTAAAACCAGAATCCTGAATTTGAATATTGTGAAATTTTTCATATTTTGGTTTTATGAAAGATGATGTGCTGTTGTGATTAGATTCAAGTTACGCATTTTTTAGCAAGAATAACAGAGAACAATACTGTGTTCTTCTTTATATCATGTCAGGAGGTACATGATGTCCATTTTGTCCCATTATTAGTGATGTTGGCCGTCGAATTTAAAAGCTTTTTAGGGTATGAATATAAGGAATACTTATTGAATAAGCAATCATTTGTATTCAAATAAATAACATATCACTGCTCATATTGCAGCTTCTACAATACGATGTAGGACCTCTCTGTTCAAGGATATTTCCAGCTGGTAACAGCCACAATTCTTGGCTGAGATGAAATGGAAGAAATGGAGCTGTACAGTGAAACAGAATTTGTGATAAGGCTGGGCTAAGTGAGGGATGCTTGAGTGAAATTTTAATTAGTTTGTAATTTCCCTCAATAGCAACCAAATGAAGATTAAAAATTTGAAAATATTGGGTAAAATGTTGGTAGTGTGTGCTCATGTGTGCATTCCAAAGGACACATAACTTGCCGTAAGAAAGTAAATTCAACAACACAGGTATTGCTTATATGCATGCATTTAGAGGGCCCTTAGTTGAGAATCTGAAAAGGAAAGCTTCAATTAAATATTTATAAATATTAGAATTTAGACAATAAGATCCATGCTTTTATTTTATCTTATCTTATCTTATTTTATTTTATTTTTTAGAGGGAGTCTTGCTCTGTCGCTCAGGCTGGAGTGCAGTGGCACGATCTTGGCTCACTGCAACCTCCGCCTCCCAGGTTCAAGCGATTCTCCTGTCTGTTTCCTGAGTAGCTGGGACTACAGGCGCCCGCCACCACGCCCGGCCACTAATTTTTTGTATTTTTAGTGGAGACAGGGTTTCACCGTGTTAGCCAGGATGGTCTCAATCTCCTGACCTCATGATCTGCCCGCCTCAACCTCCCAAAGTGCTGGGATTACAGGTGTCAGCCACCACGCCCTACCAGATGCGTGCTTTAAACATTCAAAAGCAACGAGAGTCAGTTGCATACTAGCATTATTTGTTTTTTGGTTTCTCCTATTTTATAGCCTGAAGTTTAGGAGGCTGATCTGAATAAGGGTCCTCAAAATCCTGTGATGAGATGCTCTCCATACAGCATTATGTATACCCTTTTCTTTGACTCTCATAGTCTCTTTTTCCATATACACAGATATACCTGTACGTTGTGTTTGCCTGCTCATCATTTACAGAGATAGGAAATCCCTGGTGTAAAAGCACTTCATGAGATTAAATAATACTCTTTTGACAGGGCTCCATCTGTGTTCTAACTTAACTTTGAAGTGAAGTATTTTCTTTTCTAATGAGATTCTTTTCACTGTTAAAAATTCAATGTTTTCATACTTCCATAGAGCTAATGAGGAGCATTGTTGGGAAAATTGGGCTTTCTGATTATTTTCTTCTATACCCTTGACTCTCCCTCCTGTCTCCCATTCAACAGATCATTTTTAAACACTTGCTAGATGAAAGGACTCATCCAGTACACTGTGGCAAATCAGGGAAAATAAAATAAAGACTCACCAAAAATGTTGAAGAGCTACTTGCAGTATTTTAATTTTGTGGAAATAATTCAACAGAAGCAAAATGAAGATGTTCCCTAGTAGAGGTTTGGTTAATAATACTGTGTTCATTAGCTTGATAGAATGAGTCTGTAATACTCTGTGAAAGAGCAGAATACAAAGTAGTGTGAACAGCCATATTGCACAAAATATAAAACAGTGTGGGATGTGCATAAGAATGAGAGAATCTTCTGTCAATAAGAATTACTGGTTTACATTGGAATGGTGGAGATATGGGATGATTTTTTAAAAATTTTGTATTGAAATCTGTAGTCCAAATTCTTAGGAGAAGGGCATTACATGCCAGATAGATTATGTCCTAGTTTCAGGAACTATGGGTTATGATCAAAGGACCTTTTAATTATTTTATCCAATATTTTATTCAGTAAGCATTTCCTACAAGTCTACTGTGTGCCAGCCATAGAGTAGCACTACTCAGCACGAAGGATTCAGCAGTTAGCAATTTACACTTTGCCCCTGGCCACATGGGGTTTCTTGCTCATTCCTAAATCCATTTATTAGTGAAATATTCCAAGTATTAACCAAATGTGGTCTAAATTGGCAACTAGGGCTGATTAGATGGGAAAATAAGGGAGCAAAGTGTAAAAAAAAAAAAAAACCATACAATATTTCACACTTTCCTCTAATCTCCAGCCTCAATCAGGGTTTATGTAAGATAGTAATTCTAAAAACCACTGCAGCACCATTTACTAAGCGGTTATTGTGTGCCAGTCTCTGTTTTGAGTGCTTAATTTTTATTTCCGCATTAAACCATCAGAACTATCCTGTGAGGTAGGTAGTATTATTATAGCCATTTTACAGAAGACACAAGTAAAGCTAAGAGAGGCTAAGTAACCTGCTCAAGACTGTGCGTTCCAGGTCCAAACTCTGGAAGCCCTACTGTAAGTATTCCTCTCTTGACCACTCGCCTCTAAGTCACTCCCCTCTGCAGAGTGACGGTGAGTGAGGTTCATCTCCTGAATGGCTAGGAAGGCTCATTTTTCTGTGTCCTTCCTGCCCATGAAGGGTAGATTGCCCATTTAATGTAACTACTTTTTTTTCATTTTTATTTATTTTTAATTGAAAAATAGAAATTATATGCATTTGTGATATACATGTTTTGAAATATGTATACGTTGTGGGATGGCTACATTGAGCTAAGTAACATGTATTATGTCACATGTTTATTTTTTGTGGTGAGAACACATAAACTCTGCTCTCTTAGTGATTTCTAGTATCCACACGTTGTTACTAACTATAGTCACCATGTTATAGATTAGATCTGTTGATCTCTTGAATTTACTCCTCCTGGAAATTTTGTATCCTTTGACCAATATCTCCTCCCCTCCCACATCCCTTAGCCCCCATTCTACCCATTTTTCACTAAGGTAAAGAAGGTGAAACAGCCTTAATTTTTCTCTTTCATTCTCACCCACGTGTTTTGTGCTTCTGCACAGGAAGGTCCCCTGCAGCTCTGAAAGCAGATTTGGAAACATGTTGAATGAGTCCCCTCCAGTTAGCGCTGACAACATCAACCTGCATGTGTCATGTGAGATAGATGTGTATGCTTTAGGGAATAAATGATGTGAATTGGAAAGAAATCACTCAGCCAGAAGCGATGGCGGCCCCTCTGTCTGTGCTGCTCAGCGCAGTTCATATTTTAGGGACACCAAAGGCAAATATGAGACTAGAAAAAAAGAAAATGAGGCTAATTTAGAGTCTTCTGCCCATCTGTTTAGCAGCAGATTGACTAGTAAAAATTTTGTTCTAATAAATGTTAAATATTTTGAAAATGTCAGAAGTACTTACACTCAGAAAACTCTTTTCCAAAGTCCCTTTGAAGAAAATAGAGATTTTGATGATTAATTCTCATAATATTAAAAAATAATAAAAAGAGTTTCGATGGATTTACTCATTAGGAAATTAATAACAGTGGTTTTCTTTTGGAAGGCAACCAAGTAGACTAGGATGCACCTGAGTAGGGCATCTTTTTGAGGGTTAGATGAGATCAGAAGGGGTCACCGTAGCAGGATGTGGTATTTGGAGATCTTCAAATTGTAGCCATGCTTAATCATCTACTTTTATTTCTTCATTTTTCCCTGCCTTCTTTCACTCACCCTCTCCTTAAGATCCATTATATTTTGGTTGTGGTCATATTTTATTTCTCGTTCACGGTGATAACATCAGTTAAGAAGCCTCAGTGCTCTTTCTTGTGCTTTCTCAATTTCATCTTTCTTTGAAGGAAAGCTACTTTTTTCATTGTGACAATCCTATATATACACCATCTTCATCCCCCACCACACATACACCCCAGAGATTAATAGAGTGTTTAACTGATAATATGTAAGATTAACTGCAATGTATTATTGATTTCGTAAGTAAAGAAAATTCTTTATTAGGTTAAACAGCTAAAGTTAAGGAACTGTTTATACACCACACTTTAAATGTGTCCTAATTAGACAGCAATTTATGAAATAAAGTCTTTGATACGTATAGCCAATTTTTAAATTCTCTGATTTAATGTTATTTGAGTAGCTAATACATTAACAGTTTTTAACAATCAAATGATTATTAAAAGTTAAAATTCAGAAGTCTAATTTCCACTCCTCTCCCAGACCTGACCCCCACCCCTGCCTCCTATGGATAGTTAGTCGTTTTTTTGAGACTTCCCAGGGTGTCTTTATGCTAAAATAAACAAACGAGGATATATAATTGTTCTATAGGGGTTAGTGTAGTAAATACTACTGACTGTAGATTGATCTGAGCTTGTTTTTTTCCTTGTAACAATATATCCTGGAGGTCTTTTCACATTAGTACATCAAAAGTTTCCACATGTGGGGGTAGAGGGAGCTGTACAGTATTCCAAAATGTAAATATACCACAGTTTATTTAATTATTCCCTAATTGATGAAATTTTAGGTTGTTCCCAGTCTTTTGCCTAAAAACAGTGCTGTCATGATCTATATATTGGGTATGTAGATCATCACATCCATATTTAGATAGCGCTCTCGGAAGAATTTCCCAGGAATGAGATTTCTGAGCCATAGAGCAATGCATCTGGATTTTTGAATAATAGTGCCAACCTGCTTTCCACAAGGGTTGTACCATTTTTCACTCATATCAATAATATATGAGAATGCCTCTTTCTTCACACTTACGGCAACAGAGTGTGTTTTCAAACTTTTGGAACTTGGCCAATTGTGTTGATGTAAAAATTGGTATCTTAGTATAGTTTACTTTGCATTTTTCTTATGAATGAATAATTTTTTTAATGTTTAATATATTAGTCATTGTATTGACTATAAACAGTCTTTTCATGTGTTTTGATCATTTTTTTTACTAAGTTATTTGGTTTTTTTTCTTGTTGAGTTCCAGCCATCATCTGTGATTCAAACTGCAAATATATCTTTCAATTGGTTATTCATTTTATGTTTTCATTTATTTTTCTTCTCCCCCTTTTTGAGAAGAAATTGAAGCACAATACAGCTCTTGCTTTCCATAGCATTGTGGAACTGTAAAAATGACCATGCGAGTTGAAACCATGCAAAGCAATCTTAATCAATGAGGATAGTCACAATTGTTTCATGACTTTACAATTTTTTGTCAAAACATTAAAAAACCTTTGGGAGGCCGAAGCGGGCAGATCACATGAGGCCAACAGTTCAAGACCAGCCCGGCCAACATGGTGAAACTCCATCTCTAGTAAAAATAGAAAAAAGTTAGCCGGGCATGGTGGCACACATCTGTAATCCCAGCTACTAGAGAGGCTGAGGCAGGAGAATCTCTTGAACCCAGGAGATGGAGGTGAGCCAAGATCGTACCATCCTGGGTGATGGAGTAAGACTCTGTCTCAAAAAAAAAAAAAAAAAAAAATTAAAAACTCTATTCCTGGCATTTATAAATATATACAGAAATGAAAAATAAGAAAGCCAATATGTATTTAGTACACTGTAACATTAGAAACATTGAGAATTAAAGTGTTTTATTTTTTGTTAAAATCTTATCAAGATTAGTATAGCAGTGCTTGCCACTGCCTTATATACTTTACAGTATACAGCAAGTGTCTTTTCTGGGCCTCGGTGAACTGTCATACTTCTAAGTTTGGCTCAGTTGCCAGCATTTTATCCTTTATTTTTTCTGTGTTGTGAAATATCTCCAAGAGGTTTTTAAGTGTGAAATTTGTTGCCAACATCACTTCCTCTGGCATCTCATCTCTCTTCATCCTCTGCATCCCTTTGGTCACAACCACCTTCCTGGTTCGTTCTCGCCTTCAGTCTGGCTATGCCTCTCCAGTGGCAGCAGTGTCAACATTCCCAGGGGCAGCTCTTTCTCCTGTAACTCCGTTTACATTCAATTCAAATTTCACTTCCAGTGTTACCACTTTGTGGTACTTTTATCTTTGTTGGCCAATTCCCTCCCTCTTTCAATTATCCATTTTTATAAAATGCCACATGGGTTTATCAGTGGGAGACAGGGAGGCACCACAGCTGCATGCTTTGCTGCCTGTACATGAAGTGAATAACAAATGCACAGTGACCAGTTGCCAGTAGACATTGGAAGAAGGGGTGTGATTGGTCGCTAATCATGATGAACACATATCAGTTATTTACATTGGGATTTCAGAGGAGCTAGCAACAAATTTATACTTTAGTTACTTAAATTTAATGTACTGTGGTGACTATACTGTGGTATTGAGATATTGAAACTATGTAATTGAAGGACTGATGTTATTTAACTAAAAAATAGTAGCAACTTCAGTTTGTTCATATAAGTAGGGGCTGCCTGAATAGAAAATTAAAAAGAATTATAATAATAAATTTATTTTGTTTGTTATTAAAATTAGAATTTTAATAAATATCTATATACTCATCTCTGAGACTTGACAATCATTACCATTCTGTTGTGTATTCTTTAAGTGTTTTTAATAAAGGAAATAGATCATTG
Source organism: Trachypithecus francoisi (assembly GCF_009764315.1). Taxonomy (NCBI): domain Eukaryota; kingdom Metazoa; phylum Chordata; class Mammalia; order Primates; family Cercopithecidae; genus Trachypithecus; species Trachypithecus francoisi. Next base: position 25,120,369 of record NW_022681469.1, on the reverse strand, counting down.
CAAGTAAGGTTGAAGTTCTCCTTTGTCCTCCAGCTCCCATCCCATTCCCTTTCTTAACCTCTGAACTCACATATCATCATGAATTTTAGAGTATCCTTCATTCTCTCTCTGTTTCTCTCTTTTCGACATTTATATATGTACATGTAAAGCAGCAGTCCCCAAGCTTTTTTGGTGGAAGACAATGTTTCCATGGACAGGGGTCGCGGGAGAGATGGTTTCAGAATGAAACTGTTCCACCACAGGTCAGACATTAGACTCTCATAAGGAGCGTGCAACCTAGATCCCTCACATGCATAGCTCACAGTAGGGTTCATGCTTCTGTGACAATCTAATGTGATTGCTGAACTGACAGCAGGCAGAGCTCAGGTGGTAATGCTCGCCCAGCTGGCTGCTCACCTCCCGCTGTGTGGTCTGGTTCCTGACAGGCCACAGACCAGTACTGGTTCATGGCCCGGTGCGGGGGTAGGGGGACCCCTGATGTAAAGGTTTCCGTGGGAAATATGTACTCTTCGGGAATGTGCTTTTTAATTTGCACGATAATTTGTGTTTTTTGTTTTTCATGTTTTCCCATTGTTTCTTGTATTCTTAGCTCCTTCTTGAATTAAAAATAGTTTTTGTCTTCTCCTTTACCCCCCATTTTTAGAAGTCATGTTCTCTGTTTCATCCTATTTCAATTCAATTAGTGGAATAATTTATATTTTTAAAAGATTAAAAATTATACAGAGATGAGTATTATGATGACCTGCCCTCTTCACAGAAATAGCCAACGCTAGATATTATCATGTCATCTTGACATATTTATATAACACTTTCCTCATAAATTTAATAACCTTCTTACTGTTTGTCTTCCAGATTTATTCAGGAGATTGAGCATGCCCTGGGTCTTGGCCCAGCCAAACAGTGTCCTCTTCGAGAGTTTCTCACCGTGTACATCAAAAACATCTTTCTCAATCAAGTCTTGGCTGAGATCAACAAGGAGATTGAAGGAGTCACTAAAACATCTGACCCTTTGAAGATTCTGGCTAACGCAGACACCATGAAGGTGCTGGGAGTGCAGCGGCCTCTCCTACAGGTAATAATACACTTTGAACTTATTTTTATCAGCAATTTTCATTGACTTGGCAAGCGTCATAAATTTAAAAAAGAAGAAGAATTACCATCTGTTTCCATATTCATCAGGGACAAAACAAAAGAAAATAAATTAAATAGGCACTAGGGAAATGTAGATTTAATGTAGTTGGATGATGGAAGTTCCTTAAGATCTTTAAGAATAAAAAAAAAAACACCTTTGGATATGAGAGATGGTGAATCTCATTAACATGCAGGCAGTTCCTCATTATTATACCTGGAATTTGTCCTTGAAAGGAACTGTTTTTCCATTGGTGAATGCATCCCTGAGTATGAAGGATTAACAGGAAGGAAGTTATGATGCCCAACCTCAATTACCAGCAGGAAAGGGCAGCCTTACCTTTCAATGACTTCCCTACCTCACTGGGAATTTGAACTAGTAAACTGGCCTTTAAAAGTCAAATCACTGAATTCACATGATGATCTTGTTAGTATTGGAAATTTTACTTTATATTTTAAAAAATGGTTTATTAGCATCAGAAAAAATAAAATCATCTGTCAGTACATATTTTTGATTAATAGGCTTGAGGCATATAGTTTATATACATTTTAGCTGGTGACTTGGAGGTAAATATAAAACTAAAAGAAAATTAGTAGGAGTTTAAATTATAGGTATACATTAACTATTATTTCACTGGAATTGAATCCTTACCGTGTTTCTTCATTTAAGAGTAGGATGGGCACAGTCTCACACTTTTAGTAAATTGTACAATATGAGACTATTCAGTATGTGGAAGGCTTGGGCTTTTCAAAGAGAAGTTGTATAAATGAAAGGGAGTTATGCTTGCTCCAGTTGCCTGCCCTTTCCTGCCTTTACATATGTCTCCCTTGATTTTTCTTTGTACGTTAGAATTTACAGAAGTGCTAGACCTTTCTTAGAGAAGTGTTCTGCTTTTGAGTATGTTTTTTTATGAACAAGCTTTTTTATTATGTTGATAAAATAGAATAGGAAGGTGTTCATTTGGATGGTCTGGGTCTCTGATAACCATATGCCTGGTGAGGGATCTGTACTGAGTGTGGGGTGCAGAGAAGGGGGAATGCCAAAGGCACATGCTCGCTCTTCCTTCTGCTGGATTTCTCTTCCAGCTCTTTGTGTGGCTGGGGTCTTCTCCTCTCTGGGTGTCACTTCAAATGTCATGTCCACTGGAAGGCTTTTCCTGACTGTCCTAGCTAAGTAGGTCCCCTTTCCTGGTTATTCTCCATTCTCCCATTTTCCCTCACCACCACCCCCATCCATTATCAATACTGAGGCCACACCCTATGGACTGTGTCTGTGAACTGTGTCATGGAGGCCCCCTTGCCAGATAGCTTCTGATCAAGTTCTGCCAATAGGCAGCACAAGTAGAAGATAGGAAAGTGGGAGGAGAATGAGGGTGGGTGATTTCTTCTCCCCTTCCTCTTCACTTTGGATCATGGCCCTGGCTGTGCGTGCCTCCCTCTATCACCAGAGATCCTGCCAGGTGACACATCCTCCATAGCTCCAGCTCTCACTGGACTCTAGCAAGGTCATTTCTTCTCCTTGCCTCTTGATTTCAACTTTCTGCTGTTACAAGCCTCTGGGTGCCTCAGTATCCCTTGTTGCTGCTTTCAACCCTTTCCATACCTCTGTAAGCTATTTCTTCATTCATATTTCTTTATTTGAATCATCTGAATGGAATACCTTTTTTTTGGGGGGGGGGGGTCAGGATCCCAGGTAGATCTCCCCAGTTAATCAGTATTTTAATACTTTGGTTTTTTTCTTTCTAACACTTATCACAACTCTAATTATTAATTAATTTCGCTAACTTGTATATTTTCTGTCTTTTCCCACTAGAGGGTAAGTTCCAAACACATATTATAATGCCAGGCAGCAGGAAGGTGCTCAATGAATAACTTACTGAATGAATGTGTGGTGGAGGGAGGGAAGGAGGGAGGGAGGGAGGGAGGGATGGATGGATGGATGGAAAGAAGGAAGGAAAGGTGGAAGGATGGATACAGTGAGTAAGTTTTGAGAGTCATGAATACTCGCAGAGTCAGAATGGGGAGATGAGAAATAGAGAGTGACAAAAATATGCTTACTTTTATGTGTTGTCTGACCATATCATTAGCCTCATTTCCATCAGAAAACCTTTCAGTATTTATCTGAAGTGTCACGCTATATGCCATACAGAGCAACCTGAACATGTTTAGTGTACTGAATTTAAAAGGAAAAAAAAAGGCAACAGTACATTACAGAGTGAATCTGTGAACCAATAATACTATTAAATGTGATAATTTGCAGCTTCAGTAGCAAAGATGCATTAAAACTCGTAACTCCTTAGCTACAATCTGGGCCATGTCAAGGCCATATGCTACCAGCAAAATGACATATCTGGGCAGTCTATCCATGTGCCTGTCAGATCACTCCCAACCTCATCACCAGCCATTTTGTACACATTACTGTGCTTCTTGCCCTTTAAGTCATTGTGAGGCTAGGTAAGAACTCCAGCTTTACCTGTTCTCTCTTTGACCTTGTCAAGATATAATTATATATAAGTGAATAAATCTTGAGACTAAGACCATTCAAGCTATTAACCTGCAATTTTTTTTTCTAGAACTAACACACCTACTTAATTTTTTGTGTGATTATGTTACTCTCCTTTCTTTCATAAAAATTTTATTTTATGAAAATGCAAATTGTTTAAACCATATCAATAAGTTTGTTTAATATTCTCAGAGAAAGTTATGCAGTTTAAAAAGCAAACAAGGAGATGATTTTTTTTTTTCCTATCTTGGGTATTTTCCTGCCTCATAGGATTGTAAATTGTTTTCTAATAATTCCCCATACTCAAGCTTCATTCTTTTTTTGTCTCCCTCTACACGCACAAGGTGAATTTTATTCTCGGATGTGTTTCTATGTTTCCTCAATATTTTATTCCCAGCTAATTGTAGGTGGCTAATCTGAAGAAAGAGTAAGAAATAATTCTCAAAAACTTTAACTGAGAATCGAAAACAAATGTTAAGAAGGAGCTTGGAGAAATATGTGTATGTGTGAAAGATGCATGTGGGTTAAGTATTCAATTACAGGAAGTATAAAAATGTCCTTTAAAATTCTTCCCTTTGCTAAACTGTTGTTTGGTCACAGAGTAGAAGAGAGGATGTGCCTTTCCCTGAGGCAACACCCAGTGTCACACCGCATCAGCCCAGCCAGATTCTCCAGGGAGGGTGGGAGGACAGCTGTCTCCGCGATGCTTCCACTTGTTTGATAACAGACAGACACAGTGCCTAGGAGCCCTGTGGAGAGAACCCCAGGACACTTTGTCCTTGTCTCTCTGAAGTGGCAATTGGGCAGTACAGACACTTGGGTTATTAGAGGCCTTTCTGTGGGTGCCAACATGTGTTCTAAGTGATTTCATTTTCTAGTCACAGATTCCATAGGAGGGAAGGAAGTCAGTAGGAAGGAAGAGATGACAAGCAGCATTTTATACATAAAACAACTGTGCAAGTGTTGGCCCAAGCTGATACAGCAGAGTAACACTAGTAGTAATAATAGATGAAGTAAAAACAGTAATGATAGCAGTTATAATAGTAGATAGTAGTAATGATAGCAGCTAACACTTTAGTAGCATTTACTATGAGTCAGACACTATTCTGAATGCTTTGTCTATATTGATTGCAAGTGTTTAAAATGTATGGCAGCAATTCTGAGTGATATTCTTTTTATGGGGAGGAAACTGAGAAACAATGAAATTAAATAACTTGCCCACAGTCACATAGCTGCCAAGTAGTAGAACTGTAATACAAACCCAGGCAATGTAACCTGGGAGTCTGTGCTCCCGGCCAGTTCTACCCAAAGTGGATTCTGAGGATTATGCTTGTCTGCAAGCTGTTTGTCACCAGTCTGCTATGAGACTTAGAGAATTTAGGAGTGAGCATTTAGACACTTAATTTTTTTTAGCATTTTGACATTGTCTGTTGAATCCAATAATAAAAAATTGGGCCTCTTGTATATCTTTGTGGGTTTTAAAATTTCTTTTTTCTAGCAATTCATTTTTATGTTTTATGAAAGTATCAGTGTGCAACTGATTGGGGATTAAAACTGGGCTCTCCGTAGTTAGAGAAGAACTTTTTAAATCCCTTACTCTTTGGTACTGCCTCACAGAGAGGTAAAGCACAGAACCATCTTTTTTGCTCCAGTGCCTAAAGCATTTTTACAATAGATAGATAGAAAAGCGCAGATACGTGTTTCAGTTGGGTCTCTCCTAAATCATCAGTGTCTGCCGTGGAGGAAACACTCACTATTTAATAAATGGATAAATGAATGAGTGAATGAAAATGAATGAATTAATTATGAATTCCTTAGTACAGGGACATGGCTGTGTTTTCTGCTCACAGTATAAGACTCATGATCTTGGGTTTAAGATAGTTAATGGTGCTAACATGAAAAAGTCACAGTTCTTATGCCTCTAATGCTCCCAGGATGAGGGCAGGATTGGATGCATCTCATGGTCTTACCATCTGAGATCCCTCTGTTGCCATCACTTTTTCTGAAGAATGGCCTCCACCTGTTGCAAGGCAAAGCATGTTGACTCAAACTAAGGAAATCTCTTAAGAGAAATTACTCATTTCTCCTGAGTCAGATTCTGAACGTGGAGTTCTGGAAACAGTTCATTGAACTGGATACCATCTCATGCTTTATATGTCTCCCAGAGTACAAGTTACTCATTCCTTAAAAATGAGGAGACAGACTAAACTGATTTACTTCGTTTCCCTGGTTTATCAATGATTTGGAGATGCCATTTAATTTATTTCTTCTTTGGTGTCTCCATCTGAAGAAAGAGTGAAGGGACTAGTGCTTAAAGTTTTTAACCCCTTACCTATCAAATTGCTGAATGGGCAACTATCTATTTGAACAAGCGATACAAGCAAACTTTCTTCCTCTATCCCCAATGGAATATCCCATACCCTTGCTACTTAGAGAGTGTTCTGTGGCCAAGAACGTCAACCTCTGATCAGTCTGCATTTGTACAGAATCGCGAGGTGATTTGTTTATATAGTAGAGTTTGAACAGCATTGCCTTATACCAGTGCAAAAGCAAGTGTGGCCCGTGGACTGAGAGCATCAGTGTGACCTGGGAACTTAAGAGAAATGCAGATTCCTGAACCTCACTCCACTCTGGATATCTCTGTTCAGACCAGCTCTCCAGGTGATATTGATACTCGCTGAGGTTTAAGAAGCATTCTCTTAACATAACGTCATCATGATACCCAGCGTGAGGTTAGGAAATGGTATCTAATGTTGTGGGGTCTTAGCTTTGTGGTGCACAACAGTAGTCATTTTTTAAAAAGTATTCAGCTTTGTTTCATGCAGGCCCAGCAATTGTAAAAACAATATTTGCAGCAGCAGCAGAAGCTGCTTCCTAGTCTAGCACATTGATTTTGCAAAGTTGTTTCCAAGTACAGGATGAGCCTACATTTTCTGGCTCATGCAGGGCAATGTGAGACAGAGGCAGCTTTTCTAATGCTCAGGCTTAAACTCCCACATCATTGGAGGAACAAACATAAGCTGTGCAAGTACAAATTCTGGGCAATCTTGAAATGTTTAGAGTGTACTTTCATTTTCCTCTCTGCCCCAGTATTTATCAGAGTAACTTTTGAGAAGTGAAATGGCTAGAATCTGCCTGCAAACACCACACTGTCATCTCTTCCTCTGCCAGCTGCACTTTCCACTTATATCTGTAGGCTTACAGCGTGATTCTCACCAACGCCACCCATTAGAATCACCCAGGAACTTCCTAAAAATTCCATTTCCCAGATCCCATTGGTTGGTCAGGGGTGGGGCGTGCATGGGCATCAGTGTTTGGTATGATGCCCAGATGATCCCAACATGCAGCCGGAATTTGTACCACCAGCCTCGATCTTTCTACTCCCTAGTATCAGTTATTGCTGGGAGAGACAGTACATCAAAAATTACTGTTGAAGGCCAGGCGTGGTGGCTGACACCTGTAATCCCAGCACTTTGGGAGTCCGAGGCACGTGAATCATTTGAGGTCAGCAGTTCGGGACCAGCCTGGCCAACATGGCGAAACCCTGTCTATACTAAAAATACAACAGTTAGCTGGGTGTGATGGCACGTACCTGTAGTCCCAGCTACTCCAGAGGCTGAGGCAGGAGAATCGCTTGAACCCGGGAGGTTGAGGTTGTAGTGAGCCAAGATAGCGCCACTGCACTCCAGCCTGGGCAGTAAAGCAAGACCCTGTCTCAAAAATACATATATATACACACATATAAAATATATATAATACATAATATTACATATATATAATATATATATATAGTTGAGGCTTTCTTTAATGCAGCCAGGTTTATGAAAGACTGCTCTGTAGGATACTTTGAACCAAGCCTTGTACATAAGCCTTGGAATCAGATGCAAATGGATTTAAATCCCCACCATGTCATTTGATAGCTTTGTGGCTGTCACCAAATTGCTTAACTCCTCTGTACCTATTTCTTCCCCTATAAAATGGGAATCATAAAATCTGTGTCATAGCAACACTCTAGTGGTTAAATGGAGTAATGAATTAAAACGTGCCCTCTCCTTCCTACCCCGGGTCACCTGAGAGCAGGTCTCTGCATTGACTGCTCTGATATGTTTCCTGCCTGCCCCTTAACACCCGCCTTCCTTCCTGAACTCTACTGACCGCTCCCCAGCTCCTCCCCTCTCTGCCCAGATTTTCAGCCTGCATCTTCTCATCACCAGCTTGCTGTTTACCCACCTTCTGTTCTTTCTACTCTAGCACCCAGCTAGTAACTTCTTTCCTGCCTTCTCCTACCCTGGTGTGACAGCAAGAGAAGATATTGTTTCACGTGCTTTCTCCTTTTCCTGGAGTTTGTCAGCTGGTCATTTATTAGCAGCTGAAGCAGCATGCACTGTTTTTGTCCATTAAAGCTAGGGGATTAGTTTCCTAGGGCTGCCATGACAAATTACCATAAACTTAGTGCCTTAAAACAACACAAATGTATTCTTGCGCAGTTCTGGAGGCCTAGGAGCCACATTCCCTCCAAAGCTCTGGAGGAGGATCCTTCCTTGCCTCTTTCAGCTTCTGGTGATTCCCATTGATATTTGGCTCTGGCAGCATAACTGCAATATCTGTCTCTATCGTAACATGGCCTTCTCCCCTGTATCTCCATGTTTTCTTTACTGGCTCTTGTAAGGATACTTTCATTGGATTTAATGTTTGTCTTAATCCAGGACGATCTCATCTCAATCCTTACCTTAATTACATCTAAGAAGATTTCCAAGTTAAGTCACATTCTGAAGTTCCATGTACAATTTTGGAGGGAGACACTATTTAGTCCACTATGGCTCATAACTAGAATACAGTCGATTCAATTGGCTATGTTTTCCTTGAAGACTCTCTGGCAGGAAGCAGTGTAGAAGTATTGCTGTTGGCCAGTCTGGGTGGTACACACCTGTAATCTCAGTACTTTGGAAGGTCAAGGTGGGGGTATTGCTTGAGGCCAGGAATTTGAGATCAGCCCAGGCAACATAGCAAGCAACTGTCCCCCCCACCCCCAGAAAAAAGAAAAAGAAAGAAAAGAAAAAATTAGCCAGGTGTCATGATATGTGCCTGTAGTCCCAGCTACTCGGGAGGCTGAGGCAGGAGGGCTGGATCACTTAAGCTCGGGAGTTTGAGGTTGCAATGAACAATGATCATGCCACTGCACTTCAGCCTGAATAACAGAGTGAGACTCTGTCTCTAAAAAAGAAAAAATAAATAAATAAGTATTCTATTAAGGCAGTAGGCCCAGGATGTTCTAAATTCTAGATGTCAACAAGGTTCAAAGTGAAAGTGTTTGGTAGGCTGAGTGATTGCTGGAGCTCTTACTCAAAGTTGGTGGACACAGCTGCTTACAGTATAATAATTTGCTAGAGATAATTATACTGCTGCCCAAACCTGTTATCTCCTCAGCCAAGCTAAGGCACTGCCAGTAACTTCTTCTGGTTTCCCGAGGAAGTGTGGCCAGCAGCAGTAGCATATTGTTCTCATCATATCACATTATGTTCATATGAAGAACGTTGCGTTTGAGCAGCGTTTGCATCACAGCCAGTTGTTGCCCTTCCACTCTCTGGTACAGAATAGATTCAGCTTTTATTAGTGTAAATAGATTAGTCCCATTTAAGGTCTGCTGGAAGTCGTTATGAAAATCATTAGGTTGAAGAGAACTGATCAATTGATTTTTTTTCCCCCTGTAAGCGCTGAGAGATGGTGCTAATGGTCTCACTGTGCTAAAAATAAATCTTAGAACCAAGATGCCTTGGGGTCTAATCTGATTCTTCAGTGTTTATTGATACCTAAAGAAACACTAACTTACCACTCAGAGTTTTGATTTTCTTTGCATTTTACTTTTGTTATTTTATTTATTCACCAACTATTATTTTGCCTCTTCATGTCAAGAAATAACCCCTAGTGGCTACCTCAGACTTCATCGAGGAAGATGGAGTGGAAGATGCCTTTGTTCTTGTCTTTATTTAGATTGTCCAGCACTCACCTGTTCACTTCCAAGACACCAGAGCAAATTAAATCTTTTATTACTAATAGAGACTTTTGGGATCTGATAACATTCGTCCATGTTTTCAGATCATTTTTATCCAGTTGTGTTACTTGTGTATTGTTAATTCTATTACTGATTTAGTACATTTTAATTTTGTAGAAGTTTTGTTGTGATTCTTCATAGCCATCTTTGAAAGTGCTTACTGCTACGTTTCATCATGGTGAGGTGGGAAATGGATATAAAACATAGATTTGGTCTCCGTAATCATCAGCTCAATGACCTTAGACAAGTCCAAGCCACTTGCCTTCTCTGAGCTTCTCCTCTCTCATGTATAAAATGAGAATGACACTTGCCCAGACTATAGACTACCTCCAAAGACTAGGATGAGAAGTACCATGGGATCATGGATTCAGCAGGGATTTAATGAAGTCTTACATATTGATCTGTTTCATAATTATTATTAGTGGTCCACATGCCCACATATTTCTCCATTCAGAAAAAAAAAAAAAAAATCCACTAGTGTTAAAGGGAGTGGTGCTAAGAAAATGCCTACATGAATAAAAATATTTTCTACTAAGTGGAAAGCTTCACTAATATTTACTGGTTTGTTTCATACATGATTAGACAACCAGTACAAGAACCTGGCAATATTTTTTCCCCAGTTTATCACAAAGATGTTTTAAATATACAAAAAATCTAGAAAAAAATGTCCACTGAACACCCACATACTCACCACCCAGATTCTACCATTAACATTTTTCTATGTTTGTTTTATAGCATAACCAAACCTGGTCATTTTGATTCCTCTTCAGCCTTCACAGAAATGAATTCCCCATCATTCCATGAGTACCTTACTATGGTGCTATTTCCAGTATTTTAATCTTAGAAAATCTGAACATACAAAGAGATACATTAAGTAAGAAAGTAGTTGCTTCAAAAGAGTATTTATTTTCTAAAAGTACTCATCCAAACATTTCCTTCACATAGTTCCATGGAAAAGGAAATTGACCAGCTCATGCTTATGATTAATCTATCAGTAGTGCCTTTATTGATATAATATTACAAAGGAACTTGTCCTCATAACTGTTGAAGAAGGCTATAAGTCGAGTCACTCAGAGATGATTTTTTTAATATATAGGCAGAACAGGCCCATTATATGATCAAATTGAATTTCTATAAATATCGTTAACTTATTGTCTTACCTTCGAATGAAAAAGAAACAGGATCTCCTCTGACTGGCTGGTTTTCTTAGAGAAGTTCCTGGTTAACTAGACTTCTGTAAGTAACTTTCTGCAAAGCAATGACAGAAAAAAATATTTAACAGTATTTAAACTAGCTTCTATATAATATAGTCAGCTAGGATTTTGGAATAATACCACAGGGACTAGAGATAAACATTATTTTCTTTTGTCTTCAGAAAATCATCTGCAACCAACCTTACACATTTTATAAGGATCCTTAATTATCTCAACATTTTTTATTTTTGAGGTCAACCATTATTCTGAATGTTTTCTTCAACAGTCTATCATCTCTCTTAATGTATTTGGAACAGATTTTAGTTTAGATGCAACTTTTAAAGAATTCATCTACTACATCTGGGTTATGAGGTCAGTTTAAAAAGAATAAACTGGAAGCCTTTATCTCCTTGGGTAGAGGAGTCGTGAGGGACTACTGAATGAGAAAGTAATTATAGTCAGTGACACTTGTTTACTAGCTTTGCTTGGTGCTAAGAAACTTGTCTGAGCACGAGACTGTTTCAGAATGACATCAATATAGGGAGAACCCCTGGGTTTTAAAGTAGGACTCTGAGATTACTTGCTATCATGAGTAAAGAAGCCCCACTGATGGTCGTCTTAGTTGTCACCTAGACTGTTCTATGAAACAGGGCTTACTTGGGGTAAGCATTTTGAGGTTTTGATTGGCTGCTGTCCATTTTGATCTTGCCTCAGCCCACTCGTTGGTAGATAAGCAGGAGAGAAGATAATGACTTATGACAGATCTGCTGACAGGGACTGAAATACATTAACACTCTGTCACTCAGATCTTTAGAGGACTGCCTTTGCCTGAAATATATTTGACTTTACTTGCTAACAAAGGCATCTTCAGATTTATTTCTTTTCCTTAAATGTTAGAGAAGAAGAAGAGCATCCCATTGAAAGATACTAGGAAGAGAAAAGCCTGGCTCAACAGCCCAAGCAAATGATAGTTATCATTCTTGGGAGCAGCAGAATTGCTGATTGTGCGAGATTGCTAGTAGGAGCCAGATGAGTGTAGACAGAGAACTGCTGTACTTAGGAAATTTTTGAGGTTCTTATTCTAAGCAGTTTTTGCCCTATGTGGATGTTGCAGATCTGGCTTAGAGATGTTCTAGTGAGAAAATGGAGGGAAACAAGACTATCTCAGCTTCAAAGTTTAATGGCCCTTTAAGATTAACTGTTCAAATAAAGCAGCTGCTTTTCTTCATGCTTTTCAAGGATGCTGCCCTACTCAAAAACTTGTGTGTACTTAATCTTAGCATAGACAATCTGAGATGGGCTGGTGAAACCTGACACATCTCTTAAAACAAGAGTGACATGGCACAGTGAAAGAATTTTCACCACTGAAATTTTAATAAAATGAAATGAATGATTAGTATGTATTTATTAAACACCTGCTTTGTGCTATCACTCGACAAGGTGATGTGGGGATACAGAATAAATTTAAAGCAAGACTCCTTCTCAGGAATTTAGTAGGGATCAATTAATTAGGAAACTGGAATTTCTCACACCTACAAATCCAAGAACAGTAAAGGACACTTTATAATTGAGTACTGAATGTGATGGTTTAGAAGATTTTCACTATAAGAGCTGAAGAGAGAGAGACAGAAGGCTAGAGGATTCAAGAGAGACCTTAGGCAAGAAGTGGGCCCTGGGTCATTGTAGGATGTGTAGAAACGAAGAAGGCAGAGGAGAAAAGTGACCTGAACAGCGGTCACAACGTAAGCAAAGACACAAAAGGTAAAACTGACCATCGCGTGTTCATCAGACAGTGAGAGTCTAAATGAGTGAAGGAATGAAAGGAGAATGAGAAATAAGGTTAACAGGGACACAAAACTCTACCAGGGAGGTCTCAAACTCTAAACACACCAGTTTACTTTTGAAATGGAACTGATACAGAATGGTGACAGTTTTTAGAGAAGGGACTTGTTCAAATGGATGCACTTTTAAGGAACAGTGGACCCTGGCAGTTCAGACAGGATTAAGGGGTAGAGAGCCTGGGGTCCCAGAGGCAGCTGAGGCAGAGATCCACTAAGTTCAGCTCTGAAGGGGAGACAGAAAGTTGCATGTGTTTCTCTCCAGACCCAAGTTTTGGGTGATGGCATCATGGATGCCTGAGATCCGGTGAGCCCCAGCATTGTGCCGAGCTTAGCATTTGTCATCAGTCTTTTGAATTATTGTCCTGGTTGACCAAACCACCCAACAGTCTGACTTTCTGGGGTAAATACTGCACTCTTGAATCTCCGTGAGGGTGTTCCCTACTGAGCCCTCAAAGGCATGACCAAATGGGGTTCATCATCACTTCTGTGTCCACAGAGGCAGCCATCTTGGCTTTAGCACACTCACATTTGTTTAAAGTTTAAGCTGTACATTTCTCATTTGTTACTTTTTTAGACACACAGGAGCTCTGTCAGTTAAAGTCCTGCTTTGGGGAAAAGGCAACATGCCGCCAGTTCATTAACAGGTTATCTATGTCGTTATGCCATTTCTGGATTGTGCATATTGGAAATAGAGTCTTTTGAGGAGAAAAAAAAAAGCTATCTAGCCTTCTAGTTCCCTTTCTTTTTCTTCTTCATTTTTATCTCCTTTTTTCCCCTTTATAGTTACAGCTATTCCCATGATGGATGGTCATATCTGTGAAGTCCAGAATACCCTGAGTATTCACTTGCAAATAGCTACAAAGTCAAATACAGATAACTACACTTAAATGAGAGCTATTCTCCACCTCTTCTCACTGCACACACACTACTTCTCTTTGCCCCATTTCAGCTGCAGGAGCTTAATTGCTTCTTCCTTTTTATTCCACAAAGCATTTCGGAATTTGTTGTCCCCTTGGTCATTTCAAGGTCAAGGCTGCCTATCAGGCACTTGCAGAAGTGCTCCGGTGACCTTGCTTGCTGTGTTTGCCCATGGCTTCTGAGGCTTTACCAGAGTGAGCAGCCTGCCCGAGCAGAGAGAAGGTTGGCCTGTCAGTTAGTTTCTTGCCTCTTGAACAGGAGGAGTACGCTTTTCTTCCAACCTTTCAAAGTGTTGCTTTAGAGCCAAATAAATCTTTAACACATAGTAGGTACTTATTTGCCAAATGAATAAAATGAAAATTGCCAACAGCTATGTTAAAGTGTGGCCTCTGGCTTACTTGGTTGGGGTAGGGTGTGTAAAAGCAAACCTCTGTTGTTTGCCAAGGAAAGGAGTATCAAATATTTGTGTTTTTAAAAAAATAAACTTTATTTCAGAAAAGTTATAGATATATCAGTGTTGCAAAGACAGTAAAAAGAGTTCCCATATACCCCCACTTTCCTATTATATGAATATCTTACCCCTGTATTCCTATGGTGCATTTATTGCAATTAATGAGCCAGTATTGACACATTATTATTAACTAATAATACTTTATTCATACTGCCTTGTTTTGTGTATATGTGTTATATGTGTGTGTGTATATGCCCTCTTGCTGTTTGGGATACCACAATACATTGAGTTGTTATGGCTTCTTAGGCTCTCTTAAATGTGACAGTTTTCTCACTTTCCTTTTTTCTAATGACCGTGACAGTTTTGAGGAGTGCTGGTTAGGTATTTAGTAGAATGTCCTGCAATATGTGCCTGTCTGCTATTTTTCTCATGATTTCACTGGGATTATGTGTTTCTGGGAGACACTTTCATCACATCTTACCAGGGTATACACTATCAATATGACTTGGCACTGTTGATGTTAACCTTGATTACTTGCTTGAGGCAATACTTGTCAGGTTTTTTTTCACTACCGAGTTACTTTTACCCCCTTTCCACAGTGTATTCTTTGGAAGGAAGCCACTTTGCCCAGCTCATACACTTAACATGCAGGGAGTTATTCTCCACTTCCTTGACGGTGGAGTATCAGTATAAATGATTTGATTTAGAATGCTTCTACATGAGAGATCTGTCTGTTCTCCTTCATTTATGTAATTATTTGGTTATTTATTTGTCAGTATAGACTTATAGATTTGTATTTTATTCTTGGAGTTATAATCCACTTTATTTTGCTGCTGATGTCTAGCTTTGGACATCAGGAGCTTCTTTGATTGGCTTCTGTTATCTCCTAAGTTCCCATCTTTGTGATTTTTTTTTTAAGGCACCTCCTTACTTTCTGGCACTACAAGGCGCTCCTGGCTCATCTTGTATGTTCCCTGCCCAAGGCCTAGAATCAGCCATTTTTCTAGGAATCCTAGTTCCTTTATTAGACACTAGTATTGGAAAACAAGATCTGGGGTTTTAGAATGTTTCTTGTTACTTGAGTATCATTATTTCTAGACCCACTCAGCTGACATTGAAAGGAAAAATATATGTGTGTATACTAACCCTTGAATATATTCATATCTGTATATATTTCTATATGTAACCATTTATATCTATATTAAGCTAAAAACAAGTTCATAATGATGTCTCCAACACTAATCCATTACTATGTGGAGCATTCTAGCCTCCTCTTGGTTAGGTGTGACCTACCTCTCCCTCAGTGAGAAACCTGGCTGCCACCATCTGCCATTAGTTTACTTAACTGTATACATGGAGTCTAGTATACATGTGTAACAATAACACAGTCATTCAATTCCAATATATACGTATAGCGGTGTCAGAATTGTTACTGCATACCCTGTGGGAAACAACTTTATCAGCTAGTATACAGTAATTTTATAGTTTCTTTTGCCTTTAGTCTTATAGACTATACTCATTTCCGGTGTTACTTGGGTCAGTACCTTTTCTCCCTACCCTCTGCAAAGACATTGTTTTATACGTTTGTAATAGTTAGATAGTTTTGTCACATTCTGCACTAAATCCTAGGATTCCATGATAACCCAAATGATGTTTTTAATTTGCATGCATTAACATTCATTCTTTGTGCTTTAAAGTTCTGTGAGTTTTGACAATGCAATATGTCATGTATCTACCATTATGATATCACACAGAATGGTTTTTACTACCCTAAAAATTTCCCATACTTCACCTATTCAACATTTCTCCCTTCTCCCTAAGACTCTGACAGTCACTGATTTTTTCACTGTCTCCATAGTTTTGCCTTTTCCAGAATTCATATCATTGGAATCATACAAGAAGTGCCTTTTTCAGACTGGCTTCTTACACTCAGCAATAAGCTTAAGATTCATTCATGGCTTTTCATGACTTGATAACTCATTTCTTCTTATCATTGAATAATATTGTGTTGTATTCATATACCATAGATGCTAAAATACATTCGCCTATTGAAGGGCATCTTGGTTGCTTCCATTTAGAATGATTATGAATAAAACTGTTATAAACACTTATGTTTAGGTTTTGTGTGGATATAAGCTTTCTAATCAGTTGGAGTTTTTTAATGTATTGAAATCATAGGGGTCAATGGGCTTGTGGTGTGGTAGAGGGAGATTTACAAGTAAACAAGTATATCAGTGGTAAGTGCTTTCATAAAACTATAAATATAACATGTAAACTGTTGAATCTAAGAAAAAGGCAAAAGTAAAAATACTTTAATCATTCTTAGGCTCTCTTATAGAAAAGATAATATTTAGCAGTTCTTTCCAGGAAAAACACACCCTTAACACACATAGATGCACACACATGCACACACACACACACTCCAAACCAACCTAACTTGCTGAAGACACACTGTTAAAGCTCTAGCAAAGACCACAAGTCAGGTGGTAGACTCCTACAAAAATTAACACAATGATTTTTCTTCTTCCAACTCAAATAATAGGAGAGAAATTTCATGTAAAGGTGAATAATCAGTTGTTGCCTCTAAGAAGGAAAAAAAAAAAAAAAAGGCCTAGGGATGTTTAGGTATCTGGAAACCTGGAATTGATTAATAAGACAAAAGAACAAATATAATTATTTTACCAAGTCATTTAGAGATAGCAACAAGTCATTTTTTCTGGGATTTGGGGTTCCTCCCAGATACATCTTATAGAGGGAGCTAAACCCGAAGGAGCTCACCAAATGGTAAATGAAATCTTCCTTTGTCAAGAGCTAACTAGGAGTTGTTTTTGTTAAGCTTCCAGGAAGAGATGGCTTTGACCAGGAGGCCTTTCAGAAGCCTCTTGCTTCCAGCCTACACACCTTTGTTTGGTTGGTTGGTTGGTTTTTGAAACAGGGTCTCACTCTGTCACCCAGGCTGGAGAGCAGTAGTACAGTCATGGCTCACTGAAGCCTTGATCTCCTGGACTCAGGTGATCCTCCCAACTCAGCCTCCCAGGTAGCTGGGACCACAGGCGTGTGCCACCACACCCACCTAATTTTTTTGTATATTTTATAGAGATGGGGTTTTGCCATGTTGGCCAGGCTGGTTTCAAACTCCTGGGCTCAAGCGATCAGCTTGTCTTGGCCTCCCAACGTGCTGGATTTATAGGTACGAGTCACTGTACCTGACCCTTGCACAGCTTTCAGTATTAGGTGACTGATTCAGCTGGGCCAGTTAGAACCTGACTTATATACCAGTTATTGGTGAAGAAGGTAGAATAGAGAAAGAGAAATATATTTACTGCCTAGCAGATGGAACACACAGGAAGGGGTACCAAGCACACCCCCCACCTTGAATGCACAGTGACCCTGCATATTAGTAAGATACAATCTCAGAGGCTTGACTAGATTAACAAGCTCTCCTCATTTGAAGCAGAATTGTGGGATATGATGAGGTTTCTCTTCAAATAATCTGATCAATCTTTTATTCTTTAATTCATAGTACCCCCCTTTTCCCTTTTTTCCTTTTTACCTTTGTTAGATGCCCAGGCACGCCACAGGACCAGGCGTTCTCAGTACCGGCTCACATTCCTTTCCTTATTTGGAAAGAGGACTATCTAGCTCATTACAGACACCCCTTTCCCTTCCCCTCCACTTTCTTTTAAGTGCCCACCTTATCTTAAAAAAATCAAATGTTTAGCCAACTGGGATTGGTTTACATTGTATGACCCGACCCCGGCCATTGAGGAAAGGGTACAGGGGCAGGAGTTGTGTCAGGAATAAAGGCTCTCGTGCCCCTTTGTTCAGGTGTGCTCTCATGGCAGCTGGCCAAGGAGGCGCCCCTCTGCGCAGAAGTAAAATTGTTTTTCTAAGAATCCTTTGTTCCAGTGTTCAATTTCCTTAGGATTTTGAGCATTATTCCTAACAAGAATTAATAGGGTGGAAGGAGTATGAGCAGAGGAGCCAAAGTATAAGTGCAGAAAGAACTTTCTCCAACAGCCAACGTGACAAGAAATTTGTAAACAGCAAGTGATCAGAAGCGTTTTGATACATAGAACATAAATAATAGAAAATTTAAGATTTCTCTTTAAGTGAATGATATGGTTTGGCTGTGTCCCCACGGAAATCTCATCTTGAATTGTAACTCCCACAATTCCCACGTGTCATGGGAGGAACCCGGTGGGAGGTGATTGAATTAAGGGGCGGGGGGAGTCTTTCCTGCACTGTTCTCATGATAGTGAATGAGTCTCACGACATCTGATAATTTTTAAAATGGGAATTTCCTGGCACAAGCTCTCTTTTTTTGCCTGCTGCCATCCATGTAAGACATGACTTGCTCCTCCTTGCCTTCTGCCATGATTTTGAGGCCCCCCCAGCCAGGTGGAATTGTAAATCCGTTAAACCTCTTGCATGTATAAATTTCCCAGTCTTGGGTATGCCTTTATCAGCAGTGTGAAAATAAAATAATACAGTGAAAAAAAAGTCAGAGATAAGTTATAATTTATGTTACAGTTGTGAAGCCCAAATATCTGAGACAGGTCTCAGTAAATCTAGGAAGTTTATTTTGCCAAAGTTAAGGACGCGTGCCCATGATGCAGCCTCAGGAGGTTCTGACAACATATGCCCAAGGTGGTCTGGGCACAGCCTTGTTTTATACATTTTAAGGACACATGTGACATCAATCAATACATGTAAGATGTACATTGATTTGGTCCAGAAAGATGGGACAATTCGAAGTGGGGACAGGACTTCCTGTTCATAGGTAGGTAAGAGACAAGGGATTGCATTCTTTTGAGTTTCTGATTAGCCTCCAAAGGAAGCAGTCAGATATGCATCTATCTCAGTGAGCAGAGGGATGACTTTGAATAGAATGGGAGGCAGGTTTGCCCTAAGCAGTTTCCAGCTTCACTTTTTTGCTTTAGCTTAATGAACTGGGGGGTCCCAAGATTCATTTTCCTTTCACATAGTTGGTGAATGTTTTTAATTAGTCCCTGGGTAAGTATATTTTTAAAAATCATGTTATAGTTCATATATTTGTCTAAAATGCATTAGTTAAATATTTATGTGATTATATATTTATAATATTGCCTTTTTATGGAGTCGTTTTATAGAAATCATCGTAAATGAATGGAATGGAAGCTATCTTTACTCTTTGTCAACCAGCTTTATCTAGGGAAAACCAAGCTAACTGGCTCATGAAACTGTTGACCAGATTAACTTCATGATTACTAACCCAATTATAGACCTTGTGCCTGGGTAGAAATAATTAATTGCCTTAGTGCTAGCTTAGCAAATGCAAATACCTCAAGTAATAGCAAAAATTCTATGCTTATTTCAATTCTGTTTCCTTATTTCTTTCAGGTTCTGGACATATAGACATAGGCTAGTTTACTTACATGATGGAAATATAATATAGCAGTCAGGCAGTGTTTTAACCAAACGTATATACATGGGATAATTATTCTGAGTTATAAATCTTTTCAATAAAAGCCTGATTGTGTATAGTTAGCCTACATCATTAATTTTCCCCAGCTAGCATTGGTATTCTCTATCATATAAAGGCTAGACTTCAATAGAATGTTAAGGCTGGAAGGTATACCTTAGAAATTAATTTCTTTACTGGAGTCAAGTTCAACACATTAAGTGCTTTGTCTAAGATGACATATCTGGTAAATAGCAGATCCAATAGTAGAATTCAGGCCCTTCTCCTTCTAGCCCAATTCTATTTCTGTTCTACCTGTTAACCTTTCATGTGCTGGATGATGTATTTATATTGGATTCTAACAGCGCTGACACTTGTACTGTAAAAGAAATATTTTGTTCTGCTGAAGTTCCAGTAAAGGAACATCTTAAGCCACCTCCTACTTAGGGTGACTTTGCCTTTCCTTTTGCTCCTCTCTCTAAAGGCAGAACACGTTTCACTCCAAAACCAAATAACACACATCTCACTCCTAATTTATGGTTTTCAAAATTTCAGAGTTTTTTTTTCCCCCTTGCTGTCCACAATGCTGTCTGAAAAGTCACAATGATTTAAATAATTGATGGCTACTTTATGAAATTGTCAGCCTGGATCCATCCTCCTGCCTCCCTCAACCGCAAGTCTTGAGCAGCTAATCCTTTTATGTTGGATGCTTTATTTTTCCCTTCCTGGTTTCATTTAGATAATTATATTATTCACCCTGGAATATAATTGCCGTTATACTGTGGGGGATGTGGGAGTGAAGTAGGATGGGAGCTGCCTGCTGCTGGCATCTGCAGGTTGTAAAATGTCTGTTACACTCTAGCCTCTAATTTTTTTGCCATCCCACCTTTTAAAGATTTAATTATACCCGTGTAAAAGCATAATTTGAAATCTGACTTATGATTCTTTTGGAAGATAAAAAAGACTAATCCATTGTTAAACATGAGTAAGCATGGTACAATGGAAAAAACTTTGGCCTGGAATTCAGTTGAACTAACAATTTTTCGATGCCTACTGTGTGCCAGGGACAGTACTAACAATTAGGAAGTGCAAAAATTTAAAGAAAAGGACTGTCCTCTAGGAGTGTTCATCCTGGTGATCTCCTACTAACTTGTGGCATGACTTTGCACAGTACACTTAATCTGTCTGGACCTCAGTTTTCTCATCTCTAAACAGAGGGTATTGGCCCTCTTCTGAATTTTCTTCTAGCTATAACATTGGGCAGTGCTCCAAAAAAAGATCATACAATAGCAGCCACATTGCTTCTTTGTCAGATTTAATTGGAAGAATAGGGAGTGGTAAAAGGTTTAAATTTTCTGTGGCAGAAGTCATGTTGTCATCTCTGATTTCAGCTCTTTGACAAAGGATTCCTTTAACTTGAATACATTTTCTTCCTGCTAAGTCCTGCATGTCCAAAACAGGGTGTGTTTGGAGGCAGAAGGTAACAATCTCTGAGTAACTGAAAGTTATCAAAGCAGCAATAACTTTCTCTTTCAAATTATTGCCTGATGTCTTCTTAGCTCGTGAAGCTGTTTTTCCAGTGAGGATTCTAATTCTAACGTGGTTTTCACAAGCCTGAGCTTCACTATTTATTGGTTAGAAGAGAAAGTCACAAAATGGGTTTTGTGCTTTTTTATATGTTATGCTTTTCTTTTTGGAGGTGTCTGAGTTGGATAAGGTAAAACTTCCTAACTCAAAAACTTAGAAAACTTAAGGATCTTAAGTGTAAATACAATAGAGCAGGCTTTGCAACTTTAAGAGGAAATGCTTTTCATCTCTGCCAGACCCTTATAGCGCTGGATAAAGTCAACCGCAAATGACAGTATATAGCCTGTTACAAATGGAACACAAATAACACATGATAAAATAGAGATTTAGAGTGGATTTTATAACATGTTTATCTTCAGGGAGCAAATCATAACCCATTTGCCTTATTGGAAAAACAATTTTCCTGTTACACAGGGAGAATGGAGTATTTAAAAAGGAAATGAATATGACAACCAAATGGACTTGGTTGAAATCAGCAAATTTGTTTCTTATTTACTTGTTGTTTTTGTACTAGGGAGAATGATAGGGGGCCCAGACCAGCTCTCAGCAGTAATGGCTTTTTTATGAAAGAAAACAAAGTACCTAGCCATCTGAGTTAAAGCAGTTTTCACATGTCCCGTAGTCTCTAGGGGTATAAATTGATGCTGTTTAATAGAAATCTCTCCGCTTCATCTGCAATATTAATGTGTTCCCTAATTTGCAATCCACCTCCTTTTCTCTCATCTTTATAAAAATCTTCACAAGCAGCCCTCTTCTCTGCTGTCTAATAATAAAATATTGTGAGTCTAGTAATAATTTACCCACCCCCTTTTTGGTGAGTTTCTTTCTTTTTATACCAGTGCTTCTAAACTTTTAATATTCACTTTCATCACCAGGGACAACTTAAAATGCACATTCTGATCCGGTCAGTCTGGTTGCAGCCTCATGTTTTGCGTTTTGAATAAGCCCTCAGGTAATGCCTACGCTGTAGGTCCACGGTACTACTTTACGGTAGCAAGGCTGTAGACCAGGGGTCAGCAGAGTTTTTCTGAAGAGAGCCAGAAAGTTAATATTTTCAGCCTGTGGTTTATATCATCTCTGTTTGATTGTGTCATCGTAGTATAAGAGCAATCATAGATAATATGTAAATGAATGAGCATGGCTGCATTTCAATTACAATTTTATTTACAAAAAAATGTGGCAGCTGGATTTGGCTTGCAGGCTGTAGTTTGCCAACCCCTGCTTAGGCAATGTATTTGAAATGGTTTGTTGTTATTTTTAATGTAAAAGTTGTCATCCATATATCTACATAGGATTGTTTCATAGTGATGTTAGGCATATATACAATGAGTAGAGGTTCATTCATGCTATACCTAGGTATTATGCAAGAAAAATTTTTAGTCAATTAACAAAGTATCTTGTTTTCTCTAGAGAGCTTAGGGTAAGGTGAGAGGCATAATGGCTTAGCTCTATTGTGGCATAATAGTGCCAGCATTTTGAAAAATCACTTCTTTGGCAAACAGTCGTTTACACTTGTATATTGCTGTGTGCCTGCCTTTCTCCGAACTCTGACTTTTTCCTGCATATGTACATTTCTTTTATCCCATCCCTTGCCATATCATTTGGCTCTGATCCTATTTGGATAATGAGATAGTTTGTTGTGCCTGCAATGAAGAACATGATTTTAAATGTTTTTTAATAAGTTAACAGGAGCAAGTCTTGAAATTACTGTAATGAGATAATGACAGTGTAGCATATTGCTTTGAAGATTGTGCTCTGGTGAAAAATGTATGCTCTTAATAAATTCATTTTCACTGTATTTTCCTCAGCAAGGTTGTTTAGCATTTGCCTGTTTGCCTACCAGTAATAGGGAAATGGTCATATGAGTTGGCAGACAATAAAGAATGAAGACCAAAGTTGATACTCAGGTAAGAATTCTATTGAGTTTTATGATATCAGCCATGGAGGACTTGTACCAAGACCCGAATCCTATAGCGACAGGTGCTTTATAGGAATATTAAAATCCAGAACCTCAGGCCTCTGTATTAGGTTCATCTTTTTAATTTGTTCATTACTATAGATTACATATATTTCATATCTTTGAAGTTCTAAGTATTACACTTGAAAGTTTTCTAACAGTCCATGCACTTATTTAGCCAACATGTATCATGTGTATATACTCAATCTGTACCACAGTCTCAGACACTGGAGCAACAGAGATGAAGGAGACCTGAGTCCTGCCCTCAAGTTTATTAGAGAAGGGCAGATGTAGTAATAAATTAATGTTATATCGGCCATGATTTACACTTGTGTATGACACATGACACATTGGGAGTTCAGGAGACAGTGGTCGATTCTACCTTGAAGGTCATTTTAAAAAGATTTCATAAAGAAGACAATGCTTAAGCTGAATCTAGAAAGGTAGATAGATTCCAAATAGAGGAAAAAGTATTAACAAAGATATAGTGGCATACCTCATTGAGGGGAATAAATATATTGTCATATATACCTCTAATGGAATCCCATACAGGAGTGAGAGTGAATGGATGTACCGCATGTCATACATAGCCTGCATTAATCTAACAGTGTTGAAAGAAGCAAGACACAAAATAATATGTAAAATTTGATTGTATTCGTAACAGGCAAAATTAAGTTATACAGTGTAGGGATGCGTATCTAAGTTGTAAAATCATAAAGGATAGCAACAACAAAGAAAAACTATTACAAAGGTTACCTCAGATAGAAAGGGAAGAAGATTTTGATTGGGCAGGAGAGCACTTGGGATAATGGAAAGCTTTATTTTTTTATTTTTTTATTTTTTTTTTTTTTTGAGATGGAGGCTTGCTCTGTCGCCCAGGCTGGAGTGCAGTGGCGCAATGTCAGCTCGCTGCAACCTCTGCCTCCTGGGTTCAAGCAATTCTCCTGCCTCAGCTTCCTGAGTAGCTGGGACTATGGGCGCGCTCCACCACACCCGGCTAATTTTTGTGTTTTTAGTAAAGACAGTTTCACCATGTTGGACAGGATTGGTCTTGATCTCCTGGCCATCACCAGGCCAGGAGACCACCCGCCTTGGCCTCCCAAAGTGTTGGGATTGCAGGCATGAGCCACCGCACCTGGCTGGACACTTCTTTTCTTTACCAAGTTTGTGGTTCCATTGGGTATTACCTTTATGATTATTAAGATGTGCATTCCTATTATAAACTTTGTCATAAATATGTTAGGTTACATTTCACAATACAAGAGATTTTTTTGAAAGACAATGAGAGCCTGAATAAGGCAGTAGGAAATGGAAGAATGGGTATTGTCACAGGCCATTGGGGCTGACATAACAAAATACCACAAAATGGGTAGCTCATAAACAACAGAAACTTAATTCTCACTGTTCTGGAGGTGGGGAAGTCCAAGATAAAAGTGCCGGGAGATTTGGTGTCTGGTGAGGGCCTATATTTTCATTCATGGTTGGCTACCTTTTCTCTGGAACCTCACAGTGTGGAAGGGGTGAGGAATCTCTCTGAGGGCACTAATCCCATTCCATAAGGGCACTAACCCCATTCATGGGGGCTCTGCTTTGATAACCTAATCACCTCCCAAAGTCCCCACCTCCTCATACTGTCAGCTTGGGGGTTAAGATTTCAACATATGAATTTGGGAAGTGGTTCGTAAACATTGAGTCCACTGACGATGTGAAGGGTGTTAAGCATTAGAATCACCTGGCCACTGATAGGACATGGGAAGCCAGGGTCTACCGTGGTTCCCAGGTTTTTTAATTTGTTGATTAGGAAGATGGCATGTGCTGAGATGGGGAATATAGTATCCACAATGGGCAAGGCTTTTTCTGCTGCAGCATTTTTTTTTTCCTTTGAGGTCCATTCATTCTATGAAAAGGTTATTTTTCCTGCCTACTTCTTCAGATAGGTATACATCAGTACCATTTCCACCACAGTCCTGATGAGAAAACTACTCAATTCCCCATCTTTATGTATTTATTTCCAGAAAGTTCTTTTAAACTGTTATTTTAGGTTCAGGGGTACATGTGCAGGTTCATTATATAGGTAAATTGCATGTTGCAGGGGTTTGGGATACAGATTATTTCATCACCCACATAATAAGCATAGTACCCAATAGGTAGTTTCTCAGTCCTCACCCTCCTCCCACCCACCTCCCTCAAGTAGGTCCCTGTGTCTGTTGTTCCTTTCTTTGTCTTCATATGTGCTGCATGTTTAGCTCCCACTTATAAGTGAGAACATGCAGTTTTGATTTTCTGTTTCTGCATTAGGTTGCTTAGGATGGTGGCATGTAGCTCCATCCATGTTGCTGCAAAGAAGATGAGTTCATTCTTTTTTAGTATTCCATGGTATACATGTACCACATTTTCTTTATCCAGTTGGCCTTTGATGGTCATTTAAATTGATTCCATGTCTTTGCTCTTGTGAACAGTGCTGCAGTGAACATATGTGTGCTTGTGTCTTTACGATAGAATGATTTCTATTCCTTTGGGTATATACTCAATAATGGGATTGCTGGGTCAAATGGTAATTCTGTTTTAAGTTCTTTGAGAAATACTCAAACTGTTTTCCATAATGGAAGAACTATTTTACATTTTCACCAGCAGTGTATAAGTTTTCCCTTTTCTCCACAACCTCACCAGCATCTATCTGGTTTATTTTGACTTTTAGTAATAGCCATTCTGACTGGTGTGAAAAGGTATTTCATTGTGATTTTGATTTGCTTTCCTTTTATTATTATTATTATTATTATTATACTTTAAGTTCTAGGGTACATGTGTACAACGTGCAGTTTTGTTACATATGTATACATGTGCCATGTTGGTGTGCTGCACCCATTAACTCGTGATTTACATTAGGTATATCTCCTAATGCCATCCCTACCCCCGACCCCTCCCCACAATAGCATCCGGTGTGTGATGATCCCCTTCCTGTGTCCAAGTGATCTCATTATTCCATTCCCACCTAGGAGTGAGAACATACGATATTTGATTTTCTGTTCTTGCGATAGTTTGCTGAGAATGATGGTTTCCAGCTGCATCCATGTCCCTACAAAGGACATAAACTCATCCGTTTTTTATGGCTGCACAGTATTCCATGGTGTATATGTGCCACATTTTCTTAATCCAGTCTGTCACTGATGGACATCTGGGTTGATTCCAAGTCTTTGCTATTGTGAATAGTGCCACAATAAACATACGTGTGTATGTGTCTTTATAGCAGCATGACTTATAATCCTTTGGATATATCCCTAGTAATGGGATGGCTGGCTCAAATGGTACTTCTAGTTCTAGATCCTTGAGGAATCGCCACACTGTTTTCCACAATGGTTGAACTAGTTTACAGTCCCACCAACAGTGTAAAAGTGTTACTATTTCTTCACATCCTCTCCAGCACCTGTTGTTTCCTGATTTTTTAATGATCGCCATTCTAACTGGTGTGAGATGGTATCTCATTGTGGTTTTGATTTGCATTTCTCTGATGGTGAGTGATGATGAGCATTTTTTCATGTGTCTGTTGGCTGTATGAATGTCTTCTTTTGAGAAGTGTCTGTTCATATCCTTTGCCCACTTTTTGATGGAATTGTTTGTTTTTTTCTTGTAAATTTGATTGAGTTCTTTATAGGTTCTAGATATTAGCCCTCTGTCAGATGAGTAGATTGCAAAAATTTTCTCCCATTCTGTAGGTTGCCTGTACACTCTGATGGTAGTTTCTTTTGCTGTGCAGAAGCTCTTTAGTTTAATTAGATCCCATTTGTCAATTTTGGCTCTTGCTGCCATTGCTCTTAGTGTTTTAGACATGAAGTCCTTGCCCATGCCTATGTCCTGAATGGTATTACCTAGGTTTTCTTCTAAGGTTTTATGATTTTAGGTCTAACATTTAAGTCTCTAATCCATCTTGAATTAATTTTCGTTTAAGGAGTAAGGAAAGGATCTAGTTTCAGTTTTCTACTTATGGCTGTTTATATGCTGGATTACGTTTATTGATTTGTGTATGTGGAACCAGCCTTGCATCCCAGGGATGAAGCCCACTTGATCATGGTGGATAAGCTTTTTGATGTGCTGCTGGATTTCATTTGCCAGTATTTTATTGAGGATTTTTGCACCGATGTTCATCAGGGATATTGGTCTAAAATTCTCTCTCTTGTTTTTTTTGTATCTCTGTCAGGCTTTGGTATCAGGATGATGTCGGCCTTATAAAATGAGTTAGGGAGGATTCCCTGTTTTTCTATTGATTGGAATAGTGTCAGAAGGAATGGTACCAACTCCTCCTTGTACCTCTGGTAGAATTCGGCTGTGAATCCTTCTGGTCCTGCACTTTTTTTTGTTGGTAGGCTATTAATTATTGCCTCAATTTCAGAGCCTGCTATTGGTCTATTCAGGAATTCAACTTCTTCCTGGTTTAGTCTTGGGAGAGTGTAAGTGTCCAGGAAATTATCCATTTCTTCTAGGTTTTCTAGTTTATTTGCATAGAGGTGTTTATAGTATTCTCGGATGGTAGTTTGTATTGCTGTGGGGTCGGTGGTGATATCCCCTTTATCATTTTTTATTGCATCTATTTGATTCTTTTCTCTTTTCTTCTTTATTGGTCTTGCTAGCAGTCTATCAATTTTGTTGATGTTTTCAAAAAACCAGCTCCTGGATTCATTGATTTTTTGGAGGGTTTTTTGTGTCTCTATCTCCTTCAGTTCTGCTCTGATCTTAGTTATTTCTTGCCTTCTGCTAGCTCTTGAATGTGTTTGCTCTTGCTTCTCTAGTTCTTTCAATTGTGATGTTAGGGCGTCAATTTTACATCTTTCCAGCTTTCTCTTGTGGGCATTTAGTGCTATAAATTTCCCTCTACACACTGCTTTAAATGTGTCCCAGAGATTCTGGTATGTTGTATCTTTGTTCTCATTGGTTTCAGAGAACATCTTTATTTCTGCCTTCTTTTCGTTGTGTACCCAGTAGTCATTCGGGAGCAGGTTGTTCAGTTTCCATGTAGTTGAGCGGTTCTGATTGAGTTTCTTAGTCCTGAGTTCTAGTTTGATTGCACTGTGGTCAGAGAGACAGTTTGTTATAATTTCTGTTCTTTTACATTTGCTGAGGAGTGCTTTACTTCCAAC
Source organism: Trachypithecus francoisi (assembly GCF_009764315.1). Lineage (NCBI taxonomy): Eukaryota > Metazoa > Chordata > Mammalia > Primates > Cercopithecidae > Trachypithecus > Trachypithecus francoisi. Next base: position 25,092,164 of record NW_022681469.1, on the reverse strand, counting down.
TATGTGGTCAATTTTGAAATAAGTGCGATGTGGTGCTGAGAAGAATATATATTCTGTTGATTTAGGGTGGAGAGTTCTGTAGATGTCTATTAGGTCCTCTTGGTGCAGAGATGAGTTCAATTCCTGGATATCCTTGTTGACTTTCTGACTCATTGATCTGTCTAGTGTTGACAGTGGGGTGTTAAAGTCTCCCATTATTATTGCATAGGAGTCTAAGTCTCTTTGTAAGTCTCTCAGGACTTGCTTTATGAATCTGGGTGCTCCTGTATTGGGTGCATATATATTTAGGATAGTTAGCTCTTCCTGATAAATTGATCCCTTTACCATTATGTAATGGCCTTTTTTGTCTCTTTTGATCTTTGATGGTTTAAAGTGTGTTTTATCAGAGACTAGGATTGCAACCCCTGCTTTTTTTTTTTTGTTTTCCATTTGCTAGGTAGATCTTCCTCCATCCCTTTATTTTGAGCCTATGTGTGTCTCTGCATGTGAGATGGGTCTCCTGAATACAGCAAACTGATGGGTCTTGACTCTTTATCCAATTTGCCAGTCTGTGTCTTTTAAATAGACCATTTAGTCCATTTACATTTAAGGTTAATATTGTTACGTGTGAACCTGATCCTGTCATGATATTAGCCGGTTATTTTGCTCGCTAGTTGATGCAGTTTCTTCCTAGCATCGATGGGACTTTACATTTTGACATGTTTTTGCAATGGCTGGTACCTGTTGTTCCTTTCCATGTTTAGTACTTCCTTCCGGATCTCTTGTAGGGCAGGCCTGGTGGTGACAAAATCTCTAAGCATTTGCTTATCTGTAAAGGATTTTATTTCTCCTTCACTGATGAAACTTAGTTTCGCTGGATATGAAATTCTGGATTGAAAATTCTTGTCTTTCAGAATGTTGAATATTGGCCCCCACTCTCTTCTGGCTTGGAGAGTTTCTGCCGAGAGATCTGCTGTTAGTCTGATGGGCTTCCCTTTGTGGGTAACCCAACCTTTCTCTCTGGCTGCCCTTAACATTTTTTCCTTCATTTCAACTTTGGTGAATCTGACAATTATGTGTCTTGGAGTTGCTCTTCTCGAGGAGTATCTTTGTGGCGTTCTCTGTATTTCCTGAATTTGAATGTTGGCCTGCCTTACTAGGTTGGGGAAGTTCTTCTGGATGATATCCTGCAGAGTGTTTTCCAACTTGGTTCCATTTTCCTGGTCACTTTCAGGCACACCAATCAGACGTAGATTTGGTCTTTTCACATAATCCCATGTTTCTTGGAGGCTTTGTTAATTTCTTTTTGCTTTTTTTTCTCTACGCTTCTCTTCTTGCTTCATTTCATTCATTTGATCTCCAATCTCTGATACTCTTTCTTCCAGTTGATCGAGTCATTACCGAAGCTTGTGCATTTGTCACGTAGTTCTTGTGTTATGGTTTTCATCTCTGTCAGTTATTTTAAGGTCTTCTCTGCATTGATTATTCTAGCTATCCATTCATACATTCTTTTTTCAAGGTTTTTAGTTTCTTTGCGCTGGTTACGTAGTTCCCCCTTTAGCTCTGAGAAGTTTGATCAACTGAGGCCTTCTTCTCTCAACTGGTCATTCTCCATTGAGCTTTGTTCCATTGCTGGCGATGTGGTGCGTTTCTTTGGAGGGGGAGATGCGCTCTGATTTTTTGAATTTCCAGCTTTTCTGCACTGCTTTTTTCCCATCTTTGTGGTTTTATCTGCCTTTGGTCTTTCATGATGGTGACATACTGATGGCGTTTTGGTGTGGGTGTCCTATTTGTTAGTTTTCCTTCTAACAGTCAGGACCATCAGCTGTAGGTCTGTTGGAGTTTGCTTGAGGTCCACTCCAAACCCTGTTTGCCTGGGTATCAGCAGCAGAGGCTGCAGAAGATAGCATATTGCTGAACAGCGAGTGTTGCTATCTGATTCTTGCTCTGGAAGCTTCATCTCAGGGGTGTACCCTGCCGTGTGAGTTGTAAGGTGTTGGTCTGCACCTAGTGGGGAATGTCTCCCAGTTAGGCTACTCAGGGGTTAGGGACCCACTTGAGCAGGCAGTCTGTCAGTTCTCAGATCTCAACTTCCGTGCTGGGAGATCCACTGCTCTCTTCATAGCTGTCAGACAGGGGCACTTTCCTCTCCCGAGGTTTCTGCTGCTTTTTTTTAACTATGCCCTGTCCCCAGAGGACAGGTCTACCAAGGCAGGCCGGCCTCCTTGAACTGTGGTGGGCTCCACTCAATTCGAGCTTCCTGGTGGCTTTGTTTACCTACTTAAGCCTCAACAATGGCGGGCACCCCTCCCTCAGCCTCGCTGCCACCTTGCAGTTAGATCGCAGACTGCTGTGCTAGCAATGAGGGAGGCTCCGTGGGCTTGGGACCCTCTGGGCCAGGTGTGGGATATAATTTTCTGGTGTGCCATTTGCTAAGACCCTTGGTAAAGCACAGTATTAGGGTGGGAGTTACCCGGTTTTCCAGGTGTTGTGTGTCTCAATTTGCTTTGCCTAGGAAAAGGAATTCCCTTCCCCCTTGCGCTTCCCAGGTGAGGCGATGCCTTGCCCTGCTTCAGCTCTCACTGGTCGGGCTGCACCTGCGGAGCAGCACCAACTGTCCGACACGCCCCAGTGAGATGACCTGGTACCTGATTTGAAAATGCAGAAATCAGCTGTCTTCTGTGTCGCTCACACTGGGAGCTGAAGGCTGGAGCTGTTCCGATTTGGCCATCTTGGGTGCACCCCCTGATTCTCCTTCCTTTAATGATCAGTCATGCTTAGCATTTTTTCATATGCTTCTTGGCCACATGTATATGTTATTTCAAAAAAGTATCTGTTTATGTCCTTTGCCCGCTTCTTAATGGGGTTGATTTTTGCTTGTAAATTTGTTTCAGTTCCTAATAGATGCTAGATATTAGACCTTTGTTGAATGCATAGTTTGCAACTTTTTTTTTTTTATTATACTTTAAGTTCTAGGGTACATGTGCATAACGTGCAGGTTTGTTACATATGTATACTTGTGCCATGTTGGTGTGCTGCACCCATCAACTCGTCAGCACCCCTCAATTCATCATTTATATCAGGTATAACTCCCAATGCAATCCCTCCCCCCGTCCCCCTCCCCATGATAGGCCCCGGTGTGTGATGTTCCCCTTCCCGAGTCCAAGTGATATCATTGTTCAGTTCCCACCTATGAGTGAGAACATGCGGTGTTTGGTTTTCTGTTCTTGTGATACTTTGCTAAGAATGATGGTTTCCAGCTGCATCCATGTCCCTACAAAGGACACAAACTCATCCTTTTTTATGGCTGCATAATATTCCATGGTGTATATGTGCCACATTTTCTTAATCCAGTCGGTCACAGATGGACATTTGGGTTGATTCCAAGTCTTTGCTATTGTGAATAGTGCCGCAATAAACATACGTGTGCATGTGTCTTTATAGCAGCATGATTTATAATCCTTTGGGTATATACCCAGTAGTGGGATGGCTGGGTCATATGGTACATCTAGTTCTAGATGCTTGAGGAATCGCCATACTGTTTTCCATAGTGGTTGACCTAGTTTACAATCCCACCAACAGTGTAAAAGTGTTCCTATTTCTCCACATCCTCTCCAGCACCGGTTGTTTCCTGACATTTTAATGATTGCCATTCTAACTGGTGTGAGATGGTATCTCATTGTGGTTTTGATTTGCATTTCTCTGATGGCGAGTGATGATGAGCATTTTTTCATGTGTCTGTTGGCTGTATGAATGTCTTCTTTTGAGAAATGTCTGTTCATATCCTTTGCCCACTTTTTGATGGGGTTGTTTGTTTTTTTCTTGTAAATTTGTTTGAGTTCTTTGTAGATTCTGGATATTAGCCCTTTGTCAGATGAGTAGATTGCAAAAATTCTCTCCATTCTGTAGGTTGCCTGTTCACTCTGATGGTAGTTTCTTTTGCTGTGCAGAAGCTCTTTAGTTTAATCGTATCCCATTTGTCAATTTTGGCTTTTGTTGCCATTGCTTTTGGTGTTTTAGACATGAAGTCCTTGCCCATGCCTATGTCCTGAATGGTACTACCTAGGTTTTCTTCTAGGGTTTTTATGGTATTAGGTCTAACATTTAAGTCTCTAATCCATCTTGAATTAATTTTCGTATAAGGAGTAAGGAAAGGATCCAGTTTCAGCTTTCTACTTATGGCTAGCCAATTTTCCCAGCACCATTTATTAAATAGGGAATCCTTTCCCCATTTCTTGTTTCTCTCAGTTTTGTCAAAGATCAGATGGCTGTAGATGTGTGGTATTATTTCTGAGGACTCTGTTCTGTTCCATTGGTCTATATCTCTGTTGTGGTACCAGTACCATGCTGTTTTGGTTACTGTAGCCTTGTAGTATAGTTTGAAGTCAGGTAGCGTGATGCCTCCAGCTTTGTTCTTTTGACTTAGAATTGTCTTGGCAATGCGGGCTCTTTTTTGGTTCCATATGAACTTTGAAGCCGTTTTTTCCAGTTCTGTGAAGAAACTCATTGGTAGCTTGATGGGGATGGCATTGAATCTATAAGTAACCTTAGGCAGTATGGCCATTTTCACGATATTGATTCTTCCTATCCATGAGCATGGTATATTCTTCCATTTGTTAGTGTCCTCTTTTATTTCACTGAGCAATGGTTTGTAGTTCTCCTTGAAGAGGTCCTTGACATCCCTTGTAAGTTGGATTCCTAGGTATTTTATTCTCTTTGAAGCAATTGTGAATGGAAGTTCATTCATGATTTGGCTCTCTGTTTGTCTGTTACTGGTGTATAAGAATGCTTGTGATTTTTGCACATTGATTTTGTATCCTGAGACTTTGCTGAAGTTGCTTATCAGCTTAAGGAGATTTTGGGCTGAGACAATGAGGTTTTCTAAGTATACAGTCATGTCATCTGCAAACAGGGACAATTTAACTTCTTCTTTTCCTAACTGGATACCCTTTATTTCTTTCTCTTGCCTGATTGCCCTGGCCAGAACTTCCAACACTGTGTTGAATAGCAGTGGTGAGAGAGGGCATCCCTGTCTTGTGCCAGTTTTCAGAGGGAATTTTTCCAGTTTTTGCCCATTCAGTATGATATTGGCTGTGGGTTTGTCATAAATAGCTCTTATTATTTTGAGGTATGTTCCATCAATACCGAATTTATTGAGCGTTTTTAGCATGAAGGGCTGTTGAATTTTGTCAAAAGCCTTTTCTGCATCTATTGAGATAATCATGTCGTTCTTGTCTTTGGTTCTGTTCATATGCTGGATTACGTTTATTGATTTGTGAATGTTGAACCAGCCTTGCATTCCAGGGATGAAGCCCACTTGATCATGGTGGATAAGCTTTTTGATGTGCTGCTGAATCCGGTTTGCCAGTATTTTATTGAGGATTTTTGCATCGATGTTCATCAGGGATATGGTCTAAAATTTTCTTTTTTTGTTGTGTCTCTGCCAGGCTTTGGTATCAGGATGATGTTGGCCTCATAAAATGAGTTAGGGAGGATTCCCTCTTTTTCAATTGATTGGAATAGTTTCAGAAGGAATGGTACCAGCTCCTCTTTGTACCTCTGGTAGAATTCGGCTGTGAATCCATCTGGTCTTGGACTTTTTTTGGTTGGTAGGCTATTGATTATTGCCTCAATTTCAGAGCCTGCTATTGGTCTATTCAGGGATTCAACTTCTTCCTGGTTTAGTCTTGGAAGAGTGTAAGTGTCCAGGAAATTATCCATTTCTCCTGGATTTTCTAGTTGATTTGCGTAGAGGCGTTTATAGTATTCTCTGATGGTAGTTTGTATTTCTGTGGGGTCCGTGGTGATATCCCCTTTATCATGTTTTATTGCGTCTATTTGATTCTTCTCTCTTTTCTTTTTTATTAGTCTTGCTAGCGGTCTGTCAATTTTGTTGATGTTTTCAAAAAACCAGCTCCTGGATTCATTGATTTTTTGGAGGGTTTTTGTGTCTCTATCTCCTTCAGTTCTGCTCTGATCTTAGTTATTTCTTGCCTTCTGCTAGCTTTTGAATGTGTTTGCTCTTGCTCTCTGTTCTTTTAATTGTGATGTTAGAGTGTCAATTTTAGATCTTTCCTGCTTTCTCTTGTGGGCATTTAGTGCTATAAATTTCCCTCTACACACTGCTTTAAATGTGTCCCAGAGATTCTGGTATGTTGTATCTTTGTTCTCATTGGTTTCAAGAAACATCTTTATTTCTGCCTTCATTTCGTTATGTACCCAGTAGTCATTCGGGAGCAGGTTGTTCAGTTTCCATGTAGTTGAGCGGTTCTGATTGAGTTTCTTAGTCCTGAGTTCTAGTTTGATTGCACTGTGGTCAGAGAGACAGTTTGTTATAATTTCTGTTCTTTTACATTTGCTGAGGAGTGCTTTACTTCCAATTATGTGGTCAATTTTGGAATAAGTGCGATGTGGTGCTGAGAAGAATGTATATTCTGTTGATTTGGGGTGGTGAGTTCTATAGATGTCTATTAGGTCCGCTTGGTGCAGAGATGAGTTCAATTCCTGGATATCCTTGTTAACTTTCTGTCTCGTTGATCTGTCTAATGTTGACAGTGGAGTGTTGAAGTCTCCCATTATTATTGTATGGGAGTCTAAGTCTCTTTGTAAGTCTCTCAGGACTTGCTTTATGAATCTGGGTGCTCCTGTATTGGGTGCATATCTATTTAGGATAGTTAGCTCTTCCTGTTGAATTGATCCCTTTACCATTATATAATGGCCTTCTTTGTCTCTTTTGATCTTTGATGGTTTAAAGTCTATTTTATCAGAGACTAGGATTGCAACCCCTGCTTTTTTTTGTTCTCCATTTGCTTGGTAGATCTTCCTCCATCCCTTTATTTTGAGCCTATGTATGTCTCTGCATGTGAGATGGGTCTCCTGAATACAGCAGACTGGTGGGTCTTGACTCTTTATCCAGTTTGCCAGTCTGTGTCTTTTAATTGGAGCATTTAGTCCATTGACATTTAAGGTTAATATTGTTATGTGTGAACTTGATCCTTCCATTATGATATTAACTGGTTATTTTGCTCGTTAGTTGATGCAGTTTCTTCCTAGCCTCGATGGTCTTTACATTTTGGCATGTTTTTGCAATGGCTGGTACCCGTTGTTCCTTTCCATGTTTAGGGCTTCCTTCAAGGTCTCTTGTAAGGCAGGCCTAGTGGTGACAAAATCTCTAAGCATTTGCTTATCTGTAAAGGATTTTATTTCTCCTTCACTGATGAAGCTTAGTTTGGCTGGATATGAAATTCTGGGTTGAAAATTCTTTTCTTTAAGAATGTTGAATATTGGCCCCCACTCTCTTCTGGCTTGTAGAGTTTCTGCCGAGAGATCTGCTGTTAGTCTGATGGGCTTCCCTTTGTGGGTAACCGACCTTTCTCTCTGGCTGCCCTTAAGATTTTTTCCTTCATTTCAACTTTGGTGAATCTGGCAATTATGTGTCTTGGAGTTGCTCTTCTCGAGGAGTATCTTTGTGGCGTTCTCTGTATTTCCTGAATTTGAATGTTGGCCTGTCCTACTAGGTTGGAGAAGTTCTCCTGGATGATACCCTGAAGAGTGTTTTCCAAGTTGGTTCCATTTTCCCCCTCACTT